>NC_085140.1:171076260-172320724 GCF_024139115.2 Armigeres subalbatus
ACGATGCTCGTGGAGGACCAACGCGCACTGGGAGTTTTCGAAAGGAAAGTGTTGCGTACCATCTATGGTGGGGTGCAGATGGCGGACGGTACGTGGAGGAGGCGAATGAAGCACGAGTTGCATCAGCTGTTGGGAGAACCATTCATCGTTCACACCGCGAAAATCGGAAGACTGCGGTGGGCCGGGCACGTAGCCAGAATGTCGGACAGTAATCCGGTGAAAATGGTTCTCGACAACGATCCGACGGGAACAAGAAGGCGAGGTGCACAGCGGGCAAGGTGGATCGATCAGGTGAAGGACGACTTGCGGACCCTCCGCAGACTGCGTGGTTGGCGAAGTGCAGCCATGAACCGAGCTGAATGGAGAAGTCTTTTATGTGCAGCACAGGCCACTCCGGCCTTAGTCTGATGATAAATAAATTTAAGTTTGTCGTAGATTATCTTTTCGATATACCTTATTTTACAAGCATAAGAGTTGAATTTCACAGTGAAAGTTCGTTCAAGCATTTTTGAAATAAAAATCTAAGTCGGCAACCCTTGAGGGTACTGCAAGCCATGAAAACCAGAGGGGGGTCAACGGATTTTTTTTTATATGGAGTTTGGCAAGTATGACAGTACCCTCTTTTTTGGCGCATAAATTTATACTCCAATGTCAAAATGCTCATATACTATTATAAATTGTGGTGGTATTTGTAAAAATTTGTATTGTTTACCGTTTTTACAAGAGAGAGTGGTGTCGAAAGCACATATTAAATTAAAGATCGCAACGAACAAAAATACACCAAATCCGTAAATATGTAGTGTTTTCACTTTATTCCTTACGCGAAATATGCAGATAAATAATTATGTTGGTAGAAGAAACTGTGTGCTGAGCAGAAACAGTTGTTTCTTGCATTATCCAAACTTTGTGCGTTTCAGAACATTCTCACTCACTGCAGTGTTTATTTTTCATAGACTACGGCTTGGTGTTAGTGCCGTCGGCATTCGCTCGATTGGTGGCAACAAAAATTTGACAGCTTAGCACCCGCCTGATGAAAACAGTTTGGAATACGGACAAGGATAATTTAGACGTTGTTCGAAATAAACCTATATCAAACTATAGAAAACCGCGTTGGTTTTTCAAGTATAATTATATTTATAGTGAAAATGTGATGTGCTTTATGTGTTGTGAAGTGAATTTTGAACAATACATTTGTGTTGACTTGAAATTGAGTGGAAAACAACGGCGTGAAAACAGATGAATCTGCTAGTAGCAATCGAGCAGTGCATCAAACCATCAGTCCAGAGGTAGGAAAATAAAAAAAGTGCTTTATAATTGATTCTCTTAATAATTTGATTCTTGTGAATTAGAACATTACATAAAAAAAACTCTTGAATAATATTCCAAACATTCAAGAATGTGTTCCATCCTTTATTGAGTACATACGATGTGAAAAATTGTAATTAAATTAATTTTTTATTTGGTTTATCGACGGTTGAGATTAATATACGGGCTGTTATTAATATGGGAACAGATACCCTACATATTCACATCTGAGTTTTCAGAACATAGTAAATAACTACATCATGATTCTGACCAAGATGTGACCAACAATAATTTTAGAGTTTTTTCTTTCTTTTCTTTTATTTTTCTGCGTGCATCTGGTGCAATAAATTATTTATGGATTATTCAGAATCGGTAATCCAAAACACCCTTCCACTTTCTCTTACGAAAATCTGTTTACGTCCATGGAAGTTTTCATTCGTCTAAAAGGTGTATTCGATAAAAATGGCACACACATATTTATTCACGAAAATCAAACCGATTATCGGATTTTCTTGAAATTTTCAGGGAATGAAACTTTTTTAAATAGGTTATGATTTACAACATTTGTTTTATTCGATTTCATCTCCCATCCGGAATGCGCGCCCATTCCTTTTCACTCCACCAATTAAATTTTGTACAATCGATTTTCCCAGCGTTTTTGTTATTTTTACCCAAATTTTATTCAAATCCAGCTCTATTTTACTAATCTTGGGATGTTTGCGAAGTTTTGTCTTCACAATTGCCCAGATTTTTTCAATCGGACGAAGTTCCGGTGAATTTGGTGGGTTCATATTTTGGCACAAATTTAACTCCGTAGGCTCGGTACCACTCCAACACGTTTCGAGCGTAGTGGCAGGGTGCCAGATCAGGCCAAACAGAGTTGATACTTTGTGTTTTCGTATGAATGGTAAAAGACGCTTCTTGAGGAACTTGAGGAACTTGAGGTGTAACTTGAGGTGTAAATCGTACCGTGGATTGTTCCGGAAGTAGAGAAGGGAGCGCTTACTTCACCACATCCGCAAATCATCTGCCTTCTTTGCAAATTTTGATAACTTCTTCGTTCAGACATCCTCCGGAATATCAAACTTAGACTTGGCAACGAAATATTCTTGTCCAGGAAGTTGACGGAAGTCAGCCTTGGCGTAGGTTTCATCATCCATCACAATTCAACACGATTTGGTGAACAACTCCATGTAAAATTTCGGGGCGCGGGCTTTTGCAGTGGTGTTTTGCAATTCGGTTTGGGGTTTTTGCACCTTGTAAACATGTAACCTAGCACGCTTCATGGTTTTCTGCACAAAACCAACCGACACCTTGGACTTTTTAGCGACATTTCAAATGGACACGTTTTGGAACTTCTTTAGCTGTTGAATCACTCCGGGTCGTTTTACCGCCCATTGGACTACTCACGTCCTTTATTTGAACACTCAGGCGCACCTTGAAGGTTCTCATTACACGAGATACAGTTGAATTTGCAATTCCAAGCTTGTTAGCGATCGATCGGAGGGACGCCTTCGGATTTTGATAGTAGATGCCCAAATTTTTTTCCCTGGCAATTTCTTGTTCCGACGACATGATCGTAACCATTGTATAAAACTCTACAGATGTAAACAATATACTATGAATAAGATTTGCTCAAATTTTTAGGTTTTTTACTCAAACGGTTCAAAAGTTACGTTAGATTTTCGGAGTGCCGTTTTTATCGAATACACCCTTTATTCCAATTTTTATTTGTTGTGAAATAATTGTGTTTTTTTATGTGCGATTTCAACAATTGCAACAATTTTAGTATATATGCACCGAGTTAAATAAAAATGGCCTAAATTCATACAATGTGGTCAAAAGCCGGTTTTGTATATGTTATGTGCCCTTTGAGGTACGTTGAATAGAATTTGTGTATGGAAGATGTTCTTGATTATCCAAGAAATTCCAGAAGTTGAGGACTTGAAATCTACACGCGTAACCAACGATCTAAATGCATATTTTGATGTTATATGCCCTTTGTGTTACGTTGATTAGAATATGTGTTTAGTAGATTGGTTATCTAAGAAATTCCAGAAGGTAATGACTTTAGATCTACACGCTTAACCAACGATCTATATGCCTGTTTTGAATACGTTATGTGCCCTTTGTGATACGTTGAATAAAATCTGTGTACAATACACTTTTTTATGGGTATTTACAGTAGAGCAACAGAGAGGAGGAGATGGCGGCCATGTTTCACTCAAACTCTGACAGATAGCAATGGGGTTTCCCGTAGGTGGGAAGAGCAGAATTTGCTTCGACCTCGCGAATTGGAAGTCAAAACACGGTTCTCTAGTACTCTTGCTCACTCTCTCATGTATACTGAGCACCCCTAGGGGTAGGTAGGGCCAATGTAAAAGATCTCCATCCTGGGCCAATGTAAAAGATCTCTATCCTGGGCGGCTGACCTGGGCCCAGGTCAGATTCCTGTCGACTTCCTTTATTTCCTTGTTGAGGCTACGCCGCCACGAGCCCCTGGGTCTGCCTCTGCTGCGATGTCCTGCTGGATTCCAGCGCTTGCTTGCAGATTTCGTTTCCGCTCTTTCGTAATGTGTGGCCGACCTACCACCATTTACGCTCTCGAATTTCTGTCGATATCGGTTTTTGATGGCATCGTCGATGGAGCTCAGCATTCGAGATCCAATTGTGAGGTCACCAGGCCCGAATTATAAAACGTAGACATCGCCCAGTCAACATTTTGGTACCTTTAACTCTTGATATAGGTTATTATATAAGAACCAACTGAATCGTATATACTGCACAGATTGGCTATATACGTACCAAAGTGGAGGCGATATAGGTACATTCGATTTTAGTTCACGATTTTTCCCGACATCATACGAACAGTATTACGATTAAACATTAAAATATGAAAAATAAAAAAAAAATCTCACCAGCACCAAGGCTCGAACATTCGATCTTTGGATTTGCAGGCGGATACTGTACCACCGCACCGTACTGCACATCTTGAAGTGAACCGGATTTGTGTCCAACATAAACTACACAATTTATATCTTTACAACTGCTTGAAACTTCTACAAGCCATTTGGACTGAAGTGATTTCGATTGTATTACGATGCACATAGACATTCATTCGCACTGATATAGGATATTGCAAGTAATATAAGTCATTACGAGATTTTATTTACACAATTACGATTGATTTTCACTATGTTGAAAATTATCGTATAAGATACATTCAATACAACATTTTTCGTCAATAATCTGACAATGTTTGACATACATTGAAATTCAGATTTTTTATGGACGAAAATGCGACTTTATTTGCTGTTTGTTATACGATATGTGGTTTACTGGGCGGTTGATAAATACTTGCAGTTTCGTAATCTCGTAATCTCTGCTGATTTGGTGCGTTGACTAATCTGATTGGATCTCCATACATTTCGTAAACTCGCAAAAGCACCCCTAGCCTTCTTGATCCGTGCTCCTATGTCGAACTTGGTTCCACAGTCCGACGCTAACTGGCTGCTAAGATATTGAAAGTTTTCGATCTTCTTGAAAGTTGTCTTCTTCGATATTGCCCGGCTACCGTAAAGTTGGAGGGGTTGTTTGTGTTTACATCCAACGATTTGGTCTTGTTGACGTTGATTATGAGACCCGCCGTTGAAGAGCGTTCGGTCAGGTCGTTCAGCTTACTCTGCATATCAGAGCGCTAGTAGAGCAATATCATCAGTCAAATCGAAGTCGTTTAGATGCTCCATAGTAATAGGCTGCCAGTGCATTCCAAGGTATGGTACATGGTCAATCGCACCCACCATGCTATCGTCGATTACGATGAGGAACAGCAGCGGAGATAGAATACATCCTTGCCTCAGGCCAGCAACTACCCGGATGGGGTCAGACAAAGCTTCGTTATGCAGGACTCTGCACGTAAAAACTTCGTACTGCGCTTCGATGAGGCCGATGATTTTATCCGGAACTCCCTTGCGTATAAGGGCGGCCCACAGATTTTCGTGGTTTAGACGATCGAATGCTTTTCATAGTCAATGAATACCAGGTAGATGGACTCTTGGAATTCGTTGACTTGCTCCAGAATGATTTGGAGCGTGACAATATGGTCCACACATGAACTTCCTGGGCGAAATACTGCCTGCTGCTCCACTTAGGGGTCTTAAGATATCGTAGAGGAGGCGAATATCGCCAGTTGTTGCAGCTTTCTCCTCTTCGTCGGCCAGGGAGTGCACCCACGCTCGCTTGTCCCGTCTATAGCAGCGATTAACTTCCTTCTCTAGAGCCGAATACCGTTGACGGGACTCGTACTTGGTTGCTCTGGGTTTTGCCCGCTCTATCGCGGCCTTTGCTTCTCTACGCTCCTCGATTTTCCGCATCCGTAATCTACTCCTTCCGTTGAGTTCGCAGCTCACCCAGGTTGTCTAGCTTGTTTCAATAAAAGAATTCTTGATGGCCGTCCACTAGTCTTCTACGCTGCCACCTTCCGGAACATCCGCTGTCCGAGTTCCAAGTTCATCAATAAACGATCTCTTCACAGCTGGATCTTCTAGTCGGCGTGTGTTTAATCTCCGTCCGAATCTCTCCTCCCGCTGCTGAATCCTAACAATGCGTAATAGGATCTCGCCAATTAGAAGGTGATGGTCAGACACGATGTCAGCGCTACGTTTATTCCGGACATCAAGAAGGCTCCGTCTCCATTTTCGGAGATGATGCAGATGTTCTTCTTCTTCTTCTTACTGGCATTACATCCCCACACTGGGATAGAGCCGCCTCGCAGCTTAGTGTTCATTAATCCCTTCCACAGTTATTAACTGCGAGGTTTCTAAGCCAAGTTACCATTTTTGCATTCGTATATCATGAGGCTAACACGATGATACTTCTATGCCCAGGGAAGTCGAGACAATTTCTAATCCGAAAATTGCCTAGACCGGCATCGGGAATCGAACACCGCCACCCTCAGCATGGTTTTGCTTTGTAGGGCCCTGATGCAGATGTGGTCGATTTGATTTTTAGTTTGTCCATCACGAGAGACCCCCTACCCACCAAACATTCACTAGTTGAACTAACATCAGTGTGATGATTTAATTCAGCGCTGTGTTGAATAATGTCTGTACTATTTCTTAGCACAACTTCTGTTCAAGCTTTGTTCACGCAATTTTGGCAAAGTTATACATATTGAAAAAAAACTTTATTAACTGATTCGTTAAACCTTTAATAAGCATTTTACTAAGCCTCAATTCAGCTACATGTGAATTCTTCGAAAATAATAACGCATAGAAGGTAACATCAGTAAGATCTCCAATGAACGTATTTTGAATCAATTGCTATTTTCATATATGTAATCATTTTAAAATTTTCCTAAATCAGGTCTCGAACTGCTGTCATTTGATCATCCGCCGGTAACGTTGTCATCCGCGCCATCCTTGATTTGTTAGATATGGCTCACTCAGTGCATAACATAAATAATCTTATTGCTGAATATGAATCATAATTGTACCACAGACAAACAGACGTAACACTGATGGAATTCCCATCGCCCATGCTTTGAACGGTCGTTTTAAACTAAACTGATTACTCGTTTCACACCTAGAGGCGCGCGCATCGTTGACCTTTGGATTTGACATCTCACACTAGCGCCTTCTGTTGACATTGTCGTACTAAATAACATTTCGTGCAACATGCACGCGAGATGGTGATAAAGCAACTGGGCGATGAATTTTACAGGAAATTGTTCTAACTGTTACGTCTGTTTGTCTGTGATTGTACTCTTATTCAATAAGTCGATCTGTCAAACTACAGATTGTTGATAACTGTACAAGATTTTTATTTCAACCATTGTTCAGCCAGTCATAACCATCGCACACTAGGAAAAATACGTAAAAATAATGTCGATAAACGATAAAATAAAATCCGTCCCTAATGCTATTTATGGATTTATGAAAACGGCGTTATGTCCGGCTTTTAGTAAATTTAGTTTCGCATGAATGCATGATTTTTTTATTCCTCCAGCAGTTTCGTTCGTTATAATCTCCGACAGTTTAATAAATCACGAAAATAAAAAGCATGTCTTGAAAATAAATCATTATTTTTCTATAAATTAAAAGATCTAGAATCCAGACTTTCTCTCAAACTGAAAAAGCATGTTTTTTCCCACTGTGCGATAGATCAGATAAATGTGAAATCCAATGGTTAAGAAGGACAAAGGTAAAGAAGGATGTCTAATGCCTGCTTATTAACTTACTATTCAAACTCAATTCGACCACCCTTTCAGAGCATCACATCATAGTCGAACAGAGAACTTTAAAAATCATTAGTTAAACACACAAACACAAAAAAATCACATTGTTAAACTTCCCCAATGTGCTGAAATGTGATTAAACGAAAACGTAAGTTCGACTTCAAATAAAGGTAGTAAGCAAATAAATAGGCCATGTCGAATATTAGTTAGATTAAATACTGAAATGAAATCTGTCTAGCAAATTATTCAGCATCCATTTTATTCAGCTACAAAGATCACAAATAAACAATAATTCAACCTAGATGCTTGTTTGTAGCTTGTCGTTGTTTGTTGGGTAGTACTCCTGCGGATCTAATTAAATGACAACTGCATACGACTAGCATAAAACCTTGTGCTTTTTAGCATGCTAACATAAAACCTCTTTAAAACTAGCATAAGTGTTCGAAGCATTGCAATTGTTATTTGGGATGGCATCCGCTCAACTACTGCATCGTTTATTTCGTAATATCTGGGACACCGCAACTTTCCCGGTCGACTGGATGCAAGGTATCTTAGTGAAGGTTCCCAGAACGGGTGACCTGACTGTATGCGATAACTGGCGAGGCATTATGTTGATGTGTACCGTTCTCAAAGTTCTATGCAAAGTTATCCTAGCCCGGATTCAGGAAAAGATCGATGCTACTCTCTGGCGGCAGCAGGCCGGATTCCGTGCCGGAAGATCATGTGTGAACCATATTGTCACGCTCCGTATCATTTTGCAGCAGGTCAACGAATTCCAAGAGTCCCTTTACTTGGTATTCATTGACTACGAAAAAGCTTTCGATCGTCTCAATCGCGAGAATATGTGGGGCGCCCTGAGACGCAAGGGGGTTCCTGAGAAAATCATCGGCCTCATCGAGCTGGTGTGAGCCAAGGATGTATTCTATCACCGTTACTGTTCCTCATCGTAATCGACGAGATTCTGGTAAGTGCGATTGACTGTAAACCAAATCGCGGGCTGTTATGGCAGCCTATAACCATGGAGCACCTAAACGACTTCGAATTGGCTGATGACGTTGCACTCCTCGCACAACGGCGCTCTGACATGCAGAGTAAGCTCAACGACCTTGCCGAGCGCTCCTCTTCGGAAGGTTTAGTCATCAACGTCAACAAGACCAAATCGTTGGATGTAAACACGGTGCCTCTTTCCAGTTTCACAGAATCAGGGCAACCAGTTGAGAATGTTGAAAGCTTCCAATATCTTGGTAGCTAAATGGCGTCAGACGGCGGTACCAAGATCGTTATAGTAGCGCAGATCAAAAAAGAAAGGGCTGCCTTTGCGAGTTTAAGAAATATCTGGAAAACAGGCAGATAAGTGAACGCACCAAAATACGAATTTTCAACTCTAACGTGAAATCTATGTTGTTATACGCTAACGAAACATGGTGTGTATCAGTGGAGAACACTCAATGGTGTTCATCAACAGATTCCTGGTGGCCTCACAACTGGATCTCGAACAACGAGCTCCTTCGTCGTTGTCAACAGAAGCCGATAGCAACAAACATTCAGGATCGGAAGTGGGGCTGGGTCGGCCACATTCTACGTAGGGGCAGAAACGAAATCTGTAAACAAGCATTAGACTGGAACCTAATGGGACATCGCGGCAGAGGCAGTCCCAGAGGCTTATGGCGGCGAAGCCTCAATAAAGAAATAAAATATGTTTACCGAAATCTAACCTGGCAACAGGTTAAAGCGATAGCTGGATACCGCTCAGGATGGAGATCTTTCAAGACGGCCCTTTGCACCACCGGAGGTGTACAGGACTCATAAGTAAGTAAGTAAGATGGCATCCTACTTCAAAATGTCTGTCGTCATTGTTAAAATCAGATATCTTTTAAAAACAAGCATAACCCGGCAAATATACTGAATCGCAAAGTTTGTTTTAAGTGTTTTCCAATTAAAATAACACCTGAATATGTTTGGAATAAGTTTAGATCATAGTGTACACTTTATTCTATCTCGTCATGTGATAAGTTCGTTGATCTAAATGATCATTCGCGAGTATTTAGTGAATTAAAATGTGATATGACGGGAAGAAGCGCATGACCCTATATCGAAACATATTGTGATCGAGTTCCAGATTTTTTGATTTCAAAATAAAAAGGCTTAAAATAATGGAACAATAGTTTCCAAAACAGTCACTGCACGATATTGGTGAACACTACTTCATATGGGTGAATTACAGGCTAGGCAACGTTTATGCGGAAATGCATTAAATTTACCTAGCAAATGGGCACGGAACATGATGACATCACGCAGCGATACTTCCTCGTTGCGATACAGAATCTGGAAAACACGTGAGGCGCCACAATCGTCGATGATAGTGGCACTGGAGCCTGTCGTACCAGCCGTTGCCGTTGGGGACCCACTCTGGCCTCCAACGTTGCTACTGCCGGTTCCGCTGCTGCTGGTGGTCCCCACATTGCAAGCATTCGAAGAATTAGTGGAATTGGGCGTGTTGGCGCTGCTGCACGTCGATACCGGTTGCCCGTTGCTGGAGCAAGTGCCATTTGCGATGGACCCGCTTGCCGTCCCACCGGCGCTGCTTCCAACCCCACTGCTGCTAGTCGGTGGCCCCGAGCCCGAGACATTACTCGCAGATGAAGGCACTCCTGTGGTCGTTGCATCTGGCAGACAGGTCTCCACCTGTACCGGCAATCGGGGTGATACTCTCAATGAACATCGAACTTGATACAATCTGAAAGTGGGTGGGAAAAGAAAAACGGAAAGAAAGTGTCATAAAATGCCACAGGCCATCATCATCGTCTGGAAGTTTATGTCGGATTGAGTACAATGGATTGGAATGTTTTGCTACAATGAAACCGTTCAGATGTATCTTTCCAATAAATTGAATCGATTTGAATTGAAATTAATATTTGTTTGCGCTCATCGAAACAAAAATAATGTAGTCTCGGTGAGGACAGAAAACAAGAGATATTTGTTTTGTGCAGAAGGAGGATTATGCATTTTCATATTTTTTGTTGACTTAGGTTATGACTTGTTAATTACATACAGACCCCATTCGAATTTAACTACACGTTCGGAACATTTATGTGGCCAATATCGAATGGTTTTTGCTTTCTCGTGATACTACACATTTCTTCACTTATTGTGACACTATGACGATTTTTACGCAAATTTTGAAATCTACACGTTATTTCTGTATTTTTGTTACGATTGTTTAGTCGGTTCCGGGGTCTAACAATTTTTTAACCAGATCTTGAAATATAAGCGTTTTTCCTCAAAAAAAATTTTACGCGTTTTGAAAGTTTTTTTTTTGCGTCGGCTTAGGGGTTTAACCAGTTTTTTACGCGGGTTTTGAGATTTATGCGGTTTATAAGAAATTGAAAAAAATACAAAAACAATATGTTGCCAAAATCGAATAGAGTATGTGTTACCTTTTTTCAACCAGGACGAAATCGACGCCTTTGCTTAAAAATACTTTAGTCGGCTGAATTTTCCTCTAGGTTTCGAAAAATTAGGTTCATGAAAAAAATTGTAAAGAACATTCGAATTTTCACGGAAGAACATTTTTGCTTAACTTTTTGGCTCTCTTGCATTACAGTTTCATAGTGTGGTTTAATAGTTCACCAATGTTTAATATGTTTCGTGTTATTAGTTTAGTAACATTCTTAATGATTCTATTGTTATTATTGCTTTATGTTTAATTTTAATCCAGGTATTTGAGGATTGTCATCATTGGGACAAATAAAGTCTGATGTATTAATATATCAATTATCGAAATACCAAAACTACGAAATACGAAAACCAAAACACTACAGTTCTTGGTGAAAGTAGGGAAGAAAGATGAAAAATGTGTCATAATTATAGTTTGTGAATATTAACTATAATTATGACTCATTTTTAATATTACTACAGTCGCTCATAACTAAAATTGCCAGTCACATCTGAACTAAATTTAATAAAATCCATTGCTCGAACGTATGCAATTGTCGGATCCGTAATCAAATCATTGCTGTCGGATGCACCTGGAATTATTTTCCTGTCCGCTTTTCCGCTCCATCTCCCGGCTTAACTAACTTTGTTTGCGGTTTTTCACCGTTCCCATTGAAATAATTGAGCATGCCGAGATAGGCAGAAAACCACAATTGGGATTAAAAAAGGTCGCCAAAGAAAAAGCCAACCGTGAGTGGTTTCGAGCTGGGCCGGGTGACATATGCCAAATTCAAAATTTAATCTCACGAGAACAGTGCAACCCCTAACGAACTTCTGACCATTATGGTATATGCGGTGGGAAAAGGTTGTGATGCAATCAGAACTCCTATCCCGGTAGAATGACAAATGCAAAGAGTTTGGAATTGGGTTGAATTTGCTTCCGAAAATTATCACAGTCTTCAACAGATCCAGTGCTTCGAACAGATTAAATAATTATGCGGCACGTGTTCCATTAAAGACTTTCTTCATTCTTATCCGTCGTAGGCTTCGTTTTCACAGCAGCCGCTGCCAAAGGCACTGCAGATGAATTCAGGTGCAGAGAAATGCGTTTTTGAAGTTGAATAAATTTCTTCGGCAATGCGGGCGCACGTATAATTTGAGGCAAATTACATTAGCAAAAGGATGGATGGAATTGTCAGTTCATTGCATAACACCACATCCGAATAGGTAAAACTGTTTGATCCACTAGGTAACTTATAACCTAATCAGACTACTATTTACTATTACTTGATAAAAGATGCCTTTGTATGAAATATCATATATGTACATTACCATTCAACACAAAATCGTATATGATGCAACATAAGATGCTAAAGTTGGGAGCGATATTCGTACATTTTGTATGGGGAAGTACTCATATTGCCTCCACTTTAGCATCTTATATGGCATCATATCAAGACAAAATTTTGAAAACGACTTATCTGCTTTTGTAAACAAAGATTCAAACGACGATTTGACAAATCTGATAGCTCTCTTACGCAAACCAACACCACCAATAGGTAGGTGAAGGTTTCCGGTACCTGTTGATGGTGTTCACTGAGGAAAATGGACGTATGATTTTTAATCAAACGCCTTATGAAAATTTTCCACAAGGAATCGGTATGAATTTCAATATGAATGATGTTTTCCATTTGAAAACAAGTGAAGTGCGGCAGACTGGGTTCGAACCATGGACGTCGGGGTCGGGAGGCCGGTATGTAGACCACACGCCCATCGACGCTTGATTACTCGGGAAGGTAACTGCGTATAAGAAGCACTGTTGGTGGAATAATCAGTCGAAGATTCATAAGGCACCAGTTATGAATTTCGATAGTCCAGTTCGCTGAGTGATTGCACTATGGTCCAGGATACAGATTTACGCAGAAAGATGAATTTTACGCCAAAACTATATTTTTTAGAAAAAACCGTTGTTCTACAAAATTGTTCGCAATAGTAAGGCCATCATTATGGTTCTACCAAAAAATAGGGTAGTCCATCATATAAAAAAAATAGAAAATATTTTTTTCTTCCTCAGAATATTGATATGTTATGTTCTACAAAGTCGTAGCGCAGCCTATTCCAATCAATTTTGCTAAAAAACTTTTTCTGTAGCTCTTAAGTTGGCTGATTTAGAGCAATTTTACCCAATTGGATTAGGGTGTACCTAAAAAAACAGTATTTTTTATTTACTTTTTTTGGTTTAGATTTCTCGAAAAAGTCGTCTTCAGGTGACTTTTAGAGCTCAAAAATAAAGAGCTCATAATAAAGAATATTAATTTCTCTTTCAAATGCCGTGTAAATGTATTTTTTTGGTCTGCCCTAACCGGAGATATCAACTTATGAAAAAAATGTAATTTTGACAGAAAAACGATTATAATTTTTGATCGGAGGATATTGAGCATATTTACCCATCAAAAGTTGCATTTTTTTGAGCTCTAAAAGTCACCTGAAGACGACTTTTTCGAGAAAACTAAAACAAAAAAGTAGATCAAAAATACTGTTTTTTGAGGTACACCCTAATCCAATTAGGTAAAATTGCTCTAAATCAGCCAACTTAAGAGCTACAGAAATTTTTTTTAGCAAAATTGATTGGAATAAGCTACGCTACGACTTTGTAGAACATAACATGTCAATATTCTGAGAAATAAAAAAAATATTTTCTAATTTTTTATATGATGGGCCACCCTATTTTTTGGTAAAACCATAATGATGGCCTTACTATTTCAAACAATGGCCTTACTTTCGAATTGGTAAAACCATAATGATGGCCTTACTATTTGTAGAACAACAGTTTTTTCTAAAAAATATTGTTTTGGCGTAAAATGCATCTTTCCGCGTAAATCTGTATCCTGAACCATAGTGGATTGGTTTGCGTGGGAGAGTTATCAGATTTGTCAAATCGTCGTTTGAATCTTTGTTTACAAAAGCAGATAAGTCGTTTTGAAAATTTTGTCTTGATATACGATCTTGCGTTGACTGGGTTAATATCTTTTGAAGAACAAGCCAAAATTGAAAATACCGGAAAGAAAACAGACCGAACCAAATGTTAAGACCAATACAATATTCCGAATTTTCCATTCTAACGTGAAATCTTTGCTGTTACACGCTAGCGAAAGATTGTGTGTATTATTGGAGAACACCAAGGTGTGCAGGTGTTCATCAACAGATGCCGATACATAATTCGTGCCTGGTGTGGTGACCTCACAACTGGATCTTAAACAACGAGTTCCATCGTCGTTATCACCAGAGAAACTGATATTCAGTAACTGAAGTGGTGTTGGGTCGGCAACACCTTGCGTAGGGACGGAAACGAAATCTGTAACCAAGCATTAAACTGAAACCCAGCTGGACATTGCAGCAGATCGATTTCCACAACCACGGGCTTCTCTCCAGGGGGAGTAGTTGGGCTTTCTTTTGACCATGTGATAAACCCAGAATGAGAGAGTTAGTTCTGAAAATGTATTGCAAGAGATCGGAGATATGATAACTTGAACTCAATGGATCGAAGACGTTGCCAATAAATAAATAAATTAGTAATTGCAGGGCCCCTTTAAAGGCAGGAAAGATAGTTGCTTAATTCAAAATGTTTTTTTTTCTTATTGATGCACTGACCGCATTTCATAATCTCGGGCTTATTGGGGATTAGTAGAGCTTCTTTTCACTTGGAGGATAGGCCTCACATGTTGTGGTAGGTATTTAGGGATTTGTTGAAGAGGATCTTGATAGATGTCGAGAGCTTCTAGGTGGCCGTTATTGCATAAATCTAACGACCATAACTCCTGATTCGCATAAACCATTTGATATCTTTGTACAGAGCTTGTTTTGAATCACACATTACTCTTCTACATGATTGTAGATCTGACGACCGGAAATCAAGAACTTTTTGTAAAGCCTCCGGTGCTTAGGAACAGTGATGGGAAATGTCAAAAAAAATGTCATGGCATTGCTATTACTAATTTCGTAATAACTTTTTCCAAAAGTCATTTACAGTTCGGATTTTTTGATTAACATGTAGTACTTAAAGGGTCCTAGAACTTTATCGAACAGATCATTGTTCTAAATACAAAGTGTGAGCTATGAGAGCGAGATTAAAAAAATGTCACGGAATGTCATGACATTAATGTCATCTGACACTAATTCGGCTCTCACGCCGCCAATATCATATTTAGAGAAATTACCTATTAGAAAAAGTTTTCGGGTCATTTGAGGGCTACATGTTTATATGGAAAAAATAATTGTAAATGACTTGTGAGGAAAGTTATTAGCAAGTTAGTCCCATGACATCGATATGACATTTCCCGTCACTGCTTAGGAATGCAGAAAGATTGGTATAACACATCATTACAGACATCTAAGGATTTGTTGGGAAGAGTTTTGATAGATGCTATTTACTTTTTAAAGGCCGTTACCGCATAAGCCTTACGACCTACACTTCAGATTGACGAACTTTAGAATATCTAAGGAGCTTACCGAATTTTTCTACACACATTATCTGATATCTTGGAACTGATCCGAATGACTTGAGAATGGTTTGAAACACATTCACAACACATTACATAATTGTAGATCTGACGACCTGAACTCAAAAACCTTTTTTATGTTTTTGCATTAATTGAAATATAGAATAATAGATCTTGCATATCTTGACAGACGTCTAAGGTAAGCATATGCGGTGTTTCGAAAAACTTCGTTTCAGATGGTTCGAAATGAAATTCGGCGGAATTTCGCGTAATTTGAGCATGCCGAAATCTGATTTCTTGATTTCGTTTCGTAAGATTACAAAAGTTTCGCTAGAAAAAACTAGCTTTTAACGAAATTTAACGGAATTCCGCGGAATTTCAAAACAAATTTGAACCTAAACCATATTGCCTTGTACGGTCGCGTATTATTAAAAATTTTAGTATAACTTTGCAAAAAAGTAAAGCCGTGATGCGGATTCCTAGGAATCTCGTGAAGTTTTTTTGGAGCGCCTCTTTCTTATTAAAGGCCGATTTCTTCACCTCCGCTTAGGCCTCAAACCAAGTTTAGGCGCATGGGTGAGCACCGCTTAAGAGTTAAGAAGGCCCTAAGGAAAACAAAATGCAACATTTTACGTGCAAACAACAAATTGAACCTGCTGGTGCGGGAGAACACGAAGTGAAAAAAACAATGTCTGCATCGAAGAGCACAAAATTATTTAGTGCAGAATCGATCGTGTTGTAGGAGCTTATTAAACTAAGCACAGCACAAGCACATTTTGCGTTGGATTGATTTGAAACACGGTTTTCGTCTTCGAGTTTTCAAAATAACTTCGTTCGCAATAAATATTTAGTCGCTTACCAAGGTGGCTTCACTTGAAGTACCTTTTCAACTAACCAACGATTCCTTTCCCGTGGCGCTCACGGAGATACAGAGCACTCATCGGTCTCTTATTACAATGAGTGTCAAACTAGTTTTCCTCTCCTAATAGCAGTTCGTCGAGTTGATTGTATATAAGACTGTGGGACTCCGAGCCTCCTATAAAAGGTCGAATTTGGAAGGAAATGATAGCCTTTTGGTTGGTACAAATTTTTGTATGAGAAAGGAAAAAATACTGCCGTAAAAACTTTGCAATCACATTTCTCAAATAAAGTCTGAAATACGTATCTTTTTGCATTTTAGAAAGGTGCAGAGGATTCTTCTAGTGAGCAAATGTATGCTATTAACAACTATCTATCTACGTATACGCCTGTCAGATGTGGATTTATAAATGAAAGTCCCACAAGATAAAAAATAAAATCTATGCATTCATTCTCTGGTTTTGAATGAGCTCAATACCATAGAACCACGCTGATAAGACAATATGAAATATGCTTCAGTATAATCACAAAATTGTTAAATGATATAAGGTTTCAACAGAATTTGAATCCGAACACAAAAAAAATCCCTCAATTTCTATATATTTATATGCTTACTGATATAAAACTGAACTGATATGAAATTGATATTTTTTTTTGGATGCGGCATTAATGCTGAGGTTTTACTTCATCGCCAATGGTATATAACCGGGGATGTAGCAATTTATCACTGACTGCTGACAATGAAATCAGAATTGCGATTATAATATAAAACCAATTCAATAAAAATTCCGCGGAAAAAAATCTTCGAAGTCTCGAAAATAAATCTTTATTTCGTTTGGTTTCCTTTCGAACTAACATAGACATTTTAAATTTCGTTTCGTTTCGTTATGGAAAAGTGTGTTATCGCATACCCTTAGTCTAAGGGTCTGTTGGGAAGAATTTTGATTGAAACCGAAGACATTTTGGAAGCTGTTGCTGCATATACCACACGGGCTGAACTTCAGAATATTTCGTTAGTTCTAGAACATCATTATGGGGAACGCCGAGAATTTTCACGTAAATCATTTGAAATCTGTGATCTGTGCAGGATGTACTCAACGTATTTTGATGTGCGTACAGGGCCGGATTTAGCCGGAAGGGGGCCCCGGGCCATACAGCTTATGGGGCCCCAAAATGTACAAAAAAAGTTGGTTTTAGTACACAAAATTAGTACACAAATTACACGCCTTCCACCCTAAATCCGGGCCAGTGTGCGTATTACCTTTCTCTTCTATGGTAGAATTAAGACCTGAACTCATGGATGTTTTGAATGAATTGGAATGTCCCCAAAAGTATTCTCAACAAATAAATTGCATTCTACAGTCATTTGTGATGTAAAACACTGTTTGACACGAGCTTGTATAGTACGTGACAAGTTTTTAAGAAATATGATCAGAGGTATAGTTAGTAATAGATAAGGAATATATGGCTTTTAATATCAGTAACTACAGTAATAATATAAATGGAAACTGTGCAAACTCACTTTTACTTGATATATTCATCTATCTACTTCGATTTGTGAAGGTAGATGTTGATGGCACCTGATTACTGAAGGAATGTGGCTATAGGGGGACATACCCCAGTAGTGCCGGATACATAAGCCATTTAAAAAAACTCTCTTATTATAAACATCTTGTATCCCATATACACAACATGTGATCATTGATGATTCATACTAACTACATATGACCATTTGATCACGTTTATCGACGATGTATTTTGATGATAAATTTTGGTGAACATTTTCACGATACAGAAAAGTGTCTTCAAGTACAGGATACTATTGTATTATACTGAATTAAAACAAACTTACGTTTTTCTCCAAATTCCCACCTTTTCGAATGATACATTCAATTTTTGTTTCTGATTATTTCTGTTGCTATCTGATACAATTGAGTAGCAGTAGGTTTAACAAAACAGGTGTAAAGAATGGCGATTTCTTGTCAATTTTAAATTTTGTACAATATTAACAACATGAGGATCTGATATTCCATGCAGGTAAAGGACTTTCCAAAAGCTTTGTTTTGTACTACATAAGATGGTGGAGGCATCTCTGCAAGTGTCGTTTTAAGAAGTGTCCGGTTTTGGGAGGTGTCCGGCGCTGGGGGATCTCCCCTAATAGTAAACAATTATGAAAAGCACAGTACTGGGAACGAGCACTTTGAACAAGTAGAGTGTCGTCCTGGCCTTTCAAGGGTTACATCATCTGGTCACTGTCCTCATGTCTTATAATTTTCAATACAGTTGCAATCCAAAAACAGATGACTGGCGATATTCAACCATTTTCTAAACATACCTCGCAAGTCAACTACTCATGCTTCGAACTGATTTGAGAATATTCAGAAGAGCAGTTACATGAAAAATTTGGTCACGTTTTGAAATGTAGATTTGAACGAACAGCCAGCGTAGTGTAGTTCAGTATTTCATGCATTAAACATTGAAGGAAGATGCAGAACTTGTCATTATGTACTAAAGATTGGACTCGGAAAAAATGCGACACATTGTTTTGGAAGTAACTTTCTATCGCGTGGGTAAAAATTAAAGAAATTTTGGTTAATGCTAGTTTAGAGTGTTGTGCTTATGTTTCGCGATCTGTCAAGATGATCTCGAAACAAGAAGAGCTACGCCAGCAAATCTTGGGCGCGGTGATCGACAATCCTTGTCAGTCGCACAGATGGATCGGCAAAAGGCTTGGAATCCACCATTCCACCGTGTCCCGTATTGTGAAGATGTTCCAGGAGACGAAGACCATCGAGTGGCGCGCTGGAAGCGGCAGAAAACTGAAAACGAAATACCCAGAGAAGTCGCGGAAGATAAGGCGGTACTTTAAGAACAACACGAACCTTTCCACCCGAGACGTGAACAAAAAGGTCTATTCGTAGAAGTGGTTCGTCCAGCAGAACATGAAGCGGGCTGGGCTACGTGTTTTTTAAGTCAGGAAGGCACCAAACCGGACTGACAAGCAAAACACGGTGGCCAAATTGCGTTCGCGGAAGCTGTGCCGTGAGTGGCTGGTCAATGCAGGCTGTCTCGTCATGGACGACGAGACATACATCGAGGCGGACACCAAACAAATCCCCGGCCTCGAGTTTTTTGGCGGTACGTCCCGCATGGAGGTTGGACAAATTCGCAGAGAAGTACCTGTTGTGGCAGGCGATCTGCGAGTGCGGACGGTACAGCAAGCCGTTCGTTACAACCGGCACCGTAAACGGGCAGATTTATCGAGAAGAATGCTTGCAAAAGCGCTTGTTGCCCTTCATCCGCTCTCACCGTGGTCCCACGCTGTTCTGGCCGGATCTCGCTTCGTACCATTACGCCAAGCCTGTAATGGATTGGTACAAAGCGAAGGGCGTTAATGTGGTCTCGAAGGAGGCGAACCCGCCAAATACACCTTCGTCCGATCGAAAAGTTTTGGGCGATAATGAAGAAGAAATTGAAGAAAAGCGGAAAAACATTCAAAACCGATGAAGCTTTGAAGAAAAATTGGGAGAATTTGTGTAAGGAAGATGAACAAAGCCTCGCCCAAGATCTCATGAGTAGTGTTAAGAGAAATATACGAGCATTCAGCTTGGGCGAGGAAGTTCAATAAATAAATTATGCCAAAACATAGCTAATATATAGTTATTTAATTCCTGAAAATTTGAGAAGCATGCGATTTAAAATGAAGTTTTGGTAATCATTTTTGTGTGTCTCATTTTTTCCAAGTCCAATTTTACGCATGTTCATGAGAATTTTCTAGCAAAGCACCAACAGGATTGAAATCAGCCACTTGTCTTCAAGATTATGACTGTATTGATTAAATTGAATCCATCAATAGCTAGTTTCCTTCATCCAACCATCCAATTGAATGGGACCTTCTTGTATTGATATTTTAACAACGCTCCAACATCGGAATCATATGTGCGTAAGCCGTGAATGTAATCCATATTGCATGCAACACTACGAAACACGTTCATGTTTCGGTGCATTATTGATAGCACATGGAGAACGTTTTCGCTTGCGTGGGTTCTATTCTTCCGGTTTCCGGTTGGGCGCGCCCAGACACACCTATATGATCGAACACATATGTACCATAATAGGGTAACGACAGGTGTTTCCGCTGGTGGTCCGATTATCGAATATTTCGGATGCATTAATGTAAACATTTTTACCTATACAAGAATTCAAGATACAGATAGTTGAATTTCAACTTAACGATAAAATTACCGGTTTTAAAAACTCGGAATAGCGGTCGTTACCCTACTCTTCTTACCCACAAGTTGGCAAAACTGTAGTGGCCCGCATGAAATTTTAAACATTGTGCGACAGTTTCGTGCGGACTTTCCGGCTCTCTGACCGGAACGAGTGTGGAATCTATTGAAGCGTAATTTGTCGCGTCGGCTGTATATGTTCCTTACCCTTCGGGAGGCGGCAAGTTCTGCTAGTTGCTGTCGGAATAGCTAATGCCAATAACGCAGTTGTTCCATTGGCATTTTATGTTTGGAATGTGTTTAAATTAAAATCAATCGATTGCCTCGTAGACTGCCAGGACAAATCGATGGATACGTTCCTTTGCATGCAGCTGGAGAAACATCCTCGCCATACAGAAGAACAGAAAGTTCCACCGTGCTGGGTACATAATACATTTAGATACAATAATGTAAAATTGTATTGCAGCATGAATTTTTGCATAATTTAACGTAATAGAGTTTCGCATTTGGTAAACTTGTTATTTTTGGCAGAGGACTTTTTAGCTTAGTTTTAAGTTCTTTGTTATACAAAGAGGTCCTCTGGCGATCCAAGAATCCTAACAATTATATCAAACTAGGTAGCATTCGTACTGTTCATCTGAACGTCATTGGAATTAATTAAAGGTCAATTATCATATAGCATGTGGAATAGACGTGTTCACCATTATCAAAAGTATAACATATCTTCAACTGCTAGGCGAGGCGATCCGTGGACCTTTTGATCTGACACTACAACATAGCCCACACTAGATCCATACCAGATCCATCGAGCATACTGGATGACATTGCTCATAAATCATGGTCAACTTTGTTTTAGCATGGGGGAATCAAGATGAATACACAGCTAGGTGTTTCAATCTGCCAAATTTATGGACGAGAAGAAGGCGGGGGTAAAAAATTCATTTTCAGTGCAAGGCATAAACAAACCGGCTGGCTCTCCCACCCGCATTGAAAAATATCTAAAAGCGAACAGGAATCTACCTCATCAGGACGCCAACCTTTATACATATATATGAATGTGTCATGGGTTTCAACTCATCAACTGCACATTTAAACAGAACCACCATTTTGTTTTGAACCGTTAACAAATGAGTGCCCTTTCGCCTATCCCCTCGCCATCAGACAGAAGTCATTTTGCCTGTAAAAAAAAATATTTCGCCTGTTTCATGTTGAAGCGGTTCGCGGTGCGTCTCCATCGCTTTCATTCGAGGTGAAATTTGAGGCTAATCATCTGGAAATAATTTAATACAGATTAAATATCTGTTGTGAATACCCGGTCTGTGTGTTATCTAAAATTATTCGGTGCAAGTTTCATGTGTCGGCCATTCAGAATAACGTAACCTCTTGAAATTGAAAAAAATAGTAAAATTTGCAGCGTCCGGTATAGCATACTTGAACGATCACATTCATTGTTCTTCTCATTCGTGAATATTTGGAGTAGATTTTACCTGACCTGTGGCATTTTGCCATAACAATCAGAACCAACCAAGTAAGTGTGTATTGCGTTCGCAAGAAATTCCATATAGAGACCACTTTGTTTGTTTTTAGGATTTTGCTAAATGGGCACCTCGTGTGGTGCTAAGCGATTGGCGGTGTTCCCCTATCTAAATGTTTTCGCGAAGACAGCTGTCTAATCACACGCTAGTGGATTACAGTCGGCCAAACAAGGAGATGCATTTCGGCTAGTCCCAATCACAGTTTCTTTCGACCTGCACCATTGCAACTAAGTCCGTCGCCACTGCACCTGTGCAATTTGTCGCCACTACCCATGTCAATCTGTCCGCAACTACACGGAGATTTATTGTTTGTATTGCTGCGGGTGCCATCGTTGGCAAGGATCGGAAAAGATGGTGAGGATCGACTGTCGTATTATTATCGACTGCCTTATATTTCAAATGGAATCTGCTAAGGATTTCCGAAGGAAGCGTTCTCTCAGGAATTCGCTCAGAATTTTCTGAGAAAACTGCCTGAATTTCCTTAAAGCCAAACTTCGATGGACTCTGCACTGAATTCACAAACAAATCTCGAAGTATCCATCGCTCACTGTCCACAATGCAGCGGGTTTCAATGCTCATCGAACCGAACGAGAGTTTGTGGCTGTCCATGAAGCAGATAATCAAGAGTCCAATTTTTTATTTATACATTAGAAATGTACAAATATAACGTAGAAATAAAAATTAAGAATAAAACTAAAATAATATTTTGTAATCAAACCGAAAACAAAGAATGAAATTTTGAAAAATGCTGAGAAGAAGAATCGAGGTACCCATGCCACAATCATATCTAGTAAAAATCTAGTAGAGGTGTAGTACCCATATCTAAGAGATATCTATTCGCTATCTAAGAGACCATAACTGTCAAATCCCTTCCGGTTCAAACGGTCTACTCGTCTAAAATTTTAGGTAGACACCGGTTTAAACGGTTGTTGCATTTGAGGCGGATTTGAGGTCTGACAGGTTCTAGACATCGAAGAAAAATATCTAGGAGACTCATTTTTTTTGTCTCAGAGATATCACGGTAGAAGTCTAGAAGATCTTTCCGAGCGGGGCATATTAAAATCCAAGATGGCTGAATACTGAATTTGGCAGATTGGAACACCTAGTGGTGTATTCATCTTGGGGGGAATGCTTGACTTGCTTGACTACCCTATTCAAATGTTGAGTATTTCATGAAAACTGCATTGTTACATGCCGAAGCTTATTTTTCATAAAGTGATGTATGGACAAAACTTCCGCAACACTCGAAGGAAATGAAAGGAAAAATTGAATGGGGCACATATTGAAAATTTATACTATCCCCCGAAGCACCTAAAATTATTTTTCTGGTTTTCAGGCATTTTTTTTCAGCTAAATCTAATAAAAAGTCATAGAATAAGCCGTCTCAACATCCTAGTATCAATGACAAAGTGGTAGATAATAGTCTAAAGAAGCTATCAACGACTAATCCTCTTATTATGTGGAGTTAAATTGATGCATTCAGATGATTTTTTTACGAAAAAGTCTCAGTCTCACAAAATCACAAATCTCTGAAATACTTTTGAAAATGGTGAACAGATCTAATGTGGAATGGATATATGACATTTGAGACAACGTGACTCCGATCGCAGAATCAGTAAAAAATATCAAAAAGGGCAACCACAGTACTGAATGCAGTACTGATCAAAATGCCTAGAGTCAACGGTGTCGCTAACCATTTTCTCCGTTGGTTATGACTTCATGCCAAGCCCCTATGCGTACTGTATATCAAGAAGATTTTCTACCTACTTAGCTTTACCCAGTTGTGAGAATTGTTTCGCTTTATTAGATTTATTTGGCTGCTAGTATTCCTCCGTGCATGTCGAAATACACTAATTAATAGCTGACCTTACTCACGGAAGGTAACCAAATGTTCTTTCACTTTTCCAAAAACGTATCACATTACGAAGTCTAGTTAATTAGTTGAACCCGTCAGAGTTTGCCTCTGTTGACCCTCGTGTCTATTGCTTCTACCTATTTCTATCGGTTGACTGTTCCCTTGGCATTCGGCGGGACAAGAAGAACCTTTGAATGAGGGGTAAAACGTTGTACGTACTATGAATAAGCAACTGGCAGCCTGTTGAGCGAAACAACCGTAAATCAACCGGTGTCAATATTGTTTGCTGGCAGGTAGGTCCTACCATTTCCTCGGCTCAGTTACACTAAAGCAGGAAATGTGGAAAATGTGTTGGCTACGTTTTTCCTTGTCCTATTTGCTTTAATCCCCACTTGTTCAACTATGCCATTCTTACGGCTATTCATTTGCAACGGAACCGAATTACTGCATGTTAATGGACTTATTTACAGGCGGGTGGTTCGTTTTGCTTGCCTGTTTGTATTGACCGAAATGTATTTTTCATTAGCAGCACACGCCATGAAGGTTTATTCGGGCGCGCTCGCCTCGAAGATTCAGGTGAGGACTGAATAAAAATATAATCACGGTCTTGATAATGCTAATAAAATGGTCGATGATGAACAGCAATGGAAAAAGTGTGAAATAGGAAAGTACGCAAGATTGGAACTTATTGCAACACTCAGCAAAAGATATGTATTCAACAGTTAGATAACAAACTAACTGTTTTGGTGAAAATTCTGGATTACAAACCCTTTAAACGGCTCAGATGAAGAATAAAGTTTTGCTGTGGAACAACATATCAAAAGGACAAAACGTCAGTTTGAAAGGCAAGAAAACTTTTTTTCGAATAGCTTGGATGCCACGTTGCAAGATGATTGCAAGTACCCTACGTTTCTCGGAAGCCTTCTTCCAAGTAGCTCGGAAGCATTGACAGATAAAATATGTTTTGGTTTTAAATGTATTTTCATGCACATATTTGGAGCATGCAAATAAGTGTAACAATCAAATGATCTTTCTGTTCTTTCTTATCGAAATAAATTTAAACTTTTCTTGCTTGTAAAATTCTGCTGCAATTTAACACGTCGTTGAATTTTCAAAACTATTTGCTGTGTTCTTCCAAGCAGCTAGGAAGCCTCCTTTCAAGAGGCCCGGAAGCCTCCTTTCAAGAGGCCCGGAAGCCTCCTTTCAAGAGGCCCGGAAGCCTCCTTTCAAGAGGCCCGGAAGCCTCCTTTCAAGAGGCCCGGAAGCCTCCTTTCAAGAGGCCCGGAAGCCTCCTTTCAAGAGGCCCCGACGCCTCCTTTCAAGAGGCCCGGAAGCCTCCTTTCAAGAGGCCCCGAAGCCTCCTTTCAAGAGGCCCGGAAGCCTCCTTTCAAGAGGCCCGGAAGCCTCCTTTCAAGAGGCCCGGAAGCCTCCTTTCAAGAGGCCCGGAAGCCTCCTTTCAAGAGGCCCGGAAGCCTCCTTTCAAGAGGCCCGGAAGCCTCCTTTCAAGAGGCCCGGAAGCCTCCTTTCAAGAGGCCCGGAAGCCTCCTTTCAAGAGGCCCGGAAGCCTCCTTTCAAGAGGCCCGGAAGCCTCCTTTCAAGAGGCCCGGAAGCCTCCTTTCAAGAGGCCCGGAAGCCTCCTTTCAAGAGGCCGGAAGCCTCCTTTCAAGAGGCCCAGAAGCCTCCTTTCAAGAGGCCCGGAAGCCTCCTTTCAAGAGGCCCGGAAGCCTCCTTTCAAGAGGCCCGGAAGCCTCCTTTCAAGAGGCCCGGAAGCCTCCTTTCAAGAGGCCCGGAAGCCTCCTTTCAAGAGGCCCGGAAGCCTCCTTTCAAGAGGCCCGGAAGCCTCCTTTCAAGAGGCCCGGAAGCCTCCTTTCAAGAGGCCCGGAAGCCTCCTTTCAAGAGGCCCGGAAGCCTCCTTTCAAGAGGCCCGGAAGCCTCCTTTCAAGAGGCCCGGAAGCCTCCTTTCAAGAGGCCCGGAAGCCTCCTTTCAAGAGGCCCGGAAGCCTCCTTTCAAGAGGCCCGGAAGCCTCCTTTCAAGAGGCCCGGAAGCCCCCTTTCAAGAGGCCCGGAAGCCTCCTTTCAAGAGGCCCGGAAGCCTCCTTTCAAGAGGTCCGGATGCCACCTTTCAAGAGGTCCGGAAGCCTCCATTCAAAAGGCCCAGAAGCCTCCTTTCAAGAGGCCCAGAAGCCTCCTTTCAAGAGGCCCGGAAGCCTCCTTTCAAGAGGCCGGAAGCCTCCTTTCAAGAGGCCGGAAGCCTCCTTTCAAGAGGCCGGAAGCCTCCTTTCAAGAGGCCGGAAGCTTCCTTTTAAGGGGCTCGGGAGTCTTATTTTAAAAAGACTCCTTTCAAGAGCCTCCTTTCAAGAGGCTCGGAAGACTCTTTTCAAGAACCGCCATTTAAGAGGCTCGGAAGCCTTCTTTCGAGAAGCTGGGAAGCCTCCCTTCAAGAATTTTTATGAGGCTCAGAAGCGTCCTTTCAATATTTTAGGAAGCCTCCTTTTAAGCAGGCATTGCAATATCATCTGAGCCCAGGATATCATCTTTGCTTGTGCAAAGATATTATCCCTAATCAAAGAGCACTCTGGAAAGATATTATCTTTTGAGCATTTGATGATGATCCTGGTAGCCAGCGCGGTTCGGGGTTTGTTCACGTTGCGAGGGTGTTGCTACAACAAAAGCAGTGAAAAACTTTTCTCCATGGCGATCATTGAACTTTGTTTACTGAGCAGATAGATAACTAAGATCGATATCTCAGCATATTATCAGTATCTTTGGTCAGAAGATCGAATGATGGGATAAATTGCAATGCCTGCTTTTAAGTGGCTCAAACGCCACCATTAAAGTGGCTCAAAAGCCGCTATTAAAGAGGCTTGCAAGCCTAACTTCAAGAGGCTCAGAGAACTCTTATCAAAAGGCGCGGAAGCCAACTTTCATGAGATTCGGAAGCTCCTTTCAAGAAGCTCGGAAACCTCCCTTTAAAGGGCTCGGAATTATTCCTCCAAGAGGCTTAGAAGCCTTCTTTCAAGAGGCTCAGAGGCGTCCTTTTAAGTAGCTACAAAGCCGCCGTTAAAGGGGCTTGGAAGCCTCCTTTTAAGAAACTCAGAAGCCTCCAATAGTCATAAAAGTCCTGTAGAAAGCTTTATGTATAAGCATAATTTGAATTGGAAAGTTTCACGGAATAATGAAAATTCCAGTCCAATTTATGGAGAGTCATACCACCGTGAATCGCATACTGTCATACTGTCTTTGCTGGGTGTCCCATTCACATGGGACAAATATGCAATTCACGGCAGCATACATCCCGTTACTTTTCAGGTCCATTCTTCATAGATTTTATAAACTACGCTTATTTGCATTTACACCAAAAAATAAGATACCTCAATTAATGCAAAACTTCGAAGGGGTACCTCTCAAGAAAAAGGTTCTTAAACGTCGATGGGTGTGTAGAGTAATCTTGATGTCCATGGTTCGAGTCCGAATTACATTTTGTTTTAAATACAATACCCTAAACATTTTATAAGTTTGTCTTATGAAATGCATTTTAAAAATTGAAAATCAACACGTTTTCTTATTCCGAATTTAAAAAAAAATATAATTCTTCATTAGAGTGGTTTTTTCAGTGTGAGAAGTTCATCACTTAAAATTCAAAAAGAAAATCTTATGATGCTCATATGACCAATTTGCCTAGTCTATACACACATTTATATTTCATTGTTTTGGAATATCCAAAGATTTCGATGTTTCTATGAAATTAAGTAATTAGCATTATGCTGGATGTTTTGGTTGAGATGAGAAAAATCCGTTTTTAAACGATTTGCTCCGTTTTCGAAATTTATAGTGCGTGAGCTTGAGGTGTCGTAGATTGGCCCAAGGAAGTTCTGGTCACTTTACGCTATACGATTTTCAACGATTTGTGTAGAAGCGATCGACCATATCCTTAGTGTCGTATGTGAGTTTTTTTTTCAAAAGAGATCGAAGCTCCACATCAAGTAGATGCAATATATTTTGACTTCTCTAAGACCTTCGACAAAGTCCCCCACGAGCTCACTATTCAGAAATTCAAATATCTGGTTTTTCCCCAATGGATAACGCATAACTGCACTCATATCTAAGTGGAAAAAGGATTAACTATAGATTAAATAGCTCCCGTTCACGGGTGTTCACCATCACATCTGGTATTCCGCAAGGAAGCGCACTTGGACCTCTAATCTTTGTATACAGTTTATAAACGACTAAATCCGGTCAGTTACTATATGCTGGTGACCTAAAGTGACCTGAAAGGTGCAACCCAATCGGGTTGTACGCAAAGGTGACGTAGGACCACGTTGCTATACGAAATAGGGCACTGCCCTATGAATAGCATTCGTCATCATAATTTGTGTCACTTTATTAACACTAAGCAAACTGCTCGGAAGTCAACCGAATCAAGAAGCCGAATATTAGCTCCCAGCTGGATGAACTTTGAGTCTCCAACTGTGCAAAAAGGATTAACACGACTCATCGGCCGCATCGCCACTCGTCTGTCTTTCAGTGGATGACATCAGAATCCTCAAAAATATGCGACATAAAGGGAAAATGAGCAGAATCAGAAGTGGCGCGAAACCAAACACAAATAGGGTAAATCACTACTTGGGCCTATGGACCCGATTCCCGGCTCACTGCACAGAAAACTAAGGATTTACACTATTTGGAAGCCGTAGGTTTATGGTTGATAATTTTAAAAAAGTCTCCCATTTATTTCGCACAATACTGAATATTTTTCAACCATTTATTTCACTCCTAATTGGTCCAATTATAGAAAATAAAAATGTGCATTCCGAACAATCACTCTCCGTTGCTACACCACTGAGCCGGAGTGAATCTTTCCACTTTTACAAAACGGTATTTTCATATAAACACCTACCTGAAAAACGTCACAGTTCTCGATACAATCATTGCTTGAAGCTGTTAATCACCACACAATAATTCTAAACTCACGCACTTTAATCTTTTCTATTTGTTTGTTTCACTAGAACTAATATAAACATATAAGAATACATTTAAAAATGTATCCTCAAACCGAACAAAAATTCACCTCCATTCCTTCAACGTTCATAGGAAAACTATCTAATTAGTTGACCGTATCATGTTATTTGTAATTCACTCGATTTCAAAAAGTGACAAAAATATAGTTTTTAAGCGTTTGGAAGTAATTTGGATGAGTGAATATATCTTTTCAACCAAATAAAAATTATTGTAAATAATACCATCTGGCATCATGTCGGTGTTGAACGTGCTTATTTTTGTTTACGTCGCATTTTCTACCGTCCCGAGAGAGAATGAGAGTAAGGTGTTGAGAGATTGAGCGAAATTTTGCTTAGGCCGGGAACCGGTTTGGAAGTGGGCCGGAAATGAAATCGCTATGACTGAAATTAGTGCTGGACCTCGTTAATTTAAATCAAATAAAAGCTTTTTCAAACGATGTTTACCAAGAAAAGCTATTTTTAAGCAGAAGTGAACCCCATTGCAGTATTGCAGGGCTCACAAAATTTAGGAATAGTTGCTTCCAGTCATAAATATCAATTAAATAATGCAGTCCCATGCATGTTAGGCCGGGAATGGGGTAAGAAACCCTATGTTTATTGGCAACGTTTGGTTTCCGCCCGCGATGGAAGCGTACATGTATCGTTTTTTATGGCGCCGGTGGCAAAGAGAGAGGAACTTCAAGAATAAATTATACACAGTCCTTTTCAGGCTCAAGTTTTCAAATTTATCCGTGTAAACGACAATGGCGATTCTGAAAAGATTCTTTATTTTCTACAAAGTGTCATTTAAAACACTAAAGAAGAAATTTTCTACTAAGGTTGCATTTTTATCGGTTTGGCAGTCGTTGGGATCGGTTGTTTTACTATTTCTAAACTGTTTGTCAATTTTCAATAATAAATAGTTGATAATCTGTATTTTTGAAACAATGCAATGAAGCGTCGCATGGCTCAAAAATATTGAAAATCCATCGAGCAACGGCTAAGATATTAATATCCAAAGTCTATCACATTTTCGTGATTCTTCCGATTTTCGCATTCGCAATAAAGAAAGAAAGACGTAGTCCTACGTCAAAACGTTTCATTTGTTGGTGCCTGCCTTATAAAGGGTTAATTTATATGTACCTGTATTTTGGGGTAAATATACATTAGTTTTATCTTTCAATTTGGCGAACGGCTTAGAGTGCCAACAATAGGTATTTTCCCCTATGTAGATTGTGGTTATTTGGTCCATATAGAACCGTGCTATATAGAACCTTCACCTGTCCCTTAATCCCTGGCGTCATTTGTACATGATCATTTTTTCTCTCTCATCCCCTTTGTGCGAGTGTAGAAAAGGCACTGCTTCACCTCAAAGCAATTATTTTCGTGATGCAGGATCCCTAAAAGAAACCAGAGTTGGCAAACAGGAACTGGGGGACTGAAAATCCTTCGACGAACCAATCCAAATTGTTAACGAGATTGAATCGATATTCGTGAGGCGGGGGCGCGAGTTTGTGTAAACTTTTTTTTGTTTCCTTGTGCTCGACAGCCACTTTGCGAGGCCAAGACGAAATAAAAACTTCATTATTTGGAAGGTCTGATTTCATTAGTTTAGAGTCACTATGGATTAGAAAATCTGATCCTGCCACAGTTCGTTATTCATCGTAAAAAATGATTCAGGGATAGGAAAAACGGGTAATAAAAGTTGTGTTTGTGTATATGTTCAATCTAAATTCTAATTATTCCATAATCACTCAATATTAATTTTATACCAACATATTTGGCTTATATTTTAATGTATTATTAAGATAGTAAAAATTCGTATGGTTTGTGTTATATTAGCAATACTCCCACGGTCATAAGCAGTATATGAGAATAAATCTGAAGATGCAAGACTTAGTTGACATTGAAGCCCACGTTCTGCATTGGCTCTCTATAGATTCAAGTCCGTCTTCATCGCATCATTCGCCCTTCAATTTATATGAATTGCCCTCCCCATTACCAACGTTGACGAACTTATTTTCCATTCCGGTCGTGACACTGTCTCCCGCAAACCAACAGAGAAGACAACCATCTTCCGCTCGTGTCTGATTTTCACTATTACCATCGCATCGGTGCGGTGTGTAGCGGAGAGGAAAATTGTTGCGAAGGACGACATCGAAAACGGCGATCGCAGAGGGAAAACTCGGATCCCTTTGGTGAGTGTTTTCCAATCGCTGCTATCGTCTTAATGTGGCCCTGGAGGGACAAAATTTGCTCGGATTTTTCATTTTTCATTGGAAGAAAGGTTCGCGAGAGACGGAGTGGCAGTGCAGTGGAAAAGGTTTGCAATGCGTCCGGTAGTATTATGGCCTATTAGATAAGGTGTCCGTTACAAAAAGAAATTCAGGATGTTAGTTAAAAGATACAGGAAAGTTGACACATTGATCCTATGTTGAAAACTAGAACAGTTGGAATGTAGATCCATTAGCTGAAGAAGATTGTGAGATGATTGTTGTGAACTTTTCGAACTGCGGAAATCATGGAAAGTAGGTGAAATTTATTGAACTATGTAAGAATTGCATGGTTTCTAACCTCAACTAATCCTTTGCTTAGCTTAGCTTGATTGACTGCACACTTCGTAGTTGCTGGTCGTGATTAGCCGAGAAACAACAAATATGCACAGGTCACCAATTGAGTAGCCTTCGCGGGATTTGAAATCTATTCTCACTGTACATAGCTAGGAGTTTCAATAATTCAAGACCAAAACTAAGCCGGCTACGTCCTCACAGTCTATTTAGGATAAGGAGAGGAACATTAGTTTGACACTCATTGCTACAAGAGACTGAGAAATCCTCTGCATCTCCGTAAGTGCCACGGTAAAGAGATATTTGGTTGGATGGGAAGGTTATCTATAGGAAGTCACCTTGGTAGTGACTAAATCATATTTTATACTATTAGTTATTTGTTATTTCAAAGTAATTCACTCAAACGCAGATGATCGCCCGATCGTTTTGTGTACAATGATCTGCCAATTGTTCTGCCTCCAAACTCTGAAAAACGCACACTGAAGTTCCGCGTCCAAGATCAATCGCGAATTCTATTTACTCACCGACCGCACAAAGTACAAAACCCAGATTTCGCGAATATTTTGCGTCTTAATACGAACACTATTAATCATGTGCTCACATAAACTTGTCCTTACCTGATTAAAACAAAGGGTACAAGAGGCTAATCGAAGCAATAGAAAATAAGAACAGTTTTTGTCCATAATTGGAAAGGGTTTTATTGGAATTTCATAGATTTCCAGGGCAGCAGGGACTATGTCCAAGGGCTTGACGATCCCTCCACAGACCGTCTGCGAGTTTGACAGTGGGCCCTGTTAAACTTCTATAAAAAGCTGCATGTATCCGTAAGTAGGCTCCGTCAAAGCGACCGTGTGCCGCTCAAAGTGCGCAAGCCCAAGTCCTGGTGTTAGGTGGGACGCTAAACAGCCCTGACACGACGGCCCTCCGACGAGACAGGAGGTTTGCGCAGGCCCAATAAGCCGCCTTTAAAAACAAACCTTACGAACGACATAACAGATAATACGACTCGATACAATCGGCAACGACCTAGGCGACGAATAAAGGATCACGATTGGAAGCTTGGAACATGGAACTGCAAGTGGCAGCCAATCAACGCAAGGATGTACAAGCTGAGAATAAAAGGCCGATTCTTCAACAATAGCATCATCAACGTGCACAACCCACACGAAGGGAGATCCGACGACGAGAAAGCAGCGTTCTATGCACAGCTGGATCAGACATACGATGGATGCCCACTGCGGAACGTCAAAATCGTCATCGGTCACTTGAACGCTCAGGTAGGAAGGGAGAAAATGTATAGACCGGTCATCGGACCGGATAGTCTGCATACCGTATCGAACGACAACGGCCAACGATGTATGTATAAACTTTGCAGTCTCCCACGGAATGATAGTCCGAAGCACTTTCTTCCTCCGCAAGAATATTCACGAAGCCACATGAAAATCACCTAATCAAGTAACGGAAAACCAAATCGTCCACGTTCTAATGGACGGTAAATTCTTCTCTGACATCACGAACGTCCGCACTTACCGCAGTGCGAATATTGAATCCGATCACTACCTCGTTGCAGTATGTCTGCGCTCAAAACTCTCGATGGTGTACAACACGCGTCGGAGTCATCCGCCGCGGCTAAGCATTGGGCGGCTACAAGACGGTAGACTAGCCCTCCCTCCTGGCACTCCCAATGGAAGAGCAGCTAGGCAGCGGTGGCGGCATCACTACGAAGAACACCTGAATGGCGATGTGGCAGACAATGGTGGCGGTATGGAAATGAACCAAGCAGCACGCGCGCAGAACATGTGACTTCCGGCTCCGAATCTTCAGGAAATCCAGGAGGAGATCGGCCGGCTGAAAAACAACAAAGCCCCTGGAGTTGACCAGCTACCATGAGAGCTGTTTACACGGTGGTGAGGCACTGGCTAGAGCGCATATAGGGGATAGGGGCATATATTAGGGCTTAGAAAATGTTTGCGTAACGTTCGGTTTTTAAATTCGATGAAAAATTGTTTTCGCCATAAGAAATTTTTTTAAGTCCCAAAACAGTCGATTTTTTTATTCAAAAAATGAATTCTCAAAGTTTTATGCATTTTGAGTCCTCTGGCATCAAAAAACAAAGAAAAAATTTCCCCCTTGTGAGAAAAAAAAAGTTTTGATTAATTTTGAGCACCCCTAAATCATGTCCGATTTGGCTCAAATTTTGCATAGGGGGATATTTTTGACTACGTTTGCATATCGTCCGGTGTTAAAATTCGATGAATAAAAATCCCAAAGTCCCAAAGTCCCAAAAATGTTCTAAGGGAAAAAACCGATTTTTTACAAAAAAATTTTTTTTTGGGAGTAGCGTCAGATCTTGTGGTTTCATGCAATTTTAAGAATAACAAGAATCTTTCAAGATTAAGTTTGTATGGCCTGCAAGAGGAGGTGGTGTGTTGGTAAAAAAGGATGAAAATTCTAAGCCAGATTTAATCAAAACTAGGGATGATCTGAAAACTTTAATTGATCGATATTCTGCAAATTCTAAGCAAACACCATCTCCGAAGCGTAAAAAGAATGATCAAAACTAACTTTTTTATGTTCAAATATTTTATTCCTAATTTGTTATATTATCAATTATGTTTGTGTGTTCCTAAATATATGTAATAATGTATCAAACACTAAATTATTTTCATAATCATATCGATGATTTTAACTTGTCGTGTAATAGAATATGTCCGAATCAACTACGTGTCATACAGTGGAATGTACGAGGAATAAACGACCTTCACAAATTTGATAAATTATTAACTTCACTAGATCATTTTACTGCTCCGATTGACGTTATTATTGTCGGGGAAACCTGGTTAAAGGATGGAGATACGTCGTTGTATAACATCAAAGGCTATAATAGTATATTTTCTTGTAGAAACAGATCATTTGGCGGACTTGCTGTGTATATAAGAGATAATATGGAATTCAGAATAATTGAAAACGTGTGTATTGAGGGTTTTCATCATATTAATTTTGAACTAGTGCTGAAAGGAGAAGTTATTGACATTAATTGTGTATACCGTCTACCGTCTTATGATTTTAATGCGTTTCACGATTCTTTGGAAAGTTGGCTTAATAAAAACAATTCTACTCGTCCTTGTCTTATTTTTGGAGATATCAATGTGCCTGTTAATTTGTCAAATAATAACGTTGTGCTGAAATATAAGTATCTGAAATATAAGTGAAATATAAGTAGTTTTATGTGTACAAATACATGTGTTACGAGACCTGCTAGCGCAAACATATTGGATCATGTTTTATGTAAAATGTCTGATGTTCATCGACTAAGTAATCACACTGTATTTCATGACCAGTGACCATTGTTTAATTTTATCTGAATTTAGAATAAAGCTTGGCTCTCATCGCATACAATTATCTAAAACGGTGGTGAATCATGATAGACTAGATAGAGAATTCAAAAGATACATTGATACCTTTGGGCCTGTTCGGGACGCGAACATGTGTTTGCAAAACATTTCATCTAAATATGATGCACTATTGAAGGATTGTACTAAAACGATGACAAAGTACGTTAACATTAAAGGAACCCAATGTCCTTGGATGAGCTTGCATTTATGGACACTTATAAAAATTAAGAGCAATTATTTAAAGAAATCTCGTCGTGATCCTGGCAACATGCGTTTAGCGGAAATGTTTGAGCATGTATCTAAAAAGCTTGATATTGCTAAAAAGCAAGCAAAAAAAAGATATTTTGAAGACTTGTTGATCAACACTTCTCATTCAAAATTATGGAAAAATATTAACTCGATAATCGGCAGATCAGAAAAAAGGAAAATGGTAAAACTTAATGTCAATGGTGAATGTGTAGCTGACAGTAAACTTATATGTGAAGCCTTCAACGACCATTTTTCAACGGTTGGCTCAAATTTAGCAGAAAATATTACCCCATCATGTTCAAACCCTGAAAGGCATATTGAACCGGTTTCGAATACTATTTTTTTACAGCCCGCATCAGCAAATGAGGTTGTTTCAATAATACATCAGTTGAAAAATAATAAAAGTCCTGGTCCTGATTGTATCCCAGTAAAGGCAATCAAGAATAATGCAATATCCTTTTCCCGAATTCTGTCTGATATATTTAATCTTTTGATTCAAACGGGTGTTTATCCAGATTGCTTAAAAGTTGCCAAAGTAATTCCTGTTTTTAAGTCAGGGGATCCCCAGAATACAGACAATTATCGAACTATCTCGACTCTTTCTGTTTTTACTAAAATTCTCGAAAAATTATTAATAACTCGTATTGTTAACTTTCTTGATCGTAACAATATACTTTACAGCATGCAATATGGATTTCGAAATGGAAGCAGTACAACAATAGCAATAACTGAACTCGTTGATAAAGTACTGGAAGAAACAGATTCAAAAAAATATGTAGGAGCGTTATTTTTAGACTTGAAAAAAGCCTTCGATACCATAAACCATAACAATTTACTACGTAAGCTAGAATGCTATGGAATAAGAGGTGTGGCAAATAACATAATTCGGAGTTACTTAGTAAACAGAACTCAATACGTGTCATATGATGGAGAGATAAGTTGTCGCAAACGAATCACCACTGGTGTTCCACAGGGAAGCAATATTGGACCCCTGCTATTTCTTGTATATATAAATGATATAACGAAAATTGGACTTATTGGCACTCCCAGGCTGTTTGCAGACGATACTGCTTTATTCTATCCTAATGTTGATCCAAGATCAGTTATTTCAAATATGAGTAATGACCTGCAAACCCTCCAGATATATTTTTCCGACAACCTACTTTCACTCAACCTGCAGAAAACAAAATACATGATTTTTCGATCCCCACGAAAATCTCTTCCAATTCTACCGGAACTCATGCTTGGGAATGTTATAATCGATAATGTACAGGCTTTTAAATACCTTGGTATCCTTTTAGATTGTACCTTATCCTGGGATCAACACATTAAAAAAATTGCTGGAAAAGTTTCGTCCATGTGCGGAGTCTTGAAACGTATTAGTAGTTTCGTCCCGCGAAAAGTTATGCTTTTGCTCTATTTCGCTCATATTCATTCTCATTTGAATTACATGATAATAGTCTGGGGTAGAACTTGTAAATCCAAACTAAAAAAACTACAAACACTACAAAATCGTTGTATTAAGATAATTTTTAATCTACCTCTGTTGTATCCAACCATAGGGCTATACACTGATTTTCCACACAAAATACTGCCGTTACAAGGTATGTGTGAGGAGCAAACATTACTAATGGTTCATAATATATTACATAACCCAATCGGAATTCATAATATAACTTTAGAGGTTGTACCCCAATTACGTAACACAAGACAGAGTAATCATTTAGCTATGTCTCGTGCACATTCAAGTTTTGGTCAGAAAAGGTTTACTTTCGCAGGTCCTGCCAAGTATAATAATTTACCCAGAGATATTCAATTGATAACCAATCGTTTATCCTTCAAAGCCAACATAAAACGTCTCTTAAGAACTAACTTACCTCAATTATTAATATAAACTCTTCATTTCCTCATCGTTATCTCTTTATTAACAGTCCGTCACCAACATTTACATAAACTAATTCGTAATTATTACTTTAAGTATATTATCTTGTTTAATTGTTTTTCATTTGTGCTTCTTTAAAGGGATGCTTAATCCACTAGAGGCACGATTTTTTTGTATAAATAGTAATTATTCTCTCATTTGTAGATTTGTATTTTGAATTAAATTATTCTCAGCCAAAATTGAATTAGTGTAGTTTTTTTTAAATTTTGTTGCCGCGTTTTGCTTTATGGCTGAGAATTGAGTGTCCATTACCAGGAGGCTCATCCAGAGCCTTTTGGTGTGGGGGAGAGCGGAGGGTCACTCAAAAAAAAAAAAAAAGTCATTTGGCATCAAACACAAAAACACGATTTTCGACTTTTCCTTTGGTCCCCCCTTGGGAAAATTTTCATGGGTAAAAATTTCAAAACTTAGATGAATTTTAGGCACCTTTAGGGATTTTAGGCAGGAAATTAGGAAAAATCATGTACGATTGAGCTCAAATTTTGCATGGGGTCATTATTTGGGGTAATGAAACTTGTAAGCAATGTCGTTGTTTTTAATTCAATGACAATTATTTTTCCCAAACATTCCATTGGCACCCTAATATCCATTTAACATACTTGTTACGTTTGGCTTGAATACTTTCAATATGATTTAAAAAAGGTGTTTTTGCCTAGCCCAAATTATAAATATTTTACTTCATTAGACCATCTAATTGGAATACTATTTATAGAGACAATATTTCTACTAGAATGTTTCGAATAAGGTCTCGACTTGTATAGGAATATTATGTGCTGACTGCTGAGGTTTGGAAACAACCATTTTAGCTAGTGGAAAAAAGTATCCGAACTTTTCTGCAATCTACCACCAAATCCAACGATTGTTACAACGATAGTAAACATTAGTTAGAACTAATGTTCTACAATATGCGCCTCAAAATGTTGTTTTGGGGAACACCACTTCTAACAGGTAATTTATACGATTTCGAACTCTGAAAGTTTATCCACAGTGTGTTTCTTTGCTCCTACCATGAGTTTTTTTCTACTGCCATCCTATACTTCAAATCCAGGACAGAACAAACAATTGACAAATTCATCGAGTCGAACAAACAAATTTTCCAAGTCTATGTGAGTTGTTTGAAATTGGATTTTCCATTTCTGCTTATGCTTTCCCTAATAGCCTTGTTTTTACATTCGTGACTGTGGGCAGGGCACACATATGCATGAAGTAGACTCAAAAAAATCGAACCATGGGAGGAAATAGGCTCCCAAGAGTTTACAGCAATATTCCAGTTTATCTTGTGCTTTTCTGATAAAGACATATTGTGCCTTTTACAGGCGCACACACTATACCAACAACAAACAACATTCATACAGGATGGAAACACGAGGGAGGAGTTTCATCGATGGTGGATTGAGTTGAAAGCCATCGTAGGAAGCTCACAAGAATAAAAAACTCGGTCGGCATATCATTTATAATGGAAAATGAAGGAGCTCTAACATTGTCGTTTCAAACCTTTGTTTTTGGTGCCATTTTGAGAGAAGTTTTATCATCAAGAGGAACATGTTCCAAAATAAATCATATGGTGCTCTATAGGGGTGGAAAAAACCTCCAGCTGTTACCGACAGAAAAAGTAAATCCATGGAAATTTTGCATGCTTTGGTATAGAAAATGAAGTATATTTTGTTGTAAAATATGTTTCCCATAATAGGTAGGTACGCTATCTCATTTTTTTGTGCAGTTAATTCTTGAGATTCATAATTTTTTCCACCCCATAGTTGGTCAGTTGCTGGAGTGATTGTTTTTTGCTAATGTTGACTTGATAAAGCAAGTGGCAACTGAATGCTATTTAAAAATTATTGATTTTATAGAGCTTTGGAGCTAATAGGAGCTATTTGCAATCATTTCATAAAGTAAAAAATCCGACAAGAAGGAAGATCTCTGACTTTTTTTTGTATACCTTCCAGCTATGTACCTTGTTCGGCAAAGAGTTTTGGAATCTTTCAAACTATATGCTATATTTATTGTCAATCATGTGACTCAACACTTAGTCACATGATTGACAATAAATTTAAGGCGCCAAGAGCAACAATGTAAAAAAAGCGCGTTTTTCCATACTAATCTCCATATAAAATTACAACGCGAAGCGGAAAGCGAGGACCCAACCAATCGAGTCCATATTTTGCACAGTTGATTGGGGTTCTAAAACGATTCCGAAAAACCTTTATCACACTTCATTGGATGAAGTTTGCGTTTTTCCACACGACTGCGCCCCACTCTAAATAACCCACATTAAATTACATTCCGTAGAATTCAATCACACTAATAATGAACATTGGATTTTGAGTGGTAATATAAGCAGTTTTAGATGTAATGTTTGAATACAGCTCTACTGTACAAGTAAACCAGAGATATATTTCAATTATATTATAAGCTATGCATCTTGTTTGTGAAACTTTCATAAAGTTATCTTTTTCCGTTAGCGAACATAGACACTGACGATATGCATGCATCGAAGGCGTTCATAGTGGGTGTCCTCGTTGTAACACTTTTCTACTGCAGCAATGCGACCGACTGACATCGTTGTCGTCATTACAGAAAAAAGGAAAAATGAAACATGAGCAAGCACTAATTGAGATAGTGCTTCAAACCGGCAATGGCAACTGTCAAGGGGTTAGGTTAAGGGGCTACTCCAGACTGTTATTCTTCTGATTCGTGATTCGTTTTGATAAAATATTTACTTGTATACTGAAACCTAAATAATTTCTGCCATATCGATATTCGGAGTACTTTATAGGGAATCATGTTCCCTTGATTTGCCTATGTCCTTCCTAAGGGTTCAAGAACGGATGGCGGGATGGGACGGATGGGTGACGCACGTTGTTTCATTTTGGTCGTGCCGTCCTTTGTCACAACGTTCGTTTGCTCCTGTTGAACAATGTTGCTGATGCAGGATGGCTTTTGCTCATATTGTGCCTCCACTATGAGCTCTTCTGCACTTTCTCCAACATCCCTTAATAATGGGAAGAATGACGGTGATTATTATTACTGGTAACACCCTTTTCTTCCTGTTCCATGATCATCATCATTCAACGAGGTGCTCCGAAGCGTGATGGATAACTGGGTGTCTGCTGCACAGGAATCAAAATGATGAGAGTTTCTTGGTATTTTTTTTTTGTATTTCTTCTGGATGCTTTGAAATGATATTGCAAAATGCAAGAGCTTTTCTAGGCTTCAAACTGACACACTTTCTGGGGAATAATATACAGTGCCTTGACGGCAATGTTTGAACAAAGGAATATGAATAAAGATTTCACTAAAATGCAGCATACCAGGAAAGTCAACATCGTTGAAGAAATATTATTATCCCTTTGAAACGAGGTACTGGTTGATATATGTGTTAGGTGTTTAAACATGGCACACCGAGTGAGGATCTCCTCATTCGCATTTCACCAAAATGGGTTAAGGTAATTATACAAATTTATTCCCATTTTCAAAATCTCGAAACTTACGTAATAATTTTGTACAATGCTTCCCGTGTGGAAACGTTGGGTAGATAATGCACTCGTTGGGAAATTGTTATACTGACTATTCGTTCAATAAATATCGATGAAATCTATGTAACACTTGTCTTATGACAGGTGATTTTTTTAATTTGCAGACTAAAGCCGGAGTTGCCTGTGCAGTACATAAAAGTCTTCTCCATTCATCTCGGTCCTTGGCTGCACGTCGCCAACCGTGTAGTCTGCGGAGGGTTCGCAAATCGTCCTCTATTTGATCGATCCACCTTGCTCGCTGTGCACATCGTCTCTTATGCCCGTCGGATCGTTGTCGAGAACCCTTTTTCACCGGATTACGATCCGACATTCTGGCTACGCGCCCAGTTTACCGCAGTTTTCCGATTTTCGCGGTGTGAACGATGGATGGTTCTCTCAACAGCTCATGCAACCAGGGATTGTCTAAATACTCAGAGTGGCGCGAAAAATGTTTGTGCAGCACCCACCTTCGGGTGCGCGTCTCTCAAATTTTGCGAGAAATTGAGCCGAAGGTTCGCGGGCTCACGCTGCTGTGTGCGAGTCAAAGGCTGCACTACCCTTTCGGGTAGCACGGGTACACTCTAACTTTCACTTACTCAGTGACTGAGTAAAATTGTATTGCCCTCTCTTTTTTTCCCACGGAAATTTTACTCAGTTTTCGTCAAAAGCAGGATTACTCATAGCTATGAGTAGTCCCGCTTTTGGCGGAAACTGAGTAAAATTTCCGTGAGAAGAAAAGAGAGGGCAATACAATTTTACTCAGTCACTGAGTAAGTGAAAGTTAGCGTGTAGTGCACATTGTGCATTTCGAATTCATCGAGAAAATTGAAATGATAATAAATGCCCACCAAGCAATATTGTTGTTCATTTGATTGCTTTACAACCATTAAAAGTTATGTATTTGCAGATAATTAAAACTCATTTATGCAGTTTCTTCTTAGAAAATAATCCAAAAATCATAGATGATTGCGATTAAAAATCAGAGACAAATGTAATTTAGAATTTTTCAATTCACATATCTATCTATTCTATTGATATAAAAATGATTGAAATATATTTAAAGAAATCACATGAAAAAAAAATTATCTTTCAACTATTACCTATTTCCCATAGTAGATAAATTTGCTCTATCTTATTTATTCATATGACAAAATGTCGAACAAATAATACGCCGATCAACCATCTTTCTACAGAACACGCTTGTAATAATCACCGTTTAGATCTCAAAAATTATGCCAAAGAAGAAACGGAAAAGTGTAGTTAGAGTGCTACTCAGTGCACGACCCTTTGGGAGCCCCGAGCACGATCCGCACTTACTCGCTTCTCTGGAACTGAATAGGCTTGCTCCCGAATACGCGTGCTGCACGCAAAGAGTTTCGAGCCGCACCATATCCCTGCATGCAACTCGTGGTTCATTCGCCTCCTCCACGTACCATCCGCCATCTGGTGGGGTCACCATAGATGGTACGCAGCACTTTCCTTTCGAAAACTCCCAGTGCGCGTTGGCCTCCACGATAATCGTCTAGGTCTCGTGTACGGCGGTACGGCGGTGAACTATATTCGATCGGAGCGTTTTGCGAAGTCTAAAGTACGTACGATTCCCTGCCATGATGCGTCTCCGAATTTCTCTGCTGGTATCGTTATCGGTGGTGACCAGTGACCCCAAGTACACGAATTCTTCAGCCAGATTGATTTTGTCACCACCGATACAAACTCGTGGTGGGTGGCTTACATAGTCGTACCATGAGCATCTTCCTATCATGTACTTCGCTTTCGACGTGTTGATGACTAGTCCAATCCGTTTAGCTTCCCTTTCCAGTCTGATGTATGCTTCCTCCATCTTCTCAAAGTTACGTTATGTCGTCGGCGAAACCAAATAGCTAGACGGACTTCGTGAAAATCTTACCACTTGTGTCGATCCCTGACCTTCGTATTATGTAACCGTTGGTCCCAAAGTGTAGCTTGGTGGCTCCTCCCCAAGCATCCTTCTCAATATTCCGCGTCGCCAGTGAGCCTCTAATTCCTTTATCCCATCCTGTAAAAAAATAAATATTCTACGTTACAACCTTACTGGCGACGTACATCCCGTTGTAACGAACCATGCATGAGCCGCAACACTTCCTCAATACTACCCGTTACAGAAACCCAAATGCGCAATATCTTTGCAGCGGTTTGAGCGGGCACTCATTCAGTTCCCTAGTGGTAAATTTATATACCGGTGCAGAATGGTTGCCAACACTTACGAACTGTCGTAGAAGATCGACAACTTCTGGTTCTCAAAAACCTAAACCTAAAGGTAGAATACAAAAACCATCCAAGGAAAAGGGGATTGAGCACAGTTGGAACGTGACTACCAAAGAAGACAGTTGCATGCAGTAAATTTTCCTATTAATCACGTGGTGAAATTTAAAGTTCCTAAAAGTGTATTTCGTGTTAATCAACTTAAGTTTAAACGAGCTGTGTAGTTAGAGAGAGACAACAAGTGGTGTATTAACCGTCCGGAATAGGTCCAGAATCGGGCCTTTTCTTTTACTCCTCTTTTGCGAGGGATTTCTTTCATCCGTAGCAGTCTCCAGGACCCAGGTCGAGGGTCAGATCTCGCTATCGACAGGCCACCTCCGCGGCCATCTTGGGATCCGCCGCACGCCTTTGGTCGGCCACGGCAGACGCCATTTTGAGGGAAACATAGATCGCTTATGCACAATCGGACGAAATAGGCCCTATCACGATCACTGGCAAGTTTATCAGGCGAACTATCCGGCAGCCCGCCGTCCGAATCGGCCTGCCGATCATCGACCACCTTCGCCGGCAAGCCCATCAGCCACACCAACTGGCAGCCCGCCGTCCGAATCGGCCTGCCGATCATTGACCACGATCTACCGCAAGTCCATCAGCCGCACCATCCGGCAGCCCGCCGTCCTAATCGGCCTGCCGACCATTGACTACCATCTCCGGCAAGTCTGTCCGGCGAACCATTCTGCAGCCCGCCGTCCGAATCGGCCTGCCGACCATCGATCACCCTCGCCGGCAAGTCCATCAGCCGCACCATCCGGCAGCCCGCCGTCCTCATCGGCCTGCCGACCATTGACTACAATCTCCGGCAAGTCTGTCCGGCGAACCATTCGGCAGCCCGCCGTCCGAATCGGCCTGCCGACCATCGACCACCCTCGCCGGCAAGTCCATCAGCCGCACCATCCGGCAGCCCGCCGACCATTGACTACGATCTCCTGCAAGTCTGTCCGGCGCACCATCCGGCAGCCTGCCGTCCGAATCGGTCTGCCAACCATCGACCGACCTCGCCAGCCGACCGCCGTTCGAATCGGCCCTACCACGCTCTCGGCCCAAGTCCATCAGGGGAACCATTCGGCAGCCCGCCGTCCGAATCCGCCTGCCGATCCTCGACTGCCTTCGCCGGTTCATCGCCGTTCGAATCGGCCCCACCAAGACCCTCGGCAAGGCCATCTGCCGAACCATCCGGCACTCCGTCATCGTAATCAGCCGGCCAAAATCATCGACCGCCATCTCCGGCACCGAGCCGAATCGTCTGCAGAAAAGGCCTCATCGACCCGCGCCGGGATCCAGCAATGCTAGCCAACGACCTCGCCAACGACACAGCCAATCAACAACAAAAGCGTATGTACACCATTATAAAACGTCTCTCTCAAAGCCCTTGCATGGGTTAATTAATAAACTAAGAATGTAAAATGAGTCGCTAGTTGAGATTATTTAAATCGACGCACTCCTTAGGTTTTTTAAGTTCACCTATCTCTTTTTCCTACTGCAACTTCTACTCTATCGTGTCCACTGAGAGATTGTATCTTTATCTTTTTCTTTAAAATAATACCTAGACGGTAGAAATAAGGGGGCATCTATTTCCCCACCCGGTAAGTGTTGAAAGTTTAACTCCCACTGGAGTGAGTGCATGTTGGAGTGCAACCGTAGTATTGAATAAGACGACCCAGTGCTCAGCATAAAAATTCCTTTACCATTTATCCCGTCGGAGCAGCCGAGAGGCTACAATTACTCCCTCCAAAGTGATGTTGAATAGCAGACACGAAAGATCATCACCTTGCCGTAACCCTCTGTGTGTTTCGAAGGGACTCGAGAATGCCCCTGAAACTCGAACTACGCTCATCACCATCGCCTTGGTCAACCGTATCAGTTTATCCCGTTTATCCGGTAATCCGTGTTCGTGCATTAGCTGCCATAGCTAGTCCCAATCGATTGTAGCATATGCGGCTTTGATGTCGTTGTATTCGCAGGATTTCTGCAATACCTGGCGTACGGATGGTACTGTGGTAGAACGTTCACCCATAAATCCTGCCTGGTACTGCCCCACGGACTCTCTTGCGATTGGTGTTAGTCAGCGGCATAAAATTTGGAAGAGTACCTTATAGACAGCTTCGCTGTTTTATAGATGGGTTACACGACACCTTCCATCCACTCCTGCGGCAGAACATCATCCTCCCAAACCTTGGTAATCACCTAGTGCAGTGCTCTAGTCAGTGACTTACCACCGTCTTTGAACAGATCTCCTGAAAGTTGGTCAAATTCAGAAGGGTAATAGAGATAGAAAAAGGTGATGTTAGTGGAATTGGCACTATGCTCATCTGCGTATTTGTCCGCCATCAAGTTGAATAGAGTCGGGAAGATCGTTTGAGTCTATACTGCTATACCCGTTGCATATATTTGTTGCTGGAGGTCGCTCAGGTCGGTAGAGAGGACTTTTTCCGTCCCATAATCGGTAGGAAGAGCCTTTACTCCGCAACCAATGACAACGGCCTACGGCTAGTGAATTTAGCTGTTGCCAGAGGGATGACCATCAGTAGCACGTACTTTGCACGAAAGCACCTACTTTGCAGCACACCTAGAGCAAACCGAGAGACATCCAAATGGTGAAACTTGCAACCAGATATACCATGTTCTGGTGGATGGGCGCCATTTCACGGATGTTATCGATGTGGGGACATTCAGAGGTCCGAATATTGATTTTGATCACTACCTCGTTGTCAGTAAAATTGGATCATGGTTGTCAACTGTATCGAACGAAAGATCACAGCGAACGATGCGTTACAATATCCAGCGATTGTCGGCGGAAGGAGTATCGGCTGAGTAGCGCCAGAATGTTGTTGATGTACCCGAACAAGGGAATTTGCTGATAGATAAAACCGAAGCGGCTGCTAGGTGGAAGCAACACTTCGATACTTTGTTGAATAATGGAATTGACGGTGCATCGGCGAACAGAATAAATATTAGCGACGATGGACAAGCTGTGGAGTTGCCTACACTAGATGAGGTTAAAAAACTGTTAAAAAGCTGAAAAACAATAAGGCTCCCGGCTGAGCCTCTCAAACATGGCAGTGAGCAGCTTTATGAAGTTCTGCACCATATTCTGTCGATAATATGGAAAGACGAGGAATTGCCTGCTAGCTGGTTGGACGACCCCATTTGCCCTCTCTTTAAGAAAGGCCACAGGCTGGAGTGCGCCAATTACCGAAGAATAACCCTCCTTAATTCGGCGTACAACATTTTGTCCCGTATTCTGTTCAACAGATTGAGACCACTTAAAGAGTCCTTCGTCGGCGAATACCAAGCAGCCGTGTGAGGGCCGAGCAACGACGGATCAAATGTTTACCCTGATACAAATCCTTGATAAATTCTGGGAGTACAACTTGCATACACATCATCTGTTTATTGATTTCAAGGCGGCGTACGATTCAGTGAAATGGAACGAATAATGCAAATTATGCTTGAACATGGTTTTCCGGCAAAACTGATACGGCTGATTCGTATAACGTTGGATGGATCGAAATCAAGTGTAAGGGTTGCGGATAAAGTATCGACCTCATTTGTTACCTTAGATGGATTAAAGCAGGGTGATGCAGTCTCCAATCTACTGTTCAATATAGCGCTCGAGGGAGCGAATAGGAGAGCTGGTGTGCAAAAAAGCGGTACCATTATCGTAAGATCGCATATGCTCCTGGGATTTGCGGACGATATTATCGGGATTGATCGTCGTGCCGTGGAAGAGGCTTTTGTGCCTTTTAAGAGGGAGACAGCGTGGATTGGACTTACCTACAATGCCAGCAAAACGAAGTACATGGTCGTTGGCAATCAACGTGGGTTCATTAGTGGTGGTGGTAGCGAAATGATGCTGGATGATGAAAAATTTGAAGTGGTTGAAGAATTTGTGTATCTTGGAACATTAGTGACGTGCAATAATGATGTTACCAGCTAGGTGAAAAGGCGAATCGCAGCTGCAAATAGGGCTTATTATGGACATCATAACCAGCGTAAGTCCCGTAGTCTGCAAACGAAAACAAAACTCGCGCTGTATACTACTCTGATTCTTCCGGTGGCTTTATACGGCCATGAAACATGGACGTTAAAACGGGCTGATCGGAGAGCTTTTGGTGTGTTTGAGCGTAAGGTGTTGTGGACAATACTCGGCGGTAAACATGAGAACGGTATCTGGCGGCGTCGCATGAATCACGAGTTGTACCACGTGTATAAAGGGCTGGATATTATTAAGCTTATACAAATCGGCAGACTACGGTGGGCTGGTCACGTTGTTCGTATGTCGGAAGAACGTCAAGCGAAGATAATATTTAGTAGAGAACCCGGAAGAGGGCGCAGGCTTCGTGGAAGGCCGCGTACACGATGGCTTTTGCAGTTGAAGAGGACCTGAGGTCGACGCGATTCCAGGATCGAGTTGTAGTTGTAGCGTAAGTAAGTATGAAGCCGGTTTCCAGCTTGTTGTTGGTGGTGCCACAGCTTTGGTAGAAGGTAGCTGCTCGATGCCCGCTTGTCCACACTTTCTGTCCTGGCCAGCAGATTTCCTGCAGCGCTACGACGACGAAGTTGCGGGGATTTAATTCATCGTAGATTGTCCCGCCGCAACTTGCGAAACCTAGCGACTTGCAGTTCCATGTTCCAAGCTTCCAATCGTGATCCTTCATTCGTCGCTTTTGTCGTTGCCGATTGTATCGAATCGTATTATCTTCTATGCCGTTCGTAGGGCCGTCGTGTCAGGTCTGTTTAACGTCCCATCTAACACCAGGACTGGGCTTGTTCCCTACGAGAGGCACACGGTCGCTTTGGCGGAGCTTGCTTGTGGATACATGCATCTTTTTATAAAAGTTTAACAGAGCCCACTGTCAAACCCCACCACATGCTAGGCAGGTACCACAACTTGCAGATGGCCTGGGGAGGGATCGTAACTCATTCTATCGGTTCAAGGACTTTAAATATGTTTAATTTCTGCACGTAAATGCATGGAATAAACAGATTTTGATTATCTTAATTGACTCTGATTTCCTATTTGGGCAGTCAAAATATTGAAATTATTCAATTCTGTGTCAATGAACAGTACTAGTTTAATACTTTCCATTTAATTCCACTACGTTTTGTTATCTTTACAGATACATATTTCGACCTCACTGTGAGGCTGTCTTCAGTGTCTCGTACTTGACTCGACACCACTAGAAAAGCTTAAATATTTTTTCTATTATTGGATAGCTTAATATTACCTTGTACAGGTATTGCATAATGTAGCGGCATATGTAGCGGCGTGAGAAATTGTAGTTTCAGAACTGCAAAAATGCTGGCGGCGGTAAGGTGCGTAAAATTATCAGCGGTGGTGTCGCACGCCTCTAGATATCTCTAGCAGCAAAATTCAGACTGATTTGGTTGCAGTCATTCATAAATGGCTGAATTTGCTGGTATATGAGTAATAGAAACTTGTTTACAACATGTGTGCTGCTCGGGATGGATACAATACATTGTACAAACAGCTCGCTACATTTCGAATTTTAAAATTGTATTTCCGTACTGAAAACAGCAGAATGATCTCTACATTGTCAGTAAATAAGTTCTGCTTTGGCTTTCCCTAATGTTATCCTTTCCCAATCCAGAACAAAGAAAGCACACCATATTCCCACCACACAACTTCAACTGCAAATCGAATGATCACCAATTGAAGTGGTTAGTAGCAAAGAGGTGTAAGTAAGGCTGTGGTCCAATTCAAGTTCAGTTCAGTATTCACTATTTGTAATTTTGGATGTTTTAACCTTTTTGCGTCGATAAAAAAAAAGATAATTCTCAGAAAATTAGTCATTTCCCCCGCATTGTGTAGAACGGAACATATAACTGAACTGATGCTAACATTTTGTCACCCGCAGCTTTTTTGCTTCCAGCTTCCTCAATTGGAAAAACGCAATCACAGATGCGTGAAATAAATTCGGGAAACCAATTGTTCCATCGACCATTAGGCAAACGTCCCAATTTGGGCGAGAATTTCCATTCGAACATGGTACGCCATGCGAGGGCGTTTCGTCCGAGAAATCGGGCATCCTGGTATCCGCCGTACGCAGAGCCATTTCCTCTAGCGATGATTTATGACTGCCTCTCCCTGGCTGGTGGTACAGCGAAGCACACTGGGAACGACGATGAATAACTAGTAACATTATTTTTAAATAATGGGATATTTTTATACCTACTTAAAATTGGCAATACACGAATATTAATATTGGTTTATCTCAAAATGACAGGTTGGGTCGTGCAAAAAGCAAGTTTTATGGAGGTTATTTACTTTTATTATTACATGGCGGTTTCTCAGTTTATAGCACTTTAAAGTTGATCTATTCTTCGTTTATACACACCGTTATACCGCCAAAGATGACTCTAAGTTCAAGGTGTACTCACGGGTCATTGTCTCTTAGACTGTACGTACAGGTATTGTGGAATGGTGGTGTTACAGCCGTTTTGTACAGGGTGAAATAAGTGCTTCAATCAAATGCAAACTGTTGCCAATCAATGATAAACGAGAATTAAATTTCAGTGTTTCTTGGGCGGCTCTAGGTATAATAAACCTTTCCCGGTTCTCGGAAGTCGTTCCAGGAATCTAGTAAACGGGGTAAAACTCGTTTTGATTACGTAAGATGCAGGTAAAAAATATCTTTAGTATCCAAAAGCTGCTCTCTGAAGGTTGAATTTTCTTTGTAATTGTTCTCTAACCACAAACTCTAACCCAAGTGTCATTTAAGCATGTGTATGTACATTGTGTGGTTACCTCGAATTCGCTATGTTCTCTATACTCACCCCAAATTTTCACAAGTCGGGATTGAAGCCCAGTAATTTTTAGCAAGATCGGCTCTATAGCCGCACAAGTATTACCACATAATAGACAATGGTAGGGCACCATTGCCATCAAATGCCATCAAATAGCAACTTGTCCACCTTCTGTGGAAATACTGAACCAAGAGGAAACGAATACAAAACACCATCAATCATTTCATGTAAGTAGTGTGCGATAAAAAAGGCATACCATTTTCAACAAATTATATGTCTACGTATTTTTTGGCAAACTCCTACTGTTCAATAGCCACCAGACATTGCCATTTTTTGTTCATCGAGAATAAGCTGGGGCGATCAAATCCCTTCAAAGGATATCCAGTCATAGTCTGTTTTTCATTGGCGGCATATGCCATTAAAAATTGCATCACTTCAGCGTCCACAACTCGCGGTGAGTAGAAATATATGACCACAAGCTCGGAGCGAGCACTGTACAAGCGTAATTCAACCCCAAACCAGCTATTTGGGGCAGTGTACCATTTCTACGAACGTTAGCGTTTGGAGGATTGTCCGGCAAATTTTCTGTGTTAAAGCAGTTGGTCGGGAGCTGGGGATGTCCCTAGGGGAAGTGTTTTTCATTCACAAAATGCAAATTTCAAATTGATCCACTTGCCTTGGTCGCTTCCACATGTTGGCATTATTCGATGGTTCCGCGCATCGGGTTTGCATTGGCTATGGCCCCGACCGGGGCCGGGCCGGGTGTGAAAATATTCAAATCAGCTTCGAGCGCAAATAATAGATAACTTGCTGACACACCATGAATCGTCCGGCCCGGATTACCATTTTGGAGTGGATTTAAACGATGAGGAACATGATTCCAAACATCCAACCGATACCGCAGCCATTCGTGATCCGTGGGGGGCCACGCGCATGCCAGACGTGGGGAAACTTGTGCTTGTCTTTTGGATTTATTCGAAAATTGTTATTGGAAAAGTTGTCTTTAAAGAATGGGAGGTTGTGCAATGTGTCGCTATTTCTGGATCCTGTGGAACAAGTTGGGGAAAACTACGAACACTGCGCAAGCTGTTTGCTCGTGAATCTGTGTGTTGGCTGATAAACGATGTAGATGAAAATGCGTGACTCGTAAATAAGTTTCTATCTAAAATTGAACTTTTCCCATTAATTTTCCATTGCGTTACCGTGAATGAAGGAACAAACGTATCGTTGATCGTCGATAAGTTGAGTACTAAAATAGACGTATGGATTGATTGGAAGTTGATGTTCTCCATGGCCGTGAGCTAAGTTTCTTCTCCGTCTTTTTTCACCTACCTATTATTTGTTAATTTCTGTGTCTTTCGTTGCGTGATTTCGTACAGTATGAAATAAATGAAATGATAGAGAAGGGTATCCTGCCATTGTTCTCATGCAATTTCGTTGAATTTTTTAGCCTGTTAGAGACACGCATACCGATATTAGTATTTAAAATGAGTAGCCACAAAAAAACCCAAAAGGAAAATCATACATAGGCCTACGAATGATTTTCACCAGTCATTGACATGATTATAACAATCGATATCAGTATCACGAAAAATCAATTGACAAGCGAAATTCTGTGCACTTATTTTTTCACCTTGCGAGTGTGGCCGCAAAGGATAAACCACGAGCTCGTCCAACCTCGCGTCCATCTCCTCGGCGATCCATATAATATGTGCGGCCCAGTTCTGCCAAACGAGCTATCACGGGGTGTGCTGTCTAATCGCGCGTGCGTCTCCGTTCGTTGTCCCACGAGGAAAGAGGCAAAGTCATGGCCTGCTATTTACTAGTTAGTGTTGGCCACCAAAACCGTTATACGATATTTGCATATCTGTCATCAATGCACTCTAAAAGTGGATTGCCCAACTCCTAATATATCTCGCCCTCACATTCCCCTTCTTCTCCCACTAAAAAAGAAAAAAAAACATTGATTTAGGATTTTCATAAACAAGTATTTACATCGCATTTTTGTTTTCTAATTTTACAATCCAGTATCCAATATCCGTACTCAATTCCTATATTCAAAATCATCCTAATTCAAATTGGAATTCAAATATTTCAATATGATTTTCCAATCTGATACTCAAATCCAATGTATGAACCCGAAAAGCAAATCCAATATTCCTATTCCATGAACAAAGTTTTATTCCCAGACCAACATTGGAACGTTTTTATATTGGAATACTAAAATCAAACATTCATATAAAATGATCAAGTTTTTTTTTTCATTCTCCTCATCTTCCATGGCTCTGCATTACAACTAGTTCTCGGTTTACTATTTATGTGTTCTTTAGCATTTCCACAGTAATTGAGGGGCAGCAGGGACTTTGTCCAAGGGCTTGACGACCCCTCCCCATGGCCACTGCGAGTTAGACCGGGACCATCGTCCCTAACCCCTAATCCCAAGGCGTCAAGCGACCCGTGCTGAGGGGATGCATGGCCAGGGGGGTGAAATAATAAGCTAGGCCTTTAACGGAGCCTGTGGGGTACCTGGGCACCCTCCACAGTAATTGTCCCTTACCGCGTTATGCTGGGCTCTGGCGTGGTGACCTCTTTTCCCGAGCAACTCGTGGGACCAAAATGGAAAACCAAGTCAATTCTTCAATTAGTGGTAGTAGTGTAGGCGACAACCCCTTCGCAAGAGGTGGGTTGTTCAGGTCTCCGCCTAGGAGGCCAGAGGCAATAGTCGGCAGCTCAGTGCGCAGCGCCAGCGTGGGTCACTCAACCTTCCTCTCGGCTATAAAAACGCCGGTAGAAGTTATTTTGCTCCAAGTGCCTGGAACCGGGGCACAAGCAATGGGACTGCAAAGGCCCTGACAGAAGCAATCTCTGCCGACGCTGCGGATTGGAGGGACATAAGGCACAATGCTGCACGAACCCTCCCAATTGTTTGATTTGTTCCAGCAAAGCTGTGAACAGCAAGCACCCCATGGGGGGTTCGATGTGCCCGGCGTTTAAGCGTGCTGCAAAATCAAAGTGCAGGTAAAGCAGCTGGCTTGCTCAGCTTCGCCCGAGTGTTTGGTGTGCGCAGGTTTAGAGGAAACGGCGGAACACGTGTTGTTCGTGTGCTTACGTTTTCGCGCAATGCGTGACCACATGCTTGCCACATGTGGTCTGGACACTACCCCGGACAACCTAGTTTGGAGGATGTGTAAAGATGAAGTTGGTTGGAACGCCGTTTTATCGGCTATCGCCCAAATCGTCTCGGAGCTACACAGAAGGTGGCGCGTGGACTCAAGGATGGCTAGTTCAGGCGCAAATAAGAGGTGGTCCAAGGGATCGGAGTCGGCTTCATGGGTCATACCGGTGGTCATGCTCTGTGGTCGAACTCGATCCTTTTATCGAACAAGTGGCCGCGCGAAGAACAACATGGTATCGTCGCTTTCGCGGCGTCGGTCAACCGGGCGGGTTCCGAGCCCGAGGACGGAAAGGGGTCCTCGTCAAGGCTGGGGCAGGCGTAGGCCTCGCGTCAGCAAGTCCCTCTGTGTGCTGGCGAATAGGCCCTATCGCAGAAAGGTCAATTTGGGGTGCACGCGGCATCATCATTCTTGATACCAGTCGTGCAGAGGGAAGCAGGCGCGAAGTCGACCCTTCCCACCTTCCGAGGACATAGGGCGTGGTAAGGCCACCTGGAAAGCCGGCAACGCGCTGGCACGATACCATGGTGTTCTTCTAAAAAGCGAGTTACGATGTTCGGTGCTGCAAGGACACGCAGCTAACCTCGAGGGTGCGTTGTGCACTGGCCCCCCTTTGAAGCATTACTTTCTGGTTGTACCGAAGGGACTATGGGCTTGGCGGCAATGGAAACGGTTTAGCTGGTCGGGGATGCAGTCCTGCCTCCCTCATTGGAGGTGGCCCCTAACCCAGTACTTCCTGGTCAACCCAGGATGTCTGTTGAGCAGATTCCCCCTCCATTGTTTAGGAAGAAAAAAAAACAGTAATTAATTGAAAGTTTTATTTATGCCTGCCATTGCATGGTTATGTATTTTGTTCTTCCAAATGAAAAACCAATACCAAAAACAATCCAAGTTCAATATTTCAATTCAAAGTCCACATACAAATACGCAAATACATATTTACTAAGCAAATTAATCCAGCCTTTTTTAACATTCATTCTGAAAATGTCAACTATTTCAGATTCATGATCCTCCAGCTGTATTCCTTCTAATTTTTTTGCAAATATTTTCAGCATTGCAATCTAAAACCAATAGAATTCGATCCGGCAGTCTATATCCAATACAATTTGATGGCCTTCCAATGGAAAAATCAAAACAATATCGGTGGTTCGCCAAACTTACTATGCCCTCCAAGCTCAAGCCAATAAGTCCGGTACTCTCACACAACACCTCCGAAATTCAAATTTGAATAGTTGTGTTCTGCTGATCCGCATTAACGTTGCTTTGACGCGAACAATCCGCCCCTCTTTTACACCACCTTCACCATCAAAAGCTGAAACAATCCGATACTCTTGCAGAGCACCTTCGACAACACTAGCAGAAAACCGATAGGAAAACAAATCATTTATTCTGAAAAAAATCATGTTTAGTCGAAACCGATAATAACAACAAATCATTCAATCTGGCACCTTCAATATTACAAGTGGAAACCGATGAGAAAACGAATCATTTGCTTCGGCACTACTCCAAAATTCTTTCGACATTTTAACTCGTTTAAGTTAAACCAATAAGAAAACAAATAACTTTTTTTTCGGCATTTTTCCAGAGCGTCTGTGACGTAACAAGTCAAAACATTCAATCCAGTGCTCTACCACAGCAGCTTCCACATCACATGTCGAAACTGATGAGAAAACAAATCATTTATGGAGTCCCGGAGTCCCGGAGATCCATAGTGTTATATACCGATCGACTCAGCTCGACGAATTGAGGTGATGTCTGTGTGTGCGTGTGTGTGTATGTGTGTGTGTATGTGTGTGTATGTGTGTGTATGTGTGTGTATGTGTGTGTGTATGTGTGTGCGCAAAATAATCTCACTCATTTTTCAGGTACTTATCCTTAACCGATTTGCTCGCGAGAAGTTGCATTCGATGCAGAATCCGGTCCCAATGTTTCCTGTTGAAAATTGGCCGGATCGGACTATACATAGGCTCAGAAGTTATGGTCCAAATACTTTTTTTTTTCACCAAAAGTGCGTAGAAATTACTCACTCGAAAGAAACGAGAAAGGCACCATCACCGCTAGGTGGATTAATCTGGTTTTTTTTTAAGTAAAAACCGTTGAGAAACAACACATTTGTCAATCCAGCGTCTTCGACATCAGAAGTCGAAACCGATGTGCAAATCATTTTATCCGACGCTCTTCCAGAGCGTCTTCGACACTACAAGTCCAAACCAATGAGCAAATCATTCAATTCGACACTCTTCCATAGCGTCTTCGACATCACAAGTCGAAACCGATGTGCAAATCATTCAATCCGACGCTCTTCCATAGCGTCTTCGACATCACAAGTCGAAACCGATGTGCAAATCATTCAATCCGACGCTCTTCCAGAGCGTCTTCGAAACCGATGTGCAAATCATTTTATCCGACGCTCCTCCAGAGCGTCTTCGACACTACAAGTCGAAACCGATGAGCAAATTTATCAATCCGACGCTCTTCCAGAGCGTCTTCGACATTACAAGTCGAAACCGATGAAAAATGTCCCAATCACGCCCACAGGATACTTACAAAACAATTATTTCCAACCAGGAACAACCTGGCAGTATCGCCAATTGTGCGGCCCAGTTCTGCCAAACGAGCTATCACGGGGTGTGCTGTCTAATCGCGCGTGCGTCTCCGTTCGTTGTCCCACGAGGAAAGAGGCAAAGTCATGGCCTGCTATTTACTAGTTAGTGTTGGCCACCAAAACCGTTATACGATATTTGCATATCTGTCATCAATGCACTCTAAAAGTGGATTGCGCAACTCCTAATATATCTCGCCCTCATATATATATATATATATATATATATATATATATATATATATATATATATATATATATATATATATAAGAAATGATCTGAAGGATCAGAGTTCAATAAAAAAATAATTTTATTCCACTAATTATAAGTTACAATAAGTATCATTCACTTCTCACTCGAAACTGATTGAATTTTTCTACCGCTAAACCTTTTATTAACTAAATCTATCAACTCAGCAAAACGGTCCCGGTCAAAGTCTGCATCGATGTCGTCCGATCCGTTGTCGTTCGCTTGGCTTTGCGCACGTTGCCACCTCAGCTGGATAATTCCCTGGGTCATCACTTTTACGTTGCATCGATCGATGGGCCGGTCGATGGCTCGTTCTGATGGGATGGCACGTGGGCAACTCTGATCCTAACGCCTCCCCCCTCAAGTATCAAGCGTCCTCGTTTGATGTTTCAGGAGCTCGAACCTTGGTTCTGGGATGAGTTTCAGACGCTTCTGTCCGGGGTCCTTTCTTGTTGTTTGACTGTTCGAACCATCGGTTGCTTCTACTTCTTCTAGCTTCTTTGTTCTAAGCATCAGTGCCTCGACGTGGTTCTTTTTGGCATCCTTCTTGTGAGTTTTCTTGTAAAGAAAAGCAATGACGAAACAGAAAAATGTTAAAATCAGGAGGGCTAGCCCTCCAAAAGTTACCCTTCTGTGTGTGCTGTTAAAAGAAAGCTGGATCATGCTCAATTCTTCCAGGTTTTGAATCCGCAGCATGAAGTTTTGCTCCTCGTTGTACGTGTAGTTTGACTTCTGAAGAGGTTTACCTTAAATTGGGATCAAGTAGTTGTCTTATCTTATGACATCTATTTTACCAGAGAATGTGAGGTTACGTGCTCTGATTGTGCAATTGCCGATTTCTATTATTGTTGGTTCGGTAATGATTCTTGAATCCCCGCATGAGTCGTTTACCTCGATGTTTTCTGTAGTGTCAATTAGGATTACGCCGTCTGTGATCTCTTTGGCTTGGAATCCTTGTATTGTACTTACGAGTGTGCATTTTGGTGTTTGATGCGTTAAGATATTATGGATGCATTCGTCCTCGATCAGCTTGGTACCTTCACAAATGTCGCATTTTGTCGTTTGGGCGTAGATCAGATTGCCGTGCTTTGCCACCAGGTTTATGTCGGTTCTATTCTCGAATTGTTGACCTTCAACGTGTGGAGCTCCAGGAGGTCGAAGTCCTTGTCGTCTAGTACTGGGGTCTTCACAAGTACCATCGCTTGTCCGCCGTTGATACCGGTAGTTGCTGAGCAATACTGAAATATTTCGTCAAGATAGTTAAGGTGGATGTTTTGCTTCCTAAGTTTCCCTGCGATTGCCTGCTTGTCATCTAACGAGAGGATGTTCTTATTTATGAGACCTAATCTGGAGAACTCGACTTGTTCTTCTATAGATTCTAATATATGAATTATTCTATCTGTATTCCAAATGAGATTAATGAACTCCAAGTCTGATCTAAGGTTTTGTACTGTGTTGAATTCTCTAGAGATTGTAGAACTAATTTTCCTCAAGGAATCTGTTATGTTATTGATTTTGTTTCTATAAAGTTCGTTAATTTGGATTTGCTTGATTTGGTTTTGTACTAACTTATTTTCCTGGTTCTTCAATATCCCTAATCCTTCGTGTATGATCTCAAGATCCTCGTTATCGGGATTACCCGCAATGAATTTAATTGCTGTTCCGAGGACGTTTATCAGTGCTCTTTTTGTTCTACTTGGGCTTAAACTAAAAAGTTTTTCCTTAGCTATTGTTAACTTTTCCTGTAGGGTTTGCTCTAAGTGCTCAACGGTTTTAAATGAGTGTATGATTTTTCTATGTATTTGATGTTATCTTCTAGTGATTCCAAACTAATCTTATGTAGTGTCCTATCGTATCCTATCCTTATCCGTACTGTTTTTTGTTTTATGGCCACCATGCCATTGTTATTCGATATTTCCTTATATGTAGTCGCATTTATCAGGTGGATGAAGATTAATCTGAAAAGGGACATATTTCATTTGTTTAATGTTTTGTTCTGTTGAGGGCTTTAAGGTGTTATATGTTTTATTTTTTAATCCGATTTTTATGTATTTTTATATCGTTACTATCTATGTATGTGAGTTCGTTATTAGTTTTAATTGTTAAAATTTTATACGGGTCTCTATCTTTATTTAGTCTTTGACTATTTTTAATATAAAGTTTTTCATTCTGATTTAGATGTTTAGGGCTTTCATTATTTGAAAATTTTTCTCGTGATTTAGCTTTTCTTTTGTTAAGCTCAACTTTAACGGCCGATTGAATTTTACGAAAGTTTTCTGCTATTTCCTCCTGATTGGTTGAATTTGATGAGTTGAAAACTACTTCCCGTGGTTTTTGATTGATTGCTGAATGAAAAGTATTATTGTAAACGTCAACCAAGACGTTAATTATTCCGTTAAGGCTCAAATCTTTGAATTTTGCATGGAGAGTACGATAGAGTTCGATTAATGTGGAGTGGAATCTTTCTACGATTCCGTTAGAACAAGAATTACTCGCGTTATGGATTTCGATGTTTAAATCGTTGAGAAAACCGACGAAATCAATGGATTTAAATGAAGGTTCTTGGTCGCTTACTATAGTCTTTGGTCTACCGAATTGTCTTATGTGCTCGGTGATTGCGTGTTTCATATCGACAATTGTTCTTGTTTGAAGCGGAATAACGTTTGCAAACTTCGAAAACGAATCGACTACAGTGAGCCATTTCTGACCCTTCATGAAAAATACATCAATGTGGATTCTATCAAAGACAGTTTCGCCAAAAGTACTTTTTTGGATTAATTTTGGAGGTTTGCGATCGTATTTGCTACGTTTGCAAATATCGCAAGAATTTATGAAAATTTTGAGCTTTCTTTCTAGCTCGGGAAAAAAGTATTTTTGTAAAATCTGTCTTTTATTTTCTTTTAACCCTCGATGTCCATATCCATGGGTACTTTCGATCAGCTCGTCCTGATCGGTGCCCAGTCTGATGTCCTCCAAGAGTTTCTCTGAAATAAAAACTTTGAAAATTTTATTAGCCGAAAAATGTATTCTATATGTTTCTTGTATAAGCTGCAGTAGGGATACGGGAGCTTTGATGCAATTAATACCTTTAGGATTCAGGCATCTTTTGAAAACGTTCACCACATCCGCTTCGGTGTATTCTGGTTGGGCAATTATGTATCTGTTATATTTGGGAAAAACAGCTTCGTGGAAATCTGTTTTAATTCGAGCGATTTTAAAAATTAATTGTGTCTTGAAAAAATTAATTGGTCTTTCCGTGCAGTTTATAAAATAATCGTCGCTAGTATCTGCAGAATGAATAGTCTCTAAATCTTCATCGTTCTCAGCTGTATTTGCATTTATTTCATCTTTCACCTTTATCCTGGATAAAGCGTCCGCAACGACGTTCTGTTTACCTGGTTTGTAGATGAATTCGTAATTGAAACCGCTCAACTGCAACTTCCATCTAACGATTTTATCATTAGAGTTAGTCATTGAGTAAATCAAAGGTTTATGGTCTGTTACCAGTTTAAATCTGCGACCATGTAAATAAGTTTTGAAGTGCTTCACTGCCCAAACTACAGCCAAAAGTTCTTTCTCCGTGGTGCTATATCTTTCTTCGGTAACATTTAGCGTTCTTGATGCAAATGCTACTGGCCGATCTTTCCCAAGTGTACCTTGAGATAGTACCGCTCCAATGGCATAATCGCTCGCATCAGTCGTTAGAATGAACTCCTTCTCATAGTCCGGGTAGGCGAGTATGGGATCTCTTACAAGTATCTCTTTGCATTTTATGAAACACTCCTCCGTTTCAGGAGTGATTTCGAATTCGGCGTCTTTACGGAGTAACTTTGTCAAAGGTTTCACTAGTTTAGCGAAATCTTTGATAAATCTTCTGTAGTAACCTAACGTTCCAAGAAACTGTCTAATTTCTTTAACGTTTTTAGGTACTGGCCATGACCTAATAACTTTAATTTTGTCTTCATTGGGTAGCACTCCATCTTTGGTGACGGTGTGACCTAAAAATTGTACTTCGTTTCTAAAGAATTCACACTTATCAAGCTGAATCTTTAGTCCTGCTTCTTTAAGCCGTTTCATAATCGTTTCGAGATGTAGTTGATGTTCCTTGAGGGAAGCAGAAAAAATAATAATGTCGTCCATGTAGACGAAGCAACAAACTCCAATTAAATCTCTGAGCATACAATCCATTACGCGCTGGAATGTTGCCGGAGCATTTTTGAGTCCAAAAGGCATTCTTGTGAATTCGTATTTGCCTGAATTCACAGAAAATGCGGTTTTTTCCGTGTCCTCTTCATCAAGTTGTATCTGATGGAAACCAGATACTAAATCAATTGTAGAAAAATAACAGGCTCGACCCAGTTTATCTAATATGTCGGTTATATCAGGTATTGGGTACTTATCATTGATTGTCTTTTCGTTTAGTTTTCGGTAATCGATAACCAAACGAAATTTCTTTTTCCCAGAAGCGTCCGCCTTCTTGGGTACGACCCATACAGGGGCAGTGTATGGGGAGATGGATTCCTGAATTATTCCATCGTTCAACATTTTCTTCACTTGTTTTTGAATTTCTTGTTCGAAAATTTGTGGGTATCTATAGGACTTTACATGAATCGGCAAATTGTCAGTTGTTCGTATTTTATGTTTTATTTTATGCGTAAACGTGAGTTTTCGTTTTCGTCGTAGAGAATTTCCAAGTTTCTGCGGATCACTTCATTAAGAGCATCTTTCTCTTCATCGTTCATATGCTCGTTCCTGAGGTGATAATCGACATTCTTTGCCGGCAACTCACAATTTGGTTTTTCGGCAATTTCGCATTTATCTGGCCTAATGTTAATTTGATTCATGTTTATCTCTAGAGGTTTTCTGGAATGGTTTTGAATTGCTACCGTCGCCTTTCCATTTAAACTTCTGTAGATTCCCGGTAAAATTGAAAATTTATCGAAATCCCTCTCGTCGGTGATTGTGAAATCTCCGTCTTTCAAGGTTTTAATTGTTAGATATTGGAACTCTTGTTCAGAAACGTTAATTTTAAGATCGTTCATAAACTTCTGTTTCAATTTATATTCCTTCCGTCCTATCTTTAATGTGTTCTTAGCAATGTTTAAGTTGGCGTTAAGGTCTCGCAATGACTCATAGCCAATGAGCCCGTCGAAAAACTCGTGAAATTTTAGAACGTAGAACTTTAGTTTCTTATTTATCTGAAATGGATCAAATGAAACCGCATGTGTGATTTCGTGTGACCCTTGAATGTTCGAGACCTTTACTCCTTTTACAACGTCACAGTATTCTAGATTAACTCGATCGGCTGAAATGTAATTCTTATTCGCACCGGTGTCGATTAGGAATTTCAATTCGCCCTTGCTAGTTATGAATGATATGTAAGGAAGAAAGTTATTATTCATTCGTTTGGATCTAGGCTTCGAGCCCCGAGAAAATTTAACTCCTCTCCGAGAAAGAATTCATCATCATCAGAATCCAACACCGAGTCATCGACCGGTTGGGTATCAGATTCTTGTTCATCCAGCTCGTGTTCCTTTGCATCGTTACGTTTTCCGTTTATGTGTGCATTCAATTGCATTTTAGACCTGGCTGTTCTCATAGAGACGTCACCGTCGGTCGGTTGTTTGGCTGAATGGTTTTTGAAATAGCCGGAGCCGGACTGATTCTGGCTCTGATTACTGTTGGTGTTATTGTGATTGGGTTTAGAACTATGGGATTGAGCATTATAGTTAGAGGTTCGCTTTGACAAATGTTGTGGTTGCACACTTGGTTTCTGCTCTAATTTTTGCCTATAGGCCGCATTAGAATATTGCATAGTTATGTGGTAAGCTTCTTCTAATGATTCAGGCCCATAGCTTCGGACGTGCATAGACAATTTTTCCCCTAGACCATCGATAAATCGTGTTAAGGTCATAAGACCGATCAATTTATTTATGGCTTTAGTACTGGATTTATAATCGTCCATTACTGCGGCGGTTGATTTTATCGCCGTATCAATGCCCTTAGTTAAGTTATAGTACTCCGTGATGGTTTTGTTCCCCTGGCTTATATAAAAAAGAGATTGGAAGTGCGAGGCTAGGTCCCTTCTGTCCCCGTACGCGTTAAGTAACACTTCTTTAATTTCATCCCAGGTGCTCGGGTTTCCGGCTGCAATTAGAATTTCTTTTGCATTGCCAGTAATTTTACTTTTGACCGCACGTATAATTTGATTGTATGTGGGTGTATGTTTGTGTTTATCGAAAAGACTCAACGTATCTTCGACGTCCTCGATCCAAGCTTGTGTCTCTTTTTTGTTGCCACTGAAAGGGCTTAAAATTTTTATTGGATCGGGGGTATTGTAAGCTAAAAATGGATCTTCCGCCCTATTTTGCAATCTAGCTAAGATGTCAAATAGCGATTCCTGGTTTTCTGTTAATTTTTGCACATGAGCAATAAGCTCTTCCTTCGTTAATTCGTTGGCCATTTCTACGTTTCTATTCGCGTTGAATAGCACGGATCGTTTTGTTTTCGCGTTTGCGCTAATTTTGGTTGTGAGTACTGAATATTATTTGAGCTCGATATTCACTCGCAGTTCAAATAGAATTCGAATACAGTTTATGATCAATTGGATCAATAATTACAGAACACTAATACAGAAATTATTTGGGTTCAATATCCACTCTCCCCTCAAACGAAATTCCGTTAATGCACTTTTCTAATGATCGTTGGGATAAAAATTATTTGGGTTCGTTATTCGCACTCCCCACAAATTGAATTTTCACTAATATACGTTTCGATACACTTATCGCTTTGTAATGGTAATAAAGTTGGTACTTACAAGATGATTTTCATCAGGGAGTCCGAGTGAAGTTGAGATACGGGTTCCAAATGGCGGGAACAATCCTCCGGTAGCCTCAAATCCTGGATATCCGCTCCACGACAGCTGAATGCTGGACTACTGGTGCCCTCGATTGCGCGTAGAATTGCTCCTCTTTTAAAACTCGTTGATTATGATAGCCGATATTCGCTCTGCACTAACACTTCGCACTAAGTTTTACCATTTGACTACACGACTGCGCCAGAAATGATCTGAAGGATCAGAGTTCAATAAAAAAATAATTTTATTCCACTAATTATAAGTTACAATAAGTATCATTCACTTCTCACTCGAAACTGATTGAATTTTTCTACCGCTAAACCTTTTATTAACTAAATCTATCAACTCAGCAAAACGGTCCCGGTCAAAGTCTGCATCGATGTCGTCCGATCCGTTGTCGTTCGCTTGGCTTTGCGCACGTTGCCACCTCAGCTGGATAATTCCCTGGGTCATCACTTTTACGTTGCATCGATCGATGGGCCGGTCGATGGCTCGTTCTGATGGGATGGCACGTGGGCAACTCTGATCCTAACGTATATATATATATTTATATATATCTAGAAAATAGCTAAAGCTGGAAAAGTACGATGGGCACGGCATGTTGTAAACACGCCGGACAGCAACCCTGTGTTGATGGTGTTCGTTTCCGATCCGGCAGATACAAGTAGGCGTGGATGGAAAGAAGTGGCCTCGAACCAAGTATTATGACGCCAAATTGTTGATAAATTAAAATCTCGTTTTGCGTTAGCTAAATTAATGGAGAATGAATAGAAAATGCATGGAAAAATATTGGAAATCTGTATTTTGAAGCTTATTAGCCTTATTACGCGGACATACGTCTTCCGGCTCCGAATCTCCAGGAAATCCAGGAGGAGATCGGCCGGCTGAAAAACAACAAAGCCCTAGGGGTTGACCTACTTTCAGGAAAGCTGTTAAAACACGGAGTGCTGCACTGGGTAATTACCAAGGTTTGGGAGGATAAGGTTCTGTCGCTGGAGTGGATGGAAGGTGTCGTGTGTACAATCTACAAAAAGGACGATAAGCTGGATTGTAGCAACTACCGCGCAATCACATTGCTGAACGTCGCCTACAAGGTACTCTCCCAAATTTTATGCCGCCGACTAACATTACTTGTTTCTTGGGGCAGTACTAGGCGGTATTTATGGGCGAACGCTTTACCACGGATCAGGTGTTTGCCGTACGCCAGGTATTCCAGAAATGCCGTGGATACATCGACTTCAAAGCCGCATATAATACAATCGTTCGGGTCCAAATATGGCAGCTAATGTACGAACATGGATTTACGGATAAAATAATACGGTTGATCAAGGTGACGATGGATCGGGTGATGTGCGTACTTCAATTTTTAAGGGCATTCTCGAAACTTTTCGAAACGCACAGAGGGTTACTTCAAGAAGATGGTCTTTCGTGCAACATCGTTTTGGAGCGAGTAATACGAAGGTCAGGGATTGACACAAAACGTTGAGAAGATGGAAGAAACCTTCATCAGACTGAAGAAGGAAGTAAAGCGGATTGGACTAGTCATCAATACGTCGAAGACGAAGTACATGATAGGAAGATGCTCACGGTAGGACAATGTAAGCCATCCACCACGAGTTTGTATCGGTGGTACTTGGAGAATTCGTGTACTTGGGCTCTCTGGTGACCTCTGATAACGATAACAGCAGATAAATTCGGAGATGCATGGCAGGAAATTGTACGTACTTTGGACTCCGCAAAACGCTCCGATCGAATAGAGAACGTTCATGAGACCCGTAGTCCTCTACGGACACAAGATCTGAACAATGCTAGTCGAGGATCAACACTTGGAGTTTTCGAGAGGAAAGTGTTGCGTACTATGTATGGCGGTCGGTACATGGAGGAGGCGGATTTTTGCAAAAGCTGTTGGGAGAACCATCCATCGTTCACACCGCGAAAATCGGACGACTGCGGCGGACCGGGTACGTAGCCAGAATGTCGGACAGTAATCCGGTGAAATTGGTTCTCGACAACGATCCGACGGGAACAATAAGGCGACTTGCGCAGCGAGCAAGGTGGTTGATCAGATGGGAGATGATTTGCGGACCATCCACAGACTGACACTGCACAGGTCACTCCGAACTTAGCCCGAAAATAAATAAATAAATATCCTTTTTATCGATAAAGCAACTATGGAAGTTGCGAGTAGAGGTGGTGGAGGTGGCGTAACAGATAATTTTTAACCAGCGACCTGGCGACGTGAGTCGGCGTGAACTAATTTCAAGTGTCAAAATATTCCGAAATTTCTTCGTAACTTCCTCCAGAAACTCCTCCGGAAGTTCCTCCAGGAACTCATCCGGAAGTTCCTCCAGAAACTCATCCGGAAGTTCCTCCAGGAACTCCTTCGAAAGTTCCTCCAGGAACTCCTTCGGAAGTTCCTCCAGGAATTCCTTCGGAATTTCTCCGGAAGATCCTCCATGAACTCTTCCAGGAACTTCCTACAGGAATTCCTCAGGAAGTTTATAAAGCAATTGTTTCGAAAGTTACTTCAAGAATCCATCTGGAAATTCTTCGATGAAGTTCCTTAAGGAATTCCTCTGGACGCTTCTCCAGGAATCCAAAAGTTCCTCCGAAAGTTCCTCCATGAGTTTCTTCTGAAGTTCCTGCAAGAATCTTCTCTGCGGTTCCTCCTGAAATGCACCCGAAAAGCCTTCCTTCATTTCCTTTAGAAGTTACTCCAGGAATTCCGCCGAAGGTTCTACCAGAAATTAGTTGTGATGTTCCTCCAGGAATTATTTGTGAAGCTTCTCCAGGAATTCCTTGAAAAGGTCCTTCAATAATTATCCCCGGAATACCTACATAAGTTCAATCAATATTTCTCTGGAAGTTTCTTAAATTTCTTCGGAAGTATCTTCAGGAATTCTTTTCGAAGCTCCTCAGGGAGTTCATCCGGAAGTCCCTCAGATAATTTGAAAATTTCTCTGGAGCTCAAAAATTCCATAGGAGCTATTACAAATGGCCTCGGGAATTCCTCCAGAAACCTACCTGAGTATTATTTAGATTTTTTTGGATGGTTCCCTAAATTGTTTTCCACAAGGAATTTCTTTTGAAGTTTTCCCTGAAGGTCTTCCAGAAATTCCTCCAAGAACTCTTCATAAATTACTTCGAGAACTCTTCCAAAATTTCCACTGAACTCCTTTCGTATCTCACATAAAATTTCTAAACCAACTCCACCCCACCCCCGGAAATTCTTCCAGATATATTTCCAGGAGTTTTTCTAGGAATACTTATGGAAATTCATTTGCGTATTTCTCCAGAAAATTCTGATAATCCATTAATTCCTCCAGAAGTAACCCCCTGCTATCCCTCCAGGTATTTCCTAAAACATTCCTCCAAGAAGCCCCCTGGAAAATCGTTTCAAAATTCTTCAGTAATTCCTTCAGGAATTCCCCTGGACATTTCTTAGCAAATTCCTGTGGAATTCACAAAAAAATCTCTTTGGACATTGTATATGTATTTAAAATTTTCTCAGCAATTCCGTCAGAAACTTTTATAGAAATTTCTTCAAAAAGTACTCTAATTTTTATTCCTGGTAGTGCCACCCAAATTTCACAGCTGGTTTTTTTTTCATTTTTATGTTTGCCCCATACTTGTACAGCAAAATCATCTAGTGCTAGTTACAGTTGAGGGCAGGTTGACATCTTATAAATTCTGTATACTTGGAAGTAGGTAAATGTAATTATGAACTTGACTGAAAATATGTATTTCCGATAGAATGAACTTACTAGTAAAAATGGTCGACCAAATGTATGCTACCGGCTTAATAGTCCTTCAATAGCAATCGACGTGGCAAAATATATTCGGCGGCGTGAAAATTGTTCATACAAACGCCGGCGGCGTAGCGCGGCGACACACAGGTCTATAGCTGCGAGACGATTAGAGATTGTCCGGCGAAGCTATTGACATCTCACTGATGCAATTTAAGGTGATTATAGAATGAAGCAAATTCACCACACGTTTATCTACATACACTTCCAAAAGCCCAAATCTGGCGTAATAGCTTTCGTACAGTGCCAAAACTCAAATTATGATTGTTCAGCATAACTAAGCAAACGATCTACCATTATTTCAGCCCCATACGCGTTATGGTTCTTTCATCTCGTGCTCTTGAAAAAAATATTGGAAAAGCACGTGGTTTACAAAATGGCCGATTTCTGGCTTCATTCTATAATCACCTTAATCGAATCAATGTTACCCACAGCTTTAGGGCATCAAATAAAAAGGAATAAAAGAGCGCGCAAGAAAGTGTGTTTGGCCCATGGCCCACCCTAGTGAGCACGCATGACTGAAGTGAAAATGACGCAGTACCTCCAAATATGATCGTTCCAGTCGTGTACATTATCAAGGTTTAGTTAGAAGATCTACTGAGTAGCTCTTCGTGGACAATGCGTAAAATCGAAATTGCTTCTTGTTTCAGATGATTGCGTGTAATGTCGAAAAGAGTTTTTCGAATCTCAAAGTTGCGTGTTTTATGCAAAAAATACTGTATCACTACTAGCTGTATCAATCTTTGTTTTGGATTTCATGCATAATCACCCGTCACTCTAAGCCACCCATACTGGTTTTAAACAACCTTCCGGGGTAAACAGCTTCTGTCAAATCATCAAGCGAGGGAAATCACTGCACCAAGATGATTAAATGCTAGAATTGCTCTCCAGCTTGGAAACTAAATCAAAGAGGACGGGTAACAATGTCGGAAGTTTTATCCGTTAGGTTCGCAGAATTGTTTTTGTACAAGATTCCGCCAATAATGGTCTTCAGGTCGAGTGGAAAACCCCGATGAATGGGAACGGTATGTTTTTAGCAAATCACGATTCTGAACTGGGTAGAATGAGGGTTCAGTTGAGAAACTTATTCCATTTCAGTTCGGAAAGCCGATGACGGCGGGATGCTGGAGGAAAAGTTTCTTCTGCGACTATGTAGGTACTATGGCTGGCTTTCATTTAAATTGTATCCTTTCATAGAACAGTGACAAGGCAGACTGGCAGACAGACCCAACTCGTCGGCTGCGAGAAACAACGACTAATTTTATCGACACGAAATTGGGTCTCCGAAAGGAAGCGAAAAAGATGAATGTTTTGATGAGTCTGGTCTAAGACATTCAAATGAGGACGGAAAATTCATTCGTTCGCAATCAGCATAATAGGAAAAGATATCGCCAAACTTTGAAATACAAGCGCAACTTTATTTCGTTCGGAGCGATAAACCTCCTTCTGGAAATTGGCTTACCACTGCTATGCTGTATCGTCATCGTAGTCGCTTTCGCCGTATAGTCTGTGTTTGGGCGCAATTTCAGGGACCGAATTTCCTGTTTCGGTGGATATGTTTCTCTGTTAGGTGAGTCGTAAAATGTATTGTTAATGTAGCATTTTGTGCCAAAGACGCTTCCTAGGACATTTTCTCAGTATCTATAGTAATTTTACTATCTTTTTGAAGCAATGCCAAATCCTAGTTAAATATATTTTCGGTCCGTACCTTAATTCAGTCAATTGTAGCGAAAAGTTCAACAGTATTTAGCTTACGTAGTGAAACGATGCAAAAGTTTACAAAATGCGTGCGAGTTATTAGTTGAAAGTTTTAAAGTTTGATCCTTAAGAGTAATCAAAACTTCCAGCTAAAATATTTGGATATCTGTTCCATTATTAGCCTGAACGCGAACGCGTTGTGTGCTCCATACTTTTCATTCTTCGGTTGTGTTCTATTTTGGTCAGAACGGCATATGTTCCCCTACTTTTTTTTAAGTTAAAACATTTTCTATGCATGTTCTAAACTAAAAATATGTTTACATTGGCCTCTTCACAGATAGTTATGTTTTAAATAGCCTACCTGGTGTCAGTAATATTATATTAAGTCTTTCGATCATTTCAAGAAGGTTAGATGTGATAATTCCTGTTGCTATTAACGATGAAAAAGTATGCGGAAAATAATAGAATTTGTACTTGATGTCATTTGGTGGCTTGCGTTGATTGATGGAAAGTGGTTCAAAATAAACACTTTCAATTCATTTGAACTTTTATCCAATTTTAACCAATTGAAATTAAAACGATAGATATTCGTTCTATTCTATTTTAAAAGGAAAAATTAAAGGGATTGATCATTTATTTACACCAAAATAACAACACTCTGCATTTGGAGCAAAAATAGTAACTAGATGATAGTGCTTTCTGTTTATTTCGATGCAATTACTCAATCCTCTTTAGACACTAACCGGCGCCGAAGCTGGTAGTGCTCACTCGCTTTCACCGACACCATCGATGAAGCCTAGGGAGTAAATCTAATCGTAAATTGGATGAAGTACTACATAAGGACACACTGATGTAATAAATTGTACACTTCGCTTCAGTGAGTGCCTATTAGCTATATGTGGAACGCACTTCCAGTAGTTGAGCCCCTTTAACGAAGGTATATGGCCTGTGGACAGTAATAAATCACACTCATTGGATATTTTGTCGTTTCTACCACGCTTTGTCTGTGGAACGTATACTAAGGCGATATAACAGTGAGACAGTATCCTTGTCAGGGCAACATGTTATTGGGAAGTGTGTGAGACACATGCAACCAAATATGGCTGTACACTGTATTGGGTTGTCGGTTGTCGCAACCATAATATGGTGGATTACGCTACTTGAGCGAATACTTTCAGCTTTTGATTTTGAAGATTTAGTTAAATCGGGATGAATCGTTGCGTTCAAAACATTGAACACTTAACGGCTTTAGGTGCTCATTGATAAATCCCTGCAGTGGATATATCGGATGGTCTCAAAATAAGATCTTAAACGCGGAGCTCCATCGTCGGTGTCACCAGGGTTCGATAGCAACTGAAATTGAGACGCGGAAGTGTAACTGGGTCATCTAAACGTTATGTAGGGGCGGAACGAAATATGCTAAGAAGACCTGTAATCGGCAAATGGTTGCAAATATTCTTCTTCTTCTTCTTATTGGCATTACATCCCATACTGGGACATTACCGCCTCGCAGCTTTCATACATTCATTAAGCACTTCCACAGGTATTAACTGTGAGGTTTCTAAGCCAAGCTACCATTTCTGCATTCGTATATAATGAGGCTAACACGATGATACTTTTATGCCCAGGGAAGTCGAGACAATTTCCAATCCGAAAATTGTCTAGACCTGCACTGGGAATCGAACCCAGCCACCCTCAGCATGGTCTTGCTTTGTAGCCGCGCATCTTAACGCACGGCTAAAGAGGGCCTTAAGATGTTAGCAATAACAAAGACAAGAGAACATGAATTGACTCATATGTCTACCGTCAAACGAAGAATCGAAACGGTTTTGGAAGTGTTTTTGATCGGCGATTCAAGGTTGTCGAAAAGTGCCTTGCTGGAGATTTCCAGTCGAAGGTCAAAAGGGAATTATCGTGCAGTTTCGTGATTCGTAATACTTTGTATTCGCGGTTTTGCCGCTATACAGTCGCCACCGTCGAAACGAAGCCATTTTGGAATCAACGCCACCAGGTCGTTCTATCATGGGTTTTGTAGACCTATATTGTTCCCGCATTGTGCGACACCCAATCGCGGTTTGATTGTTGAAGCCATCTTGTATATTTCGCCACCACGCTGCTCTGCTGCTGATTTCGGTGGCCTGTATTTCTTTCGACTTGGGCATTTTTTGACCGCGGTTTGGCCACAGCACGTCTGCGTGATTAAGCCGAAGCCATTGGAAGCGACGCCATCGCGCTGTTTATTATTTTGTGACTGCTGGATTCTAGCAAATTCTCGGTAAGCTGTACTGCATCATTATCACCTGTTTGCAACCGGCACACTTCGAAGTTGGTGGCAAGCGCCTCGAGAACCAAAAGAGGCCACCACTCTTGGGGTGCATGCTTACTCCTATGTTCATAAGTAAGTAAGAACACTACCGCCTCCTCCATAATTGCCCGTGAGTTTTAAGCTTAACCGTTAACATTGCAATGGTGTCATGTTTTAGCTCATTTGACAAAATCGATAGCACGACTAACAGAAAGAAGGAAAGGGTGATACCAAAATCTACATGACTGAGTAAAACTGTATTGCTTTATGGTCATGGAAATTTTACTCAATTCCCTTTAAAAGCGGAACTACTCATGGTTTTGAGTAGTCACGCTTTTGACGAAAATTTTGTCCGACGCGATGCTCATCCTTCCAAACCTTGGTAATTACCCAGTGCAGCGCTCTGGCCAGCAGCGCTCAGCACTATTTTTGAATAGCTCTCTTGGTAGTTGGTCACTCCCAGGAATTTTGTTGTTTTTCAGTTGGCCAGATACCTAATAAATTTCCTGGAGATCCAGAGCTGGAAAACGTATGTCCAGTGCATGTACTCCCAGGGTCGTCACCATACCGCCATAACACTTTAGTATATCGTGACACTGGGGGAACCAGAGTTCTGGTTATGGTGGGAAACCAGCAGTTTTGGCGTAATCGGTTCATTGATAATTTTGCGTCAGCAGTTGAGCGATTAATAAGGCAAAGAGATGAGTCAGCCTATAATAAAGACCTATAGTAAAAAGTTTTCAGGCAATAATAATTTTTTTTTTACGACGTATTAATTGTGTTTTTTTACTTCTTGAGCAGAGCAATTCTCTGTGAAATCATAATTTTTTTTCGAGATTGTATTATTTTATTTCTCTGAACTTTTGCATATACATTCTTTGTGATCAAAAAACATAATTTGCATCATTGGTTTGCCATTTTGACTCTAGTCTAACTTTTGACAAGGGCCTAAGCAAAACCACCTTGAACACTTTCAAAAAAAATTTAACTTGAAAACGGCTTGTCTGATCGTTTTGATGTCTTGGGCAAAGTTTTAAGTAATCAATAGGGCTATGTGAAAAAAATATACATTGTGAAAAAAAATTGTTCAAACATTGAAAATGAAACTGAAAAGTCAATTTTCTCAAAAACGATTGTTTCAATATTTTTCTATTTTTTGATATATATGTATGCAGATAATATATGTATTTTTTTGCACTATAAGTCATAATGGAGAAATGTGGACAAAAAAGTAATAATTTTTTAAAACTAGTTGGTTTTTCAAAAATGGTGGAGGTATTTTTTTTACGTTTTTATTGACCCGATTTTATGGAAGTGCGTTAAATTTCCAATGGAAAAGGTGTGCAGTATTTTTTCCTGAGTGCTACCATTTCTGAGATACAGCAATTATAAGATAAAATATACCGATTTTTTTTTAATTTTCTTTCTATTCTCGAATGCTTTTCTATCCTATTTCTAAATTTGAACATCGAATGTTATTTTGTTTGATGTCATAAGCTGCAATTTTATACGCTGTTGAATTTTCAAAATTATTTGCTGTGATATTCATCCAGATGTTATTTCAAAAATTTATTCGGAAATTCTTGGGAAATTGTGCTAGGCATTTTTTTTTCTTAAATTACTTAAGAAATTCTTTAGTAAACACCTCCAGAGAATTCTTCGGAAATTAATTTTCTTTTCAATTCCTTCAGTGATGCCTTCGAAGAAAAAATAAATGCTCGGAAAATACTCTGGAAATGAAAACAAAAAAAAATCTATCATTTTTTGGAACTTTCTTTCAAAATTTTTTTAAGCTTTTCCTTCCACTACTCGTGTGAAAAATACTATACATTTTCAAAAGAATTTTCTATGTAATATGTGAAGGGATACCTGAAGGAATTTCCAAATGAACTCGTGAATGCATTTCCGACATTCTTAAACTTATCCAAGAATTCCTTAAGATTTCCTCCGGAAAATAATCCAGAAATATCTTCAATTATAGAATTCTAACAATTCCTTATAAATTTACCTCAAGAATTCCTCCATAACTTCTTCCAGGAATTCATTCAGAAATTCCTTTACTAAAACTTTAGAAATCACCTAACGGAGTTGCTTCGGAAATTTTGTTCAGAAATTCCTTTAGAGATAGGAAATTCCTTCACAAAGTTATTTGGAAATGTTTTTAGATTTTTGCCTTTCTTGTAGTAAGCTGAAAATTAGCCGGATCAGACTATGGGCTTGAAAGTTATGGCCAAAATACAATCTTTTAAAACCAAAAACGAATAAAATAGTTTATCTTACTTTTTGGCTACTTATCCTTAACCGATTTGCTCACAACAAGTTGCATTTGGCTGGGAATTCTGTCTCATTGTTTATTGCCAGATCGCACTATGGGCTTGGTAAACCGAAAACGCGTAAAAAAGTTTAGCTGACTTACTTTTTTCGCACTTATGCTAAACTGATTTGCTCACAACAAGTTGCATTCGATTGATATGCGAATGGGACTGGGATCGATTGAAAATCGGCCGGATTGCATTACGGCTCAGAAGTTAATATATTAAAATATTATTTTTGCCTTTCTCGTATACTAACTATATGTTAAGGCTATATGTCCCATTGTTTCTTATTGGAAATTGGACTGATCGGACTCTTTGGGCTCGGAATTTTTGGCCAATATTCTTTTACAAAACACTAAATTTTTATAGGAAGCTCGGAGACTCAATTTTCATGTATTTCAAAAACTCACTTGTGCTTAAGACACTTAGTCTTAACATATTTACTTACAACAAGCTATACATTATAATAATTCTCGAGTCGATTAATCCTGTTTCATTGTTTTTTTTTTAACAATAGGCCATATCGGACTATCGGCTCAGATTTTTTTTTTACATGCAAAATGCGTTTCAAAAACTCTCTCATTTTATGGGCATTTATCCTTAACCGATGTATTGCAACAAGTTGCATTTGACGTTGCTCTCCCATTGTTTTGTATTGAAAATGACCATTACAAGTTATAGCCAGAATATGAGGTATTATAAACTAACTCATTTTTCGAGCACGATTAAATAGAGATCTGAGTAGGCAAAGCCGCGTTGTCAATAGCAGTTCTATTGACGAATTTCGCCCCAACCCTTCTATGGGGCTGGCAGCACCATCTCAGAATCGGATGAAACTTGGTGGGCATAAAGATATGGTATTTCTAAGCCACTCTGCATACTTAGTTTTTCAAAAATTGTCAAGAGTGACATTTGATGAGGGCCTAATTTTTTTTCATGGATTTTTTTTAAATCGATGTAACTCTAAAATGACAAGACCTACAAAAAAGTGTTGAATGGCGGACTGTCGTGAAATTCCCAGAAGTTTTTTGGAAAAATATCCAAAAAATAAAATAGCGATTTCTACACTGAAAAAAAAATAGTTTTAAACATTAAAATCGATATTACAAAAAAACCTCATCTCAGAAATCGATGAAATTTTTCTTTTCTGGGAATAATGTTCCTGTGACATATTTAAAGAAAAAAAGTTTTTCTAACAAAAACTTTTTTCATGTCCATATTGAGTGAAAATTTATCAGCGTGTTTTATGCATACAGCGCTAATTATAGGTTCAGCAGCCTATCATCAACCAACGACACATTTTGGACGTATAAAAATTTGTTTGGGAAGCAATTTAGCATAATCTAACATAATTGTGGACCAACATTTGAAAAGGGTTTATGTTTTATTTGACTTTTTGTATCGAATAAACTTAAAAACAATTACAAAAAAATAATTACTTTGGAAACGGGCAATGTTGCCGAAACGAAACTGAAGTGATATTTAATTGTAATAGTGGAAACGAAGATGTTGTTTTTCAGCAAAGGCTATCCACTGAACGGTGTAATTTAGAAACCGTTATAAAGCCTGTAGATGATTTTGTATCGCATTTTATTGAAAAAATTGATAAACTTATAACTTATGACATTATTTGCAAACCATAATACACTTGTACTGTTAGATTTATCTGAAAAATATCCATTTATTATCCAAAATGCTGCTCAAGATTGGAATAATTCCCAGACAACAATACATCCATTCGAAGTTTACTTTAAAAGAAACGGTTAATTAGAAAACGTTAGCTTTATTAATAAGAAGTAATGAAAGTTTGAAACAGTCGATCGATTTTACAAAAATTACTTTTGTGTCTGGGTAAGCTGCAGCACATTATAAAAATAAAAGGAACTTTGCAAGTCTATGTAATTTAAATTCAAAACATGGCTTAGAAGCAGAATGGCACTTTTTTACAACATCGCACGGAAAAGGCCCTTGCAAAGCTATTGGTGGCACTCTCAAACGAATGGCAAAACGAGCAACTCTTGCCAAAGATTATGGAAATACTATCAAGACTCCTCGGGAGTTGTACGAATAGGCGAATCGGCACGTTTTCAATCAAACAAAAATATCACTATATTACATTTCTGTTATATCACGAATGAGCAATACCGCCATCGAGGGTGGCAATGGGTCTGGGGGTGAGAATGGGTCATCGCTCTCACCGCGAGCATGGAGGGCATACAGCAAAATCGTTCAAAAAGGTCTCTTATATTTTTGTCTTCTTGTCCTCAGATACATCCATTCTACAAGCATTCTAAGTAGTTGAAACAGTGACCCATTCTCACCCCCATTTGACCCATTGTCACCCCCGACGACGGTACTCAACAAAAGTTTGATGAACTTTTCAAAAAAGCAAAAACTATAATTGGTACACAAAAGCTTCATTCTTTTATACCAATCGCTCATAATAAAATCCTGGCTAAAAATATTCCAACTCAGATGAAGATCCATAAGTCTTTGAACTGTTCGACTAAATTTACAAATTAAACTAAACAAATAAAATTGAAGGAAAAAATTAAAAAAATGCGAAAATTTATTATTCTTTAAATGTGCGTTTACCGGAAATCCCCCTAATGAAATTACCTACCGAGCTTCATCGTTTGGAATCAAAATGTTTATCTGATAAAAAAATCGACCTCCAATTTTTATTTTTGCTAAGCCAATTTTAATCTTTACATTCATTAATTTATTTTCTCGGTGAACGAAACGCTCTTTTATGTTTCAGACTTCATAGTTCAGACAAATTTACAATAGTCCATCAAACATCACAATTTTGTAAATCTGGTCATATTTACAAAATTGATATAAGCAATCTAGGAAACTATACGCCCTTTCCAAATGTTGGTCCACATTAATATTAGATTATGCTAAATTGCTTCCTAAACAATTTTTTATACTTCCAAAATGTGTCGTTGGTTGATGATAGGCTGCTGAACCTATAATTAGCGCTGTATGCATAAAACACGCTGATAAATTTTCACTCAATATGGACATGAAAAAAGTTTTTGTTAGAAAAACTTTTTTTCCTTAAATATGTCACAGGAACATTATTCCCAGAAAAGTTAGATAGTTAAAATACCTATCTGCAGAAAAAATTTCATCGATTTCTGAGATGAGGTTTTTTTTGTAATATCGATTTCAATTTTTAAAACTATTTTTTTTCAGTGTAGAAATTGCTATTTTATTTTTTGGATATTTTTCCAAAAAACTTCTGGGAATTTCACGACAGTCCGCCATACAACACTTTTTTGTAGGTCTTGTCATTTTAGAGTTACATCGATTTATAAAAAATCCATGAATAAAAATTAGGCCCTCATCAAATGTTACTCTTGACAATTTTTGAAAAACTAAGTATGCAGAGTGGCTTAGAAATACCATATCTTTATGCCCACCAAGTTTCATTCGATTCTGAGATGGTGCTGCCAACCGCTGGTCGAGTTGGCGCGAAATTCGTCTATTCTGCTGTCATGTATTTTTCCATGAATATTTAAAAATGTAGTAACTAGTGAAGTATCAACAGAATATCAATTCAAATACAGATTGAAGGTTTTCTGAAGTCACGCACAGAAATATTCTAATAAAGCGAGGCGGAGCAGTTTCAATGTTTATAACAGTGAGTTATTATCAATTGCGTTTATTTATTTTGAATTTTTTAATTAATATTATTCATAACTCTTGTTCAATTCGAATTTCGTGGACATAAATAAAGCCTTGAAATATTATTCCAACAGCCAGTCACCGCAAATTTAAGAAATCTGAAAATCACTAGCTCGGATGGTGAATTTTAAAACTCTTTGTAAGAATAGTTGTACATACATCATTTTTTTGTTTTTTTCTTGAAATTGTGTAAAGTAGATACATGTAGTTTCTCGAACAAATGATTCTATTATGATACTTCTAGTCTGTTTAGATTACGAGATCTATAACAATGTTAAACGACAACTTTGACATCAAGATACTCCTTATCATAGCTTTATCCTGATAAAGCTTGTAGTCGGATAAGTCTTTCAAAATAGTGTTAGCTACACTCTCAATATTTTAAAGATACTGTGATTTTTTATTCGAGAATTGAAACACGTGTAATATAAAAAGTACACTATTTTTAGTTTCTATTCTTTCAAAAATGCATAAATGCTTCTGATTTATTATGAATCTAATACTTAACTTCAAATAAGATTATTTTTAATTTTTTGCAATGATGTAATTTTGTAAATGAATATGTGATGACTCGATTTTTAACATATTCAAATTTTGTCTGCTCCTGATTTTGCCTACACCCGATTATATAAAAGTTTTGATATGATTTATTCACGATCCAATTTTGCCACATTTTTTCAGAAAAAATAATGAAGACAACTAATCATTTTCAGTTAATCCAAATGTTTTGGAAGTCTATACAAAAACCAATAATTGCTTCATGTTTGTACAATTTTGACCTCTCTAAAGTACTTTTCCCGACACTTTTTTAATAAGCGAGAAAGACATCATCACCGCTAGGTGGATTAATCTGGGTTTTTAGGAAATTTAACTACGGACTGTTTCAAAAGGATCTTCAGAAATTCCTTTGGAGATACTTTCAAAAATACTTTCGGAAAGGAATTTATAAATTCCTTAAATTTATTCAAAAATTCCTTCAGGATTTTTTTTTTCAGAAATTCATTGAATAATTCTTTTGGAAATTTGTTTAGGAATTCCTTTGGATTTTTTTAGGAATTCATTCGGCAATTTCGACCAACTGAGCTACCGTCTGTTTGTCCTTGTATATGTGTTTGTGCATATGAGACATGCGATTTTGTTTGCCAAATTTCCATCATCAACCGATTTCAATTAAGTGCAAGAAACAGCTGTTATGATCAGTATAAGCTGAGAGCAATCATGAGTAAAGAACTTTCAGCAATTTTATTGATCTTTCAACTTGTTCTGGATTTTTTTGTAAATCTTGAAATGCCTACGACTCTACGATGTTCTATACATATTGTGCAAATAATCAAAGAACAGCTTAGCTTTATCAAATGTACACATCATAGTTACTAATCATGATTGGCCAAGAAACAACAAATATGCATATTTCACCAAATGACCTTTCCCGTCAAAACATTTTTATTCGCTTAATCGAATCTTTGGTTTATTTAAGATCACCTTTCCCTTAGAACCGATAGTTTTTGACGGCTCTAAGTATTTTTAGAATTTAAAACAAAAATCAAAAAAGGGCTTTTTTTAAGATTGGCCCGATTTTGAACGGAAATCGGGTGAATTTTTCAGGCCGGTTCACACGTGCAGCACTTTTTTGGTTTTTGTTTTCGATTTAAAAAATGGTTAAAGGCTTGAAAAAATATGGGTTCTTTGGGAAAGTTGACACTAAATAATCTTTGGCTTATCGACTGAGACAATAAAACGAGGTACAATTTTTGACGGGAAAGGTCAATTGTATAATCTTCTTGGGATAGAAAAAAAAAATTTCTCATTGTACTTGCTTCATGACCAATAACGATGCCGGTCACGTCCTCACAGTCAATTTTGGATTAGGAGAGGGAAATTTGTTTGCCACTCATTGTTATAAGAGACCAAAGAATGTTCTGCATCTCCGTGAGCGCCACGGGAAAGGAATCTTTGGTTAGTTAAAAAGCTAATTCCTGTGAAGCCACCTTGGTAAGCGACTAGATATTGATTGTAAACGAAGTTATTTTGAAAACACGAAGACGAAAACCGTTATTCAAATCAATGCAAATATTTCGATAATCCGCCGAATAATGAATGTTATGTGGAATATCTTTAATATTCTGAACTTTTTATTCTTACTTTCAAATTGTTGTTTGAAATGTTTCATTTTGTTTTCCTTACGACCTTCTTAACTCTTAAGCGGAGATTAACCATGCGCTTAATCACGATTTGAGGCCTAGGCGAAGGTGAAGAAATTGGCCTTTTATAAGGGGCCCGAAAAGATTTCTTAAGTTGGTATGCCTAAGAGGTAAAATACCAATAAATAATACCAAAAATAGACATAACATGCTTAGGTAATTCAATACCAAACGAATAATAATTTGTGATGCGTTTGGTATTTTAATAACAGAGTATAAGAATTATTCAGACGGGTGGGACATTTGCATTCAAGGAAAAATATTCAATAAACGGACCCTCCTTAGCCGTGCGGTAAGACGCGCGGCTACAAAGCAAGACCATGCTGAGGGTGGCTGGGTTCGATTCCCGGTGCCGGTAATTTTCGGATTGGAAATCGTCTCGACTTCCCTGGGCATTAAAGTATCATCGTGCTAGCCTCATGATATACGAATGCAAAAATGGTAACCTGGCTTAGAAACCTCGCAGTTAATAACTGTGGAAGTGCTTAATGAACACTAAGCTGCGAGGCGGCTCTGTCCCAGTGTGGGGATGTAATGCCAATAAGAAGAAGAAGAAGAAGAAACGGGCCGAAACGTCGAGCAACCCGTCGCGCCGTGAACCCGTCTGAATAACTTTCAGACTGAAAAAGCCAGAAGATAAGAACATATATCGCAGTCGAACTATAATCAAGGTATTATTGAGTTAATTTCTCCTCCACGGGACGGCTTTGCCTCTTAGACAAAATTATACTAATTTTATTCATATCTGATTACATTTACACTTTAAGCCTGACGTCTTGAATATTGAGTCGGATCGTTTTAGTAAAAAATAGGATAGAATAGTTAAAGATACTTTTCGTTTTCTGTTAGATATCTCTAACAAGACACTGAAGCAATTTTGTAGAAGAACACTGAATAGGTATTTGTCGACTCAGAATGGGATTATATAGTAAGCGTTAATAGTAAAATGTGTATAACATAAAGTTTTGAAAACAGCTTTAAGGGGAGATCCCCCAGTGACGGACACATAAGCCATACAACGAAAATCTAACTAACTATACGGATAATGTTAACTGTTATACTGTATACACAAAATATGATCATTGCAAACTATTGATCATTTGAACACGTTTTGGTGGAAAATTTCACCTTTCAGAAAAGCGTACCCTTGTACCGGACACTATTGCATCATGATCAAATATAACTAAATTGCTATTACATGAGTAGAGACATCACTTAGAATAATAATATTTTTCACTTGCTTTGAGCTGTGGATATTAAAATGAAGTGCTTATTCGGTTGTCCAGCTAAATTTCTTACATCATGCTCTAACGTCCCACCTTTTTCAGTGCCATCTTAAAATTTTCAAGTTCTATCTAGTTCTTTCAAGGCTTCCTAACACATTAGTAAGAAAAAGCAATTTAATTAAAGTAAGTTTAACAAAGCAGGTGTAAAAATTACTAATTGCTTATATAAGAATTCCACTGTTCGGCCAGCCGAGGGACAGCTGCCGAATAGACAAAATTAATTATGCACCACAATTAAACGACATATCTAACAAATAATTATCAATATGGACAATATGGCTGATATTGGGCAACTCTGCATGATTAGAATGCTTCCGATCGAATTTGATCTTGTTGATTCAAACCTTCTAAAGTAAGGTAAAACAATCACATTTTGAGCATTTTTATTCAATCTAATTTCTTGAACAGAGCTTTCAACCTAAGGATCTAATTTTCCTTGCGGCGACGCAGCCAACATTTTTGATAATATAAAGTATGGTTCAAGTTTAAATTTGATTCGAAATTTCGCGGAATTCCGTTAAATTTCGTTAAATGCTAGTTTTTTAAGCGAAATTTTTGTAATTTTACGAAACGAAACGAAATCAAGAAATCAAATTTCGCCATGCTCAAATTCCGCGATATTTCGCGGAATTTCATTTCGAACCACCTCAAACGAATTTTTTCGAAATACCGCATATGCTTACCTGGACATAGTGTATCCACTGTACTTGCCACACAAGATATATGTATACTCATGCAATGGTGGGCATAAGCTTTCAATTATTAACTGAGGAAATACTAATAGAATACTAAGTGGAATGACGTCCAAGTTACAGTTGGAATGTAGAGCCATTGAAGAAGAAGAATAGGATACTTTTACGGAATTACATCAAATATGTCTTAAGACATTCCTTTAACAATCCGAAAATTCTTTTGAAATTTTTTGAGCATTGCATTTAGAAATATTTTTAGGAAACCTTCAAAACACACATTAAGAATTTTTTTCAGATATTCCTACGAAAATTCCTTTAGAAATTCGTTTGGAAATTCCATTAGGACTCTCTTCGAAAATTCAGAAATCTGTTCAAGGACTCTTTCGATTCATTGAAAAATTCCTTTGGAAATTAGGTAACCTTGTGAACTTGATTCTTTTAGAGAAGTGGCCACTTTTTGAAAGATTTTGGAATCCATCTTGTAGCGTATTTTATTGTGATTATTGTCTATTATTGTGATTATGATTAGTAATAAATTTGTCAAATAGTTTGCAGCATATCAAACATACTTTTTAGAGCATATGGGTTTTCTGGCCTCTTTCGGAAGTTACGCGAATTTCCAAAAGTGGCCAAAATGTCCAGTTGCTCTATAAATCCTTCTATTGAATATGTCTGGAAAAATCAGTTGAATGTGCGAGTAAGTAAGTTAGCGCGGTCCGATTTTGTTGTTCTGTGCGGTCAAAATTAAAACCAATCAGTGCCAGTTTTTTAATGTTTCTACTCAGTAGGCAGAGTTCTTCTTCTTCTTCTTTCTGGTTTACGTGGTGCTTTTATTTTGCGCACACACCCACCTAACTGGACCTGCATCGCAGGCCATATGTCACATTCATCTAATTAATTATTGTACATTTATAAGTTTACAAAACCTGGCTAAATAATTTCTTAATAATTTCTTGTCGAATTGCAGGCGATAAAATGGAAATGCAGTTAATCCAAATTCTTCAATAAAACATTCAAAGGTCAAACCGTAATAACTTCTGAATATAAATGTTTTTGGTACTTACCCCCTCTGGAAAAGATCGACATTGTAAAACTTGTACAACTCAACAGCAAACTCAATCGTTGCCTGTAGATCGGCCATATTCGTTGTTTATGTGGCCGACTTCTTGGGTCAACTCTAAGATTTCAAGTTCTATCACTTTTAGACACAGCTCGAATACGATTTTTTTGGCATGGTACATTCACATTGTGATAACTTTTTTCACTACCGATTCCTCCTTAACCACGTATTTCATTTCAACCCAAACTTCGTATCACTAGATTTCACAGATTTTCACTTCACCCTTCCTTCCCAGCTACTTATCAGAATTCACTTTCAGCATCACCAAGCTCGTCCCTTCAAGAATCGAATAAATCTTTCCGCTGCTCGGGGCTCTATTTCGCATGCATCAGCGGTCAGAGACGTGATGGAAAGATATATCTTTGGTCTGGCTTTAATTTTCCTCGAAATGTTTGAGGATTTGAACGTTTATCTGCTATCAGTTTTCATTCATCGCGTTCTATTTTCTTTCCACCCAGACGACGAGATTTTCATCCTTCTTTTTCCACATAATCGCCATGATCCACGCCGAGTCCGCATTTTTTCTTCTTTCTTATGACTGTATGGTACCATGGCACATCATAAATCGCTTTCCTATGGAAAAGGAATAATATAGGGAGAAAATGATGGTTAGATTATTTGGTTGATACCATTTGATTGTGGTTTTGAGTGACTGAGAAAATGCCAATCTACGCCTTGTGGGATAAAAACACATACACCAATGCGAACGAATACTTTTCTTATACCCGTATAATGATCCGTCCTCAGACGGTTATCCATAAAACAAAGAATGAGGAAAATCGTTTTCATTCGTTTCCGGACCGCTACGGTTTGCTATCTTGTGCGAAAGAATCTGGGTGTGAGTTGGGTGCTTTCCGGTAGATGAGGATATTTCCTGATTGTGAGCTTTCTTTTCGTGCCACACAGCGGAAGAACAAGCTACACTGGGAAAACATTCGCACAAATGTTTATACGCTCGTTATTCTTTTTCGGTTCAGAAGGTGCGATAAGTGGGTGGCTGATAGGAAACGTCTACACGGGTTTTCCTATTTCCGAACGCTACTTGACCTTTTTCGTCGATCGTTCGCGATAGATATTTACGCTCTTCTGGCGACTGTTTACTTCTCGTTAGACAGTATTATGTGATTGCGAAGCTGCTTATCACCCCGTATCAAATGTTGGATAGCACAGTTTCTTGTGATTACTCAAAGGTATTAGAATTCACTGTAACACATCTAACTGAGCTCCAATTTATTGCTGGTAAATCCAACGTGAAACTTATTCAATATTAATTCTCGACCACGCACGCAGTGCATGAACGATCCTGCATACTAACATGTCAGCACATGTCAGGACCTCTAGTGAGTTACGAAGAATTTTGCAGTCGATACTTTTCGATTCAATCCATTCCTCAAGTAGATCGAGTCATTCAAATAGTGAAAATCAAAATGTAAGATGCATAGAAGACTTTTGTCATAACGGTTATTTTTCAAAATTGTTACTATTCTACGTGAAAACATAAGAACACGTTTGTCTGAAATAAATGAAACCAATGATATGGCTTATACTTCGAATTAAATTATGTTGCCGGTTGATGCAATAAATGTAACATGCGTTCACCTGGACCAAGTTGAAACTAAAATGGTTAATTTCTCCTTAAGAAAGCAGTTGTCTGTACTAAGAAAAGATGGAATGATTTCTTCTATTAAAGTACAAGTGGGCTCACGATAAGGCGACTAACAATCTGTTGGGGACGAGTTCTTCCAGAATAATAGCGTAAATCATTTATCTTTGCAAGGCATGCGATTGTCAGAAGTTATATAAAAGATATACGGTATCTCCTTTTGAAGCCCCTTTTTTCACGGAATAAGGCGATTACCAGTTTTTTAAAAGCTCGTGTATGCTTGGAATGTGTTTATTCTTACATTCAACGCATGCGTTTATTATATGAAAGACGAAAGAGAAGATGAGATTATTCGTTCTTTTAAAGCACGCATAACTAAGACTAAAGAAGCTTGCCTGGAAATTGTTCCCACTTTATTAGAAAGAACGAGATTTCCGAAGATTGTATGTTTTCTACTAGGGAACAATGTTGGCTCATTGGCGCAAGAGTGGTATCAACGCATCGAGATATACACATTGCATTGCTGACGGGAATAGGGGTGGTTTACAAATGGTATATATCCCTATTTTTCTTATGCCTTTATTATAGACTTTCAGGTCGAGGCTGGCTCATCACCCTTTAGTTATTGATTTTTTTCATTAAGAAAAACAATAAAGAAAGTGCTTATTGTTAATGTATCGGATGTATGATTTTTAAGAGTATCGGATAATCGCGAGAGTGTGCAAATAGCAGAATAGGCCAAAATTAAGGCTAGACTAGAAAAGATCAAAACTGAGGGGATCGAATGCAAAGGGATGTACATAAATGACAAAAACTTAGTTTCAAGAAAAAAGGGAACAAGGTTTTTTAATATATTTTTATCGTTGATACCAATTTTATAAAAGTTCGAAAAAATAATTTACTCTTTGTGATTTTTTTATAGCAAATCCCAAAACTGAAGCTGTTCAGGTTGGCATCAAATTTACTCAAAAAATTGTTATTGGACTATATTTTTTTGAAAATTGAAATGTCCGCTTGCAATGCCAAAGAACTCGCTATTCCGCGTTGAAAGTTATTTGGCGTGATTTGCAAAATGAAATTAAAAAGAGTTTCGCTATTCTGGATGCTGGGACAGTAGGTCGAAGGCCATTAGGCCGAATGGTCATTAGGCCGAATAAGAACTGGGGAGTGAGAAGTGAGTAGTGCGAGTGAGGAAGAGCTTGAACGGAAGAAGAAAAAAGGAGGAAGAAGTAAAAATTAAGAAGGCAGAAGAAGGAAGAAGAAAGAATTATAATTTATTTAGACTAAGGCCGAAGTGACCTGTGCAGTATATAAGAGTCTTCTCCATTCGGCTCGGTCCATGGCTACACGTCGCCAATCACGCAGTCTACGGAGGGTCCGCAAGTCATCTTCCACCTGATCGATCAACCTTGCCCGCTGCGCACCTCGCCTTCTTGTGCCCGTCGGATCGTTGTCGAGAACCATTTTCACCGGGTTACTGTCCGACATTCTGGCTACGTTCCCGGGCCACCGCAGTCGTCCGATTTTCGCGGTGTGAGCGATGGATGGTTCTCCCAACAGCTGATGCAACTCGTGGTTCATTCGCCTCCTCCACGTACCGTCCGCCATCTGCACCCCACCATAGATGGTACGCAGCACTTTCCTTTCGAAAACTCCGAGTGCGCGTTGGTCCTCCACGAGCATCGTCCAGGTCTCGTGTCCGTAGAGGACTACCGGTCTAATGAGCGTTTTGTAGATTGTCAGTTTGGTACGGCGGCGAACTCTATTCGATCGGAGCGTCTTGCGGAGTCCAAAGTATGTACGATTTCCAGCCACTATGCGTCTCCGAATTTCTCTGCTGGTATCATTTTCGGCAGTCACCAGTGAGCCCAAGTACACAAATTCTTCTACCACCTCGATTTCGTCACCACCGATGCAAACTCGCGGTGGGTGGCTCACATTGTCTTCTCTTGAACCTCTTCCTACCATGTACTTCGTCTTCGACGTGTTGATGACTAGTCCGATCCGCTTAGCTTCCCTCTTCAGTCTGATGTAGGCTTCCTCCATCTTCTCAAAGTAACGTGCCATAATATCTATGTCGTCGGCGAAGCCAAATAGCTGGACGGAATTATTGAAAATTGTACCACTCGTGTTAATCCCTGCTCTTCGTATTACCCCTTCCAAAGCGATGTTGAATAGCAGACACGAAAGACCATCACCTTGCCGTAACCCTCTGCAGGTTTCGAAGGGACTCGAGAATGCCCCTGAAACTCGAACTACGCACATCACCCGATCCATCGTCGCTTTGATCAACGGAGTCAGTTTATCCGGAAATCCGTGTTCGTGCATTAGCTGCCATAGCTGGTCCCGAACGATTGTATCATATGCGGCTTTGAAGTCGATGAATAGATGATGTGTGGGCGCGTTGTATTCGCGGCATTTCTGCAGTACTTGGCGAATGGCGAACACCTGGTCCGTGGTGGAGCGTTCGCCCATAAAACCCGCCTGGTACTGCCCCACAAACTCCCTTGCAGTTGGTGCTAGTCGACGGTATAAAATTTGGGAGAGTACCTTGTAGGCGGGGTTCAGCAATGTGATTGCGCGGTAGTTGCTACAATCCAGCTTATCGTCCTTTTTGTAGATGGGACACACGACACCTTCCATCCACTCCTGCGTCAAAACTTCCTCCTCCCAAATCTTGGTAATGACCCAGTGCAGCGCTCTAGCCAGTGCCTCACCACCATGTTTAAATAGCTATCCTGGTAGTTGGTCAACCCCAGGGGCTTTGTTGTTCTTCAGCCGGCCAATCTCCTCCTGGATTTCCTGGAGATCAGGAGCTGGTAGAATTATGTCCTGCGCGTGTTCCCCCAGGTCCATCACCATACCGCCATCTTCGTCTGCCACATTGCCATTCAGGTGCTCTTCATAGTGCTGCCGTCACCTTTGGATTACCTCACGCTCGTTCGTAAGAAGGTTCCCGTTTATGTCCTTACACATATCAGGCTGTGGCACGTGGCCCTTACGTGAACGGTTCAACTTCTCATAGAACTTTCGTGTGTTATTAGCGCTGTACAGTTGCTCCGTCTCTTCACTGTCTCGATCTTCCTGCTGACGCTTTTTGCTCCGGAAAGTCGATTTTTGTCTGTTCCGCGCCTGTTTATAATCCTCAGCTTGCACATCCTTGCGTTGATTGGCTGCCACCCAATCACGCGTTGGTGCATCTTACCCAGCACTATGAGGCCGGTTCCCAGCTCGTTGGTGGTGCCACAGCTTTGGTAGAAGGTAGCTGCTCGATGCCCGCTTTTCCACACTTTCTGTCCTGTCCAGCAAATCTCCTGCAGCGCCACGACGTCGAAGTTACGGGGATCCAATTCATCGTAGATCATCCTGTCGCAACCTGCGAAACCTAGCGACTTGCAGTTCCATGTTCCAAGCTTCCGATCGTGATCCTTTATTCGTCGCCTAGGTCTTTGCCGATTATATCGAGTCGCATTATCTCTTATATTGTTCATAATTATTGGTTTTCCAGGCGGCTTATTGGGCCGGCGCAAACCTCCGGTCTCATCGGAGGGCCGTCGTGTCAGGGCTGTTTAGCGTCCCACCTAACACCAGGACTTGGGCTTGTGCGCTTTGAGCGGCACACGGTCGCTTTGGTGGGGCCTACTTGCGGATACATGCAGCTTTTTATAGAGGTTTAACAGGGTCCACTGTCAAACCCCACCACATCCTAGGCAAGCCCCACAACCGGCAGATGGCCTGGGGAGGGATCGTCAAGCCCTTGGACATAGTGCCTGCTGCCCCTGAAGAACAAAGAAGGAAGAGGTAAAAGGAATAAGGAAGAAGGAAGAAGGAAGAAATAAAAAGGAAGAAGGAAGAACGAAGAAAGAAGAAGGAAGAAGAAAGAAGGAAGAAGGAAGAATGAAGAAGGAAGAAGGAAGAAGAAAGAAGGATGAAGGAAGAAAGAAGAAGGAAGAAGTAAAAAGGAAGAAGGAAGAAGAAAGAAGGAAGAAGGAAAAATGAAGAAGAAAGAAGGATGAGGGAAGGAGGAAGAAGGAAGAAGTAAGGAGGAAGAAGGAAGAAGGAAGAAAGAAGAAGGAAAAAGGAAAAAGGAAAAGGGAAGAAGACTGAGGGAAGGTGCAATAAAAAATAAAGAAAAGAAGGAAGGAAGAAGAAAAAAGAAGGAAAAAAGAAGGAGAAAGGAATGAAGAAGGAAAAGGAAAGAGGTAGGAATAAAGAAGAAGGAAGAAGTCAGAAGGAAAAGGTAGAATGAAGCAGGTGGAAGGAAGAAGGCTGAGGGTAGGAGGAAGAAAGAAGAAGGAAGAAAGAAGAAAGAAGAAGGACGAAAGAAGGTATAATTGAGAAGGAAGAAAAAGGGAAAAAACAAGAAGAAAGAAAAAAGCAACAGAAAAAAAGAAGAAACAAGAAAGAAAAAAAAGGAAAGAAGGATAAAAGAAGAAAGAAGAAAAGAGAAAGTAGACAGAATAAGGAAAAAAAGAAGCAGAAAGAAGAAGGGTGAGAAATAGAAGAAAACAGAAAGAAGGAACAGGAAGAAGAAAGAATGAAAAGGTAGAAGGAAGAACATAGAAAGAAGAAGAATGAAGGAAGAATAAGGCAAAAAGAAAAAGGAAGAAGGGAGAAGAAATAAGTAAAAGAAGAAGAAAGAAGGAAGAACGAGAAAGAAAAAAAAGGAAGAAAAAGGAAAAAAACAAAAATGCAAGAAAAAAAGAAGATGCTAGAAGGGAGCAAGAAGAAGGGGTAAGGTGAAGAAAGAACTTCCTTTTGCTTATTTTTGCGAATTCGACCTAATGGCCATTCGGCCTAATGACCTTTAGCCTAACGACCTTCGGCCTAATGGCCTGACACCGCTATTCTGAGAAATATCAACTTTGATTAACGAAAATTCTTAAATAACCTCAAAAGCCAATTCCAGCGCTTAAAATGGGAAATAAAATTTTATATACAAATGGCGAAAAGGCTCAATAACTTGCTCAGCAGTTTGAGAGTGCCCATAATTTTAGTCTAGGTCTCACTAGGCCTATTGAGGTTCAGGTTACACGAAGACATTATCAATCAAGAACTAATTTGGATGAAGTGAGATCTATTACTAGACAAAATTAATGCTACATACTTATGAAAAAACTTCCTATTTAGCTATTTAGGTGTCATCCACAAATTACGTAACGCTTAGAGGGGAAGGGGGTTATCCGAAGTGTGACAATCCATACAAAAATTTCAAAAGATTCATACAATAATTGTAACATAGGTGGCCAATTTTTGCGTTACGTAATTAATGGATCTTCCCTTATCCGTTTTGTTTAGTTTATTTAACAAATGTTTTCGATTGGCATACTTAACTGATAAATGGAAAAACGCAAAAGTTGTTCCAATTTTGAGGCCGGACAAAAATCCAGCTGAGGAGTTATCGCCAAACAGTTTGCTTTCTTCAATGAGCAAACTGTTAAAAAAGATTACTTTAAATAGAATGCTGGTTCATATTAATGACAATTCTATATTTGCTGATGAGCAATTTGGTTTTCGCCATGGGCATTCAACCACTCATCAGATATTGAATTCAATTCGACCCACCAAATCTGAAGGATATTCGACTGGAGTTGCTCTTCTTTATATAGATAAAGCATTTGACAGTGTTTGACATGAAGGTTTGATTGTAAAATTTAGATTTAATTTTCCTCTGTACATTATTAAACTGATCCAAAAGTATTAATCAGATCGTTCACTGCAGGAAATCAAAATCTGATAGATTGCCTGTAAGAGCTGATTTTTTTTCCAAGGCAGCATACTGTATAACATTTTTACTTCTGACTTACTTGTTTTACCACCAGGGTGTCAAAAATTATTGTTTGAAGATGATGGATTAGTTGCTGCAATACCAGAAAGAAAGCTCTTCAGCAGAGGAATCTAAATAAAATTTTGAAAATGCTTCTGAAGTTGCCTCCGTGGTATAATACCAATGTTCTCCATAGAATTTCTAATATTGAGACATTGCTGCTAATGTTCAATAAAATAACTTCCAATTTCAGACAAAAATCGTTGCAATCTTTCATTGCAAATTTAAAAGTACTCACGGAATCAAAATTTAAAAGTACCGCCAACGGGGGTGTCATTGGGCCAAAATGTGGTATGCTCCAAGTAAATGTTACAAAGCTCTAGTAGTTAACATTGGAATCTAGTTTTAATTAGTTTGGTACAAGCTTGAATAATAAATTTACCGCTGTGTGGGGAAAAATAATGAATTATGGAAATTCTTCAAAGTTATATGTTGTTGAAAATTGGCCCATTCTCACCCCGCACAGGGGGTGACATTGAGCCAAATGAAATAGTTCAGCGGTTACGATGAAACGATTCAATCGTTCATTCAAAATAAATGCCTACATTACGGCTTTTACCAACTATATAAGGCAAATCAACTGAAGGCTTGGCCCAATCTCACCCCTATTTTGCGTGCATTGCTCGTTGCTACGAAATACCAGAACCGTTATATAAATATTAATAAAATTCGATAAAACAACAACAGATTATCGTAACATGATAACCTGGTATCCATCGCTCTAAAAACTAGTTATGTAATAGATTTGTGGGGCATTACTGACACTATTTTAAGGTAATTATACAATCAAGCCATGTGGTGAATTTTAAATTCACCACACGATTTTCTACTCCTATTATCAAAAGTTCAAATCTAGCGTAATAATTTTCGTACAATGCCGAAATTAAAGTCGATTGTTTAGCATGAGTAAGCAAATAATCCACGGATGTTTCACCCCCATTGGCGTTTTGGTTCTCTCAATTCGTGCTCTTGAAAAATCACTAGAAAAAGCACGTGTATTCCAAGATGGCCGATTAGTGGCTTTGTTGTATAACCACCTTAATACGGGTTCATTCGCTCAATAGTTTTACATTCAAATTCCAAGAATTATCGTACGAGCACAATTAGCTCTTGGAATTTGTTTTGTGATTTCCTAGACGTGAATTTTATTATAATTTCGAACCGTTTGAAGTTTTCATCAAAATTCGTAACAGTTTCTGAGATATTAGGAGTTGAAACATTTTTCGTTTTTGGCCCAATCTTACCCCCTAGGCCCAATGTCACCCCGAACGACGGTACTCGCAATTTTAAGGGCACCTCATTCAAAATGCAAGCCTCTCACAACTGTCACTTTTAACATTTTACGTTACGTGCGTGGCTTCCGTCTTGAATGAGGTGCCCTTGAAAACGCGAGTACTTTTAAATTTAGATTCCGTGAGGATTGGCCTTAACCCTTAAAGGCGCAAGGCGATTTTTTTAGAAATCGTCGGAAATATTTTTAACATAAATAACCATTGAAATCATTAACATTAAACGTATTTTCGGTTTGTTGTTTTAAAACAACATTACGCATTTAAGGGTTAAATCCGGGAGCTAGAAGATGATAGTTTTATTGTAACTTCAATAGCCCTTTTGAAGAACGCCAACACTGCTCATGAATTTTTCCCAAGGCAAGGCATGAAATTCATTTCATGATTCCCAGGTACGATGTGTCATCGAGTTTTTTTTCCGCTGCTATTTTTTAAGGCGATCACCAGAGTGCGCAAGTACACGAACTTCGATTCAATCTCTGCCAAAAAATCTGGAGAGCCTCTTCCTATCATGTACTTCGTTATCAACTTCAACACGACAACTTGTGCGGTCTGTTTAGCTGCCGACGTTTCGACCTTTTATTTTGGCCTTTTTCAAGGGTGTACTAAAAAGATATGATCATGGAAAAGTGCATAACATGATACATCAAACTTATTAAAATATAACCTACACTATCTACCGCTTTTCGTTCTTAAGGAGGCTGTCGTTTTTCATCTAGGGAGGGCTTCTTGTAATTCTAAAACTTCAAAATATGGAAACTTAACTAATCTTTAACATCATATACATTTCACTTTTGCTTACAATTTAAACATTTATGTATGCAATGTGGAAGATTAAGGACTTTGGAAACACTGCTATTTAACAAGACTTGTACTGCACAAATACACGGGACAATGTTGCAATTGACTTTCTACAGTGGTGAAGTTATCCGATTTTTCTCTGTGAGAGGAAGTCGTTTTAATAGTGTGCAATATACGGCAACATAAGAACGAAAAGCGGTAGACAGTGTAGGTCGTATATTAATATGTTTTATGTATTATGCTATGCACTTTTTAATGTCCTTGTCGTTTTTAGTTCACCCGTGAAAAACGCGAAACGTCGTACAAAAAACCCATCGTTTTGAATTCATAAGACTGAGAAAGCAAACAAATCCATAGCAAATCATTCAGTCGACCTTTCTCTTTAAAACCAGAATATTAGCTTTATAATGCTCGAGAAAGGTACTATTACTGCTAGGTGGATATTTTTTCTGATTTTAATCATAGTCATAATTCATAAATGAACAAATAAATAACCTATCAATCGTAATGATGATGATTATTATTATTAATTAATCATGAAAGCTGTGGAATGATGAGCACCTTAGAGCAGCCATATTCCATCCTATTTGGCATTCGTCCCTAAAAGGCAATAATTTAATAAGACTCAATTTGTCGCTAATAACAAGTTCCTGGATGTTGGGCAGGCATATGAACCTTAGCTTTTCGCTCGAACCGTGCCGCCTACTCACGGTCTGGCGGTTGAGGTATTTCCCACCTTTAACAAGGACTGACTACCCTTACCACGGGACCTTCTTCGCATCAGATGCTCCCGTCTGGGTTGACAAATTTTAATAAATGTCAAAATCTTAAATGCAAATACTCTCCGGTGCCATCCGGGCAAAATATTCCTTGAACGAACTCCTCCACCAGGAGGCATATAGAGAGAACGACTTCACATTCAGTGTTGGTGGGACGGGATATGTATTTATGTAGGTATGTATCGCTGAAGGTACACTCTCAACCGGAAACTGAGGAGAAGAGTCGAATTGCGTTTTCACAGTGGGTGGAGATCAAGTATGTACTTTATTTTAAGTAAGATTGCATAGGGGTAAATCTTGTTCTAACTCAATCAATCAGCTGTATGCTAGCAATTTACAAATAGTCGTTGTTGTCAAATGGGGTTTATTGCAACACTTTACTTTCAAAGTCATTGCATCACAAATGAATCAGTCAAAAAAGAGAAATACCTCACTCCACATTTCAATGGGGACGCGTAGCAATCAGATTAATTCGGAAGAACGAAAAACATGCTTGTTGCAAGTAACCCCAGATGTGAGGTAACTTGCTACACCCACTCAGATTTCAAGTTTCCCGCTGACTACTTTGCTTGATAGCCTTGATGCCCAGATTGAACAAATAACGGATAGCCTTGAAATATGCATCTTCCCTTGCTAATATCTCCTAAAAATATAAAGATGGAACTTTTTCGATTCGTAGGTTTATCCGCATGTCCGCCACTGTGTAACGAGTGAAGGGATAAGGTTCCCCATTCGGTACCAACACGTTGTTCTTCGACAACGACGGGCTGGATGCGAAGCTCCATAGCATCGTAAGCATAAGCCGCCATGAATACAACGTGTATCTAGCGGGTCGCCTTACATAGCTTACATACACACGTGGAATGTAAGCAGCAGTACAGGTATAGTCTCTTTTGATCCACTTGATGTCACCTGCGTGTGCTGTCGGAAACAATGGTGATGATGCGAAGTGGTTGATGCTGATTCTGGTACGGCTCAGTGATGCAATTTTAAATTTATATATTGGCAATCTTTGGGACATCTCTTACGTGTATTTGTTGTTCCCATCATTTTCGATCACCCCTAGCATCAGAATCTCCATGCCTCATGGGTACTTAACTAATGTTATTGACCGACATAGGCATCGTTTTTGCATAACATGTACACCATCTTGACAGTTCTACGAGCAAATTGATATGGTATAATGCTAGCATCGTGTAGTGCATGTCTCACAGAGATAGCTGCACTCCATACTATCCAACAGCATGAACTTTAGATGCATGAAGCTCAAGTTATAACAAGGACCCAATTGACTGACTATCACGTACTCGTCTAGATGAGGAAGCGAAGCAGCAAAAGACTGTTTCCATCAATGATAACCCTTTTCGATGACTTTTCTCTCCAGGTCAGATGTATTTTATTCGGAAGTTTTCTTGTTTATTGTGCATTCGATTTCCATCTTTTGGCACACACCATTCGACATGTGTCTATATAAATAGGTAAGTTAAGCATGAAATAAATAAATGGTTTCTCACATTGCTCCACTTGTAAAGCATTGTGCTTGACATACAAAATACGCATTCAATGGTTAGAATAGAAAGCTTCCAATAAAGTATTCGAAAAATATTTAGGAATCGATTTTGAGTAACCTCCAAGGGGATCAGGGTTTCATCTCAGACTCTCAGCCCCTTAATCTATTTTCCCTGCTTTGAGCTTCTTTTAAAAAAAATCTCAAACATTTTACCGCCTCACTAAGTTATTTTTAGCCCTCAGTACACTGTTTGTCATGATGACAAATATTTGTCGAGTCAGCTTGAAATTCATGTCGATTTCTAATCAGTCTGATAGATAAGGATAAACTTACCAAATATTTGTCAATATGACAACCCTAGCAGTACACATATTCCACACAGGTTACTGCTACTCATATGTGACCAGATTTAGTCACAATCAACTTGATGCAATCAGTTTTGTCTGACTTGTGCTGCTCGGGAAATAGTGGACTGCGAGCTTTAGTGGTAAGGTGATAAATCCAGTCCAAACACCTAAGGCAGTTGCTGATCAATCACATTCATCCATATTCTCTTTTCTCAAACACGTGCTTTTTGTTGCAGCCCACAGTATCGAATTGTGTTTGTTAACCTGACGATGATTGCTACAACGACTCAAATTGATAGCGTATGGCTATTGCGTCTAAGTGCAGTGGCGCTCGGCTTTGTCCTGCACATTCAACAATATGTGATGGATCGCCGTCAGGATCCCACCGAGGCAGTGAATATGTACTGCATATTTCATGAATAATCTATCTATCTCAAATGAAAAAAAAAAAAAAAATGCAAGTTTCCGACGGGAATCTTCAAAATAATGAATAATAATCCATGAGAATCTTTTAGTGATTCCTACGGGAATGTTCCAGGGATTCCGACGGGAATCTCCAGAGATTTCGACGAGAATCCTCCAAGCATACCGAAGGGAACCTCCAGCGGTTCTGAAGGCAATCCACCAGAGATTCCAACAGGAATGTTCCAGGGAGTCCAAATCCTCCCAGGATGTCAACGGGAATCCTCCAGGGATTCCGACGGGATTGTTTCAGGAATTCCAACGGGAGTATTCCAGGAATTTGAACGAGAATGTTCCAGGGATTCGAACGGGAATGTTTCAGAGAATCCGACGGAAATATTTTGGGGATTTCAATGAGAACCTAATAGCGATTCCGAATGGGATCCTCCAGAAATTCCGATGGGAATATTACAGGAGTTCTGACGGGATTTTTCCAGGAATTCTGACGGGCAGTCTTCCCACGAACCTGAACTGAGTTCAGCTTGAGTATAATTTTCTTCAGTTGCGTTCAGTTCCAAACCCGCATCGCTACTGTACTCAGGTTCGGGTGTATACCGTGTACCGAGCGGTACATGTATAAACTGAAGTACAAAACTTCGGTTCGAACTGTGCACCCAGCTAAAAAATCTTAGGAAGTTCATTAAAATCACTTATGATTTGGCGCCACAATGATTATATGTGGAAATCGTAAGTTTGAACTATGATTCAGAAGGGGAAATGTCATTTTCTGCTAATCTCGATTTCCATTATTAGACTTATGAAAATTATGAGAATGAATTATTGGTATCATAAGAGTAGATCACTGTAATTCAACATTAAAATTTATGAGTATCTTATGGAAATAATATAAAATTTGAAAATATTTGCAATAATAATCATAATAATAAATGCAGTTTTTTTAACATAATTTTGTTTTGAAGACAATTTGAAATTCAAAATTGAAACTGATTACATATCAACAGTTTAAAAAAATGTAAATCAGAACTGAAATTTTTGTACCCATGCCATAAAAACAAACATATCAGGAACACCCACAATTTATTTGACATTTCCTATGAAAGGTTCTCTATAGTCAATGAATCATCAATTAAATTTCTGCTGAACATGGGTGTCATAAATCAATGTCCAATCTGATATTATCTGTCATCGATGAACAACGATAGCCTATGAAATGGTTGAAATATAGCGAACATAATGAAAAGTAATCTCTCTAAAACTCATATAATATCGTACAAAATAAAACCAAAATGAGAAACGACTCCGCGTGCAAACCATCCTAGATACGTTGTTAAAATAAATTTTTTCATCGTTGTTAACGTCAAAACTGGAAACTTTTTCTCAATAATTACACTTACACTAATCATAAGTTTTAAGTATGGAATTCGCAAGCTTTCTTTTGAACGGCATAAGTCGGTAATGAAACCCAGAAAATATCCGTTCATAAGTGGTTGCTTATGAAAATCGTAAGTTTTTTTGCCTGAGTGTGGTACACCAAACATAGACGAGCTATATCCGAACAAAAGACGAAGTATGTCACTGTAAACTTCGACGAAAAGAAGCGAAAGGAGAATGGGAGAGGCTGTAAAGATAAGAGTTGAATGCTAGTGTTCTGATCCAGCGTTCTTTTTATATGTCGAAAGAAATTTTCAATTTTGTTTTTATTTTTTTCAGCAGAGAATAAAAAAGAAAAATGTCGTTTTCGTTTATTCGCACCGGTGTAGGTAAACTTGCACTGGAATCGTTCGTTTTTAAAAACGGTGCAGTTCCATTTTTGCTTTATTCTGCCACCGGTGTAGAAAAAATTACACTTTGCCTGAAGCGGGTAGGCATCGCGTGGTAACAATACTTGTGTGATGTGGAATTGTCATAAGTTTCCTATTAGGTTTCTTATTAGGTCTTTCGGGTATCTTTGTTTTTATTGATATTGTTGAAAATTAATTAATTATGAAAGTCCTTTTCGAACGATTTTGTTATCGACCTCATGGCTGTCAGTAATGCCGATGGCGGTAATTGAAATAATCTTCATTTTTAATAAGTTTTTAATAAATATAAACATATAAAATGATTGGAATCCAGTAACTTTTCCACGGCTAGATTCCATAAATTTCTAGCATTCACAATTTATCAAATCCTACAAGAACCATTTGTTTTTTTTTGTAGATTTTTCTACACTTACATATATTATTAACAATAAACAAAACCTTATGCCTAACCATGTTTTACGTTTTCAATTTGCAAAATTAAATTACAAAATTGGTGTAATAATTTGTGCAATATAAAGTAGATATTGAAAAACATTAAAAACAAGACGAAAATATAATATAAATCCTTGCATAAATCTCAATAATATTTACTTGTTATTTGATTGATGGCATCACCAACTCCATCGAAAACATGTGTTGGCAGTCAAAAAGTTGCACCTGAACTGTTCGTATTTGCGATGACAAATGTTGCACCTCCCGTGTATACCGTTCGGAATAAACGAACATAAGTGTGAAACACAACACGTCAGCTGTACTGTACCCTTATCGTACCGAAGTTTGAACTTGGGTTTGAAAATGAACTCGAACGCAAGTTCGGGTTTGAGTACATCATCGTGCGTTGCGGTTCGAACGCAAGAAGAGAGTTCAAAAAGAGTACGCGTACTCTTGTACCGAGCGGGTTTGATGTTCGTTGGGAAGACTGGACGGGAATGTTCCAGAAGTTCCATCGAAAATCCTCCAAGAATTCCAACGTGAATGTTCCAGGGATGAAGAAGCGAGGGATCCCGAAGCAAATCGTCGAGGGACTCCGAATTAATCCTCCAGGGATTCCATAAAGAAGCATCTACTGATTCCGAAACGTTGAGGGACTCCGAAGCAAATCTTCGAGGGATTCTGAAGCAATCATCGAAGGATTTCTAAGCAAATCGTCGAATGATTCCGAAGTAAATCGTTGAGAAAGTCCAAACTAAATTCTCGAGAAATTCCGATTCAAACCGTCGATGCATTCTGAACAGGGTTTGAATCCAAAAGAGAATGAGCAAATCTCTCGCTTATTATGTCTGTATACACTCTCGATAGGTAGCACACCGTGAGAGACGTTTTTCGGTAGCCGTTACGATAATGAACTGATTCGAAGGGCTACAACCCATGATAAATTTCTTTCATATGTCCCAATTGCGGGGGGCACCGGTTCTGATCGTACATTTCAACAGCTGTGTAACTGGGCGAAAAAAATATGGTCCCCAACATGAGATGAGCGAGAACAAAGCGTTTTAATAAATCCCATCGGTGGGGGTCGCCTATCCGATTTTTTTTTTCAAATTGTTTACAAGTGCAATATTTTTGTTTTCATGGCTTGTTATGATTCGAAAAGGTTTTTGCCTCTTTTTTTTATCGTTGTTCGTTATCTTTTGAAAGCGATTTCTGCAAACCCTAATTCTAAAGCAAATCGTCGAATGATTCCGAAGCAATTCGTCAAGGGATTTTGAAGCAAATCGTGGAGAGATTCCGAAACAAATCATTAAGAGATTCCGAGGCAAAACGTTGAGAGACTCCGAATTAAATATTCAAGGGATTCCGAAGCAATTCGTTGAAGTATTCTGAAACAAATTTCAAAGGAATTCCGAAGCAAATCTTTGAATGATTCCGAAACAAATGTTCAAACGACCCCGGAGGAACCCCAAAGTAAATCAACGAGAAATTCTGAAGCAAGTCCTCCATGGATTATGAAAGGTATCCCCTACAGATTCCCAAAGGTTTCCCTCAACGATACCGATAGGAATCCAGTTTGAATACTTCTGGATTCCGGTTGGAATACTTCGATGATTTTGAAAGGAATTCTTTAGAGATTCCAATGAGAATTCTTCTCGGATTTTGATGGGAATTCCTCTCGGATTCTGATGGGAATCCTTCTCGAATGTTGATGTGAATTGTAGAGATTATCATGCCGCTGGGCATGCGGAAGTCTGCTGATAAACTGTCACTCCAGTCCGTGATTGTTGACCACAGGTCCTTGATTGCTGGCAAAGTACCACGATTGCTTTGGTCGATATTTTGGTGGCTCTCAGTTGTTGTTCATATCAAGGTTACTTTGATGCTTTCAAATATATTATATATTACATTACCTTTGCATAATTTACACCAAGTGCAATTTCACTGCCTCCCAGAAATCTTTGAATATGGGAGATAACTGTTTTGTCTTCAATCTTATTCCATAATTCATTATGCTATATGTTGAAAATTGATATCACTGCTAACTAACTTCTCAAATCCTGAGGGGGGGACCTTATTTTTTTCTATGGACGGCAGAGCCTCCCCTAGCCCACCCCCTTATTTACGTCTATGATGATAAATTACTGGATGAGAATAAAATTGATATTTCTCAGTTACTTGGATTTGCACCAGTCCAAGTAATTAAGATGAAATAGAAATCTCACTCTGGTACTTCCCACAGTGGTATTTCTCAAGAATTTTATGTAGTTCACTTCAACAAAAGTGAACTAAATAAAATGAAAAGTTTGGAAAAGGCCTGCATTATGTCCCATGTCCGTGTTAGGTTACAATGCCAATACGTTACAATTTTGCTCTTCCTGTCATAAGAAGTAGACATTTTCAACATATAAATTCTGTTTGATATTGTTTAGAACACTCTTTACTTAGTTTGAACTACACACTATGAATTCGTAAATTATATTTATAATTATATGCACACACCCTGTATAATCGCTACCACACATATCATACAGACTCCATACGCTCTCTATTGTAAACCTCTCACACGATCGTCACAGCAGTTAGTTGAATACAGCACTCGAACCAAACGCACGCTTCTTTTGCTGTTATCCCGTCGATCGGTCAATCCGAATAAACCAGTACAATTGGTTCTATCCCCGTCGTCGTCGTTATACCAGTGGCTATTAGCGCATTTGCTTGCCAGTGATTTATGGACTGTTTTTTTCTCTAGAAGAATTTCGCCGTGATCATATCACAGACAGTGGAATCAAATTCGTCGCGAGTGAATCACTACACGCACTGCAATCGTGAACATTTTTTGGTGCCGAAACCCGGGACAGTGAGTTGCAGTTAAGTGATAATCGCCATTGCGATATCGTGTCGGTTGGTGGTTCCAGTAAACCGCCATCGCAGTGAAAACAGCATTACGTCCAGCACGTTGTCCGTAATGTAGTGAGTGAAATTGAACATTCCGTGGAATTTTCTTTGGCCAAGCCAGCATCCTCATCGCTTTCGTCGGCTCCAGTAGCAGCATAGTAATTGTACCGTGTACCCTTCCCAGCCACAGCAGTCAGCAGCAGCAAAATCGGTGAGGTAGAGTTTACCCCCGACAGCAGGTACGTGTCCATTTTGGTGGTGGTGACTGATTGGAATTAATATGGCTGGAAAGAAAGCAAGCGTAAGTAGAGCTGCAAGCTCGGCGGCAAAATTAAAATTGTTGCATCGTCGCCGTTCGAACATTTTGGGCTCGGCGATGATGATTAATGACTTTAATCGGTCATATGAGCCCACTCAACAGGACCAGTTAGCAACACAAATTGCGTACCTGGATGAGTTGTGGCGTGATTTCCTCTCCACACAGGAGGAAATTGAAGTTTTAGAGGACAGTGAGGAACATTTTTCGGAACAAAGGCGAGAGTTCCAATTGTTATACCTCGAACTAAAGGGATCTCTACAAAGTAAATTACCCACTGTTCCTCCCCCACCACCCCGCGCACCATCGTCAGTTTGCGCTCAGCCGGCTCAGCCGATAACAAACGTACGGCTGCCGGAAATCAAGATTCCAGTATTTTGTGGCAAGATTGACGATTGGGTTTCATTTCGCGATCTTTTTGTTTCGCTGATTCATTCTAATCAGCAATTGACAGCAGTACAGAAGATGCATTATTTGCGAGCATCGTTGACAGACGAGGCCGCTCGTGTGATTTCCGCACTTGATATTTCTGCCGACGATTATCAAGTTGCGTGGAATCTGTTGAAAGATCGTTACGAGAATCCAAATATGCTCATTAAGCGACACATGTCAGCTCTATTGGCGATCAACCCATTGAAAAGGGAATCCGCTTTGGGACTGTCAGAGTTGGCCGATAGTTTCGATCGTCATGTTCAGTTACTCAATAAACTCGAGACAGCTGAAGAGCACTGGAACTCGTTTCTCGTTGAGCGTTTGAGCAGTTGCCTAGATCCTGGCACACTGCGAGAGTGGGAAACCCATGTGGATGATGGCGAGCGACCCACTTACAAAGAACTCCTTGATTTTGTTCACAAAAGATCGCGAATTATAAAAACACTGATGCTCTCCCACCCAACCAACACCCAGTCTGAACCCAAATCGTCAAAATCTCGCTTTACAGCCCATGTTGCTGCAGATAACACGAAGAAGTGCACCTACTGCAAACAAGCGCATCTCTTGTTTCAGTGCAGTGGTTTCCAAGGCCTGATTCCGCAACAACGCTTCGAGTTCGTCAAGAAGCATGGGCTTTGCATAAACTGCTTGAAGGGTACACACATGGCGAAGGATTGTTCCAGCAGTTCCTGTAAACAGTGCTTCAAGAAGCACCACTCCCTGCTGCATCTCCCACCGTTTATGTCTTCTACGGTTCCTGGGACTTCTGCAGCAGCACCAAACCAATCAACACCAGTTGTAATTGGTCAATCGGCTGAAGCAATCGGTTCGCCATCGTACCAAGTCTCGCCACGCGATTTGAACGCCGCAGTACGCCAACCGTCAGTTATGTCTAGTGCGAGTTCGTCGTTTCGGTCGCTTCCACAATCGTACTCGGTCGGTATTGCCCCCACCACTCCGTCGTCGGTTGATTATTTCGTCGAAACTCATTCGCCTTCCTCCAATTCCTGTCAAAGTGCTAAAGTAACTGGCCATTCGCTCCAGCAAACGGTCGTGCTATCAACGGCAGTGATAAAGGTGAAGGACCCCAACAACAATGACTATTTCGCCTGAGCCTTACTGAACAGTGGTTTCCAACCTAGTTTCATCTCGTAATCACTCTGCCAGAAACTCCGATTGAAGCGAGTCAAACTGAATTCACCGGTTAGTGGAATTGGTCAGTCCACCGTAAACGTTCATTTCGGTGTTACCATTTCGCTTGCATCACGCTTCGGAGATCATCGTTTCGTTCTGGATTGTCTGGTACTGCCGAAGCTAACGGTGTCACTGCCTAGTCACCATATCGACGTCACACGTTGGCATATTCCACGCCATCTCCCGATGGCCGATCCTCAGTTCAATATAAGCCAAAGGATCGACCTCATCATCGGTGCGGAACTGTTCTTCTTTTTGCTGGAACAACAGCAAATTATGCTCGCTGCAGGATACCCGCTCCTACAAAAAACTGTACTAGGCTACATCGTCTGTGGGAAGGTCGCGGATCCAACAAAGGATCCACCAGCAGTCCAGACTAGTCACGTTTGCACAGACGACCACCTCGACAAACAACTCGAACGTTTTTGGGAAATCGACAACTTCGACGTCGGGAAAGCCTACACTTCCGACGAGAAACACTGTGAAGATCACTTCCAACAAACCGTTGGACGAGACTCAGACGGGAGATACGTCGTTCGTCTTCCGCTGCGAGAGGAAATGCTGCCGATGTTAGGCGATTCCTACCAACTCGCACTCCGTCGTCTCCAGTCTATGGAGAAAAAGTTCGCTCTTGATGAATGTCTTCGTGTCGCATATCACGAGTTTTTGCAGGAGTACGAAAGTCTGGGTCACATGGAGGAGGTGAATTCGCGCGCGTCGTGTAGTCCACAGTTTTTCCTACCCCACCATGCCATCCACCGTCCTGAGAGTTCCACTACGAAGACACGAATCGTATTCGATGGATCCTGTCGTAGCTCCACCAGTTTGTCGTTAAACGAGATTCTTTTTGTCGGACCAACAGTACAGCCAGCTCTGTACTCTACCGTCATCAACATTCGCTGATGCTGAGAAGATGTTTCGACAGATCTGGGTGCATCCAGAAGACCGAAGGTATCAACAGATTCTGTTCCGAACAGATCCATCGGAGTCGGTCCGCATTTATCAGCTTAAAACCGTTACCTACGGATTAGCTAGCTCGCCGTTCCATGCAACACGCGTTCTGAATCAATTGGCTATTGACGAAGGAGAACGCTTTCCGTTAGCAGTCCCCGTGATAAGGAAAGGGACTTATGTGGACGATGTACTCACCGGCCATGACGACATGAATCTACTTGCCGAGACTTGTCGGCAGTTAATGGAAATTCTGAAAACAGCAGGCCTCGTGCTCAGAAAATGGGCAACAAATGACACATCCGTCCTCAGTTACGTACCTCGTCAATTGTGGGAAACCAAACCAGAACTCGAAATAGATCGCACACCTACAGTCAAGACCCTAGGATTACTTTGGTTGCCCCAATCAGACACATTTCAGTTCAAGATCCCAGATCTGCCGCAGCTGCAAGTCGCGACTAAACGCCTCGTCGTATCCGAAATGTCGCAATTATTTGACCCTCTTGGTCTTCTCGGACCTGTAGTGGTTAAAGCTAAAATGTTAGTCCAAGTCCTTTGGGCAGAGCACTGGTCGTGGGACGATCAACTGTCCAAAGAACACGCTTCCTCGTGGGCAACCTATCGCTCGGAGCTCAACCAGCTACAAGCACTCTCCGTACCGCGCAGAGCAGTCAAGAATCGACAATACAGTTTGCACTGCTTCTGCGATGCATCGAAAGTAGCATATGGCTGCTGCATCTACGTCGTCTCAACTGACGAATTCGGACAATGCCACAGTCATCTACTGACAGCCAAATCTCGTGTCGCTCCATTACGTGGGCAGTCAATTCCTCGACTTGAACTGTGCGCCGCTCTGCTCGGTAGCCAGTTGGCTGACACTCTTCGGAGGGAAACCGATTTCGTCGAATCACCAACGTTTTGGGTGGACTCCAGTATTGTTCTGCACTGGCTGAAATCTCAGTCGAATGTCTGGAAAGTCTTCGTATCGAACCGAATCGCAGAGATCCAGCGCCTAACCAATGGCTCCAAGTGGAGGCATGTCCCATCGGAACTGAATCCAGCTGATCGTATTTCTCGAGGAATGATGGCAAGTCAGATCTCGAAGGACGATTTGTGGTGGCATGGACCAAGTTTTCTCAAGGACCCCGTCGACAGTTGGCCCGAGTGTGTGGTTTCGACGCCGGATGCTCATCATTTGCAGCAAGAAGCTTGTCCAGTGCACTCTATGCACAGTACTATTGTCGACTCAACAATCTTTGATCGTTTTTCGGACCTAGCCAAGCTGGTGCGGGTAGTAGCACGATGCTATCGATTCTTTAACAATGCCAAACTCCCTCGAAATGATCGCATCGATGGTACACTGAACCCCGAAGAAGGTGAACATGCACTCAAGATCCTCGTCCGACAAGCCCAACTGGATAATTTCCCTATGGAAGTTCGTCATTATAGCCGCATCCAAGGTGCACAAGCTGCTACAGTTTTGCCAATGTCGAAGTCACCACTCAAGGACCTGAAGTTGTTCATGGATCAGTTTGGATTGCTCAGACTTTGCGGAAGACTTGCGAACATGAAGACCTGCTTTGACACTCGCTTTCCGATACTGCTCCCAGCTGATCACCGACTCAGTTGGCTCATCGCCCGATCGTGCCATATTCGAACACTTCACGGCGGTCCCACGCTCACACTCGCAACCATTCGTCAGCGATTCTGGCCAGTCCGGGGTCGACAACTAGCACGCAAAGTGGTACGTCAATGTGTTACCTGTTTCCGGTGTCAACCACGACTAGCTCAACAAATAATGGCACCTCTTCCATCTGTTCGCGTGTCACCTGCTAGACCGTTCATACACTCGGGGATGGATTACTGTGGACCGTTTTTCGTACGTCCGTTAAGTGGTCGGGGCGCGTCGGTAAAAGTGTACGTCGGACTATTCGTGTGCCTCGTGGTTAAAGCTGTGCACCTTGAAGTCGTCGCAGATTTGTCCTCCGTTGCCTGCATAAACGCCGTCAAACGTTTCGTGGCTCGTCGCGGTCGTGTGCTCGAACTACATTGCGACAACGCGACTGCTTTCGTCGGAGCAGACCGAGAACTTCGCACAATGCGAGACGAGTTTCGTCGTCAATTTCGGTCCATAGACTGGGAAAACTTCTGCTTGGAAAGTGGAATAAAATTTCGCTTCATCCCGGCTCGTTCGCCACACTTTGGCGGTATCTGGGAAGCCGGAATAAAATCCTTCAAGCACCACTTTCGGCGCATCATGGGCAACCGCTCATTCTCCGTGGACCAGCTCCAAACCGTCGTTGCCCAGATCGAATCGGTGCTCAATTCCCGTCCTCTTTCTCCGCTTACAGATTCTCCTGACGATTGTACCGCTTTAACTCCTGGTCACTTCCTGGTTGGCGAACCCCTCGTTGCCATCCCGGAGCCCGACCTGATCGACATCAATCCGAATCGTCTGTCTCGTCTACAGGAGATGCAAAAATCGGTCCAAGATCTCTGGCGTTGCTGGCAACGGGACTACGTCAGTCAACTTCAGCAGCGAGCAAAGTGGAAACAGCCACAGTCTGATGTCCGCGCTGGTCAGCTAGTGCTTGTCAAGCAAGCGAACGTACCCCCGTTCCAATGGCCATTGGGGCGGATTGTCGACACTGTAGTAGGCAAAGATGGAAGAGTTCGGGTAGTCATTGTCAAGACTGTCTCCGGACAATACAAGCGAGCGGTCACTGAGATCGCTGTCCTTCCTGCAGAATCCACCGAAGATGACAACAAGGCAGACAGCATGGTTGCTAGATCGTGACTGGCCGAGTTCCGACGATTGCAGAAAATGGTTGAAGCGGACGGCTTCAACGGCGGCCGGCATGTTTAGAACACTCTTTACTTAGTTTGAACTACACACTATGAATTCGTAAATTATATTTATAATTATATGCACACACCCTGTATAATCGCTACCACACATATCATACAGACTCCATACGCTCTCTATTGTAAACCTCTCACACGATCGTCACAGCAGTTAGTTGAATACAGCACTCGAACCAAACGCACGCTTCTTTTGCTGTTATCCCGTCGATCGGTCAATCCGAATAAACCAGTACAATTGGTTCTATCCCCGTCGTCGTCGTTATACCAGTGGCTATTAGCGCATTTGCTTGCCAGTGATTTATGGACTGTTTTTTTCTCTAGAAGAATTTCGCCGTGATCATATCACAGACAGTGGAATCAAATTCGTCGCGAGTGAATCACTACACGCACTGCAATCGTGAACAGATATCTAATAACAAGTACTGCATCTCTTCTCCACGATACATTCATAAAATACTCAAATACACGACGTTATTTGTTGAAATTAACATTTTAAAGTCTGACTGAATTCGCCCTATAGAAGACCCCCTGAGGGTCCATAATAGGAAATTGCTTCCTTATAGTCGACTTATAGTGGGCCCTCCTTAGCCGTAAGCGGTAAGACGCGCGGCTACAAAGCAAGACCATGCTAAGGGTGGCTGGGTTCGATTCCCGGTGCCCGTCTAGACAATTTTCGGATTGGAAATTGTCTCGACTTCCCTGGGCATAAAAGTATCATCGTGTTAGCCTCATGATATACGAATGCAAAAATGGTAACTTGGCTTAGAAACCTCGCAGTTAATAACTGTGAAAGTGTTTAATGAACACTAAGCTGCGAGGCGGCTCTGTCCCAGTGTGGGGATGTAATGCCAATAAGAAGAAGAAGAAGTCGACACTTCATTTGATTGTCATGTTCCGTTTCGGGACATTCTTCTTCCCTATTATGGACCCCCCAAAATATTCCTATAATGGACACTATCGTATTTATTATTTATTATAAAAATTATCAAATTTTGCTTTCCACAGCGTTTCCAATCCATGTAATCAAATCATAGGACTGAAAGGTAGGTTCTCCCGATGGAATTTCATAGCAAAATGTTTACATTGTGCTGTAATAGTGCAAAAATAGCTGGAGGGTACACTATTGGGCACTTTACCCTACATAGGAACATTTCCCAGGCCTGTGGGAAATTTCCAAAACCATACTCAATGCGGTGGTAAGTGCCAAAAATGGGGTCATGAAATTAAACATTGCCACATGGATGCTAAATGCATGATTTTTGGTGGAACATTTCTACATGGTTCAATTTAACAAAAGAAAATCCTAACTGCCAGAGGCAATTGAAATGTATTAATAACTAGCGAAAAAAAAAACCAGCTTTGCCCGGGTGTACCAAATGTCACAATGAACTATTTGCAGCATCGCACTCTAGATCAATTTCCGTGCGTTTGTTTTGTTTTCCTCAACGGCTGACCCAAAATTGTATTCTAATGATTTTTTACATTTCCCCGTTAAATTCACCATTTTTTTTTGTATATACAAACCTTGCGGATCCCAATACGAATCGATTAGGCAAAATATCTTGCAAATCGGTCAACCCGTTCGCGAGTTAAATCGTCAGGAAGGAAAACTCAACTCATTTTTATTATATAGATAACTAAAAATGTATCATAGCTAATAAGGAGTGTTAAGAAAACACGAACAACTAGTCTAAGAGATTCATGTATGTATTAGATAGTTAACAAATAAAATTGGTGAACAAAATTTGTTTTTGTTTTGTTTTTTTTTGTTTATGGAAATTTTATATTTATTTATTGCTCATACCCTGATTTCTTTATTGGAAATGTCCTAATTTTTGCCTTTCTCGTATACTAAGTATACGGTAAAGGCTATATGATCGCTCCAAAAACAAACTTTTTATAGAAGGCCCGGAGACCCATAGTGTTATATACCAATCGACTCAGTTCGACGAATCGAGGTGATGTCTGTGTGTGTGTGTGTGTGTGTGTGTGTGTGTGTGTGTGTGTGTGTGTGTGTGTGTGTGTGTGTGTGTGTGTGTGTGTGTGTGTGTGTGTGTGTGTGTGTGTGTGTGTGTGTATGTGTGTGTGTGTGTGCAAAACTACTCAACAAAATGTCACTCATTTTTCGGGCACTTATCCTCAACCGATTTGCTCGCAACAAGTTGCATTCGACGCAGAATCCTGTCCCATTGTTTCCTATTTGAAATTGGCCAGATCGGACTATGGGATCGAAAGTTTTGGTCAAAATACAAATTCATTTGAAAAAATCGCGTAAAAAATGTCACTCATTTTTCGGGCACTTATCCTCAACCGATTTGCTCGCAACAAGTTGCATTCGACGCAGAATCCTGTCCCATTGTTTCCTATTTGAAATTGGCCAGATCGGACTATGGGATCGAAAGTTATGGCCAAAATACAAAATCCTACGAAAAAATCACGTAAAAAATGTCACTCATTTTTCGGGCGCTTATCCTCAACCGATTTGCTCGCAACAAGTTGCATTCGACGCAGAATCCTGTCCCATTGATTCCTATTTGAAATTGGCCAGATCGGATTATGGGATCAAAAGTTATGGCCAAAACACAAAATCATACGAAAAAATTGCGTAAAAAACGTCACTCATTTTCGGACACTTATCCTCAACCGATTTGCTCGCAACAAGTTGCATTCGACGCAGAATCCTGTCCCATTATTTCCTGTTTGAAATTGGCCAGATCGGACTATGGGATCGAGAGTTATGGCCAAAATACAAATTCATACGAAAATATTGCGTAAGAAATGTCACTCATTTTTCAGGCACTTATTCTCAACCGATTTGCTCGCAACAAATTGCATTCGACGCAAAATCCTTTCCCATTATTTCCTATTGAAAATTGGACAGGTCGGACTATGGGATCGGAAGTTATGACCAAAGTACCTTTTTTCATAAAAATCGCAAAAATGTCACCTATTTTTCGGACACCTAACCTTAATCGATTCACACGCAACAAGTTGCATTCGACGCAGAATCCTGTCCCATTGTTTCCTATTGAAAATTGGCTAGATCGGACTATGGGATCGGAAGTTATGGCCGAAACACCATTTTAGCCTTTTTATACGAAAAGGCTGTATGTTCGCTCCAAAAACCAAACTTTTACAGAAGGCCTGGAGACCCATAGTGTTATATACCAATCGATTCAGCTCGACGTACTGAGATGATGTCTCTGTCTCTCCCACTTCATACGGGAGTTTGGCGGAAAGACGGTCATGAGATTTATATCATAACAAATATTGCCCTCCGCTCGCGTGATGGGAATGACATTTTCGTTTTCTTTTTGTGTAGTCGGAGCTTCAGTTCAACTAACATCCAAAAGTGATATCCTTAAAATATATGACTGGGTGAAATAAAACAGGGTTATGTACGTCAAAAAGATTGGAAAAGGAAACAAAAATGTCGAAATTCTTATTAGCAAATTGTAGATCAAGCTGAAAACCGAACCGAGGTCCCGCGAAATCGCATTTCCGGATGTTGCAACTGTGCCATAGTCGGGCACCACTCGCGATGCAGTTGCGACATCCGGAAATGGGACAAAATATGATTTTCGGTTTTTAACTGGATCTACAATATCTTTGCTATAAATAATCTGATTTTCATAGAACGGACAAAGAAATTTGTCTTTTTTACTCCTAGCCACTAGCTCATCTTTTTTCAAGCACACACATTTTACGAAGGTCGAGAAAGGCACCATCACCGCTAGGTGGATTAATCTGGGTTTTTATGGAAAAATTCAATTTTTTTAGGGAGAGTTTTTATTTTAATCTATTCGAACAGCAGGGACAATCAATTTCAGCGGCTCGGTGAAATTGCATTCGGGGAATCGTCGTACAACCTAACAACACATAACAACATAATCAATAAGTCTGATTAGACATAATGAGCACATATTCTTACTCAAAAGTTAAACATCTACCGCAATACATCAGCCTTTTCATTCCAATGCGTATATGTGCCTTCATTTGTCCACCGACTGTTGATTGTGGTTTGCCTCGATCTGAACTCGTTAACCACAAGCCACCATTAAAGTGGAAATGAACTTGCAGTATCTAATCATAATGATTTTCACGATTACGTACCAACAATTTCCGTGGTTACACGTACGTGTGCAATTGGGAGTTGTGAAGAATAAATGAAGCACTCCTTCCTTTGGCTCGAGCCTGCATAGGTCAAATGTCAACTGCGGACGTAGTTCTCTGAGCGGCTCCACCACAGCCGGTTCAGCACATAGCCCGCATGCCGGGCACCTAAAATCTGCGCTGCTGAGTTCCCCGACTTGCGTCCAATCGACATGCACCTGCTGTGTTTTTCAACAACAAACCACGCGCTGGCCACCCACCCACGTTGGTTTTGTAGTGGGAGAGGAATATTCGATACCTCTGGGCGTATATGTACATAACATGTATACGCACTCAGACGGGAAACCCTTGCTGGGACTCTCCGAACGAGTGGTTGAAGATTTTCCGATTCCGGTTGTGATTCTCACTCTCTGGGTACTTGGTATAGAGAAGCAACCAAGGCAAAGCGTTGATTGAGTGTGGTGGCTTCCACATTCAGACTTTTAGGGAGATCCTTCGTCCAAGGCAGTGAGGCCAACCGTTGTTATTTTCTCATTGATTATTATTATGTACTTTGATTGTCTATAAATAATAAAGAGGGTAATCGTTTGTACTATGAATGAAGTAAGTGAAATTCATACAATAGTATTAATTAGCGCATTGAGCACATTATCCATTTGGTTTGCAAAAAAAAAATATATATATTTGAAACTTCACTAAATTATAGAAAAAGACAAATGTACAAAAAATATATGTCCTTCCCCTTCAATCGTCTTGATAAAAGAATTAAAACATTAAAATTGAACAAAAATTTTTTTTTCTAACAATATATAATCAATATCTCCAGAATTATTTAGAGACCTTAGAACATCCGGTTTGGACAAATCTAAATCGCAAATCATGCTCATGGTCTCTAGGGGCCTGTATGGGCACCATAGGTTACTATTGGCTTCGTATTGAGTCCAGTTGACTTGATAGACCAATTGGATTGAACCCAGAATGATTTGGAGAACTTAAGATATCCGGTTTGGGAATATCTAAATTCTCAATCATGCGAATGGCCTCTAAGTGCCTGTTTGTTCACAATGAGTTGCTATTGGTTTTTTACCAAGCGTAAAAGTAGACCAAGGCTCTGATCTCCTGAATGATTTGGAGAATCTAGAACAAATAGAATTATTGACTGTTATCTCTGAAAAAAAATCTAGGCACATTGTTGAGAAAAAATAGCAATTGAGCAATTTTCGTCTACATCGTCTATCGTCTACGTCGTTTTGGGTATACAAACATGTGAATTTGGCTGAGAAATTGCTAAGTCAAATCCGAGTCAATAAGTCCCGAACGATTGATTGTGTTTTATTTTTCGAGCCTTTCAGGAACGTCGTACAACAGGTCAACATTCAAGAATACAGTTTTTCACGGAATTGTAAAAGTCAAGAAGTTTCAGACGTGCACATTGTTGTATTGAAAAGTTATTACAATTCAAAAGCGCGATTCGGGTCATATTGACCCGAACTCGTTAGGAAGGTTTCCGCCCCTGACGTTTGTTTTTAAGGGCTTTTAAAAATTCCGATTCCTTCCGTTGGGGTCAATTGTCCCCGGAAAAGTGGCCATTTGCAAATTTAAGTCAAAACAGAGCGTGTAACATCTCAAACTTCATGATTTCACATAAGAATAATGAGAATAATATTTTCAGGGTTCCTGGGCCACTCGGGTTCAATACGGCCGCATTGGCCACAATCCTGGGAACCTCTGAAAAGGCCATTTCCTAAATTGAGTCGAAATAGGTCGTGCGACACCTCAAACTTCATGATTTCACAAAACAGTGATGAGAATAATATATTCAGGGTTCTTGGGACACTCGAGCTCCATCCGGCCGCGATGGCCACAATCCGGGGGACCTCCGAAATGGCCATTTCCTAAATTGAGTCAAAATAGGTCGTGTGACACCTCAAACTTCATGATATCACAAAAAAAAAATGATGAGAATAATGAAACCTCTCAGGGCCTGGGCCAGCGACACAATCCGGAGGACTTACAGAATGTCCATCTCCTAAATTGAGTCAAAACAGATGTCACACCTCAAACATGATTTCACAAAACAATGATGGAAATAATTGTCTAAAGGGTTCATCTGCAGATGGCCCAAGTACGGGTATCCTAGGAAACTCTATGGGATCCCTGGCAGTATTCTGGACGCTCTTGCCGACGACAAAACCATAGAGACACCTCTGTACTGCTTTTTGAAGGATGCTGAGATCTGTTATCAAACCTGCTACTTGACTTTCGATCCTTTCTATGAAAGGACTGAATAATCCATCCGGATTCATGAAGGCAAAATATGGCTAAAAAACAGAAAATAGAACCTATACTGCCCATGATCGCATATTTGTAACATTTGCATTATGGTTGATTTTGTAAATCGTTTGTCAATCCTCCCCACAAACTCGATAATTTCCAGCTTACCACAGATAAGCAAGATAGTAAAGCACCGGCCCTCCTTAGCCGTGCGGTAAGACGCGTTGCTACAAAGCAAGACCATGCTGAGGGTGGCTGGGTTCGATTCCCGGTGCCGGTCTAGGCAGTTTTCGGATTGGAAATTGTCTCGACTCCCCTGGGCATAAAAGTATCATCATGTTAGCCTCATGATATACGAATGCAAAAATAGTAACTTGGCTTAGAAACCTCGCAGTTAATAACTGTGGAAGTGCTTAACCCTTATGCGGCCAACAAAAAAAACACACGTGGATGGCCGACAGGGTACCCGTGTTCCACTAAATTGATACTCTCATAACTTCAACAATTTTCAACCGATTTGGATAATTTTGACAGTTTTGGAAACAGAAACTCATATACTTTTTGACCATTGTCAAGGTTTACAGCTTATGCCCATGGTTATACAAGAAATCTTTGAAGTAAGGCTTAAGAGTCTACACGCGTAACCAAAGGCCATTCAACCAGTTTCAAATATGCTACAAGCTCTTTGCGCTTCTTAGAATTGAAGGTGTTCACAGTATATGCTTCGGGTAATGCAAAAATCCCTGAAATGAGGTCTTAGTCATCCGAGAAATCTCTGGAGTAAAGCCTAACGATCTACTCGCGTAACCAAAGGCCTATTATGAAAATTCAAATACGGTTCATGCTCTTTGTGGTACTTAGCATAGAATGCGTTCACAGTATATGTTCCGAGTCATCCAAGAAATCTCTGGAGTAAGGCCTTAAGGTCTACACTCATAACCATGGGTCTATGGACTTGTCTCAAAAGTGGTACACGCTTTTTGCGCATCTTGAAATCAAATGTGATCACTACATATGTTTTGCGCTATCGAAGAAATCTCTCGGATAAGTCCTCTGGCGCCTTCATTGCATATGTTCATGGTCGTCCAAAAAAACCCTGGAAAAGGCCATCAGGTCTACACGCGTAACCAGAGATCTTTTAGATTTTTTCAAAACTGGTACATGCCCTTTGTGGTACATAGAATAGAACGCCTCTATTGCATATGTTCATGGTCCTCCAAGAAAACCCTGGAAAAGGCCTTAAGATCTACACGCGTAACCAAAGATCTATCAGATTTTTTTCAAAAGTGTTACATGCCCTTTGTGGTACATAGAATAGATTGCAACCTATGCAATGGTTCATGGTCATCCAAGAAAACCCTGGAATAGGCCTTTAAATCTGCATGGGTACCCAGAGATCTTTTGGCTTGTTTCAAAAGTGGTACATACCCTTTGTGGTACATAGAATAGAATACGTCCATTGCATATGTTTATGGTCTTCCAAGAAAATGTTAGAATATGCTTCAGGATCTTCACACGTAACCAGATACCTTTCGGATTGTTTCAAAAGTGGCATATGCTCTTTGTGGTACATAGAATATACCGCTTTCATTGCACTTGAACAATCCTCAGGAACTTCACGCGTAACCAGAGCTCTTTCGGCCTATTTGAATAGTTATACATGCCTTTTATGGTACGTAGAATAGAATGCACCCATTTCGAATGTTCATGGTCATCCAAGCAAACCCTGGAGTAAGGCATTAGGATCTACACCAGAGTCTGTTTTAAATTTGGTACATGCCTTTGGGGTTCTAGAATAAAAAGCGTTCATGGCATATGCTAATGGTCATCCTAGAAATTTATGGAGTAAGACATCTAGGCTTTCACGAATATCTAGAGGGTCTTTGAAGTCACTCCTTATGGGTCAAACACAATTGGTACGTTTGCGTGTGTTTTGACAGTTTTTCCATGGGAAAACTGTCAAAACGCACGCAAACGTATCAATTGTGTTTGGCCCATTACGGAATCCAAGTTTCAAAGTGCTCGCGTTTTCGGGGGCACACCACTCGATACGGAAGTAACGCACAACTGTCATTTTTATTATTTCACGCATGCTGCGACGCAGCAAAGCTAAATCAACAAAAATGACAGTTGTGCGCCGCCTCCGTATCGATTGGTGTGCCCCCGAAAACGCGAGCACTTTGAAACTTGGATTCCGTGAGGAGTGTCCTCAATCTAATTTTAATATGGTACATGATCTTTGCGATATTAGCCCGTTTTTTCCCTCACGTTCTTGGCGTGAAGTTGTATCGTTCCAATTTATTTACATTTTTCATTTCCAAAGAGTAGACAACTTCATATTAGGGATATGAATGAAGTTTGTATACTACCTGGAACCAACAACAACAAGACAACAATAACTACTTGGAATGCTAATATATCAAGATGAGGTTTCACATCTTGTTTATTCTTCAATACCTGCCCAGAGCTAATGACAACAACTTGAACTACTTGAAATGCAAACATGTACCAATAGCTTTCCGTTCGTGGGTTGATCTGCAGATCATTCCGATATGGAGTTCATAGACTTCCTAGTACCATGGCAAAAACAAAAACTACAGCAGATGTTCGATAAGTGCAAGTCATTTAACTGCAATGCTTTTAAACTGCAATTCGATAGTTGCAATAGTTTTACAGTTATCGGACCGCTAAACTTCAAACCGATGTCAGACTCAATGACAGCTGCATTGCGCTGCACATTTAGATGCACTTTTATTGCATCTGACGTCGATTGACAACCGTTTGACGTCTAGAGTGCGTTGCAGTTATCGAACGGCATTCGATAACTGAAAAGTAAACATTTTGCAGTTATCGAACGGCTACTCTACTAGGAATGCGTACATTCACTCAGATGAGGTTGGCCCGGTTTTGTCACTCCCAGATTTTGTCTATCCCTGATTTTGCCTAAACCTTCACTGCCTGTAGCTTATTATGAATCATTTATGAGTACCTGTTAATAAGTTTGTAAGTCTCTTCGACAAAAAAAAATACGGATTCCATTCACGTATTTCGCCTTGCTACGGAGCCCACGACAATGAAAATAACTACTTAAAATACAAACATATACCAAGAAGGGGTCTCACAACTTGTTTATTTTCAAATAACTGCCTCCATTAAGGAGGTTGATCCATCGACCTTGACTCTATTTCATAGACTATCTGGACCTCAAGACAACAACAAGAACTACTTAGAATACAAACATATACCAAGATGGGGTCACAAAACTTGTTTATTCTTCGATAACTGCCTCCATTACGGAGATTGATTTACAGGACTTCGGTGGGGTTTGATCCCACGAAACCAGTATGCTAGACAGGTGTTTTCCCTACTAAGCTACGAAGGACCTCCGTCGTCCTCCGCAGCTTAGCGGGTACTGATGAAACCAAATACACAGCACCGGGCATGTAGCCGAACTCTTGCAATACATTCTCAGAACTAACTCTCTAATATATGTTTTTGTACAATGCCAACCAAGTAGGATGAGTATTTAGTATTATCTGGCTCCTACACACTTGCTTCATCACCACCCGAGCAGCACAAGTTGGACAAAATTGGTTGCAGCAACTTGATTGTGACTAAATATGGTCACATATGAGTTACAGTAACTTTTGTGAAACATGTGTGCTGCTAGGGCAACGCCGCTTGATGAAATAGGGTTGTATGAGATTGTGCCAGTTGGTCGTCAGATCCCAACCCGACCACATAAGCGAAGAGGGATCGCCTTTCGAGTTCAGTACATTCAAAGTTAATTGCCTATGTTCCGGGTATTGAGCCACCCGGAGTGGAAATTAATTACTATGTCTGAAACTCGATTATGCATATGCACAACATGTGATAGATTAAGTTCGGAAAAGGTATTGGAGGAAAACCGCTACCTTCCGTCCTTCCCAGTTGTTCTTCAATAACTGCATCCGTTACGGAGGTTGATACACCGACCTTGACTCTATGGAGTTCGTAGACTTCCTGGAACCCACGACAACAACAAGAACTACTTGGAATACAAACATATACCAAGAAAGGGTAACGCTACTTGTTTATTCTTCGATAACTGCCTCCATTACGGAGATTGATCCGAAGATCTTGACTGTATGGAGTTCGTAGACTACCTGGAGCCCACGACAACAAGAACTACTTGGAATACAAACATATACCAAGAAGGGGTCACAAAACTTGTTTATTCTTCAATAACTGCCTCCATTACGAAGATTGATCCACAGACCTTGACTCTATGGAGTACGTAGACTTCCTGGAACCAATAATAACAAGAACTACTTAGAATACAAACAAATACCATGAAGGCGTCACACAACTTGTTTATTCTTCTTTAACTGCCTCCGTTACCAAGGTAGAACCCCATACCTTGGCTCTATGGAGTTCGTAGACCACCTGGAGTCCTCGACAACAACAAGAACTACTTGGAATACACACATATACCAAGAAGGGGTCACGCTACTTGTTTATTCTTCGATAACTGCCTCCATTACGGAGATAGATCCGAAGATCTTGACTGTATGGAGTTCGTAGACTACCTGGAGCTCACGACAACAACAAGAACTACATGAAATTCAAACATATACCAAGAAGGGGTCACACAACTTGTTTATTCTTCAATAACTGCCTCGATTACGGAGGTTGATCCACCGACCTTGAATCTATGGAGTTCGTAAACTACCTGGAGCCAACGACAACAACAAGAACTACTTGAAATACAAACATATATCAAGAAGGGGTCTCAAAACTTGTTTATTCTTCAAACGCTGCCTCCGTTACCAAGGTCGATCCCCAGGCCTTGACTCTATGGAGTTCGTAGATTACATGGAGTCCTCGACAACAACAAGAACTACTTGGAATACACACATATACCAAGAAGGGGTCACGCAACTTGTTTATTCTTCGATAACTGCCTCCATTACGGAGATTGATCCGAAGATCTTAACTGTATGGAGTTTGTAGACAACCTGGAACTCACGACAACAACAAGTACTACAAGAAACACAATTATATACCAAGAAGGGGTAACGCAACTTGTTTATTTTTCGATAAACGCCTCCATTACGGAGATTTTTCCGAAGACCTTGACTGTATGGAGTTCGTAGACTACCTGGAACTTACAAAAACAACAAGGTCATTGGATGACTCGGAACATATACTGTGAAAGCATTATATGCTAAGCACCATAAAGAGCATGTATCGTTTTTGAATTTGCTCGATAGACCTTTGGTAACGTTAGCAGACCATAAGATCTCATTCCAGGGATTTTTTGGATGACTGAGGCCTTACTCCAGGGGTTTTTGGAGAACCAGAATATATACTGTGAACACCGACTATTCTAAGAAGCGCAATGAGCATGTAATATATTTGAAACTGGTTGATAGTCCTTCGGTTACGTGTGTAGACTCTTAAGCCTTACTTCAAAGATTTCTTGTATAACCATGGACAAAAGCTGTAAACCTTGACAATGGGCAAAAAGTATATGAGTTTCTGTTTCCAAAACTGTCAAAATTATCTAAATCGGTTGAAAATTATTAAAGTTATGAGAATATCAATTTATGGGAACACGGGTACCCTGTCGGCCATCCACGTGGTAAAAAAAATCAGATGCCCCTCCCCACGTCCCTCCTCACTGTATCAACGTGATTTTCTCACAGATACTACATTTTATGGAGTTCTTAGATGTCACCGAGTTTCAGCTTTCAGCTATAAAAATTCATTGAAATATCACCACTTGAATTTGAAAAAGGAACACGGGTACCCCGTCGGCCGCATAAGGGTTAATGAACACTAAGCTGCGAGGCGGCTCTGTCCCAGTGTGGGGATGTAACGCCAATAAGAAGAAGAAGAAAGCATATTTTACTGTTGTGGGATTAGTAGCTGCAGTAAATTGAGCTTTCTGAACGATTCACAGGCTTTTTACTAAATGTATAAAAATGAGAGTGTTACAAATATGCGATCATGGGCAGTATAGGCAGACCCTAAATTTGACCCTCATTATTCAAATAACAACTAGGACTTTGAAGTCTGGTTATAAGCCAGGATGAAACCAGGGGCTTCATTGCGCATCTCCTTTTGGACAGCTCTTCCGTATGACAGTTTGTATGGTTTGCTCGTTTCGAGTCGAGGTGCACAATGCCACCCCCGGAAACAACGGAACCACACAAAATCGCAGGAGCTCCAGAACTCCGTCTTCCACAGGCAACTGTGATTTTTTACACCGTCAATCAAAACCCGGTCGTTGTTTTTTTGTGTTTATTTCATTACTGTTTCCTTTTAACAATTATTATCTTTCGATCAATGTTTTCTTTTTAAAGTGTCTAGGTTAAGTTATAATTGATTGGCGATGCCTTTTTGGTTGGCACGCAAGTGTGGCCCCTCTGACCAACACTTCCCCTTAACTATATTGTTCCCACTGCATTTGGCGTAACCCTTGGTTGACCCGCAAAATCTCCTATCCCTACGGTGTTGAACTTTGTCTACAATTAAAAAAAAAACACTATAATTGAAGGAGAAAAAAATCAGTAGCTGCAATTTATTTATGTATAACTTTACAAAGCGGTACAATATTGTTGTCAACATCATATGTACGACTACAATAGAACGAAAAAAGCACAAGATGTGAAGTCATTATACAACATCTTCTATCAGTAATTCCATCTGTTGCTGAAACAAATAAACCAATGTATTTTTACCACCTGATTTCGCTAATAAAAATCTGGTTGTCAATTTTGATTTCAGTTCATTTTTCTTTTTGTTTTTCTCGTATACAAAGTATACATAAAGGCTATATGTTCGCTCCAAAATCAAACTTTTTATAAAAGGCCCTGTGACCCATAGTGTTATATACCAATCGACTCAGTTCGACGAATTGAGGTGATGTCTGTGTTTGTGTATGTATGTGTGCAAAAATTGTCAACTATTTTTAAGGCATTTATGTTTAACCGATTTGTTCGCAACAAGTTGCATTCGACGCACAATCCTATCCCATTATTTCCTATCGAAAATTAGCAAGATAGAACTATGGGAACAAGAGTTATGGCCAAAATACCATTTTCTATAAAAAAATTATGTAAAGAATGTAAATCATTTTTCGGACACTTATCTTTAACAAATTTACTCGCAACAAGTTGCATTCGACGCAGAATTTAGTCCCATTGTAATACCATTTTTGCCTTTCTCGTATACTAAGTATACGTAAAAGCTATATATTCGCTCCAAAAACAAACTTGTTATAGAAGGTCCGGAGACCCATAGTGTTATACATATACCAATCGATCCAGTTCAACGAATTGAGGTGATGTCTGTGTGTGTCAGTATGTGCGCAAAAATTGTCACTCATTTTTCGGGCACTTATCCCTCACCGATTTATTCGCAACAAGTTGCATTCAACGGTGAATCCTGTTCCATTGTTTTTTATCGAAAATTGGCCAGCTTGGACAATGGGCTTGGAAGTTAAGGCCAAAATACCATTTTTTATAGAAAAATCAAGTAAAACATTATTTTTCAGGCACTTATCTCCAACCGATTTGCTCGCAGCAAGTTGCATTCGATGTGGAGTCCTGTCTCATTGAACGAGAAAGGTATCATCACCGCTAGGTGGATTAATCTGTTTTTTTTTTCATAGAATATGTTCATGAAAACACCTTAAAGGTTCTACGGTGGAAGCAATTCTCGCTTAACTTCTCAAAAGGACCTAAGCAACATTTTTTCATGAATTAATTTGAATAGCGCAATCAAAAGCTTTCATGTTGTTCTGTAGATTGCGCTATTCAAATTAATTCACGAAAAAAATGTTACTTAGGTTCTTTTGAAAAGTTAAGCGAGAATTGTAGAAAATACTAAAGTGCTAATTGGAAAATGTTCTAAGAATTCTAAGAGATTTGTCCCTCATCTTGGAACAAACGTCCAAGTTTAATATTTTGTGATAAATATTATTGTATTATAAAATACCAAAATGTTAAACCTCAACCGGAATAGAACAATTCTGAAACTGCAAGGAGAAGTGGAGCGCAGCGAGCAAGGTGTGCTGACCAGATGCAGAACGTTTTGGCAAGCGTGGGCGTATTCGAGGATGAAGAGATGCGGCCTCGAACCAGGTCGCATTAAATTGTTGATTCAGTGTTATCTGCTTAGATGTAAGCTAAATAAATAAATTGAATGTTTGGGAATGAGCGAAAAGAACCGCAGTTACAACTTTCCTCTATAATCTATAACCTCTATTTGAACAAAATAGTGGGCTTCGTGGTCGTGCGTGGTTAGCGAAGTCAGTCGTTAGACACATGTGCTGTGAAGTGTGGGTTCGATTCCCGCTCTGGCAAAGAGAAAACTTTTCGTAAAGCAAAAAGTTCACTGGGCGTTGTGTAAAATGTCCTGTCCGTTGTCTAACGCTATATTTTAAGTGTTCAGTCTGTGCGACCTCTAGTCGAAGGCGGTGATTCTGTCTTTTTATAATTTTTATAATGTCCAGAAACATGTGAATAAAGCTATCTCCATTTATAATCCGGAATAATAAAATCATCTGTATCTCGGTAACGGATTAACGTACAAATAAGGTTAATACATCAAAACAAAGGTAATTTACTGTACTTTAAAAAAAATTATGATACAAATCATTTCTTTTTGTTTCTAGTAAAAATTTGCACCTTCTTCTTTATTCCTCTCATCAAAAATTGCACACCTCCGAAGTCAACTTCCTTGGCACATTTGTTCCACATTTTGGTCATCTGAGTCGCGTCCCGAGCTGTTTTTCCACTTTTCTTAAGCTTCCGCTTCATTACTGCTCAAAATGTCTCGATGGGCCGGAGCTGTGGGCAGTTGCGTGGATATATTTTATCGATGAAATCTTCGTTATTATCGCGGTACCACTGGATGACTTTCCGGCTGTAGTGGCATCTCGCCAAATCTGGAAGGTAGACCGCGGTGTATGAGACATTCCTCCTTGTACAGCTTCGAGTCCATCGTCTTATTCGTCACAAACACTTAGGGGCGATTCAAATATGACGTCCACTACTTTTTGAGATTTCTGGACCCCCCCTCCCCCCTCTGTCACGCTTTTTTGTATACCTAGTATATGTACTGTCACAAAATCTTAGACCCCCTCCCCCCCTAAAACCTGTGACATCATTGTTGAACGACCCCTTAGGTCTTTGCTCCACAGCTGCATATCCATTGCCAAAATCATCTGTGTTTTTTTGCAAGTCCAAAAAGCAAACTTAAACTTAGGAACTTCTCCTCGTGCCGTCGCCATGTAGAATTTTTGGATAGGAAGCTGTCCGAAATACATTTTGACGTAGGTTCCATCGTCGATGAGCAGGATTATCAACGTGGGTGTGCAGATTTTTTTCTCTCCTATCGGCTTCCATCTGGAATAATTTTTGACTCGCTGCACGAAACATCGTGAAATTTATACCACAGCAAGTGGGCGCCTAGGTAGACAAACCGCTGCCACTTTCTGTTCCGCTGCAATACAATAAATGATTCCGGATTCTAAATGGACATAGCTTTATTGAACCACATTCATAACTTTTTTCTGCTTCGATCCTTTCTGACGTAGAGTAACTATTCCAGTTCTTTATTTCATCTTATTATTTAGTCGGGGTTCTGTCAATTCGCACCAGAGCGCCAATTCAAAATCACCCTCTTTCTAGAAGCAAAGTATCACAAGATACTCAAAAAGCTGCTCACTTGGTGCGGTTTTGCAGAACCCCAAACATTTTATATTCGTCCTTTCAAGAGCAAATGAATGAAAGCAATTGAGCACGCTTTTTAAAACATTCCACGAAATTGTTGTTAATTTATTTTTATTTTGAGATAATGTTTTTTTTTTCAGTGGGATGGCAAACGAAAAGCTTTGCTATGTTAATATTATTTATCAATGTATAATTTTCCAATTCTTATTTTATTATTGATCAACAGTGTAAGCTACATCTGTAAAAAAGTAGTTATGTTGCTCGAAATTGCATATGAAACTTATATAATTACACAAGACGTGATCCAAATAGTTCGCTATAAGTCAGTTTAATGAAGTTTTTATAATAACTTTAACTATGAACGAGATGCAAATGTTACCAACGAAATCAAGAAACATAGAATTATCGTGAAACTTTTGACTATCACTATTTTCATTTTTCGGCAGAGATGTTAGGTATTATAAGAACATGTGACCAACTTCTCAGATTTACTTTCAAATCTGTCAATACCAGGAATGCTTGTGACATGTGACAATGACGTTTCCCGTAAAGTGAAAATACGTAGTGGTGCTGCTAATAGGGCAGTCTAAGGATTACGTAGCAAGCTTAGGTCCCGCAACATGCAGACGAAAACGAAATCTGCTCCTTATAAAACTCTGATTCACATTCCGTGCCGATAGTTCGAACGAGCCAGACGTGTGTGCTGTGTCTCATCGCGGATTGTGTTCGGTAGTGAAAAGGCTATTGTGTTGTGCTCCTACCTACGGATCCAAGGCGATCGCTGTCGGCGAGTGAAGTAGCTGCTTCTGGCGACGCCAGTGAAGCAGGCTATTGTTACTGCTGCTACCTACAGCAGCAGGGGCAGATAAGTGGCAAAACTTTTTATTGTTCTCCCTTCTGTTTGATACAGAGTGGGACTGCTTAGAATTAATCAAATTAGTTTTTTTAAAGTTTTTTTTCTAATTTGCTATTAGTTTTAAGTTAGTATAAGCAAAATTACCCTTCCACCTTGCGGGGTGAGAATGGAGGCGGAGACTGGAGAAGGCAGTGTGCCTGCTAAAGATGGAGGGCGCACTCGATTGTACCATGCGGCTTTGCCTGGGCCTTGGGTTGTTTACTTTCGGCAGAAAGTAAAAAGCCTAGATTTTCTCGGCATTAAACGAGATTTGACGCGTCGTTTTCCGAAGCTTGATTTTAGCCAGATCAACAGGAACAAACTACGCATCACCGCACCTACATACCAGGTGGCGAATGAAATTGCTGGCGACAGGGCGTACAATGTTGAATATATGGTTTATGTCCCCTCGCGGGAGGTCGAAATTGAAGGTGTGATCAACGCAGCGAGCCTGACTTGCAAGGATGTACTTGCGGGAAAAGGCCGCCTAGAGAATGCAATGGAGTCTACCGTGGATATTCTGGACTGCAAGGAATTGCATTCAGCAGCCACGGTAGATGGAAAGAAGGTATATTCCAAGTCAGGTTCGCTTCGGGTGACGTTCGCCGGTTCGATGCTCCCAAAATATGTTGATATTGAAAACATGCTATTTCCGGTGCGTCTTTTTGTGCCAAGGGTATTTAATTGTACCAATTGCAAACAACTTGGTCACACTGCCGAGTTTTGTGACAACAAACCACGTTGTGGCAAATGTTCTGAAAGGCATCGGGAGGAGTCCTGCCAGCAACAGGCAACAAAATGTGCTTATTGTGGTTTGAATCCTCCCCATGGTTTGCAGGAATGCCCGGTGTACAAAAAGCGCACCCAAAAAGTGAAGCGCTCGTTGGTACAGCGCTCCAAGCAGTCGTATGCGGAAATGGTTAAGTCGCAAAACGCATCCGCCACTGCATCGACTGCTATTTCAGCCACGGTTCGTGTAAGTGATTATTATGATTCCATATCCATTGATGAATTGGACTCTGACGCAGCCGATATGGATGATCCTGCGGAGGTACACGTGCCCGAAAAGAGGAAGCAACCGTCTTCCCCGGGATCGCGCCGCAAGAGAACAAAAATCATCCATAAAAGCTTGGCAAAATCTGAAGGTAATGGGGGTTTATTTAAAATCCCGAAGCAACCTGTTCCTACTGCTTCTTTTGATCCTAGTTGCAGTAAGGCATTCCCGCCATTGCCAAAATCCGATGTTTCTAAGAAACATCCGGCTAGGAGAATCAACGAAAGAAAAAAAGTAATTCGCACTTCTAGTAAAAGTATTCCGCCCAAGCGAGGATTGATCTCCTTTAAGGACCTTGTGGACCGTTTTTTGAATTTATTCAATATTCCGAATTCATTGAGGCCTATCATTGACCTTTTTATACCAACAGTGGAAAGTTATCTGAAGCAATTGACTGTTTCATGGCCCCTTCTTGCAGGAATTGTATCTTTCGATGGATAATACGGCCAATACCCAAGATACAATCACTGTGCTGCAGTGGAACTGTCATAGTCTGAAAAATAAATTAGACGTGTTCAAGTTTTTGATTCGCAATTCCGATTGCGATGTATTTGCACTCTGTGAAACATGGCTTTCTTCTGAAGATGAAATCAACTTCCACGATTTTAATATTATTCGCCAAGATCGGAATGATCATTACGGTGGCGTTCTTTTGGGGATCAAAATGCTACTCCTTCTACAGAATTCCCATTCCGACTGTTCCCGGCTTAGAAATCGTCGCATGCCAAGTAAATGTGAAGAATAAAGATCTTTGCATAGCTTCAGTGGACATTCCTCCAAATGCCTCTATTAATCGTCGACATTTTTGGAGCGCAGTCTCCCTCCTATCATCTCCAGTATTGATATTGGGTAACATGAACGCACATGGTATTGGATGGGGCGAAACGTATGACGATTATAGAGCGCCTATTTTCTATGATTTGTGTGACGATTTCAATTTGAATATTTTGAACACTGGTGAAGTAACTCGAATAGGACCAAATGGTCAACAAAGCCGTATTGATCTGTCTTTATGTTCAAATTCACTATCATTAGATTGCACGTGGAAGGTAATTCAAGATCCCCATGGTAGTGACCATATGCCGATAGTCACCACAATTAAGAGTGGCTATCAACAATCTGAGCCAGTTAATGTTCCTTTCGATCTCACGAAGAACATTGACTGGCAAAAATTTGCATCGGCGGTAAAATTGGTATTGAATCAACTGATACTCTTCCACCTTTGGATGAATATCGATTCCTTATTGAGTTGATTCAAAAAGCACACTAGAAGCTCAGAAACGACGCGTTCCAAGTACATCTGTCATAAGAAGACCAGCCACTCCTGGATGGGATGATGAATGTACTAAGTTGTATTCTGAGAAATCTGATGTTTTCAAGGCCTTCCGTAAACACGGAAGGTCAGAGCTTTGAAGAGTATTTGAGGCTCGAAAGAAAACTCAAAAATCTTCTCAAGGCAAAAAACGTAGCTACTGGCGACGATTTGTCGAGGACTATCACGAGAAACCTCAATGATAACACTTTGGAAAACGGCTCGCAACATGCGGAACCGCATTTCCACCAATGAGAGTGAAGAATACTCCAATCGATGGATATTCAACTTCGCAAAAAGGTCTGCCCAGATTCCGTACCAGCAGAACCGCTATTTCGAGAATCAGTCACTGATCCCGGTTCTTTGGGTGGACCATTCACAATGCTGGAACTTTCTATGTCTCTTCTTTCATCGAATAACTCTGCTCCGGGATGCGATAACATCAAATTCAATCTTCTTAAAAACCTCCCAGATATCGCAAAAAGACGATTACTTGACCTGTACAACTGTTTCATGGAGTACAACATTGTGCCACCTGAATGGCGACAGGTCAAAGTAATAGCTATTCAAAAGCCTGGGAAACCAGCGTCTAATCATAATTCATACCGACCGATTGCCATGCTATCATGCATGAGAAAGTTATTAGAGAAAATGATCCTTTCAAGAGTCGACCATTGGGTCGAACAAAATGCATTACTCTCAAATACTCAGTTTGGTTTTCGAAAAGGTAAAGGAACAAACGATTGTCTAGCGTTGCTCTCTTCAGATATTCAGCTGGCCTTTGCCCACAAGGAGCAATTGGCTTCAGTATTCTTGGATATTAAGGGCGCTTTTGATTCAGTTTCCATAGAAGTACTGTCAGACAATCTGCACAGTAGTGGATTACCCGTTATTTTGAACAATTTCTTGTACAATTTGTTGTCAGAAAAACAAATGAACTTCACACTCGGCACTCTGACAACTTCCAGAACTAGCTACATGGGCCTTCCCCAAGGATCATGTTTAAGTCCCTTGCTTTATAATTTCTATGTTAAAGATATTGACAATTGTTTGGAAGGACAATGCACGCTCAGACAACTTGCAGATGATGCCGTGGTCTCTCTAAGAGGTCCATGTGCAGCTGTCTTGCAAGGACCATTGCAAAAGTACCTTGGATAATCTGACTGTTTGGGCCAGACATTTGGGGATCGAGTTTTCACCGCAAAAACTCAGTTGGTTGTGTTTACTAAGAAGCGGTATCCTGCTCAACTGAAACTCAAGCTGTTGAATGATGACATCAACCAATCTTTATCTTCTAAATACCTTGGGGTCGTGTTTGATTCCAAATGTACCTGGAAACTCCACATTGAGTATTTGATACAAAAATGCCGGAAAAGGATCAATTTTCTACGTTCTATCTCCGGAACATGGTGGGGTGCTCACCCGGAAGACCTCATCAAACTCTATAGAACGACTATTCTCTCTGTTTTAGAGTATGGCTCCTTCTGCTTCCTCTCAGCAGCTGATTGCCACCTGATCAAATTGGAACGAATTCAGTATCGTTGTTTGCGTATTGCCCTTGGCTGCATGCATTCAACGCATAACATGAGCCTGGAGGTGCTTGCTGGAGTCACTCCTTTAAAGCACCGTTACTGGGAGCTCTCACTTAGAATACTCATCAAATGTGGAACAAGTAACACACTTGTATTAGAAAACTTCGATAATATGCTTGAACTGGTTCATCGTTCAAGATACCTGCGAGTCTATCTCAACTACATATCGTCAGATCTCTGTCTTCCATGTTATAATCCACCTCGAGTTCACTTCACCAACGACAGTTCCTCAATTGAATACGATCTGTCCATGAAACATGCTATTCAAGGAATACCAGATCATCTTCGAAATATTTCTATTCCCTCCATTTTTTCTGAAAAATATGAACATGTCAATTGCAACAGCAGATATTTCACTGATGGTTCTCGCATTAACGGATCCACTGGCTTCGGTGTTTTCAATGTAACTTCAACCACCTTCCGAAAACTTCAGGAACCGTGTTCGGTTTATGTTGCTGAGCTGGCAGCAATTAACTTCGCTTTGGGGATAATTTCCAATCAGCCCGTAGACCATTATTTCATCTTCTCGGATAGTCTTAGTTCTATCGAGGCACTCCGGTCGATGAAACCTGTTAAGCACGCATCTTACTTTCTTACAAACATAAGAGAGCAGATGCGTGTTTTGGTCGAAAGATCATTCAAGATTACCTTTGTTTGGGTCCCATCTCACTGCTCAATCTACGGCAATGAGAAGGCAGACTCGCTGGCAAAGGTGGGCGCACAGGAAGGTGAGGTTTATGATAGACAATACTCGAGCAACGAGTTTTTCCCATTAGTCCGTCAGAGTACTCTTCAAAGTTGGCAAAGAAATTGGACACACAACGAACTTGGACGGTGGCTATTTTCCATAGTTCCAAAAGTTTCTGGGCGAGCGTGGTTCAGAGGTGAGGACTTAAGTCGAGGCTTCATTCGCACGATGTCGAGGCTTATGTCCAATCACTATTCACTAAACGCACATCTGTACAGAATAAACCTTGTCGATAGCAACTTATGTAGGTGCGGAGCCGATTATGATGACATCGATCACGTAGTTTGGTCCTGCTCGGAAAATGACGCCTCCAGAGAGCAATTATTGGATACCCTTGTGGCCCGAGGTAAACAACCCTTCAGGGAAGTTCGCGGTGTTTTGGGAGATCGTGATGTTGTCTATATGCAGGCCATTTATAGTTTTCTTTGTGCTTCTGACATAAAAATCTAGCATTTTGTTTTTTTCTTTGTTTAAAGTTTTTTTTTTGTTCTGTCTCTGCCTTTTTGTTCCATAGAGCTCCATAGCTCTTGCCATCCGGAAGATGCTCCCAGTCGAACCATTCCTCGAGCACGACGACACGCCACATCATCACTGACGCCAAATGCCCGGATGAGAAGCTGAAATTTCCTGATCCCAAATCCTAAGCCCCGTCCATCCTTAAACATTGTAAACTAACCTCGAGTCACCACGAGTACGCTGGCTTCTACCCCCCTCTTACTAACCGTATAATAAAATGATATTGATTGTATATATCACAAAGAACAATGGCTCCGTAAAGTGTTATACACGCCTGAGCCTACCAAATAAACGAAATTGGAAAAAAAAAAAAACTCTGATTCTACCAGTGATTCTTTATGGACATGGAGTGTAGATGTCATAAAAAGCAGACCGTAAAGCTTTTGGGGTTTTCGAGCGAAAAGTATTGCGTGTAATACTCGATGCGAAACTATAAAATCTTGTGGGGCCAGACGCATGAATCAGGAGCTATATCATTTGTACAAAGAAGAAAATATTGTGAATCGTAAAAATACGTCCACATAGGTTACTGCAACTCAAATGTGTCAACATTCAGTCACAATCAAGTTGCTGCAACATTTTTGTCTGACTTGTGCTGCTCGGGTTCGAGGAAACTGAAGCCACATCGCCCAAGACCGACGGCTACAGAGCTATATATATGGACTGTAAATCATGTTCTATATTGGAAATGCAATAATTTTGCACTTACACGAATCTGATTATATTCACTTTGTGTATGTAGATGCCAGGTTCTGACTTCTAATCTATGTTTCATCCAAACACATCTTCCATGGCATAACTGGCATCGCTGCAATGGTTCACACTTTCCTGGTTGGTCCTATTCCATCCCCTTCACAGCATCTTATTCACGCACACTGTACTACACATTGCGACGCTGATGCCAGCTAGTCGTTCTTCTCAGTTTTTTTTTGTAATCCCTTTGCCTGTCGAAGGAGCATCTTGGATTTTTTGGGGCGAATTTTCCACTCGTTCTCTTTATCTTGCTGCTAGCGTAGTCTGGGTTCACTGAAACATGAGAACAGTTTTTCAAATATATGCTCCGAAATTCAACTACCGTCATCCAATTTGGATTATACGGCTAGCAAATTCGACTTCGCTGCACATTTATCCACCCTGCTTGAGATCTATTTTTTCTGATAGTCCACCCACTGTACCTAAACGAAAACTTTGCTTATGCATATGAATAATTCATTATTTCGCTCATAATGAGACTTCCTGGCTGCACCGATCACGTTTTTCTATCTCATTTGTTTCGGAAATTGCAGACACATTTCCTTCCCAATTTTTATTTTTTTTTCACAGAAACGAGGCAAGTTGGTCAAAGCTGCACCTATTCATTTTTTTTCTTGCTATCCGAGACTGCGTGCACAAATTGGATCGTGCTTGTCAGGAAATCTTCTCCAATGTTCCATTGATCCGTTTCACAAATGTTCAGCCAGCAATCCTCCAACATCAAACTGCACTACCAACAACAACAACACCAAGCTATGTCACATTTTGCACGCTCTCTATCTCCACCCTGAAAATGGGCGGTGGTGAACACATTTTCCCGTAGCTTCAATCCTCACAATTAATTAGGGCCAATAGTTTTCCATTCGGGCCCCTTAAAGGTTGAAACCAATTTGCACGGTTGATTTTTTCTGTTTTCCTACACATGATCCATGAAATCCACACCCAGCGTTTGTAAATGCTTAGCCGAGCCCAAAGGGATCGTAACTTTACTTGAAGCAGCTGAGCTGGAAGCTACCTGCTTCCCCACTTTTCCTGCAGCCACAATTGTCCCGAAACTAACTGCTGCTGAAGATGGTAGCAGAGAATTTCCCGGTCGTTCCGAGCTGTCGGACGGTTGTTCGGTTTCTGAAAATGGGATACGAATTTTCCGACGGTCCAGTCAGTCAGTGGCCTTTCGGTTTCGAGAGTGAGCACTCGGGAGAAATCATTTACTCGGGTGGTAAATTATTCTGCTCTGAGCAGGTGCATGAGTGCCCGTAAGGATTCTCAATTTATTATTGTTTGCTTCATTCATGGTTTTGATAGGACTCGAGTAGGCGAAGGATGTTTCTACTATGCCTATGGTGGTGTTAGTTAGCAGAACTACGCGCGGGAAATGTGACAATCAGGTGATATTTATGGGTGCTGAATTTATGCTCCCTGGAGAGAGATCATTCGATGCTTAGAGAAAGCAGTACAAAGTTTGATGTCAATCTTGAAATACAATGGGCGTAGCATATCTCTTGCTTTATAAATTTTAAAGTTCATACTTTGCAAATAGGCATTCTAATTCAGCTTTAGGTAAATATACGACAGCACATTTATTAGATCATATACAGTAGAAATTTAATTTGGCATACACCAAATTAGCAAAAATCATTGCATTTGCCAAAGCCAAATTTAAATTAGAACTATTCCATTTACTTCCAACACTTTATAAAGTTCAGAGATATATTTCGAACTCATATTTCGAACTCAACAGTGTCTTGTACTTGATTCGACAAGGTCAAGTTGTGTCAAATACGAATCACTGAAGACGGTTTATATGTTGCGGTTAATATACGTATCTGTAATAATTACGTCGAAGTCGTGGAATTAAATGGAAAATTATAATTCCGACATATGATAAGTGAAAACTTTCAATAAACAAGCTTAAAAGTTTTAAGTTAAAACAAGCTTCTTACCTGTACAAGAACCTCTAATTGTCAATCATACATTAAAAAAGAAGTGGGGCAATATGCCCTAGGGACGTTCCGATACTTCAAAATATCGATATTTGATTCGATACGATAATCGAATCAAAGTATCGATATCACCGATATATTGGAATGAAAATATCGATATATTGGAAAATCATATGATATTTCAAAAATGAAAATATTTAGAATGTATTTGTTGTAGTTATTCAATTACTATCGTATTGCCCCTTTACAATAATTATAAGAAATGACTTTTTTCTATTACTTAATCCAGTGGCGTTTCCTTAACCTCAAGCTACCTGTGCACTGGTTTTAAATTTAAGGAATTGGTGTGCGGAAATGCATAGAATGACTAGATTTTGATGAGCCAAAGCGACTCTGATAATTTTATTTTCTATTTAGGCTGTCAAAATATCAAAATTTTCATTTTTTTTATCAGTGCACAGGTTAAAAGTGAGGTTACGCGACCCCACGCCACTGACTTAATCTAATTTGCTTCTAGAGTGCGCCAGTCCAACAATCATCGGCGGCGACGCTTTCGGTATGATACATACCTCGCTATTTCCCGTTCGCTAGAAAAAATCAACTGAAGTTTCGAGAAATTCGCTGAAACTCCACTGACATTTTTTCTGTATTTCTTCTCGGATTATTCAGATTCTCGACGGAAGTTTTTTATAGTTTAAATTTAATTTTAAAGGAAAATTAAAAAATTTCACGAAAAAAATCATTGAAACATTCTTAACTAAAAAAGGAAATTTTTTAACAAGAAATTATCGACAAGATATTTTTTTGGATTTTCACGGACATTCTTCAAAATTTACCCAAAAAGTTCCAATAGAAATAAATCCATAATTTTCATAGGAATACCCGTAGAAATATTTTAGGAAAAATTTCCACAAATATCTTTCTAAATTCTTAAGTTGATTTATCTAATTTATCATAGAAACACAAATGTTGCACAACGGCGCGTCAATACAAAGTGTTGGGTTGCTAAAACTATTTGTGATGGCAGCGCACACCCCACAAAATCCTCTAAACCAATAAAATACGGCATTTCAGATCCATTTTGAAGTATTTTTTTTTTTCACAAAACACAATGCAATTGTTGTTTTTGTGTTACTTTGTTCTGATTCAATATATGTATCGATATCGAAAGCAAAAATATCGATATGACCGATATATTGAAAGCAAAATATCGATACAAAAATATCGGATATCGAAACAAAAATATCGATATTCCGATATATCGGATGTATCGGAACGTCCCTAATATGCCCTTACTAAGCAAGTACTGCTCTCAGGTTACCCTAAACATATGCGACGCGACTGTTGCTGTCGCTGGGTGACTCTCCATCGCTGGATCGTAGCATGCAATGTTCCATTTACGCTTCCTTACCAACGGGAACAGAATTGCTATCGCGTTGCGTGTGTTTGAGGGAGTCTTTTATCTCTTAGCTATAACGGTGTTCATGGGTATTTGTTTCTCATGAGCTGATACAATAACAAAATTGTAGAAAATATCACTAATATTAATAACACTCTTTTTCAGAAAGTGATGATTTTCTATCATCAGAAAGGAGAAAGCCGTCAGAACTTAGGAAACAATGCATCACGTGTCGGCTAATCGACCTTCTAGTCTCTAGTGTGAACGGTGCGTGGAGGCGCTTGGTACCTCGTAGGTTACTGCCGTCTGGACAGTTTGTCTAGCCATAAGGTGTTGCATTCAAATTTTATGTGCATCCCAACAATAATAAATCTGGTATCGAAGCTGAACTTATCAAGTTATTGTTATTTTTAATACCACGCCCTCCTTAGCCGTGCGGTGAGATGCGCGGCTACAAAGCAAGACCATGCTGAGGGTGGCTCGATTCGATTCCCGTCCGGCCTAGCGAATTTTCGGGTTGGAAATTTTCTAGACTTTCCTGGTCATAAAATTATCATCGTGTTAGCCTCATGATACCTACCTGGATACCTGGTTGGCTACAGCGTCGATGCCTGGTGTATTGTAGAACTCCATAATCGTCGGTCTTAGGCGATGTTCCTCCAATTTCCCCGAACGTTCAGGGTCCCCAGGTCCGATTCCACCGCGTGCAGCCAGCTTGTTCGTGGCCTTACACGAAGTCGCCGACCCCCATCTAATTCTCTGTTGAATATTGTTTTTGCTATTTTTTCTTCCGACATTCACACTAAGTGACCAGCCCACTGAAGTCTGTCGTATTTTATACGATTCACAATATTTTCTTCTTTGTATACTTGATACAGCTCATGATTCATGCGTCTGCGCCACACACTATTTTCTAGTTCCCCCCGAGTATCGTACGCAGCACTTTTCGCTCGAAAACCCCGAAAGCTTTCCAGTCCGCATCTTTTAACGTCTATGCTTCATGTCCATAAAGGACCACTGGTAGAATCAGAGAGCAAATTTCGTTTCCGTCTGCATGTTGCGGACCTAACCTGGTTACGTAATCCGTAAAAGGTCCTATTCGCAGCAGCAATACGTCTTTTCACTTCACGGGAAACGCCATTGTCACATGTCACAAGCGTTCCGAGGTAAACAAATTCTTCAGTTCCGCCGGAAAACCATGTTCGGACATTATCTGCCACAGCTCAGATGGTGAGTCTGTAAGTTGTACTCCCGGAATTTATCAAGGAGCATCCGCAGTGTTGAAATTTTACAGCATATGTGATGTAACAAAAAGGCTCCATTCGATTCGACTCATTTTTCCATCACTTTTAAAAATTACAGGTTGTCGTTACTATGGAGCTTGCATCCAATATTGCGTACAAGAAAAAAATGATTGCAAAATAAGAGGCTATTGAACACAAAAATATGAGTCCAAATATTTCCATAGCGTGTAACTCTCAGAATTTTTAACTGTGTGCCTGGTATTCGCTGACGAAGGACTCCTCAAGCGGTCTGTTGAACGGGATACGTGACAGGATTTTGTTCGCCGAGTTCAGAAAGGTGATCCCTCTGTAATTGGCACACTCTAGTCTGTGCCCTTTCTTATAGTTTGGGCATATGAGGCCATCCAACCAGCCGGTAGGCAGTTCTTCATCCTCCCATATTTTCTGGATAATGTGGTGGATTGATTGATGCAGCTGCTCACTTCCGTGTTTGAGAAGCTCGACCGGGATCTTATCCTTCCCAGCAGTTTTACTGTTTTTCAGCTTTTTTAGAGCCTTATTTACCTTTCCGGAGACGAGCCAGCCTAGGCACAATATGACAGCCCCATATAAAGGTGTGGCCAAAACTACCAAAAGGCCAATTTTCGATTTGGGGCGAGTATAATGTGATGAATACACAGCCTTTAACCAATATTTTTATAATCAGGACGGTTTTTATTTTTTAGATTTCTTAGGGAGGAGTGGGGGGCGTTCAAACTAGCCCCTCCTAGAAAATATATTTCTACGTTTTTTGGAAAAACGGACAGCTTTGCCACATTTTCGTCTCAAAAGTAACATATTTATTAGAGTGGGGCGTCATGGTCATTTTTTCAAATCAATGGTTTTTCGAAGCCATTCTGGGTCCTGAACAACTGTGCAGAATTTGGGACCGATTGGTTGCTTCCTCGCTTTCCGCATCGCGTTTGAAGTTTGTATGGAAATTAGTATGGGAGAACGTATATTTTTGCATTTCTACTACTAGAGGCTTCAGTTCATCGTAAACCAAGTGGCACATTGCGTTCAAGTATAATCCAAAGGATGCCGAAAAACTTTGCTGAAGAAGGCATGTTGCTGGAATGTCCACGAAAAAAGTTATAACGCTTCGAAGATTAAGTGCTCAAACCTTATCGAAAAAATCGTTTATTCTGCCAGCACTGCCGAACTACGTAGACTGAGTGTTATTTCAAAATAATTGATCTTATAGGGCTTTAGAGCTAATGGGAGCTATCCGGAATCATTTCACAAAGAAAAAAATCCGATGAGAAGGAAGATGGGTTTTGCCCTTCGATATCCATAGGTCGTCCGGTAGTGCTGGCAGAAACATTAATTTCTTGCATATGGTTTGAACAATCAATCTTCGTAACGTAATAAAAATTTTTGTAGACCTTCCAGCTACGTACCTTCTTTGGCAAAGTCTTTCGGCATCTTCCAGACTATATGCTAACGTATTGAGTCACGTGATTGATGATAAATTGAAGCCGCTAATAGCAAAAATGCAAAAAAGTACGTTTTCCCGTACTAATCTCAATGTAAATTTAAAACGCGATGCGGTATGCGAGGTCGCAACCAATCGAGCCAATATTTTGCACAGTGGATTGGGGTCCCAAAACGATTCAGAAAAACCCTGATCTCACTTGATCGGACGAAGCTTGAGTTTTTCCATATAACTGCGCCCCACTCTAATATTTATATATCGCCGCAAAGATCTTAAACAGGTCTATGCAGTAGGTCTTGATAATGTAATAATAGCTCCGTCCAGAATTTAGTTTTCATTAGTTTTGTACAAGAATGTGCAACGACGATTTTCAACAGATAACAAACCCGTTTGATTTTACCATGCGCGAAGTAAAAATCAACTGTGGCCCATGCGGAATGTTGTCACATGAACTGAAACAATGGTGAATTTCTCTGCAACCGTGGTAAAATTTACTGCAATTTAATGGTAGACTGAGGAAACTATCCGTATACCTGTTATGTGGGAAACCACATAATTTTTTGCAATTAGCCTTCACAAATATATATTATGTTTGCGAAACATAGAAAACATTAGACCCAGAATAAATAAATTGTATGTGTAGATATTATTGAATTGTATATGACCGCAAATAAAATTTATGTGTGATATTTATAACTATCATTATGAAGCAGATTATATTGTTTATGCGTTTTATCAATTAATACTCATGTATCACGAACATATATTTTAGTTCTGAGCCAAATGTGAGAATGGGAAGAATCGGGGAAGAATGGGGAAGAACCATCTAGGCAGCGCCCTCATACCATTTCCTGACTTTTATTACTCGGCCACATTTCAACCAAATGTCTTAATTTATTGTACAAAATCAAGATATTTGATTAAAAAGCGGACGAATAATAAACGTTGAGGAAAGCAATGAGGCCACTGTCTAAATAGATTTTTCTTTAAAAAACTTACGCTTTATTAGCTGCAACTATTTATTGTACAATATATTTACATATACTTATTTATACTCTCACTCATACAATTTATTGTGCTTATACTGATTACAAATTCATTGAAAGAAAATCCGTTTTCTTACGGAACAGCATTTTATCTACTACATTATGAATATTTAATGGTGGTCCATCGACGTTAACAATACTAAAAATTTTACAGTTCTTCGTTTTGTCAATGACTTCATATGCTAGGAAATGATCATCAAACCCAGCTGTTTCCCATAACTGTCCTACTATGTAGGGATTGTTGGTTTTAGTTATCCATATATCGATAATTTCAAATAATGAAACACTTAGTATTTCTGTAACGGTAACGTACGATCCAACCTTGAATTCAGTGCCTTTAAATTTAATAGTGTCGGTACATTTTACTTCTTCAATTTTAACTGGATATGGTGGTAAAATATTACTGAAATATTCCTTTGATTCAAAATTGAAAAGTGCTAACTTGGCTTCGGAAGGATGATGAAAAAATGTTTTCTTGTACAAGTCATTACTAAATTGAAGTGCTGCTTTAACACATAGCGTAAAACAAATGTTCTGACGAGATGTCACTAGTCGTGCATATTCTTTAAACCCTTTATGCTTCGCCTCGTATCGAAAGTTCATCATTTTGCTAACACTGCCACTTATATTAATTACTGAGCCATAGTGACATACAAAATGTTGTTTAGGCTTAAGAGATTCATTAAATAACTTTTGGTATTGGATGTGGTGCATTTTACAGAGATCATTTAATTCTTGTATGTCGTTTTCAGTAAAACTTGGTGAGAGAATTTTATCAGACAATTTTATCAAAATTTTACAAAACTCCCAAACTTCATCATGCTTAGGAATAAATGGACCCATTATCAATGGAAAATAGTGGACAAACGCTTTCATCTCACTAGCGGTTGCTCTGATGACTACACTTTTGCACTTCTGATTGGACAAATATGTTTCTGTAATATCACCCATTCTCCTAAGTGATGAATCTAACGCAGTTCTGCTAAACATTGTTTTTTGCGCATTGAACTTGCTCAACGAGAGGAATCGTTTTTCATAAATGCAATAATTCAATACAGCAGTGAGACCAAAGCTACAAACCCCATTGCTGTAAAAATCATGCATTGGGTCTACACTTATGTTCGTAACTGCATGGAAAGATGGCAAATCATTGAAAACTGTAACACCCCTGAGGCCTGTTTCTGATGGTCTTTGGAGAGTTACATCTTCTTCGTAATTTTGTACCGTTCTACGAAACATACAATGTTCTTCAACATAACTTTGGCATTCTTCACGAGACCTTCGACAAAAGCGACAATAATAATAGCATTAAATGACAAAAAAATCAGCATTTGATGTAGACCTAAATTATCACCCTGTAGTAGGACAAGTATAAATCTAACCTTCACCTGATTTCCATCAGTTTCGAACATGATTCCTCGTTCTTCTATCTCTTTGAAGCGATGTACAATGTGCCCGAGTAACATGTTCAAACCTACTTCACTAATATCCACTTTCTTCATCATGCCTGCCACAAAAATGTTGTTAAGTTTGGAGCTATGTTGTTCAGGAATAGTAGGACAACTGTAGTATGTACCACAAATTACGTGCCGTTTGTTATGCGCGCTAAGAGGATCATTTATTTCAAAATCATCTGAATAGCATGATAGTGGCAATAATATGTCATCAGGATATTTCTGTGTTATGTTTTTCCATAGCTGTCCGTTTACAATGCTACTTATATCTTTGTTCTTTTCGAGCTGATTAGTGTTTTCAATTGTGAGCTTAAGAATATCTGCGGTACTGAAGTATGATTTTAGCTGGAATTCTATATCCATCATTACAAGGTTACTTTTCATTTCGTCTTCGGGGAAGTCTAAGTTGTCTGTTGTTTTTTCTCCATGTACTTTAACTGTTAAGGGTAAACGAAAAATATTCAACTCTTCTAAATATTTGAAAAATTTGAAATCCGTTTCAATAAGATCAAATGGATTCTGGAGCTTTTGTATATATTTGTTTAATTCAAATTCAATTTGAGGGTCCCTTGTTTCAAATGATAATAGTCCTTCAATCTTTTCAACAATGCTGCAATTTAATGTCTTAACTTTTCTCTGTATGTGTTGAATATCATTTCGGGTCAAATTCGTTTCACTGTGGAGCTCTAACGTAAACTCTAAAGCTGCCTGTTCAATATCTCTCATGTTTTCTGAATATGATGTAATTTGTACTTTATCCTCTGCGAACTCTACATGATCAGTTGTTGCGTCTGGTGTAGTAAAAATTTGCCCTGCGGTTATTCCAACATCAGCGGATGCGGATAAGTCTTCGCGAACCGTTTTCTGTTTTTCAGTCGTTTGATATTGACGATCAACGTGTCCTAGCACATGCCTTTTAAACACATACCAATTGGATAGTATTTGGGAACATCGTGGGAATGTGCACACATATCGATAGTTCCTTGGGATCTTATGTAATATGGTTAGATGGTCAAAGTATACGTAAACATTCATGGCAGTGACTGTGCAGCCTTCAATCATACAGTGGAACATATTGTTATTGCGATAAGTATCCCTTGAGCTTGTTGATGGATTCATATTGTTCTGGTACAGCTAAATCATATATGAAAGAACAAATGAAATTCCATATCAGTCTACACATTTTTGAATATTCTAATCCGAAAATTGAGCTGAGCTTCACTAAAACATCGATGGCTCTTTCTGCCGTATCAAGTACGTATACAATAGACTTATAATGTACTTCGTATCTGCCACTCAACGACGTGATATCTTTGCCTCTGAATACTAACTTTGGGACGGTTTTAAGACCTAGTGACTCGTACGCTGCATTAAAGTCGTTGATCTTCTGGGTCACTTGATGATCTGATTCCGCAAAAAAGATGATGTCTTCCTGCGCTGATAGAATTGATGGCTTATATGTTTTGGTCACTTTAGTTGGTTTCAAAACATTATTCAGCAAAAGAAGAACAGCCGAGATGGTCGAATCTAGAAATACATTTTAAAAATATTCAATTAGAGTTAAAAACATTGTACAATATGGGTGCAACTACCTCTATCGGCGTCTGATGATTTGATGAAATCTAGCAGATTCGATGATACATTATCTTTGAAGGGTTGATCGAGATACTTGAGGATCTTAGGTAAAAACTGATTCCATTTAGTGATACCATTGCACAGTGGGCCACGTCGTGGAATTAGGAGGAAAAAAATATTCTCACCATAATGATAATTTTTTAGGATCAAAGTGTCTTCAGCAAAGTCAAAGCTTATTATTTAAGCTTTATTTTGAAGTTTGTTGCAATAGGGTGGCCCCACTACATTTTGAGATAAATTTTTTAACTTCTATATTTCTAATTTTAGCATTGTGCGATGTTCTAGAAAGTTGTTCCTTATTTAATTATGAGGCACTTTGCTGAAGAAACCATCTTTGTACGTCGTTTGTATCATTTGTTATGATAGTTTTAAATAATTATGTTAGGGTGACCCTAAAAAATCAATATTTTGATTGTAACTTTTTAGTTTTAATTTCTATCGAATTGACGTCTTCTACAAAGTTTTAGAGCATAAAAAAATGCACTATCACTGTTTTTCTTGAAAAAATCCGTTGTTTTCAAATGCTTGTATTTTTGAATGGGGGAAAAGGGGGATCCATTTTTCCCTGGGTTAGACAGAGGAAGGGCTAAGGATTGCTCTGCATATTTTGATATTGGGGAATTTGAGGGAATTTGAGGTTTTTCCATCATTTAAAAAAATGGCTTTATGTACGAGGAAATCAAAATCATCAGTTCTAGAAGTGTTATAAAACCGAAAATTCCGCCCAATTCGTCAAAAACAAAATGTTTATAGTAATCATAACTTCCTTATATATTTCCAGCGCATCTTCACTCAATATACCGATTGGTAGGATAACATGTTCAATAATATCAACGCTTATCAACGTGACAACTTCACTGAACAGACCGTAATCGTAGGTTGTTTACATCACTCGTTCAATCGATTTTACTTTTAAATCGCTAGGGTGGTACGGAAAATTAGGTTTTTTAGTGTATTTTTTATTTTAATTTTATCTAGATATATATTAGGGTGGTTCAAAAATTCTATTTTTCTCCACACCGATCACTCAATTCTGTCCCATGTTCTGAGTGTCCTCCGCGAATTGATTTAGCACGAGCCGTTTAAATTTGCTTGGGAATTAGTATGAGCAAAGTGAACTTTTGATCATACTGATTATGGCACTTTCCAATTAGGCGCTGGCGAAAACAGAACCAACATAGCCAAAAGGAGGTCTAAAGAATTATCACTCGGATAATCGTTCGAAAATTTAGTAATCGATTTTAATTTATGTTGTAGTTCTTTGGAGCTTATCGCGAAACTACTTCACAGGCAACATTGCTGCTCTTGGCGCGAAAGATAGCACTGACAAAAGAAGAAGTTCAATAATCATAACCAAAGATTCGCAAGCTGGATTAAAACCGATAACTAATTATTGGAACGATTAATCAACATGCGATTTTGGCCATGTGGGTTCTTTTTTCGCTGTATGGGGAAGCGCCATAATCAGTAGGATGAAAAATCCACTTCCCCATACTAATTCCCATGCAAACTTGAAACGGCTCAAAGCTAAATCAGTTGTTATCAAATTTCGCTCAAATTCGCGGAGGACACTAAGAACATGGGACAGAATTGAGTGATCGGTGGAGAAAATCGAATTTTTGAACCACCCTAATAATAGATAAAAGTAAAATAAAAACTACGCTCGAAAACCTAATTTTCCATACCACCCTAACGATTTTAAAGTAAAATCGATTGAACAAGTGATGTAAACAACTTACGATTACGGTCTGTACAGTGAAGTTGTCACGTTCATAAGCGTTGATATTATTGAACATGTTATTCTACCTATCGGTATATTGGGTGAAGATGCGCTGGAAATATATAAGGAAGCTATGATTACTATAAACATTTTGTTTTTGACGAATTGGGCGGAATTTTCGGTTTTATAACACTTCTAGAACTGATGGTTTTGATTTCCTCGTACATAAAGCCATTTTTTCAAATGATGGAAAAACCTCAAATTCCTCAAATTCTAATACCAAAATATGCAGAGCAATCCTTAGCCCTTCCTCTGTTCTAACCTAGGGAAAAATGGATCCCCTTTTTCCCCATTCAAAAATACAAGCATTTTAAAACAACGGATTTTTTCAAAAAAACAGTGATATCTCTGCAATCCACCAATGAATTTACTTGGTTATGTAACCAAAACGTGCATTTTTTTATGCTCTAAAACTTTGTAGAAGACGTCAATTCGATAAAAATTAAAACTAAAAAGTTACAATCAAAATATTGATTTTTTAGGTTCACCCTAACATAATTATTTAAAATTATCATAACAAATGATACAAACGACGTACAAAAATAGTTTCTTAAGCAAAGTGCCTCAAAATTAAATAAGGAACAACTTTTTAGAACATCGTACAATGCTAAAATTAGAAATATAGAAGTTAAAAATTTTATCTCAAAATGTAGTGGGGCCACCCTATTGCAACAAACTTCAAAATAAAGCTTAAATAATAAGCTTTGACTTTGCTGAAGACACTTTGATCCTAAAAAATTATCATTATGGTGAAAAAAGTTTTTTCCTCCTAATTTTACGACGTGGCCCAATGTGCATTGTCGTCACCTAATTTCAACAATTTGAAATCTATTTCAACCTATTTCAGGAGGACAATAAAAATGTATTATATATAAATTGATTAATATTCATTATTTTAAAATTATAAAATAATCATGCTAATAGCCTATTAAGATTACGCCATTTATTATATGATAAAGAGTAACTTTATCTGGCTTCGGAGTAAAATGTTAACCACTATTTTAAAACATCCATCGAACGGTCGAGGAAATATATGCACCGATTTTTTTTAAATGAATTGTTTGATTGTATCCATACTACCACAATAAGCATGCTATTAAATATAAGGAATGGAAATCCAAAAGAGCCTATCCAAAAGCTTGAGATTTATTGTTCTAATGGTTTGTTCAAATATAACGCAAAAATTAAGTTTTTAAGCATTTAAGTCTTTCGCACCCATTAAAGTTCTTGATAGTACATAATAAACTCCGGAACTCATGTCAAACAACTTGATCAATCATTTTCCGAATTGAAACATATTATGAATGCATGAATAGTTCATAACAAAAAATCAAATTAGTTTTGCCAAATCAACAGGCTCACGTGTAACAAGTATTTAAACAAAAACATTTCATTTTAAATATTCTGAGTAAATTCGAAATAAAATCTGAATATTATTAATTTATGTTGCGTTGCGTAATATTCGATCACCCCATTAAATTATGTTAGATATAATTTATTCTCCGTGTAAGTCAAAGCAATAACAAGAAAAAACGTCACATTAATCTAAAAGAAAATAGTAATTAAGTAATATCTAAGCCATATCCAAAACGCTAATTTATTCCTAAATGTAGACTTACTTATTAGAATTTAGAATGTGTTCCATGAATCGCTGGAAAAAGTAAGTAAAATTTGTTTCATAATGGAAAAAGATATTCACTAAATTTATGTTATGATTGAAGCCAGTCGACAGATGATTTTACTTCCTACGCCTCCTACGCCTATACGTTTGTTGCCTGGGTTGTATTTATTGTAATTGACTGGTTGTGCTTTGAATTAAATTCTGAAATGTTTTATTATTGTCGGCGTAGCACCAACTTAGGATTCATACAAAATGATTTAGAGGTGGTCCAGCAGAGTGTTGCAAATTGTTAATTTTCCTTAGATAAAAGAATTAAGTTAATTTCCTAATGGGCAAGAAGGGCAGAAAATTTATACCATGAACATTTTCAGCATACTCTTCGGCAATAACCCAATAGGACACAATAGGGAACAATTAAATTAATGCTAATTAATGAATCAAAACAAAGTATTATGTGTGCAGCTCAAAACCGAATTTTTGAACTCACGACAATCAATTTTTCTCCTATTAGTCGCAAGTTTCATTACTGCGCATCTGGTTGCGAACAATGTGCACTAGTTGCGCAATGATGCGCTATAAGTTGAACGCGAATAAAATCGGTTTTCGCGAGTTCGAAATTCGATTTTCAACTGGAACCATAATAATGATGCATCGATAGAGTATATTCTGATATTAGGGAGGATCCATTAATTACGTAACGCAAAAATTGACCATTTTCAAGCCCCCTCCCCTATGTCACACTTTTTGTATGAATCATTGAAAGTTTTTGTATCGATTGTCGTACTTCGGTAAATCCCCCTTCTAAGCGTTACGTAATTTATGGATGCTCCCTTACCTATAGTGAAGTCGAGATGATTTTCAAGACAACGTGGTTTTGCTTTGCAGCTTTTGAAATACTTGCATATCTTGTCGCTTGGCTACGAATTTAGCATTATGTATCATAAGTTTTTTATATGGAACCACATTGAATGATCAATTCATTTGATCAAAAAGCGTTCAAGCAAAAGTCATTTCAACCTAATACATATTAATTTGAGTCGATGTTGTGTTTTTGACCTATAACGGAAGTAAGTGGTTTGACGCTAATTTAATTAGGTAAGTAGAATTGAGAATTATGTCTGCTAAAAGAAAAAAAAGATATACTACCTGTAGTCGCATATATGTCCCATCTTCGCTGGATTATCTGTTCATGGGAAGATATGCGATTACAGGCTGTACCTTGGTGTATAGAATATACTCACAATCTGATATCCATGTTCATCGGAATAATGTCGATGTGTTGTGAGAATCTCATCGACGTTTGCACAGTTCAGCAGTTTGGGTTTTCGGCTTTCAAAAGACTCGATCCATTTGTCTAAAACCGTGCTCCATGGACGAGAATTTCTTTCCAACCACAATACTGCTTCCTTTGCTGCTGGGTTGCTCACAGTAGATGGATCAATCAGATTTTTTTTCCCATACAGATGTTCCTCTTCTTTAAACGCTCGTTTGATTAACTTTTGTTTCAGGTTAGTTATTCTATTAAAAAGTTTACCACCGTGGTTCTTTCGCTTTCCACTTCGTGCTACAAAGTACGTGTCCTGGAAAGGTTTTTAATTTTTAGTATGAATAATAATTGAGTTGGAAATTCAATACATACCAATGTTTCGTGTTTGAATTGAGTTATTATTGCTTCACTGTAGTCACGAAGGACTTCTTCTTTGACCGCAATGCCCAAGCTATTATGGTAATCGGCGATAATTCCAACCAGCTCCCGCTGACTTTCATTTGATAGAGGACCTCGTGCTCCTCGCTTCAAAATCTCCTTCCCTGTAATAGTTCTGTTCAATAGTTCAACCAAGATTTGAACACTGAATCTTTGAACAGCTTTTATCAATATTTTTTGGCCAACTTGATCCAATGCTTTTGAGCAGCTCGGCCCTCCTACATGCGCTGGCGTGATGCTTGATACTATTTGTACATCGTTTCCGTAATTGCTCGATTCTCCTACAGATGCTGATGTATTGCTTGGTACAGATTGGGTTTTGCCTCCAATACTCACGGTATTAATGTTGACTATTTCGGTGACTGATAAATGGTTCGGTCCTTCTGCAGGCGCTGGTAGATCGGGTAGATTTGCACGTGGCAGGCATTACCGCTTGTTGTTGGTGTTGAATTGTGCTGTAAATCAGGTCTACTCCGGACTTTCTTCTCTGGTTGGTTGGAACAATTTGGTTCCTGGATAGGTGATGCTATCTTGTATTGTACAGATCGAGCTCCGCTGGAAATTTTATAAGGATTGTTCTGGATATTGGTCTTGATGTGGACTACTCCGGAGGATCGTGAACAGCCAGGTTGTGTCACTGGGGCACTGGACGCGTTGGTTTCCGAATTCTTGAGGTTTTCTGTTTTAATGTGGATTACTTCAGCAGCTTGCGAACAACGGGGTTCCTCTACAGGACCATTTCATTGAGCTAGGTGAGTTTTTCCACCTTCGACTGCCCTCGAAAAGCCCGATTCTTCTATAGGAAATTTTGTGAAACGTGGTAAGAATTTGACTTCAGCCTCCGGATATCGCGGTGAATAATTCTCGTTGTGTACTCGAGGGATTATTTCGGTTAACCGCGAACAGCTAATTCCTTCTGCAGGCGCTAGTATTTGGTGTGAAAAAGTTTGACCCTTGGTACCTTCGATTGATTGAAGACTACTTGTATCTCCGACAAACACTGTTGTATTACGCGATGGAAAGTGAACTTCTTCTACAGTCGCTGGTGTTTTGCTTTCCTGTTGGCTCTCGAATTTAGGTTTGACTTGAAGTACTCTGATCTGTCTTTCACAGCTCGGTTCTGTAAGATTCGTTGGTGTCCGGCATAGAACGATTTTCGTTTTGCTTTCGTTGCTGATGTCGTTGGCTTCCGGAACGTTGGCAACAGCGTCGGAGTTAACGATTTCAGTACATTCCTCTAGGCCAATCTCACTGTCTACCGGTGGCGTAGTAACAATGTGCTCCTCTGTTTCTACTAATATTTCCTCGCCGTCCCATTCCTCTACATACACATTTGAAAATGTAACTAGATCGTATCCCTGCATAATATTCCAAATGATAATATTATGGAATAATAATTTATGTGGCTCATACTCACGTTAATCTTTCGCCATTCTGTTATGCGGCGGAAAATTTCATCGACGTTCCAAACTTCCTCGTCTATTTGGAGAGTTTCGAGCAGCTCGTTGCGAGAAATGTTAGCCAGCCTCTCTACATTAAAATTGTTTGCTGAAAACTATAAAACAGATTCAATTTATGGAAAGAAAACATACATCTCCAACCAAACACACCTTCGAAAATTTTAAGAATTTCGGCAGAAAGATCTAGCTCACTCAGCTCTATCGATGGAACGTGTTCTGTCGACGCCATTTTGCTTCTGCATTGCTTAAACATGAGAGTTATATGTGAAAAAATATAAATCTCGACTATTAGATGGCAAACATATTTTGTATATCGGCACAAACATATATAAAATGTGTAACGCTTATATGCGTTATGAATAATTTCATAAAAGATAACTGCTTTGTTATGACATTTATTTTTACACACATAAAAATAATGCTCATGCGTTGCGTTGCGTTGCGTTGCATTGCGTTGCGTTGCGTTGCGTTGTAACGGAGTATTTCGTAGATTGCATACTGATAGTTGTCATGTATATTCTTTACCTTTCTTACCCCAATTGCTTATGGATTTCCATTTGGGATTCAATGGAAATCCAATTGGGGGTCCAAAATGATAACACATGAAAGCTATCATTGCCGGCCACGCCCATCTTCTCCGTTACTAGGAAAGGGAAGGAAATGATGATATGACATCTACTTAACGAGAGGCCAGCGACTCACCGACGCCCTCATAGATGTCAAGGAATTGGATGGTGGGTAGGGTATGTGGTTTAGGAGTATCATTATAAGCAAATGATAGAAAATTCACACATAAAAATAATGCTCATGATATCTAATAAAACATATAAGATTTATCCCAATAAATTGTACATTTGGATTTTTATTAGTGTAGTTTTAAAACCAGAGCGTAGTGTACAAAATAGTAGTTTTTACCACGGATTTTTTTCTGTGTAGAAATCTAAAAATATATTCTGTGTGGATTCTATACAGCAGAATATCACAGTAGATCTCGGCACAGTAGCAGTTAAGTAACACTGAATGCCTAACAAATAGAAGCAAGGAATAATAGATTTTTCAGTTTTCACGTTTCCCAACCGAGTAAACAAACAAAATGTCATAGAGCTGTCTGTTCTGTTTCAGATTATAATAATACTGTTATCACTGTACCTGTGCAAAACAGGCAAAAATGTTCCCAAATTGATTGTTACTATGTTTTTGCATCATAGATGTAAAACCTACCAGAAAACGCCAAAATATAATTTTGGCCAGGATTTTGGTCTAGTTAACCCTTAGTGCAACGCAACGTTACGAACAGTGTCAATAAACCATTTTATAGAAAGCTCAAATGACAGGAGACCTAACACTAATATTTACATTTTACAAGGAACATTTGCGAAAATGGAATGAAATGATGATGATGATGACGAATTGATGATGGCCCACATGCAAATTTACCAAAACAAAGACCGAGCCGTCCACTCAAAATTTCGATCAGCTGATCGAACCTGTCTCGTAAAATGGCTTATTGTAAGGAATCATAAAGAGCGGAGCAGAATGGGTACGTTTGCCTGCGTTTTCATAGTTTTCCCATGGCAAAACTGTCAAAACGTACGCAAACGTATCCATTCTGCTCAGCTCTTAAGTCTTTCAGAAATTTTTATGAAATTCTCAAGAAGTTCATTAATTATAGTATTCTCATACCCTTGAGAAACAGATTATGATCTATTTTTTCTCGGATCCATGCAAAAAAGTAAAATTAGAATTTGTTGGTTTTTTAAGGCATTGAAAGGTGATGGATCTTGCCCCATCCCACTAGAGCACTTAAGCCACAGGGATGTCGTTATCGCTGAACGAAATCATTGCACGGGTTGTTCTACAGTGCAGTGGAGTTACATTGTGATGCAAATAACATAAAGCTAACTTTAATTGTCGTGTATATAGTTAGGAAAATCTATTTAATTGATTTTAACTTTATTGGTTTTGTCATCCACTACATGCTGATATGAGAATCATTTTTTTTTTTCAAACTATGTATCACAACAATGAAGCGAAATGCAGTCCAACACATTACAAATGGTTGAGGCAGCTTCAGGGAAACCCCAGACAGTATTATAAAATATCATCCTTAGATTGACTTCCCTCTTGTTTCAAGTTTCTTGTTCAGTTGTGTAGTATTCAACACCGAAGAACGATGTCATTGCTATCAGCATTTTTACTGTTTTGCGTGATCAACACTGCCCAATATGCCGGTGCTGAACTTCTAGGCAATCAAACAGTTCGAGGTAATTTACGTTTGTTTAGTTTTGAAATTTCGTAACGTGAACTTTATCAACTGTTTCCCAGATATCCTTGCGAAAAACAAATGCTTGTGTCGATGCGACGCAATCGACGATGGTTCGAAAAATTATTTGATTCCTTTTGATGTGAGTTGCTTTATGGTACTCGAATGAAAGATGTGTTCTAATTTGATTATCGTGATAGGACGGAACGTGGTTCGAAGCCATTTCATACTGCCACGAGCAGGGAATGTCGCTGGCACAAATTCGTGATCGGCGTGACCACCAGGATCTGGAAGAATGGCTTCGAGACAATGGTGATGGACCATCAGAGAGCTACTGGATCGGCGGCAATGATTTGGCGAAGCCAGGAATTTTCTACTGGGGTTTAACTGGAAAAGAGATACGATACAAACAATGGGCATCCGGAGAGCCGAACATGGCAGTGATGCGTGGTGAAAAAGAGCATTGTGTGGAACTCCGAGCGGATACAATGAAATGGAATGATTCAGTATGTTCTAAGAGATTGAAATTCGTGTGCGAACGGTTCAATTGAGAAATTAATGTTTTATTGCTTTGGAAAATAAATTCTTACTACTAATATTGACTCACATACTCACAAATATAGCGTTGTCTCCATTCGCATGGCACGTCGTTCCAAACGACACCGCCCCATCGTCCAATTTCGAGACAGTGCTCATTTCCTCCAGCATTATCGGGCTGTCCCGGCGAGTAGTTGAAGTAGCCGCTAATGTATCCGATGGGTTTATTGGTGGATATCCAAATGAAGTGACCTTCGTTTCCCAGGTCAGTGCCACCGATGTACCAAGGACCTTTAGTGTTAGTGGATTTGGCGATCGCCTGCTCTAAAAGCCGACTGTCTTCTTCGGAGGTGATCGTAGCTAACCGATGGCCAACGCTTTGGCATTGCCTCCAGGCTTCCAGGAATGTCACTTCTTTGTTGTTGTGCACAAAGTACTGCTTCTTAAAATTTGTTTGCGGACGACTATCCAAGCATGGAGATCCGAACGAAGAAACTGAAAAGAAACAAATAAATTATTGAACGTCTGCAAGGTATAGGGTACTTCTTACAGTAATCATCGTCACCGTTTGGAGCACAATAAACTGCGCCTAGCAAACAAATGATAACAAAGTGCAAAGAGATCGTTACACTCATTTTAAATTATTTAAGACGTGCTCGTGAATGGTCGCTGATGCTCAGCTTAATGATTGCGCTCACATATTCTTTTGCTTTTAAATGTGATGAGATAGCTAGTGGGGTTCCCCGTGAAATGGTAAACACTACTAGCAACTGTTCTAGAAAGCGCAATAAAATTTCGTAGTGTTCGTTTATTTATTAACTGTCATAAATCCAGGATAAAGTTTTGTTGCTTTTCAAAATTTATGGCATTTCTTATCAGAAGAAAATTATAATTGAATTTCTGCAAACAAGAATGTTGTCACCTGTTCAAATAAAGGGCAATGGGTATAACCGCAGGTAGACGTAGGACTTGTATAAACCTAATGTATTTATATTTGACTTTTGAATTTATTGGGTTTAATAGCTGTGTAGAATTATTAGCAATTTATTTTTTTCAAAACTTCTGGAAATAAAACAAATAATAAGAAAACATAATTAGAATAGATTTTTCTCTAACTATTAAACGCTTATTTACTCAAACAAATGTAGGGCATTTATAGATTTCTTATTGATAATAGTATTTAAAGTTAAAAAGTTATATTAATAAAATTTTAAGATTTTAAGGGGAATTTTTTTCGTCCCGTTTTCTATCTCATTGAACATATATTCATCTTTTCGCCAACCAAAGAAATACAGCACCAATTTGGTTGCTTTTTTGCCAACATGCGTGCTTACTTCTGAAAAAAAAAATACTAATAACCGTAACGTTTGGGTAGACACCATTACGTGGTGTATTCCGGGATAAGATCTACCACGGTTACATTGCCAGCTACAGGCAAATCCTGACCCTACGAATACCTTCCTCATTATCCAACTCCGTGATACTTATGGGTGTCTTTCCCTAGTTACGGGCGTGGCCAGGAGTAGTAATCCTCATGCTTTTGTTATTTTTGTCTAAGACTGGAATCAAGGACCACTCTCCTTCTTGATTTCTGATAACATTCTATATAAGGATCTCAAAAGTAAAACATGAGTATCACTAGTGCTCAATCTACGAATTACACCGTAACAATGGCACAGCTAATACTAATGCTAATGCGTGCTTACTGCTGAATAATAAATAAGAAATGTATTCAGATTTTTTGTAACACGTTCAGTTTTTGAGAAAACGGGTTTTAATTCACAAAATTACGTATTCTCGTGAAAGTTTTGTTTCTCTGTTCTGTGAAGCTGGTTTTCGGCTTCTAACTTTGAGAATGAGAAGTAGTACAGAAAAAATCGTACATGGTCCAAACCTGGGTGGTGCGGATAGAATCGATTTGGTTGTCAAACTGAAGCCAAAATTTTCTATTGTGCCGGAGCCAAACATAGAAGATTGTGGTTATGTTCGTTTCTGATCTAATATTGAGAAGTATTGTTATTATTTTGGGAAAAAATAAAAATAAACTTTGTTTGAGTTTTTTATTCTTTGTAACAAATATTCTCACATTATATTTCGAGTGGAAAATTAGTGGGAATGCAACTAAAAAGCACTCGTTACGAAATTTCACGAGATTCAGCAGCTGATTTGGAGCATGAATGTATGTAAACAATCGTAAAGTCATGAAGAGTCTAGCGCATTTGTGCGCTCTCATGCAGCGTGGAAAGAGAAATTCGAAGAGCGGGAAATGTTTGACAGCCAAGTAACTGCAAAATAATTTTGTTTATGGGAGTGATTTCAAAATATCCCTCTGCTGACTTGAGCGCAGAAAAGCGGCTCTATCCGCAGTACCCAGGTCCAAACAAGTAATTGAATTTTTTTATACGTTTATTTGTTGTGAAAACCGGAATTTATTTCACACAAGTACATATTTTCATGAACATATGATTTCTAGACCAACATTTGAAAAGGGCGTAACAGCCAAAATTTATTCCTTCTGATTCTTCGTCCACATATATAGCTATATATGTAGACGAGGAATCAGAAGGAATAAATTTTGGCTGTTACGCCCTTTTCAAATGTTGGTCTAGATTTGTTCGATTTTATTTGGCACGTACATTTGTTCTGAAAAACGGAATTCAATCAACAAAAGTACGTATTTTCATAGACATTTTGTTTATTTACTCAATAAAGCTCTCTGTCGGCGTTTCAATTCGAGAATAACATTTGAATTTCATAGAATAGACCTTCTAGAATGCATGTGGCTTACTGGATTTTATTTGGCACGTACATTGATTGTGAAAAACGGAATTAAATTCACGAAAGAACGTATTTTCATAGAAACTTGATTACTCTGTTCGTCAAAGCTATGTTTTGGCTTTTCACTTTGGGATTAAAGTTTGCATTTCATATAATGGGCTATGCAGAATGCATGTGGATTATTGCATTTAATTTTGCACAAATCATGTGCATTCTTGCCCATCCTATGAAATTAAAACTTTGTTGATACAGTGAGATACTGACATTCTGTTTTGCTGAGCAGAGGAACCAAATTTCCATGAAAATGTACACTTTTGTGAATTTATTTCCGTTTTTCACAACAAATGTACGTTCCAAATAAAATTCAACAACCCATATACCTTCTACAAGGCCCAGTCTATAAAACGCAAACTTCAATTTCAAAGTGAGAAGACGAAATTCAGCTTTGCAGAGGAGAGAAGCCAAATTTCTATAAAAATACGTACTTTTGTGAATTGAATTCCTTTTTCACATAAAATGTCCGTGCCAAATAAAATCCAATTAACCGTATGCATTCGGTAAGGCCTATTCTACAATATTCAAATTTCACTCTCAAAGTGAAGAGCCGAAGTTCAGCTTTGCCGAGGAGAGAAACCAAATTTCTATGAAAATACGTGCTTTAATGAATTAAATTTCGTTTTCACAACAAATACCAAATAAAATCCAACAATCAACATGCATTCTGCAATGCCCATTCTACAGAATTCAAAATTTATTCTCAAAGTGAGGAGCCGAAATTCAGCTTTGAAGAGAAGAGAATCCAAATTTCTATGAAAATACGTACTTTTGTGAATCAAATTCCGGTTTTTACAACAAATGAACGTGTCAAATAACATCCAACAACACACATGCATTATGAAAGGCCTATTTTACAAAATTCAAGTTTTTTTTTTTCAAAGTGGGGAGCCGTGATTCAGCTTTGCAGAATGAAGAAACCAAGTTTGTATGAAAATACGTACTTTTGTTAATTAAATTTCGTTTTTCACAACAAATGAACGTTCCAAAACAATCGCCCACATTCATTCTATAAGGCCCATTCTACAAAATTCAAACTTTATTCTCAAAGTGAGTAGCCGGAATTGAGCTTTGCATGGGAGAGAAACAACATTTCTATGAAAATACTTTCTTTTGTGAATTTGATTCCGTCTTTCACAACACATGTACGTGCCAAATAAAATTTAACAACCAATATGAATTCTTAAGGCTCATTTCATGAAATACAAACTTTATTCTCAATGGTAGGGGTGGAAATTCAGCTTTGCTGTAGTTAGTTAAAATCCGTTTATCTCAAACATTGGACATGTTACAGAAAATAAGAATATGTATCGGAATGCAGCGTAAATAAATCTATTAAGTACATTGGGCGAAAAAAAGCTAAATTTTATTGGATAGTGTTATTCAATATTTTGGCTCCAAACTCCAAGTCTAGTCAAGTTTAATAATATAATTTCTCAGAAAATGAAAACCAAAGTATAATATAATGTTTATTAAAACATTCTTCTGGAAATTATTTCATTGACTTTTTGAAAGCATTTACATGTAATACAGCGAAATTTTCTAATCTAGAATGGATATCAACATCATTGCTTATTGTGCATCATTTAGTTGCTAAGCCAATGAATGAAAATAAATATTTTTAATCAATTTTTTTTTATCAGTGTAGTTGATTTTTTTATGCTGGGGAATCAGAACTGTTATAGCATAACCCTGTTTTAATGTACGTGTCGTTTAGTACCAACCACAACTTAACATATGGTCGTCAATATGGCACTGACTCGTTCCCATCGCGGAATGATGCGGATTATGAAACCAATCTTTTCCCTGAATGAGCAGACCAAATCACTCTGGGCTTCTTCTTCTTATTGGCATTACATCCCCACACTGGGACAGAGCCGCCTCGCAGCTTAGTGTGCATTAAGCACTTCCACAGTTATTAACTGCGAGGTTTCTAAGCCAAGTTACCATTTTTGCATTCATATATCATGAGGCTTACACGATGATACTTTTATGCCCAGGGAAGTCGAGACAATTTCCAATCCGAAAATTGCCTAGACCGGCACCGGGAATCTGGGCTAATTTTATTTTTCATCATCCACCTCAGCCATCATTGGCCTCTAACAAAAGATATTTTAGTTACCAGATAAAGATTGTCGCTGTCGTCGCTGTCCGGATCATCTTTTGCTGGCGACGATAGGGGAGCTAAATGTCAAAAAGTAAAATCCATACGATTTGACAGCTTGGTACCCAACATGTTGCGGACAGCAGAAGAAAGGGAACCGAAGCGACAATCTTTATCTAGTAACTAAAATATCTTTTCCTCTAACCGTGAACTTTGAGAGATGCGATGAACGATCGCATTGATCGCAACCGACACAACTGAATCCTACCATCATCAAGCATAGAATAACAAAAAAATGTGTCCTCTTCTTTCATGCATATTCGCAAACCCACCGGCAGCTCTCCCGCTGGGGACTGCATGTTGTGTACGTAAACACCAGGGGAGAAGGCGACTGAAGCCCTACCCCGACATGTGCGACATCTGGATTTGATTCTAAAATGTAAACAACAGTATTAATTCTCTACCGTCTTTTTCTTATGGCGAGGCAATTTTTATGCACACTTTTGTTTTCGATATTTATGGAATCCTTATCCAGATTGCTATCGGAAATCAAGGTGGGGAGTTACCCTTGATTCCAATCTAAGATAAAAATGGCATAAGCATGAGGATTACTACTCCCGGCCACGCCCATTTTTACCGTAACTAGGGATAGGAAAGGAAATGTTGATGTAAAACTTACTTAACGAGAAGCCCCCAACTTGGCGACGCCCTCATAAGTTCTACGGAGTTGGTGGTTGGGTAGGGTAAGGTAGGTCATGGAGGTTTGCCTCAAGCTGGAAATTCGACCCACAGACTATGTAGTTTACCTGTTTTTATTTAAACTCTTGCCAGCCGGCTTTCGAAAGAGTATGCTAATATCGATTTTATTTACAGTTTATTCTTTAAATAATTTACAGGCGATTTCTTAACCTCAATCTATCAACAACTATCCGTTGAACAAATCTAAATTTATCAAATTTATACTTTCTGCTCAGTGAGCAAAACGATTCTTCTAGGTTCATCGAATACAAAAATCAAACCATGCCTTTTAAAGATAATTATACTAAACATTTTACAAAGTTTTATTTGAAGTTTTTTCGCAATTTCTGATATAAAAATTCAATAGCTCTGTGACGTAAACGGCCTAAATGCACCACCACCAGAAAATATTCATCACGCGGTGATCTACCTAAACACATATCACACATAGTAATAGAAATGGTACTTCCTTTTGCGTTGTACAAATATGTTGCATTTCACCAAGAACATGACTCTTCTCTTTTCTCCATTCCAGCAAACGTTATAGGGACTCGAAAAAGAATTTATTTGCAGTAACTAACCGAATACAAATATGTGCCCAATAACGATTGCGCACTAACACCGGTTCTAAGCTTCGATGCAGAGTACACGAGCTTTTTTCGCCAGTGACAGGTGTATGAGGCCCTTGGTAAACACAGCTAACGAACTAGAAAAGACAATTGGAAAAAATGCGCGAGCAAAAAGCACGTCAGCACGCGCTGCTGTCACAAACTCGCACACTGCAGGCACTGCTTCTGTAATACACAAAGAAAATCGTGCGTTGGACCTAAAGGCCCCTGACTTACATCATTCTGATGGCCGTGCTAGGAATGCACGAACGGGATGCACAATCTGAATTGTTTACTGGCTTTGACACGAATTTAAATTTTCAATAGCTTTTCGCAATAATCTCAAGTTTTAATAAAATTCGCAAATTGCTGAAGAGTGTTCGAGTTGATTGATATGAAAATCTTTAAAATCCATCTAAAAATAAAGGCGCTAATAACGTTCGAAATCTTCCCTTTCAGCGAAACGCTCACAATTTAGAAAAAAATAAATAAATAAATGACACCCAGTATAGTAAAGAAAGACGAAAGTCCTACGTAAGAAAAACTACAAGAAACAGCCCTACGATTCACGCTGTACGAAATATAGAAGTAGAATACGAAGATACTTTAAAATTTGTGGTCGGATTTAATAGCACATCCAACGTGCTCGTGCCTTCAAATGATTGGAAGCATTTAATTGTTACAACCTTTACCAAGCCCCGAGTCTTTCGGTTACCCAACACTATATTATTCCCTTTTAACTATATTATATATTATTGTATAAAAATCATGAACAAATGTATTAAAAACACGTTTTCGGCTTCGTAACGCTTCACCATAAATAAACCTTCCAAATTAACCCTACCTTCCAAATGTATCCCTGCATTCGTATCGAAATCAAAGAACTATTTTTCTTCAAAAAAACAGCCGGTTTCGACTAGCAACCCTATAACCTTCTAGTATTTCTAGTTTCGACGATGGGTTGCCAAGAAATGTCGTTCACACGCTTCCTATACAGTAGTCGGTACATGCTCAAGAATAACACTCACTATTTCAGAAAATGTTTTAGTACAAGTATATTCCCAGGATGTGCACATACGGTGAACGATTATAAGACGGTTTTTTCTTTCAAAGGCGAAAGGCTTAGAACAGTGATCCCAAGCATGCTTACTATCAAGGGCCGCACAGTAGCTTTGAGCTGTTGAAGCGGGCCGCAGTATATTTACAAGATTTGTTTTCCAGTTTAGGGATCGTACACTAATTACGCAAGCCTTTATGGGGGGGTGGAGGGGTCTTCCATTGTCTCACACTCCATATAAATGAAAAAATATTTGTATGGGAAAAATCTTACATGGGGGGGAGAGAAGGTTGAAAAACCCAGAAAAATTGCTTACGTAAGTAGTGTACGGCCGCTAATTTCAGAATATTGAATATTTGAACAAAATGTTTTATTCCTGTAAATCTTTTTCAAATAAAATATGTACTTCATTCTACAGATTTTATTGCCGTAGCTGGCTTTTAGTCTATAGTACCGTTTTTACAGTGGCGGACTTGTCATGAGAATTTTTTTTTTTGCTATAGCATCTTTTCGGCCCAAAAGGCAGAAAATATTCTATGCTGTTTTCCCAAATGATCATGTAACAACCGATTATATAATTTTAATCACTACATAACTTTTCGTAGTAAAAAAACTTTTCTGGTATTATGAGCTGCATACGGGATTCTGAGAAAAAACTCGTTTGAGATTTTAAACAGAATTCATCTGGAATACTCAGCAGACTTACTTACTTACTTAATACTCAGCAGAGTCCGTTTGGAATTCTAAACTGAATACGTTTGAAATTCTGAAAAGAGTTCTTTCAGGAATCTGAACAGAATAGAATCAGAATTTTAAACAGAATCCGTTTGAAATTCTGAAGAGAATCTATTCGCGATGCTGAACAAAATTCTGGTCGACATTCGGGGCAGACGAAGCTCTATCTATTAAAGGTACACTCAACCCTCCTTTTACGGCAGTTTTTTTTACGTCACTTCGTTTTACGGCCTCCTTTTTACGGCACGTGACGTAAAAAAAATTTGAAACATTATTGACATCCAAAAGTAAGCCTATGAGAAGGCACTCTTAGAAACCCAAAGAACAAAGTAGATGCTTTGTATACACATCATTTGCCTTCAACAATTGTTCCGATCCAGTTCATCCAAGAATTTCCTGGAGTCTACACGCGTAACCGAAGACCTAAGGTCTACAAACGTGGCGAAAGAGCTGTTATCTATTGTAAAAAATGGTTTATGCCCAATTTGATATATTGAACCAAATTCCGTTCCAGGTCATACAAGAATTCCTTGGATTATAGGTCTTGAGGTCTACCCGCGATACCGAAGGGCTGTTATCTCTTTTATTAAATGGTTCATGCTCTGTATGATCTATTAAACTAAACTCAATATGCCTTAAGCAGCCGTTCCTTTACTGGTCATCCAAGAATTCCCTAGACTCCTCAGCCGCGGATTCATCCCAAATATGTCCTCCGAGTATTTGTCTTTCACTTGCGTCTCAAATGTAGGCATATGAGTTGTTCTAAGATCTCCAAATTGCCCTTGAGTTTGAATCAAATGGTCTGCCGAATCAACCAAGGCTTTCATGATGTTCCCAGCCGCGGTATTAACCCAATTATGTCCTCCGAGTATTTGTCTTTCACATGGGTCTCAAATCCAGACATATGAGATGTAGTAAGATCTCCAAATCGTCCTGGAGTTTGAATCAAATGTTCTGAAGAATCAACCAAGGCTTCCATGATGTCCCCAGCCGCGGTATCAACCCAATTATGTAATCCTCTTAGTAATTTTCTCTCACTTGTGTCTCAAATCCAGACATATGAGATGTAGTAAGATCTCCAAATCGTCCTGGAGTTTGAATCAAATGGTCTGCCGAATCAACCAAGGCTTCCATGATGTCCATAGCTGCGGTATCAACCCAATTATGTCCTCCGAATAATTTTCTTTCCCTTGCGTCTCAAATCCAAGCATATGAGATGTAGTGAGATCTCCAAATCGTCCTGGAGTTTGAATCAAATGGTCTGCCGAATCAACCAAGACTTTCATGATGTTCATAGCTGCGGTATCAACCCAATTATGTCCTCCTAGTAATTTTCTTTCACTTGCGTCTCAATTCCAGACATATGAGATATGGTAAGATCTCCAAATCGTCCTGGAGTTTGAAACAAATGGTCTGCCGAATCAACCAAGGCTCTCATGATGTCCATAGCTGCGGTATCAACCCAATTATGACCTCCTAGTAATTATCTTTCACTCGTGTCTCAATTCCAGACATATGAGATATGGTAAGATCTCCAAATCGTCCTGGAGTTTGAATCAAATGGTCTGCCGAATCAACCAAGGCTTCCATGATGTCCATAGCTGCGGTATCAATCCAATTATGTCCTCCTAGTAATTTTCTTTCACTTGCGTCTCAAATCCAGACATATGAGATGTAGTAAGATCTCCAATTTGTCCTGGAGTTTGAAAAAAATGGTCTGCCGAATCAACCAAGGCTTTCATTTTGTTCATAGCTGCGGTATCAACCCAATAATGTCCTCCTAGTAATTTTCTTTCACTTGCGTCTCAATTCCAGACATATGAGATATGGTAAGATCTCCAAATCGTCCTGGAGTTTGAATCACATGGTCTGCCGAATCAACCAAGGCTTCCATGATGTCCATAGCTGCGGTATCAACCCAATTATGTCCTCCGAATAATTTTCTTTCACTTGCGTCTCAAATCCAGACATATGAGATGTAGTAAGATCTCCAAATTGTTCTGGAGTTTGAATCAAATGATCTGCCGAATCAACCAAGGCTTCCATGATGTTCATAGCTGCGGTATCAACCCAATTATGTCCTCCGAGTATTTTTCTTTCACTTGCGTCTCAAATCCAGACATATGAGATGTTTTAAGATCTCCAAATTGTCCAGGAGTTTGAATTAAATGGTCTGCCGGATCAACCAAGGCTTCCATGATGCCCCATGCCGTGGTATCACAATGGCACAATTATGTTTCCAGGGTATTTGTCTTTCACTTGCGTTTCAATTCCAGGCATATGAGTTGTTGTAAGATCTCCAAATTGTCCTGGAGCTGGAATCAAATGGTTTGCCGAATCAACCAAGGCCTTCATGATGTCCCCAGCAACCCCAGTAACAACCTGCGCAGCACAAGTCAGACAATCATCCCAAGGAACATTTTTAGTTCTATAACGGTCATGAAAACCATTATTTGCTCTACATGACTTCGGTAAAATCAGCATAAAACTAAAATGTTTGTAGGGATGGTTCTAGCAATTTGATTGTGACTAAATTCGGCAATTCATATGGGCCATGCCCTTTTTGATCCATAGAACTAAAGTGAATACGGCTTCAACTATTGTTCCATTGCAGATCATCCATGAATATCATCCATCCCTGAAATATAAGCTTTACGGTCAACACGCGTAACTAAAAGGCTGTTATCTCTTTAAAAAAAACTTGCTCATACCCGTTTTGATCCATAGGACTAAATTGGATACCTCTTCAACTATTGTTCCATTTCAGGTAATTTAAGAAACTCATAGAGTACTGGTCTTTAGGTCTACAGGATTATTATTTTTAAATGATTTATCCCACTTTGATCCATAGATTCATATTAGATACGCATTTAACAATTATTCCACTCCAGGTCATCGAAGAAATATCTGAAGTCTAGACTTCGTGGCCGGGGATATAATGGAAGCCTTGATTGATTCGGTAGACCATTTGATTCAATCTCTAGAACAATTGAGAGATCTTACAACATGTTACATGTCAGAATTTGAGACGCAATTCGCAAACTATCCAAATTCCAGGAAAACTTTGAGATCTTACAACACCTCATATGCCTTGATTTAATACGAGTGCAAGACAAACACTCGGGGAATATAATGCAGTTGATACCGCGAGTGAAGAAATCATGAAAGCCTTGGTTGATTTGGTAGACCATTTGATTCAAACTTCAGGACAGTTTGAAGATCTTACAACACGTCATATGTCTTGTTTTGAGATGCAAGTGAAAGAAAAATATTTAGAGAACATATTGGAGTTGATACCACGGCTTAGGACATCATGAAATCTTTGGTTGATTCGATAGATCATTTGATTTAAGCTTCAGGACAATTTGGAGATATTAGAACATCTCATATACCTGTATTTGAGACGTTAGTAAAAGACAAATAATCGGAGGACATAACTGGTTTGATATCGCGGCTGGGAGCACCATGAAAGCCTTGGTTGATTCATTACACCATTTGAACAATTTGGAGATCTTAAAACATCTCATATACCTGGACTTGAAACGCAAGTAAAAGTCAAATACTCGGAGGGCATGATTGGAATGATACCGTGGCTGGGGGCACCATGGAAGCCTTGGTTGATTCATTTCACCATTTGATTTAAACTCCAGGACAATTTGGAGATCTTTCAATATCGAATATGCCTGTATTTGAGACGTTAGTAAAAGACCAATACTCAGAAGACAAAGTTGGGTTGACATCGAAGCTGGAGACATCGTGGAAGCCTTGGTTGATTCTGTAGACCATTTGATTCAAACTCCAGGACAATTTGCAAATCTTAAAACATCTCATATACATGGACTTGAGACGTAAGTGAAAGACAAATACTCGAAGGGCATGAGTGGAATGATACCGCAGCTGAGGACATCGTGCAAGCCTCAGTAGATTCGGTAGACCATTTGATTCAAACTCCAGGACGATTTGGAGATCTTACAACTGCATACATGCAAGAATTGAAGACGGATGTGAAAGACAAATAATCGGAGGACAAAATTGGGTTGACACCGAGACTGGAGACATCATGGAAGCTTTGGTTGATTGGGTGGACCATTTGATTCAAACATCAGGACAATTTGGAGATCTTACAACATCTCATATGTCTTGTTTTGAGACGCAATTGAAAGACAAATCCTCGGAGGACATAATTGAGTTGATACCACGACTTGGAACACCATGAAGGCTTTGGTTGATGCGGTAGACCATTTGATTCAAATTCCAGGACGATTTGGAGATCTTACAACTTCATTCATACAAGAATTGAAGACGGATGTGAAAGACAAATAATCGGAGGACAAAATTGGGTTGACACCGAGACTGGAGACATCATGGAAGCCTTGGTTGATTCGGCAGACTATTTGATTCAAACTTCAGGACAATTTGAAGATCTTTCAACACCTCATATGTCTTGTTTTGAGACGCAAGTGAAAGACAAATCCTCGGAGGACATAATTGAGTTGATACCACTACTTGGGACATCATGAAGGCTTTGGTTGATTTGGTAGACCATTTGATTCAAACTCCAGGATGATTTGGAGATCTTACAACATCTGCTGGATTCGGAGAAATCCTACAATACCTCATGTAAGACGCAAGTGAATGTATATGAAAGTATCCTCACTATCAATAAATTAAGTAAAATACTAGAAATTTTAGCAAAAATTCTTTTTACGTCACATTCGATTTACGTCCCCCCAATAAGTGACGTAAAAAGAGGGTTGAGTGTATCAAAATATGAGCGTTATCCGAGGATGACCCCCTTAAAACAGTTTTTTTAAATTAACTTTTCAACCAGATTTTTTACATTTTCGTGATTTCTACAAAGTTATTCGGGTCAACAAAATACACATTTTGATTACTGTAGAGAGTTTCTACCTTTTAAACTAAAAAAGTTATGTAAGTTTTTCTATTTTTTTAAGGCTAACTTTTACCTTAAGTAACTTCTTCCGGCGCAAAATGGCGCAGTTGGTTCAGATGGCACCTGAAAGTCCTGGCTTTCTGCTACATCTGACATGTGAAACCCCTTGTAGGCAAAAGTGGGTAAGGAATGTTACATTCAGAGGAAGTGTTCAATGTATTGGAGTTCGAAACACTCGATTTCACGATCACAACTGAATTACTTTTAAACCTTATAATTTGAAGGTTCGGTCTCTTCTAAGAAGTTCTTAGGGATGAAAAGACGCTTTTTTTGAAATACAATTTTTAATGGTTAATCCTCCTAGAAGTTAGTTGAAAATTTTCTTCTCGTCAAAAAATTAAATACTATATTTGTGTTCTCATCAAAGCTGTGGAAAATTCGATTACGAACAACTTAAGTTACATTTTTTAAGATAAGTTACATATAAAAAATGCCGAATACTACCACTAAAGCGCAACCGAATAGAGCTCATTGCAGCACATAGTTTCTGTTTCTAAAAATGTTTTCAAATATAAATTCTTGTTGAACTTATTTTTATTATACATTTGTCTCTATATTTAAAGGTGGGGACATCGTTTCTCTGCAAATTTTAGTAATTACCTTTATTATTCACACTCGCTATCCGATGAATCTTGAGCATCAGATTCAATGAGAAGGTCTTTCGCATCTTCTGACAGTATGTTGATAGCTTTTTTAGGCCATCCACGAGTTTCAGTCACTGCTGGATCTGAAGACAGAAGCAGCCAGTGCAGCAGGTCCACATTAGCGCTCTGCCGGGAAATCTTTCGAGTGTGGTTCTCTCGGTATCTATATGATTAAAATTGTGTGAAGAAAGTATGATATTTACTCAAGCATATATATTTTTACCTTTTCCATTCTTTGTTCTTCGCCTCCTGAGCTTCTTCGGAGAGTTGTCCAATCGGGATTAAGAAGTAATCTATAACCGCCGATCCGTGAATGAGAACTTTGTGCACACTTGCAGGAAGATAATACCATGGATACGAAGTAACGCACAAGCGTGCGGTCTCTTTACAAAAAGCATCGAAAGCAGCAATATTAACTTTCAGCCCAGATGCCATAACCTGCAATATTGACCCGCAGCGTTGAATGATGACTACGTCTAATCCAGTAATAGCGGCCACTTTTTCAGCATTTTAAAAAAATCTTCTTGCAACGTTTCCTGTATTCGATGTTCCACTCCCCCCTGCTCGTGGCTTATCGACGTGTAGTCCTAGCTCTAGTTTGAACTTCTGCTGAATGCATTTTTTTCTCTTCAGCATTTTTACTTCCAGCCGATAGGCTACTTTCAACAAATATTCCATGAATCTGATCCATGCATGTAGAGTACTTAACCCAAATTGATAGTTGTCAGTCTCTATTCGAAGCTCCTGCACAGCCTTAAGATTGTTCATCTCCGTTGGCTTGGCGTTACAAATGTAACATCTTGCTGCTGATTTTGTTTCGGTAAGCGATGAGCATACCTTTCCATCGACCATGGTTAACAACAATTTGTAGGAAATTCGAATGTTACGGCCATTCTTTACAATCTCCGTTGGTTTCAAATGATCGATTTGTTCTTCCAGATATTTTTTTTTCTTGAATAGCGAGTTCTGCCGATTCGGCTGAAAACTGAATATGTATAGGCCGGCAAAGCCGTGTAGACGAGGGGTGAGGATTTTGAAATAGAGCTTTATTATTTGATTCCGCCTTTATCAGAACGAGCGATGACATGAAGATGCTTGCATCACTCTTTGATCCATCGTCGTTCTCAAATTGTTGGTTATATTCCGAATTTTCCGTGCTTCTATCCATACCATATTTTATCGTCATTTCTACTTCAAGTAACTCTTCATTCGTGAAGCTGTTCAGTTTTTGCTCGTTTACATCAATAATTCGCTCAGAAGTAATATCTAGTAACGACTGCAGTTTAATAACGATTTCAGTATCTGATACTGTGATGTACTCATCCGCTGGATAACAACGCTTTTTAGCTGCTAACACCTTATCATACGCTAGATAGATGTTTGCGTTTCGATGTTTTGCACCCGATTGAATTTTTTTTGTATTGTTTCGTTGAAAGATTGGCATCCACGATCAATGCTAATGCTTCTAAATCAATATACATGTAGAGTGGACATTCTATATCTTTGTTCCAATACTTCCTCATTTTGTAAACACGGGACGGTGTTGTTTGTGTAGCCTCTTAAAGAATTTTAGCTCGATCCCTCTGATTAGCTGCTCTTAACTTCATTTCAGTTGCAATTTTGAGTTCATTGACTTGAAAGCGATTTCGGATAACAGCAGTCTTTCGTCTTTTAGATATAATATCACTTTGCTCAAAAGCAACTGATTTTCTACCAGCTTTTGTTGCTCTGAAACACGAAAGTGCTGCATTTGGCAACTTGAAAGATTTATCAAAATACTTTGAATGACTTGCATAGATCATATGCAAAGAGCGATCATGCTTCGTCCAAAGCCTTTGGAAATAGTCACAAAGTTTTACTGAAGTTCTTTCGATTCTTGAAGCAATTTTTAAAAAAGTTTCGGGCCAACTCCATGCTTAAACAGGATGTGTGTGTAAACTGCTCGTTTTTTTATCTCTACCTTTTCCGTGAGTGTTACTCCAAAGTAAGAACAAATTACGTCTATCAAGTTCCACTATATTTAGAACATCATTTGAAATAGTTTGGGAAACAAATATTCAATTAAAATGTTGAAAGCAAACTAGTATTTTCTTTAATAAAGTTACTTTTCTCATTAAGATATACAGGGTATCAGCAAGTATTCCTGGCAGGCTATTGCGCATCGGCAGAACCCTTTAAAGCCACAATTACATCTTTAAATACAATGACATCGCCTGTACTATATAATGTTTATACTCACGATATTCCAAAAATAGGTGGATGCGTACGTTACCAATTCGCAGACGATGTAGCAATCACATCGTCGTCTAATGATCCTGTAGAAGTGACTATTAACCTCAATGCTAGTCTGATCCAGTATTCCAATTATTGTAAAAAATAGAAGATCAAAGTAAATGAAAACAAATGTGAAGCAATGTTCTTCACCAGATTTAGAAGTCCAAGAAAGCTACCAAATAGAAATCTCAATTTTAATGGTTTTGAAATACCTTGGAAAGATGAAACTAAGTATTTGGGTTTAGTTTTGGATAAAAAACTTACTTTCCAGAAGCATTCACAGTACATTCTTGAAAAATGTGAAAAGCTAGTCAGGATTTTGTATCCTCTTATAAATCGAAAATCAAAACTGAATGTAAAAAACAAGATATTACTTTATAAAACAATTTTTCGATCAACCTTAACATATGCTTCGCCCGTGTGGTCAGAATGCGCCAATACTCATAGGAAAAAATTGCAAGTTTTTCAAAATAAGTGTCTGAAGATAATTCATAACTTACCCCCTTGGTTTTGTACTGAAGAGTTACATAATATCAGTAATATAGAAACATTAGATCAATATTGTAATAGACTCAAAACAATCTATAACCAGAAATGTGCTAGTTCTTCTTTCGATATGTTGCGTGATTTGTCTACTTAGTTTTAAGTTTATTTTTTAAGTTTGACTATTTCAATAGGAGGTTTTTTATTCTGGAGTCGTTGTTTTTTCTCCATAATTCAGTTAATTATTGTAAATTATATAAGGAACATCGAAAAAATATGCGAAAAACCACTCCAATGATGAAAGCTGTAAACCGAACTCATTGTAATTAGAATAAGGAATTTACTATGTAATAATGTTTCCAAGATAAATAAACTTTTGATTGATGAAAAAAAATACAATGACAACTAGCTGCATCATAAATACTCGATTTAGCATGCACGAATACGCAGTACCGACGGAGGTCCTTCGTAGCTTAGTAGGGAAAGCACCTGTCATGCGAACTGGGGTCGTGGGATCAAACCCCACCGAAGGGGCGGTTACCCTCCAATACCTTTTCCGAACTAAATCTATCACATGTTGTACATATGCATAATCAAGTTTCAGACATAGTAATTAGTTCCTATCTTTGTTTTTTGAGCCTGTACCGGGAATTAAACTCTGCCCTATTCAAAATTTCTAAAACCATTTTATGCAACTACTCACTTGTATCGACCGTTGTTTGCAACAATAGCGTTTGATTCACTATTTATTTTCACTTTAGTCAATGGAAACAGCTGAATAAAGCAACGAAAGCAACGTTTTTAGCGAAAACGATCACCTAGTATTTCCGTATATAAATGAGCGTTGCAGCCTACTATGACAGGAGCACATTGAACACTGACAAAAATATACTTATTGTGTTTATGTTAGGCAATAGCAACAATAGCACTTTTCTCATAATAGCTATTTGAGTTCGCATAACAAACATGAGGAACACACGTTATCTATATTTCCTACAAATTCTATAAGTATGTGATATTTTTAAAGCAGAGGGTTGTAAGTGCAAGAATCTTATTTTCTACATTTTTGCCAATAAAAATATGTGAAAAATTGAATCTGCTACATATAAACTTGTGAAAAATTAACGGAAGATATTTTATTGGAACTTGGTGCATTGAGACTTTTCAAAATTATTAAAAAACTAATGAATCTTTTTTTTTCTTTAAATTTAAAACCCCCAATTCTATTTGAAGATATCAACTATGTATTGCGATGAGCTTAGTTCGCTTTCACGTCAGTGGTAATAATTGATATTTGTTTTGTGTATAACATATCCTACTCACTCTTGCCTTAAACCGTTATTACATTTTAGTTGTAGCAGAAAGCGCTGTTGAGAACATAAACATTGTATTTCATTTTTGACGAAATAAAATTTTCAACTTACCTCTAGGAGGATTAATCATTAAAAATTTCATTTCAAAAGAAGCGTCTTTTCATCCCTAAGAACTTCTTAGAAGAGACCGAACCTTCAAATTATAAGGTTTAAAAGTAATTCAGTTTTGATCGTGAAATCGAGTGTTTCGAACTTCAATACATTGACACTTCCTCTGAATGTAACATACCTTACCCACTCTTGCCTACAAGGGGTTTCACATGTCAGTTATTGCAGAGAGCCAGGACTTTCAGATGCCACCTGAACCAACTGCGCCATTTTGCGCCGGAAGGAGTTACTTAAGGTAAAAGTTAGCCTAAAAAAATAGAAAAACTTAAATAACTTTTTTAGTTTAAAAGGTAGAAACTCTCTACAGTAATCAAAATGCGTATTTTGTTGACCCGAATAACTTTGTAGAAGATCACGAAAATGTAAAAAATCTGGTTGAAAAGTTTAATAAAATAAAAAACTGATTTTAAGGGGGTCATCCTCGGATCATATTTTGATACCTTTAATAGACGCTCATATTTTGATACCTTTAATAGATAGAGCTTCGGAATGTTCTACGAAGTTTCTCGCAATGTCGAACTCTACACCTCTTCTGAAGAAATCAATTCTCTATTCATGTTTTTGGCGAAAAGAAATTTTTTATCTCACTTGTAGGTGGATTAATCATCAATTTAATTACATCAAAAGATGCGTCTTTTCATGTCTAAAAACTTTGTAGAAGATACCAAACGTCTAAAACCAACGGTTTCAAAGTTATTCAATTTTGATCGTGAATTCGACGAAATCGAACACTGTGCGATTGAAGGTTCTGAACAGAATCTGTTTGCGTATCGAATTCGAGGAATTGGAATGGTATTTTCAGCAGTATCCCCTGTTGATAGTCAACGTAGTTTCTGGAGGTAAAAGTCTCCCAAATTTCAGTTCAATTTCTCGAAAACCTAACTTGTTGTAAAAAATAAAAGCATCCTCATTACGCAGCAGTGTATGACAGCATTATTTTTACTCGTAGTTCAATCTTGAGTTTCTTGAAATCTACGATTAAATACATAATTATCATAACCCGGGGCGATAACATCGAAGTATATTTGTTGTCGTCCTACTTATCATCTATGTATGGAGTTACGAAATTCATGGAGTAACTAAAACTTTTCACGACATATAAATCGTGCTTCAACATCATAGTGATGTGAACTTTATAGGTTCCCAAATTCACCGAGATATTGGGAATGATTAAAAGCTTTTTCTGTCATATAATACTTATCAATGTGGCACATGAAGTGTATTCTCAGAAAACCTTCGCGGGCCGCAGGAAAAGGCTTGGAGGGCCGCATGCGGCCCGCGATCCGCACTTTGGGGATCACTGGCTTAGAATATCAACAATTGGTTTACGGGCATATCTGCTGACTATGGTAACTGCTTATTTAACCAGATCGGATGAATACCGACGATGAGGACATTGCAAAACCCTTGATTGATCTGATAGATAACTTGGGCTAAACTTCAGAAAATTTTGAAGTAACTCGAGCATCTCGTATTCCTGAAAATTAATCACAGGAATAGGTTTCAGGATGACTCAACTTGTTCGAGTAGTCAGAACTATCAAACAATGTGATTGAGGATTCAAACACGCCAGATTTATTTGCATGTTCTTAGAAGCAAAATCTTCCCAAGGTTTCGGACCCCTGATATTTTCCTACAAAGCCAACATCCTGGTGAACAGCAATAAGGTTTTATCAATTTCTCGGTCTCTCTTAATTTCCACAGCTTTTAAAATACTTCCTGATTTTTCTTTGTTATTTTACGTGTTTTAACAAATGATTTTTACGTGTTTTAACAAATTCAGAGGCTGGAAATAACCGAAAACAAACTGCGTAAAAAGCAACCCCATAGTATGCTATTTGGTGCATATGCAATAGACTGGCCCAGCTTAGTATGGTGAGATAAAAATGTTGTCGAATTCCACGGGGCACCCCCCAGAATCGTGTCTTTGGGTGAGAAAATCAATCTCTGAAAATTTCAGCTCAATCGTTTGTTGCATAACCTCTCGCATTTGATTTGAAGTTTGTATGGAAATTTCAGCCAAAATATATGGGAAAATGCACCTTCGTCACTCATTCGATCTGGAAATTGGCTCTGATTGCTCGATTGATCTCAGAATTGCAAAAACGGCAATTGGTATGCTACAGAACAATTTCACAGAACATTGTATGATAATAAAATGAACTTTTATATACTTTTCGGCTGATTTATTTGGAGCTGAATTGTGTATTTTTGGATTTATTGATCGAATCGTATCAGCCAAAACCTATATAAAAGTTCATTTAATCATCATACAATGTTCTGTGAAATCGTTCTGTAGCATGCCAACTGCCGTTTTTGCAATTCTGAGGTCAATCGAACCAATTTCCAGATCGAATGAGTGACGGAGGTGTATTTTCCTATACATTTTGGCTCAAATCCTCAGTGTTGAATACTGAAGTCAACTCCCTGCTTGATAGCACTCACCTGAATTTTCTTTGATCCATCGCTTGTATTTGACAACATCAATGTACGCCGTATAGTCTGTTGCACTACAAAGGTTCTCATTCTCCTGTCTGGCTGCCGTAAACGATATTATACCCAAGAGATACCAACTGCCTCTCACATTTCGGAACAATCCTCCGCCGCTATCGCCATTGCAAGCATTCGTTCCATTTCGGTAACCGGCACAAAACATCATATTAGTCAAAGTAGTTGCAAACACTGCCTGGTTGCTGGCGATGCATGCTGCTCTGGACACAATTGGGGCATTTGCTGCCTTCAAAGCGTTCGATATGTTCTTTTTCTCGGTGAAGCCCCAACCCACAATCGTCCCTACAATATTGTCACTTGTAAGTGAGAATACAGGAAGGCACGCAGGTTGTACGAATTTTCCATACTGGACAGGTTCTTTAGTAATCAATAACGCAATATCATTGTCATGTTTGTCAGAGCTAAATTCATTATGGATGATTATTGAACTAAGGCCTCTTTCATGCTCGTGGTCTCCTTCAACGTCAAGCAAATGTTTTCCAACTTTCACCACCAGCTCGTCGATGGCCCGTGCTGTACGAAGTCCGGGAACCGTGACGCAATGTGCCGACGTAATGACGACACTTTGGCCAACAAGAGTACCACCACAGATGTACAGCCGAATGGGAACCTCCTGGTAGATGGCCGTGTGCCACGGGTAATCCCCGGGCTGGACGTCGTACGCACTGGTAATGAGCGAACGAGTTTTGTCTTGCCTTATGCCACACTTGGAGCACCAAACAGTGGCATCGTTGAGGTACAGAAGTGCGATAAGAGCGACGCTAAAAGCCAATGAAGCGCTCATCTTCCACTTTCGAACTGATGCCGATTAATTTGAATACTGAAGTATATTGCCATATGATCAATGGGGTTTTTGCTTTCTTACGATTTGATTGCAAGGGGATTTTTGAAGAGAAAGAATTGTTTTGCTTTACCGTTGGACCCATTCAGTAATGTAATGCAATATTCTAAAACATGAATAAAAAGGTCGTACGCATTAAAAGTTATTAAATATAAATTATAAATTTATAAAAATAGTATTAAATAGTATATTTTCCCAGTTTTTCAAAATTAAGTTTTGAACAAAACAACTCGTATAATAAATTTCCTCCATATCTGTTGTTACGCCTATACACGATTTTGGAAAAAAAAATTTTCTTCGAGATAGACGCTTTTTTATTAAACTCAAGCCTTTTTTGATGATGATGATGCGATGTATATCAACACCTAATTCAAGCTTGTTAGTGGGTGATTCATTCTTACGATATGACTATTCTTTGGTAATCTTCGAAGCCGAAGCAACGCGGAAGAAATCAAATAACTGGTATTCGGTCTAGCAATGACGAGCAATTCTTTGCGATCGTATCCCAAAATTTCAAATCTCTAACAGGTTTTCAGTCGTAGCGAAAATGGCGACGAGAGTGAACAGTTTGTTGGAATGCAGTTCATTTGTTATTATTTTGGCTTGCTGTGTGGCATTGAGTTTACTCTCAACCGAAATCAGTGGTAAAGATGCAGCCTGTGGATGGAGGAAGATAAATCTGCAACAATTGGTCACCCATGGATACACAAGCAAGCCGGGTGAATTCCCGTGGCACGCAGCATTATTTATGAAGGCGGGTTTCCAAAAGACCTACATATGTGGTGGAACGCTGGTGAACGAGCTGAGCATTGTCACTGCAACTCACTGTGTGGTGGATCCCAGCACAGCAGAAGTGTTCTCCCCGGAAAGTCTGTATGTACAATTGGGAAAGTTCAAATTGAATCTGTACGGCGACACGGTGCAAGAACACGCCGTCCTGCAGGTCATTACACACGCAGAGTTTCAACCAGTGACGAGCAAATATGACGTGGCGGTATTGAAATTAGCTACCCAGGCGAGGTTCACGGATTACGTGCAGCCAATTTGCGTATTCCCTCAGCCAGTGGTAAACTTCAATGATGGTTCCGAAAAAGGTATCGTGGTGGGATGGGGCTATACTCAGTACGATACGATATCGGATGCCCTCCAGGCGACAACGGTGCCGTTGGTAAGCTATACCAAGTGTTTGGAGAGTAATCCCGATTTGTTTGATAGGACAATTTACGATGGGATGTTTTGCGCAGGATACACAAATGGTAAGTTACTACAATTGGCGTAGTTGGAGCCGTTTTATAGTCGTAGGAGGCGAGGAGGATGTTTGACTGCGTTTATTTCTTTGATTTTTTCTTAGGATTTTCCGGATTTTTCGTTAGACATTAACGGGAAAATCTTTTGTTTTTCTCCGGAGTAATGTAATGAATTTCACTGAAGTAGTAGTCTGAATTTTAGCGTAAATCTATCTTGGATTTTCTCATGAAATTCTTCTGTGTTGAGCAGAAAAAAAAGTCGTGGAAAGCTTTTCGGTATTTCCACTTAAAATTATTTGGAATTTTCACAGAAACTTCTTTGGAAATTTCACCAGCAGATCTTTAATATTTTCTCGGCCAATTATCTTAAATTTTAGCGGGAAATTCTAGGGAATTATCAATACAAAATCTTCAGAATTATCAAAGAAAATTATTAAAATTTTATACTTAAAATTATTTAAAATTTTTCCCATTTTTTTTCCCATGAAAATCTTATTGCAATTATGTACTTCGGGAAAGCATTTGTAGTTATTTTCCGAAGTATTCACGAGAAATTCCCCGAATTTTCCACGGAAAATACTCCAGAATTTGCGGACATTTTTTTTTTGGAAAATTCTTGGGAATTTCCATGGGAAAATCTCTGGTATTCCTTAGAAAATTGCTCAAAATTCACAAAAGTCTCAAAATAATTCGGAAATTGTTCTGAAATTCCACGCGAAATATATATAAAGAGGTAGAAATTTTCAATAGGATAGTTTGAAAATCATGAAAATGTATAAAATTGATGAGTTGTGAAGAAATCTCAAACAATCGAGTCAAAATCAATCTAGACTATAGAGTACGGTGCTGCCAACAATTTGCATTTGACATTTACCCATGAAAAACAACTGCGCAAGCCGGGTGAGGAGGATCAGATCGACTATTTAGTTTATAAAAATAAGTTTGCATTTCCTTTGAGGCAATATAACTTACGAACGGATTGACTGATTTGCAAGATTTTAACAATAATCTATTCGTCTTGGGATCAGCTGTGTTTAGATAGGGTTTATTTCCCCATTTTCGGCATAACATCCCTAGTAACGTTTTGGTTTGATGCTGGTTCTATAACACTCTTAAAGAGTAAATTATGGTCTTCAAGAGCGCTATGAAACTTAAAATGTTACTTGGGATGCGTACGACTGCATTATTTAATTGAAAAGAAACAACTTTTCCTGAATTTTGTAGACCTTGTAATACTGCAATGGGGTTCTCCCCTGCTTAAAATATAGCTATTCTTGCTAAAAATCGTCTGAAAAAGCTTCAATTTGATTTCAATTAACGAGGTGCAGCACTCATTTCAGGCACAGTGATGGCTTTTCCGGCATACCCAGAGTCACTTCGGTATACGCAATATTTTACTCAGTTCCTCAACACCTCGCTCTCATCCTCTCTCGGGACGGTAGAAAATGCGACGTATACAAAAATATGCACGTCACTTACATACTTACTTATGGGTCCTGTACACCTCCGGTGGTACAAAGGGCCGAGATTAGGTAAGCGGTGATCGAAACCCCACTTCCGATCCCGAATTTCTGTTGGTATCAGTCTCTGGTGACAGCGACGATGGAGCGAGATCCAGTTGCCAGCAGACCCGAATTATATACCGCAGGCATCTGTTGATGAACACATGCAGCCGTCGAGTGTTCTCCACTGATACACACATGTTTCGCTAGCGTATCACAACACAGATTTTAGGTTAAAGTTGAAAAATTCGTATTTTGGTGCATTCATTTTGTAGCCCGCAATCGAGTCGTTTGAGAACGACTGGCGAACTACTCCTGAATAACGAAAAAGACTCAATGAAACTGAACGAGGGACTACCGCTACGTACTCAATTTTAAACGAATGGCTTAAGCGCCACCTCTAATGAGGACCATTCATCGTTGTGTAGTTGCCCGGCATGAGACCTATCACTATTTAGGCCTAAGTTGTTCCTTGGAAAAGGTTGAGAAACGATCTTGCAGTCCCCGAATTTTTCCACATCAGTCTTACAGTTTTTGCATTTCGCTCAAAAGAACATAGCACCCCAAATCACCCTAAATGAACAGTCCTGAAACTTACCATAAAAGCTTTCGTTTATCATCACTGGAGGCTACCCACCATTTACACCAGAGGTCGACACCGTCATGGAACCGGTTCGCCTTCACAACTCTATTCACACCGCCAGGCGGTTTTTAAATTCAAAAATTATGCGCGCGTTCTGAAATCTTTCACCATGCCAACACCACCGTGAATCAAGAAGATAGGGATCTAAACCAAATTGTTAGAGATCTAAACCAATTTATTAAAAGAATCTACTAAAGGTTTATTCATGGTTTAACAAAATGTATTCTACATTATTTCAGATCATTTGCTTTCACCTATCCTATCTACATGTGCGTGTCTTTACTCTCTACACCATCCACCTTTTCGTTGTCTCACGAAACAATAGCGCTTGCAAATTTCTAACTTTTGGGGGCCAGCATCTATCGAGATGGGCCTTTCATTGACAATCTCGGATCGTTGTCACATGTGCACACGGACGGGAGGGATAAAAGAACTCTTTGTACATACAGGCCTATTAGATTTTGCGATCGACTTTGCTGGCTTTGGTGATCGGCTACCTCATGCTGTTGGTAGATGATCGGACGGCGTGGAGGGAAAACGGTTGAAACTCGACGATGCTCACTGCTGATGCTGATCTAGCCACCTAGCAGGGCGAAACCGCACGGAGGGCGATTCTCCGACGTCGATGTCCACGTGATGATTGCCGCCGGAATGTCGCTCGGGCACGATACCGTCCACGATGGCCTTTTGGTGACGGAAGGCCAGGATATTTGCACTCAACGGAGGCTCGACGGAGGATGCAGCTACGGTGGGGCGAGTGGTTCCTAAATCGGACACAGAAAGCCGTCGCACGGCTGTACGACAACGGAAACTTTAGACAACGCACATGGCACGCACATGATTTTACACAATCGCATTACCTTTCTGATCACTAGCTTCTTTGCACAAAGGTACTTTTGAACTTAACTGATTGGGTGGGATTATCAGTTCACTATAATGAAACACGGGGAAATTAGCACTTAGAAAGATTTTTAAATAAACTCCAATTATCACTACCTCGGACACCGCGTATTCTGGCAGAGCCACACTTCCGAAACTTTATCGAGACTCCAGGCAAATGGACGAGAAACTCTGTGGTCCTCAGATTTAAAGCCTCGAAACCGGAAGAACTTCAGTCCCGAACAAATTGAATAAAGTGGGTTATCATGTTCCTTTGAGTGAAAATACATCTCGCTTCCGCGGATTGCATCAGATCTTGCTGTCTCATTCTCCCGCCAATTCCAAGTAACGTTTTGACCTTCGGCATAAATCCGAACAGGTGACCTTCGGTTAATTCCGATTATATCAAAATTTCAATCTCGCGTTCGCGAAAGAGAGTATTTCTTGACCTCGCGAATTGCGTACGTTACGTCGTGTCTCTCAGTTGCATACTTTTCAGGCGAAAGGTAATTAAAACTTTTATAGCAGTGCTCGCGATAAGACAGGGCGGCACACATTTATGGTGTCAGTGAAGATTTAATTTGATTGATGCTTTTCTACTTAATTTCTACGAACATAAATTATTACCACGGAAGTATATTCAAATCTTTTATTGTATACATATAATAGTAAACAAGTACGAATATTTACAGTAACTATAATTAATATTTACAAAGTAACAGACGCTTGGCGTACCTGTTACATCACTCCATGCTTTGAGTACGAAAATTTAGTTGAATTGATTCAACTAAATTTTCGTAGGGAAAATTTAATTGTATTCCACTAATTCTAGGTAAGTATCTAAATTTTTGAAAGTATGCTCGTATTCGGGGTCATAAGATATCATCATCAACCACGAGAGTTGACTCCTCCTCTATTTATAGTCCACAATTCAGAATCGATTGTGTCTACCACTGACCATCAGCGTCCTTCGACTCCGGTCTCCAGCGAATACTACTAATACTTTCTACAATTTCGAAACATACCACATTTATAACCTAAACTTCGGATATTCACATTCAAGAACAAAATAAGTATGAAAAATTTAACAGATTGTCTGAGTGGCATCGATCGGGTCGTTTAGTATATTGCAAACCCTTCTAAATATACTCCATACATCCCCCAAAATGCTTTCAAATCAGTTCCCTCTGAACTGAAAGAAAACAAAAATTTCTCTTCATCATAATCATTTAAACAGGCTCATTCGGCTTCCGAGTCTACCCCAATCATTACGTTGAGCACCGACTCATTCACCCAATTCACCGCAAAACTATTTCACAGCGAAATGGCCCACCCCGAGGCTTCCCCTCAGGCAATTTGTCCACTCTACTGTAAAACGTAACCCTAAATTCTTAATCATATTTCTACACCAGATTCAAATCTGATACGGCGAAATTTGAAAAGAAACTAAACCTATATTCACCCCTCGAATAAACCTTCACATTTATCTTCATACCTATTTCAAACCGATACAACTACTAAACGCACCGCGCGATAACCGGTTCGAGCCAAACTGTCAAACTCATCAAAATCCAAACAAAAGTGAAGTGACTGCAACCAAAAGTGCACGTGATGGCCGGAATGCCGAATATATTGCCGGATTTGCCATGTTCCAGCACCGGAATCCTGGATTTTCTTAATATTACGGGGGGAGTATTTATTATACTTCCTCCAATCAATGAACTAATTGCTTTGTGTGTTCTATTTTAGGAGCTGCGACGTGGGAACCTGTATGGAGAAACTATGACAGCTGTGGTATTTTGACGGAACTGTATCCTGCACTAATGGAGACGAATGAAACCAATGACCGGGCTATTGTACCAAAACTGGCAGGATTACTGAAGCTATGTACTGTGGACTACGGTGGAATAAATTTGAATGAACTGGCTTGTGAACGAGCTCCGAGGAGACCATGCACTAATAAACAACGTTTGGATATGCAACCATGAATGGCCCATACACCATGAATGAATTTGACGTGGAACGCAACTTAAAACGAAAATTATGGATATAAACATCGCCGAACATGGACGAACGAACGACACATTTTCTACTATAATGGAGGAACACAAACGAGGAATATTTACAAACTCAACACGCATTATTTACAACTGGGTATGATATTCTGTAAAGTACTAACACTAATTCTAAGAACTAATGTAGCAGCTAAGTGTAGGGTAATTAATAATTAACATTAGATCAATCAGGATAGGCAGGGCATTTCCTTTACCTTCCTTCGTCGATAAGGGTTTTTCTATTTATTCGTTCCAAATGGTACATAGCTTTGTTGTTGGAGAATGAACTGTTTCCCCGATTACTCTTACTTGCTGAAGTCTTCAGAGTAATCTTCCCTCAATCCATGCACATTCTTGAAGTTCGTCACCAGTAGTTTTATTGTTGTTGTGGGACGGCTCAACTCAACGAGGAGCACTTCAAGAATGGCCGGCTGTATTTTCGTGCAGGTTTTAACTGCTTGGTCCACCCGAAAGTATTCATAGCTTTATAAGGACTCAACTCGATGTGCGAGGAGATGGCCTAAAAATGGATTTTTGAGCACTAATGCTAGTGCATGGGTACCTTCAAAAAAGGTTTCATAGCTTTTGCTCCCACAATCTCAACTCTATCAAGGAGTGAAATAAAAAGCCAAAATGTGTTTTAATGCATTCTATGATGCTTGGTTGCCTCTGAGAGGTTACATAGCTCAAACATTAAGCTTCATCAAGACGGCGCGGAAAACTTCTTGAGATAGCGACAGTTGTAAACCCCAAGACGTTTTCCTTTTTCGTCCTCTAATTCGTAACAGTGTTCTCCAACTTTCCGTTTAACAATAGCAGGGATGTACTTAGGTGCCAGTTTGGCACAATAGCCTTTCCCTTTATCGGACAGTTCGGTGTTTTTCTTCAGTAACTTTTCTCCTAGTACAAATGTAGGGCAATTTGCATTTGCTCGCAGATTATAGTATCTGGAGTGCTTTTCAAAAGCTTTTTTCAAGTTTTCTCTAATTTCGGTGTATAATTTGTCCCTTTCCGTATCCGTCAAATTAGGACTACCTCCCGCATTGTCTCTCAAGTGACGATATTCTCTGCCGTCCGAGACCATGTTCCTTCCAAACATTACAAAATAAGGCGAGTAACGCGTTGCTTCGTGTACTGAGTTTCTAATTGCGTTGGCCACTGCCTGGACATTATTTGCCCAATCTTTGTGGTCCTTTTTTATTGATGCCCTAATGGCTGTTGTAAGTACACGGTTTACCCTTTCTGCATCGTTTACCTGTGGATGGTAATTTGGGGTTCGCCAGTGCGTTACATGAAATTCCTTAAGCAAGTCTTGGAAAGATTTGGAAAGAAATTGGGTCCCATTATCCGTCAGTATGACCTCTGGGACGCCAAATAACTGAAACAGCATGTTTTCAACAAACGGCACTAAAGATTCGGCTGTTGCCTGTCGAAACGGTTGTACGATAACAAATTTGCTAAAAATGTCCGTTACAACGAGTAGACATGTACTCCTACTTCTACCAGAGGCCGGCAGAGGGCCAACGTAATCCATTGTGAGGAATTGCCATGGGTACTCTGCGGTCTTTTTCTGGGTATTTAGTGGAGCTATTGTGTTGATGTTCGTGGCTTTACTGGTTTGGCAAATTGTACAATTACGACAAAAAGTTTTGACCTGTGTATTCATTCGTGGCCAGAAATATCTTTCCCTAATCGCAGCCAATGTTTTTTCGAAACCAAGGTGTGCCTTTATGTGAACATTATTGATTATACATTCTCGTTCAGACGAAGGCAGATATTGTTTCCATTGGAAGCGTGTATCCTCAATTTTACCTTGATTCTTTACAAATTTATAAATGCGGTTGTCTATGACACGGAAGTCTGCAAAACACTGAGGATCCTTCATAATTTGTTTCATGAATTCTTCGTAATCAGGATCAAGAGAAGTTGTAGTAATGGCTTCTAGAGACCGTGACAAGCAATCTGCAGTTACGTTGAGTTTGCCCTTCCTATATTCCAACTCTATATCATAGGATTGCAGCTTTAGGGCCCATCTCAACAACTTCGAATTGCCGGATTCAATACCGATCGTGAAAAGCCACAGTAAGCTTCTAGCATCTGTCACAACCCTAAACTTGGTCCCTTCCACGAAGTGGCGAAAATGCTCTATGGCCAACAATACTCCTAAGCATTCTTTTTCAACGCTAGCATATTTTCTCTGGGTGCTGCTTAGTTTTTTACTAAAATACGCGACGACTCTGGAGCTACCTTCTATATTTTGCACCAATGCTGCTCCCACTGCATTATCTGATGCATCGGATTCGATGGTAAATGGGTGATCAAAGTCAGGATTTCTGAGGATCGGTGCCGAAACCAGTGCTGATTTCAGACTCTGAAAGGCTTCTTCTGCCGCTTCGGACCAAACGAACTTTTTTGGATTTTTCTTTAAAAGGTCAGAAATAGGTGCGGCGATTTTGCTATAGTTCTTTATGAACTTTTGGTAAAAGCCTGCTAGACCCAAGAGGCGTCTAATATCTTTCACATTTTTCGGTCTCGAGTAATTGAGAATTGGTTCAATTCTCGAGTTATCAATTGCTACTCCCCTTTCCGTTAACAAATAGCCTAAATAGCTCACTTGCTTGCGACAAAATCGGGACTTGTCTAGCGAAATTGTTAAGTTCGCTTTCTTTAGACGTTGTGCCACCAATCTCAAAAGCCGAAAATGTTCCGACAGAGTTTTAGTTGCCACGACTATGTCGTCCAAATATACAAAAACATAGGGCTCTAAATCGAACCCTATTACCTTGTCCATAAGGCGACACATGCTAAATGGAGCGTTTGTCAATCCGAAGGGACAAACTTTAAAACGATACAACCCTTTGGAGGTTCTGAATGCTGTATAGTCACGCGATTCCTCTTTGAGAGGAATCTGGAAATACGCATCTTTAAGGTCTATCACTGAAAAATATTTAGCGCTCCCTAAACGATGAAAGATTCCTCTCATGTCCCGCATAGGGTAGGAATCCTTTTCGTCAATGCATTAATCCTACGGGAGTCCAAACACACTCTAAGATTTCCGTTCGCTTTACGAACTGGGACCAGAGGGTTTGCCCATTCGCTAGAGCATTCTTCTATAGCGTCTAATTTCCTGTACCGTTCTATTTCCCTATCCATTTCCGCTTGAATTGATGGCGAACATTTGTAGACTGGCTGTCGTCTTGGCTTCGCGTCTTCTCGCAAAACAATTTCATGTTCTAGTAATGTCGTTCGCCCTAAATAGTTGTCTGTCGTACACGGAAACTCCCTAACTATACCTTCTAATACCTGGCGTTCTTCGGTTGTTAAATCATGTTCGGTCTCTATCGTTTCTGGAGTGATTAAGGAATTCTCTGGAAGGTCTAGTCTTGGAATGTCTAAAGATTCATCTGGTTTTACGCTACCGATTACGGGTAACGTTTCGATAGGATGAATGAAGAAGTGAAACAAGCTAGTTGGCGATGCTTCCGTCAGGATAACTCAGCTACTTCTTCCAAGCCATTTGCTCCCTTCATCATCGGTTTTATACCGAAGATCTCCCAGAAGTTTACGCCTAATATTAATTTTCTTGTTATTTCGGGTACTATGACTATTGCAACTACCTTAGTTACTCCTTTGAAAGTAATTGGGACATTTGCATAGCCAAAGCAAGAGTATGGCGTTTTATCTGCCGTACAGATACGAATGGGTGAAGCTAATATTCTCAGTCCATGATTTTCTACCAACTGTTTAGAATTCGTGACGCTTATGCTAGCCCCTGAATCTAACAGTGCCTCAATCTCTTCTTCAAAAATGTTTACTGTCACGTGCGGGCAACGACTTGTTTGAATTCTGATTTCTAATAGGCTTTCAAATGGGTCAACATAAGGAGTCAACTTCGAAGAGGGAACCTTCGGCGCACTTGGAATGCTAGTGTTCCCTTTACCACATTCCGCTCCTAGTTTCCCGAGTTCTGAGGTCCCTCAGAGCCCTGATTGTGTGATGAACGTCTTGGGTGTTTGTCACATGTAGACGAAATTTTCCCAGGGTTACCGCAAACATAACAGAATGTTGTTTTTTGCTCTCTGCATTCGCGCCAAAAATGCCCACTTTGTCGGCAGTTCCAGCAAAGCGGAGCTCTCCCTGTCTCTGGTTGCCCTACCCGTCTGAGGTTCTGTGTCCTATCCTGTCCTCTGTCTTGAGTTTGGTTTCGATCTGGCCTTCTAAGCAACGCATTAATTTCCTCTTCTTCTGAATCGCTAGCCTCTTGGTTTTCTATGTTGTGCACTGTGAACTTCGGTCCTATAGGATGTATCGACGGATCGTTTGCGTCGATTCGGTAATTAACCTGTATCAGCTGATCTAAGTCCTGTACTGAAAAACAAGCCAACTTTGAGCGGTAATGTTGCCGCATGTTTTCCCATATAATCTCAAACTTCCTACGATACGAAAGTGGCTTAGTTAACAATTTGTTCATTCTTTCGATCTCTGTTACAAAAGCAATAAATGTTTCGCCTTTTTGCTGTTTTCGCTCATAAATTCGTTGTCTATTACCCTGGTCTTGATTCGGATTCCCGAACCTGAATCGAATCCTATTCTCAAACGTATCCCAGGTCCAAGTTCGTTCATAGTATGTGAAGAACCAGTTGGAAGCTTCTCCTCTCAACAATAGATGAACGTTGCTAAGTAGATGATTATCCGGAATCCTATTCATGCTAGCCAACACCTTGACTTTATAAATAAAATCCTCCAACGATGTTGACCGCGAATCTCCACTAAAGTGGAGATTCCATTTTTCCATCTTCCTATCGTAATGGACCCTATCATCTCTACCTCTGTTTCCTCTGTGCCTACTCTCATCGTCGCTACTGTCTTGTCTATCATTGTGTCTATCCGCATTGAAATTCCTGCTCGGATTAACGTAACCTGACCGTCTTGAATCGTGCCCTTCGTCTTGTCTTTGAACTCTTTCGTAACCCTGATCTCTCGTTGTCAACTGTACCGTTAACATTTGAAGCTGAGCTTCCAATTCTGCTATTCTAGCCTTCATTTGAGCAGCTTCGCTATCTCTATGGTTCACAACCGATACGTTCTCAACTACACTCTTTTTAACCGCCCCCAAGGATTTCAAAATTCGATTTGAATCGTTTTCCATCGGGGTGATCGATGCTTCTATTTCAACGCGACCTGATTCAAGCAACGGTGGTTGCAGCAGTGCATAAGCACCACCTAGGGTATTTGTCTGTATCCCTACTGTATCGATATCAGATTCATGTGGAGATTCTATGTCATTTGGATCGGCATTTAACAAAGGTTCCAGGGCCTTTTGTTCCGAAAGAAGGTTTGAAATATTCCCAAAAATTAACTCTTTCATCTTTATTGCTTCCTCATTATCTGCCGCACTTCGCTGTACACGCCAATAATAATGTTTCAATCGTGAGATTAATTGAACATCTGATTTTTTGCTAGTTTGCACCGTATACTGTTAACGCGTGAAGCTATCAATTCAAATTCTTGGTCTATTGAATAAGGAGATCGATATTCACGATTCTCTTTGGCATCTTTGTAAAAAAGTCTCCTAAGCTGTCTCTGTTTAACCTTTATGTCGCTATTCAGGTCTTCCACATAATTTCGCAATTTTAGTTCATAATCCACTTCATCATCAAGAAGATGATCGGCATGTGGAAACTTTGACCCCATTTTGATAAACAAATTCAAGAATCAAATTCAATGTTTTATTAAAATAAAGAGAAAAATATCGAAAAAAAAATTATAAATAAAAATATAACAGAAAAAAAATGAATAAAGATACAAAATTATGACACTATTACTACTAAGAAATAAAGAATTCCGTACAAGTTCACTGATCTGAATATCCGAATAGTCTAAGATTTTCCCAAACAAAATAACAAAGCATGAAAAGATTTACCTAAGTCTATAATAAATCCTAAATTATTCCTGAAATATAATACAAAAAAAAATTCAATAAAGCATTTCTGGATTCGTACTTTTAGTTGGGCCCAAATTTGTAGCCCACAATTGAATCGTTTGAGAACGACTGGCGAACTACCCCTGAATAACGAAAAGACTCAATGAAACTGAACGAGGGACTACCGCTACGTACTCAATTTTAAACGAATGGCTTAAGCGCCACCTCTAATGAGGACCATTCATCGTTGTGTAGTTGCCCGGCATGAGACCTATCACTATTTAGGCCTAAGTTGTTCCTTGGAAAAGGTTGAGAAACGATCTTGCAGTCCCCGAATTTTTCCACATCAGTCTTACAGTTTTTGCATTTCGCTCAAAAGAACATAGCACCCCAAATCACCCTAAATGAACAGTCCTGAAACTTACCATAAAAGCTTTCGTTTATCATCACTGGAGGCTACCCACCATTTACACCAGAGGTCGACACTGTCATGGAACCGGTTCGCCTTCACAACTCTATTCACACCGCCAGGCGGTTTTTAAATTCAAAAATTATGCGCGCGTTCTGAAATCTTTCACCATGCCAACACCACCGTGAATCAAGAAGATAGGGATCTAAACCAAATTGTTAGAGATCTAAACCAATTTATTAAAAGAATCTACTAAAGGTTTATTCATGGTTTAACAAAATGTATTCTACATTATTTCAGATCATTTGCTTTCACCTATCCTATCTACATGTGCGTGTCTTTACTCTCTACACCATCCACCTTTTCGTTATCTCTCGGAACAATAGCGCTTGCAAATTGCTAATTTTGGGGCCGGCATCTATCGAGATGGGCCTTTCATTAACGATCTCGGATCGTTGTCACATGTGCACACGGACGGGAGGAAAAAAATGAGCTCTTTGTACTTACAGGCCTGTTAGATTTTGCGATCGACTTTGCTGGCTTTGGTGATCGGTTACCTCATGCTGTTGGTAGATGATCGGACGGCGTGGAGGGAAAACGGTTGAAACTCGACGATGCTCACTGCTGATGCTGATCTAGCCACCTAGCAGGGCGAAACCGCACGGAGGGCGATTCTCCGACGTCGATGTCCACGTGATGATTGCCGCCGAAATGTCGCTCGGGCACGATACCGTCCACGATGGCCTTTTGGTGACGGAAGGCCGGGATATTTGCACTCAACGGAGGCTCGACGGAGGATGCAGCTACGGTGGGGCGAGTGGTTCCTAAATCGGACACAGAAAGCCGTCGCACGGCTGTACGACAACGGAAACTTTAGACAACGCACATGGCACGCACATGATTTTACACAATCGCATTACCTTTCTGATCACTAGCTTCTTTGCACAAAGGTACTTTTGAACTTAACTGATTGGGTGGGATTATCAGTTCACTATAATGAAACACGGGGAAATTAGCACTTAGAAAGATTTTTAAATAAACTCCAATTATCACTACCTCGGACACCGCGTATTCTGGCAGAGCCACACTTCCGAAACTTTATCGAGACTCCAGGCAAATGGACGAGAAACTCTGTGGTCCTCAGATTTAAAGCCTCGAAACCGGAAGAACTTCAGTCCCGAACAAATTGAATAAAGTGGGTTATCATGTTCTTTTGAGTGAAAATACATCTCGCTTCCGCGGATTGCATCAGATCTTGCTGTCTCATTCTCCCGCCCAAGGACGGAAATCTTCGTTTTACTATCAGTTGCATCGATGCTCAGTAGGCGGCTTCGTCATTGTTTCGTGTTTGTTTTGATCAGACGCTCGGCGATGCAGGCACGAACATCTCTCAGCATGCTGTCAAACTTCCATACCAAATTTACCGCCCGATCTTCAATAGCCGATTGATAATCGAGCGTAAAAAATGAATATCTACCGGGGCTGAAATGAATATTTTGAATTGCGGTTAATTTGCACCGATAAATGATGATTATTTTACTTTATATACTCAACAGATGCATATATTTTAGGAATCTGACTTCAAAGTGTTGAATCCATGCACCGCAGTATGAAATGATATTCATATTTTGAGATTTCAAATTGAATATCAATGTGCCAAGCTGAAGATTCATTTTGACACCGCAAAAAACAACGCTGACACCGAGAGTCGACGCTTGCTGCTGTTCGTGCACATGCCGTCCTATTCATTCGCTTATTCAAATTCGGGAAGGACTAGTAATTTGATTGTGTGTTGGATGTCAGCTGTTTGAGTGTAGTTGAAATGACTTTTTCTGTCCCTGCTCCCGCCAATTCCAAGTAACGTTTTGACCTTCGGCATAAATCCGAACAGGTGACCTTCGGTTAATTCCGATTATATCAAAATTTCAATCTCGCGTTCGCGAAAGAGAGTATTTCTTGACCTCGCGAATTGCGTACGTTACGTCGTGTCTCTCAGTTGCATACTTTTCAGGCGAAAGGTAATTAAAACTTTTATAGCAGTGCTCGCGATAAGACAGGGCGGCACACATTTATGGTGTCAGTGAAGATTTAATTTGATTGATGCTTTTCTACTTAATTTCTACGAACATAAATTATTACCACGGAAGTATATTCAAATCTTTTATTGTATACATATAATAGTAAACAAGTACGAATATTTACAGTAACTATAATTAATATTTACAAAGTAACAGACGCTTGGCGTACCTGTTACAATTTATCTGCCTGTTTTTCCAGATATTTCTTAAACTCGCAAAGACAGCCCTTGCTTTCTTGATCCGTGTGCGTATATCGAACTTGGTACCGACGTCTGACGCTATGTGGCTACCAAGATAATGGAAGCTGTCAACATTCTCACTAATTGCTCAGCTACTGTGAAACCGGTAAACCGGGGTCACCATTGTCGTAACCAAGCAAGTCCTCGTCCGAATCACTCATTTTTTTTACTTCTATGGAAAACCGGATTCAGAAGCCGGTTTTCAAGAAGCGTGTTTACGCCTCAAGAAACGAACACTGAATGCCCGATCGTTCTCATCGTTCCACTCAAGTGCATTTGTCAAATGCATGCTATCTCGTTCATGCACATTGCAAATCATCTTGTATGACGCTTTTGCACGCTGAAACGATTTCTGAGGCTTTTAGCTGAGATAAAAGACATACGTGTCAGAAGATTGCGTTCGGAAAATTCCCTACCTTCTTCATAATCTTGTATATCTTACACTGTTATTAAGAAATAACAAATATGTACTAAATCACAAACCAAAGTGTGATTATGTAACCCAAAGTTCAATTGATTTTCTCATTCTCGCTATATACTCCACAACCATGTTTACATCCAACGATTTGGTTTTGTTGACGTTGATGACTAAATGATCTGTGATCGACCCCTGGGGCTTGAATCTATAGCAGTGATGGAGTTTCGGTATTGACGCGTGTTATACGTCGGATCCTAGGCAGATTATGCCGAGGTGGTGGTGGCCTGGCTGACACTTGAAAAATTTGTTCGAACTACCCGAACCAGCGTTTCAGTTGGTCAGTGGGGTAGGTCAATAACTGACTATTCAAGTCTTTCTGACAACATCAGAGGGAAATATAAGTTTCAAATTCTATCCTCGCTTCATCTCTATACGATTGTGAGCCGAAGCAAACAGTCTTTCTCAAGACTAGGGATGAATCGATACAAGTAAATACGAGTAAATACTCGATACTTTTGATTCGATACCAAGTACTTTTGGTATCGATACTTTGATAACCGATACCAAGTAAGTATCGAATTGAAGTACTTGAATCATTTAAGTACCTCATTCAAAATCTAATAATCATAAATATAATACAAAAAGACTCGTATTTTTCCGTACTTATATCTTGATTTTTTACATTCAAAAGGAATGAATGATACCAAGTACTTTTTGCCTTTATTTATGTGAATTTTGATATTTGGATCAGTTCTTCAGTTTGTGAAATCTGCTATACATTATTATCAAAACTCACAAAAGCGAACTTATTTATATATTTAAGATTTCGTATGCTTCACTTGAAATTGAGAAGGGTTGATAACATTTTCTTCTTCTTCTTCTTCTTCTTCTTCTTCTTCTTATTGGCATTACATCCCCAACACTGGGACAGAGCCGCCTCGCAGCTTAGTGTTCATTAAGCAGTGTTCATTAAGCACTTATTAACTGCGAGGTTTCTAAGCCAAGTTACCATTTTTGCATTCGTACTATCATGAGGCTAGCACGATGATACTTTTATGCCCAGGGAAGTCGAAACAATTTCCAATCCGAAAATTGCCTAGACCGGCACCGAGAATCGAACCCAGCCACCCTCAGCATGGTCTTGCTTTGTAGCCGCGCGTCTTACCGCACGGCTAAGGAGGGCCCCAAGGATAACATTTTACTCAACCTAATCTCAGCTTAGCATTAATATTTGCAGTCATGTTCCAAGAGTCCCATTAAGGAAGCATCAAAGAGATTCGCATCTTAGGAACATGATTAAAAAAATTGAATCTATTGAAATTAATGATATTATTTGAAGTAACAACTTTCTAGCATTAAAAATGTTTTTCACATGTAATAACGTTTAACATCTTTTACAATCTCGGATAGGGTGGACCACACTTAAATGAAAAAAATCTAAATTATTTTGGAGAAACGTATAGGCCCTGAAAAATAAAGTTTTTTTTTGCTTCAAAAAGCTACTCTAAAAACCGCCACCTAGAGGTAAAATAGTGGAAGGTATAAATTTTCCCATATATTGTCGATTTTTCCCATATAAATTTCATGCTTATTAAGCTCCCACCTAGACTTGACGGATCTGGATGATTTTTTTACAGTGGCTTCTGGGAGCAAAAAACTTCATTTTGATGAGTAACGTCTCGCATAAATGATTTTGAACTTTTCCATATAAATGTTGTCCACTTTGCTCTCGGGGTTAGCGAATTATGGTATCGATGAAAAAATAGTAATGAAAAGTGCTTAGTATTCTGCAAAACATAAATTATGGATGACTATTTGACAGTGATAAAATTTTACTTCAAAAATATGATTTCTCATATGATACGAGTAGGTATCGATACTTTTCATTCGATATTTAGTGGTATCGATACTTCCGTGGTATCGTTTCATCCCAACTCAAGACATAGAGTACCGTCTTTGGGGGTCACAATAATGAGTCAAATGGGGGTGACTATGGGTCACTGTTTCAATTACATAGAATGCTTGTATGTAGAATAGATTTAATGTATGAGGACAAGAGAAATGAATTATAGTTGATATCAAACTCAAATGGCTTCCGAGAAAAAAATTAACCACGATGGAAAAATAACCATCAAACTGACAAATTTTAACTAAAAATTAAACGAATCGGCGGAATGGTTCACAGCCTTAGTATTCTGTTAGCATTTCCTAAGTTTCTAATTGTTTTCTTTGCCCGCCATTGTATGAGTATGTGGCAAGTACTTATGCACAAGGAATCACAAAAGACCGGGTCGGACCGAGAATCAAACCGGATTGGCAATCCTACTTCTTTGCTCGTAAGGCTAACGGAAGACATCAGAACAAAGTATAGAAGTATAGAAAGTGCAAGGACATCAGGTAACAAAAAGTGACCTCTTATTGACGAAATCTGATCCCTATGTTCCTTCAATTTTCAAAACCGCTCCATTTTTGGATTTAGATACTATCCAAGAGCAAGAATTACTTGTCCGCGAATTACTTGAGGAGAGCGTGCCGGCCCTGAGATCATTTTGATCATCATTCGATTATAAAAGAAAAATCACAAAGTTTGAGATGTCAAACAGCATGAATATGCTCAATTTCATTACTGTTTTCAATGGAATCGGTCCCAGGTTGGCCATCTTATGATTTTTTTTCAAGTTCGTTTATTTGGTAGGCTCAGGCGTGTATAACACTTTACGGAGCCACGTTTTTTGTGATATGTACAATCGACATAATCTTATTATTAAATTAGTAAGAGAGGGAAATAAGCCAACGTACTCGTGGTGACTCGAGTTTAAGTTTACAATGTTTAAGGATGGACGGGGATTAGGATTCGGGAATCATGGAATCATCATAATCAAGGAATTTCAGCGGCTCATCCGGTCATTTGGCGTCGGGGACGATGTGGTGTGTCGTCGTGCTCGAGCTACGGCTCTCTACGGGACAGAAAGACAGAGACAAAAAAAAAAACTTTGAAGAAAAGAAAAAAACAAAAGTATTAGACTTTTATGTCAACTATGTCAACTATAAATGGCTTGCATATAGACCACATCACGATCCCCCAAAACACCTCTTATCTCCTGGAAGGGTTGTTTACCTCGGGCCACTAGGGTATCCAATAATTGCTCTTTGGAGACGTCGTTTTCCGAGCAAAACCAAACTACGTGATCGATGTTATCATAACCGGCTCCGCACCTACATAAGTTGTTATCGACAAGGTTTATTCTGTACAGATGTGCGTTTAGTGAATAGTGATTGGACATAAGTCTCGACATCAGGCGAATGAAGCCTCGACTTAAGTCTTCACAAACGTTAAATATTAAAACTAATAAAATAAATTGAAAATGATAACAAACTTATTTTCTGTTTTTGACCCTTCAACTACATATACGTCCTTACGGTCATATAGTGAAGGAAGGATTGTTAGTTCGACTCTCGTTGCTACTAGAAACCGAGAACACCTCTGCATTTCCACGATTGTCTCGGGATATGGTATTGTGTTAGTTGTGTAGGATATTTTATCTGGATTCACTTTGCTGAGTGATGTGATCTATGCAAATAAAAACGCGAAATAATTTACTCTCCGAACAGTACAACCATATATCTCGGATCGCGCGACCGTTTTGCTTGGTAATCGAAATACGATCAATCGCGTAATCAACACAGAACGAAATTCTCGGATTCCGCTAAACTAAACACCCGAATCCTCGTCCGGTACTGCTGATTTAATTTGCTTCACTTTTTGACCGCGTCCAATGCAAATCACGTTTAGTCCCGAACTTATTGATTTACTATCCGACAGCACAAAATTAAACTAAACACCCGAATCCGCGCCCGATATGTAACATGTTCATTTACGAACTCCGCACTGTACTTACTTGCTCGATGGCTACTGCAAACTATATAAGAGATTTAAGATCGCGTTCATTTCGACCGAAGCAAAGCGCAATGAGTGTAACATGTGCATCCCACACGTTATTCAAATTCTCATCTATCTTACACTTCGAGCAGACCACACCAGTGGAACCATGCTGAGAAGGTTAATTTCAAAGCCACATTGAACCTTCAGTTCAATGGCTTACATTCTAGGCGACAAACAGAAGTGTCGCATTACAAATTTATCGAAGCATGCTGTTACCAACTGTACAGCTATGCAGTTTTGAGGGACTCTGTCTCTCCCGCTTTCGCATGGACAACGATCGCTGATTGGTGATCGTTGTACATAGCGTTTTGTGTATCGGTGCTTCAAGTGTCTCCAGTTAGGTTACTTGTAAAATATATTTGGAACAAATAAACATTCCTTACAGAACCGTCAAAGGGAGTGTTTGATATTTTCTTTGAGAAAGGAAATTTCAATATTACATGGCTGACCAGTGACTTTGTGAACGAACTTGTGATCAAATAGTGATGGAAAAAATAACCAAGTTCGGTCTAACTATCTTGGTGCTTTTCGGAATCGTGTGCGGAGTAAATTGGATAATTGAAATTGTCTGTGCATTCATCGATGAAACAAAGGAATTAAATCAAATGGCGTTTTATGCAATTCGCTAGAAAGTGATTGTGTCTTAGAAAAACTGTGAGGAACAAATTTTAATCGAAGAATAAAAATGGGAAATGAAAAATCGAGCCGAGTGTAAATGAGCAAGGTGATGGTGATCTAACCATAATAAATAATCAAGAGACTCACACGGAGCTTCACCAGGCTCACGAATTTAAACTGTGGTTAATTGTGATCATGGTAGCAATTATGCTAACCATACAAATTTACAAAATAATTGCAAAACACGAACAGAAAAAGGTGATGCAGAAAGCGAAATCCGTCGCTGCGCTCGATATAGTGTAATACAAGAACATTCAATTCAGCAATCGTAAGTGAATAATACAATCAGTTTTAAACTACATTTGAACAATTAGTGATTTTAATTTCGCACGAACATTGTACTAAAACATTGGAGATATGCTGTGTTAACTCAAGAAGATCTTTGATACTTAATTATATGTGAAAAAGTGGCACCATTCGTTAGTGCAAAGGGCAAACCGGCAACATAGAGCTGCCCCAACATAGGGTAAAACGGCAACATGGAGCTACCCCAACGAGGATGACGACGAACAACCTGGATGGAGACAACAAAATTCGAAAGGATAAGTGCTAAAGTATTTTTTTTTAACAAAAATTCTTCAAAACAATTTTAAATAATACAAATGTTTAGTCAGATAGAGGAGGATGTAGGTTCATTAGTTAAAATTGCGAATAATTTAAAAAAGTCAATTAACACTAATTATAGGAAGGAAACATTGGTGGCAAAATTAGATTATGCAAATCATTTATTTTCTGATATTGAAGAACAACTCATTTTACATGAAGATAAAATCCCGGTAGGAACTTTGAATTTCTTGATCAAGGCTAGTAGAGAAGCCAATTTCAATATTACGTCGATAATTCAAAGCAAACTAAACAACAATTCTAAAGCAATTCAGTCTAATCAACGAGCAAAAATGGCACTTGTGGTTGACGTCAAATTAGGTACAACCTTGGTTCCCATATACGATGGAAATCCAGAAAATTTGGAATCTTTTATTGATGCGGTTCGACTTTTTCAACAGACTGTCAATACAACATTTGAAGCAGGTACACAAGCGCAAAAGGATGCTGCTGAGCAAACAGTTGTTCAATTTGTGCGAACACGCCTTACAAGTAAAGCAAGACAAGCTATATCGGCAAACCAAAACCTAACACAGATGCTAGATGCAATCAATTTGCATTGCGCATCAAAAATTTCGGCAGATAGTTTAATTGCGAAATTAAAAACTATCAAAAGAACTGATGATTTGAACGATTATTGCGATAAAGTTGACAAATTATGCTCTCAGTTGAAATCAACTTATGTTAAGGATAACATACCCCAAGTTATAGCAAATAAAATGGCAACAAAATGTGGAATTGAAGCTCTCATTCGAGGTGTAAAAAACCCTGAGTCCAGAATTATACTTAAAGCTGGCTCTTTTGAAACTTTAAACGAAGCCGTTCAAAAGGTCATGGAAAATGATACCAGAGAAATTGGTAACGCAAATACAAATCCACAAAATGCACAAATTTTAACAAGCAGAGTGAATTATTCACGTGGACGTGGTGCAACGAACCACAGAACACGTGGAAACAACTCACGGGGAAATTACCATGAAAGTAGAGGTAGATATCAAAATTTTCAGTCAAATCGTGGAAACTATACAAACCAAAGAGGTAACTGGTATCAACGAGGGAACTTCAGAAATCAACGTGGAAATTGGGGTCAACGAGTTTCTACTCCTAATATGTTTTTAGCCCAGCAGAGTGGTATGTTATATCAACCTGTTGCGCCACAAGCAGTACAGCAATTACCGATTGGACAACCAAATCAATTTCAGCCCCAATAACAACAAAACACCCAACAGTCAAATATCCACCCTTTAGGTGTACCACTAGGGCAGCATACACTATAAATGTAACTGCCACAAATTATGTAAAGCTTTCGCTTGAAATGTCTGATACACCGAATTTCTTCATTGTAGATTGCGGCTCTGACATATCGGTCATGAAAGCTAACAAAATTAAAAACAGTCAACTTTATTATCCCACTGAGAAATGTAATATCATGGGAATTGGACAAGGTAATATAAGTACAATCGGGACTACGCAAACTAATATACTTTCAAATGAAATGAAAATTCCTCATAAATTTCACATTGTAGAAGAAAACTTCCCGATTCCTACTGACGGAATAATTGGAAGAGATTTTCTCGTAAATTACAAATGCAAAATTGACTACGAGTCTTGGCTACTCAAAGTTATGGTAAATTTTGAAACTTTAGAAATACCAATAGCAAATACTTATGACAGCTCAATTGTACTCCCGGCAAGGTGTGAACTCATAAAAGAAGTAAATAATTTAAATTAGTTAGACAGTGTTATTTTCTCACAAGAAATTGCCCCAGGAATTTTCTGTGCAAATTCTATAGTGCAAAAAGAAAACTGCTTCGTTAAATTTATCAATACGACTAATGATGATTACAACCTTTCAACCAGATTCAAACCAAAATATGCGCCTTTATCGAAATACCAACAATGTAACTCAAATAAATTACCATGCGATGAAGTGAGAAATTTAAAATTAAAAACCGAAATTCACACACAAAGTTTAGAACCTGAAATTAAAAATAAGGTTGAAGCATTGTGTATGGAATTCAACGATATTTTTTCTCTTGAGAATGATGTCCTTACTCACAACAATTTTTATGAACAGAACATACAACTTAGTGAACAAAAACCTGTTTATATTAAAATTATCGACCCCTGAAATCCAAAAACCGAAATTAATGCGCAAGTTAACAAAATGCTCGATGATGGAATTATTCAACATTCAATTTCTCCATTCAATTCACCTATACTTTTGGTACCTAAAAAGTCTTCAACTGACGAGAAAAAATGGCGTCTGGTGATTGATTTCAGACAATTAAACAAACAGATAATTCCTGATAAATTTCCTCTTCCTCGTATTGATGAAATCTTGGATAATTTAGGTCGAGCGAAGTATTTTACTACACTCGATCTCATGTCTGGATTTCATCAAATACCTCTTGATGAAGCATCTAAACGTTATACTGCCTTCTCCACCGATACTGGTCATTATGAATTTAATAGACTTCCTTTCGGATTAAATATCAGTCCAAATTCATTCCAACGCATGATGTCAATTGCTTTAAGCGGACTTCCACCCCAATGCGCTTTTCTGTATATTGATGATATCATTGTGGTAGGTTGTTCGATAAATCATCATATCGCAAATTTGAATAAAGTATTTCAACAATTGAGAAAATACAATCTCAAGTTGAATCCCAAAAAATGTCAATTCTTCAAAAATGAAGTTACGTATCTTGGACATAATATTTGAGAAAAAGGCATTCAGCCTGATAAATCAAAATTTTCAGTCATTTCAAACTATCCTGTTCCGTCAAACGCTGATGATGTACGACGATTTGTTGCATTTTGCAACTATTATCGTAGATTCATAAAAAACTTTGCTGAAATAACTCACCCATTGAACAAATTGTTAAGGAAAAACACTCAATTTAAATGGACCGACGAATGCGCGACGTCGTTCCTCACTCTAAAGAACAAACTTATTTCACCTCAAATTTTGCAGTTCCCAGATTACACAAAAGAGTTCATTATTACCACTGACGCGTCAAAGATAGCCTGTGGAGCAGTGCTTGCTCAATGTCATGATGGTTCCGAGTTACCAGTCGCATTTGCAAGTAAAGCTTTTACGAAAGGTGAATCAAACAAATCAACCATAGAGCAAGAATTAACTGCAATTCACTGGGCAGTAAATCATTTTAGGCCATACATTTACGGTCGTAAATTTATCATACGTACCGACCACCGACCATTGATATATTTATTTTCACTTAAAAATCCAGCTTCCAAACTAACCCGCATGAGATGGGAGTTAGAAGAATATAATTTTGAAGTACAGTATATTGAGGGTAAAACTAATGTGTTATCAGACGCGTTATCTAGAATTCAGATAACCTCTGATACGCTTAAACAAATGTATATAGTAACTAGATCAATGTCAAGGAAAAATGATACTACACAACCTGACCTTCCACACAAGAGCCTGATCAACTCCATGTGTACGAAGTGCTCAGTAATTTAGATGCATTTGACTTGCCAAAATTAACATTTTCTTATAATAATAATAATAAAAATATATTAATATGACCATTTATGATAAAAGTTTTCGGAAGAGACTATCACCAGTGATAGCACTCGCAGTAGATAACCCTGAAAATATTAAATTAGAAGTAGAAAATTTTTACAATTTATCGATGGCAGGCCTGCCGATAATAACGTTAATAGCGATCATGACGCAAATACCAATAACAAAAGTTCAAAAACATTTATTCCCAAGAAGCTAGCAATTCAAACAAACGATATCTTATTCCAACATGTCGATATGACTACATTTAAAAATTTAGGTAACGCGGTTCTTAGGAACGCTACCGTATTAATCTACGAAAAACCTGTTGAAATTACAACAGAACGAGAAATTAACGAAATATTGAAAAAACACCACGACTCTCCCGTAGGAGGTCATCCAGGTGTAAATAGATTGTATAAAAAATTAAAGTCGCTCTTTTCCTGGCCAAACATGAAACAAATAGTTTCTGATTACGTTTCATCTTGCGAGCTTTGCAAAATAAACAAACACGCAATACCAGTAAAGACACCAGTTATTGTGACAACTACTCCAAACAAAACATTCGACGTAGTGTCCATTGACACTATCGGACCTTTCCCACTGACTGAAAAAGGAAACCGCTATGCTGTAACACTGCAATGCGATCTTTCCAAGTATGTCATTGCAATTCCCGTTCCAGACAAATCAGCTGTTTCAATCGCTAAAGCAGTTGTTGAGAAATGCATTCTTGTATATGGTCCGATGAAATGTATTAAAACAGATCAAGGAACTGAATACAAGGGAGTATTCGATGAAGTTTGTAATTTATTACAATTAAACCATACATGTTCGACAGCTTATCACCCCCAAACAATTGGAGCTTTAGAGCGCAACCACAAATGTTTGAATGAATATTTGAGGATGTTCGCAAATGAACGCACAATTGATTGGGATGAATGGCTATCTTTTTATTGTTTTGCATATAATACAACACCCAATACGGACCACAATTTTGCCCCTTTTGAACTAATTTTCGGAAAAAAACTGAATGCTTTTGAATTTTGTAAAAACCAGAAAATAGATCCACAATATAATCTTGATTCTTACCTACATGAACTTAAATTTAGATTACAAATCACTCATGCCAATGTTATCCAAACAATTATGAACAGGAAAGTTAAAAGAACAAACAGCCTCAATCAGAAAGTAAAGCCCACAGATTTACAAATAGGTGACACAGTATACTTACAAATTGAAAATAGACACAAGCTACAACCAGTTTATAGTGGCCCTTATCAGATAGAAAAATTAAACGATTCTAATGCGATAATTATTCAAAATGGAAAAATAGTAGAAGTTCATAAAACTAGATTAATCCAACGATAAAACATGTATTCAACAACCTTCTTTTCCTTTAGGGTGAAGGGGGAACGCAATATGCATTTCAGATAAAAAACAACAAATTGTAAGAAAAATAGAAATTAAAATTCAGAAAATTCATTTTGGAAAAATCAACATTGTGAGAGGCATTTGAAGTGCAACCAAGTTAATTACAATTTACATTTTGGCCCGTAGGGGAATGGTGTAACATGTGCATCCCACACGTTATTCAAATTCTCATCTATCATACACTTCGAGCAGACCACACCAGTGCAATCATGCTGAGAAGGTTAATTTCAAAGCCACATTGAACTTTCAGTTCAATGGCTTACATTCTAGGCGACAAACAGAAGTGTCGCATTACAAATTTATCGAAGCATGCTGTTACCAACTGTACAGCTATGCAGTTTTGAGGGACTCTGTCTCTCCTGTTGCATGGACAACGATCGCTGATTGGTGATCGTTGTACATAGCATTTTATGTATCGGTGCTTCAAGTGTCTCCAGTTAGGTTACTTGTAAAATATATTTGGAACAAATAAACATTCCTTACAGAACCGTCAAAGGGAGTGTTTGATATTTTCTTTGAGAAAGGAAATTTAAATATTACATGAGCCATCGACACCAAATAGATATTTTATTATTTTCGCGACGTCCAAAACACGCACTGCACTCGATGGCTACTCACTTTGAAAAACGTGACAAATTATTTAAAAATGCCTGATGGTTGATGTATTATCGAATGCGAATGTATACCGTTTTGGTTCAAATCTCGAACATGACTCATATTCCAAACACTGGCGTTTTGGCACCCTAAAACAAAAGTTTCATCTGTTTTCAGTTCTGATGATCAAGATTACAAAAGATATTTTAGTTAGGGAGACGGCAGGTATTTTCGTCTGTTCGTCATAGTCTCGAAAACCAATAAAAGAGACGCTTTTTTTGTAAAATTCATGCGTACCAAATCGTAAACTCAGGAGAAACGTTCTGCTATAGTGGAGTTCTAGCAAATGTACGTTGCTTTCGTTGGTTTTAGCCCCTATGACGATGGATGGAAATACCTGCCGTGTCCCTACTAGATAAAGATTGTCGCTGTCGTCGCTGTCCGGAACATCTTTTGCTGGCGAGGGTAGGGGAGCTAAATTTTTTTTTTTGTCTTTATTAAAGAGGGGAGGGGAGCTAAATGTCAAAGAAGGAAAATCCATACGATTTGACAGGTATGTACCACACATGTTTCGGACAGCAGAACAAAGGGAACCGAAGCGACAATCTTTATCTAGTACTAAAATATCTTTTAAGATTACAAATGAATTCGAGAGAATTACACAAATAAAGCCAAAATGGCCATTTAAAAGCGAGTGTTCGGAATTTGAGTCAAAACGGTAAAACACGTGTCTTCGCTACAAACGTCAATCACACAAGAGACCGTTTGTTCCATGCCTACTATGATCATATAATACCTAAATCCGTTGTATATACGTGATCGCCAGTATGTTCCGATCGTACAGATGGGACAATAAACTCCAACTCTGAGTGGAAATGCTGCCGAGTTGAATGCGGCCATATTTTTCGGACTACATGCACACAAAAGCGTTCAAGAATTCATTAACTAATAAGATCACGGTGTATTTTGAAAATAGAGGTAATAAACTATAGAGGACGATTGTCGCTGCGGTTCCCTTTGTTATCGTCCCCAAACATGTTGGGTACCTATATGTCAAAACGTACTGATTTTTCCTTTGTTGACATTTAGTGCCCTATCCTCGCCAGCAAAAGATGTTTCGCCAGTGACGACAGCGACAAGCTTCCCCTATAGTTTATTACCTCTATTATTTTGAGTAATGTTTTCTTAAACAACATACTAGTGTTCCCGAATCCGTGACTCAAATCACGGTGTTTTTGCTGATTCATGAATTCGGCTACGTTTTCTTGTTTGTTATCTGAATGAAACGAGCAAATATGTCTTCCTTACCTTAAGTCCTACCCCGGTATAAGTCATTAGAGCAAAAGGGCCTTAACATTTAAAATTCGAAATTTTACGATTGCCGAGAATCCAACCGCCGGGATCTTGGCAATAATTTTGACGACTCTTAGGAAAAAAAAAACGAGATTTCGGTAAACTTTACCGAGTCGGTAAAATTATGACGGTAAAAGAATTACCGAGTTTCGGTAAAAAAAAAAATTACCGAGATCTCGGCTGTTGGAATCTCGGCGAAAATTTTCCTGATGTCGGTGTGTGTACTTTGGTCGACTGAACGGTGACAGCAACAGTGGAAATGGAGATATTCCGATCCACAATTCTCAAATAATTTTGTTAATATGAAGTTTTTAGACTTATTGCAAGGAGGAACCGGTTCCGGAACTTGGACCAAACCATTCGATAAGTTTATTTGAGATAAAAGAAATATTCTTGTTTTCTCTAGATTACTCAAAATATCCTCAGCATAGAACTTTGGATTTTGTAGTCGGTTTGGTAATTGGCCCTGTAATTAATAAAATTGTTCTGTTTTTCATATCGTGACTCTTGATGCCGGCGCCCCCCCCCTGAGCGCTGGCGCCCTTGGCGGGGGCCACCCTACCAACCGAACGTTGGTTTATAATTTCTGGATAGGGTTATTCAAATGCAATTTATTTATTATGTGGATAGTTTTTGCTTATCCAGTACTCAAAGATAAATAGGAACAATGTCTTCCGAGAAAATGGAAACTGTCAGCTACAATCAGAACTTGTTTTTCATTTTGTTGAATAAAGACCGACTTCGCCCCATATTTATGGACCTTCTAACCCAATTTTTTTCTCCCTTCCTCCTGTTAGGAACAAACGTCTGCAACGGCGACAGTGGCGGTGGATTGTACGTCACTCGGAATGGCGTTTGGTATCTGATAGGAATTGTCTCGTTTACGGCTGCCCGCGAGGCTCAGACGAGTTTGTGCAGCACTAAGGACTACACAGGATTCACAAAAATTGCGGCCTTTGAAGAGTTCATTGTGAATTCCTGTGGACTTGTGGTATCTTCCCAGATCAACCAGCCGGTCGATCAACCTGGTGGCAAAAGACAGAAGTATATTTACGCATCGAATTTTGATTTACATAGAAAAATAAACTGGTTTCAAGCAGCGGATTATTGCCGTTCAATTGGAAAGCATCTGGCAGAGATAAAGTCAGCACAGGATAACGCAAAAGTTAAGGACATCGTGCGATTGGGTGGTAAGATTATCTCACTATCTTTCAAGTACAACTTTGCTTCATTATTAATTTAACATTTTTCTTCCACAGGAATGGAGCTAGATGAGGATGGAGTATCCAGGGTTAAGCAATACTGGATTGGGGCAAACGATCTGGCGGTGAACCGTGTGTTCAAATGGCAATTCAGTGGGAAACGTGTGACCTTCACTCATTGGAGGCAGAATGAGCCCAACAATATGCACAATAAAGAACACTGCGTGGCAGTTTTGGGTAATAAGCAAGCTTTCTGGTTGGATGCGAATTGCAAAGCGAAACGGCAGGTTCTATGTGAGTTTTGGAAATAAAACAACCAATGAATAGTTCTGACTTTGTTTCTAGTTTTATTACACTCTGGCCGGCAAATGAGAGTAAAATATGTTCACGCTCAGATTTCTTAAACCTATTTTACCACAATTATTAACCTAGAGCTTATTCACTGGTACAACGAAGTCATTACTGCTTCGATGTAGAATCTCTTCATGCATAAATATTTTTTTTACATTTTTACAAAATTGATCGACTTAATGCTATATTTTGATGTAAAATGTCTCAATGGTTTGTATTAAGTTAAAGAACAGGCTAAGGTATATCGTGTCTTATCGTATAAAAGTTTTAACAGACTTGCATCTTTGAAATTGGCTCTGGTTTACGAATGTACACTTAACATTAGGGAACAAACACTATAGATAAGAATGATGATTTGAAGTATGAACAGTTTGAAAGATGAATAACAATTTCTTGAACACACTTTTGATTTAGAGATTTAGATGGCATTAGCAATTATCCCGTAGAAAGGAAATGATGTGTGTGTGAAATGCATACATTTCTAACGTCAGAGTACTTTAGAAAAGATGATTCAAAATATGTTTAGTTTTGCAAGCTTTGGCTAATTGAATATATTTCCATCATCCACACTTATTTTTATATAATGGTAACCGCTTATCTCACTTCTTCGTCTTCATTGGCATTACATCCCCCACTAGGACATTGCCTCTCGCAGCTTAGTGTTCATTAACCGTTCAGTACGCGCGTTGTCCTGGAACGCTCATGCAGGCTCGTTTGGCGGTGTTGTACAAAATACAATAACGCGCGTGCTCGAGTGTTAAGTGTTGAATTTACTAACTACGAGGTTTCTAAGCCAAATTACCGCTTATCGTTAATCGAACCCAATCACCCTCAGCATTGTCTTGCTTGGGGCGAGAAATTCTAGGCAATGTCCATACCCTAGCAGCACAATTCAGGACGCACGCAAAGGAAAAGCGTTCATGAATTCGTGAACTAGCAAGTTCACGGTGTATTTTGAGTCATGGCTTCGGGAACAGCAGTCACGTTTTCTAGAACTTTCTGGAAAATGCGACACCAGTCCCGAATCCATAACATAAATCACGGCGCATGTATGCTGGTTCACGAATTCGGAAACGATTTTTTCGTGTGCGATTTGGTTACAGTGACTTAAATATGATCTGATATAGTCGTACAAGTGTCACAGAAACTTGTGTAAGACAACTGTGCTGGTTAGGTAGTTAAAATGTAAAACTTGTTGCTTGCCGTTGAATCTGTTAATTTCCTGTTTGCATTTTGTTTGAAACAATTCATAACGATAGAATAATTGTCTAATGACATTTCAAAGTTATGTAAAATACTGACTTTAGAATCAAAAGATTGATTGCGCAAAAGTAATTTTTACAGCGAAAAGAAACTACAGGCAATGATTTCTTTGACATAATAATTTGACTAAAAAAAATATTTAGAACTCGTAATAGTTATTCTTTAGTATTTCTTGACGTTTTGTTCTGTGTTTAAAGTAAAGTAAGTTTTGGAATCAAGGATACGTATTTTGATGTTAATGATAAGTGAGAAATAACAAGAAATTGAGCAACAATCTAAACAAATGAGTACGAATGATAAAAATATGAACTGCCAAGCTTCACTGGTCATGGCACGATGTTATCTTTACTGAAACAGACGATAAGTGCAATAGTGGCGTGTACGTAGAACGTAAATCTAGGATTCAATACTGAAATTTCTTCCAGGCAAGTGTATGCAACCATCATCCCTATCTATTCTGATAACCACTGCATCCTTAAACCTCACAGATAAAATACGTTTCAAAACTACACGGTGTGTCGTTCCATTTAAGCCCTTTCCCGTCGCGATTCCATAGCTCTAAGCAATGTTCCTCTTCGCCGTTTTCGTACCGGAAGTTGTTGGGTTCTCCGGCGTTCCAGTTGGTGAAGGACAGTGGTCGTCCGTTCGAAATCCAGAAGAAGCTGCCTTCTTCTGCCAAATCGGTTCCGGACGTCCAGAAGTGTTCTGCGGCTAGACCTAGAAGTAAAATACATTATGTTATTTCTTTTTATAGAATTTTAAACATTTACACTTCAGTAGTCGGTTTTCACGCGGAGTAAACGAGTCGCAGTTCAATGCAAAGTATACTCGAGGTTTTTAGAAGGTCCGGATAAGCGGGGGGATATTGTATCAGTTTATTTGAAAACAATGAGATAAGTTTTACGTCGATCTGATTTATTATCAGTAAAGTTTCCACACTAATACTCTTCCCTTCCGTTCCAATTGGAAGCTTGGTAGAAGTAAGGCCATTCGATTTCTAGCGTTCCCAAAAATTTCCCTTTTTTCGCTTCACAAATCTACTTTTCTAAAAATTCCTTACGCATGTCGTATCCTAACGGAACTATCTAAAATATTCTTGTACCTCTAATTCTATAAAAAAATACATTTTAGTTTCAAAAATCACATTATTCTCTATTCACAAGTTATGTAAAGAACAAGGAACCACGATTGTTGCTTCTGATGCAAGAAGCAATCTTTTTATCACGCCAAAGCATTAAATCGTCGGAAAACTACAGCTGATCGCTACATAGTTGATAAGAAGAAAATGTAGTTACAACCTTATCAAAGACTAATTTTTTAAAATAATTCCAGCATAATTTTTCAAAACGACGTATGTAACAATTATCAAGATTCGAGAAAGTTAACAAACCTTTTTGTAAAACGAATTTAAATTTAAATCATTTTTCAATAGTTTTTTTTTCACTGCCATGCATCAATAAATGACACGTAACGGGTAGCATCTAAAAGCTAGAATGAAAAGAATGGAACGGGAAAAAAACTACAAAGAAGTACAGTTCAATCTGATATATGTTATATAAAGAGTTGTCCTTAGTCTTCAAACTTAGGCTAATGAATATAATAAATATAAGCATATGGTCTGTGGTTCGTCGTGCTGCGCAGCTTAGTCTTTCTGGTATGACATGACCGCTGTACGGCTCTGCCACATCGATTTTCGGAATTCTGCTTCTGATCCTGCTTATGAGTTGCTTCGTGTCTTTGGTATTACAATCACCTTTGTATATAATGGACCTCAGTAGACCAAAAAATTGCTATGACAGTTTCCGAATCATTTTCACGCTTAAAATGTTCAACCGTCTATTTTTCCCATGATCTTTGTTTGCTTGGAAAATTTACAATGTGCGCCGCAGTACTTCCTGTTTCGGCGGCATGTTGTGAGCAATGTTGGAGTGAAAGTGGGTCTGCGACGATTCCAAGATTGATGTCACATAAAGTCATATTTCTGTCAAAGCATTATTATTCTGATAGAAAGTATTGAAGTAATTCCATTTTTCCAGTTGCCACCCGTTAATAAGCGTGCGTCATATCATAGCTCAATTCATTCAAATTCCCTATGAAAATTATAAAATTATAAAATTCCTTCCCATGAGGGAAGGAGGGGCAATATGTCCTAGCTAAGCAAATACTGCTTTAATTTCCTTGCTGTAACAATTTTAATGATGCTCTGGACAAAATTTCAGCCAAATCGGTCAACGTTTGGGCGGTGCTAAACTCGTTGGAAGTTTATATGGAAAAATGTATGCAGAAATATCCAAAAACAGTGATTTGCAGTTGGACGGCACAATTTACGATCAAGAATCATGATACTCATTCAGTTCTTGAAGAATTAAATACAGAATGTTATGCTGAAACCCGCGAGAAGATTAGAGTTTATTAGACAAAGATATTAGCATTTTACTGGAGTGTTGTAGGGGTGAATTTATTTCTTTTCAAAGGTAAAAGAAACGAAATTTGCTCAAACCCTACATCAGAGAAATGCTAATAACTTAGCCGAGCAAAGTCTAAACTTCTCGCGGTTTTCTGCATAACATTCTGTATTAAATTCTTCAAGATATGAATGAGTATCATAGTTCTACATCGTAAGTTATGCCGCCCAAATGCAATTCACTGTTTTTGGATGTTTCTGCATACATTTTTGCATATAAACTTCCAACGAGTTTAGCAACGCCCAAACGTTGACCGATTTGGCTGAAATTTTGTCCAGAGCATCAGGGCATCAAATAGAGCCGAATAAGAGAGCGGCCCATCAAAAAATTGAAAAAAGTTTTTCCCATACTAATTTGAGCCACCCTACTGCATATTGATTGGTTTTCCATAGTGTACGATTGTCGAAACTGCAGTTTTCTTTGTTTTGCTTTTTGACGTAGGACTTACGTCTTTCTTTAATATACTGGGTGTCATTTAGATTTTTGGAACTCGAGAGCGTTACGCTGGAAGGGAAGACTCTCCACCATTTTGCCTATTCCATTGAAACTTAAGATTATTAACAATAAGCTATTGAAAATTTCAATTCTTATCAAAGCCAGTACAAATTTCATACACGTAAAAAAATTTAATGTTGTTTATTATAAATATTTCTAATACTTTTTTGTCAAAGCAGGCGCTTAATGACATGTATAAGAAAAAAAACTTATACATGGCATTAGTCACATACATTCGGAAACTTATACTTTCCATTAACTTATGAATGTTATTAGCTTTTTGATACGGGATCATTCATTAGGTGGCATAATGAAGAGTATAAGTATTTTCGAATGGTTTTTTGCCATAACATATAAGGACATCAGAATGCGGTATGTCACGGGCCTTCGGGTCTACCGGAAGATTTTCTTTGTGTATAAAAGAAGCAGTGCCTGTCGTGTGCGAGTCATTTCAATTTGTGACAGCAGTGCGTACTGACGTGCTTTTTGCTCGCGCATTTTTCGTTTCGTTCGTTCGTTCGCTGTGTTTACTTACACAGCGACAGCATGCAGTCACCAGCGGTAGAACTGCCGGTGGGTCGGCGAATATGCATGAAAGAAGTGGGCGCATTTTTTTTTGTCATTCTGTGCTTGATGATGGTCGGATGCAGTGGTGTCGGTTGCGATGGATGCAATCGCCCATCGCATCGCTCGAAGTTCACGGCTAGAGGCCGATGATGGCTAAGGCAGCGAGGGCAGTGGTGGTGGATGAAGAAGAATAAAATTAGAGAGATTTGGTCTGCTCATCCAGGTGATTGGTTTCATAATCCACATGATCCCGGGATGGGTACGAGTCATGTCATATGACTGACCATATGTTAAGTTGTGCTTGGTACTAAACGACACGTGCATTAAAACATGGTTATACTATAACAGTTCTGATTCTCCAGCAAAAAAATCAACAACACTGAGGAAAATGAAAATTTGATCAAAATAATTACTTTCATTTATTTGCAGAAGGCATTAGCAATTAAAGATGCACAATCAGCAATAGTGTTATGTTAATATCCATTTTAGATTTAAAAAAATTTGCTATATTACATGTGAATGTTTTAAAAAAATGTCCACAAAAAATAATTCCCAGAAGAATATTTAAATAAAATTTTATCTCATTCTTTGTTTTTCATTTTCTAAGAAATTGTATTATTAAACTTGACGTAGACTCGGAGTTTGGAATCAAAACAAAAAATAATTTTTCGTTGACGTTTTAGCAGTACCTCCTCTATTTTAGTAGGGTTACTGCTCCTTAACTTGTTTCTTAATGTTGTGATTTTTTTTTCAGCAGTAAGCACGCATGTTAGCAAAAGAAGCAACGAAATTGATGCTGTATTTCTTTCTTTGGAAAACGGGACAGTTCCCCTAAAATAGCACATTTTGCCCAAGTCTGAAAATTTTATAAATAGAATTCTTAAACTTCATATTATTATTTATTTAATCAGACTAAGGCCGAAGTGGCCTGTGCGGTGTATAAGAGTCTTCTCCATTCGGCTCGGTCCATGGCTACACGTCGCCAACCACGCAGTCTACGGAGGGTCCGCAAGTCATCTTCCACCTGATCGATCCACCTTGCCCGCTGCGCACCTCGCCTTCTTGTGCCCGTCGGATCGTTGTCGAGAACCATTTTCACCGGGTTACTGTCCGACATTCTGGCTACGTGCCCGGCCCATCGCAGTCGTCCGATTTTCGCGGTGTGAACGATGGATGGTTCTCCCAACAGCTGATGCAATTCGTGGTTCATTCGCCTCCTCCACGTACCGTCCGCCATCTGCACCCCACCATAGATGGTACGCAGCACTTTCCTTTCGAAAACTCCAAGTGCGCGTTGGTCCTCCACGAGCATCGTCCAGGTCTCGTGTCCGTAGAGGACTACCGGTCTAATTAGCGTTTTGTAGATTGTCAGTTTGGTACGTCGGCGAACTCTATTCGATCGGAGCGTCTTGCGGAGTCCAAAGTACGTACGATTTCCAGCCACTATGCGTCTCCGAATTTCTCTGCTGGTGTCATTTTCGGCAGTCACCAGTGAGCCCAAGTACACAAATTCTTCTACCACCTCGATTTCGTCACCACCGATGCAAACTCGCGGTGGGTGGCTCACATTGTCTTCTCTTGAACCTCTTCCTATCATGTACTTCGTCTTCGACGTGTTGATGACTAGTCCGATCCGCTTAGCTTCCCTCTTCAGTCTGATGTAGGCTTCCTCCATCTTCTCAAAGTTACGTGCCATAATATCTATGTCGTCGGCGAAACCAAATAGCTGGACGGACTTATTGAAAATTGTACCACTCGTGTTAATCTCTGCTCTTCGTATTACCCCTTCCAAAGCGATGTTGAATAGCAAACACGAAAGACCATCACCTTGCCGTAACCCTCTGCGGGTTTCGAAGGGACTCGAGAATGCCCCTGAAACTCGAACTACGCACATCACCCGATCCATCGTCGCTTTGATCAACCGTGTCAGTTTATCCGGAAAACCGTGTTCGTGCATTAGCTGCCATAGCTGGTCCCGATCGATTGTATCATATGCGGCTTTGAAGTCGATGAATAGATGATGTGTGGGCACGTTGTATTCGCGGCATTTCTGCAGTACTTGGCGAATGGCGAACACCTGGTCCGTGGTGGAGCGTTCGCCCATAAAACCCGCCTGGTACTGCCCCACGAACTCCCTTGCAGTTGGTGCTAGTCGACGGCATAAAATTTGGGAGAGTACCTTGTAGGCAGCGTTCAGCAATGTGATTGCGCGGTAGTTGCTACAATCCAGCTTATCGCCCTTTTTGTAGATGGGACACACGACACCTTCCATCCACTCCTGCGGCAAAACTTCCTCCTCCCAAATCTTGGTAATGACCCAGTGCAGCGCTCTAGCCAGTGCCTCACCACCGTGTTTAAATAGCTCTCCTGGTAGTTGGTCAACCCCAGGGGCTTTGTTGTTCTTCAGCCGGCCAATCTCCTCCTGGATTTCCTGGAGATCCGGAGCCGGTAGAATTATGTCCTGCGCGCGTTCTCCCAGGTCCATCACCATACCGCCATCTTCGTCTGCCACATCGCCATTCAGGTGTTCTTCGTAGTGCTGCCGCCACCTTTGGATCACCTCACGCTCGTTCGTAAGAAGGTTCCCGTTTATGTCCTTACACATATCAGGCTGTGGCACGTGGCCCTTACGTGAACGGTTTAACTTCTCATAGAACTTTCGTGTGTTATTAGCGCGGTACAGTTGCTCCGTTTCTTCACGGTCTCGATCTTCCTGCTGGCGCTTTTTCCTCCGGAAAATCGAGTTTTGTCTGTTCCGCGCCTGTTTATATCGTGCCTCGTTCGCCCTCGTGCGGTGTTGCAGCAATCTCGCCCATGCTGCATTCTTCTCTTCCACTAACTGCTCACATTTGCCGTCATACCAGTCGTTTCTCTGATCCGAGGGCACCGTGCCAAGTGCAGCGGTTGCGGTGCTACCAATGGCGGATCGAATATCTCTCCAGCCATCTTCAAGAGACGCTGCGCCTAGCTGCTCTTCCGTTGGAAGTGCCACTTCCAGCTGCTGCGCGTATTCTTGGGCTAGTCTACCATCTTGTAGCCGCCCAATGTTAAGCCGCGGCGTCCGACTTCGACGCGTGTTGTACACCGTCGAGAGTTTTGAGCGCAGACATACTGCAACGAGGTAGTGGTCGGATTCAATATTCGCACTGCGGTAAGTGCGGACGTTCGTGATGTCGGAGAAGAATTTACCGTCGATTAGAACGTGGTCGATTTGGTTTTCCGTTTCTTGGTTAGGTGATCTCCATGTGGCCTTGTGGATATTTTTGCGGGGAAAGGAGGTGCTTCGGACTACCATTCCGCGGGAGGCTGCGAAGTTTATGCATCGTTGGCCGTTGTCATTCGATACGGTGTGCAGACTATCCGGTCCGATGACCGGTCTATACATTTCCTCCCTTCCTACCTGTGCGTTCATGTCACCGATGACGATTTTAACGTCCCGCAGTGGGCATCCATCGTATGTCTGCTCCAGCTGTGCGTAGAACGCTTCTTTCTCGTCGTCGGGTCTCCCTTCGTGTGGGCAGTGCACGTTGATGATACTATAGTTGAAGAAACGGCCTTTAATCCTCAGCTTGCACATCCTTGCGTTGATTGGCTGCCACCCAATCACGCGTTGGCGCATCTTACCCAGCACTATGAAGCCGGTTCCCAGCTCGTTGGTGGTGCCACAGCTTTGGTAGAAGGTAGCCGCTCGATGCCCGCTTTTCCACACTTTCTGTCCTGTCCAGCAAATCTCCTGCAGCGCCACGACGTCGAAGTTGCGGGGATGTAATTCATCGTAGATCATCCTGTCGCAACCTGCGAAACCTAGCGACTTGCAATTCCATGTTCCAAGCTTCCAATCGTGATCCTGTATTCGTCGCCTAGGTCTTTGCCGATTATATCGAGTCGCATTATCTATCTATTATCTTAAACTTCATATACTATCATCAATAAGAAATCAATAAATGCCCTACATTTGCTTGAGTAAAGCAATTCTAATTATGTATTTAATTATTAGTTTTGTTTCCAGAAGTTTTGAATAAACAAATTGCTAATAATTCTACACAGCATGGAAGTTGTCGTTTCCAATATCAATACAATCCAAAAGTTAAATGTAAATACTTTACGTTTATACAAGTCCTACGTCTACTCGCGGTTATGTTGAAAACATTACCCATTACTTTTTTGTTACGGGGAAGGGCCATTTGACCGAATACCGTTCGGCCATACCGGAATGCCATTTGCCCGAAGGTCATTAGGCCGAAGGTTGTTTGGCCGAATATACCTTTTGGCAAAAAGTACCATTAGGCCGAAAGTTATTTGCTGGAAAGGGTCATATAGCCGAATTGGTCATTTGGTCGAATAAGCCATTTGACCGAAAAAATCATTTGGCTTGCCTTTTCAGCCGAAAAGGTCATTCGGCAGAATATCCATTTGACCGAAAAAGTCATTTGGCTGAAAAGGTCATTTGGCCGAATGGGTTATTTGGCCGAAAAGTTCATTTGGCTAAATAGGTAATTTGGTCGTTCGGCCGACTGTGTCATTTGACGTATCGCATCCCACTTTTCATCATATAAAGTGAGAAATAAGAAGTTTGAAATGATAAGTGAAAAGAGAGGCGTCTTCCTTCTCTAGAGATGGGCAAAACGGAACACTTCGTTGAGCGGATGAGATCTGGTTCATTCAGTCTAATGATCCGGATCTTTTATACGGATCGGATCTTTAGATCAAAACATAAGAAAAATGCAAAATGGTGAAACGGTTGTCATTCAGGACCACACTTCTGACCCGTACAGATAATAGTTTCACACCTCTTTTGCTCACAAGCAAATAAACCATGTATAGAGAATAGAGGTGAGCCTGCATAGGGCTGAAAACATCTCGAATAAAGACAAAATAATGTATAGAGAACCTACAATACACATTTAATTTTGCCATTCCATTACAAAAGGTTAGCTAATTTACTGAACTGGTGAACCGGATCTTTCAAAAAGTGAGCCTCGAATCATTCACTCACTTCAAAGATCCGGATCATTTTAACGGTTCCGGATCTTAAAGCCCATCATTCCATGCTGAATGTTTTTAAATAGAAGAATTAAAAAAAAAATCGAAGGCAGATTGGTTTTTATTTTTTGGATTTTGTTCCTTTTAGAATTGCTTTGTATTTTAACCAATTGCGGCAAATTGAAATGTGTGGTGCGGGGGAAATTGAAACAACAATTCAAAGCACTATTCTTGCAATTGAAAGTAATATTTTTTTTTCTAGAATTCAATATGGTACGTAAATAACCATTTCTGAAAATAAATTAAATACATTTCCATCTCTGTCTCTTTTATTCATGCATGCAACCCTCCAACAATTTTCACTTGAGAATAAAATGAAAATGTTTAAACTGCATGACCTAGTTTTGAGAATATTAGGCTACTTTTCCTTATAGTGAAGCACATTTATAAACCTTTTGTTAGCTTCCCTTCACTTCTCAAGCCCTTTTTTTCTCCCATGAAGAATTATACGCTGCTTAATTAATGTAAAAATGAAAAGAAGCCACAACCGAACTTTCAAGCGAACAATTCAATTGAACCAAAAAAATAACCAACCTGAAAAGTTATCCTAGTGGTCAATAGTATCTTCTTCTTCTTCTTATTGGCATTACATCCCCACACTGGGACAGAGCCGCCTCGCAGCACTTCCACAGTTATTAACTGCGAGGTTTCTAAGCCAAGTTACCATTTTTGCATTCGTATATATCATGAGGCTAACACGATGATACTTTTATGCCCAGGGAAATCGAGACAATTTCCAATCCGAAAATTGCCTAGACCGGCACCGGGAATCGAACCCAGCCACCCTCAGCATGGCCTTGCTTTGTAGTCGCACGTCTTACCGCACGGCTAAGGAGGGCCCGTAATAGTCAATAGTATGATTTTGTCAATCGGATAACTTTCCAGAAACTAGTGCGTAGTTTGGTGCTTCTGAATTTTGCCTCTGAAAATAACACTTGTGAGTTTGTTGTACACTGGCCCTGTTCGCACAAGAGTCCCAGGTCAAATTTCGCCGACTTGAGTAATTTGCTGTTGCATTTTTCAAACTTGTTATACATGAAGAAATAAAAGGAAGTCCAATAAGCTTAAAAAAAAGCAATCTTTTCTTAAAATTTGACATAATATTCTTTATCCGCATACATTGCTATGGGACAACAAAATGGACCATATTTAGGTTTATTTGGTGTGTAAAATAGTATCAAATTCCCGGGTGTGGTTTTATCTGAATAAATATTAAAATGGGACAACACAAGTGGGTTTTAATTTCCATATTTCCAGAATAAAACCTACTATTTTATCAGTTCTGCCCAATGAATCCCATCTGCCCATCCAGAATCCAAATAAATTTTACTTCGTATTTTCAGAGTCACCGATCTAAATAAAGAAGCAACGAATAACTGCCATCTTCTTATTTTAGCTTTGATGCGTCACAATAAGCATAGAATAGAAAGATAATATCTACTCGTTGTTTCAGTATTAATAATGGTGCCCTTCAAAACGTGAGGTGTATCAACAATAAATTCCGAAAAGCTCGTCCTTAAGCAGGAGACAATTTTCGGCTACTTTCTGAATGGAAATCAAAATCGTCAAAACTAGACATGGGACTCATGCAAATCAAGGCATCCCTAGCAACACATGTCGGACAGATTTGGTTGCTGCAACTCTAATGTAACCAAATTCAGTAATATATGGTTTGCAGAAACCTCTATGCTAATATATAAACCTTATGCTCGGCCTTATGCTGTTATTCAAGTGTTGTTTTTGGTCCGAACTAGCAAACACCGCAAATGGATTCAAAATTGATCAAAGGGTCAATGTTTAGCAGCACTTCAAAATTCAACTTTGCAAAAACCGCCCCGATGTTTTTAAGTATTCTTCTTAATCTTTTATCTGAATGTTGAAATAATTTGATACTTAGTTTTTTGTTGGTTTTAAATATGAATTTTTCAATTACAACTGATCCAGTTGATAAGACCCTGTGCGTGCGGGCTTTAAATGCATCAATATTTGAAATGCTTCAACGGCCGCTAATTGAATTGAACCATCCTTCAAGATTATTTAAATTTATCGATAGTGCTACTGATAGCGTTGTAAAACCAGTTCCCTCCCTTGCGCTCGGCCGAGTTATCAGTTCGATTATCTCAACTAAACCCTCCCGCTCATCCGCAGCAATCGCACATAGTATTACCATAATCCTTGACATATTTCTCCAGTCGATCGTTCTCCTCCTGTGACTGAATGCTGGCGAGCTGCATTCCATGATATCGGCAGTACTGCAGGGCTTTGAACCAGTTAGCCTAGAAAGAAAAGGCATCACGAAACTGTACACATGTAACATGAATTTAAGGAATTCTTTAAAAGAAACTAAACCGATATGCCTTTCACTTGTCGCGAAAGAAAACCGATGGTAAAGTTAGTTTGGTACATGCACCACACCGAACTATGCCCGGTGCACTGAACCACAGCAGAAAACGAAGAGTAACTTACCTTGAAGAAAATGCTAAGATAGTACCTCTTTTCGCCCAGTTTTAACAGTGGCATCGTCCACCTCGTTGGGGCGCTGGAATCTTCAACACAGTTGGGACAATCTAGAAGAAGAGAGTGGTACGCAAAGAAAAGGATTACTTCAAGGCTCATCACTTTTGCATCGCGGCAGGGTGTGCTGTTCAATAATTGAAACCAATCAATGCTGGTTTTGGATTATGCAAACGTTTCAATGGACGTGCCTCATATCGATTCCCTCACGTTTAGCGCGTAGTTGAATGTGAAACTGGGGGCATGCAAAGGCAAGAAAACAGATTCATACATAGGTATGCTTGATTCGTTGTAGATTCACCAATTATGCATTCAGTTGCAACAATAGACTGATACTAGTTTTGCTATTACTTTAGTCTATGGTGGATTGTATTCAAATTTAACACTTTATTAGAGATTTCTATTTTGTTGCCTATAGCTGCTACAAATGATTGATCGATGGTCATTCCACATTCCACATGTGCTTATGAACCCTGCTATGAACAAACATGAATAAATATCATTTTAGAACATAAGAATAAAGAAAGTTGTATTAAATTGTCTTGAGAAGAAAAGAGAAATCCAAAAATATAAAAATTCACGGTGACCAAAGCCCTACTAAATAAAAAAAGAGAGATGGTGTTGAAACTGCGAATGATACGTAAGTTTGGCCAACTTTCGATGGTCGATTGCCGATGATCTACGCATCCCAACCCTGGGGTTATTTACTATCTGTCGCCGAGTAAAACATTTTCCATGCGATTGAAATCAACAAATTTGCAATACAACACTGGACAAAGAATCTAAGACTGTTTTATGCGATTGGGTTTTGGTAAACCGTAAACCGTAAAAATCATAGGAAAATCAGGGGTGTTTAAAAAGCTACGAAAGTTTGAGTCGATCATGAAATTAGTGCAGTGCTTAGTTAGCAAAACTGAAAATCTCAAAACTCATGGATGATTCAAATCAAATGTGCTGTGAAACTCTTCGAACTCATCTCCGAAAAAAATCATCAATGAGTTCAATCAATCCTTTGAATCAGTGCAGAACGTTTTGTCTTTTCCATTGTAGAAAATAGTGAATTGACGTTTTTGACAAAAAAAATGGATTTCATAGCATGTGTTAATAATAAATGAAGTCAGGGCCCGATTAGTATGCAAGACATGTTTATGTGATTATTAGTTATTACGATCGGCCACGTCTTTTATGAACTTGAAAGTATTTATGCACAATCGATTATGCTTCGTTTTTATTGAAAGTGCTTAAACTAAGAGAAGAAAATTGCTTTTTGGTCACCAGTAACGGTCGTCTCTGTTGAAGGTTGAAAATGTAAACGATAATTAAATTAATCGTTGTCTTATACCCTATATGGAGAATTGTGGTAGGTAGCTACTTAGTTAGTTATACATCCGTTCGGTTACTTGAACAGACAATTATGTTAAGCTCGTTTAGTGGAATTCAAGTTTTATTCAATTTAATTCCACCTCTTTGCAATCTTTACAGATATGTAGTTTGACCTCAACAATGAAGCCTTTTTAGAATCTCGTATTTGATTCTAAAGTCGAGTCAAATACGAGACACTGAAGACGGCTTTACTGTAACATTGTAGGTTTAAATTTCTCTAAAAGCATAGAAAACGGGTTAATGTTTGACTTTTTCTGTTTCGTTATGACTCTGCTTGGAAACGATTTCAACTTGAGGTATAAAATGACGCTGGAAGTAATCCTAATTTAAATTCAATGAAGAGCATTTAGATTATAAACGATCAGATTACCAGCGGTCTACGGTAGTTGAACATGTAGGACCCAGAAAAGTCCAGAGGAATTATAAACTTTCAATGCGATAATTATTCGTGAGGAAATCTAGAAGACTACTCAACACCTATGAAACGATTCTAGTACATGTTTTCGTATGTTAAACGTTGATTTATTGATATATTGTACAGATATAGCTTAATGAATCACCTGCTTTGAGCGTAATTACAGCGGCACACTAGGAGTTAACTTTCTGAAATCAGTATGGCGAAAGGCATCTAAGGTTCGATTTCTCAAAATTAAGCGCCTTCATCGAAAAAATATTTGGTAGGCGTAGTAGCGGACACCTTCCTCCATAACCGGTACCAAATAGTTTTTCATGAAAAGTTCCTAATTTTGAGAAAACCCGCATTAGATGTCTTTCGCCATACAAATTTCTGGCGGATAACTCCTGCTGGCTATTTTACGCATATACTATAGCGCCTGGATGTGGTAGCGGCGAGTAGAAAATCAGCCACTGCCAATAATTCATTGATCACGAATTCAATGGGATATGAGCTACAGTGGTCACTGGACAGTCACTGCTTAAATATTTACTTTACCTTGACTTATCCACCAACACTTGAGGGTGGCACACTCATTTTTTATTTGCAGGTATGTCAAGTGTGAAACAGATCATGATTGTTTCAAGGATGCTTTATTCCATATGGCTACGTGAATAATCATCTAGAAACTCGTTGGAATGGAAGTTGGAATAGAACATCACACTTTAATCATGACGGTTTGAGAAAAAGTTCTTACAATGATATGGAAATGCTAATATCATCTTCCAAACTTGGACGTACATATGTTCATGATAGCATTAGAGGCGAAAGTATAGAATTGATAGTTCCGTTTAGGATACGGCAGGCATGAAGAATGTTTTTTATAGAAGTCGATTTGAAAGCGAGCGGAGGGCAATATTTGTGATGGCATATATCGCACGACCTTCCTTCTGCCAAGCTCCCGTATGAAGGGGGAGGGAAGAATATCAGTGTGGAAGCTGATATATCTCCACTGGCAAAAGGAAGGTGGTGTGACTTGCTCATATGCCATCGCGTGCGGAAGGATTTGCTATCGACGAGTACTGTCTCCAAATTTCTAATATGACATCAGCATTTAGTCGAATAGGATTTTTATTGCACAGTTCTGTTTTCTCATTGCGTCCGTCTCGTCGCAACCAACTTGGCTGCCTCGGAGAGAACAAAGCAGAGAAAGGCACTGCTGCTGTACCGTCGATCAATAACAGCTGAATTGATGGATGCCCCCACCGAGGGGCGACTTCTATAAAAAACATTCTTCATGCCTGCCGTATCCTAAACGGAACTATCAATTCTATACTTTCGCCTCTAATGCTATCATGAACATGTACGTCCAAGTTTGGAAGATGATATTAGCATTTCCATATCATTGTAAATCGTTTAACTTCACGTAGAAGTAACACACACGAAATCATTAATTTAGTAAAAAGTTCTTGTTATTATCTCATATAGGACGCTTACCTAGAAGAATTTCAGATTTCGTGCAATCCACCAAAGAAAAAAATAATGATTGTTGGCAATCGGATGAAAAATTGTATTTACGTAGAATTAGAATAGATTTCATTAATATCTTGGTTTACATAACTTTGTGGATATTTTCGTAGGCTCAACTCAATACTTCATTAAACCCGAATGCCATAATTGACCAGAAACAAACCGCGAAAAAACCACCACAGTATATTTCGAATTCAACTCAAATGAATTTTAAAGTGACACACACACATTCATATGACCGGGTAATTTTTGATTTTCGTACTTCACTTTTAAGTTTGATTCAGTTTAGAATCAGGAAATGAGACGCAGCCAAACAAATTACTCCTAGCAAATTGTATGAAGCTCTTATTATAACTTCTTTTGAGTTTTGGTATGAAATTATTTCAGAATTTCATTCAAAACTTCAATTAATTTCTTCTACTTTCTTTGAAAATACTTCAACTTCATGAATTTCCCTTTAATTTTCATCAGACATTATTTCAGTAATCCCTTCGAGAATATCTCCTGGAAGCCCATAGATCATTTTTTGAGGAACCTATAGAGAGATTTGTAAAAGTATTCTTGAAGTAATTTCCGTGGAAACTCCTGGAGGAACTCGAAACATGGCAGGAGAATTTGTGAAAGAATTTCCAGAAAGTTTCTGTAAAAATAGAGAGATTGAAATATATAGATGGCCTTGTGAGCAAAGGCGTAGGATTGCCAATCCGGAGATGGCAAGTTCGAATCTCGATCCGGTGTAGGATGTTTTCGAGTTGGAAACTTTCTCAACACTCCTGGGCATAGTGTATCCATTGTACTTGCCACACAAGATACATACTCATGCAAAGGCGGGCATAGAAAACCTTTCAATTATTCAAATAACTGAGGGAATGCTAATAGAATACTACGTTGAAAAGCAGGCCAAGTTCCAGTTGGAATGTAGAGCTATTGAAGATGAGAAGAAGAACGCTTCCGGAAGAATTCCTGGAGCACCCTTTAAATGAAATGATAGAGGAATTTCCGGAGAAACTTCCGGACGAGTTTATGGAGGAACTTCCGGATGAGAAAAATTTAGGAGGAATTCCTGAAAGAACTTCCGGAAGAATTCCTGAAGGAATCTCCGGAGGAATTTCTGGGGGAATCCCTGGAGGAACTTTTGGAAGAATTCCTGGAGGAAATTCACCTGGAGCACTTCGCGGAGGAATTTGTGGAGGAACATCCGGAGGTATTCCTGGAGAAACTTCTGGAGGCATTCCTGGAGGAACTTCAAGAGGACTGGAGGAATTCTTGCTGGAAGTTCAGGAAAAATTCCTGGAGTAACGTCAAAAGGAATTCTTGGAGGAATTCCTGGAAAAGTGTCCGGAGAAATTCCGGAAGGAGCTTCCTGAAGAATTCCTGAGATAACTTCCAGAGGGATTTCTGGTAAAATTTCCGAAGCATTTGTTTAGGAAACGTCTTGAGGAATTTCTGAAGGAATTTTCCAAAGTTCCATCTTCTACAAATGTGTTCAAGAGGTCAAAACAAAACTGTCGTAGATCATATTATTTCGCAACTCATCCCCTTGGCGACCCTAGTGTACATGGAAATTCAAATCGTTCAGTAAGTTTTGAATCCGTAAGATTTAGAAGATTCAGGTCGATGCGCTGCCACCCCAACGCCGGTGGTTTACTCACGCCGCCATCGTCGGCTAATATTAATCAGTCGCCGTTTGAAAATCAACCATACCGATGACTATGAAGGGACGAATAAAGCTGTAAGCCAATTATCATATTATATAACTATATTGTGAATGTCAACTTTCCGACAACTGTAACTAGCATAGAGCTGAATGGGTAAGAAAAGTTGTTTTCAAATACCTTTGTAAGGCCAAATTGGCAAATAGACCCCGTGCTTGCTATACAACTTGTGCTCAGCCAAACGAAAAATCTAAGAAATCGACCTAACATTTAATCTTTTGAAAAATATTAGAATTGTAGAATTTTAGGATTTGCTCCTAGAACGCCTTAGGAAATACCCACTAGAAGGAATTCTGATCTATACATTTTCGAAAAGGGTTTGATTCTACCAAATATTGAAGAACTCGGAGATATCGTATATCCGTTTCATTTGGAATTCCTGTAAATTTTCAGTGCATATAAATAACAAATTTGAAACAATCGCAGACAACAAGCTCCACATGTCTCCACTGTTTTTTCTTCTCGACATCAAAGATATAAGTTCGAATTATGCTTAGACAAAATTTCAGCTGCCACCATCCGCCCATTCGTAAGTTATTTGTATTTTTCAAAACAGTGCTTTTTAGAAAAATATATTAAGCTCTTTTAGTGGAATGTATTAAACCGTCTAAGACGAATTAAGTACTGTCCATTTAATTCCACTAGTTAATTTTCGTTATCTTTGCAGATACGTATTTCGACCACAACTGTGTGGTCGTCTTCAGTGTCTTGTACTCGACTCGACTTCGAGTCGAGTACAAGACACTGAAGACGACCACACAGTTGTGGTCGAAATACGTATCTGCAAAGATAACGAAAATTAACTGGAGTGCTTTTTACTTAATTTTAGGAAATCCACTAAAAAATCTCTTAAAAACTTCGGTAACACCTCGCGATCAGCTATATTATCATTCTCCTTTGAGAGCATACATCAAAAAACTATTACCAGAGGTTTTACGCGAAAAAAAAACAACAGAAAACCATTTGATCGCTGTTTTCAAGAAAATAACGTACAGCGCCATCTACAAATTTTTAGAGCATAGGTGTCTTTGGAGCATAAGTCCAAAATGTTAAAACAAACAACTTTGTAGTAAGCATATGCAGTATTTCGAAAAATTTCGTTTCTGAACATTCGAAACTAAATTCCGCGGAATTTGAGTGTGGCGAAATCTGATTTTCTGATTTCGTTCCGTACCGTTAAATTTCAAAAATTTCGACAGAAAAACCATACTTTTAACGAAATTAAAAGGAACTTCGCGGAATTTGGAAAAGAATTTTTAATAATTTCAATTTTCTTATCATAAAAAAATTTGGCTAAAACACTTTTAAAATTTTATACCTACTTATAAATTCTTTCACTAAATCTCACTACGTAATACAATTATGCATCTTCAACAGAAACGCATTTAGCTTTCCACTTGAATTTTTTTCAATGTTTTGATGAAAGTGTACAAAAGTATAAAACGTGAGGCATATCTGTTGATTTAAATAATATTGTTCTGTGAAGTAAAAATAATTATCTACATATATAAAACAAAGTTGGCATTCGTACGATCGCGCATCACTCAGGAACAGAAAGCCCAATGTTTACCCGGGCAGAAGCCATGAACAGAATAACAAAACATGATATGGACTTGATTGATATAAGAGATAAAAGAACAGGCAACAATATCAAAAATTCGCACCGAAATATCATTTAAATATCAAGATATGCTTTGGATAAGAACAAACTAATGGCACATGATATTGATCACTTATTACAAATAGCATAACTTGATCTTCTCATGATATTTTAGTGCAAAATATTGATATTATCGTCTGATCTTTTATCTCTTATATCAATAATGTTAATACCTCATTTTGCTATCTTATCAACATTTGATATTATTGAGATATTTGGACATAAAACCCCCTCTAGAAACAACATTTTTAGAAGAAATTTTTTTTCGAAAAAGAATGTTCAGGTTTTAAAAGTTAATATTTGGCAATAAATGTAAGTGTCTCCGTTCGGACGAGCTCGGTGGTCTAGTGGCAACCGCTTCTGCCTTATAAGCAGGAGGTCATGGGTTCAATTCCAAGATCGTCCCTTTCCTACTTTGTATTTCTTTCTTAGTTCTTTCCGTGTTTCACGTTCTACCAAAAAGATTGCTTCTGTTATAACCTTCCACACAATCCCAAAATCTCCCGTGGTACCTATGAGAGGTCATAGAGTTCTCTGCATCTTTCTTAAGTAGGTGTCCAACAAACCATTCTTCCCCTTCCTCAGCATTCGCAAGGACGTGGCCAGGACAGATCTCGACTATTGGAGAGTGCATTGCTTCCACCTAAGAGATATTGGTTACCGCCATCGGAGTTGACAATGGGTCTGGGGGGTGAGAATGGGTCATCGCTCTCACCGGCAGCCTGGAGGTCGGATAGCGAAATCGCTCAAAAAGGTCTCTTATATTTTAGTTTTCTTGTCCTCAGACACATTAAATCTAATCTACAAGCAATCTAAGTACTTGAAACAGTGACCCATTCTCACCCCCATTTGACCCATTGTCACCCCCGACGACGGTATTCTCAAATCAATATCTGTGGTAACGGATGAAAGTGATGCTACTCTCATACAATAGTCTTGGCTTGTACCACCTACGGAATTGTGCGGAATGCTCAATGCTAATGCTAATTAATGTAAGTGGCTCCGTTCGACTTTGTTGGCATACAATTATTTTATATTTAATAGCCAAAGGCTTATAAATTATTCTCAAGGTATGTAAAGATTAATAACTGTTGATTTTAAGCATTATATTCACTTTTTGTCATTTCCCAGCTTTTAGCAAACACGTATTTTGCCGAGAATTGTGACGTTCTATTGCTAAAACACAGCAAATAGTTTACTGGAAATCAGCAAATAACCATATTTCTTTTTACGGTGGTCTGTTCTTTTTTTTTGCTGAGTTGCAGAATTTAAAACTGACTGTGTATTATTTATAACATTGCGAATTTTTTTTAGATATTCAAAATTACCTTCATCCTATAATTTCAGTAGACCCTCAAGACCCTCAACTTCAGTAGGCTCAAGTTCCCCTTTTTCTCTTAATTATTCAGATCTATTACAGATTTCTTCACATTCCATTTCCAATGGATTGAATCTCCAGGCTTTACAGATTCATAATGGAATGCGAAACATTTTCCATGGCGCCAGGCAATGCGAGGCCAATAGGCTGAACCCGGGACTATCCCGCCTAATCCGGGACGTTTGGCCACTGTAATCTAACGCCTACATGCGGATAGCGTGATGGTGTAGCTAGAGTAAGCGCATCTCATGGCTATTATTGTTAAGGTTCGACTCCCACCGCAGCGCACCACAGAATTTTTCTAATTGTTCTCGCAAAAAGTGAGTGAGAGGTGAAGTGATGAAACGAAAAAAGGTTTTCATCTAGCAGTCACGATTTTCGTTTATCTTTCGAGACTAACTCCATAGAAAATAGTAATGGATGGAGGACCATCTTGGAAAGTATTACAGATTTAATAAATCTTCATAAATTTGGTTTAGACTTTATTCAAGATGTTAATTGGATTGGAGGAGTGGCCACTTGAATCTGTAATACTTTTCAAAATGGTGAACAGATCTAATCAAATCTATTGATTGCAGTTCAAAAATCGGCTTTTTTCAATTTTTACTGAGGTTTGTTGGAAATATAAAGCGATGACTATTTTTACGTTGCTTATTGTAAGGGGCATACTTTTGAAAATGGTGAACTGGTCTAAAATTGATCTGTTACTTATGTTCTTTTGTAAAATTAGGCTAGATTCTCTCTATGACATTTGGGTAACAATTAGGCCGTTACAAACATTTTATAAAAAATTATGTCCTACTAATTCCGGAAAGGTCAAGGAGGAAAGGGGATAATAAAAACAAATACTAAAATGAAAAAAAAAATCAAAAAACTTCTCGAATTTGATAAAGAATCATTATAATTTAACGTTTTTTTTTCTTCCTAAAAATATTATTTTAGGGCGAAAAAATCCAAGGGAAGAGGAGAATTATTTTTAAATATTTGTATCGGCCTTATTTGACTCTAAAAATATTGAGCAGATTTTTTTTTTCCAAGCAAACTATTCAATAAAAATTCTGCGGAAAAAAAATTAAATTTCGAATCAAATGGTTTCGTTCAGTTTCGAAGTCTCGGAAGTAAATCTGAATTTCGTTTCGTTTCGTCAGGAAAAAATGTGTTATCGCATACCCTTACTTTGTAGAAGGAAGTTTTGCTCTGAATCGTTTCTATCAAAAGATAAAACTTATCTAGATAAGTTTAATTTTATCTAGATACAAATGAAAGTCATCAAAATGAAGCTTAGAATCTGCCACGATCAGGCATTGAAAGCGTGAGTGAAGTGGACGAGCATTGATCTAATTGAATCATAGCATCCTATTCCAGTGAGTGAACAGCCTTGCTCAGATGGATACCAAACAATGATTATGAGCGATCGTTGCTGCGTAAACAACGAGCAACAGAGTTCGCCAAGCCAAACTTGGTATGGTATCCAGGGAAGCTACACAGTTCGAACGAATCATGTACATTTACATCAAATAGCATGCACATAATTGGAGCATGATAAACGATAGAAATTTACATTTCTTTTTATTTTTACATCACTTATCATTTCCAATTTATGTGTTGTTTTAAAATTACATAATCTATTTTATGCTGTATAAATAAAAAAACGGTCAACATGAGAATCGAACTTAGGGCCCGCAGAGTGATAGTCCGTTCTGACTACCGCTTTCACTTCTTGAAACCAATGTTGCTCAAAGAGTAACATGTTCTGAGTTATGGCGATTCTAACATACAGTACCGAACCCGTCGTGATCGGGTTCTGGCTAGGTAATGTAAATTTACATGATCTGAGTAAGCGCATCGTCAAGGGAAAATATCTGATGGATGAAGTGCAAGAAGTTGAAGTTTTCCATCGATTTAAGAAAACGCCTGATAAAGTACACCAATGAAATGCAGCATCATGGATGCTGCTTTGTAGTCGCAATGGAAAATCTTCGCTTTAGTATGACGGTGGTCGAAAACGATGGTTTCCCGCTGCATTTGCAGCTGCCTTATTGATGAAACTGTTGGTTTGTTTACATTCTACCGAGATCGTCGCAAGCGTGGCCACCTTTTGTTTCGGTTCACATAATTTCATGTAAACTTAATGGTTTATAAATTAATTTTCAGGGTAGATAAAGTATTGTTTTCAATAGAGTGTAGTTATAATGGTAATGTGGTGTATCTATACGGTTTGATTCATGCTCCGTTTATGTGCATGATTTTCAACGCATAATTACATTGAAAAAACGATTACATGATCTGTATTCACATTAGTTTTATTGATTACATTACCAGTAAAAGTCAAATTTATTTGCTGTGTACGATTGGAGCATCTGTGTTACGCTCGCTCTACTAGAATAAAACCAAAACACATCAGGTGTTCTGCTTTATTAACTCTGCTGTCAAGTAGCTGGAATGGAGGAGAGACAGTGTCAAAGCCTCCCATGCGGTTTATCAGAGTTCCATTCTTATAGCGGACTTAATTTTCCTAATGTCTGAAAAGATTTTTCTAACAGCGTGTGGTAACAACACTCATTGTTAGGTTACCAAGTGATTTGCCTCACTCAGTTGTCTCCCATTCGTGAGCGATGAAGATCTTCAAACATTGAATCAACGAAAGCCAAATTTCAACGATCTAGAAAGCATCAGCGATTAGGCCGCAGTAGAGCATCAAGTTGGCATGAATTTAGCCGATTTTTACTCATGATCTGATTTTTTTCAATGCCTGGCCACGATAGTGTGCTGAAGTCACCAACCCTAAAACGTACACAGGGAGTGCAAGAGGTTTTGTCCAAAGAAAACAGCGATCTGTCCCAGTGTGCGCCGGTGGTATACTAGCACCGCCGCCGTCGGCAAATATTAATCAGTCGCCGTTTGAAAATCAACCGATGACTATGAAAGGACCATTAAAGCTGTAAGCCAATTATTATATTATATAACTATATTGTGAATGGCAACTTTCCGATAACTGCAACTAGCATAGAGCTGATTTCTAGCTGAAAAATACCCTTTCTGATACCAAATTGGCCACTAGACCCCGTGCTTGCTTTAAAACGTGTGCTCAGCCAAACGAAAAGTCAAAAACAATTTCTTGACATTTAATCTTTAAAAAATATGATAATAGTTCTTCACTGCCGCTAACCGCAAGTCGGACTTATCTGTATATGAATCCCATAGCCAGATAAGTCTGACTTGCGGTTAGCGGCAGTTCAGGAATATAAGGAATAGCTCCTAGAACGCCTTAGGAAACGCCTACTAGAATTCCTTTTGATCTGGAATTATTTCAGATTTTTTATTGAATTTTGTTTGTAAATTTAACTAGATTTTTGTGTTGGAAATTTCATATGAACTTCCTTTAAAAATATCTCTTTTCATAGAATTTCGCCTTAGTTTTTTAACTTTTTAGAAACATCTTCGGAAAACCTGCACCATTTTTGCCTTTCTCGTATAACGAAGTTATACCGAAAGGCTATCATTTCACTCCGAAAACGAACGAAAGCCTCTGAGACCCATACCAATCGACTCAGCTCGACAAACTGAGCACATGTCTGTCTGTCCGTGTGTATGTGTGTGTATGTGTGTGCACAAAAGCTATAAAAAACATTAGACAACTTTTCGTATAGTAATCCTTAACCGATTATCTCGCAACAAGTTTTATTCGACAGGGGACAAAGCCTTGTTGATCAATATTGAATTTCATAACGATCGATCATTGCGTTTGAAAGTTATGAAGTAAATGATACATCGGACCATATAAACCCCATATAAGGTTGGTGTCTTAACTAAATGCGAGAAAGACCCTACCAACGCTAGGTGGATTAATCTGGTTTTTTTTTCAGAGATTCAAACCAGAAATTTTTAGCGAATTTCTCCTGGAGTTTGGTTCACAACTCTGGAAGTCCATTGGGAGCTCCTAGGCGTTCCCGCAAATTTAATCAGAAATTTATCCAAAAAGTCCTATAGAAATTGCTTCAAGATATCTCTCAAAAGCTCCTTGATATTCCCAGGAAAACGGAAATTCTTCCTAAAAGAGAAAATTCAGCTCTTGAAGGATATTTTTGTGTGGAGAATACCCTAACCAATTTTAGGGGGAAATTTTTAGAAATGTATCAAATTTGTAGAAGACGACAACTTCCAAAATCTTACGTAGTTCAAAATATCTTGCTTCTATCAGCATGAGCATCGCGCTGGTGAGCTCCAACCACGCAAATTGTATGAAAATCACTTCTTGCTCTGACGTTTTGAGGTCCCGAGAGGCCCCGAAAGGTCCAATCGGAGATCTCAACGTTACAGAAAAATCTTGGAGGATGGGAAAAATTGAGTCCCAAAATTGTTCAAATCGGTACACTAACGGCGTTCCTACTATTTTCAAGGTTTGGTCGCTCGTGTAAATAAAGCCTATCTCTGTCAGAAGCCTATGAGTAAATCTCGGTCTTTTTTCCAACATATTGAAAGCAAAATTATCGTACTTATATCAAAATAAATATATCGAAATTTCGATATATCAGAAATATCGGAACATCCCTAGTAATAGACACAGGAATTAGGTAACAGTAGAGATGTCGTAAAATTCCGAAATATCGATTAGTAACTAATCGATTACTCTCGATCCTTGTCGATTATTGAATCGATTAATCGTTGGATAGTAATCGATTCAAAATTAATCGATTATCACAACGATGAATCGATCAATCGAGGTAATCAATCCAATTGCGACATCCTTATGATGTCGTAAAATCCTGATTAATCGATTAGTAACTAATCGATTACTCTCGATTCCTCTCGATTATTGAATCGATTAATCGTTTGGTAATAATCGATTCAAAATTAATCGATTATCACATCGATGAATCGTTTTATCGAAGTAATCGATTAATTTGCGACATCTCTAGGTAACAGAAGTGCACAGATCGCGGTTAAATAATTTTTTCCTCTACAAGATTGTGCTTTTTGAATGGAAAGGAATGAACGTTAATAATAGTTGCGATCATTTCGACGTGCCAGACTCATTTTTATTGATGACATCTAATCAATTTGAGCAGTCCTCGGATATTTGTTCACTATTTCCTGTTCCTATTATCGTGAAGGTTTGATACCACACTTGCAGATGAATGCTTCTCGTTGACATTTTATTAATTAGGAAAGCTTTGATCACCGCGTGACTTTATCGAAATTAATTTATTGGCTTTTTTCGGTGATAATTATACTACTCAAAGCGAAAGGGAGTAGATGAAAGTAATGAAGATACAGATTCGATTGACACCACGTCAAGCGAGCCAAGCCGTTCCTGAAATGAATAGAAACGTTAGGCAGAATAACAGCGATTTCAACAAGCATTGTTCTCTGAAATCGCTGCTAATTCTTCAGTTTCTAACATTTCACCCAGGAACGGCTTGCGGTGTGATCGAATCTGTATCTTCATTACTTTCATCTACTCCCTTTCGCTTTGAGTAGTATAATTATCACCGAAAAAAGCCAATAAATTAATTTCGATTGACATTTTACTGCAATTGATTAATGGTTGGGATTGTATTATCAATTGATGCTTACCATAGTTTAGATGCCCATTTGGGATTAAGGTTCCCCAAAATACACGCGACGCGATTCTATCGCTTGGCGACTGCGATTCTGACGCCGTTGGTATGAAAGCGTAGATGGAACATTGCCTGCAGCGATCCAACTATAGAAACACGGAGACTAGCACTCGTGGCGATGAAATCGCTTAGATCTGGGGAAGCCTTTATTCCAAGAAGCACAGCCATGAACTGTCATCACATTGTTCAGCGATTTTTCCGCACCTACTTGAATGGAAGCTCCTTGTCACATGTGCGTTTATTGTCGCTACCTCCCAGAAGCGGTTGTTACACACATTAAGGTGAAGGTCGATTAGTGCGACGAGTAGCTCGTTATTGGCATTGACTGGGTATAGTATTCTGGTTGATCGGCGGAATCTATAGCCACAAGCAAATCTATCACGTCTGGATAATTGGTTAACTATCTGAACATGTGAAGATGGCAAACCTGATATGGTGATGATGACCGTCCGTGTCTCACGGGTAGAGGAAGCGAATCATCTTGATAGTGAAAGGAAACCGATGGAATGCTAAATGGTTTCCCAGTATTTAATATTGATTGACCAGTTGCTTTAGATGGCAATTAAAGAGTAATTTTGAAAGGTGTTCGGTAGTGTTTGTATATTAGGCTATTAAGAATGCCTGAATTTGTGTGTAATCCAATCATTTGTGCTACGTGCCCCAGCCCTGAGTATGAATGAACTCGTAGCGCTGCCTCCTAAAGAACGCTCGTCCTTAGAGTGAAATGATAGCCTTTTGGTACAATTTTGTTGTACAAGAAAGGATAAAAGAAGTTAACAGCAACGAATATTTCTTCATTGGCAACAACATCTTTTGCAGCAAAGTCATTTAAAAACTAATCGTGAATGGAACTAGCATTAGTCATAAACCTAAAATGTCAATCTCATGAAAAAAGTTCACTTAACCATTACGACCAACGCTCGTTCCATCCTGAACTAATATTATATATTAGCTTGCGCCATACTGAGTAACGCGCTAATGTCACGGTTCCCTCCCATGACGACATGATTATGCATATGATGATGACCCATTCGGTGTATGAAACCACACAAAAATATGATTTTAATTATACAATTGCGCCTCCTTGACATTTATACTGCTCACGTGGATCCCATAAAGACATCACCACTAGACAATTTATCGCATTCATCTTCGCGAGCCCGCTTTTCGGTGGTTCACCGACGTCTTTGGAAGATGGCCAAAATGAGTGTAGTGCACGGTAAAACCAGTTACTTGCAAGTGGTAGTAGGATATGATCTTCGACGTCTTCGGTTGACAGTGCGTTGCACAATATTTTCTCGAGAGCGCCGCACCTACAAATGCCACAGATGAAGCATCCCATTTGCAATATCACACAACTTTTGGGCGGGCAACCACTACTGCGACGAAGCCAAATTATTCAATATAGATACGTGCAGCTTCATCCAAAGTGTAAAATAAACAATTTAATTTGACTATCTAGATCTGTTTGTTTAGGTTAAGTAGCTTTTAATGAATATTTGGTGGGTTTCAAGAAATTTCAATTCCACCTAATGTAAAGAGTTTTTGAATTTATAACGTTCATTTTTTTAGATCAGTATAAAAAAATCAGTCGGTATATGGACACATAAATAAGTAAAACATAATTCGACGTTTGGCTACACCATTCAGTTATACCATTCACCATACCAACAATGATTTCTAATATAACACACATTGCAAAGGTGTATCTAGAAACAAAAAGGGATTTGAAAGAAAAATAATAGATATCTCATCTCATCTCAGAAAATCATTCCATCGAATATGCGTTTTAGAAAAGGAAATGGGCAATCGAAATGTGTGAGTTTTGACACTATGGATCCAAAGTTGAGGGGAAGTCTGTTTTGTGAGAAAGTCTCAGCGAATGAAATAAAAAGTATGTATCTGTGAACAATTTAGCTTTGATTGACTATAAAATGCGCAAGTGAATGTATTTGTAGTGTGCAAACGAACTATTTAGCATAACTCACAGGATAGCCAAGTTATAGATATAGGACAATGATAGTACTTATTTAAGCAAGGTGACACGGGAAGCACTAACAATCATCAAATCGTCATAATTTTCATCATTGAATGCTTAACTTTTTTTCTACAACAAATACGATTTTGAAAAAGTATCACCGGCGCGTGCTTACTCGCAATCTACATGCTGATACATTTACAGTTACATCAAACAACTGAAAACCGAAATACGCCGCTCCAAAGCTGCGAGGTGATAATGCTAGAAAGAGACGAAAGATAGGAGAAATAACACGGTGTTTAGTGCCTTCCCGAGTCACCTTAAAGGACTGAAAATTAAAAATCAACCTAAAACACCAGTCAGATGTGTTGGAAATATCATTTCAATTCTCCCCAATTTGCCATTTTACTACAATGCCCTCTCCCACAAAAGAGTTAACCACATGCTGTGAGGGTCTCGAAGAACACCTTTTCATAATGAAGGTTCCACCCTCTTAGCACAATCAAAATATTCCATTCAATTTCCCTCATATGGATATGACTGTTTATGCATCCTAATAAAAGGTGTGAACGATCTCAAATCATTGTTGCCATTGAAACCACCGTCTAACAGCAATATTTTGTTTACACGAAACACTCCAATCAACCACCAGCCCTGGTGGCTAAGTCGACGACGGTCACACCATTTACTCCACATTGTGGCACAGGTTGGGGCCCACATGCACAAACTCACACACCGGGTAATTAAGGTCATTGTTGCTAAATCACCAATAATGTACCTTCAAGTCAGTAAACCACCACCTCAGCGTGGTGGGTCCCAGCCTCAGTTGACTCGGTGCCAATCAGCGTTGTACCTCTAATCTTCGATATGTAGCATAAACCACGGGCCATGCTGGGCCATAACCGTCCTATGAAACCAAATCTACAGAAAACTCACACACATATCGCACCCCAAACAAACGTTATGAAACGTAATCTTGAACCATGGTTGGTGTCGATTTCCCACCCGCTGCTATGCCAAAGTGTTGTTTTTCCTTCCTTGCAAAATGCTCCTCCCCGCCGAGTGTTGGCAGACCTTAAGGGGCAGTAGTACCCTAGCGTGAAGGAAACACTCGTTGGGAGATATGGTTGCACGCATAGGTGATTCCACTTGGTATGTATGTACGTACATTATGCACTAACAACAGGTGATTTGTATCTTGGCTCATGTTTAAGGGTTTGTTGGAAAACGGATTTTATCAAGATCGGCTAAGATATGATTCAAAGAGCTTTTTAGGTACCACAAGATGAACAGTGAGAAGTAGTTGGTTGCCCTTGAACCTATACTTTTACAACTATGTTACTCAATAGTTGAGCCATTGAATTAAAATGCAAATATTTTCTTTCAAGGTGTAAGGGTCATCAACTTGAACTCGCTTCGTAATCGGGTGTTGAAAAAAAGTCATTAAAACAGATTGATCAACTAAGGGATCCGCTCTACAGGGTGTCTGCAAATTATCCGTACAACAAGACAGGGTTTTAAATATTTTTTGGAATAAATTAAAGGACCAGTATCCATTGCATGTTATCATAATAGGACTACATAAACCAAGCTGAATTTGTTCACATTAAAATGACACCTGTATCCTGAGTTGTACGCCTTCGATCGTGTTGGAAAAAAAATCACGATGGCCGCACGTTTCCATACAGATACTTTTCACACATTTTTGACGATTGTGACTTGATTTCAAATGTCTCGATAATATGTTTTGATGGCTGTAGATTACAAAATAGACCAGACCGAATGATAAATTCAATCCAAATCGGGTGAGTGGGAAGGCAATTCCTTTTTGTTCGGAAAACCGGAAAAAGCTTTCACAAAGATTTTTTATAATACATGAAATGACGCCCAGTATTTTCAGAATATAGGGTGAAGGATGTATTTTGGACCAACCTTGCACTCAGTGGTCCAAAATATGAGCCGTTGAACTGGTGGTCCAAAATACCTCCCTTACCCTACATCTTTTATAGCCCGCTGAGTTGTTATGCCCATATAGCTACCGATTCAGTCCATTATTGTCTGTTTTTGATTTGTAGAAGCAAGCTATCAAAATCTGTACGGATAAATTGCAGACACCGCGTACGCGTTTTGCCAGCCAAAAAAGCAACAACGGTTCCCAACAAAACTACTGGCGTTTAATAAGATAAAAATCAACTTAATGTATTCGAGTTGATTGACAGTACATGACAAATATTTAATTTTAAACAAAAATATGGAAAAGTAAAAAACCTGATAATGTTAGGACCCATAGTGTATAAGGATAGTAGAATTGTACTTCTTGAAAAATTGCGAGCTACTGCATTGCAATCTGCACATCAAGGACATATGGGTGCAAGCTCTGTAAAACGTATCCTACGGGAATACTTTTGGTGGCCAGGGTTGGGAAAAGCAGCAGAAGCATATGTTACAAAGTGTGAAACATGTCTTTTACTATCGCGTAGAAATCCACCAATTCCACTTTCAAGTCGGGTTTTACCAAAAGGACCGTGGGAAATTATTCAAATTGATTTCTTCACAGATAAGAATTTCGGTAATGGAGAATTCTTAGTGTTAGTCGACACGTATTCCCGATATTTGTACGTGGTTGGAATGCGCAAAATTGATGCAGATGCCACGAATATTGCTTTAAATCGGATTTTCGAGCGAAAAATTCATTAAAACATGGGAGGACAAAGGCGTGAAAGTGTGGAAGTCAATCCCTTTAAACGCTCAATCAAATGGCGCCGTAGAACGATAGAGGAGTGAAAGATACTCTCGCTGCATCAAAAATCGACAAAACCAATTGGAAAGCGGCGTTGAACAGCTATGTACATATGCACAATAAGGTGCGACCTCTGACTCGGCTGGGTGTGACCCCATTTGAATTACTTGTGGGATGGAAATTTCGTGGAACATTTCGACATCTCTGGGACAATAGTATAGAATTGGATCGAACTGATATTCGAGAAAAGGATGCGTTGTCTAAGTTGGAAAGCAAGCAGTATGCTGACAAGAGACGAGGAGCAAAGCCATCAGATATTGCAGTTGGCGATATGGTCGTGATAACGAAAACAAAACGTTGCAAGAGCGATCCTATCTTCGGAGCGGAGAAATATACGGTGATTGCACGTGATGGAGCTAAAATCGTAGTGCGTAGTGATCGTGGGGTCCAGTTTTCGCGCAATGTACAAGATGCAAAGAAGATATCTGATGCTTATGAGCCGATTACACCAGAATCACTTGTAGGGGAAGATCAAATGATGGATGTATGCGATGACGAAACACAAAGATAATCAAAACGTGAATTGAAGAAACCGGCAAAATTCAAGGACATGCTGCTGTACACTATATATGAATAATTACACGCGAACTTACAACTTGATTGTTAAATCTGTCTTAACATTATTGAATTAAAACAAACATTTATAAGAATAAATAATCGCATTATTAAAAAAAATAATAATAAATAGGAGTAGACATGTAGGGTAATCTGAGGAATAAGAGAAGACCCATTCATTAGCTTAAAAAAATCTCTATAACAACGATATCACGATAATAATAATAAAAGAAAATTATGTACTCTATAAATAAAAGCAATTATAAATAAGCAGGCGTGTAGAAAAGGTTTGTTTGAAAGATCTAGATTGAAATCAGTTATTGGTCTAATCTTGGTTCGAAAAGACATCAATTGTCAATTCTCTACATTGAGTTTTACTCAATACGAATAACGCGCGCACTCACTCAACGATTTTTGTCTAAAAATGGAAATTATTTTATTGGACATTTGTTGCAATGTCTCAATATTAGAAATTCTATGAAGTTCATTGGTACTACACCACGGAGGCAACTTCAGAACCATTTTCAAAATTGTATTTTGAATCCTTTGAAGTGTCTTCTTTCAGGTATTGCAGCAACTACTCCATTAAAAACTGCCTAGACCGGTAATCGAACCCAGCCACCCTCAGCAAGGTCTTCTTTTATAGCCGCGCATCTTACCGCCAGGCTGAGAAGGACCCGACAGCATACAACATGCTGGTCTAAAAAAATGTTTGTAGATCAAAAATTCATTCTTAATACAAAGTTTTGATTTTAAGTTTGTAAGTGGATATCGACACTTGATATATTTGTTACATTTGGCTTGAATGCCTTCAATGTGATTTTTAAAAGTTAATTTTGATCTAGAAGAAGTCCTAAATATTTAGCTTCGCTAGACCAATTAATTGCAACCTTGCATTCGGAGAAATATTCCATTTTTGCAAGCATGTGGTGAAAATATCCAAACTTTTTTGCAATCTACTACAAATGACATGAAAACTTCGCCTTTCGCGGAAAGGCCCGTGTCATCTGCAAACAAAGATTTTCGACACCCTGATGGTAAATCAGGTAAGTAAGAAATAAAAATGGTATACAATATGGGCCCCAGTATGCTGTCTTAAGGAACACCAGCTCTATCAGGTAATCTATCAGATTTCAAATTCTGGTAGTTTACCTGCGGTGAACGATCTGATAAATAATTTTGGATCAGTTTAATAATGTATAGAGGAAAATTAAAATTCAGCAATTTTACAATCAAATCTTCATGCCAAACACTGTCGAATGCTTTCTTTATATCAAGAAGAGCAACTCCAGTCGAATATCTTTGAGATTTGATAGGTCGATTTAAATTCGTAACTCTTAATAACTGATGAGTGGTTGAATGCCCATGGCGAAAACCAAATTGCTCATCAGCAAAATATGAATTGTCTTTAATATGAACCATCATTCTATTTAAAATAACATTTTTGAAGCTTTTTGAAAAAAGTAAATTGATTGGGCGATAACTAGAAGCTTCATTATTTACTATGTATGAAACACGATTTGATCAATTGCACAACATGTGAAAGATTTAGTTCGAAAAATGAATTTGTAACCGCTTCCTTCGGTGGAAGGTATGCCAAATGAAAATATTCGTTATATAAATTAATATCAAACTATAAAGAACTCTCAGGAAGTTTTTTGATAAATATGGCTTTCATATTTATATTTTTTTAGTGATAGATCTCACTTCATCCAAACAAAGGGTCGAAAACGTTATCTTGATTGAGAATGTCTTCGAACCTCCACGTGACCTGATCCTTAATATGACTTAATTAATAAGATTAGTGAGACCTAGACTAAAATTATTGGCACTCTCAAACTGCTGAGCAAGTTTTTGAGCCTTTTCGCCATTTGTTAATAATATCTTTCTTCAAGCGCTGGAATTAGCTTTTGAGGTTTTTTGAAGAATTTTCGTTAATTCCCAAAGAGGTTTTCGAACTGGGATCCAACTTTGAAACATTATTCTCAAAGTTGGTATTTCTCAGAATATTGAAACGTTTTTAAATTTCATTTTGCAAATCTCGCCAAATAACGCGAATTGCTTTGAGCATTATTCCATGAACGGTGTTTAGCATTGAAATCACCAATTATGAAAAATTTGGATTTGTTACGAATTAGAATTTGAAAATCAGCTCTCAACAAATTCCTTCGCTGTCAATTGCACTGGAAAGGCAAGTTAGCGGCAATAAAATTGTCAAAATTTGTTTCCTTAGAAAGTCCCAAGGTTTCAAAAACTTTGGGTTCAAATGAAGAATATAATTTATGTTTGATATGTCTATTAATAACAATGGTGCCTCACCACAGGCACTGTCAAGACGATCATTTAGGTAAATAAAATATTTTGGATCTCTTTTGATGAAGAGTGCAGGTTTTAAATATGTTTCAGTTATAATGGCAGTGTGCACATTATGAGCTATTAGGAAGTTAAATAATTTGTCTTCCTTACCCTTCAAAGCGCGGGCATTTTTCAGGATCTCAGAAACCTCTATGATTAACGTTTAAACTCTGATTTACTTTTATATCTTTTTTTGCTAACACACAGATCTTGTCAGACAACAACTTCCTATAAAACATTTTTTTCGTAAACATGGAAATCAGACCTAGCTAGTATTGTAACTAAAATAATTAGGGTGGGTGTACCAATTGTCGCCATACTTAAGAACAACTATTTTTTAGAAAATAAGTGAAAGGCATGTGGGTGGTCTTTATATATCAAGCGAAAGGTTTTACTTCGTGCTCCTTAGAACAGCTGTGAAAACCACAATAAAATTTGTTATAATCCTCAAAATTGATTAATCCAAAATAGGAACGCATGCACCAGTTGTGGAACTATTCTTAATTTTGCTTCCTTATTTGGCAAATCCCATTGTTTTCTTATGAGATTGGCCAAATAGGGACCACTAGTGCGAAAACTGGTGCAAAGGACGTCAAAAATTAAGCAAAATCAATTTTTACAAATATGCTTTGCTTGTTTTCGAGGAGATCAAAGGTGTTATTGTATCATATGAATATGCTTTATCGATATGAACTTGGTTTGGGGTGATTTGATTGGCCATTTGACGTATAAAGCACTAGTGCGACAACTGGTGCTATAGCCACAACCATAATCATCATGTGTAGGACAATGTATTGACTGTGTCACCCAGTAACATCCATGCGTGTGACATGTCCTATTTGTCCTACCCACTTCCTGCTTCCACTTCCAAAGAAATCATCACAAAGTTATTCACATTTTTCTAAATGAAATATCCTGACGCCGAGTCACGAATTCATACCTCCGCCGATACGTGGGCAGAGATAGATAAATCAATTTCACTACACTCAAAGCAGTGAGTTTCAGCACACAATCAAAGCCTATTGGACTGCATGTGCATAAATATCAGCAAGCGCCGTCTCTTGGTATCAGCATAGTTATATAGGTATGTGGTGTTAGCTTTGAACTTCAGCTTGGCACATTGATACACCCAATTTGCATAATTAAAATATGAAAATCATTTCATATAGGGGAAATGACGGCTTTGTCAAGTTTTGTTCTATTATTGCCGGGGGGTTTTTGTTGACCAAATTTTATGATATTTGGCCACAATATTCTTTGATATGCAAAGAATGCTTAGGCCAAATTTCAGCATAATCTATATATATAAAAATGAAATGGTCTGTGTTCGTATCCGCATAACTCGAAAACGGCTGGATGGATTTTCTTCATTCCTTCAGCAGATATGTTCGTTATCGTTTCCGACGGGTTTATATGATATTTCCTCATGCGAAAGTCAAGGGTAAGGTTGATTAAATCGTGAAAAACTAATTAAGATTCATATGGATATTTCGCATGGGCAGTTCACAACGCGCATTTTCGCCTACTATGCAGGACAACGTCTGCCGGGTCGACTAGTTATTTATAGAAAACCCCCCTGACAATAATAGAACAAAAGCTGCCAAAGCCGTCATTTTCCCTACCAATTCCTAAAATATAAATACATATCATTCATATTTCAAGGTACGAATAATACCCAGTATTTGATGTAGAATTTCTTAAACAGTGCGTCTTCATTATGCAATGTACCATGATCACAATTCCCCGCAATGAAACAATAACAGTTGAACCAGCGAAAGTGGTACATGTGATATTAAGTAAATTTTACAGGAGACGCTTTTTCCCAAAAATTTCAAAAATAAAATTCAAATTTGCAATTTTCTGCAACTCAACAGTACCAACGTATTATAACTGAAGCGCGTAAATGTAGTAATGAGAAATATGCGAAGTTTTTTCAAATTTTAAGTTTGGTTATTTTAAACGGCAGTATACCATCTTGAAAATCAAAATAGGGTTCATATCCGAAAACATCAATGTTGTCAAATTTTCTTTTTAATAAGCTGATTTTAGTGGGTACATGTACCACTTTTCCTGGCAACAAAATTGTTCAACTTTCTTTTCGTTCTAGTGAGTTGAATGAAGGTGTATAGACCTAGGATAGGATGTGACAATTCGGGTTAGGGACAGAAGGTCGAAAGACAAAAGGTCGAAAGACAAAACGTCGAAAGATAAAAGGTCGAAGGGACAAATGGTCGAAAAGGACAAAAGGTCGAAAGGGACAAAAGGTCGAAAGAACAAAGGGTTGAAAGGACAAAACGTCGAACAGGACCGAAGGTCGAAACGTCAAAACGTCGATTGGGACAAAATGTCGAACGGACAAAACATCGAACTGGACCAAAGATCGAAAGGACAAAACGTTGAACGGGACAAAAGGTCGAAAGGGACAAAAGCTTGAAGTAGACAAGAAACTGAAACGGAGAGAATCAATCTTGCTCCAGTGTGTATTATACGCGGTGTATTCTCAATGCGTGCGTCTGCGTGGCTACGGCGTCCACTATTTTGGCAAATCGAAGTGACATTCAGAAAACCTAGATATTCATGTATTATTTGCACTCATTGGATGAATTTTATTTATTTATTTAATTGAATGTTAAAAATAGTGAAAAATAAAAGAGCATTTTTGTCAACTGTATGAACAACTCTGTCTCGCGAAATACAAGTTTATCCATTTCTTATGAACAATCTTTTTTATCTCTATCAGAACTATCTAGATATTCATAATAATGTTTTACAGTTATTACTCCATCTTTAAAAATTGCCCATTCTTCAACTTTGATTGTATAGATGAGTGAATTATTTCTGCCTGATGGTAAATAGATTTCATAAATTCTTTTGGAATACACCCATTTTATTATCAAATTGTTCTAAATAGACCTTTTGTCCTTTTCAACCTTATGTCCCGTTCGACCTTCTGTGCCTTTCGACCTTTTGTCCTTTCGACCTTCTGTCCCTTTCGACGTTTTGTCTTTTCGACCTTCTGTCCCTTTCGACCTTTTGTCTTTTCGACCTTTTGTCTTTCGAACTTTTGTCCTTTCGACCTTTTGTCTTTCGAACTTTTGTCCTTTCGACCTTTTGTCTTTCGACCTTTTGTCATAGATTCTGACAATTCAATTCAGACTGCTTGTTTTTTAGTCGGTTGCTCTGACGAGGCGGTAGCCAGTGCAGCCAAATTAATTTGATACAAAATCTTCCAAATTTTATGTATCAAAACTTGATGTTTTTCTTTCCGTTTTATCCATTATTTATGTAAGAGAAGCGGAAGACTAACAGAGAAAAGTTTTCGCTAATGAAAACATGACTTTGATATCGAAAATGACAGAAAAATGAATGATAATGCTTAAAATCGACCGTTTTAAACCTTTACAACCCTTGAGCATAATTAATATGACGTTTGCAGTTCAACGTGCATTAATTTTGTGTCAAAAAACTCGAGCTCAAACATTCACGTATATTGCTTAATATCAACTTCATAATCCGTCAACACGGCCAAACTAACAACATGCTACCCTACGAAAAACGCGCCGCCGCCAATCGAAGTAATCGATTGTCATTTTCAACCAATCAGCAACCAGTACGATTGTGACATAAAATCGGTACGATTTTTAATGACTACTTGGCACATCCTATGCTAGGTTTAGACGTTCAATTCGCGTTCAATTCAAGCGACTTGTTCAATTCACTTGCCTTGTCTAAACTTAGTAGTAGGTACTTACTCTCATTGATTCAAATGTTTGGAAATACAATACACATAATAAGTGGACGTTATTGACTGTAGTAGTTTTAGATAGGTAAATGCTGTTATGAAGCGTTCCCGGAAATATTCACAAGCCACATTGCAGCATTCTGTTCACTGAACCCAGTGATGGATAGACTTTCAAATGAACGTGTTGATTAAATCGTGAAGATTCTAAGAACCTCTATGATTAATCACTGAAAATCTGGAACGCAGTGGGGCTACAGAAGCAGAAGCTCAGTGAGTTCAAAGCAGTTTGAAATATTATTGATATTATATCGCATTCTTTTATCAATTAGCACCAGGAGTGTATGCAAAGCTCGCTATGTGTTAGCAAAGTCTGTCCTACTTTATGGTTGCTGGCGCTGCTGGGATATATAAACTTCTATCGAAAGGCTAAAATTTCTCCCCCAAAACCCGCATAGTATTGTCATATTCTCTGGATGTGATGCACTGCGCGGCTTTTGTAATGTTCCCAAATGGGTTCTTGCTGCAATGCTCTTCATCCATTAGAACCAAGTAAACGGGGTGCAGAAAGTGCGCCGGTACCTTTCCTGAAGGATACGTCACGTGAACTCAGTGAACTCAACTCAGCTCGACGATAAACATTAGTTAATTTTTCATATAGTAATTCTTAATAGTTTTTCACAAATTGCATTCGGCAGATAGGTATGAATGTGATAGGAAAATATGAGACACACTTTGGAAAATGTGAGACACACTTTTTTGTACTTAGCCTTATATGATTTGCTTGCAAAAGGTTGAATTCGACGCGGAATCCTTTCTTATTTTTCGCTATTGAAAATTGGCCCAATTGGCCATTGCGCTCCAGAGTTATTAAAAAACATTGTTTTTCCTCATTTTTCCTAAAGTAATATTCGAAAGTATTCCTAAAACAATTTTAACAATTCCTGAAGGAATATCCGGAAGATGCATTTTTGAATGAATTAATAAGTAATTTTCAAAGGATTTTCTAAAAGAATTTCTAAAAAAAAATCTAGAAGAACTCGTAAAGGAATCAACGAAAAAAAAATCGAAATTTTCTTCGATTTCCTTCTTTGACTTTCAATCATCTTTTGAAAAATTTCCAAAAGAATTTCTGGATTTGTCAGCAAAGTTATTTCCGTGGGATTTTCTGAAGACTTTCTTGCATTCTTGCTGCAAAATCCGGAGGAATTACTGGAGAAATATCCAAGAGTACAAAAATGAATACTTTGAGTAATTTTCGAAAGAGTTTCTATAGGAATTTGTAGAAGTATTTTTGATTTTTTTGAAGGTATCCCTGAAGAATTGGTTAAGTTATTTACAAAAAAATATATAGAAGGTAATTCCTCAGGAACTCTTCCCAAGTGACCAAAAGTTCCTGAGTACGTTTCGCGCTTAAGCAGCTTAGTAAAGCTGTTTAAGCGAAAAACGTGCTCTTAAAGGAACTTTTGATTACTTCGGTTGAGTTAAATTACAGTCTATCAATTATGACACAGGAATTGGAAGGCTCTGTAAAAATAAAGCAAAAAAAAATCCTAGTGATCTTTCCAATTATAAACGATAAAATGCAATAAAAATTTCGTTATATTTGAAACTGCTAGATATTTTTTAAATTAATTTATCGCTTGACTGGTTAATGCCTCCAATTAAAATTATTTCTACTGACACCAAATTATAAATGAACCAATTACGCCATAAACGCTGGTGAGTACAATACTTTATTTAGTGAAGGTGTTTGTGGCTATTTTACTTCCATACGAAAACTATTTCAAGAATATCATTATTCATTCAGGCAAGGCTCACAAAAATTTGACAATTTGACTGGTTTTCTATTGAGAGCAGAGTGGCCTCCTAGCTCTCCAGAACCCGGTGTGATTTTTCGTTTGATCCTACTTGCTATCAAAAGTGAAGGACTACACAATCTAGATTTTGCTTCATCTCAAGATGGATGTCCAGAAATCTTCGAAGAACTTGTACATGGAATACGTGAGTGCCAGCTGTTACGGGAATCATTCTGAAATTACTTCAAAAGTTTTTTTTCCGAAATTTTATCTGGACATTCCTTTAAAATTTCCGTTAGAAACTTTTCGGAAAATTCCTTTTGTATTTCCTATTTCATTCTTTAATAAATTTTCGGAAAAATTCCTCCAACAAAATTTCTGGAATAATCCCTGCAGGAAGACATTTTAAGCTGGGAAAAAATCTGGAGGAAAAATTTTGGATCATTAGCTGAATTCAATCTACACAAACAGAACTTCAAAGAAAAATATCAGAAAACAGTTGATACGATACATCTGCGCGTGTAGTGTATCCGAACTTATTGATCATGGTGTAGATGATCCGGGATCAAATTCTTATTGCTATCATATGCGTTCTATCCTAAACAAAAAGTGGCACAATCCGTTGCATTCGATTACCACCTCCCGGAATCCAAAACTAAATGCACTCGCTTGTAAACGCACCCCATTCGCAACGGTAACCACGCACAACTGTCACTTTTAATATTCCACGCATGCTGCGACGCAGCAAATCTGGAATAATAAAAATTACAGTTATTCGTATCTTCCGTTTTGAATGGGGTGCGAGTGCATTTAGTTTTGGTTTCTTTGAGGCATGTCCTTAATGTGTGAACATTAGTTGACCAGGCCCTCCTTAGCCGTGCGGTAAGATGCGCGTCTACAAAGCAAGACCATGCTGAGGGTGGCTGGGTACGATTCCCAGTGACGGTCTAGGCATTTTTCGGATTAGAAATTGTCTCGACTTCCATGGGCATAAAAGTATCATCGTGTTAGCCTCATGATATACGAATACAGAAATGGTAACTTGACATAGAAACCTCGCAGTTAATAACTGTGGAAATGCTCAATGAGCACTAAGCTGCGAGGAGGTAATGTCCCAGTTGGGGATGTAATTTCAATGAAGAAGAAGTTGACCAGACAGACGTTGCACAGTAGGCGAAAATGCGCGTTGTAAACTGCTCATGTAAAGTTTCCATACGAATCTGAATATTAGTTTTTCACGATTTACTCAACATTATTCGTGATTTTCGTATGATGAGGAAATATCTTATAAACACATCGGAAACTATAACTAACGTTTCTGCTGAAGGAATGAAGCAAATCTAGCCAGTCGAGTTATGCGGATACGAACACAGACCATTTCAGTTTTATACATACAGATGAACCCAGAAGCAGTCCTCATGTATCAATGCGATAGAAAATATAACTAAGTTTCTTCATTCTGATAACAATTGAATCACAAATAAATTGTAACATTTTTTTAAATGTGCGATGTAACCCACGCTAAAAGATTCGTACAATTAGGCGGATCTTAGGGATTAGCATTAGCATGAGCTTCATACTAATTTATTAAATTATTTAAAGTATTAAAAATTAACAATAAACTGTAATAAAATCTTGACTACGAATTGCACATCTAACTTTATCACTATTAGGCACATTTGAAAAACTGCTTTATTTTAAAATGCTTTCTTTTTAATGGTAGTCGAACAAATACCTCTATTTCACATACCACTTTGGAGGATCTCCATAAATTTAAATTAATTCAAATTCACAACATATCTTCATCATTATCTCCATCATCAACACCATACAGTGCTCGACCCACAAGTCTGAAGCGCGCTCACGCGGGTGCTTCGAAAAATTTGGCCAGCATCTGCGTCCTCTTTTCTCGATCAACCCAGTTCAATATTTACCATTTGGCTCTCTGATTATCTCACACCGACCGACCGACAGGTTTGATCGCCTTTACGTAACGCCGACGACCGACGACGTCAACGACGCTGCAGCAGACGATGCTAATAAAGTGGGTCCCGGCGACCTCGACGGCAAGCCACTACTGTGCGGTGGCTCGCAGGAAGAGCGGAGAGTCTCGCGTCCTCATCAATGTCACCCGCCTTAGAGATGCTGTGTATGGGCAATATCGCATACCTTGCTGGAGGCGGCACGAATTGCGCGAGCATTCGAGGCGACGGCTTTTGGGACACAACAAAACTGGTTGTAGGTCATTTTACCTTAAGTTGATTGGAAGAAGTAAGGTAATTGTGGTTATTAGACGCTTTGTCCAAATGATCATTTGACAGAAACCTAAGTGACAATAATCGTTTGGCCGTTTGGTATAATTGTCGTATGGGACAGAAAAAGAATAATGAAAAGAGATTGCATGATATTTCAGGCGTACATTTATTCTTTCTTGTTTTAGAAACACATATCAAAGAAGACACTAGCAAATCACTAACAAATGTTTTGAACATCAGTTCATGTATCTCAATTTAATATCTTAAATTTTATTCCCCCAGCTCAAATCTTTAAAGGGGTATGTGATGGGACTATCATTATCATCATCATCTCCATAGAAGTTCATGGTTTTCAATTTGAAATCCGGATCATAGATTTCGAATACATAGCTGGTTTTACAGACATTACAAAAAATTCTTCAATTCAATGGATCGGGTCGATTTGTCAATCACAATAAGCTTAAGCAACACCCCTCCAAGGATTTTGAAAAAAATCTTGTTTGTAACTCCAGAAAAATTTTGGAGCTCCCACCCTATTTTATGTATTATGATTTATGAACCTTATACTGATATTTCGACGTGAATTGTTCCGATCGATATTCATTCATATTATATCGGAAAAATTTCTGAGATTCAAAGAAAACTCGAAAAGAGTTCTTTTTTAGCTTCCTGGGATTGAAAATCCGAAGACGATGTGTTCCGACGAGATTCATTGGACAAGGATATTCACCTTGGTTGCTGCTACTGCTCAGCGCCTTCGGGGTGGCACTGCCTGTCGTAGGAAATAATCCACATAGTTGCATCATCAGGAACACGCTAAAGACCTTAAACTGCCACGAACGATACATGGTAATACTGTACAAAGCAAGCTAATCACTTTATCCTAAATAGCCCACAAACACCGGACGTCTTACGTCTTGGTCACCACACGATTTCGAATTTTCCGCGCGAAATGCTTGCCCAACCGCCCGCTACGCGTCGAACCGCTTACGCATGCTTGCGAGAGATCGTTAATGATCGACTGACAAAGCTCAACTAACCGTCCGTGGCGGAGCGATCGTGAGTCCGGTGAGCATGCGGCAGCTTTTCCGCATGAAGTGCACTCTCCCTCGTACTCTGGGCCTCTCGCGATCGGCACCCGGAGGGACGTTGCTTCTCTGTTATTGTAGGTTCCTACCATGTCTGTCCACTATTCGAACCGACCGGGCATCACAGAGTTTTGAGCTTTCCAGAAAGATTTATGCTCTCATGCGCACGCGGGTAGGAAAAAACGTGCATGTTGTCTCAGCTGACTGGCTTGGAGGCGATTCTGTTTTTTGCCAAATGATGTTCATCCTACGGATTTCTTCGCGAATCACACGCATGAAGAGGAAAAACAAACACGTAACAGCACTCTTGCGGTAGTGTGCTTACACTGTGACGTTCTGCACAGTCCTCAGAAGTTTCAGGGGTGAACTATTCAGTCAAGATGAAAATGTAACATAGCCAATGCCACGTAGTACATATTTTCTTTGTTGGAATTTCAACCCCCACTGGGACACATAGCGCCTCGCAGCTTTGTCTTCATCAAACATTTCCACAGATTCAGCTTCCAATACGCAGATAATTCTTACGTTCATGGAAGTTCTCGAAAATTTTCAGATCAGACCGGAAATTGCAGTATCAATCAGAGGTGCCAATTTCTCCATTTTGATTCAAAAATTTATATTTTTATTATATTTTAAAATATATAGGTATTTGTTATAAAAAAAAACTAAAAAGCTTGAGCACTAATGGGCTTGCTCTAATGCCTTCGCTCACTAATGATTTCCCCGAAACAACAGGAAGTGTATCTAAAATTAAAAACATCAATCTAAATATGCAAAATTTTAATTGATAAAGTGTAGAATTCAAAAGCTTTTAAAAGAGGTTTTATACATAGCAGAGTCAGCAATTGGCTTTGTAAATATAATTTAGCTTCTCAACATCTAATGACAACTCCGAGATTCACAGCGAATCTGGAGTCACGAAGAAATTCCGAACAGCGTTCGGGTCAAAAATTACTAAGTGGTCATTTTTCCTAAATTCGTCATAAAACATCTTTCGACGGATGAAGTTCAAATTTTTCAACAATTTTTCTCATTCCACGACGATGTTCACGAAACATAGTCAAAAGTTCAGTGATGAACTTAATTTTAAAATTAAAAATTCACTTAAATAAAGATTAAAAAAAATAGTCAATAGTTTCAAAATAGTTAAAAATAGTGACTTTTTCCGAGAAAAAGTGACTTTAGTGACTTGATGTCGAAAAACCCAGATTAATCCACCTAGCGTTGGTGGTGCCTTTCTCGCATTTAGTTAAGACACCAACCTTATATGGGGTTTATATGGTCCGATTGCGTTTAAAATTTATGAAGAAAATGGTACCTTCATAAATTTTAAACGCAATGACCGATTGTTATAAAATTCAATAGTGATCAACAAGGCTTTGTCCCCTGTCGAATGAAACTTGTTGCGAGAAAATCGGTTAAGGATTACTATACTAAAAGTTGTCTAATGTTTTTTATAGCTTTTGTGCACACACATACACACATACATACACACGGACAGACAGACATGTGTTCAGCTCATCGAGCTGAGTTGATTGGTATATAATACTATGGGTCTCAGAGACTTCTATAAAAAGTTCGATTTTGGAGTGAAATGATAGCCTTTCGGTACAACTTAGTTGTACGAGAAAGGCAAAAAGAGACTTTTTAGTGACTAACCCGAAAAAAGTGACCAAGTCACTTAAAAGTGACCAAGTCACTAAAAAGTTACCCGCTACCAGGCCCGTAATTTAAGCATTGGTTTGATCTGTAGTCATGTTTCTTACTGCTAAAGAAGGACTCAGTCACTTTATTTTCTGTTCTAACAATTATTTCTAGACCAACTTTTTAAAAGGGCGTAACAGCCATATTTTTTCCAGTTCTTTGTCTATAAATATAGCTGTGTATGTAGATGAGGAATCCGAAAGAATAATGTTTGTCTAGATTTGATCCTGATGAAAAATGAAAATGCATTTATGCAGAGGAGTGCGGCGGCAGCGTTTGTCAAAATTTTGGTAGGCGGCGTTTTTTGGCGTCACACCGAAAACCATTTCAGCCGGCGGCGGCGATGTGAATCAGCGTGGCGATTTTTTATTACGTTTCTTTGATATATTTTTTTTTTTTTCATTTTTTCGCGTTATTTTCAAAACCATAAAAGAAGAATCTTTTGAATTTCGCCTAAAAAATCTAATGAACTTCTTCAGACAGTTCTATAAGTTTTACCAAAACATTCATTTGGAAGTTCAATCAAAGTTAATTGCCTATTTCCGGGGATTAAACCACCCGACTTGGACGTTAATTTACAATGTTATGGAAACTCATATGTGAATATGTACGTTATGTGGAAGATATTGATTTGAAAAATGTATTGGAGGTAACCACTTTCCCTTCGATGGGACTCGAACCCATGACCCTACAGTACGCTAGACTGGTGCTTTAACCAACTAAGCTACGAAGGACCTCCGTCGGCCTTCGCAACCTAGCGGCTACTGAACGAGCTCGAGATTCCCAAATTGGACGCATAGTCAAATCACTCGCAATCCATTTCTCAAGCCAACACTACCACATGTGTATAGTACACGTTCACATTAGAGGAGCGTGAGTATTTAGAATGTCTGGCGGCTGTACACATTCTTCATCAGCAACAGTACTGATCAAGTGAGGTTGTGTAAGCATTTGCCAGTCGGTCGTCAAGCTCAGACCCGACCGCATTGCGTAGGCAAGAGCACGCAACTCAGGTTCAGTTCAATCAAAGTTAATTGCCTATTTCCGGGGATTAAACCACCCGACTTGGACGTTAATTTACAATGTTATGGAAACTCATATGTGAATATGTACGTTATGTGGGAGATATTGATTTGAAAAATGTATTGGAGGTAACCACTTTCCCTTCGATGGGACTCGAACCCATGACCCTACAGTACGCTAGACTGGTGCTTTAACCAACTAAGCTACGAAGGACCTCCGTCGGCCTTCGCAACCTAGCGGCTACTGAACGAGCTCGAGATTCCCAAATTGGACGCATAGTCAAATCACTCGCAATCCAATGTGAACGTGTACTATACACATGTGGTAGTGTTGGCTTGAGAAATGGATTGCGAGTGATTTGACTATGCGTCCAATTTGGGAATCTCGAGCTCGTTCAGTAGCCGCTAGGTTGCGAAGGCCGACGGAGGTCCTTCGTAGCTTAGTTGGTTAAAGCACCAGTCTAGCGTACTGTAGGGTCATGGGTTCGAGTCCCATCGAAGGGAAAGTGGTTACCTCCAATACATTTTTCAAATCAATATCTTCCACATAACGTACATATTCACATATGAGTTTCCATAACATTGTAAATTCATTTGGAAATTATTTTCGTCTCTTTCTCGGGAACTACTTTGAAGTTTCGAGAATTCTATGGAATTACCAAGAGAACCTCTTTGGATTTTCCAAATAAATTGTTTGGAATTTCAGCAGAAAATTCGTCACAATTAACATGAGAATTTTAACGAGAAATTGTTCTAAATTTCTACAGGAAAATCTTCGGAATATACACGGAAAGTTCCTGTTGAGTATTATTCGAAATTTGCACAGGAAATTCTTCATGATTGTAGGTGAGTGCGGCTGGTAGAATTGGTATCTCAACGTTGACTTTTTCAGTCTAGAATAATTAAGACGGATAGGCCATGCCGGCCAACGTTAAAACAGTAAATTCTTAAGAATTTCCGCGGGAGACTCGAGGGAGTTTTCTAGGAAAATTCTCTAGATTTTTCACGATAAATTCTTCTTCTTTAGAATTTCCGCGGAGAATTGTCCAAAATGTAGATTTCTGTAAAAAAAATCTATGGATTTCAACAGGCAATTGTCGAACGGCATTCACTAACTGAAACGTAAAAAGTTATCGAACGACTAGTATATTGTCTATAAGACATTCTTGAGAAATTCCATTGGCCGAAAACGACACACGGCTGAACTGTGAAAAAGTCGTTTGCCCTACAGGTCGTTTGGCCGACATGGTCTTTTGACAGAATGGGCCATTTGGCCGAAAATGTCGAGCCAAATGTCCATTACTGAATGAGTAATTCAGTCAAAAATGTGCATCCGTTTCCCGATCAGGAATGCACAACAAAATTATATCCCAATTCTATCAATGGTTGTTATTTAAATCAACGTGTGTTATAATTAGATAATTCGATAAAAATGTGTCTTCGGCCAGTTTTATTTCATATCAAAATTATAACAACATTAGTTATGAATATTTTCACAAAATAATTGCCTTCATTGTTTGTAGTCACTGGAAACAAAATCGGAGGTAATCACGTTTAGTATAACTTGAACCCACTCGATATTAATACATAGCTGGAACAAAGTTAATTGCCTACGTAGGAATTGGAAATCCGTAGTGGTAGCGTACCAGATTTGTATCCGTGATGTAGGCAATTACCTTGAAAGTAGATTTTTTTTACAGAAAAATTATATCAACGTTTGTTATAATGTTGATATGAAGGTATCAACCTCTGCTTTAATTGTGTTATGGCTAGAGGTATTGATATAGGAGGAGAGGCTTTGCTATATTTTTTGTTATTTTAACAACTAACCAGCAAAATTTATAACACGTTTTGTTACAATATTTTTCTGAAATAAATAACTCCCCTTGACATGTATAAACACAATTTCGTAACCTCTCTATTTTTTAAGACTATACTGTCATCTAACAGAGTCCCATTAAGTCGAATTAAACGTTTATCCGTAACTGTTTTCAAGCCGAAAATGGTTTGACCAACAGTGTAGTTTGGAAAGCGATGTACAGCCGAAAGGAACATTGGACCGAACTGGTAAAACATCGTTTTACCGAATAGATCATTTGATCGAAAATGCCGTTTGTTTGGAATGGACATGAATGGTCATGGTCTAAAAAACAACCCTTTCGACCAAACGGCATTTTCTGCCAAATGACCTATTCAGCTAAACGTCTTTTTGGCAAAATGATCAATTCAGCCGAACGACACTTTTCGAAGAAGGTTGTTTTGCAGAGAGAACATTTTTGGGCCAAATGGCTCTTTCTACCAAATAACAATCATTACCGAACGGCATTTTTTGTTAAATGACCCTTGTCAAATGTTTTGCTTCGGCTGCACGTCGCTTTCGACCAAACTACATTTTCGGTCAAACCTGTTTTGACCAGATAGTAATTTCCGTTAAACTTTTAGTTCTGGTTAATGGTACTTATCTAGATGACTTTTGAACTAAAGGCCGGTATCGATTTAAAAGTGGAGAGGCTACGGAATTTTGCTCAAAGGTCAATGGACAACAAGGCCGTTCCGCGAAACGAGTGGCCATTTTATACCATATTATCCGTTCAGTTATTGACATCTGGCAGTATGACCCGTTGGGCCGAATGCCATTTTCGGCCTAATGGCCCGTTCTGTCAAAAAACCATTTCGGCCAAATGGCATTTTTGGCCAACGATCGTTACAGCCAGACGACCTGTTAGGGCAAACGGATTTTTCGGTCAAATTACCAGTTCGGCCGTCTGTCGATTTCTGTCAATGGAATTTCCCAAGAATTCCTTATAGAGAATAGAAAGAATTTTCTGAAGAAATCCAGAGAAATTCCTTTAAAATTCTGAGCAATTTTCCGGTGAAATCCGAATTTTTTTTTTTTGTTAAAACTCACATTTTGAACAATCTTCTGCGGAAACATTGAAGAATTTTCCGTACAAATGCCAAAGAATTTTTCGTGAAAATTCCAGAGTGTCCCGCGGATATTTCGAAGATTTTCTGTTTTGAAGTTTGGTAGGGGAAGAGGCCTCAAAACGCCTTTTAAGTATTCCATCATATTTACCGTATTTGTCATGGCCGTAATAAAACTAGACCAAAAATTATGAAGGTTAGGCAAAAAAAAGTGTAAAAATAAAAGATAGGAAGGTTGAAAAAACCGAAATTTTCCACTTTTTGATGAAACATGTATCATTTTGGCTAGGCAAAACGCCCCATGGGGACTAACCTACAATGTACTACGCGTCTCCACGCACTGTCCATACCAGAATGCTGGTTTGTCGACGCGTGGTGCATTGTTCCCAAAGAGCTGTCAGCTAGAAGGCTTTTTTCCTCATAAGTTTTCCGTTAACGAAATATCACCACTTTTTTAAAATGTTAATATTATCAATATGATTGAGATTTTTTACAATTTTAAAATGCCATCAGCAAAATTTTATCGAAATTGAAATGACCATAACTCTGTGAAAAATCAACCGATTTCTTTGGTTCTTACAGTTTTCGACGGGAAAATTAATCAACACATTTTGAAAAAGCCATGTAATTTTAGATGCTGCGAGACCGACACCCGCGAACATCATTATTGATGAGAAATTATGTCATGATAAATGTGAAACTTTGTTTACTTTGAAATTTACACGGCGGTATTATTGAAACAAAAATGATAAAGTTCCAGACGGGAATCAAACATTGGTCCGCTGCGTGAACGTCACTCAGGTTACCACCTAGCCATCACCGCTTCATTAAGAAACAGATATCAAAGTAAAACAGGTTCTACATTCTTCCGCGTATGCTCTGTTCATTGCATCAACCCGTCGGCTGCTTGAGTTTTGGGTGCGTGTGTTGTCATTTCTAGACCAACATTTGAAAAGGGCGTAACAGCCAAAATTTATTCCTCCTGATTATTTGTCCACTTATAGTGCTTTATATGTAGATGAAGAATCAGAAGGAATAAATTTTGGCTGTTACGCCCTTTTCAAATGTTGGTCTAGATTTCATACGTTCATCGCACCGGTTGCTGCTCTTTGGATTCGATGGATGTAAATTTCAGTTTGTTTTTCATTGAAACTGTGGCGATTGAACTGAAACTTTAGTGTGCATCCAAATTGACTGAAAAACACATCTCAATTCATATTACGTCTTGCGTTATTGTGTCAGTTTTATCCATTACGTCACCTATGACATTAATAATTTTTGGTGTGAAGTTTTGGGAAATTATTTCAAATCCATGTTCGAACCGTTGGACACCGAAGATAATCCGGATTGTTTGAGGGCATGTCAAAAATGCTATTTTTTGAGCGTTTTTTTTTTGCTTGGGTGAAATTTTGACTCTTTTTATATTTTTTACATAAACTAGAGCTCTTCCTGAGTTGATTGATATATTGATGTTTCAAATTGGACAACAAAAACCTGAGATATGGCCGTTTCCGTAAAATCCGTGAAACCGGTTCCACCCATTGTCGCATGCACGATACTGTTCTCGTAGGCAGCGTTCTTGCACCAAGTGGTGTCCTGTGGTTCTGAGCAAATATTTAAATCACAATTGTCCTAGACTACCGTCATACGTATATTTGTCCCATGTTTCATAAGATTTCCTATGTACATGGGACACTCTTGTGTGGAACGGCAGTAGAGGTGTGTGCCGGTCCGAAAATCGTCGGTGACGACGTCGCACAAAGCCCAAGGAGTGCCAATTGGCACATCAGGATCAATGCCAGCGACATCATGATTATGGCATTCTGGCCGCGTGTTAACGGACCTTGTCTTGGATATAGTAAAATTATGAAAGCGAGGGCTGGCAGTCTGACAATCTTCTCTCTTAGTAGAGCCGGGTGACACTGACTCGAAACGGCGAGTGGGCTAATGGCTAGGCTGTCTTCCGTCCCCTAAAACCGTGGCGGGCCTTGTAGCACACTGTCCAATCCTGCCACCAAGCTTTGCCTGCTGGGTGGGAGTAGGCTCAGATGCCCTTTCCTGGCCTCCCTGCATGCCGTATGGCATGTAAAAATAACCATGGGATCATTAAAGGCGACAACTCCAGTAGGATTCGACGGCAGCCACAAGGGGGACCCAGTTACAATGAGTGAAGCAAAACCAAATAATTAATTTGATGATGTGTTAAGCATGGAGGTGGTAGACCCGAAACGGCTCAGGCAGCAATCCGGCGAAGGCGCTCAGAGCAAAGCCAAACGACGTGCAACCATAAAGGCCAAACGTTGTCTGGGCGGACGAGATCGGGGTGCAGAGGAGCCCGAAGGGCGTCGACCCGAGAAGTTGACTTCTCGGCCCAAAAAGGTGAAAGGCATCAACCAGTCGCAAGTCGCCGGGCCGTAAGAGGGTACCAGCCAGCCTATGCCATCGGCACAAGGGACCGAAAATCCCTGGCAGCTGGTCAGTAGGGCAAAGCGGAAGTCAAACGCATCTCGTCCCGCAAAGAAAGCTAAGGACAGAGGCGAGGCCTTGATGGTGAAAACTGATAAAGCAAAGTACGCTGAAGTTTTTAAATCGATGCTGGCGGCCGAAAAGCTGTCGGCGCTGGGTCTTTATTTATTTATCTTCATCTTCAGTGTTAACTGTACAGACTGGTTTAAAACTTATATGCTAACTTAAAATTTGCCTCAATCTAGTTTTGAATATCGTTCTGCTACAATTAAAATCGAACCAATCAATGTCGTTGAGGAGGTTGAAGCAACGTTCCAGCGGGTGGTTTTGCCAAACATTGTGGAGTGTCGGACAGACTGGAAGAGCTGACGTTGGCGGGAGCGACGGGCTGGGACATGAAAGTTAACTTGCTGCAAGAGCTCAGGGCAGTCCACGTGGTTGTTTATAATGTCAAATGCAAAAACGTCAGGACGTGCGAAGCGTCAGACGCACCAAGACCGGTGAAATGATCTTGGTTCTGAAACGCGGAGCGCAGGCTAGTGGGACTGACTACAGGAAGCTGGCCCAAGAGGTCTTGGGTGACGACGCCGAGGTAAGGTCGTTGGGGGCGGAAGTGACCCTCCAGTGCAAGCAACTGGACGAGGTCACGAACGCGGACGACGTCGTCTATGCCGTCAGAGACCAGTGCGGTACAGAGGTCGAAAAGACCTCTGTACGCCTAAGAGGCGGTCCCTTTGGCCCGCAGGTAACCTACCTTAGGTTACCGGTTGCGGAAGCCAATATGGTAATTGAGCGAGGGAAGTTGAAGACCGGTTGGTCAGTATGCCCAGTGAGCAAGCTCCAGCCGCCTTCAGTGGACAGGTGCTATCGGTGCTTAGAGTTGGGACACAGGTCCTACAGCTGTTAGGGCCCAGACCGTAGCAACCTGTGTCGTCGTTGTGGTGAGGAAGGGCACAAAGTGCATGAATGTGATAAGGCACCAACCCTAGCAGCACACATGTTCCATATGAGTTACTGCAACTCATATGTGACCAGATTTAGTCACAATCAAGTTGCTGCAACATTTTTTGTCCGACTTGTGCTGCTCGGGAAAGTACCTTATCTGCGCCAGCAAAAAGCAAGCCTGTTACCACGTTATGGGTGGGTCTTCGTGTCCCATCGGAGAGAAAAATAAGAATAAGCCGTGCAAGTAACACAGCTGAATCTTAACCAGCAGCTGTTGTGGCAGTCGGTCTCGGAGTCGAGGACTGATGTCGCCCTCCTGTCCGACCCGTACAACGTTCCTGTCGATAACGGCAATTGGGTGGCGTACGGGTCTAGGATGGCAGCTATTTGCACGACGGGACGGTACCCAATCCAAGAGGTGGTACACTCCTCTGCTGATGGTGTTGTGATATCTAAGGTCAATGGTGTGTTCTATTGTAGCTGCTATGCCCGCTCAAAGGGGGCCATAAGAATAGTTTAATCAGATGAAAGATAGGCTATCGTCTGACCTAGTGGGTCGTAAGCCGGTCGTCATAGCAGGAGATTTTAACGCTTGGACAGTGGAGTGGGGCAGCCGCTGCACCAATCGAAGGGGTCAAGCGTTACTAGAGGCGCTAGCGCTATATTTTTTTTTCGAAAAAAAAATGTTCAGGAACCACAAAAACGCCCCCCCCCCAGGCCAATTTTCTGGCTACGCCACTGATTGGTGGAGTCCCGAGGCAATATGGGTGCGGCCGAAATGGTGGCTCCGGTGACGAACGAAGATTTACTCGCGGTGGTCAAATCCCTGGTAACGAACAAAACTCCAGGGCCTGATGGAGTTCCGAACAGCGCTCTCAAGGCAGCAATCATAGCGAACCCGAACATGTTCAGGCAAGCTATGCAAAGATGCCTAGATGAGTGTAGATTCCCCGAAAGATGGGAAAGACAGAAACTGGTGTTGTTGCCGAAGACCGGGAAGCCGCCGGGCGACCATCGGCTCATAGACCAATCTGCCTTATAGACACGACGGGCAAGTTGCTAGAGAGGATCACCCTCAATAGGCTGACCCCGTACTCAGAGGGCCTGTCTAGCAACCAGTTTGGTTTTCGCAAGGGTAAGTCCACGTTGGACGCTATTAACTCGGTGGCAAAGACCGCCGAGATAGCGATCCAACAGAAAAGGCGAGGTATTCGATACTGTGCGTTAGTGACACTTGATATGAAGTATGCATTCAACAGCACAAGCTGGGATGCCATAGCGCTCTCGTTACACCGACTTAGCCTGCTGGTGGGCCTGTACCGGATTTTGGAAAGCTTTTTCCAGAACCATGTACTATTATACGAGACCGATGCCAGTCAAAGAAGCGTCTCTATTACCGCAGAAGTTCCGCAAGGTTCAATACTATGCCCGGTACTATGGAACCTTATGTATGACGGGGTTTTGAAGCTAAAGTTCCCTCCTGGTGTTAAGATCGGCGGCTTCGCAGATGACGTAACTTTGGAGGTCTACGGGGAGTCAATTCCCGAGGTAGAACTGACCGCAGCACACGCGATCAGCACGGTGGAGGATTGGATGAGCGCTAGAGGCCTGCAGCTCGCTCAACATAAGACGGAAGCGGTTATCGTCAACAACCACAAATCGGTTCAACATGCAGTGATTCACGTGGGTGAAGTCGCGATCGCATCAAAGCGGAGTTTAAAGCTCCTTGGGGTCGTAATAGACGACAATTTAACCTCGCCAGCCATGTCGACTATGCGTGCAAGAGGGCTGCTACTGCTGTTATGGCATTATCGAAGATGATGTCCAACAGTGCCAAGGTGTGCGGCCCGTCCTGGGTGAGAGCTTTGCGGGTAACCAATTACCTACCTGCGGAAGCTGGAGAGCACGTACCGCTTAATGTGTCTCAGAGTGATATCTGCCTACCGCACGATACCACATGATGCAGCCTGCGTAATTGCGAGCATGATGCCAATCGGGCTGGTCATCCGGGAAGACGAGGAGTGTTTCGAGCTACGTGGCATCAGAGGAGCCCGCGAACGCATCAGGGTAACTTCGGTTGCCAGATGGCAGCGCGAGTGGGATAACTCTTCTTAAGGTAGGTGGACCCACCGGCTGATACCTAACATATCGAGCTGGGCGGAGAGACCCCATGGGGAAGTTCACTTCCATCTGATACAATTCCTGTCAGGCCATGGCTGCTTCAGGCGGTACCTCCACAGGTTTGTGCACGCGGAGAGCTCCGTCTGCCCTGATGGCCCAGGGGTTGACGAAACTGCAGAGCACATACTGTTCGTATGTCCTCGTTTCGACGTCGAAAGAAGAGCTATGCTACACGTTTGCGGTCGGGACACAACCCCGTATACCCTTATCCAGAGGATGTGCCAAGCGGTGGAGAAGTGAAACGCAGTTTCGACTGCAACCACTCAGATTGCCTGCAGCTTGCAGAGCATCTGGCGCGCCGAGCAGCAGTCGACAAGCATGACTAACTTGTGATTGGTAAGTTAGAGCGAAAACAGGCTGAGCGCGGGAAAGTGAATGAGAGGTTTGCACATGTCGAGGTAAGAGTGTCGCAGCGGGTGGCAAACGCAGTCGCCATCACGAGGCATGGCAAAAGAGTGAGCGCATATGTGTTAGTATGGACTGCATATTAGAGTAAAGTGAGTAAAGTGAGCATCCAAGTCAGTCTCGCGTGGCATGTTAGAAGTGAGCAACCAAGTCAGACTCACATGGTATGTTAAGGGCGAGTACCCAAGTCAGGCTCGCATGGCATATCAGAAGTGAGAACCTGAGTGTGTCGGAGCGTGCGTCAGGAGGAGTGGCAGTGTGTGCTAGAGTGAGCACCCAAATAAGGCTCAGATTTGTGTGCTAGAGCGTGAATCAGGTGGTAGGGTGAGCATCCAAGTTAGTCTCACATAATGCGTAAAGGGTGAGTACCCAAGTTAGACTCACATGGTATGTCAGTAGTGAGCATCCAAGTAAGACTCATATGGTGCGTCAGAAAAAGTGTCAGGGTGTGTCAGAGGGTATGTTATGCTACGTACACACCAGTCAAGCAGTTCGACGAACATTGACTCCACCCCCAAGAAAACGCTTCGGTTGCTGCTTTGTTGGAACGTGTGTGAAGTTGTTCGAACAACCATTTGACAGTTGGCGGCTCGGTTGGGTAAAATTAAAACGGTTTGATTTTGGTTTGAGTTGTCGGGGGTGGAGTCAAGGTTCGCCGAACATGTTTGAGCATTTGTAGTGAAGTTGCACAAACCCCCATATATTTTTTGATGGTTGGTGCTCGAGTTGGTGCTTCGGTCGTTCGTGTGTGATATTGTTGGTCGAATAAATTGATTGTTCGTGTCGGTGTTGATAAAAATTGATGAATGTTTGAATAAACGGGAGGTGGAGTCAATGTTGGTCGAACTGCTTGACCGTGTGTACGTTCCATTAGAAAGAGCACCCAAGTAAGACTCATACGGGATGAGTGCCTGTGTGAGCGTGGATGATCGAGTACATTAAGTACTGTCTATCCCCCAGAACTAATGCTGGGATGCAATTCCTGAGGGAACCAGATATTAGTAGAGAGGATACTCAAGTAACCTTCCGTTGCTTGGGTGGGTTTAGTGGTTCCGGCATTCCGTCGACCCCACTCCCTGAGTGATAATTTCAGGTGTCTGTTTGCAGATTTGCCTTCATCCCTCTAAAAAAATGGGAGAGCAAAGGAAGCCGAAAGAATATGCTGGCACCAATCGTTCATCAGCAATGACTGATTTTTTTTTTTACAATTATATGATTATTTTCCTCTTTTGTGTAAAATTTCCGCTAGAACGCTCAAAAATAATTTAATCATGATTTTTTTTGCTTGAAACTTTTCTGAAACATGGCTTAACATACGTAAGATTTGAAGAAAACTTGTTTCACGTTAATTCGATGATAAGTTATATTTTGTATTCTGGGGCATCTCGCACAATTAAATTTGTGGAATGCTGCTGACTCTTCCTGATAGCGAGGTATCACAAATTAAGTATCACGATTTGTCAATAATGATGTATAAATTAATTAGCAACCGTTTATTTTTCACACGGTTATTCTTTGTAAATAGATGGATTTGATCAAGACCAATGATACCGTTGCGTAATAATATTTGAAACAAACAAATCTAAGATAGGATCGCATGATTCATAAATAACCAGTCACATCTTTCTTCTCACAAGCAATTTCACTGCTCGGGCAAAATCGAACTGATTATTCTATCCACTCCAGATCCAACAAAAAACTATCCACTGCCATTGATAAATCTTGACTGATTATACCGAGACTGACGTTTTGTGCAACATAAAAACTTCAGCCCTGAACTAGCACCCCAATGCTCTACAAAGTGGCGATCGCCATGACCAAGTTTTTCGTGAATCTGAAATTCGATTCATTTTGTTTGTGGACCGATAGCAGCAGGTTTGCCTAAGCAGATCTCGAAAGCCCACAGCTCGCGCAAGGAGTTGGACATTCCGCTTTGCAGCGATAAATGATATCGACTCGGTTGCGAATGAAACAATCAATGCTAACATGGGACAAAAAACGTTACAAAGACTATTATGTTGCTAGCAACAGGGCAACCTTGACTAGTGCCATGCATGCAGCATTCACTGAGCCGAGCTAGCTGTTGAACAAGTTTGAATAGGTAAGAAGGACTAAAGTGGCAAATAACTAACGTTTGCGGCGAGGCACATCGCTCGGTTTCAGTTCAGGTCCGAAGATGGTAAGTGTTCTTCTTTTGAATCTACAAGCACAGTGGAGTCATGAATTCCAATCGAAATGTGGTTACGCGTGGGAAAACCATGGCCAACAAGTGCAATACAACCCAGCGGGGCTATGGGATTCCTGCCGGTAGCCTATGTATCGAATGTTGTTTTCCTGTTGACGATATTTGATCAGACTCATTGTCCGGTCATGCATTAGATCTGTTTCTGTGTCCATCTAATTTAACCAACGTACACTGATCCCACGGTTGTAAGTCACCTACAGTTTATTGTTCAGTTGGTATTCAAAATTGAAATGTTGAGTTTAATAATTCATCGTCTTAGGTTCTTGCTGGTCAATTGGTTTAGATAATTAAACTGTAAAAAAAATCCATATACTGCGCTCTATCACTTTTTTTAGAATATTTTTTTAGATCTTTATTAGGGATTTAGAATAATTGAGATGATTTTCATCTGAGGGAATTATGTCCCTAAGGAAAAACATGTTTATAATCGCTTTTTGACTCGATTGTAGAGAGCTCCTGCGTCTTTCCTCACTGTGTTTGTTTCGTTTGTTGGAGTGAGTCGCTTCAATATCATATTGGGTTCACAAAAGAGGTAAAATTCATCAAAAGCATGAAAATGAAAATTGGGATCTTCCAAGTCTAGGTCTAGATGAATGCTTTAAATAATTGAGTCTATTATGCACAAGGAAGTTGCCAGAGCTTCGATTGATGATTGACTTCAGGGTAAAATCAAAAATGGATCTGATCGAACTGATACATAAATTGGAATGTCATTTAAGCAGAATAAAACGTTTAATAATCGCTTTATTCATTTAAAGGTGATTTGCCCCAGAACATACAGTGGAAAACCCATGGAACTAATTCAGTAAAAAAAATTAATGGACGTTATGTGCTCCATCGCATGATCACAAGGAAGTCGTAACAGCTCGGTAAGCGGTGTCACTTGCAAAAGACGGCAAAAGCGACCGAACCACATTCTCAGAGCAGACCAGCGGACCGGCACAGTTTCCACTTGGCTATTTGAGGATTCAACTGAGAAGATCATGATCACAAGTTGGCTTCACTGCACACTTGGAATGACGTAAAACCATGAATCGACTAAAAGGGAGATCGAGCGTACATATGCATGCTTTTTTTAACGGATCGCTCTCTTGCTGTTACTTTCAATTTCATTTGCTCTCTACTAAGGCCCACTGCAGCGGCTCAGTAAGACAAAACTTGGACCTACATGTAGCCAATTTCACAGAACATGGAAAATGAATCGTTTTGCCTAATGATATGGATGGAATTTCAGAAGTGTATGTAATAGAGTTTCCATTTCCCGGCTATTTTCGTTGTCCCGGGATTCGGGATGAATTTGTTCGTATATCCCGGGAAATCCCGGGATCCCGGGATTTTTCGATGTTTCCTTAGAAAACTTATTTTTGATTTAAAAACGATTTTATTCAATGTTCAGAGGTAAAGTTCATATTTTAGGAAGGCCAGATAATACAGATGTCAAATTGGAACTCAATTCAATTTTATTTTTAATCGATTCTTTCGAAAAATAAAACGACTTCAAGAAGCAAATAATATTCACGTTTTTCTCGGAAGGTAGAGTACCCTTTTGGAATATATGATCGCCGAGTCCGAGAAGAAGGGTTCGCTGGCAGTTGAAGTCGGCTTGACTGTTTGCATGGTTTTGAACAAGGATGTTAACGATCATTCAGTAATTTGCGTTCAATCATTTAGTAGTTTGTCAATAACACATTCCAGAAGCTGAATTTCAAAATATGTTGTATGATGGACTTCTAGTGCGAAGGTTTTTCTACAACTTTGCCCAATGGTTCGTTATTAGAATTCAACTAATAACGGAGTTAGAGCGCTAATTGCAGTAACTCAAACTAAATGATTGGAATTTTGTTATCATTTAGTCTAAGTTACTGAAGCTATAGCTATAACTCCGTTACTAGTGGAATTCAAACAACGAACCATTAGGCAAAGTTGTAGAAAAACCTTCGTACTAGAAGTCCATCATACAACATATTTTGAAATTCAGCTTCTGGAATGTGTTATTGACAAACTACTAAATGATCGAACGCAAATTACTGAATGATCGTTAACATCCTTGGTTTTGAATATGCATTGGGTTTAGACAGTTGCTGGAATTGCGTTTAATACCCTAAAGATGGAAGATGCGCAGTAGAATCGTACTGGGCCCATAACCTATTGGAGATATGAGACCCCTCTCACAAAGAAAACACAATACTAGAGTATTCTCCAACCCATGACAGGCTACTAATTGATACTTTTGCCAAGATCTGCAGCTCTTTCTAATCTTGAACAGATCGCTTCCTAATCTCGATGTTAATCGTTATTTTTCATTTTGCCGATAACGTTAATTGTGTTCAACGCAATCGCTTGTTGCGATAAAGATGAATAAACTCAATTATTATCGGAGTTCTATGATTTAACGTAAGTTAACTCGATAATTTAACGATAATGGGGTTAATAGATTACACGATTAAAGTTGGTATACAATTTTGACAGAAGCCGAGAATTGAACAAATTGATTGCAACCTGTGGATCGAAGCAATACACCAAAATATTAGGCAGAGCATCGGGGTCGGACCACTTATACTTGCGCATGTGCTGGAAAGTTGGTTAAACGAACGTCGATTGAAAGGACATGAATTGGATCAAGAATTGTTTTGGAGGCAAGAAGCTCAGGAAGACTGACTCAATGTTGGGCGGCGCGAGGGGATTAGCAAGGCGAATATCAGCTAGTGTACACAACCTCGCTGTAGACGGGAATAGATACTTGTAGATACTTGTCATTTAATTGATAGAGAGCTGTAGCTGCTGGAAAAAGTATCAGACGTAGCCTTCCATGGAGTGGTATAGGGGAATCTAATATTTTGTGTGAGGGTGTCTCCGATATTTTCATGTCTGTTCCTCTTTTACTAATTTATTAATAAGATGATATCGATTGTGCATCACAAAAAACTTTGGCTCCGTATACATGCCTGAGCCTACCAAATAAACGAACTTGGAAAAAAAATCATGTCTGATGGAAGGCATAAAAATAAGATATGAGTTTATCACCTAAGTTGGGTTAAGCGTTCAAAACAAATAACTTTTGTAAGAAGAAAAATTACACTGTTTGCGAACCAGAAATGAAACAGTATTTTTTGTCCCGGGTATCCCGGGATTTTCGGGATTTCAAAAATAATATCCCGGGAATCGAGAAATCCCGAATTTTCCTGAATCCCGGGATTTTTTGTCCCGGGATGTCCCGGGATGGAAACTCTAGTATGTAAGAAGCACAAATTGGCGATTTACTGACCAACATGATGTTCATTAATCGAGAAGGAGCATTCCAGCACTAGGCGCATTCAACTGTCTTTACCAAACATCAAATTAGTGCTGAAAAGCTTCAAATTCACTCCATAAGCGGTTTTCGAAAGTGAGATAGTCGCATATGCCAATTGACTGAAATGGGATGCTTTTGAGCAAATTGAGCTTGGGCAGAACAAAACTGGAGCGTAAGACATCAGCAGAAGTTAAAACGAAAGCTTTTTTTATTTCTTTACTAGCAGACCCGACGAACTTCATTTCGCATAAAATTGTTTTTTTTCTCTGATTAGATCTCGAGTTATGAAGAAATTGGTGTTCCATTTGTATGGGAGCCTCCCTTTCCAAAGTGGGGAGGGGTCTCGAACTTCGAACTTCTCGAACCTTCCCCGGCTCCAAAAACCTCTGCATACAAATTTTCACGCTGATCGGTTCAGTAGTTTCCGAGTCTATAGACAGACAGGTTCAGACAGACAGAAATTCATTTTTATGTATATAGAAGAGAAGATTATAGTGATTTTAAATTTGTATAAAGTTGAGTGAAATGAAAGCTTATAATCGAGCTATTTGTTTAATTTTTCGCCTAGAGGCCCAGTTTCAGCAAACGTGTTTCTTCCGAGAACTAAGTAAAAGTGACGTTTCGATTACTGGAATTCGGAAAATGTGTTGCTGATTTTTAGTAACAGAACGATATTTTCACCGAAGTTTAATTTGAAAATTTACTGGGTTACAGCGGTTCCCGATTTTACCAAGCATGAAAAGGAAAAACATAGTCTGTTGTTATATACTCGGGTACTATTGGAAGCACAGAGCTTTGCACCAACTCATCGAATTATTCGACGCAAAATAACACGATGTGAGGAATTGTATTCCCACAAACGCGATAACAATAACGCGTTGGATTCGGTTCATCAAACCCAGCTGACATTTAAGAGAACAGGTTCAATAATGGACCGAAGCGACTATCCATCGGCACGCAATTGTGAGTGGTCTCTTCTGGAATGGATTCTGCGATGTGCTTCTACAACATGCGAAGAATTATTTTTACTGAGATCGCATCGCAGAGTAGAGGTCATCAATCTAACCGAACACCAAAGGAGAATCTTATACTGACCAGTGAACAGAAACAGAATAAAACATATTGAATTCACATACGATGGAGAATGAATGTACCGGAAAATGTCAAGGACTTGCTGATGATCTCCTACATCATAACTGGAATTCGACCTGCCCTTCGACATTGTGGTCTCTTCAGCATAGTGTTTTAAACGATATTGTAGCTGCTGTTAAGAGTATGCAATAACACACTTTTTTTGCGAAACGAAACGAATTTTGAAATGTCCATGTTGGTTCGAAACGAAACGAAATATAAATTATTTCCGTAACTTCAAATCGATACGAAATCAAGGTCCTATTTGATTCGAAATTTGACGAAACGAAATGAAATTTTTACTTTTTCCGCGGAATTTTTGGTAAATCGTTTCTGTGACACTTCTGGATCCCATTTGTATAACCCGGCAGGCGATGGCTCTCAGACTGGCTCATCCTTAAGTCCTAATTTTAGTTCTTATGATTTTCAAAATTTTACTCGTACCTTTCCTATTCTAAAAAATATTTAAACCACGATTGCTGAGAAATAAGGAAACCTATTCAGCAGTTATTCGGATACAAACACAATCCACTCAATTTTGATGTACAAGACAAGAAGATACATAATCTGTGCTAAATTACTGTTATTTTATTTTTATGAAAATACGGCAAAATGCAGCAATAATAAGACATATATGCCAAATATTGCGATATTTTCCGATGCTCAGTTGTATTCAATGTTTTAAAATGCCATTCAATTACTTAGATCGACATTTTTCTTAATGACAAGCCTCTAGGAATCCAATACTAAATGTACTCACGTTTTCAAGGGCCTCCATACAAAACGAAAGCCACTCACAACCTACACGAAAGCAATAAACTACCCAATAGTGAGTTCGATTCACCTAACTTCGAACATCCGTACGGGAAGCCAAAATTCAGTAAAAGGGGTCGAAGTAGTTTGCCTTTACACAAATGTAAAAAAGTAGAGGGTTGTATCAAAGATACGACCGCAAATTGAACGTGGAATTATGTACAGGGTGTTCAATAAGTTCGAATACTCTTTCAAAAAATGTTTAAAAATTAAGATTAAATCAAGCTCTATCTGGTAAAAGGGCGAATGTCGCAAGAGAGAATTCTCTTCGTCGACTTCCCCTCCTTTTAATAAAAGTGACAAACAGGGGATTTCTTTTCAGCTTATCACCTCAGAATGCAAGTTCGCATTGTGTTCTATCGTTCTGAGGTGTTAAACTACAAAGAAATGTGCTGCTTGTCACTTTTATTTAAAAGAGGGGAAGTCGACGAAGAGAATCCTCTCTTGCGACATTCGCCCTTCTTCCAGATAGAGCTTAAAATTATTTCTTTTCCCGGTTGCATTTCATTGGAAGTATTTCTTTTTGAATGACCTCTATTTTATACTTCTTCTCGAGCTTCAAACGTTTCTAAAACCCATCGCAAGCGGCACGAACGGTCTGCATGTGCATTTCGTTCCAGATTTTGAGAATTACTTCTTGAACTGGTCCAAGTTTCTGACCTTGTATTCGTACAGCTTTAATATAATAAAGGACCAAACAAGTAAGTTAAGAAGGTTCAAATCCGGGAAGCTGGGAGGTCGCAAAGTTTTATCCAAAAAGTCGATGAAATTGTCCCCATATAAGGCTTAAATCGCATTTTCCGTGTATAAAGGGTTATCGTCCTATTATAACACGTAGGGCTGACCTACGTCTTATCACCGGGCCACTGGGGGCATCAATCGTCCCCAAAACCTTAGTTTTGAAGTGCGCCGCAATGATTTTGACCTTCAAAAATGGCTATTTATGATGCCTCAATCCATTTTCAACGAGCGTAGGGTAAATGATATATTTTGGACATGTACATATTTTGGACAAGCCTGAGCTTCTTCGATCAATTTTAGATAATGTGTAGAAAAATTTTTATCGAAGGTATAATCATTGCATACTTTTATCTCAACTCTAGCGGCTCCTGATGAGAATTCACAAATCAACTATTATTTATCTTTAAAATTATCTAAAATGTAAAGCTTTCTACCAAAGTGCCTGCTGGACGCCAGTATGCAGGAGAACATGCATTATAGGACTCTTCGTAACATGCACATGAAACACGTTTAAATTGGTTCAAACGGCAATCTTGAGGTCCTGCGGCCAAAGTTTAATTGTAATTGAGATTTTTTTTTTACCATTTCGTTTATTTATTAGGCTCACTTGTTTAATAGAAAACTCTACGGAGCCGAAAACATTACAAACAATTTAAATAAATTGTTCGGAAAAAGTATCAGACGCATTTCTGCGGAAGGTCTTCTTCGGTGGAGATCGATCTATCGATCCTACCGTAACTAAACGGTCCCGTCGCTGACTTGTCGACTGCGCTTGCTGCTTCTTTTCCTCTTCCTCTCTCATTTTTCTATAGCAATCCGTATAGTCTATCACCCCTTTCTTCACAAACCAGATACGATCTGTATTGTTTTTAAATTCCATTGTTTCGGCCATTTTCTCAAGTTCCATCATCGAATTGGGAATTTCAAACGTCTCCGATATTTCAGTTGAATCGGTGTCCAGTACAACCATACCTTCTTCGGCGACTTCAACTACGTCATTCTTCGTTGCTTTCGTTGCTGCTCCGAATCCAATTACGACACCGGAGTATGTTTTCCGTTGTTCTTCTTGCATGTTCGATTCCTTCTTTCCAGCTTTCCTTTGTGGACACGCATCCTTCCGATGGCCTTCCGCTCGACACAAAAAGCAATTGTTTCGCAAATCTTGGTAAAACACCTTTCCCTTCCAATTTGATACCGATAGCGATGCTGGAATCTCCTTTTCCACATCGATGTACACGCCTCTTACGCCGGTGTACATGTGATCCAGACCTAAGTTTGGCGGGAATTTTTCCCGAATCACATGATCCACTTTCCCATACTCCAGAAGACACTGTTTCAGCTCGTTATCGGACAACTACGGCGGCAAGTCAAATACTCGGACGTATCGAACATTGCTACCGGCGATCGACATCTTTACTTCCACTGACATCCCGCTGCTGTACTGAAATTTACGTGATTCCATGTTTTTCTCCAGTGACTCTTGCATTGCATGCATCGAAACAAACTTCACACACAGCGAACGATCTATCGAGGATTTGTACACCGTTTCCATTAAAGATACATCGGTATCTAATTGTCGTACAAACCCGGCAATTTCTACCCACGTTGGTCGGGGAGCGGTAGGTGGGAAACGAAACTGCACGGTATTAACGATCATTTCGTAACTCATACGGATGAGAACCGATGAGTAATTGAGATACTAACATATTCCAATCGCTTAACATGAACTTGAGGCGAATGAAAAAGGAGTGACCAAAATGAAGTTATGTTTTTATGCATCAGACATTAATTGGTCACCCCAAGTACAGTACATGGATAAACCATTAATTGCCAACTTTCAGGCTATTTTCAATGATATCGATAAGATTGCGAAACAATGTTAATTTCTGGTTTAATCTATGTCAGTTAAGCAAATATATGCATTTAAATGAATGTGGATACTTGTAGGTAAGTCATACCATTGAGATCTGTAGGTGGCCATTTTTAAATTAGGAGAAAATGACTCTGTCCAAAATATATGCATTTTCCATGTCGAAATTATATATTTGATGTCCAAAAAGAAAATATTTCAGTTCGCAGTATATCACAGTTTACACCTAGTAAACGTAATTTACTCAAAAATTGGGCAATGGAGACACAAGACTAATCATAGGTTATGTATTTGGATGAACCTAGTGGTTTTCAATTGTTTTATACTATTCAATCTCGATATATTTTCTAATGAATGTCCTGTGCTTGTCCAAGATACATCATTTACCCTAATAAACAAACAACAAGTGACAGAATGCCAACACTACACACATCCGATAGCGTATATATATACCGCTAACGCTGACACCAATACTAATACAGAATATGTACATTGGGCTTACAAACACAATGATCAAACATTTGTATTCGAACTTATTGAACACCCTGTATACTGCGATAGTGGATGCGAAATTTGATCATCAACATTTTATGCATGTTCATGCCCGATAACTAATAGCCGAAATGTAGGCAATGTACTGTTAACGTGCAATTTCAACATTAGTTGAATACATTGAATCAATTGTTTACAATAGTTGTATGAAATCTTGGAGAGTTAACTGATCGATTCATACCAAAATCTCCAGAATCCGTTGAAAAACTGATAAGTTATTGGCTTTCGTGACTATCCCAAATTTAAAACTTTGGAATGACCCCCCTATCTTACCGAAAGACGTAATTCTACGTCAAAAAGTACCAAACGGAAAATTTATTTACCCAACTGGAGGTTTGATTCACTCAATTTTGACCTCAGGCAAAAAACTCAAAGTTGGCTTCCCGTATTAAATTGGCATCGTTGGATTGTTTTGCCTTTGCGTTTTCCACATCAGAAGAAGGAGTGGATGAAAGAGAAGAGAAAAAATAACTCACAAGTAAGTAAGTTGGGTAGGAAATACGTATCTATTGATACAGAAATGTTGATGAATTGAATAGAAGGAAAAGTCATGTTTTTATACTAATGTATATTCTGCTAGAACTCACTTATAAAAATTGATGAACATTTTACTCCACTATCCTTAATGGAAAATCCTAATTTTTCATTTCTACTTAGATAAAAAAAAACTCTGACAGTTTCAACTAGATCGAAAAACATCAACATAAGCAGGGGCGAAATTTGTGCGACTTTTCTTTGAAATAAACAGTACTGCAGAGAATTGCGATTTTCTTAGATGTTCTTTAGTTGGCCCTTCTGAATTATTTATGAAATGAAACCTATTTAGTTCCTTTATTGCCCTAGATCTAGGTGGAAGATCGTTTCTTCGGAAAAACGACATTTTTTTTATCGAAAAAGTCCATTTTCTCCTCAAGTAAACAATTTTAGAGCCATATTAACCACTTGGTATAAAGTACTAATTGAGTAGAAAAAGCGTGCAAAATTTAAACAAAATCGGTTAGTCACCGCCAAAGTTATTGATTTTTCTTATTTTGGCGATTTTTTTTCACATTTGAAGGGCCGTTTTACCGCACTTCCCTCAATGAAAAAATCTGAAAAGTGCAAAATGTCTTCTTTTACATATATGAACAAATCCTGAAATTTTCAACCAAATCGGAGAACATCATTGCAACGTCCCTTGGAAAGGGAGTCGCGCTTCTTACGAACTGGCTGCTAATAGTTAAATTGAGAACATTGTTCTATTACAAATTGAAGTACTGATTTATGTAATAAATTATGTTCTCAACAAAGAAATATTCATTCGAAAAGATTTTCTTATCATTTCAATCTAAAACATATGGTACAAAAGTAAGCTAATGGAAAGCAATACAACAGCCAATTAATCAGCGAATCGGCTGTTGTCTTGTTTTCAATTCTATTAACATTATAATCCCTTTCTTGATGCAAAAACAAAAGTCCGACAAGCAACCAAGCTCCATCCATGATCTGAAAATGCTACGACTCACAAATAATATGAACATTATATCTACATTATTCAAATTAGTTTAGTTCGACAGTATGATGCAGAATAGCCAAATTTTTCGTTTGTTTGAGAGACTACATATGTCCACGCACGCAAGAACAATGAGGGAGTACTGCTTACAGTTTTTGCACTGGAAGTGCCCCAGGGTGTTGATTTTTGCCAAAAACTATTGATCTGAAGAAAACAGAAGATTCGGTGCCAATTTGTTCAAAAACAGTTTTTTGTAGTTTTCTCGAAATGTAGATCAGTACCAATATTTTTTGTAATTATTGAACATATTGCTTTCAACACGTCTAAGTCTACACTTCAACAACGGAAGCATATAATGATGCATCCGTGGTTAACGTTCTGTTTTCATAGTATGCGCTAACAATTCTGCTGAACTAGCTTTTTTTAGGTCCCACTTGCCCCGGGGTACCTTACTTATTGTTTGCATGGCGCACAACTCGGCGCACTAGAGCCGTGTAATTTGCTCGCCAGGATGCGGATATCAGAAAAGAATCGCAATACATAGTTGGATAAGATTGGGGTGCTTTGAGTTTCTTAGCCACAGTAGCGCGTGGGTAGGACAAGTAGGACATATCCTACGTCCGAAATTCCCTGGGTGGGACAATCAAGGCTATGTCCTACCCATGATTTTGCTGACATATCATCCTCGATATCATCGGTTGTTATTTTAGTTACAATACTGTCTGGTAGGTCTGATATGTAGATCTAGAAAAACAACATCTTATATTAGGAAGTTTAACGTCTTTTTAGTTCAAATGGATTAGAAGTCTACGTGAAAAACTTTTGTAGAAACCTTAAAATTTTTTATTGAAATCTAAAAAGCACAAAAGTTCGCCCGCATGAAATCTGGTCCGACAAAAGTTAGAATGAATAAAATTTAAATATCTTTAATTTAATACTCTGACATTGTAGACAGGGGCAATATTTACAACAATAATTTTAGATAGGGGAACGGTTCGCCACTTCATCTCATAGCTCCTATTTCCATCCCATTAAAAGCAAAGCAATGGAAAGGAATTTGATTTGTTTATTATTTTTGTGATTTTTTTCAGCAGTGAGCACGCGTGTTGACAAAAAGAAGCGACGAATTTGGTGCCGTATTTCTTTGTTTAGCGATGAGATGGATATATGTACAGTGAGATTGAGATCGGAACAGTTCCCCTATATATTTCTCTGGTTTCACGCATTAAAGTTGAATAATTAGTGCTTGATGGATCATATACTTTTAGAACGCATCGTTTCTGCCAAAATAAGCCGGATTTTAAACAAGCCACTGGAGTGTGTGGAGTACCCTGAAGTCGGTTTTATGCGGGAGGTACGTTCCGTGTAGAACAAAACGTTTATATCCCAAAAGCCGCATAAAAAATGACTTCACGAAAATAGATTTTTCGCGGCTTCCGTTTGTTCTCGGACATTTCTAAAAAAACAGCGTAAAAAACCTTGCTGAAAAATCCAAGTAAAAATAGTCGCGGTTTTTGTCTCTACGTCTTGAAGTAGCATCGTTATATAAAATATTTAGTCGCTTTCTAAGGCAACTTCCTGTATATTACCATCTATCTTGTAGCAAAGAATGTTGAATTATTGTACTCCCTTTTTTCTACATTGACTATCGTTTTGATTGAGCAACTTTAAACTTATACAAAAATCGATGCAAATTTATAAATTTGGTGAGGACTCTGCCCGGAAGACCTGGAAGCCCATTTTTTTAAATATTCTGAATCAATTATTTGTAAAATGTGGTGCATCGATTTCTCAATACCAAAACTGTTGCCCAAATTGGAATTTTCCCTATTTGTCCTACCCACGACTTGGAACGTGGATGCGCCTCTGTTTAGCCATATTAACAGGTAAGGAAAGCTGGACACACATGAGCTCTATTTTTGACGTAGGACTTACGTCTCTCTTTACTATAGGGGAACAGGTGGTAAAATGAACACGTTAAGGACCTGCGTTGAATTCAATTATAAAACAAGGATAGCTTGCCAGTTTTACCACTTGGCCCAACAATTCAACTCATATTCTTATTGCACTGAACAATTTTTTCTCTAATAAACATTGTTTTATATAGTTTTTTTTTCGAAATAAAATACATCGAAGTTTCGCATGTTCAAGAATAGTGCGGGTAAAATACCTGGTGGTAAAATGAACTTCGCTTCTAGAACCCTTTTGAAACATTTAATTAACTCTAGCACTGTATATACAACTAATTGAGATTACGAGAGCCTTTTGAAAAATCTGGCATATCTTTTGAAAAGCTCTCAATTATCAAAATAATAAAAAAAGAAGGAAAAAAGTTTTAAAATATCAGTTATTTCAAAATTGAATTAACATATTCAAAGGTTTATCTTGGTTATTTGATATGGTTTGTTTTTTCAACTTCCGCTTCACAATTGCACAACTTTTATAACTAATTTGTGTGAGTTTGATACAAGTGTTCATTTTACCCGCATACATGCCATGTGATAAAAAAAACTCTTCTTATAACGATGCAAATCAATAATTTTACTATTTACCCTTTTTTTACATCTTTGTGAAGGTTGTCCTATTTGCCGCTGTAGTTTGAACAAGTTTGAACCACCTCTTCCCCTACCAGGTGTCATTTCGAAATTTCCTAATCGACCGCGTTAAGCTGCGTTGAAAGATTTTAATCGTTGATAGCGTTTATCTCAGTGAACGAATTTCTACAGTAAGCCCCTCAATCATCAGATTTCAAATATGTCTTTCATGTCCATGCTTGATAAGACACGAAAAACTGGTTTCAATAGGCATAAAACTTAATGAAAAGCATTGAGTTCTAGGGAGCCTATAATTATGGGTACCACATCATTCTTGCATTATTCCAATACCACGTTCAGATTGGTGCAGACACCGGCGAAGGAGCTGCCGCTGGGTCTGTCGAGAAGACATAAAATAGCGCAACGCGATTTTTTCCTTTCATTCTGACCGGGACAAGCGAATCAACATCAGAATCAATTCGACAGCACTCACACCTTTTAACAAGGAAGCATCGTCCGCTCCGCACCATCCGCTTTTTCGGCCCGTCAGCGTCAAGGCCACATCAGCCGAAACATAACCAGTACAGCAACAGAAGCAGCCCCCTACAGACCCGACAAAGTAGCAATGCCGAGCAGACACCGGCAGCAGCGGAATTCGAGAGCCGAGCCGAGATCGGCCAGCATCGGTGTTGAACCGAGATCGCCCAGCTAGAGATGTCGTGAAATCTCGATTAATCGATTAGTAACTAATCGATTAGTAACAGACCCGACAAAGTAGCAATGCCGAGCAGACACCGGCAGCAGCGGAATTCGAGTGCCGAGCCGAGATCAGCCAGCATCGGTGTTGAACCGAGATCGCCCAGCTTTTTCATCGAGCGGGGGCATGCTGAAAAAAAGCAAAATGACTTGGCAGATGGAGATAGAAAATGTATGTCTACAAAACAAACGGTTCTTCTGAGAGCCACTGATAGAATTACTAAAGAATTCAATATCAAAGTGTTCAATACCCTTCGCGGTAGAAGTCGTGCTTGTGCGCCAAATCCAATATTCTAGAGTTAAAATGTTATACGTGACTAGCAGATTTTCAAGATTTTTTTTTCATAAATAGTGTCAAAACGAACAGTGGATCATATCTGTGACATAACCGCAAAGTGGACGAAGGATTTGACTTGACCATGCCTTTCAAGATTGATGTCCAAATCTCTCACATAATCTAATTTGGATACAAAAATCGGCGATAACAGTCCAAGCATTATTATTGTAATTTTCGTGACCAATTTAGAAAAAAAATATATTAAATGTTGGATTTTTTGTCATTGGTAAATAATATGTAGAAAAACATTGTTTGATACTGTTCGCAAACAAAGCGAACATGACTGAATGATCGTCAAAATCCTAAATGATATCACCCAAGATTCCATGCCCATTTTACTAACTTCGAGTACATCGCGGGTGTTTCAGTCCCCCTACTAATAACAAGCTATCTCAGAAAAGAACACGTAGGGGAACTGTTCTGTTTTCCATCTCACTGAAATATATTCATCTCATCGCAAAACAAAGAAATACAGCTTCAATCTCGTCTGGTCTGGGCTCACTGGTGAAATAAATCCCAAAAATAAGAAACAAACCGAATTCCTTTTCATTGCTTTGTTTTTAATGGGATGGAAATAGTAGCTATGGGATGAACTGCCTTTTCATATCATCACGTGAAATTCATCGTTATTTAAAAAAAATCGTTTTCTTGTTAATTGGACTAAGCCGAAACAAACAGAGTTAAATAATTTTCTCCTTCAGTCGCTTTCGAACGGACTCGGAGGCAGTAATGGGAAATGTACATTAAAACACTCTGATTATGCGAATATTTACATTTTATCCAGTCAAATTTATTGCACCAAACAAGCCGAAATAGTTTTCCAAAAAAATGTACGTGACATTATGATATTTTTGTTTGATTGCTGGCACGTTAGACTTGTGCCGGCGTGCGGTCAGCACTTGCATGAGCATGAGCAAACAGCACAGAATCGAGTTTAATTACATATGGTGCAAAGCCTAGAAGGTGTGCTACCCTCCGTAGGTACTTATTTATTCGTTCTTACCGCTAAAATGAGCAAGGAGTAACGAAATGAATATTTCCCACCAAAAACGGTTATACGTTGCGAAATTATTGTACGGAAACATTAATTGTGGGGAGAGAAAATAATAAAAACTATGAGCTGACTGTCGTCTGCTTGGTGTGGCTGCTCGGCTGCTGTGGTTTTGTTTTTCTGTTATTGCATGGAAGAATGAATGGTAAAAAAAAATGTCAACCATTCCCGTCCCTGCTCGGAGGCCCTTCAGTCGAAGGACAGAGATACAGTCCACATCGCCATGCTGACTAGTGGCTCCTTCAGGGTGTCCATCCAGTTGAGAAAAAACCGGGAATCGGACCCTGTAGTATTCAGTAGCTATTATCCAATTCCAAAAGATTTCATCACTTTAGATATAAATATATCAACAATAATCCTACACCAATCCTACATGAATTGTAAGTCCCCAATGCACTATAGGATTTCGGGCGGTCATTAATCGAAAATGTCATGTCTTCCGAATTATTTTAAAATATTTTCTCTCCATTGTCAATACTCTAATTAAGAGGAATTCTGAATTTGAAGTCTCTAGGTGCACTAGTTCCAAAGATATAAGGTGTCAAAGTCAGAAAAAGGTAAAAAAGTTAGCAAATTTTCTGAAAAAATATTTTATTTTCAACTATTTATTGAAATATTTTTTTAATTATTTTTCTTTAATGTTAATACATCATTACAAAGGTAATTGTATAAGCTTTAAAATGGTGAGCAAAAACTAATGGTTACACTGTGAAAAAAAAATTGAAAAAAATGCGGAAACAATATTTTTTTCCAAAAACGAGGCTATTTTCAACTTTGATAGTGAAGAACTTTTTTTTCCTCAGAAATCCCCGGGTTCTTTTATGATACACATCAAGGACGAAGCTTCGACTAAAATGTCCCGAAAGAATTTCTTGCCAGTATTTGCAATTAACAGAGTTAAGTCACTCTGAATTTTTTTCATTTGTTTTTTTTACCGTGTTTTGCCTCTCTCGTACTGCAAGGTTAATGCTAATTCCAAAAACGAATGTTTGATAGAAGGCCCGGAGATCCCTAATGGTATATATCAACTAACTCAGCTCGAAGAATTGAGGTGATGTCTGTATGTGTGTGCATGCGCGTCTGTAGGTATGTGCGCAAAAAAACGCAATCGCCATTTAGACACTTATTTGTGTCCGATTTTCTCGCAACAAGTTTCATTCGATGGGAAATCTAGTCCCATCCTTTACTATTTAAAATGGGCCAGACTGAACTATGGGCTCAAAGGGTATGGTCAAAATACATTTATTGGTAATAACTTTGACTTTATTATGATATGGAAATGCTAATATCATTTTCCAAACTTGGACGTGCATGTTTATGATAGAATTAGAGACGAAAGTATATATTTGATAGTTCCGTTAGGATACGGCAGGCATGAAGAATGTTTTATAGAAATGTGTTTCGAAAGCGAGCGGAGGGCAATTTTTGTGATGGGATAAATCACACGACTTTCCTTCTGCCAAGCTCCCGTATGAAGAGGGAGGGAAGACTATCAGTATACTGATACTGATACTGATACCTTACATGAATCAGATCTATTTTAAGTTCGATTTGGATGACGAGGAGACGTTGGAAAAAAAATTCACTTAGATATTTATATTCTATTGCCATGCGTAATTTTGTAATATTTTAAGATTTTCAAAAGTTCTTTATCCTCTGATACTTGAGATGAATTCATGTCATCTTCCATCGTTGATGGAATTGAAGAAAATATCATTAGAGACTTAAACCTTGACACAGAAAAAGAATGATGCTGTATATAACTTGTAGAAATCATGAAAACAAATCAAAAATAATTTAAATAGTGTTGTTATTCAAATTGAAAGAAATTTGCTTTTCGGAACAATGGAGCATTCTTACATTCCACAATAAATGTTCACATTTTTGAGAATGTATTATTCTCATTTTTTTGAATAACTTGTACACGTAAAAATGTCATGGGATTGCGATTTCTAATTTGCTAATACCCTTTTTCAAAAGTTATTTCCAATTCTGATTTTTTGATTAACATTTAATGCTTTAGGTTCCTTCAGATCCCAGTACTCCTAGTGTCAAACAGATTATTCTAAATACAAATTGTGAGGCATGAGGGTGAGAACAAAAAAATGTCACGGAATGTCATGAAATTAATGTCATTTAACATTAATTCGGTTCTCTCGCAGTCAACTTCAGATTTAGAGCAATGACCTATTAAGAAAAGTTATTAGATTTATGGGTAGGAGGAGGCGTTTTGTTACTTTCTTCCCACAAAAATGATAACTTTCCGCAAAAATATACAAAAATATATGGACGACAGTTCACAAATGAGGATGGGGAGGGGTCCATGATGTCCATAAATTGCTGTATTTAGTTTTCATACAACCCCTTCCTCCTCCTTAAGAAAACATATAAAATTAAACTTCCCAAATTGGTTTGTTTTGTCACGTTAATCGAATTTATGAAAACGTAATTCATAGACGATCCCTAAAGAGGGGGTGTTAGAAATTATATATTCATACTATTTCGACCATACACAGCTAAAACTAAGTGGAAAATCACTTTAAAAGTCCAATTTTATTTTTGACCGCTCGCTTGTATGGGGATCCCCCATAGTGCAATGTGCCCTACAATCTTGTACGGTTCGAAATTGTTATGATACACAATCACCTTGCTGCAGTTTTGTATGGCAACGAGGGTTGCTATGGGTGATGACGTGTGGTTTCGAGTGTTGATTTTGTTTGAGAAAACCATACTTTCAGTTTATTGACGACTTTTGCAACGCTCGCATCGGCGGACTTCGTTGGGATACGACAGACCCGAACGGGAAATAACCGGGGAAAATGCGGGAAATCATGAAACCAATCGGGAAAATCAACTATCGGTCAAATCAGAAACATTTATTACCAAAGTTATGAACTATTTTTTTCTAGTAAAATTTAAAATAACTATAATTTGAAAATAATATGGTTGGCAATAGTGTGAGTCACTCAAAAAAAGCTACGCTTTTTTTACTGATCAAAATAATAGTGATAGCTACAAAGGAAGTACGTACGAATAGTCCTCCTGATCTGTAAGGTCAAATGTATTTTGTACGAACATCTCATTGCGTCTGTAGATTCATTAAAAACAAAAACAAAATTTTTCAAGATAACCGAAATTGAAGTTTTCATCATTTTCCAAGCTAAGTATTATTTGTAAATAATGTCGATGTTTTATGATTCGATTAGGTGAATTATAAATTGCTCTAACATCTTCCTTTGAGCTGTTTGTCGTCAATTTTTGAACGCCCAATCCACTACTTATACACAAGTGAATCACACCATAAATTGAAAGATCTTTATCCTTGCCCTGAACCAGTTGCTAGAAATTGATGAGGAATTTTTTCGAGCAACTCGAAGAGCAATGCATTCTCATGGAACTTATTGTTGAATATCATCAAAAAGTTAAAAAATTTGATAAATAATTTAAGATGATTTTTTCCATGAAAACCGATAAATCCAAGAAGAATTAGAAGGATTCATGAGAAGACTGTGGGTAAACTTGAATAGCTTTCGAACTCTTTTTGTTAAAAAAAAATATCTGGAGTTTTGAAAGATTGTTTGGTAATTGAGAAAATTTTAATTAATTTGATTTTTTTCTTATCCACAGTGTTTCACTAACTTTTTTATAGAATATAAAGAATAAGTACCATAACTTTAAAAATTCGAATATCGCAATATTGGGTGAAAACTTTCAAACTTGAAATGTGGTCAAAAATCGGCATGAATAAACAATATTAAAAAACAACACTCTAAAATTCAAAATTTTAACGCACTAGGAAAGCTCGATTTAAGAAAGTGTTTCAGTGAAAACAAAAATTTGGGTCTTAGAAAGTTAAAGAACATCATCAATAAAATTCTGAAGCAATTCTAAGAGATTCTAGAGATATTTTTAGAAGATTATTCGAGATTATTCCTGTCTTGAGGAATTGAGAGAAAAATCTAAGCCTAAGTGACTTCAAGAAGAAATTATGTTTCTGCTTTTTCTGTTCTATCAAAAGTTATGTAAGAATTTCTTAAATTAATTGATTGATTGTTTTTATTAAAGAGACTTTCAACCCTAGGTTTGCTCATCTTTGGAGATTCTCTGTTCTAGCATTAGTATCCACAAGAAATTATTGTGGATTTTAATTCCTTCGATTCCGCATGTGACAAAACTTGGATTGATTCATATTGAATGGATCTAACAAAACAATAAAAAAAATTGGCTGATTTCTTGCTTAGCTCCGCTTTTATGATATTTTTTTTATAATTATTTTTTCATGACAGTTATTCAAGTATCGATTTTTCAGGCTTTTTCCAAGTTATCCAAGTATCGATTTGGCTTTTTCAAAACTTGCGAGAGACTTGATCCCAATATCGAGGGAAATTGATCGCTTTATTATGAGCTAAATATATTCAGGTTCTTTCAAATCTAATGAAACACCACACGAGAGCGAACGAGGCACGATACAAATGGGCGCGGAACAGACTAAACTCGATTTATCGGAGGAAAAAGCGCCAGCAAGAAGATCGAGGGGGCCCTCCACAGCCATGCGGTAAAATGGAAGATCGAGATCGTGATGAGACGGAGCAACTGTACCACGCTAATGGAACGTACACACGGTCAAGCAGTTTGACCAACATTGACTCCACCTCTCGTTTATTCAAACATCCATCAAGTTTCACGACACGAACAATCAATTTATTCGACCAACAATATCACACACGAACGACCGAAGCGCCAACTTGAGCACCAACCATCAACAAATATATGGGGGTTTGTTCAACTTCACTACAAATGCTCAAATATGATCGGCGAACCTTGACTCCGCCCCCAACAACTCAAACCAAAACCAAACCGTTTTAATTTTTTCCAACCGAGCCGCCAACTGTCAAATAATTGTTCGAACAACTTCACACACGTTCAAACAAAGCAGCAACCGAAGCGTTTTCTTGGGGGCGGAGTCAATGTTCGTCAAACTGCTTGACTGGTGTGTACGTTGCATAATATCGCACGAAAGTTCTATGACAAGTTGAACCGTTCACGCAAGGGCCACGTACCACAGCCCGATATGTGTAAGGACTTAAACGGGAACCTGCTTACGAACGAGCGTGCGGTGATCCAAAAGAGGAGCACCTGAATGGCTATGTGGCAGACAGCGATGTCGGTATAGTAATGAACTCGGGAGCACGCGCGTAGGACATACGTTTTCCGGCTCCGGGTCTTCAGGAAATCCAGGAGGAGTTTGGCTGATTGAGAAACAACAAAGCCTCTGGGGTTGACAAACTACCAGGAAAGCTGTTTAAACACGATGGTGAGGCACTGGCTAGAGCACTGCACTGGGTAATTACCAAGGTTTGGGAGGATGAAGTACTGCCGCATGAGTGGATGGAAGATGTTATGTGTTCCATATACAAAAAGAGCAACAAGCTGGATTGTAGCAACTACCGCGCAATCATACTGCTGAACGCTATGTTGCCTAGTTGCAGAATGAAATATCAAGTTTGTAAGCCTTACATCCAGTGTTGGTAGAATCATGCTCAAATCTCACTCACCGAAGCCTCATGCACGAGCTGACTCGCTTACGATTCTACATGGAGAGCATCGCGCACGAGTTTTTCATCCAGAATCGCACCGTTTCGCTCATTCGCCGAAAAATTATTTCGCTCTAAAAAATGTCAATACTCAATCGAAGCGTATTTTATGTTTACGTATAAATTTGTTATCCATTGTTTCCAGCAAAGAAAGTTATTCCAAAGTTATGATGCAAATCGCGAGTCTAATAATGGACGATTCTCTGGGCCATGAGTCGGGTGATGTTTGCCTCGCGCTTGATTTGAATCGTGGATGAGATTTGAGAATTTGAGTTTTTACCAACACTGCTTACATCTATGAGATTTCTGCGCGCTATTAGGATTATTGTACAAGTTATCAATCTGTTAGAATAGGAAATTTGGTAAAGTTTATACTATATTCATTGTACAATGGTGATGTGTACATAATATTGGCCATACTATGATTGTTATTGTTATGCATTTTAGTAGCTTGCTCTGGGCAAGAAGCGTGGTTAATCTTTTTAACAGTCATTATTTTGATGATTGCTTATACATAATGAGTGATGAATCTGTTAATTGTCTTTGTATCCATTAAGGTGGTTATACAACAAAGCCACAAATCGGCCATCTTGGAAACCACGTGCTTTTTCTAGTGATTTTTAAAGAACATGAATTGAGAGAACCACAACGCCCATGGGGATGAAACATCCTTAGATCGTTTGCTCACTTGTGCTGAACATTCGACTTGAATTTCAGCATTGTAAGAACATGATTACGCTAGATTTGAACTTTTGATAATAGGAGTAGAAAACTGTGTGGTGAATTTAAAATTCACCACATGGCTTGATTGTATAATCACCTTAAGATTTCAGTTCGTAAGACGTATCAAACGATTAGTATTCCCAAAAAGATACAATATTCCCAAAGATATACAGATACAGCAAGAGTAAGCAGAAAGTATCTCAATGAAAAGCGATAGTGCACAAATGGACCAGTGGAATTCATACAAATAATAAAACCAGTAGACTTGCAACATCAGGGAAATGCAATTTAATTAGTAAGTTAAGCATGTTATGCATATTCTTTATTCTAATTTCACCTCAATTTACTCACCATCACTTGGAACGATACATACTTACCCTCAACGTGGAACAAGATTTCATTTTTTAGATAACATTCATTTGACATTTTATTAGATCGTTTCGTTTTATTCGTATAAAAATAATGTATTACAAAAAAGTGTCAATAATACAAAACATTTCTAATCTGCATCGGTGTATCGATGAGAAGAATCAACTGTAATTGCATATTAGCATCCATCGTGTGTGTCGAGTATTTCCTAGGTTTCCTACTACATACTTCTTTCGTACTCCGTAGTGCTTCTTCTGTGAGTGTGTGTGTGGTTAGCACGCGTCCTAATAGTTTTGACTAAAGTTGAAATTGGCAGTTCAGCGAACACATTATAATCCTAATTGCTACTAACTCTGAAATTGATGAAAATTAAAACAGTTTGAGGAGTGATTTATTTGAGTTCAGTAAGTACCCTAAAAATTGACTCTGGCTAGACGTAATCTAACGTGACCCCTGCGTTCGAGGTCGATAGCTGCTCGCTCAGTATTACGTGTTGAGAATGGTTGTGAATGACACGCTGAACTCTCCCGGATGCTGCCCGGAGACGTAGACTTTTGACACACTGCTAGGTAGTATCGTCGTCGGAGGTGGCGTCGAGACAATCGGTAGAACGGGCTCAGCAGCTGCCGACAATAGCTGATTCCGGCGTTCGCGTTCCTCTAGCAGTGGTAGCAGAAGACTCAGCTTGTTGGACAGGTCATCCGATGAAGGTTGAATGCGAATCGTCGAGGTGGTCGGGATGGTTAGAGTTTCTGTGATGAACGACGTCACAACCGTTGGCGCTACGTTGGTGTCGAAAACGGTTGTCAGGATTTCACGGCCTTGGAATGTGATTGGAAGGACGATAGATTTCGTTGCGGTGATTGTGGTTACAACTTCTTTGACGTGAGTTTTGTACTCGGTTGCTGTAGTAACAACAAGTTGGTATCGGTTCGGGTCTGGGATGAACTCGGTTGGTCGTGGAGCCAGATTGGGTTCTCCTACACCACCAAGGTTTCCTAGCAGAAGCTGTGACAGAAGTATGTTGGCTAATGGAGCATTGGAAAGGATTGCGCTGTTGGAGTTACTGTTGCTCTTGGTCTGAATGAATGGACTTGCTTCGTAGATAGTGGTGGATATGGTAGCCGAATAGGCTGTTTGACGACCCCGGAAAGTATTTTGCGAAACTGATACAGTTGTAGTCGGAGTTGAACTCAGAATAAACTTGGTAATCTCAAATTGACCATCGCGATTGAAGGAAGTTATTTCTTTGTTCAAGACGTGAACTGGTACACCATTAGGACCTTGGGTAAGCGAAAAGCATGACGTGCAAATCTCTTCTATACTTGTAGTGGTCGTTTTGATTAGACTGATTTCTGTTTTGGAATTTGTAACCAAAGAGACAGTTGTGTCCGTAGGAAGATAGAAAGTAACTGTCAACGCTGGAGTACTTGGCTGAAGACTGGTTGTTCCTAAACTTACGGTTTTCTTGCGCCAATCAGAGGTAGTAGTGTGTCCGAATCGATTCGCTCTGTAATCTTCATCTTTATATACTCGGCTGCTTCCTCCGCGCCTGGTGTTTCCACGCGTTGGAGCTTTGTTATTTCCTCCATAAGCCGATAAGGTAAACGTCGGTCTTCTGGTATTGGCGCTGTAATTTGGCTTATATGCAAGTGATTTTAAAGTATTACGATTCCTTGATCGAGCAGTATTTCTGGTCAAAGTGCTTTGACTACCAACGGTTCTCGGGCGACTTGGTTTGACCTCGTTAATTGAGCTTTTACTTTTGGATTGCAGCCTGTAGTCAGCGTAATTGTCTCGCAAATTTTTTGCCGCTCTTGGCGTGGTGGTGTAATCGACATAATCATCGGAGTAGTAATATCGGGAATCGATCCGATTTGTAATCGTCTGTTCCCGTTGAGCAGTTCTTCGTCTATTGGTACGGCTATTAATGGCCTGTCGCTTCTGCCTTGTCTTGGTGGGTCGTATTTCATTGACCAACGGATTTTTACTGCTCTTCTTGTTGGCCTCTGCCAGCAATCGAAGCTCGTTAGTAATCTCGCTCATAACGCTCACCTCCGGATCATCGAAATCGTTATCTAGAGCCGACATACCGAGCACAGACCCATAGTCCTCTAGAAGAAAGAAAAAGACAACGGACAGAGAAAAAGAACAGAATTAGGCTGGAGATGACCACCAGATAGGAAGAAGGGAAAAGGAGTATTTTGTGTTAAAGCAAAAGTGGGTCAGTGGGTGTTTCACGAGTAGATTTAGTTACTATACTTTATACAGGGTAATGCTAACAGGACAATAAATCATGCAGATCTGTACAAAATGGATTTATGTTACTGGCTGTTTGGTGTGGTAGTGTGTTAAGTGTGTACCATCTTCATTATGCAAATCAGTTTATACACTATAATACAGTGGCGAAGTCCTTCTCCTAAAACGTTCATTATATTCATATCTTAATCTTTCGGCAGAAGGTCATACAATGATTAATGAGTCCGACATCATCGTTATGGATTGAAGGTGAAGTAATTTTGTGTTGACTTATGGGTACTTTGCTGTTGGTATCTAATCTACTCAACTTGTCGAAAGGTTGAGAGCACATAAATCTCCATTTAGTTCACATTGTAGTACATCCAAAAGCGAGTCAATAATGAAGTCAGAAATGATTCAGTACAGTTCCATACCAACATTGCAATGTTGGCGAAATAACGTAATGTTGTCTCTGTTGGGTATTTCTATTTCGTTTTTTTTTCATAATATGTGATGTAGCGTTAGAGCGTGTATCTGTTTAAATATTCCGAGCGATCCATTTATGCCATTGTATTTTCGTTGACTGAAGAAGTTGATGCTTATCTTGATTTGTTTTTTGGAACATGAAGATCCTTCTAACGCAGTTCTATTTCTTTTGATTTAATAGCCTTCGATTATAGAGTTTGTGTTGAAATTCTACGAAAAAATTACAAAATCGGGGGTGTTTATGGGATTATGAAAACTGATAGACCGAGAAATTAATTAATTCAAACTGCCTATAAAAGGCACTTCGCGTGATACAGTACATCTTAGTGCCGTATTGCGATGAGTTACTAATCGTGATCCCTCGTAGTACAAAATGACGAGGAAAACATATTAAATATAGGTAGCATAATATGTCAGCTTCATGCACAGACCAAGTTCATTCGCAGCATGTCGAAAACTGTGAATCCAGAATTCATTAATATGAAATGCAATGGAGTTTGTCACGGCCCCATTTATCAGGATAATAAGTGATGCAAAATTAACTTAATGCTGTTTCATTATTTAAGCGGAGGTTTCGAAATTGTTTCACACCGGGAAGTGTCGACCATGTTTTTGGATTAATGTTTAATTGGCGCCGAACAGTAGACGAAGCGAACATAGACTGTCGATGGTGATACAATTCTCTGCACCAGCATCGACATTATCATAACGGGACATCATTCGTTGCTGGTAACTACAACGCCATCAGAAGTCTATTTTTTCGGTCAACTATAGGAATAATAATAGCTATAGTAAGCCCATCGTTGGATTTAATTCATTCGCCACGCAAACAAAATTAAAGGGAGCACATTGTAGATGCTGCATAATACTTTTCATCACATCAGAGTTGGAATGGAATACAACAACATCCAAAGGTTTACATACTAAAGCCTGTCCACGTTAAATTTCGGACACCCATCTTCCAATGCGATTTTTTTTAAATTTCCACAAACCACTGAGAAGATCAATTTTCATACAGCTGAATCTCTCCGCTTTATGTGATACAATCAGCATATTTTCATTATCGTCCCAATTGATAAAGTGGCTAAAAATTATTTGGACATTATCTCAGTGTCCGAAATTTAACGTGGACAGGCCTTATGTTAGATTATTCTAACAGAACCAATTGATTGTGGGTGTATTATTATTTAGGGGAACACACCTATTATTGGCAACCAAAGCCTTTCGCCAAATTGGGAGAAAAAATTAGGAAGATTTATCTAAAAAAAATAGGTATATGTGTATAGCTTAACTGGTATAAATTTGTAAAAAAGTTAAAAAGTAGCTGGTCCAACTTTGTACCGCCACTAAAAGTTTTTACCGCCAAAATTAATTTTTACCGCCACTAAAGGAACAGTGTACCCATTAATGGTGCAAACAATATTTGGCATTTGTTGATGTTAAATGATATCAATCTTATTTTTGTTACCAAATTTATTAGTTTATTTATTGGCTGAGATATTAAAGCTGTAAATTTCCCATAATTATCAATTTTGACATTTTTTTGTGGATCTACTAATACCACCACTATTGATACCGTTACCCTATTGATGCAAAATTCTATTAAAGTGTCGCACGCTCGTCTGACTCTACACCGTTTTGGGTAAAAGAAAGTGTTTTGAAGACCTATGCCTGAACGCCAATGCTAATCCTTGGGGCGATGCCTACAGGATAATAATGGCGAAGACCAGAGGGGGGCTGGTGCCTCCCGAACGGTCGTCGGATCGCATTATAGAGGTTCTATTCACGTCCCATGGCACAAGTCCTTGGTCACCTCCAGCACCGCAGAACGCGAGTGCGGCTGAAGTGGCAGCGGTGACAAACGAAGAGTTACTTGCGGTGGCCTGAACCCTTGACATGAACAAAGCTTCGGGGCCCGACGGAGTGCCAAACCTCGCTCTGAAGGCAGCGATCATGGCTAACCCTGACATGTTCAGGACAGAGTTGCCTCGACGAGCGCAGTTTCCCCGATAGGTGGAAAAAGCAGAAGCTGGTGCTGTTGCCGAAGCCCGGGAAACCACCAGGTGACTCATTGGCGTACAGACCAATCTGCCTACTGGACACCACGGGGAAGTTGCTTAAGATGAGCATCCTCAACAGGCTGACCCCGTACACCGAAGGTACGAACGGCCTGTCAAGCAATCAGTTTGGGTTTCGTAAGGGTAGGTCCACGGTGGATGCTATCAACTCGGTTGTGAAAACTACGGAAGTAGCGATACAACGCAAGCGGAGGGGAATTGGATTCTGTGCGATTGTGATGCTCGACGTCAAGAATGCATTCAACAGCGCAAGCTGGGATGTCGTCGCGCTCTCGTTACTCCGCTCCGGTTGGGCATTCCGGTGGGACTGTACAACATTTTGGAAAGCTATTTTCAGAATCGCGTACTCTTATACGAGACCGATGAAGGGGAGGGTAGTGCTTCTATCATCGCAGGAGTCCCTCAGGGATCTATCCTGTGCCCGGTGCTATGGAACACTATGTACGACAGTGTTTTAAGACTGATGTTCTCCCCAGGTGTTAAGATCGTTGCCTTCGCTGACGACATAACGCTGAAGGTTTACGGATTGTCGATTGTTAAGGTGGAACTGACGGCGACCCACGCGATCGCTATAGTAGAGGAATGGATGAGCTCAAGGCAACTGGAGCTAGCTCATCATAAAACGGAGTTGATTGTTGTTAACAACCGTAAGTCGGTACAGGAGGCAGTGGTTCGCGTGGGCGACTGTGAGATCATTTCCAAGCGGGATGTGAAGCTCCTCGGAGTGTTGATCCACGATAGACTGAACTTCGGCAGTCACGTCGACTACGCCTGCAGGAGAGCTTCGACAGCTATTGCGGCATTATCCAGGATGTTGTCCAATAGCTCGGGGGTGCACTCCAGCAGACGCAGGTTATTAGCTGGAATTGCCGTATTTATCCTTAGATACGGCGGCCCAGCTTGTGCCTCGGCGCTTAACGTCGAAAATTCCCTTCAGAAGCTGGAGAGTATACACAGGCTAGTGTGTCTCAGAGTGATAAGTACCTACCGCACGGTATCACGGGATGCAGCTTGTGTGATCGCGTGTATGTTATCCATTGGGCTAGTCATTCGGGAAGATGAGAGTTTCGAAATGCGCGGAACCAGAGGAGCCCGTAAAGCCATTAGAGTCACCTTGACTATCAAGTGGCAACGGGTCTGGGATAAATCTTCTAAGGGTAAGTGAACCCATCGGCTGATACCAAGCATATCAAGATGGGTAAATAGGAGCATGGGGAAGTTCCCAAGCAGCACGCGCAACATCTTTCAAATAGGTGTTTGTTCCTAATAAATTGCATTGAAGACACTGGCAATACATCGAGTCACAATCAAGCCACTTCCCAGTTTCAGAAAATCACAATGTATCATTTCCGTTTAAGTGGCGTCGCAATATTCTACCCATCTGACTTCTTGGGTGGTTTAAAATTCGATGTGTTTCATATCAGAAACAAAACAGATAAGTTGCAGAATTAATAACACTTCGGTTCATTGCTATTACGACAATGTTTCTGATATGTTGCAAAACACTTTGTGCTCAGCTGAGAGTATTTTATTTTTGACAGTCCCCTGCATGTTCCGTATAAGGTACAATGAAGTTACAAATGACTTTGTTGTTTATGTACTGCACTTGTAGCAGAATCTCCAAATAGAATTGTTGGTGTGATGGTTATAGTAGAAGGTTGCAGATCTCAAGGTCCATGGTTCGATTCCCGGTTGGTTTTTGTGTTTTTATTTTCATTGTAGCCGCAAGATGTTGCAAATAGGCTCCACCTCTTGCGCTTTTTGTGTCACAAAGGAGTTCCAAATACGCCGCGTTGTGCATAAGTCAGACCTTTAGTAAGTCACACCACAGTTGTTGTTACTCACTGAGGAACAAGAGGTGTTGCTTGGGTTCACTTCCATCTGACACACCTACACAGGTTTGGGGATACGGACTCTCCCGTCTGCCCAGGGGTCGATGAAACTGCCGAGCACGTACTATTCGTATATCCTCGTTTCGTCGATGTGAGGAGCGGAATGTTTGAGGTGTGCGGGAGGGACACTACCCCGGATAATCTTATCCAGAGGATGTGTCAAGAGGTTGAAAAGTGGAACGCGGTCTCGGCCGCTACCACTCAGATTGCCAGCATCTTGCAGCGCAACTGGCGCGCCGAGCAGCAGTCGGATAGCGCCGACTAGTGGGTAGCTAGTCAGGAGGGCGAGGTACTAGCGGGTAGCTAGTCAAGAGGTAGAGGAACTAATGGGTAACTATTGTTGAGATTTGAAGCTAGTTTGTAGCTAGTATGTGGGCGTGCGTAGTCGCACGGACCCCTCCCAGAAGTTATACTGCAAGACTGTTCCGTGGAGACTCAGGGTCTGTGAACAGGGTGGTTTTTGCGGGTCAGCGGCAGCCAACCCCGTTCGCCGGTAGCCCAGCGGTGGCTGGATGCAGATTCTAAAAAAAACACCGTTTCGGGTCAGCATTCCAAATAATTGAAACTGACTTAACACAAAAATTGAGTTTGCGGCCTTGACATCAACTTTGAGTCATGTAGGCGAATAGGCAAATACATTCAATCACAACTTCACCTTTGTGCTACAGAATTTGCCTCCGCTTTGGCCTTATCATCGGATGTAGTTCTTCTGCTTGGAGACTTCACACGTGTCTGGCATCTCTCTCATTACGGATATACGTTTCCTAACCGCCAACTAGTCGAACGGATTGCTTTTTCTGGGCTCAGCCAAATCAACCGTATTTCCAACTTGCAATCAATCATGAGTGACTTGGTGTTGTTCAATGATTATTCACTGCATGAATGCAATGTCGTTGAGGCTCCGAACACCGTTGTGCCACTTGACAACTATCGTCCTGCGTTAAATATATCAATTGACAACGGATTTAATCCACGTTCCGATGGACCTATGAGTGACGATCGACTCAATTTTTGCAAAACCGATTTTCAACAGCACCGACGCTTGTCTCCTAATGACTGGAATGTTTTTTTTTTATTTATTTATTTATTTATTTATTAATTTCGTCAACCGTCGTAGACTAGTACATATAAATATACATAATTTTTCATTTCTTAATGCTAATATACATAAATTGTGAAGTATTTACCATATATTTATAATAACAAATTAACTAGAGATTAAATAGTACAGATAAAAATGTTATATCTTTTGTCTTATGTGTTGCGATTTCGAATTCTATTAAAATATGTTTTAAGATTCTGCCGAGACATTGTAAAGTCGATAGCTTCGCAGTGTTGATTGTAAATGTTCATTATTCGATTCAAAGGTCCAAATTTGGCATAATTTGTTCGATGATAGTTTGTTATAAATAAGGTGCGATTACGAAGTTGCCTTGAAGGAATATAAAAGTTTAATTTTGATAAGATTTCAGGTGAATCAACACGTTGCGAAACGATATCATTTACGAAGGAAACCATTGCTATTTCACGCCGCTCTTTCAAAGTCTGTATGTCAATAAGCATGCAGCGTGCTTTGTATGATGGGAGTGGAAATGATGTCCAGCCCAATTTACGAAGAGCAAATAGTAAAAATTGCTTTTGTACAGATTCTAATCTCTCTTCGTGCGTGATTGAGAAAGGAGACCATACAATACTGCAATATTCCATTATTGATCTAACATAAGCTACATAAAGTGTTTTAATTGTATATGGGTCATGAAAGTTTTAGCAGAAACGCTTTATGAACCCTAGCATGTTATTAGCCCTGTGAATGATTGTATTGTAGTGGTCTACGAAAGAAAGTTTAGAGTCTAAGATTACTCCTAAGTCCCTTACTCTTTCACATTTTTCCACATTCTGATTTCCTAATGCGATTGAAATGTTTGGTATTGTTCTTTTTCTGCTAAATGATATTAAGTTGCATTTCTTTACATTCAGTTCTAATAGGCTTTTCTTGCACCATATGTAGAATTTGTCTATTTCATTGCGGAATACATTGATGTCGACTTCATTTCTTATTTCCATAAAGAGCTTCATATCATCGGCATAAATTAACACTTTAATGTTTTTCAGAATGAAGGAAATGTCGTTTACGTACAAGATAAAAAGAAGAGGGCCCAAATGAGAGCCTTGAGGGACTCCCGAAGTGACTTGAATTGGTTTTGATTTGTGTCCATTAAATTTGATAATTTGTTGACGGTCAGTTAGGTATGATTCAAGCCATTTCAGGAGTCGTGGTTCAATTCCAATTTTGTGTAGTTTAAAAAGCAGCATCGGTATATCAATGCGATCGAATGCCTTGCTAAAGTCCGTATATAGAGCTTCTACATGGTTGCCGTTATCCATTGCATTCAATGAAAAATCTACGAATTGAAGGAGATTTGTTGAGGTCGAGCGACCTTTAAAAAAGCCGTGTTGTGTCAGACAGCCTGGACATCAAATCAGCCGTAGACCACTTCAACTGTCTGCTACATGACTGCGTTTTAGTCGTTGTACTGAAACGAAAGCCTCCGAGAAAACCATCGAGAACTAATGCTTTTTTACGGAACCAAAAAGAGTGCGTGCTAGAGCTCTTCGCGCTTATTCCTTTTGACGGTGTTCCTTCACTAAACGGAATTTCTACATCGCCAGCAATGATTATCAGTGCTAAGGTACACCGGGGCAAGTTGAAATGCGGCGTAAGTTGAAAACGAATCTGTAATTTAGATTGGAAATGATCGAATGTCCTGATTAATTTTGTTTTCAACAAACTACTGCCCTAAACGCACCTTCTGACTGTCATTCCCGGAAGATTGCAGCTACTACAAGCAATCCCTGCCATTGTTTATTTTTCGCCATTTAAAAAATCTAAACCAACTTTTTGACGTGCCAATGAAACAGGTCTCAAAATGGAATCTATGACGAAAGGTTGAAAGACAAAAGGTCGAAAAGACAAATAACACGTTTTTGGTTTTTACTTTGGGTCCTTCAGACGGGTAAATACGGTGTCTTTGATTTTGTTTCGTGGTTTGTGTGCTAGTGTTATGTTCTGTTTGTTCAGTATTTTTGCGAGTTTTTTACTCTAGCGTGGTATGTATGGTGTTGACATTTTGTTCCTTACTCGTGTTATCGATTGCTTGTAGGGAGTTGTAATGTTGATGTGTTTGTTGTTTGAGCAATTGGTTAATAAACCATATTGGTTAATGATTAATTAACAGAATGTGCTTTACAATGGTGATTGTGTTGTGTCTTTCATCAGCATCGGTGAGTTTAATTGCACGATTTTAAAGACACCGTATTTACCCGTCAGAAGGACCCTATCCAGGTGGGTGGCACACCGCCATGTTTTTGCAGCCAACATCTCAGTGTAAAATTCATGATAGTATGTGTTTTGTTTACAAGCATCACATTTGATTCTCATTAGGATACAGAACTGTCAGTGGGATACGGTCGCGTAATGTTGGCTGCAAAACAAACCTATTGTGTGAGATAGGGATGCCACCGGGCTGACCCTATCACCAAAGAAAAAAACCAAAAATGTTGTGTATGGCATTCCGTGCGGTACCGATTATGGGAAAATATATGTGGGACAGACGGGCAGAATGCTGGACACAAGACTCAACGAACACCAGAACAACATAAAGAAAAAGGAGGCAAAAACGGGTCTTACACAACATTTTCTGGAAGAAGGACATAATTTCAACTTCAACAATTTCAACTAAACCGAAATTCTGGAGAGGATCGAAAACCAGGAGAGCAGACTGATAGCAGAGGCTTTCCACATCAAGCTAATTGGTGACGATAGAACCGTCAACATGCAGCGTGAATGTGGTGGTATTGATTCTACATACAATGGCCTAGTGTGCAAATTGCGACCACTCAGAGCACATACAACACGTACCTACCAAGTGAAACTTAATATTATTAAATTAAATATTCATTATTGTAATTTTCAATTCTTGTTAAAGCCAATAAAAAAATCATATATAACCAATCCCGTTCATTCCTAACACGGACATCAAAATACTGTATATCACGGGTCTTCGGGTCCACCGCAAGATTTTCTTCATGTATAAAAAACCTGTGCTTGCCGTGTGTATTTTCCCAGAGCGGGAAGGGGTCTCCCCCGCATACAAATTTTTAAACAGCTAGGTTCAATAGTTTCCGAGGCTATAAGAGTCAGACAGACAGAAATTCATTTTTATATAGTTTTGCGATTCCATTTTCTATTAAGTGATGAACTTTGTTAAAACTTAAAAATCATTCTAATAAAGCTTAAAAAAAAAAGATTCCATTCTCTCAAATTTTCAAATTCGGGTCGACCGATTTGCAAGATTTTTCCCATAATCGATTTGTTTTGAGATCCGCAAGGTTTGTATATACAAAAACTTGATGAATTTAACGGGGAAATGTTAAAAATCATTAGAATACAATTTTGGGTCCGCTGTTGGGGAAAACAAAATAAACGCATGGAAATTGATCTAGAGTGCGGTGCTGCAAATAGTTCATTGTGACATATGCAACACCCGGGCAAAGCTGGGTTTCTTTCGCTAGTATTGGATATATTTGTTTTTTTTTTCTGGTAATAATTAAGTGATAATCAAGAGCACTAAATGGTTTATTTTGAAAATTTGTCGCGACATACACAATAAAGAGAAAAAAACAAACAAAAAAAAATTCTACTTTCACACAAACAACTTACTCAAATGGAAGCCTAGACTCTAAATTCTGTGTTTGGTTTAATTTTTTGATTTTAAATTTTGATCTATATGCTGCATTACGCATATTTTGTTAGGTTTGCTAAAACTAGTCGCACCATGCCAATGCCGTTTTTGACCCTACATAGAATTTACTCAATTTATTTGCCATTGGTGACTATTGATATTGGATTAATTATAAACATCAGATAATAGACGGTTTTTGAATTGATATTTTCCCAACTTGAAGTTCTGGTAATATAAGTTCATTGATTTGATTAGAACTGTTGACATTCATACCCCAATCAGAATCTTTCACTTGACTGCTACTGATGTCATCAATGCAAATTGATTTTTGAAGCGTTCAAGCGATTAATTTGTTGGAGTATTTAGTGTAGTACATTTCTGCAATGGTTGCATCTGAAGTTTTATCGATTGGCAATTATCAGTGGAAGCAGCACACTTAAGCCACATTTTTCTTGCAAATCCTAACTATTGAGTAATTGCTGTTATTGATTCGGAAGGTGCATTATTGGAAATTAATCGGTTCTTCTCAGGACCACCATTTTATACAAATGTAGGTTGAGCCCAGACTGGCTATTGGCTATTGCGCATCTCAAATCGAATCTCTCGATTTGTACGTTTTGCTCTCGATTCACAAAAATGGCAGCGTTATGTATTTCGTTTATCATCATCCCAGAGAGGCAACAACGGTATTTTTCATATGGAGTTTGACAAGTATGGCAGTATCCTCTTATTTTGCGCATAAATTTATACTCCCATGTCAAAATGCGCATATATTATCATGAATTGTCGTGGTATTTGTGAAAATTTGTATTGTTTACCGTTTTTACAAAAGAGAGTGGTGTTTCATTGAAATTGACAATTTACTGGTGAGTTTCCGAGTCAATTGGTATTCGAATCTCAAAAATCCATCGGAAGATAAAGGTAGGTACTGTTAACGTTTAGAATCTCACATAATTTCGAGAGCGATCTAGAATATCTGTACAACTCAAAACAATACAAAATTTTCTTTTCTGTGCTATTAAAAACACATCAATACCCCACTACAGTGCAAATATTACACTCGTTAATTAAAGAGTTATCCCATAGACGTTACACACTTAAACACCTAATTTTATTTTGGTAAAATGAAATAACGAACATGGTCGGCAAAGCTTATCTTTACTGAAAGCTCGTTGAAAATTTAAACTTAATTGACGAGAATCGGCATTTTACATTGATTACAAATACTTGGTAATAAAATTAACTATTCGATATCACACGTGTCTGAAAAGAATATAGAAAGAAATATTTTAAATATTTTAATGTAAGTATTCGTAAATGTATTAAAACAATCGTTATATTAGTACATGCTTAAAACATCACTAAAAACTGCTATTAATTACATTACATTATTTTTATTTTAGTCCTTAGAACCTAAAAAGCTCTCGATACGGAAAATATTAGTTTACACAGATGGCGGAGCAGACGATTGTGCTGGGGGATTCCACTTTCATATGGTCGGGGTTCAGCCAAATCGCACCAAGCGCCAACGAAAAATTACCGATTTTTCTGCTAAAACTTTCGTTTAGCAGATTTAATTGATCGCAAATCATATCGGATATCCCTTAACGCCATAACTGCAAATGTACGCCTAAATTGATATGAAACTATTTCCGTTGTCCTTGTACGATCAAAATATCACAAGTCAGTCGAAAAGCCGCTTGGTGCGGTTTGGCTGAACCCCGACCATATGAAACCAGTTTGAGACGTGATATGGAATGGAGCACTAATTTTCAGTGGCTACTCGATTTGTTTGTGCCTGTCCATCTACAAAAAAAAAAAGATTTAATCATGTGGTACCTAACCCCCAAGAATTGACCTCCGAAATTGGTTTTCCCCCACGCTATGCGAAATCTAACATCGAGTGAGCTGTTGTTTACATCATCAAATGTGTTTTGCTGCATATTCATTCCAGAATTCTGTTTCTTTTGCGTTATGAAAATTTATCTATTTTCACTAATGATTAATAGCGGGTTTTCAACGGAATTCACGTTCACGCATATTTTCCGTGATAGCGTAATTTTCTTAGCGACAGGAAGTGTCGATTAATTACGGATTTTTTGCCGGCCTCGGCGAAATAAATTAATTGTGTAGAGACCTTAGAAGTAATAAAAACCTGCAAAACATATAGGGGAACTATTCCTTTTTCCATCTCACTGAACATATATTCATCTCGTCACGAAGCAAAAAAATAAAGCACCCGTGGCTTCTTTTTGCAAACATGCGTGATAACTGCGTGCTTGATGCGTAAAAAATCACAAAAAAGACAAATCTAATTCTTTTTTATTGCTTCGTTTTCGGTGGAATGAACAAAGGAGCTATGAGATGAAGTTTAGGAGCAGTCAGAGGCGCATCCACGTTCTGAGTCGTGGGTAGGACAAAAAAATGCCGATTTGGGCAACAGTTCTGGTATTAGCATTGGCAATAAGCGATTCGCATAAATTCGTAGGTGTTACAATGAGAGTAGCATCAGATCCATCCGTTACCAAGAATATTGATTTTGGACTATTCGCTATCTCTTAGATGAAAGCAAGGCACACTCCAACAGTCGAGATCTGATCTGACCACGTCCTTGTAAATGCTGGATGGGTAATTGGACACATATACTTAACCCGTATTGGCCTGCGTGAAAGAGAAAACAAAATATCAAATTGCAGCCATTTCGTCATTTTTGTCGTATTGGCTTGATTTGCAATAAATTTAACCACAACTGCATTTTTTGGAGATATAAGTCCAACAAAATATCACTTTTTTAGTTCCTTTTTAAATTGTACATAGGGATTATCACAATCAAAAATCATGGTGGCACTTGATCTACAAAAAGCCTACAACGTGTATCTTTGAAGTTACCCTTTGGGAATCGGCTCTATTTGTAGGAACAAAGTTAATCTTGGCTTCAAAGCATGAAAACAATTAATTGCATATTATTCGGCAAATCGGCCGTATGAAAACCATTTTTTTGTTAAATATCTTGGCTGTGCATATGCACAGCATATGTTTTGAAATGGACAAATTGATATGAAATTTGCAAAAAAGAATCCACGTGTCTTGGAGGGACTCGAACCCTCGGAACCCGTAGGAGGTTGAGGGTTCGAGTACCTCCAAGACACGTGGATTCTTTTTCGTAAATTTCATATCAATTTGACCATTTCGAAACATATGCTGTGCATATGCACAGCCAAGATATTTAACAATTCAAATCATGATTCTGGGTATATTGGTTAGTTATGTTAGGATTAGTTCCAAATTTTTGAGGAAACCTCCGGAGGCTTCTAAATTGAATATTTTCAAAATGTCACAAACCATAGAAATATGGGTATCAAACTTCAACAATTTGCGTCCTCTTTCATTAAAATAATAAGTTCTCCACTGCTCTCATAGGTGCAAAGGGAGGTTTGGAACTGTTAGTATGGAATCTATAACAGTAGCAATCGTTTTGGTAGAACGTGAAACACAGAAAGCACTAAGACATACCGAATATTGCATTTCCAAGACTTTTTCAAGGATTTCCGAGAAGCATGACATATATGGGTATTCTAACGATTATCAAATATCTGTACAAGCTTTCAGGAGATGTCGTGGATCACAGAAATTAATTGTTTTTGATTATTGTTTCAAATTTAAAATCATCTTTTGCACAAATTCGTGCCAGCCAATGACTTCATATGTTCTTCCCGTAATCATGGGTAGGACAATGCTTTGGCTGCCCCACCCAGGAAAATTTATGCGTAGGACATGTCCTGCTTGTCCCACCCACTCCCGGCGCCACTGCACGATTTCATGCATTTGCATACGTTGCCATTTCGACAGTTCTTCATTCCTCCGGTCCTCGCTTATAGGGTTGCTACTTTTTCATATATTTAAATAACACCTGATTGTTTCGTAAAACACTACAATAAATACATAGAATAGTGCGGAAACCCCCCATAAAGAATACATTTTAAGACCCATAACTAGGCGAAAATTAACGTTATGAACTTATAGCTAATAAAAAATCACGATAAAATTATTAAAAAAAATTCGACAATGAATGGGAAAATATGTTCTTTTAGACAAGGTCAAGAAAAACAATACCATTCCCGTTATTTTCTTATAACTGTTTGACAAAAAATCCATAAATCTTTGAAAGTGGTAAAAAAAACTATATTTTGATTCATAAAACTTCAAATTTGCGCAATTTTTAACATGGTAATGATCCATAATACAGGAGCCGTTCGATAACTGCAACGCATTCTAGACGTCAAACGGTTGTCAATCGATGTCAGATGCAATAAATGTGCATCTAAATGTGCAGCGCAATACATCTGTCATTGAGTTTGTCATCAGTTTAAAGTTTAGCGGTCCGATAACTGCAAATATCGAATGGCAGTTAAAAAGAATTGCAGTTGAATGACTTGCAGTTATCGTGCTATAATGAAAAAAAACCATATTAGGGCTGTAGTTCCATGACTTCATTTTGCTGAATTAGCTTACGTGAGTGTTCTAATTGTGTATTCTCTGCGTCTCTTAATAAATGAAATAGTTTGATGGACATAACATAATTTTTTTTCAAAGACAAGTCTATCTATCGCTTTATGGCTTATCGAGCTATGCAATGTGGCACGATAACATGGACTCTGTTTGTTCTCTGCAGCAACACAATTTATTGGTATGAATGATCATGTGGAGTAAATTCGATTGTACAATTTTGGTATAGAGTTATCATATTTAAACCCATTTATCGTCATTGCAAAAAATAGCGTGTGCAACTCGTTGCAAAACTCGATTTCTCAGCACTCGTAGTATAAACGTACAACTCGTGCTGAAAAAATCATCTTTTTGCAACTAGTTGCACAAAGTACTATTTTGTCCTTCTTCCAAAAACTATGGATATGATTGATATTCTGAGTGAATCGTGAGCTGTGATTGCGAAGGTAAATCACGTGAAGAGTTTGTACTTAGAGTTTGTGGGGCCCTCCTTAGCCGTGCGGTAAGACGCGCGGCAACAAAGCAAGACCATGCTGAGGGTGGCTGGGTGCGATTCCCGATGCCGGTCTAGACAATTTTCGGATTGGAAATTGTCTCGACTTCCCTGTGCATAAAAGTATCATCATGTTAGTCTCATGATAAACGAATGCAAAAATGGTAACCTGGCTTAGAAACCTCGCAGGTAATAACTGTGGAAACGCTTAATGAACACTAAGCTGCGAGGCGGCTCTGTCCCAGAGTGGGGATGTAATGCCAGTAAGAAGAAGAAGAAGAAGAAGAAGAAGAAGATTGATATTCTGGATCATCCTCACGATAAAAAATGTGCAAATTTGAAATTTTACGTTTAGTTTTTTATTGATAATTTTTTATGGATCATTTATTATACGTTCATGGGAAAATAGCTGGAATGTTATTGCTTTTTAGTGGAATGTCTTCACTTGTCATAAGGCGAGTTTGTACAATCCCATTTAATTCCACCACTTAATTGTACCTTGACAGATACGTATTTCGACGTATTTATCAAGGTACAATTAAGTGGTGGAATTTAATGGGATTGTACAAACTCGTCTTATGACAAGTGGAATGTTATTGCTTTTCTTGATCATGTCTAACGGAACATATTTTTCCTATTAGTTTTTAAATTTTAGCTTAATTATAGATCTTGAATTTTTTTTATGTGGTTTCCCGAGCTATTCTATGGATTTATAGTAATTTTTCACGAATCAATCAGATATTATTTGTAGATCGTTTTTTATTCTTTGTTGATCATTTTTGCACATTTAACGGTACAAAGTAGGAACTGCTTTGCATAAGGACTCGGTAGATGACCGAGAATGATAATAAAGCGATGAAAATATTTGCATTTATGCATCATCTACGCCTGCTTCCTGCTATGACTAAATTATTTGGTGTAGAACACTTCATTCAATTTTATGCGTTAATGAAGTGGGTGGTGTTGTTGGCTACTGGCGCCGTTCCTCCTAGCGATTGACATTTACGTACATAAATAGAGGAAAATGGACCAAAGGCACCCCTTAAAGTTTTTCAAATAAAATATAAAATAAAACTATTCTATTTCTAAAACATTGTCCTATACATTAAGGTGGCTCAAAAACACTTTTCCAAATTTTTTGATGGGTCAAACTCCAACTCGAATCTTTTCACGGCTTTCAGCATAACATTCTGTATTCAAATCTACATTAACTGAATGGGTATCATAGTTCTTCATCAAAAATGGTGCCATCTAACTTCAAATCACTATTTTTTGATATTTCTCCATACATTTTTTCCATATTAATTTCCAACGAGTTTAGCATCAACCAAACGTTGACCGATTTGACTGGTGGAAAACTTTCAATAACTTGGCAACCAGTTTGCGTCCGATGAAGGAACCAAGACCGACATAGGAACTCGGATCAAGAAGGTAAGAGCTTTTATGCGAGTTAACGTAGCATATGAAGATCCAATCAGATTCGTCAACGTACCAAATTTCGAATATTCAGCTCCAGCGTGATATCGGTGTTGTTGTAAACTGGAGAGACTTACGTCTACGTTTAATATTTCGTGCCTGGTGGCCTCACAACTGATTCTCGATTTGCTGACTTTGCTCAGGACTCATGAATGAGTGAGTGAGTGAGTAAATACTTCCAGGCAACATCAGGGAGTCAACATTCGAGCAGTGCCTAAAAATATAACTTGTGTCGTCTATTGAGTTTGTTATTAACAAGCGCTTCAAGTGTTTATCAGAACACGAACACAATATGTCACAAATTTGATTTTTAAGCTCATATATTTTCAGGAATACATTGGTATTTTTGTTGGAAATCTAGATAAGATTCCTAAATATTTACACAAAAGCAGGAGCTACGATAGCATAGAACCGAAAATTCCTAACGAAACAATGTACAATAACAGGATGAAAAGCTCGTCACAAAAATGTTTCCTTTTTTGTTGCAGACAAATGTTTCGGATCTTTGCCATTATTATCTATATTATAAAACAGAACTTAGTCGTGGGTTCTTGAAACTTTGATTCACAGGACACAATACTTTTCCAGAACAGTAGTGAATCGGTATTGTTGAGAGAATTATCAATCACTCAGGCATCTCTTCAAATGTGAAATAAAATCATCGCTCATATTGCGAACATTATTTTTGATGTTAAAATTTTATACGCGGTTCCACTAAAATGTAAAAAGTAATGTGAAACGATCGTTGCCATCAATTCACATATTTTTATACACAGTAACCCTGGCAAAGGTCAGTAAAGACACCTTTCGCTGGCAGAAGTCACATTCCACTCAACGCCCACATGACTCGTTCTAGGTTCCACCTTGTCGTTATCGTCATCGAATCACTACACCTCGAGGAATGACTGACAGGACACATCAAGCGAAAGTCATTACACGCATCGTCCGGCGATGAAATTTGCATCGACCCTCATCTGTGGCAGGTATGGCGATGCGATGGCGGCAACAAGTGCCCTGGCCCACACTACTACGGTGGCGAGGAAAATAAAATTGAAAATTTTATTAATCATTAAATGTACTTAATCAAATAAAAGAAGTGCCCTTGACATTTTCGGTGCTCATCGGCGGTATATCGGAGACGCCCGTTGCCATCGTCGTTGTCTAGGTACTTGCGGCATTCCACCGTCAGTGTAGTGTCACTCCATCCCATTATTATTATTTCGATTTTATAGTATTAGAGCATTCGTGGCCCACAGGGAAGATGAGATAAAAAGTTGTCCCATGGGAACACATTTACTCTGGTGATTTCGATTGCAAATTTATGAAAGCTACAGGATAGGTTCGTTCATATAATTAGTAGTAGTATAAAAACTCACATAAGGATAATAAGTCGAATGAAACGTCTTCATTGCATATCAGTGATACATACATTCATTCTTTTTGGGGAAAGTAAATGGAATTAGGTACCCATATTTACCTATTATGAGTGTTAAGCAAGGGGCTTGTCAGCTTTTTAGCAGTCAACTTAAAACTTGTAGAAAACAACTTGTTTGAGTATAAAAATTAAACAATTTATTCCTCGTAGCTTGAGTTTGAATAACTTTTGACTACTAATTCTATATTAAGACTCACACGATTAAAATAATAAATACTATAATAATTTTCGACTTCTCTGGGCATAGAGTATCATCGTTTATGCCAAATTTACATTTATTATGATCCGGAATTTACAGTTACATAATTGTCGGATCCAACAAGTAGGGTTGGATGCAATTAATCAATGTCTTCTGGTTTACTTATCAATGGCTGTTATTTCACAATTTATCCAAGATGTTCGACATTAAACATCTAACCTTATACCGACGTTTACATCACCGTACAAGAATATGACCAGCTGATTGTAACCAGTTTCTCTACTAAAGATATCAAGTGCAAATTCATGGCAATTAACGAACAGACATATTTTAGTCAAGATAACCTGTTTCCTTATGATAGATACGGCGCATATTGCGTAGCCTGCGTCAAAGTCAGTCATATGAGGATACTTGTGTTGTCCACTAACGAACGTCGACATTCCGGGGAAGTCAATTTTATAGTACCATTAGCAACCGTGCATACTATGAAGTGTAGCTAATGTGGTAAATCGGTAAGCCGTTGAATAGATCTGCACCAGAAGTAGTTACACCCGAACGTGTACAGTTGTCAGGTGCCAATGCTGAGGAATGAGGCAAATAGGAAGGTCGAACAGGAAGACAATCTGGTATACAAAAACAATTTATATAAATAAACCTCGGCGATGTCCGGTGTGAATGAAGTTCAAGGTCTCTGGGAAAAGGGTACGGAAACCGAACCGGTTGACTGCTGATGGTTTTATTTTCTTTGCAAGTGGAGTTTCTTGCCCTCGCATGGAGGAGATAAACGTTTTGTAGAAAATGTCGATGATTCCACAACGCAATGTGGTATCTTAAGTGGAATTCGGTGCCTTTGTCCTCTATGTTATTGAAGCATATTTCTATATTGCCAATTTCGTGTGGTAAGTGTCGCAACTGGAGATGCAATAATCAGTTGGCTGGGTGTAGCAGTACTATTTAATCATACCAAAACCACAAATGTCATGGTCCACCCAAAAACACACCATCATCAACGAGTCAGTAAGCTGCTCATTTTACAAATAAATGCCAATTTAACTCCCTGCTTTAGCCAACCATAAAATTCCCACGCCTATAGCGTATTCCAACACTAGTAGCCGAGACTAATTGCAATCGCCACCGAACCTAATAGCCATCCATGGTTGAATAAACAAGCGTGCGTAAGGAAGAAATAGGGTGAAAAAATAGACATGATAAGTTGCATTCATGATTGAAGTATTAATTAAATAATTGAAATTTATGGCATTTTAATATTTGGCATCGGAAACATTAATAGAATATTTAAGATCTTAAAATATAAGATCAGGAAAAAACACATAATCCTATCAAACATTTATAAAGTGAAATATTTTAATTTTAGCAGGACATTTTTTCATCGATTTTATTGAAGAAAAAAATAATTTTGAAGAAAGAAATTGATTTGCACATACTGTGGAGAATAGAAACACACTGTATGGAAATTTCAATTGAATTCTTAAGTGAATAAGAAAATTCTCAAGGCAATCATTGGCCCTAAGAGATATTTATTATATCAAGGTTCCTTTTGACACAAATTCCGAACATGACACATATTCCGAACACTCGCTTTTAAATGGTCATTTGGGTTTTTTTCGTTTAATTCTCTCCATAGGATCTTAAATTCATTTGTAATCTTGATCAACAGAATTGAATTGATAATTGTTTTAGTCTTAGTTTTAGTTTTAGTCTCGCTAACCGCACGGCCACGAAGCCCACTATTCAGTCAAGATTAACCGTCCCACAGCAGCAGTTGTTTCCAAATGATATGGAAACTATCGAAATGTAATTTTAGTGCAAATAGTAATTAGGTTATCTAATTTAGAAAGGCTGTCATGATAGAGTAAATTTACAATTAAAAAATTAATAAATATCATATAAAAATAGAAATCGAAGTTGGAAGGCCGGCCGCATACTTTATATGTAAAAATATTTGTAGAAAATATTTGTGGGGCCCTCCTTAGCCGTGCGGTAAGACGCGCGGCTACAAAGCAAGACCATGCTGAGGGTGGCTGGGTTCGATTCCCGGTGCCGGTCTAGGCAATTCTCGGATTGGAAACTGTCTAGACTTCCCTGGGCATAAAAGTATCATCGTGTTAGCCTCATGATATACGAATGCAAAAATGGTAACCTGGCTTAGAAACCTCGCAGTTAATAACTGTTGAAGTGCTTAATGAACACTAAGCAGCGAGGCGGCTCTGTCCCAGTGTGGGGATGTAATGCCAATTAGAAGAAAAAGAAGAATTTGTAGAACAAAAAATTATTACATAAAGAAGAAATTTACTACTACTACCTAGACCTGTGCGCCGACGGAAATTTTACCGGCGTGATAGATCATTTTCAGCAAGTGGCGGCGTCACGCCGTTGGTGATCGGCGCCGGCGGCGCGGCTGCGTGGATCGGCTTGAACTTATTTCAAGCGTCAAAAATTCTCCTCAATTTCTTCGGAAGTTCATCGTCGAATTACTAAGGGAGTTCTTCCACGAGTTCATCAAGAAATATCTCTGGACATTCCTTAAGACATTCCTCCGGTAGTCACTCCAGGAAGTTTCTATAAGCATTCCTCCGGAAAGCCCTCCAGTAATTCCTCCGGAAGTTCCTCCAGGAATTCCTCCGGAAGTTCATCCAGGAATTCCTCCGGAAGTTCCTCTAGGAATTCCTCCGGAAGTTCCTCTAGGAATTCCTCCGGAAGTTCCTCTAGGATTTCCTCCGGAAGTTCCTCTAGGAATTCCTCCGGAAGTTCCTCTAGGAATTCCTCCGGAAGCTCCTCTAGGAATTCTTCCGGAAGTTCCTCTAGGAATTCCTCCGGAAGTTCCTCCAGGAATTCCTCCGGAAGTTCCTCCAGGAATTCCTCCAGAAGTTCCTCCGGAAGTTCCTCCAGGAATTCCTCCGGAAGTTCCTCCAGGAATTCCTCCGAAAATTCCTCCGGAAATTCCTACGGAATCTCCTCCAGGAATTCCTCCGGAAGTTCCTCAAGGAATTCTTCCGGAAGTTCCTCCAGGAATTCCTTCGGGAATTCTTCCAGGAATTCTTCTGGAAGTTCCTCCAGGTATTCATCCGGAAGTTTCTCCAGGTGTTCCTATAGCAATTCTTCCGGAAGTTCCTTCTAGAATTCGTCATGACATTTTCCCAGGAATTTCTCCGGAAGCTCCGCCCGGAGTTTCTCCGGAAGTTACTCACGAAAGTTCCTCCTGGAATTCCTCCGGAAGTTCCTGCAGGAACTCTTTCGGAAATTCGTGAAGCTATTCCTTCAAATTCCCTTTAAAAAAATCTCTGTGTCCAGAAATTCCATAGGAGTAATTACGAAATTTTCCCTTAAACTCCTCTAGAAACATACTTGGGGATTATTTATATTTTTACGGAAAGTCCTAAAGAATGGGCACTTGTTTTTCAATTAGGATTCCTCCAAGAAGTCTTCATGAATTACATCGAGAACTCCACTGAACTCCTTTCGAATGTCACAAAGAATTTCTTACCCCACTCCCACAAAATTCCAATAATTCCTCTGGAAGTTCCTCCAGGAATTCCTCCGAAAGTTCCTCCAGAAATTCCTCCGGAAGCTCCTCCAGGAATTCCTCCGGAAGTTCCTCAAGGAATTCTTCCGGAAGTTGCTCCAGGAATTCCTCCGGAAATTCTTCCAGGAATTCTTCTGGAAGTTCCTCCAGGTATTCATCCGGAAGTTTCTCCAGGTGTTCCTATAGCAATTCCTCCGGAAGTTCCTTCTGGAATTCGTCATGACATTCTCCCAGGAATTTCTCCGGAAGCTCCCCCCGGAGTTTCTCCGGAAGTTCCTCACGAAAGTTCCTCCTGGAATTCCTCCGGAAGTTTTTCCAGGAATTCCTCCGGAAGTTTCTTTCGGAATTCCTATGAAAGATCATCCAGCAATTTCTCTAGAAGTGCCTCCAGGAATTCCTCCGGAAGTTCATCCATGAATTCCTCCGGGAGTTCCTCCAGGAGTTTTTCCGGAAGCTCCTCAAGGTATTTCTCCGGAAAGTTCCCGCAGGAATTCCTCCGTAATTTCCTCCAGGAATTGCTTCGGAAGTTCCTTCAGGATTACCTCAGGAAGCTCCTCCAGGATTTCCTCCCGGAATTGCTTCGGAAGTTCCTTCAGGATTACCTCCTGGAGGACCAGGATTTCATCCCGAAATTCCTCCGAAAGTTCTCCTAAAAATTCCTCCGAAGATTCCACCAAAAATTAGTTGGGTAGTTCCTCCAGGAGTTCTTTGAGAAGCTACTCCAGGAATTCCACGGAAAGTTTCTTCACGAATTTTTCACGGAATTCCTACTAAAGTTCTATCAAAATTCCTCAGGAAGATTCTTCAAGATTTCCTTCGGAAGTTTCTCCAGGCGTTCGTCCGGAAGTCCCTAAGGTAATTTCTCAGGAGATTCCTGCAGGAACTCTTTCGGAAATTCGTGAAGCTATTCCTTCAAATTCCCTTTAAAAAAATCTCTGTGTCCAGAAATTCCATAGGAGCAATTACGAAATTTTCCCTTAAACTCCTCCAGAAACATACTTGGGGATTATTTATATTTTTACGGAAAGTCCTAAAGAATGGGCACTTGTTTTTCCATTAGGATTCCTCCAAGAAGTCTTCATGAATTACATCGAGAACTCCACTGAACTCCTTTCGAATGTCACAAAGAATTTCTTACCCCACTCCCACAAAATTCCAATAATATCTTCTGAATTTTTTTAGAAACATTGACGTGAGTTCATTTGCGAATTCCTCCAGGTATTTCCCGAAATATTCGTCCAAGAATCCACCGTTAGAAACTCCCCTGGACATTCCTCAACAAATTCTTCTGATGAGCACTCAAAAATTTATCTGGAAATTATATACCTATTTGAAATTCTTCCGGCAATTAAAAAAAATCCTTCCGAATGTCCCCCAATTTTTATTCCTGGTACTTCACCGAAATTTAGCCTTTGGAAATATTTCTGTTTTCGAGCTCCTTCAGGAGTTTCCGTGGAAAATATAAATTTTTGGGTGAATTTTTGAAATAATTTCGGGTGGCTTTCCCGATGGGATTCCAGAAGATATTCTCGAAGGAATTACTAAAATAATTTCTGAAGGATACGAAGCAAAAATAAAAAAAATAGGTATTTTCAAAGGGAGTTCTTAAAAAATAAAAAAGAATCTTTTCGAGTTTCCAAATAAAATAATTGATTTTTTAAATGAAATTCTGAAATAATTTCAGATCAAAACACCAAAGAAATTCTAATAGAATTTCCTTAAAGATTTTTAGGGGCAATTCTTTGAATTCTTGAAAAACTATGGATTTCTTAGACTGAGTCTCATTTCTTGGTAGCTGGGTTGAATATGAATTTGACTAAAATATATATTTCCGATAGGATGAACCAGTAAAAATACTCAGAACGAATCCCGTTATTCTACTGGTTTAAAAGTAGCTCAATACCCATCGGCGTGGTGAAAAATATTCGGCAGCGTGGAAAATTTTCATGCGCTGGCGGGCCGATTCATTTTTTACTGCAGCGGCGGCGCCGGTAGCGGCGGCGTCGCGGCGCACAGGTCTATTACTACCACTATCTAAATGAAATTCGAACCATATTATACCGTCCTACCCTAGTAAGATAGACATTTATTTCCTAAAGAGGTTAAGGGTGGTTAAAGAGGTTAAAGGTGTGCGCTGCTGTTTCCGACAGTTTATGGCATTTTTGCATCGAGTTTAAAATCAATTTACAATAACAATAACTAATTCTAATTTTACACGCCGAATAAAATTTGCCAGGGAAATTTCCGTATAATTTGCCTATTCATATTCTCTAGGATTCCTTATGAATATTCCATACAATTTTTCGTTAAAATTTCGAAAAAGTTTTCCATAAAAACTAAGAAGATCACTAAGTACAAATTCCGAAGAATCACTCGTTGAAACCTAAAGAATTTCCTTAGAAATCCCGAAACTACTCCAGTTTATATCCTGAGTAAATTTCCGTAAAAATTTGGAAGAACTTTCCGTGGAATTTGTGCAAAATTTATTCACATTCCAAAAAATATCCCGAGGAAATTCTGAACAATTTCTCATGCACGCAAAAAAAAGCGTTCATGAATTCGTGAACTAACAAGTTCACGGTGTATTTTTTCGTGAACAACAGCCACGGATTCGGAAACAAAGTCACGTTTTCTGGAACGTTCTGGAAAACGTGACTGGTGTTCCCGAATCCATGAATTAAATCACGGTGTATTTTTGCTGGTTCACAAATTCGGGAACGCTTTTTTTTGCGTGTGAATATTTAAAAAACCATCCGTTTTTGAACTACTTCTTGTGGAAACTGTAAGGAATTTCCTTTGGAAGATTAAATGAATTTCCTGTGAAATTTCCCAAGGATTTTCCATTGAAATTCGAAGAACTTCACGTTAAAATCAAATTTTTTGAAGGGGGGTGGCCGTTTGGCCGAATATTTGAATTGGCCGAACACATCATTAGACCGAAAATCATTTGGGTGAAATAGACATATGGCCGATAATGTCGTTTGGCCGAACAGATCATTTGGCCGAAAAAATCGTCTTCTTCTTCTTCTTCTCCTTCTTCTTATTGACATTACATCCCCACACTGGGATAGAGCCGCCTCGCAGCTTAGTGTTCATTAAGCACTTCCACAGTTATTAACTGCGAGGTTTGTAAGCCAGGTTACCATTTTTGCATTCGTATATCATGAGGCTAACACGATGATACTTTTATGCCCAGGGAAGTCGAGACAATTTCGAATCCGAAAACTGCCTAGACCGGCATCGGGAATCGAACCCAGCCACCCTCAGCATGGTTTTGCTTTGTAGCCGCGCGTCTTACCGCACGGCCAAGGATCCAACCGGAAATATGTTGACTAACCGAGCAGGGGTTGCTGCTAGGCGAAAGGAGTACCACATACAAACAAACATAACATTCATAAAATTTTCATTGTTCACTGATTTACTGGTTAATTTAAATAATCATTAGTTGGCCAATTGGTCATAAAGTGGCACGCGCATCAGATTTGCTCGAGTTTGACGTTTGTCCACTAACGCTATCTGGTTCGTGATTTGCCCAACTAAGTGAAAACAACAGATGCCGTTAGTGTTAGTACGACGATGAAATTGATGAGTGAATGTTTAACGTGTTATGCCTATTTGTCTGTGGTAGTACTTTGAATTATTGTTGAATGAGCATTCGGACAGAGAGGGCACAAACAGAATCAGGATTGCGGATGATAGACAATCAGGGGAGCTACCAACGCTAGACGTAGTGAGAAAAGATATTCGAGAGATGAAGAACGTCAAGGCCGCTGGATGGACGGAATCCCGGCCGAACCTCTAAGAGTTGAGAGTGATTGGCTGAGCGATAAAATCCACCAGGTGATTGAAATGATTTGGGAGGGAGAAGAAATGCCTTCGAGCTGGTTTGATGGCCTTATATGTCCCATCTACAAGACTACTAAAGACCGCCTACAAGGTAATCTCCCGAGTTCTGTTTAACAGACTAAGTCCACGGGTAAACGACTATTTTCTTCCTTTTACTTCCACTAATTTATTTTTAAGTAGCAAACAGATACGCATTTCATCCTTCATTTGAGTAATTCTTCAGTGTTTTGTTATCGACAACAAAATTAATTAGTGGAAGGAAGTAAAAAGAAGAAAATAGTCGTTTAATCGTGTAACATTTCCCCTAGACGCTCGCAAATAATTAATCAGACTACGTTCGTATGCGGAGATCTTTGTCGGCGAGTATCAAAGCGGTTTTCGAGGAAAACGATCGACAACAGACCATCTGTTTACTCTGCGATAAATCCTTGATTAATTCCGGGAATACAACTTCCGGGCTCCATCATCAAGAAGTCTTACATGCTCCTTGGTTTTACGGATGACATCGACATCATTGGTGTAGATCGCAAAGCAGAGGAAGAGGCTACCGTGCCTTAGAAACGAGAGACTGAAAGAATGATAATAAACTCTGTCAAAACTAACTACTTGGTGGCTGACAGAGAACGTGGCAGTCCAAAAGCTGTTGATCCCGAGGTGGAAATAGAAGAGATGCGATTTGAGGTTGTCGACGAACTCATATATCTTGAAACACCAAGATGTGTTCCAAGATACCAAGATATGCAATGCAACATGCAATCGAGGAAGATGCGCGTAAAAAACGCTTCGTACCGTGTAGGACCGAAATCCGTCCAGCATCGAAATCCGTCCACTTCATGAGATATCAATAGATTAAAGGTTGTTATAGGTAATTAATTTAGAAACAATTTATCTTGTCCTGTTTACATACTTGACAGTAAGCTTTTAGGGCATTGAAGGGCATTGAAATAGGCTTTGAAATTAAAACAGCAAAAATCAAAAACAAATAGCCACCCACGCGGCGATTCATAACTGCACCAAAAGTAACTGTATTTTAATTGCTAATTGCGAATCATTACATAATAGATAACCGGAATACAAATCGAAAGGATCGCATCTCAAAGTGCGTATTGAAAAAATCTGTCCAAGGTGGACTGATTTCGATTCAGGAGAAGTTGATTTAATTAATTATTTTATCATGTTATTCGAAGTTTTCAATGTGTAAATGTGCAAATTGCATAGCAAATTGCTTTATTTTCAGAATTATACGCCAAATTGGTCACATTAGGCGCCATTACTACTAACGTGAGACTTTCCGTGTCCTTACCGTTGTACACTTATCTTCACCCAACGCAACATTTTCTTCATAACTTTTGAACGCCATGACCGATCGTGATTATATTCAACAGTGATCAACTAGGTCCACCGTCAAATGCAACTTGTTGCGAGAAAATCGGTTAAGAATTTCTATATGAAAAAGTGGCTAATGTTTCTTCGGTTTTCGTGTGCACACACACACATACACACGGACTGACAGACATTTGTTCAGCTCGACGAGCTGAGTAGATTGGTATTGGGTCTCCGAGACTTCTATAAACAGTTCAATTTTGGAGTGAAGTGATAGCCTTTCGGTACAACTTTGTTGTACGAGAAAGGCAAAAAGGCAGAACCCAACTTACATCAGTGATCAGTGATACTGCATTTCTCGCATTCAGCCAAGACACCTACCTCATATGGTGCTAATATGGGTCGAACCATTTCCTTCATAACTTTTAAACGCATCGGTCGAACATTATCAAATTCAATAGTGATCAACTGATTACTATAAGAAAAAAACGTCTCACTACTCACTTCGCGCTCCTCATCTTTTGACAGTGAGAAGTGAGAAATAAGGAATGAGAATAGAAACGAATAAGAATAGAAACTCTTTCCTAATTTCTCACTTTTCAAACGACCTGTCTTATCCAAATGTCTTATTCGGCCAAATTACCCTCTCGGCCAAATTACCCTTTCGGCCTAATGTCCCTTTCACCCAAATGACCCTTTCGGCCAAACGACCCTTTCGGCTAAACAACCCTTTCAGCCAAATGACTCTATCGGTCAAATGACACATTCGGCCTAATGACTCTTTCGGCCAAATAACCCTTTCGGCCAAACGACCCTTTAGGCCAAATAACCCTTTAGGCCAGATGGGTTTTGGCCTAATGGTTTGTTCGGCCTAGTGGTATTCGACCAAATGGCTTCCGGCCGAATGTGTTTCGGCCAAACATTTGAATCATTTGTTTGAGAAAGAAATGTAAGCAGTATTCCACAATTGCTCTTCAAAGTACGTGGACATATGTAGTTTCTCAAACAAACGAAATACATTCCTGAACCTGAACAAAAATTTTTTTTTTCGTTTTTTTTGCCAGAATACGTATTTTTGGACGAGGATTCAGAATATATAAAAATCTCATTTTGGCCAAAAATGTTACATATGCAGTTTCTCAAACAAACGGTTCATTTATCCTCGTGAACAGAAGAAGAAAACTAATATAAATTAGCAAAAGTTGGCCTGTCTATTTTTGAGTGATGCGCGGTCGTACAAAAGCAAACTTTGTTTTATATATATAGAAGATTTGTTCGGGGGCTTACATGTTTTGTTAAAAAATCTAACAATTTCGCATCATGTCCATTTCTTATACATAATTGTTAGAAAATCTGGGTGTTGAAATAAAGAAGTTGAAAATGGATTTTTGCCTTTAATGTTTTTGCAGAACATTTGAAAGAACTGTATCTTGTGTTCGTGACATTTAGATTCTATTTATGACATTACAAATTTAAGAAGATATATATAAATATCACCCAATATCTCCTGATAAAAATAATAAATTTAAAAAAATAAAATAAAAATGAAATAAAAATATAACATTGATTATATTATATCAAAGGATGTGCTCTTACGTATTGACAATTATAAGTATTTTTGACTTCTGCCCAAAATAAACACTAAAATGGATCACTCTAAAAAGTAGCAGCTGATCAATAGTGTGGTTGTGCAACCACCTGATTTTTTTTCTTTTCCTGCGCAAATCAATGCGAGCGTAATCCGTTTGGTGCTTATTACTGGGATCAATCTACATGTTTGAATCTAATGGCAGTGTCTGGTGCATGGAAAATGTTTCCCTTTCGAGCGTCATGAAGAACGCGTACATTTAAGTGTATGCAATCACCGTGGAAAAGGTATGAACAGTCAGCTACCGGTTTCGTTGTTCAGTGGAAAAGTGTATCAGGGCACGAGGGAGGTTTGTTTGTGAGCACTAAAAGTGATCTCTCTGATCTCTATGCATCGAGACGAGACGGCTATGTTGATGGTTGACTCGGTCGCTGTGAATTATTCATCTGTACGTACCTGAAAGCTGGGAAGCTGTGAAAGAAAGCAAGAGAGAAAAAAAAATATTTTGAAATTGAACGTAATTGGATCTGATACTTCTGGGAACTCCTAAATGGTTAGCTTAATTTGACCCGACCCAAGTAAATCGTAAAAGTGTAGCTTCAAAGTTGTTATCAAAGCATTAGTTGTGCAAAACATTAGCACCTATTACATTATAAGAAAACCATGGCGCTGGCACGCGATATTAAAAAATCCATTAAATGCCAAGAAATTGATACTGTGGCGGATGGTTGGGAAACTGACAGGATCATAATTGATTGAATCGGCAAACCAGGAAGACGAGTGGCGGCATATTTATGGCTTGCCAATTACATTTATTTAATAAGCTCAAAAGTTAGTGCTCGCTTCACGCTATTCTTTCAACCTACTATTGGTCAATGGGTTCAAGCTGGGGTCGAATCCAATTCCATTACATCGTTTCTGTCGGTTACTGTCAGCTGACAGGCCCCCCAACCAAGCACCTTTTAAAATGATGCCAATCACAACAATCGACCGTAGAAATGCTGCAAAAGTAGGTACCATCTAATAGCTGCTCTTGTCGAGAAGTTTCATTTCTTTCAGCGCCACTGCCAAAGAAGGAGGAAAAATGTCTCAATAGATTTTTCTAAGGCACCATCCAGCTACCCGTCGCTGGCAGTTTGCTTCAACTCAACGTCAGACTTTTCATCAATCAATCACCGTAATCGAAGAAGAAAACAGGAAAACTTTTTCCGCTGCAATCGATCTCATTGGCTTTTCTTCATATTAATAACATTTGATATTAGATCATATGATGGAAAATAGTTGTGTAAGGAGTTACTTGTAGACTTTATTCGAACAAAGCACCATAGGTATATATGAAGGATCTTTAGGACATCGATAATAAAACTTGAAATTTCACTACAAAACCTCATATTTAGTAGCTTCAAAAATTCTTTATGAGCTCATTGAGCTGTATACAGCAAGCAATGCTAAAACCAGCAAATAAAGGAGAGTAAGTTTAACAATAATCTTGAAACCAATCAATTTTGGGAAAACCTCAAAAAAATTTCAAGAAAAGTTACATACAGAACAGTCGTCCTCTTATTCAAGTTGATCTTGATGATGTAAGAATTCCTGTTGCATGTCTAATGACATAAATTGAAATATGTATGCTAATTACAAACTCAACCTCGATCCGATAATTAGTGTACTATCATTTACTCAACTTGCCCATTGCTCGCGAGCTACATCTATTGAACATTCATCATTATTACCCAACATCCTCCTCCTAGCATCAACACAGTAATCAGTGTCCACTGAACCTATATCTACTCTACATTACTGTTACACGGGATGATTACTTTCACTTTCCTTCTACCGCCGCAGGTATTATTACGGTTTGCTCCGCCTGTCTTCGGCCTGTTTAGCAAAATCATATGAATTGGCTGAACCTTAGTCACTTCTTCCTCCCCCTGATCGCTATCAACAAAACCCCCACACGGTCTGCTTCTTACTTACATCCCACACACTGACTAAAACATCCGCACAACTATGAAGCCAATTTCTTGAGAGCTCATGCAATGACCGGCATGGCACCGTAACGAGTGCGAGTGCCGGAGAAGGTGTTGAAAAACCAATGCCTCATCGCGTGATGAATAGACGAATTTCGCTGGTTCCTGATGTCTAACTGTAACCATTTGGTTTGTGTGAAACTGGAGGCAACCACCTTCACGTCTAGTCGCGATAGGCGTGCTTGCGTTTTGTGTTTGTTGTTTGCAGTGCCTTCTATAAAGCTCGGTTCCCGTGAAGTGGAACTGGTCTAGCTGGTCAAGGTTGTCCGGTAGTTCCGGAATAGGAAACCGTGGGGGTATGTAATTTGAGAGAATTCTTTCTGCTTCTGGTATTGTATTTCAGACAGGTGCATACAATTCAATGCAACGTCACAATTGCACTAGTTGAGTTAAATTGAGATAACAGCGAACAATGATTTCCTGAATCGCTTTATATGACATGGAGCTTTTCAGCTTCCTAATTAAATGCATTACTTTTCGCCTAGTTCAAGTTACTTTGATGCTACATTCTCCTATAATGGTAAAAGATAAGCTCCAGGCCCGTCTTAAGCTATTCTTTTTGATTAATTAACCAGCAAGAATACTCACGCCTAACTGAAACCAAATAATTAAAAAAAAGTTTTATGGTGCTCTTCATTAAGTAAGGACGGTCTTGAGAATGCTACTATAAAACTTTCTTATAACTACGTTGTTTTAATTGGGAGAAAGTGCTCTTGTCGAAGAATACATCAAAGCAAACAAAACATAATTACCAGTTATTAGATCTATTGTAGCATTACCCTTATCCTTAGCATATAAGTACATGTCGAATTACTCCAGTGCTAATTGAAGGGAAGAAATGAAGTATGAGTTTCAATACACTTTTTTTAAGAAGAGGGGTTAGGGATGATATTTAGAAAACGGGAAGGTTGTGGAGTAGATCTGTTCACCATTTTCAAAAGTATTCCCGATTCAAAGTGCCACCCCCTTATCTTAATAAGGAGTTCAAATGGAGTATCTGGACCAAATTTCAGCCAAATTCGTCAATATTAGAAGGTGCATCAAATGAAATTACTGTTTTTTGCACCTTTGCGTATCAATGTCTACCAAAACGGCAATATTGATCAGCTAATTTGAATGAATTAGTCACTAATATATAGTTTAGACTATTATCTAGCACTTTGTAGATAATACTAAGGTGTTTAGAACATTTATTTTGTGTGTTTTAGGTGTATTTCTTCGGGAAAATGGCCAAAAACCTAATATTTTTCAATCAGTACCTATGAAAAATCATCAGGCCTCAATAATACCAATAATACGAACAACTTCACTATTTCTCTTGGGTGTAACGAATTTTTCGTCCATACATCACTTTTGTCTAGAAATAATGCTTCGATGTGAAAATATCGATTTTTCATCATAAGGTACTCTAAATTCAAATAGGGTAATTAACATCAATCCGCAGAACAAAAACATAGTTGCCACTGATTTCGACATCACCATTTCGCATTCTACTGCACTATCATCAGAGCCTAAAATGGTGTACGTGGTACGTCTTCCGGCCGCAAATCGAGCGATCCAAGGTTCGATTCCAGATTATTTTTTTTTTGTGGCGAGAATTTTTGCTTGTTGTAGTGAATCATTCCGCAATCAATATATTCGACCAACAATATTACGGAGAAAAAGAAAAATTTGGAAGGCTACGCGGAAATAACGCGCAGAAGTATATCCCCGCATAGAACAAATCATGCATAGTGTGCGTTGATTCAAGTTTAAACATACAAACAAATCATCTGTCATGACTGGGATGGCGTGTGCCTGCATAGACATGGAACATGGAATGATTTTTAATTAATTTTAGGAGAATGATTTCGTGTAGGTAGATTCATGTAAGTAAACTTTTGATTGTTTTTACAGGCAGCTTATTAGGCTTGCGTAAAACTTCTGTCTAGACGAAGGGTCGTCGTGCCAGGTCTTCCCAAAAACAGGCCTTAAGCTAGCGTGCTTTGAGTGAAAAACGTTCACTTCGGTAGGACCTATAATACATGTTAACACATAGACCTTGTACGGCATCCTCTATCCCGGTCAGTAAAACATTTTTATTTCAGAATCGTTATTCCCCTTATTGTTTTAGAGAGGGGTATTAGAAAAACTAAAAACATAGGACTTTCTGGGAAATTCCTAAACTGATTGATTGAAGTTTTGCGATTTAATTAAATCATTTGTATTCTATTTCCCACCTATTGCGTTATCCAGAACTATCAACATTCTTTGAAACATTCCCACTGATCGAAAAGGATTTGAATAAAGAAATGTCATCAATATAAATATAAACATAAAATTGCGAATTTAGCAATAGCTACCTATGATCAAATACCGGGAAAATATTCATTGGGGGCGATTTGAATTTTCCAGCATTCCAAATTTTTCTTGCAAGGCGTAATATCACACACGAACGACCGAAGCGCCAACTTGAGCACCAACCATCAAAAAATATGTGGGGGTTTGTGCAACTTCACTACAAATGCTCAAACATGTTCGGCGAACCTTGACTCCACCCCCGACAACTCAAACCAAAATCAAACCGTTTTAATTTTTTACAACAGAGCCGCCAACTGTCAAATGGTTGTTCGAACAACTTCACACACGTTCAAACAAAGCAGCAACCGAAGCGTTTTCTTGGGGGCGGAATCAATGTTCGTCAAACTGCTTGACTGGTGTGTACGTTGCATTAGCCGATTTCAGTCAAATTTGGAACACACATTCTTCATATTAAGAAGACGACGAAAGTGGGTTAAGGATGGAAAAGGGGAGAGTGTGAGGGAGTGGTACTGTTTAGTTATCGATCAACTCAACCCTTCATCTAAGTCATGGTTTGCCCAGTGAAAAGCAATGATTAATGTGTTTCCTTCTGGATGGTGAATGTGATCCCTTCTTTAAAAATAGACGTTTGCCCGGAATAAGGCATCGGTGGATGTTTTTCTTTCTTTAGAAATTAACGCTTGCCCGAAATAAGGCGATTTTAGGTTTGATCCTTTTTTTCCAAATCAGTCAATCTTTTCAAATGAAATCTGCCTTCTTTCAATCAAATGATGAAGTTTCAATTAGAAAACACAATTATCCTGTTGATTTTCATAAGACGAGTTTGTACAACTCCAGTAAGGTCGTCTTCAGTGTCTCGTACTTAACTCGACTCGTCGTCTTCAGCTCAAGTACGAGACACTGAAGACTGTTGAGGTTGAAATACGTATCTGTCAAGGTACAATTAAGTGGTGGAATTTAATGGGATTGTACAAACTCGTCTTATGACAAATGAACACATTCCACTAAATAGCTCAAAATAATTTTCTTATCCTGTTGGCCAATTGGTTTATTAATTTTCCGATTGTGAAAAAACTGCGAATCAAACTGGCAACTTCGAGCAAGGCCTGGTACATACAGCTAGGAATCAATGAAGAGCAATTGAAAAAATATGAAAATTTCATAAAAACTATTTGAAAGGCAATAAAATTGAACATTCCCATAACCCATTTTTTAGAAGCATTTAAAGTTCATGGAACATTTTATTAATTTTATTGCTAAATAAAATAGGAAAATTCCAAAAATGTACAAAAATTTAATGGAAATTTTCTTATTTTTTTTTGCTTTTTATTGATTATTGTGTAGATTTTTTTTAATTTCCTATTGATAAAAAAACATATTTTTTGGAAAACTTTGCAATTGTTTTTGCGGATATTCATTTATTTTTTTTTGAATATTTTTTTCGTGGAACATTTTGATTTCATTATGGATAGTTCTTTTTTTATAATTTTGCTTTTAAAAGTGCTAATTTATTTTTGTTTTGAGGAAAATTCTCAATTGTTTATGGAAATTTTGCATTATTTATGGAAATTTTATATTTATTTATTACGTGCTCATACCCTTCTTTTTTGGCAATTTCCTATTTTTATGGAAAATTTCTAATTTTTCAAGGACTGTCAAAGTTTATTTTGATATACTTCAGAAACTGCTATTGGTAGAGGAGACTGGGGAGACTTGATCCCCGATGTATCACAGCCAAAAATAAATAAACATACGCGATTTCCGCACAGACTCTCTAAGAAATATAGTACAGTAGACGTTCGATAACTGCAAGTCATTTAACTGCAATGCTTTTTAACTGCAATTCGATAGTTGCAACAGTTTTGCAGTTATCGGACCGCTAAACTTCAAACTGTTGTCAAACTCAATGACAGCTGCATTGCTCTGCACATTTATATGCACTTTTATTGCATCTGACGTCGATTGACAACCGTTTGACGTCAAAAATGCGTTGCAGTTATCGAACGGCATTCGTTAACTGAAAAGTAAACATTTTGCAGTTGTCGAACGACTACTGTATTTAACTTTTCTGATGTATGACAGTCCTTAAATTATTATTGTTATTGATACACAATCGATTTTTTTGGAGTGCTGTCAACTTTTAAAATATTCGGGAGAAATTGATCCCTCTCCAAGAACTTGCTTTGTTAAAATTAGAAAGGTGCCCTCAGATTTTTAAAATATTTTTCCTTCAAAATACGCGGAGTTTTCAAATTGCTGTGAGCATACATGAACGATTTTTGTAATTGAATTCGACAGCACATGCTATTTTAAAATTTGGGGAGACTTGATCCTCTTTCTATGATATCTACGCAATAAATAATGTTTTCTGCCAACCTTCATCAAATTTGTCAAATCTACAAAAAATTAGAAGCCTGAGAACAGATTTATATATTCATGTTCTCCCATTCTTCATATGGTCGAACAATTTTCCTTAAAATGGATGCGTCCTCTCGTAGATTTGGTAACTTAAATAAAATACTGTTACATTTGTTAAAGAAATAGAGTGCAAAAATTAATTTTGTGTGTATTGGGATTTTTTTAGCGTTAAACAGTTTTTAAAATAGTAAATACTGTTTTTTTGTAGCGGTGCATCTCGCGAAGGTACCTTGGGAGATTAGGGTATCCAATCATGGTTTGAACCAAATGGCGGGTTTCAGATGAGCCGTCAAAACAAATTTGATTTATTTCATTAAGGACATAGTTGGAAGAGTACCACGATGGCAGTCAATATGGCATCGGACCTTCTACGGCTCAACCCCACACCTCCCGCACTTCTTCCCCACCAACATTCGAATTCATCGAACAGCTTCGAACAAAAGTTTAATATTCAAATTACTAACCTGTTCACATCATATTTATTCACTTCCCGTGATAATGAACATGTTTATCCAAAGAGTCCTACACTGAGGAAAATGGACGCATCATTTTCAATCAAACGCCTTATGAAAATTTGCCACAAGGAATCGGTATGAATTTCAATATGTTGCCTTATGAATGACGATTTTCATTTAAAAAAAAGTAAAGTGCTGCAACTGGGTTCGAACCATGGACGTCGGGGTCGGGAGGCCGGTATGTAGACCACACGCCCATCGACGCTTGATTACTCGGGAAGTTAACTGCGTATAACAATCACTGCTGGTGAAATAATTGGTCGAAGATTCATAAGGCGCCAGTTATGAATTTCGTTATTCCAGTTCGCTGAGTGTATGTATTTTGGCTCTAATAATATTCTAAATTAGCAGTTTCGTGCCAATTTATTAGCCGTTCGCGATTTGGTGGGTTTATCACTGCACTTCACTTCTTCTCAAAGGGCACTGAAAAAATCAAGTTTTTACTCACTTCTCCGCACATGAGCAGCCCGAAATGTTGATGGAATGCAAATTAAACATCACTTTTCGAAATCAGTCACTTGTTCAAACCGAAAATTTAATATAAACTGCTATTTTTGCCCGAAAAAACGATTGAAAACTGATCGCGGAGCGAATGTCAACAACGGCACCGGCAGCAGCAAACTAATAACTAGGGTGGTTCAAAAAATAATTTTGCTCTGCCACGCTCAGTCGAATATGATTTATAATTTGGGTGTCATCCGATAGTTTGGGCTGGTCTGAATAGAAGCTTACCGTGCACTAGTCGTTTCAGCTTTGTATGACAGTTGATATGGTGAGCTTGAATTTAACATAATTCTGATTCTGACGCTCCGTCATTGGGCGATGGCGAGGGGGGAGACCATATGACTGGAAGAAATATTCAAGAGCTTTAACTACATAGACAATCTATATTGAATGGTCGTTGTGGGAGTGGGAGTCGATTTTAATCGAGGTTGCGAATCTTTAACATGATAATTGGGCTTCTCAGAAGGCAAACGTGCAATTCAACAAAATATGTACCCAGAATTTGTCTGTGGTATCTATCGCACCAGGGGCAGATACTTCTAGTCTAGTCTAGTCTACACTATCGCACCAGGGGCAGATGCTTCAAACAAATAAAAATAATATAAAATATATATAGCGTATAAAATGCTATTTTTGCGTTACGAAATCAATGGATCTTTCCTGCGATGCGGTTTTCGTTCAGTGAAGTCTCTGGAATGTTGCTTTCAGCTATGCGGGTTCTCTTTTCGCCAGCGTTTGGAGAGGAGGCACTTTAGCCAGCGTAATAAAAGGTTCAGTTTCCCATACTAGTTTTCATATAAACTTGAATCGACTTGCGTTCAACCAGTTTTTGTTCAAATCGGTTTTTGGAGGACACTCGGAGCATGGGACGGAATCGAGTGAGCGTGGTGGTGCTGGGTCGTTTTTGAACCACCCTACTATTATTTTGTTTTTTATAAATACGACACCAACACTACTACAGTATATGACATTTTTTATTGTACCAATACTTTCAAAGCTTTGTTTTGGTACTCAACCCACCTTCACCTTAAAGGGACATGTTACAACTGCGATTTCTAGTTTATATAGAAGCTTAGTTCATTATCTTTCTAGAAACATCCTGAGTGCACATATTTATGCTTAGTTTCATTGAAAAAAATTAATAATTACATAACTTTGATTCGTACCATGGTTTGAACTACACTGTTCATGGTTTGAACTAAATTCGTACCATGGTTTGAACTACTGCAGCAGCTCCTAAATATAATACTAATCACATGCATGAAACGCTGAGGAAATCTATAGAAAAGCAAATTTGTTTTACTATTCATCTTCTCGCATTAGATTAGTAACTCGAAACGTGTGAAAATCGTCTCAATTATCGATATGAAAATTGCGATTTTTTCATATTGGAAATGTAAACAAAATACTCCAGCTAGGCGCATGCAGCGCTCCTAGTGGACAGCGGCAGAACATGACTGCATTTACAAGTTCAAACCATGGTACGAATTTAGTTCAAACCATGATCAGTTTTTACCTTGTATAAATGTTTCTCTTTTAACTATTTAAAACTGTTTCTCAATTGTATGATGATGTCAATCGATTACAGATAAAAATAGCGTTCTTTTGATATAGTGATCTAACTCCTGTGTCATAAAATGCGTTCTTTACATGCTTTTTGAAATTATGCCACTGGTCGGGGGGATTTAGCGCAAATTCAGGACGTTTTTAAATCGCTCCATTTTATTACTTAAACAATATGTACGAATGTTCAAATAAACTCTATCACTTCCAGTATACCTAAATATGCCATTCATACTGTTTTAGGTTCATTTCCTGCCAATGAGATGGTAATTTCTACTGATTTCAAAATGGTTCAAACCATGATACACTTTTCACTAGTTCAAACCATGATTGGATACCCTACATAACATGGTAAAATTTAACGTTTTCGGCGATTGACTGTTCAAACCGTTAAGACGAAGAGATCAATGTATTAACAATTGTGCTTTTTGCGGAAAATCAGTAAAAATCAACTTTTTAATTGGTTTTACGGCTTATAATGATCCTTGAACCTTTCTTTCAGGTTTGCAGAGCCCACGTTAGCTCCTTTTCCTGTAAAAGGGTTCCTTCGGGTTGCTGATGTTTTTAGATCTACTTGAGGAAACAGTAAGGCCATAAAAGTTTCCCCTGGCCTGAGCAGAATATTTAATATGGTCATTACATCAGTTGGGCACTTCACGGTCGGACTTTGACTCTTTCTCACTGCATAGATATTAGAAAATAACAAGGCCACATTTCTGTGACGTTTGCCAAATCTACGATTCAAAAGATCTTAAAAAGTTTGCCCATCACTGATCGAAGTACTGACTATGCCCATGTCACCCACATCTTCCTTCAATGTAAGTCACGACAAATCCACATTTTTTTTATCTTTATTAGGGAGACCTTCAGCCCGAGGCTGGCTCGTCTCCGAAATCCACAATTTATTATTATTTATAGTAAATTAAGTGAATTACGAAACCACTTTTGATTTTTGTGGACTTTTTTTGTCTTTATTTTAGTGATTTTTTATTTTATAAATAAGTTCATCACTATCTAATACTAAAGAGAAAGGAGTTAAAGGAACTCTTTCTATCGTGCCCAACCTAAGAAGTCACGCCATCGCTTGGTTGCATTGTCTTATATATAACAGATTGAATATTTTTCTCAACGTTTAACAAACAATAACCATTTAAATAAACTACACGGAAGTTGGCAAGTACCCATTAATGGGTACTTGCGTACCCATTATGAAGAAAAGCGGCATAACTCATTTAATAAGTAAATCGCTTTTACTCATTTATGAGTACTCGAATGAAACTTCACAAAATGGGTATTTCGTACCCGTCGGTTCCACAATAATAAATGCGTAAAAATAACTCATCACCTTGTTTTTCCTTTTCTTGGGAATTCCCATGGATTTAAAGGATTTCCACAAACAGATATCACAATTTAAAAAAATAAAACAAGGTTAGTTATTTAGTCATGCATTTTACATTAGACTGCTACATTATAAACTTTTAGTGGGCTACTTGACTCTGCCGCGAGATGCTCTTTCCGGCCATTGCTTGTTACTCCCCGCTGCAGCTGCTTCTTCCAGAAGCATACAAAAATCGGAACTACCGACATCACTTAACTGTAGCAGGTTAAATACGGCACAATCGTTTCTTGTCCGGTGCATCCAGCGCCCAAAAAATGATGCAAAATCAGTGCACATGAAATTTTTGCAACAAACAAAAATAATACACTGTTACCGATTCCATTTGTAGTTCTTCGAAGTAACTTATTGGTAGGAACTTACCTTTGTTGGTTTTTACACATTTCTAAGAAAAGAAAATATTCTTTTTTTTTGTTCTTTATTAAAAAGGGCTTGCAGCCGTCTGCTGGCTGACCTCTTGAAAACATTCTTTTGCTGACTAAATTTATATTTTTTCTGCCCGGTGCAAACATGTTATCTTAACAGCTAGAAAAAAGGCCGAATTTCAATAAACACTTCCGAGTACTGTTTACCCATTATTCTTACGAGAAGAATTATATTGAAATGGGGCTAATGTACCCTTTTTCTGGTTAATTAAATATACCCATTTTTTGACATGTCAGTACTTGATCAAAAAATGGGAGAATAAAACTCCTTTAATGAGTACTTCCAATCTTCCGTGTAAAGGATTTAACTATTACGAAGCCATGCGTTGTAGCCTATTATAGGAGAGTTCACCTTATTTCAATTTAGTTGACTACCAGTTATTGGTTATACCAATACGGTATTTAGGTTCCACTTACGACGTATTTGTATTTTGACGCATCTGTAGTGGTAGGCAAGGCGTGAAAAATCAATTGGTTGGAAATTTTAGGCAGTTTTTCATGATAGGTATGTGTAGAATTCCTTAGCCGTGCGGTAAGACGCGCCTCAACTAGTTTGAGGGTATCGTTGTATGGTTGGTTTTGTGTATCAGGAGGTGGTGGAGAGCGAGTGGCAAGCGCAATTTTAAATTTCGCTATCTCCTTATCCTTTTCTTTGACGATTCGTGTCAATTCATCGAGTTTGCGGTTCAATTCGTCGATGGCAGCGTTAGTGACTCTTTCAATGGTTTAGGCGTATGATCTTGGACCATGGTTTAGATCGTAGACCTTCCTAGCCGCCGGATACGGCAGTCCCTGGTCTACTTTAATCCGCTGAATGTCGTTCTCACGTTTGTAGGAAGGACAAGCTCGGCTCGAGATGCTATGATCTTTTGTATCACATACTTTGCAGTAGTTGATGCGGGAGCACGAAAGGTCTTCTGGAATTGGGTGGTCTTCTGAACATTTACCGCTAGTAGGGGACTTTTGTTGATATCTGGTCTTAGTGTGCCCAAAAGTCCAGCAATTAAAGCACTGCTTTGAGCTCGGGTAGTAAGGCCTAGCCAATGCAGCGAATATAGCCAAAATCAACGAATTCCGGAAAACATGTTCCACGACACTATAGGATTATAACTGGCGTGTTTTCACGCCCTTATCCACTTCGGCGAGTAATTCGGTGGACCTCCTTAACTCTCTGTGGTGCTAATTCGGCTGCTAATTCATCCTCGGTCATATTAATGACATCCCGGCAGTTCACCACACATCGGGTAGTGTTGAGGGTTGGGTGCTCGCATATGGTGATGGGGGTGTTATCTAGCAGCATTTGCATTCCTTATAACCGTTTAACCTGGGCTAATCTCCTTACCTTTAGGGCGTAGGATTTACCGCCAGATTCGCTGAACGCTCCTTCTATTTTCCCTGCATAGACCTCAATGGATTTCCGAATGACGAAATGGATGTTTGGTAGCGGTGCATCGTTCTTACCGCTCATCCGCAGTAAGTGCAGTTCACCGTAGCTTTTTTCTGGATCCATAGGGTAAGACGGTATAATCCGCCCCACCTGGCCAAAACGCCCCTCTTTGATTTCTAGAAAACTATAACTAACTGAGGGCCAAAATCAGTTGGTACCTATAAATATTTGTAAAACCATCGTACTATGTGAATTTGGAAGTATTTTTGTATTACATAATGAAAATAATAGCAAAATACAAAAAGTGACAGTTTTGATGTAACTTTTTATGTTTGTTTGCTCAACATTCTGGAGCGACGCTAGCATACTGTCCGCAAAACTTGCACGGGAACACTCAGTTGGGCAACAAAATAACTTTTCTCAGTGGTTAATATGATATAAAATTGCTTCCATCTTCAAAAACGTAACGATTTTCAAAAATATGTTTCACTGGCCAAAACGCCCCAGTGTAGGCAGGACGATATGCCCTTACCAACTGGACACAAGCGCGGCGAGCTTGCAGCAGTTGCTTCCAAATTGTATGGAAATTATTGAAATGTAATTAAAACCTGATTGAATGGACTTATGTTGGTTTTTTAATGTCGGGCACATCAGAATTTGTAACCTTTTTATTATGGGATTGATGAAATACTAATGAAGGGCTATGGAACGTCTCTGGCTAAGGTGGGGCGTATTGCCCAGGCACCTTTTGAAATCCATTTTTTCACGACTTTTCAAAAAGGCATTATTACGTGTTATCTGTAATATTTTTATATGACTACTCACGGGCAATGCATTTGCGACTTCTTGTACTACCAAATAACACAAAGTTTGCATAAATTGCGATGAAAAGTAAAAAGTTATCAAGGTTTTGCCTTAGGGGGGGGGGCATATTATACCGTCTTACCCTATAGCTGGGCAAAGTGGGTGTAGCAAACCAGCGCGAAAAATTCCACATTTTGAAGAAACATCAGACATTTTGGCGAGGCAAAACGACCTAGAGGCACTAACCTACAATGTAAATACTTGCGTTTCCACGTACTATCCATACCAGAATGCTGATTCGCCGACGCGTGGTGCTTTGTTCCCTAGGAGGAGTTTTTCGGCAACAGAATATCACCACTTTTTTGAAACGTGAATATTATCAATGTGATTGAGATTTTTGACAATTTTTGAATGGCATCAACTTGCTATCTCGTTTAACTGAAGCATAATGTAAAAATACCCATGAATAGCGTTACAGATAAGACAATAATGCAGTGTTTGCTCAGCTAGGGCATATTGCCCCCCCCCCTTCCCCTACTGTTTCCCGCACGGTAAAAAGCTGAATGGAGTATCTTCAGGACAACGATCGATGGAGACGGATGGTGTTTTAGACCTCTCGACAGGCGTTCTCCCGTGTGGTTCTTTGATAGATAGAAACAGCTGGATTTTTTGTCAGACCTGGCTATCCGACGCTTCTCCTACGTTCCGCTTTGTGCGAGTATTCCGCTCACTATCCCTGTCCGCCTTGCAACACTGCGATGCCGAGTCACGATACGGGAAGCCGGACCCGATGCTCTTGACTTCCTCCTTTTGTCATTCGATCTTCCGTTCACGGTCTTCCACTTTAAAGTCCACTTCGCTCAAGTGATCATCCCGCTTCTCGCATTGTTCTCTCTGCCGGGCACCCGATTCACGCACTGATGGCGGTGAGTAGGGGAAGAGGCCCCAAAACGAACGCCCCCCCCCCCGGGGCAAAACGACTTTCAGGTATTCACTTATATTTACCATGTTTGAGATAGCCTTAATCAAACTAGAAAACTAGAAACTTTGTAGGTTAGGCGAAAAAAGTATCAAAACGATAAATGGGAATGTAGGAAAAACTGACATTTTCCACATTTTGATGAAACATCTAACATTTCGGCGAGGCAAAACGCCCTAGTGGAACTATCCTACAATACCAGAATGCTGATGCGCCGACGCGGTAGGGGAAGAGGCCCCAAAACGCCCCCCCGATGCAAAACGCCTTTTGTGGTTTCCGTCATATTTACCGTCATTAAGATGGCCGTGACAAAACCATATCTAAAATAATGTAGGTTAGGCGAAAAAAGTTTCAAAATAGTGTATGGGAAGGTCGGAAAAACCGAAAATTTCCACATTTTGGAGAAATATCTAACATTTTGGCGAGGCAAAACGCCCTAGCGGCGCTAACCTACAATGTACTTGCGTCTCCACGCACTATCCATACCAGAATGCTGATTCGCCGACGCATGGTACTTTGTTCCCTAGTAGTTGCCAGCTAAAAGGTGTTTTGCCTCATGAGTTTTCCGGCAACAGAATATCACCACTTTTTTGAAATGTGAATATTACCAATATGATTGAGATTTTTGACAATTTTTGAATGACATCAACCAGCTATCTTGTTTAACTGTTGCATAATGTAAAAATACCCATGAATAGCGTTACAAATGAGACAATAAAGCAGTGTTTGCTTAGCTAGGGCATTTTGAGACCCCCCCCCACTCCCCTACGTTGTTCCCTAAGAGCTGCCGGCCAAAAGGCGTTTTGCCTCATGAGTTTTCCGGCAACGAAATATCACCACTTTTTTTAAATGTGAATATTATCAATATGATTGAGTTTTTTTTTCTAATTTTAATATGGCATCAGCTAGCTATATTGTTTAACTGTTGCGTGAGGCAGAAACACACATGAAAATCATTATAGCTAAGGCATAAAAGCACTCTATGCTTAGCTAGGGTATATTGCCCCTCCTTCCCCTGTAGGGTGAGTAGTAGTAGTATTTTCTCACTCTCCAGACCCGGGGTCAACCCGGGTCAGATTGTAGTCAAGCACTAACGCTACCTTGGCTTGGCTTCACTTTAGTGATAATAATCAAAAAGATCACTTTCTCTCTTCGGCCTGCATGGGCAAGAACAAATGGCCAGAAATCGGTCCTTCGGTAAAAAAACTGCACAAGTACACCACGGAACAGTAACTACTTAGACGGATAGTTTAAAATTAACGGACATAAAAACAGATTAAAATTGAAACGAACGACACCATACAAGATAAAATGAAACTCAAAGCAAGAGCGCTGCGAAAACAGTTCTTGTCGCGCCAAAAGCTAACGAGTACTGGGATGTTTGTGTATTATACTAACGTTGTTCGGAAATTCCTTTGCGATTGTTTATGGTTTTCGGAAGATCCTCTAGATATTCCTTCAAGAATTTCTTAGGAAATTTCTACAAAAAAAATCATTAAAAACTGAATTGGAGTTTTTTTGAACTCCTGCATGATTACTTTTGGGATTTTTTTGTGAAATTCATTAAGAAATAGTTTGGGAAATCCTTCAGATTTTTTTTTTTAATTTTTGGCAAATTCCCTTGAAAATCCCAATAAAATTTATTTTATGAACTTGTTTAGAAATTTCTTTAAAAATATTTTCGGGATTCGTTTAGGAATTCTTCCTTGAGCTCTTTTGAGAAAATTCTGAACGATTTTCTTCAGGAATTCCTTCTGGAGTGTTTTTGAAACTGTTCCGTGAAATTATCTCAGACTTCCGATACGGAAGTTTGTTTACAATTTTGTATGCCAATTTAAAAAAATCAAAATTCTTTCGCAAATCCCTTTAAAAATTTCTTCGGAAGCTCCTGAAGGAATTCTTTTAAGAATTTCTTCGGACATTTCTTGAAGAATTTTTCTGATTTAGTATTTTTTTTCAGACATTCCTTTCAAAGTTTCTAATCAAAACCATTTAGCATTTTTTCAAAAACTAATTTTATAAATTTCCTCGGATTTTTTTTTGGGAAATCGGAAATTTGGAAACTCCTCCAAGAATAATATAAATTCCTCCGTGAATATTCTCGGAAAATTGTAGCGAGTCGCGTAAGTTTTCTGAAAATTTAATTATAAGATGGGTTTTTTTATGTCTTTATTAGGGAGACTTTCAGCCCGAGGCTGGCTCGTCTCCGATTATAAGATGTGGTAAAGGATGATGCAATCATTGCACTGATTGCTCCAGATAGTCTCCAGATAAATGCTAACAGAATAGTTGAAAAGCTGGTAAGGATCCAGGTGGAATATAAAGCCATATATATAAGAAGTAAAAATCACGGTGCTAGGTTTTGAAACAGTCCAGTTAACAGCGCAAATGCATGCATAAACAGAAATCGTGGCTATGAACTTTATTTAAAAGGGTGTGATTGTTTTCAATCTCGATTCTAGACATTTTAAACGTCTCTCAAAATAATATACATGAAGATCATAGTCGTCGGTAACGAGACGAACATAAAAAAATTAAATAAAAAAAAAGTCGTCGGAACGAAGCTCAATGTAAAAATCAATTGACTTCATAAATAGTCTTGTGCATTTTTTATGCTATACGGAATACAGTCAGGGATGGTTTAAAACATTAAGAGAGAATTTGACTCACTTGCAAATAACTCATTCTAGAAGCTGGATTTCGAATATTGATTTTATGGTGAACTTTGAGGGCAATGTTTTTCTACAACTTTATGTACTTAATATACTTTACATTGTTCGAAGTCCAATAGTTACAGGATAAGATTTAACTTTTCAACAAAAAATGTCGAAAAACATAGTACTACAAATCCCTTGTAAAACGTATTTTAAGATTCTGTAATAAGTTGTTGACAAATGAATCAAATTTAGACTAAATGATTGGAGCCATCCTTGGATACTATAAAACCAAAAAAATGATAAAGACAAATTAATATCCCTTTCATGTTTTTCGAACATATGTATGATTCAAAAAAGGAATAATAATTTCGTTTATGTCAACTGGAACAACAAGTATTTTGTGTCTTGTGGACAAATGTTGATTCAAAAGCATCAATTCAACATTAATTTTTGATGGTTTCAAAAGTTTCTATGTCAAACGGAGAACAACCCATATGACCGAATGGTTGATTCGGGTGTTTGGTCCTTCAAGGCGAATGCTCTCTATGGGCATATCGTGTAGTCGAACAAATGTAATTCAGGATTTGAAAAAATAAATGAAGATCGTAGATCAGCCATGAAAATTCGAAGATATGTGATAAAATCTTGTAACGTTTTTAGGATCACTCCTATGTTGTTAAAAATGTATTATTAAACAAAAACATCGCTCCAAAAGTCAGTTTGTGGAACGAACTTCTGGCTAATGAGCGAAGCTGGGACTGGGACTAACTGATCAGCTACATTCTTCGTATTGAGTAAAATATATTCTTTGAAAACAGTCCATTTCCCGAGTTACATGTACGCGCGTACCCTTGTCCTCGGTGGCATCAACCTCTAGCATAGATATACTTTTGATTGATATGAAACACGTTTCATTTCTTTGTTCTATGCGCTTGTTGCGCTTTGGCTTATTATGAATTGAGATTGATGTCAGCTCAAACTGCTTTAGTAGGTGTTTGATGTGGCACGCGTCCTCCTGTATAATATGTTTATTATGTCCATCGGTGACTGTCGAATTGATTTGAATTACATGGTACGTGAACATGGCATAGAAGTGACGAAGTGGAATAAGTTTGTTAGACCCACATACTAAATATGAACAACAAACGCTGCACGACTATTTGCATGAGGGAAAAGGAATGCCCATCGAACAAGGTGATCTTTCAAGGTGCTTGAAATCACTATCCATGTACAACAAATGTAATCGTTCCGATCAACTGATTTTTGATCGTGAGTATTTGAGGATCGCAAGGTGATTGGTAACCTTGATTGGTGTGTGACTTTATAAAATGTGAGAATGTTATTTTATTCCATGCTAGAAAATGCTGGCTAAAAGTGATGGAAAACTAAGAATTGTTACTTAATGCCAAATTTAAACAGCATGCCAATCATAGAATATCCTATTTGAGCACATTTAATGGTACAAATAAACCAGTTTATTTATTTTCAAGCTCAATGCTGTAGTTATTTAAATGAACTTCGTTCAATCGACGACGAATAAAACGTTTTATTAAGTTATGCTTTACAGTACACCAATACCTCCACCATTGCCACCACCGGTAACACACAACAGACCTTCAAGTGACTTGAAATTCTTATGCAGATCAATCGCTCCACAAATAGCCAAACAAATGCAAACTCGTGAACATAGACAAATAATTACCTCTCTGCCGGTAGGACTTGTCCCGATAGAACGAATCAACGTGCTCCGATTCGCCCGACTGCAGCGATTCAATGTCAATGTGATCATTATCCAACGAGCCCCCCAGATCCTCATACTGATCCAAATCCCCCTCGGCGTCATCGTAGTCCTCGTCGTCGGTTTGTCCCCGGTGACGTTGCTGCTGAATCGATTCTTCGTCCCCATCCAATGCATCGCTGAACAGACTATACCGACTGTCGGCCCCTTTCAGCAATGGGTTGCCACTTAGAGTGGCATTCTGCTGCCGGACGTCCCGCACCGAACCGGACGGGAGCGATTTCAGCAGGATTTCGTCCACCGATGGCACACGAATCTGGGGCTTACGCTCCGGATGTAATCGCCGCTCGAGGTAGCGTTGTAGGATTTTCTGCGTTATCAGATTCTGCCGTTGAATCTCGAGCACTTGAGGATCCACGTCTAGATATAGGTGAAAATCCAAACATAAAGGGAAGGATGGGATCGGGAAAAGGTGGGAAAGAGAGAGAGAAAAGAGAAAATTTTGTATTTCAGTCACTTGAAGCTGGCCTAAAAGCACTTATTGATAAATTAGTTGATACTACGACTTGGGCCCATTCACAATCAGTGCAACTCCTTACGGGGTGGAACGAGGCATATCAAGTAACAGTTACAGTTTTACATATATTTTGCTTCGTAGGAATAAAATGTTTTATGAGGAGGTAAACAGTAGTCTAAAATTATTTATTACATTATATGATTTGCGAATGAGCCCCTCACTAATGCTTGAGTTAGAAATAATTTTGAAATTGAATCTGATCTAAGTAAGATAGATCTGATAGTTGTTCTGGCAGCTACACTCTTTAGCTAAGTCACAAAAGACTCATCTACATACAGGGGTTAGACAAAAAGGTTAAGATAGGCAAAAAATTGTCGAAGTTCAAATCAGCATAACTTTGCGTAGAATGATTAGAGATGTCGTAAAATCCCGATTAATCGATTAGTTACTAATCGATTACTCTTGATTCTTGTCGATTATTGAATCGATTAATCATTGTATAGTAATCGATTCAAAATTAATCGATTATCACAACGATGCATCGATTAATCGAAATAATCAATTAATTTTCGACACCCTTATGATGTCGTAAAATTCTGATTAATCGATTAGTAACTAGTCGATTACTCACGATTCCTCTCGATTATTGAATCGATTAATCGTTGGGTAATAATCGATTCAAAATTAATCGATTATCACAACGATGAATCGATTAATCGAAGTAATCGATTAATTTGCGACATCTCTAAGAATGATCCGATTTTGATCAAACTGGGACCATCGGACGCGGAAACTCTTCTGGTATACTGGCCCTATGTGAAACCTCTGATTGGCCCTTGGCCACCGGTGGTGTTCCGGGTTTTCCGAGGGTATGCTAAAAATTCATTTTTTCTGCTGCTTGTCATTTTATATGACGTTTGCTGCCATCATGTTTTATGTTTTCCCCAGAAACTAGAACTCTCGCTTAACTTTTCAAAAGGACCTAAGTAACATTTTTTTCATGAATTTATTTGAATAGCGCAATCAACAGAACAACATGAAAGCTATTGATTGCTATATTCAAATTAATTCATGAAAAAAATGTTACTTAGGACCTTTTGAAAAGTTAAGCGAGAACTAATATACTGAACAATGCTGGCTGCAGATCGAAAATCCGTTAGATATACGCAGAGATATGGCCATTTTCGTGAAAACGATACGGGATTGGCCATACACCCTGAACAAATGTCAGTTTCGCAGAACTTCCGGAACCTGTTACAAATTGGCCAAAGAGTCTTACAGTCCTCAAAATATATCTCTAATAAAGATCCTATATTCATCGTCTTGGGAAAACATTAATTTTGACACCCATATATGCATGGTTCCAGATGGTGCCAAAACCGGCCCCTCCTGGGAAGCCCATGGAACCTGCTATAAGGGTGGCAGTGGACACTATCATTCTGGAAATGTTTCTGTAATCATCGTCTCGCAAATCCATGAAGTCAGATACTCATATTTGCATTATTCCGACATGTTATTATTTCATCATGTTCCCGGTACCGTTTTTACGGAAATGGCCGTATCTCTGTGTAGTTTAGATGGATTCTCGATCTACAGCCACCATTGGCCGGCATATTAGTTCTAGTTTTCGGAGAAAGCATAAAACGTGACGAAAGTTAACGTCACATAAAATGACAGGCAGTGGAAAAAATGCATCTTTAACATACCCTCGGAAAACCCGCACAGAAAAAAATAATGAAAAGTAATCAGCGCGTAAAAAATAAAGACGTGGAACATTACACTATTCTGGGCGTACATGGATCTTTTCCTACAAGTTCGCCCTAAATGTATGCAATTTACATAGCATTATGACACATACTGGTATAAAAAGTGACATAATGCAATACAAATTGCATACATTCAGGTGATAATATCGTTTAAATTTACGCTCTTTTTTTAATTCCCTTTATGTGCGTTACTTTCGTGTAAATTTCAACAACTTTTTCTATCTGTGCGAAACATTTCCGGTGGCCAAGGACCGATCTCAGGTTTTGCAGGGGGACAGTATACTGGAAGATTGTCCGCTTCTGATGGTCCTGGTTTTATCAAAATCGGATTATTCGCAAAGTTATGATTATTTGAATTTCGACTTATTTTTACCTATCTCAACCTTTTTGTCTAATCCCTGTACATGTGCAGTAAATGTTCTTTTTTTATTTTTGTTTCTGGAATAAATTAGGCTAGAAGCACTATATTTCGCCAGCCTAATCTTAGGTTTATCTCTAAAATTGTCGCAAAATGTAAAATATTATATGGTAAATTCGGGTGAGATGCCACACCTTTTAAAAAATCGACATTTCTCCAAAACAAAACGTTAAATTGAAACTCTTCTTATTATTTTTGATAGTTCAGGGATCCTACTACATTGTGTAGGAATAATTTGCAATACAAATAACATCGGACTGAACTATGTATTTATATTCGAATAAAAAAGTAAAATCCGGGTGAGACGCCACATCTCAGGGAGAGACGCCACACGTAGAAAATCTTGGAGAAGTGAGATTATAATTTGTTTTTGGCGTTGAACGTACTTTTTCAGAAAAGTATAATCATTTATATTTGTATTTGAACAACAAACAAATTTCTTCGCGTAAATAATGTCTTATGTCTACTGAATTACAATACATAGTCGAGGATATTACTAGACCAACATTTCAAAAGGGCGTAACAGCCAAAATTTATTCCTTCTGATTTTTCGTCTATATATAGCTCTATATATGTGGACAAAGAATCAGAAGGAATAAATTTTGGCTGTTACGCCCTTTTCAAATGTTGGTCTAGATTAGTCAATAATAGACTTTTACTTTGTTTTTTTTCTCCCACAATCCACAATCCTACCGATTGCAAGGGATGGTTGCAACATCACTATTATTTCTACTTGAAACATAAATTGCTTCAAAACATAACCTACACGGAAGAAATAAACTACCCAATAGTGAGTTCAATTCACCCAACCTCGAACATCCGTACGGGAAGCCAAAATTGAGTAAATGGGGTCGAAGTAGTTTTCCTTTACTCCCATGTTAAAAAAGTACTCAACGGAAAATTTATTTACCCAAATGGAGGTATATTTCACTCAATTTCGACTTCAGGTAATAGAACTCAAAATTGGCTTCCCGTATTGAACTGGCGTCGTTGGATTGTTTCGCTCTTTTGTTTTTGACAACAGAAGAAAGAGTGGATGAAAGAGAAGAGAAAAAATAACTCAAAAGTAAGTTTTAAAAAAAACTCAACGCTGGGTACTTTTTTTTCTTCCGTGTACAAGGTTTTTAGAGGATTCAAATAATAAACATAAAATCTTCATTAAAAAATTGCGTTAGCAATTTTACGGCGTAAATAAAAATGTTTTACCGTCAATCTCTACAAAAGACACCTTCTCATATACATTTGCGCCAATAAGTCAAATCTGTTCTACCAGATCTCTAAAGTGCGGCATCTATACCAACGCGGCATCTCACCCGGGTTTACCCTAGTTATTGTGAACGTTTCGGGATTATTATTAAGGTACACTGGGGGAAGTGGAGAAGGAAAAGTCGATAGCTCATTCTAAAATTATTGTAAAACCAATTTGTATGATCTAAATGCAATTAATCATTATGGGGCACCAAAAACAGTCAATTATGCACCAATTTTGTGGTAATTCATACCATTTTGGTTTGAAAATTAGGTTCCAAGGAATTCTTGTAATACAGGGGTTAGACAAAAAGGTTGAGATAGGCGAAATTTTGTCGAAGTTCAAATCAGAAGAACATTGCGTAGAGTGATCCGATTTTGATAAAACCGGGACCATCGGACGCGAAAACTCTTCTGGTATACTGTTCTCATGAAAAACCTAAGATAGTCTCTTGGCCACCGGAGATGTTCCGGGTTTTTCGAGGGTATGTTAAAAATGCATTTTTTCTTCTGCTTGGCATTTTATGTAACGTTTGCTGTCATCATGTTTCATGCTTTCCCCAAAAACTAGAACTAATATGCTGACCAATGCTGGCTGCAGATCGAAAATTCGTTGGGTATACGCAGAGTTATGGCCATTTTCGTGAAAACGGTGCGGAATTGGCCATACATCCCAAACAAATGTCACTTTGCCAGAACACCCGGCACCTGTTACAAATTGGCCAAACAGTCTCACAGTCCTCAAAATGTATCTTTAATAAAGATCCTATATTCATCGTTTTGGGAAAACATGAATTTTGACACCCATATATGCATGGTTCCAGATGGTGCCAGAACCGGCACCTCCTGGAAGGTCCATTGAACCTGCTATAAGGGTGGCAGTGGACATTATTATTTTGGAAATGTTTCTGTAAGCATCATCTCGCAAAGCCATGAAGTAGATACCCATATTCGCATTATTCCGATTTGTTATCTTTTTATCGTTATCGTTATCGTTTTTACGGAAATGGTCATATTTCTGCGTATTATTTATGGATTCTCGATCTACAGCCAGCATTGGACGGCATATTAGTTCAAGTTCCTGTAGAAAGCATAGAACATGATGAAAGTAAACGTCACATAAAATGACACGCAGTGCAAAAAACGCATTTTGAACATACCATCGGAAAATCCGGAACATCTCCGGTGGCCAATGGCCAATCTGAGATTCTGCATAGGGACAGTATATGAGAAGAGTTTCCGCGTCCGATGGTCCCGGTTTTATCAAAATCGGATTTTTCTAGGCAAAGTTATGCTGATTAGTATATCAAGAAAATTTTGCCTATCTCAACCTTTTTGTCTAACCCCTGTAGCTAGGGGATGGCTGATTTTGCTTTCTAGAACACGTATGTAAAGTGTATGTAAAGACTGTATCTAGACCAACATTTGAAAAGGGCGTAACAGCCACTATGCACTCAAAATTAATCAATTTTTTTTTCTCACTAAGGGGAAATTATTTTTTTGTTTTTTTATGCCGAAGGGCTCAAATTTTTTTTAAATTTTTATGTTTTTGTAACTAAACCTTTACACGTTGTATTTTGAATTCATGCGGTACCGCGTAATAATAACCACGTAGAAATAAACCTCAGCGTAATCAACATTGCCTAGCAAACTGATAATTTTCTCCGTAAATCTGATCTCAAAAGTTTTCAAAGTTACAAAAAAATCAAAACTTTGATAGTAAAATTTTGAGCACCCCTACACCATGTCCGATGGAGCTCAAATTTGAATTTTGCATAGGGGCATATTTTAGAGCTTGGGAAATGTTTGCGTAACGTCAGGTTTTTAAATTCGATAGAAATTGTTTTCGCCATAAGAATTTTTTTCGAAGTCCCAAAACAGTCGATTTTTTTCAAAAAATAATTTTTAAAGTTTCATGCATTTTGAGTCCTTTGGCATCAAAATAAAAAAATAAAAATTTCCCCCTTGTGAGAAAAAAAAAGTTTTTTTGATCAATTTTGAGCATTCCTAAATCATGTCCGATTTAGCTCAAATTTTGCATAGGGGGATATTTTTGGCTACGAAAACGTTTGCATATCGTCCGGTGTTAAAATTCGATGAAAAAACATTTCATCATCATCATCAAGTCCCAAAAATAGTCCATGAAATTTTTTTTTTTCAATTTTTTTTTTAAACAACGCTAGATCTCGACGTTTCATGCATTTCTAAGTCATTTGGCATCAAAAACAAAAATTCGATTTTTGACTTTTCTTTTCATAATAAAACTTGTGAGCAATGTCGTTTTTTGAAATTCGATGACAATTTTTCCCCATACATTTCATTGGCACCTAATATGTTTATGCAATCATTATTTTAGACTGAATCAATACATTCAGATATATGGAATTTTTCACATTTTTAATATTCCCATCGCAGTGCTGATGCAGTGAATTTAAGCCCTCTCACAGCACATCCCGAGCAGGAGAAATTACCTCAATAATACCTCATTTTGTAGGCCTGGCCGCTTTTATGTTTGAACTACATTCATGATGTGCTTTAAACATTAATAATGACAAGAAAAGTGATAGATGTTGTCGAGGCTATCACTTTCCAGGATTCTTTCACGAACTGACTGTGTATGTGTACTAGACTAGACTAGCCTTACATAATAGGTAAAATATCAAAAAAATAATACCAAAAATTAATATGCAAAATACCTTAGGCATGACATGCTTTACCTAAACATAATAATTTATTATGCGTTTAGTATTGAAATACCTAAGCATGTTGGGCAGCCCTTACTTTGCACCGTTCAATGTGCAAAAACGATCCATAAATAACATCTGAATGTTTCATAAAACGCTACCATAAATCCATAAAACAGTTTGAGAGATTCCATAAAGAATATTTTTATGATCCATAAAACTTTGAAAAATTATCCATAAAATCTATATTTTGATCCATAAAATTTCAAATTTGCGCATTTTTTATCGTGTTGATGATCCATAATTTTAGTAATATGATCCATAATTTTGGTCATATGATCCATAATTTTGATAATGTAATCCATAATGCTTGGAAAGAAGGCCAATGAAACTATATTAATTGATCCACACATTTTATAAAATCTATGGATCATTTATCAAAGTTTATGGATCATAGGGTAAATGATGTATCTTGGACAAGCGCAGGACATTCATTAGAAAATATATCGAGATTGAATAGTATAAAACAATTGAAACCCACTAGGTTCATCCAAATACATAACCTATGATTAGTCTTGTATCTCCATTGCCCAATTTTTGAGTAAATTACGTTTACTAGGTGTAAACTGTGATAAACAGCGAACTGAAATATTTTCTTTTTGGACATCAAATATATAATTTCGACATGAAAAATGCATATATTTTGGACAGAGTCATTTTCTCCTAATTTAAAAATGGCCACCTACAGATCTCAATGGTATGACCTACCTACACGTATCCACATTCATTTAAATGCATTTATTTGCTTAACTGACATAGATTAAACCAGAAATTAACATTGTTTCGCAATCTTATCGATATCATTGAAAACAGCCTAAAAGTTGGCAATTACCTAATGGTTCATCCATGTACTGTACATGGGGTGACCAATAAATGTCTGATGCATAAAAACATAACTTCATTTTGGTCACTCCTTTTTCATCCGTCTCAAGTTCAATGTTAAGCGATTGGAATATGTTAGTATCTCAATTACAATTAAACTTTGGCCGCAGGACCTCAAGATTGCCGCTTGAACCAATTTAAACGTGTTTCAGGTGCATGTTACGAAGAGTCCTATAATGCATATTCTCCTGCATACTGGCGTCCAGCAGGCTCTTTGGTAGAAAGCTTTACATTTTAGATAATTTTAAAGATAAATAATAGTTGATTTGTGAATTCTCATCAGGAGACGCTAGAGTTGAGGTAAAAGTATGCAATGATCATACTTTCGATAAAAATTTTCCTACACATTATCTAAAATTGATCGAAGAAGCTCAGGCTTGTCCAAAATATGTACATGTCCAAAATATATCATTTACCCTATCACCAAAACTATGGATCATTTGAACAAAGTTATGGATAATAGGACTAAAATTATGGATCATATTACTGAAATTTTGGATCATCATCACGATAAAAAAAGCGCAAATTTGAAGTTTTATGGATCAAAATATAGTTTTTTGTGGATCATTTTCCAAAGATCTATGGATCATTTGTCATATGTTTATGGGAAAATAGCAAGAATTGTATTGTTTTTCTTGACCATGTTAATGGAACATATTTCCCTATTAATTGCTAAATTTTAGCTTAGTTATGGATCAAAAAAATATTCTTTATGGAATCTCCTGAACTATTTTATGGATTTATGGTAGCATTTTAAGGAACATTCAGATGTTATGGATCGTTTTTCATTTTTTTATGGATCCGTCTTTATTGTTTATATGCAAAAGTATGTTTTGCCAAGCATGTTGTGCCTAAAGCATTTTGCATATTAATGTTTGGTATTTTACCTCTTATGCAGGGCTAGTTCATACCAATTTCTGTTATCAAGGTCGTCGCTCCGGATTGATCAAAATGCTCGGAACGGGTGCAGTTGACCACCACAAACGTCAAAACAGAGACTAACCCGCTGGTAAGCTGGCGACCATTACTGCTCGCGGAAAACTGGATACGCGATGTACTTATACTGCCAATGTATAATTTCTATACGAATCTTTATTGTTGTTTCCTCGATTTTGTCAATCTTACTAGATTTTTTATGTTAGGAAATAATCTATGAACTATGATATAACGAACAGATTCGCTGAAGTAATGAAGAAAATCCATCCAGCCGTTTTCAAGCTGCGCGAATACAAACATCAACCAATCCATTTTTAATAAACAGAGAAGATGGTGGTAGCACATGCTGTGTCAAGTAATTTGTAACCAATGCAACCTTGCCGCATCTCAACAACAGCTGTTAGGTTGAGCGCTTAATCCGGACTCGACCTAATATTAAATCATGCGATGAGGTCCGGTCCATTAATTTTGATTTGTTTTGCACTGATTCATTTACCCTAGCTCATTTAGGCACGAGGCGGAAATGTTGATGCCGATGAAAATTCAAACAACAATAGACCTGAAGGGGTTCCATATGATATTTAACCTGCTGAAAAATCGATCAGATAATTTGATCAAGGATCCTCGTTTTTATATGAACGGATTAGTGGAATTATGAGAACACGTGGTTGTTCTACTAATGTTCAAATTATTCCAATTTTAAGCTCCTGCAAATCGATTCTCATATCAGAATATAAGCGATATTTTCATTCATTGGCTTTATTCATTGACTCCTATTAGTGTAGAGAAATATCTTAACAAAGCAATTTGATAGTATAATTTTTCACGACATAAGTCACTCATATCGATACTGTTGACCGTGTTTTGAACTACAGTAATATCCCGATTTTATCACCCCCTGGTAAATTTTGGGGTTGATGGGGTTGATAAAACAGTGCATGTGACAAAATCGTATTTTTTTTCAAGTTTTTGGTTCATTTTACTAATATGAATCATTTTATGCCTTAGAAAGGCAAAATGCGTGAACGGTACCCGTTATTTCTTGTCAAAAATGCATACAAAATCATTCCCAGGTACTCAAAAGACATTCATAATAAACTACAGGCGGTGAAAGTAATTTCATGAAAATCATTGTTGATGGCGGTATTATTTACGAAAATAAAAAGAATGACTAAAAGTTTCAATTTTTTTGGGGTGGCAAAATCGGGTCGAAAACGTGATAAAATCAGGGGTAGACAAAATCGGAGAGTGACAAAATCGGGTCAACACTGTATAAGTATACTTCCAAATCTCATCAGTTGGTTGTCAATAAGTGTGGTTTCGTATATTTTTTGCCTTTCTCGTACAACTAAGTTGTACCGAAAGGCTATCATTTCACTCCGATAATGAACTTTTTATAGAAGCCTCTGAGACCCATAGTATTATATACCAATCGACTCAGCTCGACGAGCTGAGCACATGTCTGTCTGTCCGTGTGTATGTATGTGTGTATGTGTGTGTATGTGTGTGCACAAAAGCTATAAAAAACATTAGACAACTTTTTGTATAGTAATCCTTAACCGATTTTCTCGCAACAAGTTTCATTCGACAGGGGACAAAGCCTTGTTGATCACTATTGAATTTTATAACGATCGGTCATTGCGTTTAAAAGTTATGAAGAAAATGGTACATCGAACCATATAAGCTCCATATAAGGTTGGTGTCTCAACTAAATGCGAGAAAGGCACCACCAACGCTAGGTGGATTAATCTGGGTTTTTAATGTATAGTAGATGTTACCAAAGGTCAACCTGGGCGCACCAATATTTACTAGCTGTAGGTCGTTGCCATTGTTTGGTAGCTGAAATCTTCCAACCAACTATGAGACGGAAGAAGTCCTTCCTACTGATCTGAGCTGTCGTCTTACTAAAATGTAGCAATTCTCATTTTTCTTTCTATGAGTCCTTTGAGTCCACATGTCCATTGGATTCCTTAAATTGTATTCTGTCCACTTCGATTAACCGATGTGTCACCTAAACAAGAAAGAGTCGACCCTAAGAAGCTAGTTGAGCTAGCGTGGGGCGTTTGCACGTCCAAATTACTGAATCCGAATAACTTAGGTGCACATTCCGGAAAACTTCCCGATCCAATTCCAAAGAATTTTCAATGCAAATTTAAAAAAAATATGCATCGAACAACTTGTGGAAACTAAATGTCATTTGGACGAACAAACCATTAAGCTGAAATCCATCTGGCCGAAAGTCATTGGTCCGAAAATGCTATAAAAAAAACTAATAACGGCGCCGGTCACGTCCTTACAGTGAGTAAGAAAAAAATAAGGAACATTAGTAGGTGGTTTTTGTTATTTAGATACTGTGATTACCTCTGCACCACCGCAAAAATCACAGGAAGAAGCTTTTGCTACTGGGTAGGTATCGTTGGATTTAGATTTACACCGGCCGCACGCACATCTTCCTCGATTGCACACAGCCAGCGACTGCGGGGTCTACCCCTGAGTCTCCTCCAGGTTCTCTGCATCTTTTTTGGTGGACTCTCTTTCGACATGTTTTCTATATGTCCAGCCCACTGTAATCTGCCGTATTTTATCAGCCTGCCGATGTCTGCATTTTTGTACTCTTGATACAGCTCGTGATTTATGCACAGTCTACAGACAAGGAAAAAACTAGCTCTAAACACATAGTTGATTCGTTCAGTCGCCCTGTACGCCCATGAAGTATGGACGTTAGGGTGGCTCAAATTAGTATGGGAAAAACTTTTTCAATTTTTTTGATGGGCCGCCCTCTTATTCGGTTCTATTTGATGCCCTGATGCTCTGGACAAAATTTCAGCCAAATCGGTCAACGTTTGGGCAGTGCTAAACTCGTTGGAAGTTTATATGCAAAAATGTATGCAGAAACATCCAAAAACAGTGAATTGCAGTTGGACGGCACAACTTACGATAAAGAACTATAATACTCATTCAGAACTTGAAGAATTTAATACAGAATGTTATGCAGAAAACCGCGAGAAGATTAAAGTATGCCCAGCTAAGTTATTAGCATTTCTCTGAAGTGGGGTTTGAGCAAATTTCATTTCTTTTACCTTTGAAAAGAAATAAATTCACTCCTACAACACTCCAGTAAAATGATCATATCTTTGCCTAATAAACTCTAATCTTCTCGCGGTTTTCAGCATAAAAATCTGCATTTAATTCTACAAGAACTGAATGAGTATCATTGTTGTTGATCGTAAATTGTGCTTTCCAACTGCAAATCATTGTTTTTGGATGTTTCTGCATACATTTTTCCATATAAACTTCCAACGAGTTTAGCACCGCCCAAACGTTGACCGATTTGGCTGAAATTTTGTCCAGAGCATCAGGGCATCAAGTAGAACCGAATAAGAGGGCGGCCCATTAAACATTTGGAAAAAGTGTTTTTTGAGCCACCCTAATGGACGTATAAAAATGCAGACTATCGAATTCTTGGAGAGTTTGGGTGGAAATGCTTGGCAGCGTGGTAGAAAATTGTGAATGAAACATCATTTTCTACCACGCCGCCAAGTATTCACGATTTGAAGCTTGGAACATGGAACTGCAAGGCACTAGGCTTCGCAACCCTACAACTTCTTCAACTATAGCATCATCAATGTGCACTGCTTATACGAAGGGAGACCCGACGACGAGAAAGAAGCGTTCTTTGCACAGCTGGAGCAGACATACGATGGATGCCCACTGTGGGACGTCAAAATCGTCATCGGCGACATGAACACTCAGGTAGGAAGGAAGGAAATGTACAGATCGGTCATTGGACCGGATAGTCTACATACCGCATCAAACGACAAACACCAACGATGCATAAACTTTGCAGCCTCCCGCGGAATGGCAGTCTGAAGCACTTTCTTCCCCCGCAAGAATATCCACAAGGCCACATGGAAATCACCTATTCAAGAAACGGAAAACCAAACCGACCACGTTCTAATCGACGGTAAATACTTCTCCGACATAACGAACGTACTCACTTACATCAGTGCGAATATTGAATCCGAACACTACCTCGTTGCGGTATGTCTGCGCTCAAAACGGTGTAAGACTACGCGCAGCAGCTGGAAGTGGTACTCCCAACGGAAAAGCAGCTAGGTGCAACGTCTCTTGAAGATGACTGGAGAGATATTCGACCCACCATTGGAATCACCGCAGCCACTGCACTAGGCACGGTGCCCCGGATCAAAGAAACGACTGGTATGACGGCGAATGTGAGCAGTTAGTTCAAAAGAAGAATGCAGCATGAGCGAGATTGCTGCAACAGCGCACGAGGGCGAACGAGGCACGATACAAACGGGCGCGGAACAGACAAAACTCGATTTTCCGGAGGAAAAAGCTCCAAAGCCCCGCTAATAAGTTACGAAATTTCTATGAAAAGTTAAACCGTTCACGTAAGGGCCACGTGCCACAACCCGATATATGTAAGGACATAAACGGGAACCTTCTTACAAGCGAGCGTGAGGTGATCCAAAGGTGGCAGCAGCACTACGAAGAGCACCTGAATGGGGATGTGGCAGACAACTGTGGCGGTGTGGTAATGAACCTAGGAGCACGCGCGCAGGACATATGGCTTCCGGGTCCGAATCTCCAGGGCATCCAGGAGGAGATCTGCCGGCTGAATAACAACAGCAGGAACAGGAGCCGCCTCGCAGCTTAGTGCTCATTTAGCACTTCCACAGTTATTAACTGTCATGGGTTCGAATCTCAGCCCCTCCATCAAAACCCTTGTCAGTCGCCGGAAGCGCAGTTCGTACGGTGGCGTTTTGGGCAGAGTGTAAAATAATCGAAAATTTTTGGTGAAGTCCGTTTTTCTTCATTTGTCAGTTCACTTCCTACATATTCATAGTCGGCTCTGGACAGTCAATATTCAGTTGAATATTAGTCATTGAATATTAATGCACATTTTACAAATTGATAAATTATCTGAAATCTGAACACGTTTCAAATGAGTAAAGTGATTTATCACACAGGACTGAATCCGATTTTCATCCGCGAGGCACATTCAAAGGTAAACATCAACATAAACAATGCTAATAATGTTTTTTTCTGCACATAGTAAACACACTCAGTGACAGTCGAATGAATGAGTTCGTGGAGTAGTCGTCTGACTATGTCATTCTATGTTTTGAATATTCATGCGATGTTTGTCAAAATTCGGACCGAAATTGCTTCATGAAGATGAATATTTCAAGCTCTGGTTTTGGGAGACGCGCCTAACCGACACGGCTGCCTGATGACAACTGACAAAACTGTTTCTCTCGGAGGCATTCCTCCAACGTGAATCTATGACAAAAGGTCGAAAGACATATGGTCGAAAGGACAAAAGGTCGAAAGACAAAAGGTCGAAAAGACAAAAGGTCGAAAGGACAAAAGGTCGAAAAGACAAAACGTCGAAAGGGACAGAAGGTCGAAAAAGACAACAGGTCGAAAGGGACAAAAGGTCGAAAAGGACAAAACGTCGAAAGGGACAAAATTTCGATCAAGAACAAATTGATAACAAGTTGGGTGTTTGTGCTATGCATTTAACTTCAAGCAGAAATAATAATACACTCATCTCATTAATCAAAGTTGCAGAATGAGCCATTTTCAAAGAAGGAGAAACTATAACTATTTTTCTTAGAAATAAAGCAGATTGTTGATTTTGGAAAAAAAATAAAACTTGTATTGCGCGAGACAGAGTTGTCCTTTACAGTTGGCAAAAAAATGCCCTTCAATTTTTCACTATTTTTAACAATTTAAATAAAATGCATTCAATGAGTACAAATAATAGATGGATATCAAGGTTTTCTAAATGTCACTTCAATCTGTCAAGATAGAGCACGCCGCAGGCGCACACATTGATATATTTGATGTGCGGTGTGCGCCATTTTGACAGATCGATGTGATATTTAGAAAACCCAAACATCCATCTAATAGTTGTACTCACTGAATGAATTTTAATTAATTGTTAAAAATTGTGTAATTTTGATCTTATTTATCTTTTGTTTTATTCGACCTTTTTCCATTTCGACCTTTTGTCTCTTTCGACCTTTTATCCCGTTCGATCTTTCGTCTTTCGACCTTTTGTCCCTTTCGACCTTTTGTACTTTTCGACCATTTGTCCCTTCGACCTTTTGTCTTTCGACTTTTTGTCCTTTCGACCTTTTGTCCCTAACCCCTCCAACGTACCTCGATAAATGGCAGCCGGACAAAGCAACGATCATTGGATACACACCATACGGACAAATGGACACAATGGACTCACGATGAAATGAACTGGCAAACGATAACAATAACGAATTAGATTTCTTTATGAAAAATGTTTCTTTTATAATTACAATTTTCGCTTTTAATAGTGCTAATTTATTTTTGTTTTGTGGAAAATTCTTAATTGTTTATGAAAATTTTGCATTATTTGTGGAAACTTCATGTTTATTTATTGCTGAAAAAAATCTAATTTTTAGGAGCAGATTTTATTCTAGTCAATGTTTTTAAGTTTATGTTGTACAATATACAACAGCGCGCATGTTCAAACGAATATCTTAAGACCTAATACTAAAATAATTGAACGACCCTGAAAAGAAATTGTACTACTCTAATACATATCGAAATAAGTGATACATCTTAGGACTAAAAGTAAGTTGAATATCAAACTTTGTTTATCTGAAAGATCGGCAAACATTATTTACGCTCAAAATTTTAAAAAGCTTCCACCTTTTACGCTCTGATTCAGTTTACGCTCCTCCTTTTGGGCGCATACAAGTTTTCCATTACAAAATGTTATGGAGTTGATGTTTAGTATACCAGTCACCAGAGAAAGTTTTTCTACAAAGACAAACTCCCGAGGAAAATCGGTTAAATTTTACACGTTTCTGTTTTCAGGCTCAGTGCATTTACATCGACTCATTATACGAACAGTGTAATGTCATAAAAAAAACAAAGTATTTAACGCTAATCAAAATATATTAATTATTAAGCCAAATATTCTTGGTAAAGCAATAATTAAAATTTATTGAGAGATAATTTTGCAAGCATTATTCCACCGAACTGAATTGGCAACAATTATTGACAAGCACTAGCTCTTCACAGGCGTGCCAATAAACTGGAGTGAGCAATTGGCAATCGTGTTAGTACCGAACTGCTTAGTAGCGCACAACAATACCTCATACAAAACAAAACGAGACCATTTTCAGGCTACTCACCGTAGTTATGATTGCTCTTGAAACCTGTAACGAAAATCAACATCTTAATAAAGTGGATAAACATACTCTCGAATGGAAATCACTTCACATGGGGTGCCCAACTGTAGTGTCATCGTTTCGTCCGTCGATTACTGGTCTGATGAGTTGCGCAAAGTGTGGCACCAGTACAAACGTCGTTGACCTATGGCGTGTTAAGTGATAGCAATATTTCACAATTGTTACAAAAGTCGTCAATTAAAATAGAGCAATGTTTAAAAGTCGATAGAAAATTCACCATTGTTTTTATTTGTACTTTACTTGTTTATTTGTTTGTGGATGCTTAGTCTTCGTCATTCCAAAATCCAATTATTAAGGACGAATTTGTATTGTTTAAATTAAATCAAACAACACTACATGAGCACATACAATACATATACGTATGTATATCAAAATAGTTATGACATAAATATATTTGCAATCACAATCCGTTTTAAAGCACATGACCTTCTTTTCATAATGTTTCTACTCTATTGCACACAAAATGCAACTTTATCAACATTTTCACAGCAATTCGCAATAAATCCATGTCCGAATCCTAAGGTACATCAACTATCCGTAATTAAACCTCGACGGGTACTACTTCCCCGGACGGCATCATCCAACCAGTCCACGCTAGCATTTAGCTCTGATTGAAATCAACTTCATATTAATTCATCACTCTCGAAGAATGTTGCAAAAGTTCACTAGTTCACGCGGTTGCATGCAAGACCCCGCGCGCCTGCCTGGTGCTAATGCACATTCCCAGCCATCCAATCCGAACAGCCCATCGCATCTAGGTGGGCACCACATGCTGGCTTGGCCGCAAAGCCACAAAAGCAACAGCACGCTACGCGCGATGGTGCTGCCGAGCGAACTTGTCAGAATTACTGTTTCACTTGAACCGGTAAAACCTATTAGCAGAGGAGCTAATTGAGGCAGAGGTTACCGTCGCGTCGCGGGATCTATTGGTGTAACTATATGGGCAGTGGATGCGATCGTTGGTTGGTGCCGTTCCTGCAGTCTTACCGGTTTGCCACACTAGTTATGAGGCGACTTAAAGCGTGCCGGCAAAGTGAGTAGGTGTCGGATGCACACCAAAGCATGCATTCGTTGACGACGGAGACGTTTGAAGACAACAGACATATAAATGGCCACACGGATGGGTAAATAATGGATTTCTCACGTGAATATATGAAGCATTAAAACATCGGTGGTAAGTGAAGCATTTAACTATGGAAAATATGGGAAAAAGGTTCAGAACGGTACAAACGTTTTAGAAAATATTGTGCGACCTATGCATGAAAGGCATTTAAATTACACACGAAACGGTTTTAAGCTTCAGAGAAAAGATAATGTCCATATACCACGTGGATAGGTTTTGATCTGTTTTGGGTACCCCTTCCCCTGCGTGGACAATGTAGTCAAAATTTCAAAATGTTTAACATGAATCGTCAAATGTAAGCTTTTTGGACCCTTTGTGCTCCTTTATTCTTTTGATTAACCTAACTATTGTTGGATGAAATCAAATACTTTCACCGGCGAGACAATATCAACATCCATTGTACAGCCACAATCAAAAGTGTCCAAAAATTTAATTTCATATGCTTCAATTATTCCTTTCACTGTAGCTTGGAGCGTAAACGGAACCCTCCAGAGTATGTATCAACTATAATGCACCGCTTATGATATTACTCCAAAATGGTATCGCTTGTGCCACATGGCACAGAGATGGTGTATGCGAAAAGCCAACAAGCAGTCCAGTACAGCAAGCGGCAGCTTTAGACGTCGGCGACCGGCGGTCTTTTTGCTTTCTTCGAGACCGTTATTAACCACACTGTGAAGGTCTTTAAAAAATGTTATTGCAAATTCATAAAACCCTATTGTTGCACTTCCGCATTGGCGGTGCACGAGAGCACCGAAACAGTTGGTGAAAAGAGTTTAACCAATGCAAAAATCAATTTAAAAGAAATCTACCCCGCGAGCGTGAAAGCGAAAAACTGGTATACTGGGAAGGTGGAAACCAACTAAAAGTCTTGTTGGCTGGTATCTCGCCATCCCGGACACCACCAGGATAGTAAGATCGGAATTATGTCTTGTTAAATCGAGTAAGACAGGTTCCATTGAGCTTACAACGTTACATTAAAGTCGGAGGCGTTGTATGTGTAACTGAAAGAAAACTATCCCTCACGTAGTAGTTTTTATTCAACACCTACGGTAAAAGTTGATTGAGGTTGCCTACTCCACTTGTACTTTTCGTCAACACTGAAGAATGTGATCTGATTAACACCTCCCCTCTTCGGACGGGTATTGAAGCTATCCGCAAAGAGTTGTTTTTTTGGCTTAAGACTCTTTGTCAATTTCAGGCACACGTTTCTCACAGCTGAGTCAACATTCTCTAACGTGGATGACCTTCAGGATCCAGTTTTTGGTGGATTCGGAAATTTCAGTCTGGTGTCTGGTCACATATTTGGTACCGGGCAGCCGACACAAAGTCTTCGTGATTCACATAAAAAATCACTTATAAATACATTATAAGTCATTATCTAGAGCTGCGACGGTTATTTTTAACAGAGGTTTTATTCCCGTCAGTGAAGTCACAAGGAATTCGTTTGCTCCAACTTTTACCATTTCATAACATAGCAAATAGTGATTTCATTAGATTGCAAGCCTATAAAAAGAATTCGTCATCGATTTGGCAAAAAGTCTATTCTCAGCTTAGAAACCTCACAGTTATCAACCGTGGAGATGCTTAATTTATACTAAGCTACGAGTCTTTTATATCCCCGTTGTAAAACGGGATGTCAATGAAGGAGAAGAAGTTCAAAATGAAGAAAGCCATTCAGAAGAAGCTGTGAGTTCGGCGAACTTTTGGTCGAGTGAATTAGCAGCGCCGCTAGACAATATCTTTCGTCGGTCAATAAGTAATAGATGCAGATTAATGATGGGATGCGAGCCGGAAAAGGTCAAGCGTGCAGTTAATAATAACATGATGACGATGAATGACTTATGATGGAATTATAAAGATACGCTATATGTTGCCATTCGATATTTAAGATAGAAGACACATGCAGACGTCCGTCCACGAAAGAAAAATGAATGGATTTTCGAGGTAAGTATACATGCTCGCCATCATCCGTGTCCGAAATCTTGTGGATCCGGATCTCGCTAATTCTGTACTTTCCGGAATGAAAGGAAGGGAATTTAAGCTACTTCAGTTATGACGATGCAGTCTGACACAAAAACAAGAGGAAATATTCATAAGACTTCTCTCGAGATTTAAATATGACCAACAGAGCGTGTGAGAAAGATGATTTTTAAAATATGTCGTGAGTGTCCGATCCTGTAGGTTGATTGTGATTTTTGATTCATCAGCAGCCGCTGAGTTGTGAGGCCGACGGAGGTCTTTTGCAGCTTAGCCAGCATTGCATCTGTCTAGCGGACTATAGTCATGGGTTCGATTCCCATCGAAGGATAGTGGTTGTCTTCAACATATATTTTTCGAATAAAATCTTTCATGTGTTCTTTATATGTATATCGAATTTTCAAGCATGGTGTTATTATTGCATCCTCAACCTATTTTTCACATCCAAATTTCGATGATGTGTTTGGCTTGCTTATTCGAATTCCAATCCAGCTTTTTACGTGACGGTGTCACAATGTTTTAAATAACCCCATTTGACACATGCTGTGTCCATTATAATTTGGTCGGAGGGCTACCAAACCGCACCAAGCGGCTTTTTTATTGACTTGTGATGTTTTGTTCGTAAAAAAATAGAAGGGTTGTGTACAAGACACGATCGCAAGGTAAATATTGGATAACGTAAGGATATTATTGTAACACAATACGCATTGTAGTTTATTATGATTATAGTTTTAGTGTTAACTAAAGTATTATTGTTTTGTTGCTTAAAATATGAGTATGGTTAAGTATCTGAGACACATTTGATCAAACATGTTGTAGTTTGTGGAATCTTGAAGGAAAATTTCAAAAGAAAGAACCAATTTGATGGTCCTTGTGCAAAACCAGATCCAAACCATACAAGAAAATTTCACTGGAGTGCCGCTGACGTCAACGATAGCCACTCGATAGTTTGCCGCTAAACCGCTACAGATGCAGAAACCACCGACATCGATGCTAGGACCGATCATCGTACAGAAATGACGTGTGAGCACAAATGGGAAAATGGTGGGCAACAAGGCCCGTTACCTACATCATTCTGATGTCCGTGTTGGGAATGCATGAATAGGATTGGTTAGTTCTGATACTTTCACTGGATAGGACAAGAATTGAAATTTTCAATAGTTAATCGTAAACAATCCAAAATTTTAATGAAATTGTCAAATTTCCGGAGAGTTTCCAAGTCGATTGATATATAAATCTCGAAAATCCATCGATAGATAAAGGTTCTACTGACGTTCAAAGTCTTACATAATTTCGTGACAGTTCTCAATTTTAGGTTCTGATTTGACACCCAGTACCTTCGGGTAAGACGTTGTCCAGCGTAAAAAAACGCAAATTTTTCCATATCAATTCATACGTATATTCGTCATACATTCGTCATCCTCAGTTATGGAGTTGAGGGATATCCTATACAATTTATTATCAGTAAAATCTGCTAAACGAAAGCTTGCACTGAACAAGGTAATTTTTTGTAGGTGCGATTTGGTTGAACCCCGGCCATTTGTTTAGGGATCAATCATAGCAACCAGTGATTCGAAAGAGTTTTTATGAAAACATAAATTCAAAAATGCTCCTGAGTGGTTCAATATTTATATCAATTATTTCTTCATGAAGTATTGTGCTTCATCTTATTTTTAGGTATGTGCAAATCTTGGTCATTTACAAGCAAATCTAAGTACTCAGAAGGTTTCTGGACAACAATTTTAGGCAGATGGGTATCATCAATTATTTTATTGAATAATCGCTCTTTGATGACGATAGAAACGATCATATTAAATATTTGGCAATTAAACGAAGAAAGGGTAAATCGGAGCAATAGATCATAATCTATAGCATATAGCACATAGGAATTTTGTTCTAACATTTGATAAAAAATTTCAATATGAAATATTATAAAACCCTGATTAATCCACCTAGCGGTGATGGTGCCTTTCTCGTGCAAATATAAAATAGTATTTTGACCAGAACTTCAGAGCCCATAGTCCGATCTGGCTAATTTTCAATAGGAAACATCTGAAATCTTGCAATTTATTTACATCCTCAAAACATCATGCAAATTATGATCTATCTGCATTGATTATTGCAGTGTGAAACACGGACATCAACGACGGGGAGCGATCTTGATCCTACGAGAAACCAGTTTCCACCATCACCCACGCGTGAATGTTTTCTATTTGAAACACAATTTCATCTGTTCATATTAGTTTGGTCTCGCATTAACATGTGCAAATGATTGAAAGTTGAGAAACAAATATATTATCAAAGGCTACTTTGATTAGACGTATAACATCTGTCTGTATACAGCATCTCCAAAGACTAATTAAGACGTCACTGTCGAGCTCCTCGGAGGGACCACTTCTAGTACTGCAATAGGTCCCTCGGTACCCAAGTTTGACGTCTTGATGAATACCTTTGCTTCCATCAACTTTGCAATGCAGTAGCCTATGGCAACAAGCCAATGTTTGGAACGAAACCGTTTGTTTTTTTTTTTGGTAAATATATTCCGAGCAAATCCGAAGAAAAAAACTACGCGAAATGCACTAGACGAAATATAAGACAGATTTTCACTTTACTCAGCCCAAAAAAGGATTCAAGGGGTTTTTAGGTCGAAGCCAGTCTAGACTCCTGGTCAATACTACTATTGGAATGTGGAAATCTCATATCTGCGGCTTAATGGTTCAAATAGAATGATTCTTCCCTCCACAGTTACGCCAAGTAATGCTTCGCAATATGTCTTCCTGTCATGATAATCTTGTGACTAACTCAAGGACTATCTACTATTCCATTACTGCAAAACCAGAAAATTGTAGGGTTGTTTAGAAGGAGCAGTTTTCGAATCCGTCTTTTCTTGTCGAAGTCAGTGATCATAAATACTATGGCTACTCTACGGCCGATCTTAGTTGGTAATAGTTGGCTCATCGAATTAAAAACGACGATACAGATCTATCGAATCATTTTCTGACTATGGATTTGGTGGAAAAACGACCGTTTTACGAAAATATTGAGTGGGTAAACTATATGAAAGGGTATACAGAGACTTTCTGGAATTTATGAACGAATATATATATATATATATACAACAATAAAATAACGATTCCATGTAACTGATATTACGAGAACTAAAACTATTTTTAAAAAAAAGATACAGACGAGCAGACTCAGACATGCCTTATATGCACGGATAGGTGTCTGAAATCAGAGTGAGTTGTAAGACTTCCACAAAATCTACTGTTCTCAACTTCTTGATCATTTATTATTTCTTCAAAATTAGATTTACTTTTCTGCTGTTGGCCAAGGTCAGCCTAAAATGATCAAAGATACAGATTAAATTATTAAAAGGAAATTATCCGATCCAATCTTCAGTGAGCACCAATGAGAATAGATAGAAGGTGATGAAGAAGACCAAATGCAAGTGTATTAGTGGATGATGGAAAATGTAAACAGCAAATGGTGACGTACATATTTGCACGGCTGCTTATGGGAGCTCGTTCGAATGTAGTAGTGAAAGCTTTTTCGCCATACACGAAAGGCACGCACACAATATATGGATTTCCATACCTTAGTATTTATTTTCATTGAGTGACGATCTGGAACTCTAGCACGCGAAACATCATAGAGAGTGTCTGTAACCGTATTCTCCTACACACCTAGCGAACATATAGATCATTCGCCATTAGATTATAGCAATGATGGATTATTGAGTGCTGACATTACAAGTTCCATTCAAATATAGAAAATGAACTCTAATTATTGACACTTGACATATTCACATTTGAGACCCTAGAAAAATTAAATGGTTTCTGAAAAAAAAATTAATTCGAGAGGGTTCGAAAAAAATTCTTTCATAAATTTTGTCTCTGGGGGGGGGGGGGTTATGTCCAAAACTCCCCCCGTGGCTACGCCATTGTGCTAGGCCAGCGGTTCTCAACCTGGGGTACCTTCGCTGGTCTTGGGGTACCTCGGACAAAAATCCATAATGGCGGACGTATTACAATTTCAATCAGAGCTTTTTGATAAAGTTTTGATAATTGTGTATTTTTTTATTTCAAAACTTTGTCTTGTACATAATATGCATGGCGATCAGTAGATCAAACCCAACAGCGTATGGAGGGCTGCGAAACAAAAGATTAAACAAACAAAACGTCGAATGATCAAATTTAAAAGATCTTCAATGCAATCTACCAGATCTATACAAAACATCCTTCTACACTTCTCGAAAGCCTTCTTCAGAGTAGCTCGAATGCCTCTTTTCAAGTTGTTCAGAAGCCTTCTTGCAAAACCCGAGCAGCACATGTCAGGAAAAAATGGTTGCAGCAACTTTATAGTGACTAAATCTGGTCACATATGAGTTGTCCTAGCCAATGTGGAACACCCGTGCTGCTAGGGAAGGTTCGGAAGCCTCTTTTCACGAGGCCTATGTCTCCTTCCAAGATACCCGGAAGCCTCATTTTAAGAGAGTCAGAAGACTTTTTTCAAAAAGCTCGGATCGATCCTTTCAAGAGGATCGGAAGTTTTTTTTTATCAAAAAGCTCGGAAGCCTCCTTCAAGAGGCTCGGTAGGTTCTTTTAAAAAACCTCCTTTCACGAAGCTCGGAAGCCTCCTTTCAAGAGGCTCGGAAGCCTCCTTTCAAGAGGCTCGGAAGCCTCCTTTCAAGAGGCTCGGAAGCCTCCTTTCAAGAGGCTCGGAAGCCTCCTTTCAAGAGGCTCGGAAGCCTCCTTCAAGAGGCTCAGGCCTCCTTTCTAGAGGCTCAGAAGCCTCCTTTCAAGAGGCTCAGAAGCCTCCTTTCAAGAGGCTCAGGCCTCCTTTCAAGAGGCTCAGGCCTTCTTTCAAGAGGCTCAGCCTCCTTTCAAGAGGCTCAGAAGCCTCCCTATCAAGAGGCTCAGAAGCCTCATTTCAAGAGGCTCAGAAGCCTCCTTTCAAGAGGCTCAGAAGCCTCCTTTCAAGAGGCTCGAAGCCTCCTTTCAAGAGGCTCAGAAGCCTCCTTTCAAGAGGCTCAGAAGCCTCCTTTCAAGAGGCTCGAAGCCTTCTTTCTTGAGGCTCATAAGCATCCTTTCAAGAGGTTCAAAATCCTCCTTACACGGAGGTCAGAAGCCTCCTTTCAAGAGGCTCGGAAGCCTCCTTTCAAGAGGCTCAGAAGCCTCCTTTCAAGAGGCTCAGAAGCCTCCTTTCAAGAGGCTCAGGAAGCCTCCTTTCAAGAGGCTCAGGCCTCCTTTCAAGAGGCTCAGAAGCCTCCTTTCAAGAGGCTCAGAAGCCTCCTTTCAAGAGGCCTCAGAAGCCTCCTTTCAAGAGGCTCAGAAGCCTCCTTTCAAGAGGCTCAGAAGCCTCCTTTCAAGAGGCTCAGAAGCCTCCTTTCAAGATGCTCAGGAAGCCTCCTTTCAAGAGGCTCAGAAGCCTCCTTTCAAGAGGCTCAGAAGCCTCCTTTCAAGAGGCTCAGAAGCCTCCTTTCAAGAGGCTCAGAAGCCTCCTTTCAAGAGGCTCAGAAGCCTCCTTTCAAGAGGCTCAGAAGCCTCCTTTCAAGAGGCTCAGAAGCCTCCTTTCAAGAGGCTCAGAAGCCTCCTTTCAAGAGCTCAGAAGCCTCCTTTCAAGAGGCTCAGAGCCTCCTTTCAAGAGGCTCAGAAGCCTCCTTTCAAGAGGCTCAGAAGCCTTCTTTCAAGAGGCTCAGAAGCCTCCTTTCAAGAGGCTCAGAAGCCTCCTTTCAAGAGGCTCAGCCTCTTTCAAGAGGCTCAGAAGCATCCTTTCAAGAGGCTCGGAAGCATCCTTTCAAGAGGCTCAACAGCCTCCTTTCAAGAGGCTCGGAAGCCTCCTTTCAAGAGGCTCGGAAGCCTCCTTTCAAGAGGCTCGGAAGCCTCCTTTCAAGAGGCTCGGAAGCCTCCTTTCAAGAGGCTCGGAAGCCTCCTTTCAAGAGGTTTGGAAGCCTCCTTTCAAGAGGTTCGGAAGCCTCCCTTCACAGGGCTCGGGACTATTCTTTCAAGAGGCTTGGAAGCTTAGTTTCAAGAAGGGGTACCTCAATTAATGCAAAAGTTCGAAGGGGTACCTCTCAAGAAAAAGGTTGAGAGCCGCTGATGTAAAGAATGTTATCAACCGAATGACATACATTGACATAGCATTTCAAAGATCAACACCGTTACATCATTCGTTTTTCAATAATCGTAAAAGAACGATTCCGTGTTGAAGAATTAACCGTTTTATGTAGAAATGTCCGAAATGTATCACATGGAAGTAGAGTAAAATGAAAAGGAGAATGTTATTAGATGAAAAATAATGCCCCTGTAATGTAATATTTCAAATAAATTACATGGCGAAGAATGTTATTGCAATTTAACTACTCGCATTAAAAATAAACTATTCTTTGGTTTAAGTGATTAAGTTCTCTGTGCAAATCATTACCACTGGTTCTTCAGGTTCGATTCTCAAATAAGCGAATAAATGAAAAAAAAAACTGTTTATGAAAAAGACTCTCGAAGTACCTCTGAAGATTTTTACTTTTGTCGAATTGTTGGTAGGTCGATAAAGTAGAACGGCGAAAATCATATCTTTTGAACGGCATTAATTGGTATCGATATTTTGAAATAGATCGTTTTAAATTTGTCGTCTTTTAACTTCTGCCTAATTTGCAATTCTTCAGAAAATGGCATCCATCGATATCGATGTTTTGTAAGAGAATCTTTAAAGATTGATATGAAGAATTTTGAAGAAACTTAAAGAAATGGGTGGTCGGGTACCCTTTCGGCCAAACGGCCCTTTCGGCCAAACGGCCCTTTCGGCCAAATGACTTTCGGCCTAATGGTCTGTTCGGCCAAATGATATATTCGACCAAACAACTTTTGGCCTAGTGGCATTCGGCGAAATGGCTTTCGGCTGAATGGGTTACGGCCAAACGACCCTTCGCCCATAAAATGACAAGCAGAAGAAAAAATGAATTTTTAACATATCTTCAGAGAACCCGGAACATCTCCGGTGGTCAAAAGCCAATCTAAGGTTTGGATGGGAAAATAATACTAGGAGAGTGTTGGCGTTCGATAGCCCCGGTTTTATAAAAATCGGATTAGTTTACGCAAAGTTATGCTGATTTGAATTTCGACAAAATTTTGCCTATCTCAACCTTTGTCTATCCCCTGTATATAAACAAACTCGATGTTGCGTATTATGAACCCAGGGGTGGCCATAATAGGCACTCTAGCTACATCATTTAAAAATGCTTGCTTTAGTGGTAAAACTGAATGTTTTGGCGAGTTTTATGTATGAAACACGTTGCTGATACCTGTTGCTTGTCATCTGGTGCAGCAGAACTGCAATTTGTCAAGAGGCTCGCTCTAGCGAAGCGGCAGAAATAAATTTCAGTCGTTAAGGGGTCCATTACTAGCACCCTATCCATGAGTCCAAAACTAGCTATTTACACCCATGATGTTAACGTTTTTCGTCATCCAAAGTTTTGATATGTATTCAACCATATCCACAACATTTTCCAGAAGATCAACAAACATGATAAGATAGTTTTGGGATATCTTGGGTCATCCAAAATGTTCTTGAGTTCTAGAACTAGTTTTTACGTCACTCAAGGTTCGAATATATATTCAACCATATACAATACATCTTTTAAAAGATCAACAAACATGGTAAGATGGATCTGGGATGTTTCGGGTTATCCGAATTGTCCTTGAGATTAGAATTTACAACCACAATGCATGAATCACTCAAGGTTTGAATATGTATTCAGCCATACCCATATCATCTTCCAGAATATCGGCAGACATGGTAAGACGGTTTCAGAATATCCTGGGCCATACAAACTGTCCTTGAGTTCAGAACTTGGGATTTACAGCCACAAAAGTAGATTTTTCATCATCAGATCAATGTGCATTGTGTAATAGGCTTAGTTTAGATAGTTGACCTTGATTTCCAACATTGCGAACTGCAGCCTTAGAGTACCTTTTTTTGTTATTCAATGTTTCAATATGTATTCCATTATATTAACGACATCTCCTGGAAGGCCAACTAACATCGTGTGAAAAGAGGCATACCCGGGCAGACGATAATTGCTCATTAACAGTAAAACGTGATATTGATAACAAAACATGATATGAACTTGTTTGAAATAAAAATAACAAGCGAAAATAACAAAAATTTTCACCGAAATATCATAAAAATATCAGGTCTTGCCATTAACAAGAACTTATCAATATCTTGAGCTATAATTTAGTTCTTGTTATAGCAAGATCTGATTTTTATGATTTTTCGGTGCAAATTTTTGTTATTTTCGCTTATTATTTTTATTTCAAACAAGTTCATATCATGTTTTGTTATCAATATCACGGTTTCTACCCGGGTAGAGACCATCTTTTGAACAGCACACAATCGGAGGGTGTATCTTCTTGCCTAACGTCCTGGTTGTGGACGGCTTTATTAGTGGTACGGAAACCAACGCGCCACGACAGGCAAAATGTTCCAAGCAACGATCTCCCCATGTGCTGTTCTGTTTTACATTTAGTTCTATCGATCGGCAGGTTTGTGCGGAATTCACACTGCCACTCATGAAGTCATGTACATATCATGATGAGTTCTTCAACCTATTTTTTTTTGTTTAGCCAATTTTATTTCATAATTGGAATAGATTTTACGACCGTGATTGTGATGAATGATATGTTTATCGGCTTTTTCGGTCTGTCCTACTCAAAGTATGGCAAAGTATATAATCGAAAGATAATTGAAAATCAACAGATTGAAAGCCGTTCGCTAGGGCGCGAGCATGTATGAAGCGACAAAGTTCACTTCAGAGAAATGCAACTTTCAATCCAAAAGCTATGTGGAAAGTTGCTTATCTCCAAATCTGTCAAGTGCGAACGAGATCAATCTATTTCCAGCATGTGCGTGCTTGATGTTTCACAATATATTTGGAGGTCGATATGAATGACAAAACACATGCTTATTTGTATCCAACGTGCGTGAAGATTTTGTTTAGATAGTTTTCACAATAGGCCCTCTGCATATGCCGGATTTTTTCTTCCCGTGCCTCAACGCTACGCATTCGTTGCTCTGATCTTCGTCTCACCATAAAGAAAACATTGAAGCGTTTTCATGTTCATCACTGAAGCTTCAATTTCAATAGATCTAATTACATCTTGAATGTGCTACTGGCCACCGAACCATTGCATTGCGCTGCAGGAGATGTTTTTGCTTGTCGATCGATTGACAGAGCGTGCCACCAGCTGGTACCAAGTAGAATCGTTGATATTTCGCAACTGCCCTTCGTAGATCTGATCATTTTACGGTAGAATAGGGGCATTGATGTGTCGTCGGCGATGAATCGAGGACAGTGGCAAATAACTCTGGGTGGAATGTGCAAGTTTTTCACCACTGATGCGGTGGTAGCGAATTAGTGCTAATTGCCATAATCTATCAAAGTATTTGCTTTTGATTATATTGCTGCTAGTGGATGGATCGAAATGTCACGGAGGTATGAAGAAAGACTGAAAAAAATCTTTTAAAAATAATCATTTTGTAATTATTCCGGCTTCACTGTATTTGTACCGTTGAAAAAATAATTTCTATCGGAACACAATGTTTTCTTGAGAAAAACTCTTAGGAATATCTTGATATAGAGTAACTTCATACAAAACATCATATTTATCATTTTCTACGTACATTATGAAGTGTGAACTTTGAATACATGGTACTTTTTTTCAAGTGATAAACCACGTAGTCTGAATAGATCACTAGGCATTCGATTTATAACTTATTTCATGTCGGACAAAAGCTATGATCTATTATCACTACTCTACCTATTGTCAACCTGTTTTTGTGAATCGCATAACAAATGTGTTGAGAGTAAATAAATTTAAATGGACTAAGTAAGTTCTTAGTTGCCTCACACCAGCGTCTATCAAAGTACATTATTACAATCGGTCTTTCTTATTGCATAAATTAAAAATTATAAGGAGCGATCCAAACGTTTCCAGGTCCATGCACCGTATTGGGTATGGCTAGGTTCTCGACAGACCCCCTATAATTAGCTTTTAAGCAATGTGGCTGAATGTATCAATTTCGTTTAGAGCACGCAGCTTTAATGATCTGCTTGTGCCTTCGTTCACAGAAGGGCAACCGTGATGGCGCTGATGCCGATCGATGAGTATCAGATCAGCCAAGATCGGAGAGCTCGATTCTTGTCAGCAGTGCACTTGCTGCATCGTTGTCGGTGCGTTTACACAATCACCGATGGTTATCCACTCAAGATCGGTGACTGTTACTTTCTTATTTCGGAGATTTACACCATCGCCTTATTTTCGATGTCTTGTTTGACCACTTTTATTACTGCTGGCGCTTATTCAATTGACAAGACACCTGCATTTAATAACCTGCTGGAAGGGGGACATTAAGTCAACGCTGAACCCTTCGAACACGGTTTGTTTCGACAACTAATTGAAAATACTATGTAGGACGAACGTGCATTCGACATTTCTGTATGATAGACGAATTCAGTAGAAATTGATTAATACCATTCATTTAGAATGCAATGGCTATTGTAAAAAAAAAGTAATTCGGTCCAGAAAACTTCAACTGCAAACATTTTAAACATCCATCCATCCTCTATGCAACCGCAGCTTTTTTATTTCGGGAAAAATTGTCCAAAATGCGCCCCATCAAGTGTTTTCGATTTTGTCATATATAAAAAAAATACCGATTTCAACGTGAAGATGCAAAATTTACAAAACTAGCTACATTGCATAATGATCTAAAGGTTAAAAATATGTTTTAACAAATCGAACGCCCGAATGTAAAATGACTCAATTGCATAAAATAACTCAATTGAAATAATGGTGAACGCATGGTTGTTTGTTTATCTTAGCGAATTGAACGAAAATCGTCCGGGAAGGTGTAAGAATTGTAAATCGTTTAATTTTAGTGAAAAAATGGGTTTTTGTTCAATTTATAACAAATAATGAATAACTAATATTGAATTGCAGTGCTAATATTCGTTCAGAAATGTCTTACAAAAATTATATGAGTGAGCGCTGTTCTCCGCTATACTACATTATAACAATACTTCCAAGTAAAAGGGAATGAAACGAGGTAAACCTGACCAAGCGATACATCACAGACAGAACACTGAAGAGATTCCCACCGACCATGGGCTCAACGGTCGTTTTATTATTATTTATTCAGACTAAGGCCGAAGTGGCCTGTGCGGTATATAAGAGTCTTCTCCATTCGGCTCGGTCCATGGCTACACGTCGCCAACCACGCAGTCTACGGAGGGTCCGCAAGTCATCTTCCACCTGATCGATCCACCTTGCCCGCTGCGCACCTCGCCTTCTTGTGCCCGTCGGATCGTTGTCGAGAACCATTTTCACCGGGTTACTGTCCGACATTCTGGCTACGTGCCCAGCCTACTCCAGTCCGATTTTCGTGGTGTGAACGATGGATGGTTCTCCCAACAGCTGATGCCACTCGTGGTTCATTCGCCTCCTCCACGTACCGTCCGCCATCTGCACCCCACCATAGATGGTACGCAGCACTTTCCTTTCGAAAACTCCAAGTGCGCGTTGGTCCTCCACGAGCATCGTCCAGGTCTCGTGTCCGTAGAGGACTACCGGTCTAATGAGCGTTTTGTAGATTGTCAGTTTGGTACGGCGGCAAACTCTATTCGATCGGAGCGTCTTGCGGAGTCCAAAGTACGTACGATTTCCAGCCACTATGCGCCTCCGAATTTCTCTGCTGGTGTCATTTTCGGCAGTCACCAGTGAGCCCAAGTACACTAATTCTTCTACCACCTCGATTTCGTCACCACCGATGCAAACTCGCGGTGGGTGGCTCACAATGTCGACTCTTGAACCTCTTCCTATCATGTACTTTGTCTTCGACGTATTGATGACAAGTCGTATCCGCTTAGCTTCCCTCTTCAGTCTGATGTAGGCTTCCTCCATCTTCTCAAAGTTACGTGCCATAATATCTATGTCGTCGGCGAAGCCAAATAGCTGGACGGACTTATTGAAAATTGTACCACTCGTGTTAACCCCTGCTCTTCGTATTACCCCTTCCAAAGCGATGTTGAATAGCAGACACGAAAGACCATCACCTTGTCGTAACCCTCTGCGGGTTTCGAAGGGACTCGAGAATGCCCCTGAAACTCGAACTACGCACATCACCCGATACATCGTCGCTTTGATCAACCATGTCAGTTTATCCGGAAATCCGTGTTCATGCATTAGCTGCCATAGCTGGTCCCGATCGATTGTATCATATGCGGCTTTAAAGTCGATGAATAGATGATGTGTGGGCACGTTGTATTCTCGGCATTTCTGCAGTACTTGGCGAATGGCGAACACCTGGTCCGTGGTGGAGCGTTCGCCCATGAAACCCGCCTGGTACTGCCCCACGAACTCCCTTGCAGTTGGTGCTAGTCGACGGCATAAAATTTGGGAGAGTACCTTGTAGTTGCTACAATCTAGCTTATCGCCCTTTTTGTAGATGGGACACACGACACCTTCCATCCACTCCTGCGGCAAAACTTCCTCCTCCCAAATCTTGGTAATGACCCAGTGCAGCGCTCTAGCCAGTGCCTCAGCACCGTGTTTAAATAGCTCTCCTGGTAGTTGGTCAACCCCAGGGGCTTTGTTGTTCTTCAGCCGGCCAATCTCCTCCTGGGTTTCCTGGAGATCCGGAGCCGGTAAAATTATGTCCTGCGCGCGTTCTCCCAGGTCCATCACCATACCGCCATCTTCGTCTGCCACATCGCCATTCATGTGTTCTTCGTAGTGCTGCCGCCATCTTTGGATCACCTCACGCTCGTTCGTAAGAAGGTTCCCGTTTATGTCCTTGCACATATCAGGCTGTAGCACGAGTGTAGATCACCTAACCAAGAAATGGAAAACCAAATCGACCACGTTCTAATCGACGGTAAATCCTTCTCCGACATCACGAACATACGCTTTTACCGCAGTGCGAATATTGAATCCGACCACTACCTCGTTGCAGTATGACTGCGCTCAAAACTCTCGACGGTGTACAACACGCGTCGGAGTCGTCCGTCGCGGCTAAACATTGGGCGGCTACAAGACGGTAGACTAGCCCAAGACTACGCACAGCAGCTGGAAGTGGCACTCCCAACGGAAGAGCAGCTAGGCGCAGCATCTCTTGAAGATGGCTGGAGAGATATTCGATCCGCCATTGGAAGCACCGCAACCGCTGCACTAGGCACGGTGGCTCCGGGTTAGATAAACGACTGGTATGACGGCGAATGTGAGCAGTTAGTTAAGAAGAAGAATAAAGCATGGGCGAGATTGCTGCAACACCGCACGAGGGCGAACGAGGTACGATACAAACGGGCGCGGAACAGACAAAACTCGATCTTCCGGAGGAGCACTACGAAGAACACCTGAATGGCGATATGGCAGACAATGGTGGCGGTATGGTAATGAACCTAGGAGCATGCGCGCAGGACATGCGACTTCCTGCTCCGAATCTCCAGGAAATCCAGGAGGAGATCGGCCGGCTGAAAACAACAAAGCCCCTGGAGTTGACCAACTACCAGGAGAGCTGTTTAAACACGGTGGTGAGGCACTAGCTAGAGCTCTGCACTGGGTGATTACCAAGGTTTGGGAGGATGAGGTTCTGCCGCAGGAGTGGATGGAAGGTGTCGTTTGTCCCATCTACAAAAAGGGCGATAAGCTGGATTGTAGCAACTACCGCGCAATTACATTGCTGAACGCCGCCTACAAGGTACTCTCCCAAACTTTATGTCGCCGACTAACACCAATTGCAAGAGAGTTCGTGGGGCAGTACCAGGTGGGATTTATGGGTGGACGCTCTACCACAGGCCAAGTGTTCGCATTACGTCAGGTATTGCAGAAATGCCGCGAATACAACGTGCCCACACATCATCTATTTATCGACTTCAAAGCCGCATATGATACAATCGATCTGGACATGACAGCTAATGCACGAATACGGATTTTCGGATAAACTGACACGGTTGAACAAGGCGACGATGGATCTGGTGATGTGCGTAGTTCGAGTTTCAGGGGCATTCTCGAGTCCCTTCGAAACGCGTAGAGGGTTACGGCAAGGTGATGGTCTTTCGTGTCTGCTATTCAACATCGCTTTGGAGGGAGTAATACAAAGGGCAGGGATTGACACGAGTGGTACGATTTTCACGAGGTCCGTCCAGTTATTTGGTTTCGCCGACGACATTGATATCATGGCACGTAAATTTGAGAGGATGGAGGAAGCCTACATCAGACTGAAAAGCGAAGCTAAACGGATCGGACTAGTCATCATCACGTCGAAGACGAAGTACATGATAGGAAGAGGCTCAAGAGAGGTCAATATAAGCCACCCACCACGAGATTCTATCGGTGATGGTGACGAAATCGAGGTGGTTGAAGAATTCGTGTACTTGGGCCGCCGGGTGACCGCCGATAACGATACCAGCAGTAAAAAAACGGAGACGCATAGTGGCTGGAAATCGTACGTACTTTGGACTCCGCAAGATCGAATAGAGTTCGCCACCGTACCAAATTGACTATCTACAAAACGTTTATTAGACCGGTAGTTCTCTACGGACATGAGACCTGGACGATGCTCGTGGAGGACCAACGTGCACTGGGAGTTTTCGAAAGGAAAGAGTTGCGTACCATCTACGGTGGGGTGCAGATGGCGGACGGTACGTGGAGGAGGCCAATGAACCACGAGTTGCATCAGCTGTTGGGAGAACCATCCATCGTTCACACCGCGAAAATCGGAAGACTGCGGTGGGCCGGGCACGTAGCCACAATGTCGGACAGTAATCCGGTGAAAATGGTTCTCGACAACGATCCGACGGGAACATGAAGGCGAGGTGCACAGCGGGCAAGGTGGATCGATCAGCTGGAGGACGATGGACCGAGCTGAATGGAGAAGACTTTTATGTATTGCACAGGCCACTCCGGCCTTAGTCTGGTAATAAAAAAATACAGGGGCTGAACAAAATGAACGGGACAAGCAATATTTTCTAAAAAATTCAAATAACAACAACTGTGGTAATTATCAGCAGATTTTTTAAATCTGCCAGTATTCGACGAAAAAATTCAACTTGTCTTGGAAAATCGAGTCAAATTTATGCTCAGACTGCCGGATATCAAAGATATTTTGGATTTTAAAAATTCCATTTTTGTTCGCTATAATCACTACGATATTTGTTTACATGAGTAAAATGTTCGCACTTTTTGTATTTTCTACGCAAACAAGAGCTTTTCCTGAGTTCATGGATATCTTAGTGTCACAGATCGGTCAACAAACAGCTAAGTTATGGGCATTTCCGTGAAACCGGTTCTGGTCATATTTATGAATTTTTCAAATATATCAATATGGGTATCAAACTTCCTGGCTTTCGAAGGCCATAACAATGCATTTTGGATAAGGATAAAATGGTCTAAAATGCACGCATGAGGGAAAATAGCTCAACGGAATCACCAACATTACGTTTCGGAACGATTGTTTCCATTACAATTTGGCATTACCTTTAGAGAGTGTAAAAATGAAAAATATACTCTAGCTGTTCTTCTATCCATCAAAAATCCTCTGAATCTTTTGAGAAATTTTAAATACCATAGAAAATTTTACTAAATCATTTAAAGAATTTCTTGTGGAAATTAGAAACAATTTCTCGCAACTGTTCAAATAATTTCCCTTGAACATTGTATTCTATTGCAAATTTAGAAATAAATTTAGAAGTAAATAAGGAAATTCAGAATTCATCATCACCACTGCTCCATTGAGTTGAACTTTTGTGGTAATTCATTACCATTGGAGGTTTGGAAAATTTCATTGGAAATTCCTGAAAATTGACCTTGAAAATAAGGAACATTTTTGGTGTGAATTAAGTAAAATCACTTGGAACTTCAAAGGATTCTTTGATGGAAGTGCAGACAATAATCACATGCAAATTCGTAAGTAGGATTTACTTGAAGCTTAATAAATTTACCATGGAAATGGTAAATATGTTGCCGTTGTAATTCAATGTTTTTTTAGGTAAACTAATGAAAAAATGTTGGAAAAATTCTGTAGATTTATTCAAATAAATTTAGAAGAATTCTGCCTGAAAGTAAAGAAAAACTTTCTAGTAAATTAGAGATGAATTTCCCAAAGATGAATTTCCCAAAGGTTTATTTCAGGAAATTCTGGCAAAGATTGCCGGGAAATTTATACGATTTTTCCGAACAAATTTAGAAAATATGACTCCTGCCATCCCCGTTGATTTTCAGAAAGCACACCCCTAAGATATTTGTTATTAGAAACATTCGCTTCGAAACGCAATCTAAGCAATGGTAATTGGGTATTGTCCCCCATTAGTGCATTTTATAAAACTTCCCCTGTACGACACATATTTGCATTGTTATGGCCTTTAAAAATCATGAAATTTGATACGCACTCAAATTCAGAATTGCTGCTCGGTAATATGTTTTACTGATTTCATCCGGTAAAATTAATTTTAAGCCTAAAGAACGGTAAATTATGAAGATTTTCGCAATATTTCTTGTCGATGTCTCAGCAGAGTAAAATAAAATACTGAACCTTGGTAGAATAATTTACCTATCTAATAATTTACCTATCTTGGTAGAATAATTTGACTGCATATTAGGGTGGCTCAAAAAACACTTTTTCAATTGGGCCAATTGATGGGCCGCCCTCTTATTTGGTTCCATTTGATGCCCTGATGCTCTGGACAAAATTTCAGCAAAATGTATGCAGAAACATCCAAAAACAGTGATTTGCAGTTGGCCGGCAGAATTTACGATCAAGAACCATGATATTCATTCAGTTCCTAAAGAATTAAATACAGAATGTTATGCTGAAAACCGCAAGAAGATTAAAGTTTATTAGCCAAAGATATTAGCATTTCACTGGTGAGTTGTAGGGGTGAATGTATTTCTTTTCAAAGGTAAAAGAAACGAACTTTGCTCAAACCCCACTTCAGAGAAATGCCAATAACTTAGCCGGGCAAACTCTAATCCGCTCGCGGTTTTCTGCATAACATTCTGTATTAAATTCTTCAAGATATGAATGAGTATCATAGTTCTGCAGCGTAAGTTGTGCCGTCCAACTGCAATTAACTGTTTTTGGATGTTTTTGCATACATTTTTGCATATAAACTTCCAACTAGTTTAGCACCGCCCAAACGTTGGCCGATTTTGACCAGAGCATCAAGGCATCAAATAGAACCAAATCAGGCCATCAAAAAAATTTAAAAAAGTTTTTTCCATACTAATTTGAGCCACCCTACTGCATATACATCTTTTTCTCAGACACACGACAGATCATGACAGCCACCGTATTAATATACTCAATTCAGTTGAAACCCGAAATTGGGTGCTAGCGAAGTTGGATTTTTCTCACAATCCGTACGTTAAATCTAACTTCGGAAGTGGTGCGCTGAATAGCGCTTCGCGATACGAAAACAGCGCACCACTTCCGAAGTTAGGTTTAACGTACGGATTGTGAGAAAAATCCAACTTCGCTATCCCCCCATTCCGGTTTTCTACTGGATTGAGAATATAATACAAATTCGCAGGCTGTCAATCCGAGATTCTTAACGAGGTGAGTTGCTAGTGCAATCAATGCAATCATGATGGGAAATTTCTATGTGAATTGAGTGATAGTTCTCGAATTTCAGTTGCTATTGGCCTATAGGACAACGACGATGGAGCTCGTTTTTTGAGATTCAGTTGTGAAGCCATTCGGCTACCAAGATATTGGAAACATTCAAAATTCTCCACACATCCAACGATTTGGTTGACGTTGTTGACGTCGATGACTAAACCTGCCAAAGAGGTAAAGAAGTAAGGTCTTACTCTGCATATCAGAGAGCCGTTGGGCTACGAATGCAAAGTCACTCGCCAATTCGAAGTCGTTTAGGAGCTCCACACTGGCTATAGTCTGCCATAGAAGCCAGCGGTATGGTTCACGATCAATCGCATCTACCAGAATTTCGTCGATAACGTTGAGGAACAGAAGCGGTGAAAGAATACATCCTTGTCGGACAAGACACCGTTGTACAGCAATCTACACGAGAAGGGCTCGTACTATACATCAATGAGGTCGATGATTTTCTCAGAAACTCTTTTGTGTCTCAAGGTGCCAAATTACAGTAACTACGGTTAAAATGATTTATTTTACCGGATATCAATAAAACTTTACCAAACAAACTGTAAATCCAAAATTATTTCATTGAATTCGGTAATCAAACTTACAGTACCTACTGTAAAACCGTGTTATTGCCGCACATGGTAAAATAATTACCGAACAAACTGTAAAACACATTCTGTATTACAGTACTCCGGTAAATTTTGTTGAGCTGTCCGAGGAGCTGTCAAAGCTATTCATCTTTTATTAGAAACTGATTGCAGCAAGCAATTGATTCGTGTATTATTAAAGTAACGGTGAGCGAGACATTTTTTCAATCGATTTCAACAATTAATTTCACAATCTAACGTTGGAATAAAAAATAATAAGAGGTATTTTACGTTCCTAATTAAAACACTTTTTTTTCAAAGCACTTATATTCTATTCAGCTTCTGTATTTAGAGTTGTTTTCTGCTAGGAAAATTACTGGTCTACTGGTCGTGGCCTGCTACCTTGGACGGCCGAGAGGGGAATTCCTCCTTGACTATGAAGGCCGGTGGCCTGAGAAAGCGTCAGAGGGAAGACGACAATATCCTTGATGAATTTGGCGCGGAAGACTGACTGACGGCTTCGCGGACCGAATCGTGTGCTAGACGGAACAATATAGAGAGGTAGGTAGGTAGGTAGGTAGAGAAAGAGATCCTGAACACTTATTCCCCTGAGCTCACACTAACTCCCACTAAAAGGGTTTGAGAGGGGTTCTCTCGAAATGCGGCACTTTACTTTAACATCACATCACACGGACGCCTGATATACTAAGAGGCTGAAATTCGGCATTAATCGCTTTTCTTTTATAGAGACTTTTCCCGCTATTTCACATTATCCCGCATTTTCATTCATGTTGGATGTTTGATAGCTAACTCTCTTATCATGTTTACAGTGGTGCAGGCCCGATCAACACAAATTAAACAAAACCTGTTGTATAGGGCTGGTATGTGATCATTTTGATATATTTAACGAAAAAGTTTTTGTTACTTATTTACTGTACCAGTACCCGAATTAGTTAAATAGCATTATTTTTTCTTCATTCATGACCATTCTAAAATATAACAAACTTAATCCAAACATCAAGTCCTTGCTATTGGAAATCTGCTACTTCCCTAATAATTATTTAGGAAACATAACCGCACATAAAACATCAACGCTTCAACCGCACGTGACCTTCAAAGCATAATCAAAAGACTCAAACGAACCGACAGAAACGATGACCGATGCCGCGGCCAAATGTGCACCTAACCGACGGCGCCGGCGTTACAGCGCAATTACACTTTCATGGGTGCACTGCACTGCGCCTAGGCGATCCAAAACCCTGACGAGGCCAAGGTTACCAACAACAAGCCGCGAGGTGAGAAAAATTGTAAACTGATCAGCACCGATCGACCGCAAGAACGTTCATACGAAGGTAAATTTCTTTCCTGATCGACACGCCGGCTCTATTGAAGTGATCCGATGACGACGCCTCCTTGAAAAACGCGACGTCTGTCGATCAATTCTGCATTTCGAGCGGTGTGGATTTAATGGCGCGTGGTGCCAGCAACACACCTCAAAGAGATAACATCGATCGGCCGTATCGGCCGCGAAGCCGCGCAAGATTATGTAAACACATAATCGGCTTGACCTGGAATTCGAATACATACTACTCTCATGGGGCTGCAGTTGATCTGTCGGGTGTCTGCATTTATCGAAGGCATCTCGAATATGCACCAATATGCAGCAAATATGTGCAACGCTGAACGTGGTGTTGGAGATCCTTACTAACACATTCAGTAGTTCACTGTATTCTGTACTGCTGTCTGAGGGGGAGGATAGGCTGTTGAAATGTCATCAGCACACGTCTTTGACTACTTTTCTTTCTCAGAACCCGAAGGACGACTGGATTGATGTTGGAGAATTCCTGCTGTGTTAGTCTACAGTATGCGTTATTAAAAATGAGAAATGTTTAGGGTCTACTGACCTGACTGAAATATTTTTTTTTGCGATTGATGACATGATGTGTTAAAAAACTGCATACATATCTGCTTTCAAGGTTCGTCGCCCCTTCTCCGATCATTACCTTTTCTAATCGTCATACTTGTTTCATAGGAAAGTCATCATGAACCCATTTGTGCCACACCAACGAGTTCGTTCCCAAACAACACATCGGTGGGTAATTAGCTGTGGTTACGTCTGGTTTCGTCTTAGGTACCTCACATAAGTAGTTTTTAATCGAGATGAATTCAAAGACTCACAACAACATAGGGAAAATGCTCCATTTTCCATCTCACTGAGCATATATTCATCTTAATGCGAAACAAATAAATACGGTACCAATTTCGTCGCTTCTTCTTGCTAACACGCGTGCTCACTGTTGCAAAAAATCACAAAAATAAGAATCAAATCAAGTGTCTTTTCATTTCTTTGTTTTTCGTGGGATGAATATCGGAGCTATGAGATGAAGCCCAGGAGCAGTAACCCTTACTATAAACTAACGAACAACTTATTTGTTTTAAAGTTCATAAGTATCAGAAGACGGATATTGAGGTTAAACATTTGAAACCAAGACGAGTTAAAACTTGTACGACACTTTCTGCATACACTGTTCGGTCATTACTTTAGTGAATAAAAACATAAATCGTAAAAAAGGTGTACGAGTACGATCAAATTGCTATTAATTTTTTCCATTGGCTATTTTATATTGAAATGGGGGATGAAATTCACAGACTGCATTAAATTCTGCATGAACTGAATGAGTATCATAGTTCTTCATCGTAAATGGTGCATTAGAACTGCAAAACGTTGTTTTTCGATGTTTCTCCATCTATTTTTTTCATATAAACCTTCAACGAGTTTAGCACCGCCCAAACGTTTACCGATTAGGCTGAATTTTTGTCCAGAGCTCCAGGGCATCAATAGAACGGATTATGAGAGAAATAAATTATAATTCTCTTTGTCCTTACTTCTGCGGTTTTTTCGGACTGAATTTAAGACCTTTTCAGTTTTATTTGATTTCCTCATTAGCCTGTAATATCTTGAGAGCTTGTCGATTGTGGCTACATGTAAGGATCATTATCGACGAAGCAAGAAGGGAGACACTGTTAAGAAACCCTCCTTGACAGTTGACAAGGATGACATCATGCTAACCGATGACTGTGAATCTCCGGTTCCAATCAGCGGGTTAGATTGTGATGTAACCTTGAGTGACATCTGTGTTTTGTAGGGGAAAGATGTGGCATATTCTTCAAGACCGAACACGTAAAACGACATCTCGTCATCACTAATGGAAAAACTTCGTAGTTCTCTCAGGCAGCGTTACCATCGGTAATGACGAACGTGTATTGTCGGTAGACGTGAAAGAAGACCTGCCACCGATCTCGTTGAGACTACTTCTTTTGTATTTTCAATATGGTCCTCTATTATATTCGATAGGTCTTTCTCCGTAACAGTAGCTGGAACGAAATCATTGTCGGAAAATTGGAAACGGTTGAACGGAACTATTCCGGTCTTTCAAAATCCATTGATCGCTACTTCCGCCCTTGTGATGGTATGCCATGGCTAATAGGGAACTCATTTGATTTCTTGGCTCGTACTTTAGGTAGCTTTCGATGGCTTGAAGAAAAATACGTTTTAAGCTATCCCACAAAGCTCATATCCATGGGCTGTAATTTATGGCTACAGTGATGCGTCAATTTTAGTTCGTGAACATTAGATTCTCTCGCTCGGTTAATGAGCTCCAGATCTTTTGTATGGCTGCTATGACCATCGAGTCAATCAGCCTATCAGCAGAACAGGATCCTCTGTCGACGGTTTTTTATGCCGAATGAAATGTTCAAACCATTTGTTGAAGCCCTTTGTCTGTCATCCAATCACTGGGATTGTATGGAAAAATGGTTCCTTGGTTCAGCTGGTCCGTCATTTTTACTTGTTGGAATATTATGAATGGTGGAACAAAGTAAAGGTTGCGGACATACACAAGATGCCTAACACTCCACTTTCAGCTAAACTCAGCTAACCTACTGTCGTCTTTCTCGTAATGCTAGTACCTTGGAACGCTTGGATTGCAAGTAAAACAATATATTGTTAATCTTATTTTCATGAACAACAAAACCAAAATATTACCGACTATTATAACGACGAAAGTTCCGTCTACATTATAAATTCTGTAATCCGGAATATTCTTTAGACGGGTGGTTTCTACAAACAAATAGAATACTTTACTCACAGTTACATGGTTAAATCCTTGAGCTTTGGCAGCCAAAGATGCGTTTGCGTTTGCAAAATCCACTCAACTAATCATTTGCAAAATCGAAGCACAGTTGACGAATTTCTTCTATTGTTATCTCATAGAAACTTTGCTGTCACAGCTCGATATGCATCCTTGGGGGATTCAGAATGAATTCCTTGGGGGATTCATAATGAATTCCGGGAGAATTTATAATGAATTCCGGGGAGAATTCAGAATGAACTCCGGGAGAATTCAGAATGAATTCCGGGGGGAATTCAGAATGAATTCCGGGGGGAATTCAGAATGAATTCCGGGGGGAATTCAGAATGAATTCCGGGGGGAATTCAGAATGAATTCCGGGGGGAATTCAGAATGAATTCCGGGGGGAATTCAGAATGAATTCCGGGGGGAATTCAGAATGAATTCCAGGAGGAATTCAGAATGAATTCCAGGAGGAATTCAGAATGAATTCCAGGAGGAATTCAGAATGAATTCCAGGAGGAATTCAGAATGAATTCCAGGAGGAATTCAGAATGAATTCCAGGAGGAATTCAGAATGAATTCCAGGAGGAATTCAGAATGAATACCAGGAGGAATTCAGAATGAATACCAGGAGGAATTCAGAATGAATTCCAGGAGGAATTCAGAATGAATTTCAGGAGGAATTCAGAATGAATTCCAGGAGGAATTCAGAATGAATTCCAGGAGTAATTCAAAATGCATTCCTGGAGAAATTCAGAATGAATTCCTGGAGGAATTCAGAACGAATTCCTGGAGGAATTCAGAACGAATTCCTGGAGGAATTCAGAACGAATTCCTGGAGAAATTCAGAACGAATTCCTGGAGGAATTCAGAACGAATTCCTGGAGGAATTCAGAATGAGTTCCTGGAGGAAATCAGAATGAGTTCCTGGAGGAATTCAGAATGAATTCCTGGAGGAATTCAGAATAAATTCCAGGAGGAATTCAGAATGAATTCCAGGAGGAATTCAGAATGAATTCCAGGAGGAATTCAGAATGAATTCCAGGAGGAATTCAGAATGAATTCCAGGAGGAATTCAGAATGAATTCCAGGAGGAATTCAGAATGATTTCCAGGAGAAATTCAAAATGAATTCCAGGAGGAATTCAGAATGAATTCCAGGAGGAATTCAAAATGAATTCCTGGAGAAATTCAGAACGAATTCCTGGGGGAATTCAGAACGAATTCCTAGAGGAATTCAGAACGAATTCCTGGAGGAATTCAGAACGAATTCCTGGAGGAATTCAGAACGAATTCCTGGAGGAATTCAGAATGAGTTCCTGGAGGAATTCAGAATGAATTCCTGGAGAAATTCGGAATGAGTTCCTGGAGGAATTCGGAATGAATTCCTGGGGGCGAATCAAAATAAATTTCTGGGGGAATTCAGAATGAATAACTAGGAGAATCAAGTACGAATTCCTGGAGGAATTTATAATGAATTCCTTGGGGGATTAATAATGAATTCCGGGGGGAATTCAGAATGAATTCCTGGGATAATTGAAAATGAATTCCTGGGAGAATTCAGAATGAATTCCTGGGAGAATTCAGAATGAATTCCTGGGGGAATTCAGAATGACATCCTGGAGGAATTCAGAATGAATTCCTGGGAGGAATCCATAATGAATTTCTGGGGGAATTCAGAATGAATTCCTGGGGGATTTCAGAATGAATTCTTTGGGGATTTCAGAATGAATCCCTGGGGGATTTGAGAATGAATTCCTGGGGGAATTCAGAATGAATTTTTGGGGAAATTCAGAATGAATTCCAGGGGGATTCAGAATGATATCCTGGTGGGGTTGTAGGACAAAAGGTCGAAGGTCAAAAGGTCGAAGGACAAAAGGTCGAAGGTCAAAAGGTCGAAATGACAAAAGGTCGAAGAGTCAAGTTTTTCCTTCTTTATTATTTTGTCTCCCTTGTAACCTCTATTTTCTTTCTTCTTTATTTTTCCTTCTTCTTTCTTTCCTTCTCACTTCATGCTTCTTTCCTTCCATTCTTCTCCCTTCTTTCTTCTTTCTTACTTCTTTCTTCCTTCCATATTCCATCTTCCCTATTTCTAACTTCTTTCTTCTCTCTTTCTTCCTTTTCCCTCCTTTCTTTCTTTTTTTTTCAGTTTTTCAGGTAACAGTTTTTCTTCCTTCTTTCTTTCTTCACTTTTTTTGGCTTCTTTCTTTCTTCCGTCTTTCTTCCTTCTTTCTTCTTTCTACCTGCTTTTATTTTCCTTATTTCTTCCTTCTTTTTTACTTCTTTCTTTCTTCTTTCTTCCTTATTTCTTCCTTCTTTTTTACTTCTTTCTTTCTTCTTTCTTCCTTCTTTCTTCCTTTTTACTTCCTTATTTCTCCCTTCTTTGTTTTTTATTTCCCCCATGTTTCTTTCGTCCTTCCCTGTTACTTGCTTCTTCTCTGTCTACCTTATGTTTTTGTTTCCTTGTGTCTTCCTTCCTTCTTCTTTCCTTCTTCTACTTTCCTTCTAACTTCTTTCTTCCTTCTTTTTTTCTTCTTCCTTTCCTCCGCCTTTTTTATTTTTGTTTCTTTTTTCTTTCTACCTTCTTTCTTACTTGTTTCTTTCTTCATTCTTTCTTCCTCCGTTTTTCCTTCTTAATTCTTTTTCCTTATTTTTTCTTCTTTTCTTCCTTCTTTCTTCTTTCTTTCTTCTCTATTTCTCTCTTCTTTCTCTTTTTCTTGTTTCCTTTCTTTCTGCCTGTTTTTTATTTCTTCCTTCTATTTCCCTTCTTCGTTCATTTATTCTTTTTTGCTTCTCTCCTCCTTGTTTCTTCTATCATCCATCATCTATCATTATCTCTTATTTTTTCCTTCTTCTTGTCTTCCTTCTTTCTACTTCCTTCTTCCTTTCTTCCTTTCTTCTTTTTTCCTTTTTCTTCATTCTTTCTTACTTATTTCTTTCTTTTTTGTTCTTTATTGCTTTTCTATTTTTCCATTCCCTGTTACTTGCTTCTTTCTTTTTTGCATCCTTGTGTCTTCATTCTTCCTTCGTCCTTCTTTTTTCCTTCATCCATCTTCCTTCTTCTTTCTTTATTTTTTGTTCTTTTTTCTTCCTCTGTTCTTCTTCATTCTACTTTTTCCTTTCTTACCGTATATTTTTCCGCCCTCCTTCTTTCTATCTTTTCACTTCTCATTTTTATCACTCCTTATATCACATTTCTCACTTGTCACTTTCTACTTCTCATTTCTTCCTTTTTACTTTTCGCTTCTCACTACGCACTTCTCACTCACTCACTACTGTTCACTTCTCACTTCTCTTTTTTTACTACTCACTATTCACTATCCACTTTTCACTTCTCACTACTCACTTCTCATTTCTCACTTATCAATTCTCACTTTTCACTCGTCATTTACCTATGCTCATTACTCTTTTCTTACGTCTCTCTTTTCACTACTCATTCCTTGTCTTTTTGTCCTTTCGACCTTTTGTCCTTCGACGTTATGCTACAAATTCGACCTTTTGACCCTTCGACCTTTTGTCCATTCGACCTTTTGACCCTTCGACCTTTTGTCCTTTCGATCTTTTGTCCTTCGACCTTTTGACCTTCGACGTTTTGACACAGGTTCCCTGGTGGAATTCAGAATGAATTCCTGGTGGAATTCAGAATGACTTTTTGTCGTTCAGAATGGTCACTTTTGTGTCGGTTGTTTGCTATCATATTTTACAAAAAATATTCTGTTCTGATAAAAAAGGATCCATAGCGTATGAGAACTGTTGCCCTTCCGTCTCACTGAATGTATATTCATTTAATCGCAAAACAAAGAAATACAGCACCAAACTCATCGCTTCTTTTTGCTAACATGAGTGCGCAATGATGAAAAAATCACAAAAATAAAAAACAAATCAAATTCTTTGTCATTGCTTTGTTTTTGATGAGGGAACTATGAGATGAAGTGCCGAATGGTTCCTCTATATCACGCGGAAATTTACAATATCCACACCACCGTCTCCCTTCATCACTGAATATCTAAGATCTACACTCAGAAATAAATGTATACTAAATAGGTTAAAAGTCATGCTAACTGGCTATTCGCCTGGTTGACCCCGTATTAGTTTATGCTTGGACTAAACGGAGATAGTATAAATTCAATTTATTAGCGAATAGTATAACATTCCAGTATATGAAAATAGAATAAAGGTGTTTTAATAATTTTAGTTTTGTTTTTGATTTGTCAGAAACAATAAATAAAAAATCTCTCCATTTTCTTTTATAGTATTTAGGTCATACCAATTACATATTATTATTTATTTAACAGCAGAAAGTAAATGAGTCACATAATATTTTATAACGGAAATATAGGCAATTTTGATTATGGTGTTCACGCTCGTAGCAATAATTCACGTAGCACTTTGTAACATCGGTGGGCGAGATCCTGGTCTTCCAGGCCCTAACTCCGTCGAACCGATCGCTACACCAATGGAACATATGATGATCCTGCGGAACGATGACTGCCGTGTTCCCGCAAGCCTGCAGCGACCAATCCTAAGAATATGAAAATGGCATCGTGAAGCGGCTTCTCGAACTGTTCCTTAGTGTCCTCGCTTCCCTTCGTCCTTGCCGCTTGCTCCGGTGTGTATGTAGCAAACTTGCCGTACACAAGGTTTCACTTCGAACCATTTCCGTCGAGAACTGCGCATTACCGTAGAAGTTTGTGCGGTACGGGGAAACATTTTCAGTTTGTCTTTCGTCTTGCTTGATATTCCACCACTTGGTGGCTTCTGAGTTCAGACACTTGGTGCAATCGGGTGCTTTGGCATCTCTACGCGTTGGTCATGGAGGAACTCAAAGTTTTAATTTAAAACCTGCAATCACACCAAACCGATCAATTCATGTCCAGAATTTCGCTTTCTTCTTGCCATTTTTTTTCATTGCGGATCGTGCGGAGACTTCTGCCTGGAAACACCTGTAAAAGTAAAATTACTCATGTCTTATTTACTCAAAAATTATGCCCATCGTTTTATCCAGAATTACTTACGCTTGAAAGCATGATATGCCGAACGCCGCAGACTTCAATTCGATTGAACGCTCACGATGAAACAGGTTTTTGCAATTTCAGAACAGAAAACATGTCTCAATTTTTTCAAAGCGAAAATAGTAATACAATGCTAGATATTCAAGCAAAAATAAGCCTTAGTATACATTTTAATATTTGATAGTATACTCTTTATACAAGGCTATGTTTTAATGTTACTTATCACTGAAATGATTAAAATTTAAACTGTCCTCGTTTATTTTAAATTCTGAGTGTACATACTTCTAGTACACTACAAAAATTCCACACATTTTTATTGGCAAAAATCCATTAATTTAATTCATGATTCTAATTAGTGCACACATAACCACTCTCCACGCGAAGTACAAATATAATCTATAATCAAATAAAATGTATGTGTGGTCTCTAATATGCAGTTATTGAATTTATGTGTGGGTACAAATTGCATATATTTGGGTCACCAAATTGCAAAAAATTATGTGTGCGACAAATATATTCAATATAAAGAATTTTTTCGGTGTAGATTACATTTTGTTTTGGATGGATCCTGCATTTTTTTTTCAGAATTCGACACTGTTGTTTCATAAGGGCGAAAAACGCAAACGTAAACAATTCCTTTTCCTGAAAATTCCTCAACAACTAGGACCGCTCCCAGCTAACAACCACTTGGAACTGTTAGAACTCCGCGTGTTAGAGTCGCCCGAGCAACAAACATATTCTAGGCGGTTTGTGTGACTTAGGGGCAAGCCAGAGTAAACGCGATGAGCGATGCGACGCGACGCGACTCACGTAAAAGAATAACAATCATTATCAACAGGCTGTCAAATTGCACTGTCGCGTCGCGTCGCATCGCACGTCGCGTTTACTCTGGCTTGTCCCTTATATACAATCATAACAAGTCACAAATGAGCTGCTGCGACCAGATCGATCTAAATTGTGTTTCCTGGAAGATGCACTCCAGTCAATGTCTTGGAGCTTCTTTCTTATATTCTGGTTGCCCATAAATACGTTAGACTACGGACATTGGAACACTCGATTGTAGCTTGACGGACTTGACAAACGGATGATTCTTATTGATACATGGTGTCTGCAAGTTATGCGTACAACAATTTATATTTACAATAATATTTTACAACAAATTAAAAACCCAACATGCATTGCAAACAAACTTCTTATGTTCATTTCCAAATGACCACGTTGGTTTGGCCACGATGGCCGCACGTTTTTATACAGATACCTACTATCCAGATATTTCAGATGATATATGACATGATTTCAAATGTCTCTGTGATAAATCGGTGTTCTGCTGGCTCATTGTTGCAAGATGGGATTATATTGAACAGTAATTTGATCCAAATTCAGTGTTCGTGTAAAGGCAATTCATTATGGTTTAAAAAACATAAAAGGCATTCGGAGTTCAACGTTGATAACTATAAAATTGTCTAATGAATCTTAACTGTGTGGTCTCTGTGATGATCCATAATACATATCAATATATCATGTGATGTGGGAGTTGAAGGTATGCGTGTACCCATTGATCCGCTTGGGTTCCAGTCTTCTATGAACCGCATCATGATTCATTCTTGTGAGTAGACACGACTTAATCGGACGTTATCACATGTGGCGACGAGGTATGAAAAAGGAAAACGCGTAAAGTTGATTTTAAAAAGGAAAAGTGATCGAAGTGGTAATAATGAACGGAAAAATTAAAATCTTGACATAATGTTTCCCAATAGTGTTTTATTCTAAAGTCTTGCTATGGTCCGTCATTATCTTATGTTTAAAGTGACGCAAAAAAAAAGGAAAAAAGGAGCGCGGAAAAAAAGTGACGCTAAGAAAAAGCGTGTTTTTGTGTTGAGATGCAAGAAGGTGAAGACATGTTATGAAATAAGAAAATACCTGAGAAAAAAAAACAGAAGTATATTTAATTGGTCAGTGGTATTCTGCGTAGCGTGAAGTTAGTAGAGAAAAAAAAGCAAGATATTGTGATTTAATTAAGCGTGATTGAAGCTTGATGAAGAAAGGCCAATAGTTTTGAAATGGGACGCGCATATTTTCTGCTTCATAATTGGCTTACATGGTACAGTACTGGATAAAACGCTTCGGTCAGTGAAAACCAAAATTCTTAGTGTGAGAAAACACAGTGACGAATGGATTGGTGTGAATGAACGGATAATATGAATGGAGGGGAAATATAATTCAGCAGCGAGCAGTGTGTATGTGCAAATGCTAAAGCAGAAGATCGTGCATGGTCAGTAGTAGATAAAATGATTCGCTCAGTGGAAAAAACCTTGTGTGAGAGAACACAGTTATGAATGGGTTGGTGTGAATTAACGAAAAATATGAATAGAGGGGAATAATAAATCAGCCGTGTGTATATGTAAACGAAGAAGATAGAAGAAGCATTGGACCCATATGCTATGCCTTGTTCTATGTTATTTGTTACTGGTGCGTGTGACTCATAATCAAGGTGGCTGTTCTAACGCAACCCACATTCCCCACGCGGTCGCATTAGACTTGCGTACATGCGTTTCAATGTAGGTCAACACGAATGGGGATAACAAAGGTATGTACTTATTATATTGTGTATATGTATCATGAAAGTTGCACAGTCACAATATCATATGCTCATATCGAGAAGAGCGGATGGAAAAAAATGAGCTTTGGGTCTCATTCTGTTTTTTTCTCTCTTATAAGAATAGGTATATGGAGATCGTACAGCACAGAGTGTTGATACCGATTTAGTATGTGTGGATTAGCGCAAGCAGTTTTGCATACGCGGATCGTGTTATGCAAACGCATATGAGAATATATTATATAGTGTCGTCGACACTGTGATTAAATTCACTTAGAGTGCATAAAGCACTGTGATTAAATTCACTGAGAGCGCAAAAGGCGCTGTGATTAAATTCACGTAGAGTGCGTGAAGCACTGTGATTAAATTCACTGAGAGCGCAAAAGGCGCTGTGATTAAATTCACTGAGAGCGCTCAAAGCGCTGTGATTAAATTCACTGAGAGCGTTTATAGCGCTGTGATTAAATTCACTTAGAGTGTACAAAGCACTGTGATTAAATTCACTGAGAGCGTGTAAGACGCTGTGATTAAATTCACTGAGAGCGCACAAAGCGCTGTGATTAAATTCACTGATGTAGAAAAAACGGTATGATTGAATGCATTGTATAAGTACAATAGAGAGAATTGAAAAGGTGTAACTGCTTCTTTGCGAGCGTGATCAATGCGTTGATACAAAGGTGATTGAGATTGAATTACATGTCATTTATACATACAAATACAGCTGTTAGTTGGAAAATATACCGCCATGGTTTGGCGGGAATGAATCAGTAGTTAAATTAAATGAGACCATGGCAAATAGATATATTTTTTTCAACAGATTATTGTGGCAAACAAAAAAAAAACAGCTAAGGCGAAACTGTCAGCCCATTTTGCTCCGAAACATCATGCTAGTTCCGAGCGATTCCAATTTTGGTCAATGATGCCAGACAGCGACGAGCCGATAGAAAAGTTTCTACTAAGAATTCAGCAAAAGGCTGAAAATGTTCATTTGGAAAAACCGCTGTCGCCAAATAGCAATTATCGATAACATTAACCAAAACGCAGCCGTGTAAAAAAAAAAATCCGTGTAAAAACAGAATCGGGTGTATAGTCTTTGAAACGCAAACATTCACCGCGACGTTTCCGGCAATCATGAAATGATAAAAGATATAAAAGTGTAATGAGTATTGATGTGGAAAAGAAAACAGAGGATACAGAAGAGTTCTCAGTTTATAAGATAGAAGACCAAAACGATGAATTACTTCAATGTCGCGTGGGTGGAGTTGATATCGAAACGCTGATCGACTCAAAATCAGCATATAACTTAATTGATGATAAGCAAACTACTTTGTAGAAAGATATGATGGATCTAAGAAATTCATGGCTTACGGTCGAATTCCCTTGGAAATGATAACATTGTTTGATGCAGTTATCGATGAGAAAAATATTATTTCCACTAGAACAACGTTCTATGTGATTCGTGGTGTTCAACAAGCACTGTTGGGTAAAATCACCGCGCGTGAACTTGGCTTGTTGCCAGTCGGTTTACCTAGCTCATTTAGACGATGTTAATCAAGTAAGGAAGGTCGATGTTTTTCCTAAGATCAAAGACTTTCAATTAGTCCTCCCGATCGACAAAAGCGTAACGCCAGTAATTTAGCCTCTGCGGCGCTGCCCGGTCCCATTGCTAGAACAGGTAAAAAGTAAGTAAGATGAGCTACTAGCAATGGAAATCATCGAACGAGTGAAAAAGCCGTCGTCTTGGGTGTCGCCTTTGGTACCAATCATTAAGAACAATGGAGAATTGCGGCTTTGCGTTGACATGAGGCGCGCAAACAAAGCGATTCAGCGATTGAATCATCCACTGCCTGTCTTTGAGAACATGCTTCCAAAATATAATGGAGCTAAATTCTTCACTACGTTGGACATCAAGCAAACATTCCACCAAGTAGAGTTAGCAGAAGAAAGTCGAGCGTTAACAACATTCGTTACCAACTGTTACACAAGATTGTTTTTCGGAGTAAACTACGCGCCGGAGTTCTTCCAGAACTTGATGGAGAGCATATTGTCGGATTGTCAAAACACTGAGGTCTTTATTGATGATATCATGATCTGGGGTTCCACTGAATAGGAACATGACGATGCAGTTAGAAAAACACTGGCAACCTTGAAAGAACATTGAATACTGTTGAATATGCAAAAATGCAAATTTAAACAACGAGAAACTATATTCCTTGGCCACACATTTTTTGAGGATGGTGTCCTTCCAACTAATACTAAAGTGCGATCCATACTGAAATTCCGAGCGCCGCGGAATAAGGAAGAACTAAGAAATTTTCTAGGGTTGGTAACCTGCATTGCAAGATTCATACCAAACCTGGCAACTGAAAACCAACCACTTAGGGAGCTTCTGAAAGAAACAATACCATTCAAATGAAGCCCCACCCATCAACGATTGTTTGAAGCCTTGAAGCAAAACATGGGCGCTATGAAGAGCTTGGGATATTTCAATCCTAAAGACAAAACAATCCTTGTTACCGATGCAGCAGGTGTTGGTCTTGGCGATGTGCTGTTACAGCTAAAGAATGAAAAACCTCGCGTGATAAGCTATGCGTCAAGAAGTTTATCCACAACAGATCAACGATACCCACCTATTGAAAAGAGGCGTTGGGTATAGTTTGGGGTGTCGAGCGGTTCAAGGATTATCTTTTGGGAATTTCTTTTACTCTTGAGACGGACCACCGTCCACTGGAGGTTCTTTTCACATCGAAGTCTCGACCAACAGCTCGCATAGAGAGATGGATGCTACGGCTGCAGTCATTCAACTTCACAGTCGTCTACAGAAAAGGCTCAAGTAATTGCTGATCCCCTCTCCCGAATGGCTTCACATGTTGATGACAACTGGCAGGAAGAGTCGGAAGTATACATCCGTCGCATAAGTGCAGTAGTGTTGGCTACACTAGCGGTCGAGAATATCATCGACAATTTTGACAACGACACGGAAAATATCGATCAGGGCGATTCAAGAGACAGCTGCCATCGATATCTCTGAGGTTGTGGAAGCTTCAGAGTATGACGAGGAAATGCAAGCCAGCACGTGCCGTAATGGACGATATATGGACCTCAGAGCTATCAAAGCCTTATGTGGCCTTTCGTAATGAAATTTCTGCAGTGAACGGGCTCATAATCCGAGGGATGAAACTTGTAATATCGTCAGCACTGCGATCCAGGATGTTCGTGCTTGCCCACGATGGACATCCGGGTCAAACAGTGATGAAACGAAGGTTTAGAGATCGTTGCTGGTGACCTAAAATGGATGCTGAAGATGTGAGCTCATGCGATAAGTGCGAGGGATGTCGATTAGTACAAGTAGCAGATCCTCCAGAACCAATGCAACGAAGACCGTTGCGTCTGAAGATAGCTAATGCCCTATATGGAGACTGGAGAGCAGAAATGAAGCAGTATCTGGAAAAGTATAATAACACATCACATTCAACAACAGGCAAAGCGCCGAGTGAGCTGGTTCAAAGGTTTAAATTCCCGGATAAGGTTCAAATTCCCGTTCAAAGGTTCAAATTCCCGGATACGGATAATCTTAGTACGGCAGTGGCAACAACAGATTACGCAGACAGAGATGCAGTTCAGAAGCTCAAAGGAAAGGTAGCAGAAGATGTAAAAGAAATGCCAAACACAGTGATATCTGTACCGGAGATACGGTACTCATGAAAAATCTTCATCCAACAAACAAGCTCTCTACTAATTTCACGGCCGAGAAGTTCATAGTCGAGGAGCGTGAGGGAACGAAGGTACGAATTCGTTCCAAGGACAGTGAAAATAGATATAAGAGAATTGTAGCTCATTTGAAAAAGGTTTCGATTCATTCTAAGAAGAATGAGTCTGCTGAAGCATCTGAGGAGCAAGTTGAACCAGTCGTAGCAGGACGTCGCTATCCGGAGCGAGACTGTAGGTCACAACCTTGTTATAAAGTATAGGTAATAAAGATAATATAAGATTGAATGGAATTAATACTATTGTACAAAAAAATATAATAATACATAAAAAGAACTATAAACTGCTTTGTAACTTTATTGAAATTATATATAAAGAAAAGGGGATGTGATGATCCATAATACATATCAATATATCATGTGATGTGGGAGTTGAAGGTATGCGTGTACCCATTGATCCGCTTGGGTTACAGTCTTCTATGAACCGCATCATGATTCATTCTTGTGAGTAGACACGACTTAATCGGACGTTATCACAGTCTCTAGTTGAAGTATGACATCAGTTAGGTTATAGTTATTTTATGTCTCAAATTTAGCGGTGAATTGTTTTTCTTTTTTGTCCAACGTCAACTCGGCAAGCCTCTATCTTACTAGAAATGTTGCAATAAAGATTCAAACTATATTTTCCTTTTTTTAACTCCGCATACTGTTCTACGTAGCCACTCAGTTTATGGTCCTAAGGATCGTGTGCTTTGGCTCGGAGCCTTCGTCAAAGTCTATGTGGTGTAGGAGACTCGGCTCAGTTTGAATACTAGTTGCAAGTCGAGTTACATAACATGTGACACCAGCTGTTCAAGTTTTAAATAGATTTCTATAATAAATAATGGTTGTTTCTGACTCACCTTTCTCTTTGAAATTAAAGCTGCCTGGCTTCTGAGTAGTTGTTATGGATATACACAGCAGCAGAATTAGTAGACGAACCATTTTGTCGCAATGTGTGGGAAACTCAATATGCTAATGGATTAACTTTTTGAATTTTTGCGTAACGCTCTTCCTATGAAAACAAATCAGAGTTGTTGATTTGTTGTTACCACTGAAGCATACGAATCGATTCACTTTCTCAACACATCATAATTCACACTTGATTTACGAACAATTCGAGCCTTTCGCTTTCGAGCTGAAAGAAAAATTATCATGAATCACACGGTTTCGCCAATTTTCTGGGGATCTTCTATCACTATCAGTGGCTCGTCGTCTCCCTTGGCGAATATCACACGCGATACACTTCGTAACCGAATTAACACGCACTACTAAGAGTTAGATCATCCAATTAAGACGGCATAGAGACTCAACGCACGCACACACCAAACCCAACGAAGATGACCCACAGGTTCGCAAGCCCTCGCGCGTCCGGTTTTGCCGAGATCCCTGGGTGGGGAGTCCGTCAAGAGCCAGGACAGTAGTATCGCAGTCCTACACGGATATTGCACGCTTCTCAGCGCAGCACCACACGAGCTGAGTAGTCAACCTGAATGCCGATGCAAAAATTACGCGCGCGCCCGAGCCCAACTTCTTCTCACTTGAACTTAGACTCTATAGACGGCGGACCGCGGGGACAAAAACTAGCCCAACCTGATCAGGCATCCGTCCGATTACACGAGATGGCAAGGTTGAGAGAGCGAAAGAGCACATGCGGTCCACTGCCGACACACGACAGCAACATTCGTGATCTCGAGGCTGGGTGGCTGGTTGCTGACTACCACTATGATAATTAATATTTTAGCTCTTATTTTCTTGTACATATTCTTCTACTAGTGGGTTGTGATTTGTATTCGCAAAAGCAATGGACAGTGCCGATCTGAGCTGACCACCCGACCCGGGCACTGTGCTGGTTGAAAGTATCGGAACAGATCGACCTTAGGACAATTAAAAGAAAACGGATTCCTTCGTTTGCTAAGTTATTATGCTCCATATTTCTAAAGTTTGACGTGGGTTGTTATAGGACATAATATTTTCACAAAAGGAGGATTTGTTCTTTGCTATCTCAGTCTTTTTTATATTTAAAACGATAAATTTTGTTCTGCCCTATGTTGGGCAAAATGACGACTGCCCAACGTTAGGCAGTTTGTTCTGCCCAAAATGTCGTACAAAACAAAACTCATTCAGAATGTTGAGACTGAGATAGAGTAAATCACTACTTGGGCCTATGGACCCCATTCCCGGCTCACTGCACAGAAAACTAATGATTTATACTGTTTGGTAGCTGTAGGCTTATGATTGATAATTTTTAAAAAGTCTCCTATTTATCGCGCACAATACTCAATATTTTTCAACCATTTATTTCACTCCTAATCGATCCAATTATAGAAAATAAAAATGTAGATTTCAAACTTTTGCTCTTTGTTGCAACACCACTGAGCCGGAGTGATTCTTTCCACTTTTACAAAACGGTATCATCAAATAAACACCTACCTGAAAATCGTCACAGTGCTCGATACAACCATTACTTCAGGCTGTTTATCACCACACAATAATGCTAAAATCACGCACTTCAATCTTTTCCAATTGTTCGTATCACTAGATCTTATATAAACATATTAGAATACATTTAAAAATGTATCCTCAAACCGAACGAAAAATCACCTCGGCCCAAGAACTTCTAGCTGTACAGTGCTGCCAAAAGGCCGTGAGTCTTATTTTAGTATGAAGATAATCCTTCGTCGTTAATAGGAAAACTGTCTAAAACGTTGACGCTTTTATGTTATTTATAATTATCTCAATTTCAAAGACTAAAAACAATATTTTTTCAAGTATTTGGAAGGAATTTGGATGAGTGCATATATCTTCTCAACCAAATAAAAATTATTATTAATAATACCATCTGGCATCACGTTATCGTGGAACGTGCATATTATTGTTTACGTCGCATTTTCTACCGTCCCGAGAGAGAGAATGAGAGTAAGATGTTGAGAAATTGAGTAAAATATTGCGTATGCCGAAGAGACTTGCGTATGCCGGATAAGCAATCGCCTATGACTGAAATGAGTGCTGCACCATGTTAATTTAAATCAAATAAAAGCTTTTTCGAGCGATTTTTAGCAAGAATAACTATTTTTTAAGCAGAGGTGAACCCCATCGCAATATTACACGGCCCACAAAATTCAGGAAAAGTAGCTCCTAGTCATAAATATCAATAAAATAATGCAGTCGTGCGCATGTTAGGCCGGGAATGGGGTAAGAAACCCTACTGAGAAAGCCGAAAATGTTTCATTGAAAATCATATGTTTACAATCATGTTTGTCTAATGGACATAACTGATCCTGAACTTGAAATATGAAACAACGGTAAAGACAATTTTAACTTTGTTAGAGTTCATGGCTAATGCTTTAGTACATCATTAATAAAACTGCCCACAGGTAATGATAGAAAAACCTTTTTTTTGTAATAGAAAACTTACTGTTTTGTAGCTATACTGCCACTAACCGCAAGTCAGACTTATCTGTCTGTATATGGATGCCATATCCAGATAAATCTGACTTGCTGTTAGCGGCAGTATATAGTAGAATTAATTCAACAAAAGCGTAGGTTGAACAATTGCAACTATACTAAAGAAGCTGTAAGACTTTTGATGGTGGTGATATTACTAGTTTATTCACAGAAGTAATTTTGTATGTTGAATTTGTCGGCTGTTCGGCCATAATTTCCAACTTGTCGCCTTTTTTATAGAAGGGGCAGACATCCCCTTCTTTCCACTTCTCCGGTAGCTGTTATGTTTTCCAGATTAGGACAAGTGGCCAGTCTTTACAAACAAGTGGCCAGCTTTTCGAGGCCCATCTTGATGAATTCAGCTATCCTTACAAACTGCTTTATTGTTGCTGAGCTTTTGGACGTCTTGGCGTCCTTGACATTCCTCAAAGTGGAGGCTGGTTGGTTCCAATTGCCCGTTGAACTGACTTAGTTGTCTTTTTCGCTGTCTTGACCTTCACTGCCTATGATCTCATCGTCATTTAAGTGTCCTTCGAAGTGCGGCTTCATCCTTTCGAACACCCTACGTACGTTCGTCAAGATGTATCCATCCTTTTTCGTGCACATCTCGGCTCGCTGCAAGAAAAATTTGAATTGGAATGCGTTGAGCTTCTGATAAAACTAGCTTGCTTTTTGAGAACTGTACTCTAACATTCACCTACTCAGTGACTGAGTAAAATTGTATTGCCATCTCTTTTCTTCCCACGGAAATTTTACTCAGTTTCCGTCAAAAGCAGGATTACTCATAGTTTTGAGTTGTCCTGCTTTTGACGGAAATTGAGTAAAATTTCCGTGGGATAGAAAGAGAGAGCAATACAATTTTACTCAGTCACTGAGTAGGTGAAAGTTAACGTGTAATCGTTATTTACATCGTCTTCGTTCGTTACATCCGATGTTGCTCTTAGGTCTGTCTCATTTGGAGAATTAAACTTAAAAATGACAGTTCGAAAATTAAAAAATCACCCCGTTATAAGAATGGCTGGTGCTACCCAGCAATTCCAATAGGACATCGATGGAAAATGATTCGATATCTGTCAAAAGTAATCTTGCTCTGCGAGCAGGGTTATTTGATAATTATTGAAATGTCACTTTTAAGTTTAATTTCAGTTTAATTATCCAATTGAGACAGACCCTTAGACTGTTTCAGTCCGTTGACATAACTGTATCAGCAATCTTAAAGAGAGGCCCCATCGAGCTCACGCTTTTCCGACAACACTCCCTTGAGGTGCTGTGCGTCCGAGACATCCGGTTGTCTAAGTCGCTTTAGGTCGTATAGATGCAGTAGTCGTCGATACCGAACATTGTTGATGACGGATAATGTCAGAGAAGTGCCACCTATCAATCAGAACGAGATCGATAAGCGAATCTCTCTGCTGGGATGATTTCCAGGTGTACCGGTACGGCACTAGGATAGGATGTGCCAAGTAGTCATTAAAAATCGTACCGATTTTCTGTCACAATCGTACCGGTTGCTGATTGGTTGAAAATGACAATCGATTACTTCGATTGGCGATGGCGCGTTTTTCGTAGTTTGGCCGTGTTGCTGGTTTGTAATGTTGATATTTATCAATAAACGTAAATGTTTGAGTTCGAGTTTTTTGGCACAACATTAATTTATATTGAACTGCAAACTCCATATAAATTATTTTCAAGGGTTACAAAACTGTTGATTTTAAGCATTATCATTCACTTTTCTGTCATTTTCGACCTCATAATCATTATTTCATTCGCGAAAATGTCTCTCTGTTAGTCTTTCCCTTCTCTTACGTAAATAATGGATGGAACCGAAAGAAAAACATCAAGTTTTGACACATGATATATGGAAGATTTTGTAACAAATTAATTTGGCTGCACTGGCGGCCACCTCGTCAGAGCAACTGACAAAAAAACAACAAGGCAGTCTCAAATCTCAATTGAGTTGTCACATCCTAGGGTAAAATGCCCAATAGTGGACCCCCTAGTAGCGAAATGTTGCTCTTCCGGGCATAATGAGTGGAAATTTGCAAAATATTAACTTTGCGTGATATCTAATATCAAGCTCTGCATCTCCTCTTTACGATACATACATAGAACACTCAAATACTCGACGTTATTCTTCGAAATTAACATTTTAAAGTCGGACTGAATTTGCCCTATAGTAGACCCCCTGGGGGTCCATAATAGGAAATTGCTTCCCTATAGTCGACACTTCATTTGATTTTCATGTTTCGTTTCGGGACGTTCTTCTTCCCTATTATGGACCCCCCAAAATATTCCTATAATGGACACTCTCGTATTTATTTTTTATAGAATTGTAAAAAATCATCTAATTTTACTTTCCATAGCATTTTCGATGCATGGAATCAAATCATAGGACTGTAAGGTAGGTTCTCCCGATGGAATTTCATAGCAAAATGTTTCCATTGTGCTGTAATAATGAAAAAATGGCTGGAGGGTCCACTATTGGTTGAGGGTCCACTATTGGGCACTTTACCCTATCATAGGTACGGAAAGCTGTGCTGCGAATGCCCATATTTTTGGAGGTGGCGAAATCAATTAGTCGCAGGCCTTTCTTATGTTAGTCAGCCGGTAAGTGATGAACTTTCCACTAGCCGGTGTAAACTCCTTCACATGGCCAACTTGAGCGTTTAAACTTTCTTTGATCGCTTTGGCTTACGTTCGAGCTGCGCATAGAATGCATTCTAACAGGGTTTCGGGTAGATTTTTTTTCGCAAATTTCATATCAATATGTACAATTCGAAACATGTGCTGTGCCAAGATATTTAACAAAAAAATGATTTTCGTACGGCCGAGGTGCCGAATAATATGCAATTAATTGTAATCAAGTGTCGGTCTTCCACCGCCATTAGTCGTCTGAATACTCGCGACCGCATGAGTAGAAAACAATCACCTTCATCAAATGCTTTAGCCAAGCAAGCCCTAATGGCACAGCAGAGTGTGATTGATTCGCACTTTGTACAAAAATCCGCCCAGCCCGTTGCTGGGGGCATAGAGTGTGATGTTTCTCGAATAATAAAAAAGGTGGGCTCGCTTGACTGTGGATATACAACAGTAAAGCACATGTGACGATTGGACAAATCAAGCATCCGAAAGCAATCCAATTTGCAAAAAAAGAGCTAACCGCGGTGGAGGTTGGTACTTGGATTCTGATGGCTTTTCCGCAAACGCGACCTTTAAGTGGTTTTGTTGTGTAGGGGTTATCTCGCCTATTTAGAGAGTAGGAGGTTGAGGGTTCGAGTCCCTCCAAGACCCGTTGATTCTTTTTCGCAAATTTCATATCAATTTGTCCATTTTGAAACATGTGCTGTGCATATGCACAGCCAAGATATTTAACAAAAATTGGTTTTCGTACGGCCGAGCTGCCGAATAATATGCCAAGATATTTAACATAAAAGGGTTTCGAGTTTTCGTTTCGATAAGAACAAAGCAAGCGTTTTTCGCGCCCAGGGAAAATCTATTTTCATTGTTTATAGCGAGGAATGTCATTCACCTAGCAATTGTTTCTCTGGAGCTAGCATTGGAAGATAAACGAAAATCGTGACTTTTAGAAGAAATTTATTTTTCGTATCATTTCGTTTACCTCTTACTTACTTTTCGCGAGAATTATCGCAGAAAAATTTCAAAAAAAGTATGGCCACGGCGGGACTCGAGCCCAGAATATCAACAAAGGGATGCGCTCACCCTAGCCATACCACCACGCTATCTGTATGTTGGTAGCAGGTAATTTGTACCACAAAGGCTACTACCGTTTGCATTACTGATGACAATAAAAAATCTCGGATATGAAAGAAAACGAGCACACTCGTTATCACTCTCCAGACTGTTTTTCTCTCCCGAAAAGCGATTTTTCTCTCCCGAAAGCGAGAAAAACGAAAAGAAATTTTGTTTCCTAATTCTCTTTATTTTTTTTTTAATCCTATAAGACCGATACAAATATAGATAGAACAATATTTCTCTCCTAGTTCGAACTTTTTGCTCGAACATAATAATTTCAAATTTTTTAAAATATTTTTTTACAAATCCGGGGAGCTTGTTTTAATTTTTTTCATTTTTATATTTTTTTAAGAGCCAGTTCGCGAGAAGCGCGACCCCCTCTTGTATCGATATTCTCCGATTTGGACGAAATTTTTAGGGTTTGTTCATATATGTAAGAGAAGACATTTTGCAAATTTTAAGATTTTTTCATTAAGGGGAAGTGGGGTAAGACGGCCCTTCAAAAATTATTGTTCAAAAATCGCCAAAACCCTAAAAATACAATAACTTTGGCAATGACTGACCGATTTTGTTTAAATTTTGCACGCTTTTTCTACTCAATTAGTACTTTATACCAAGTGGTTAATATGGTTATAAAGTAGTTTACGTTAGGAGAAAATGGACTTTTTCGATAAAAAATTGTCGTTTTTCCAAAGGGAATATTTTTCACCAACAGATCTGGGATAAAAAACTAAACCCACAAGGCAATTAAGGAACTAAAGAGTTTTCATCTCATATATAATTCAGAAGCGCCAACTCACGAATTTCTAAGAAAATCGCAATTTTCTGCAACACTGTTTATTCAAAAGAAAGTTCGCACAAATTTCGACCCTTCTTATGTTGATGTTTTCCGATCTGGTGAAAACTGATCAAACTTTTTTGTCTAAGTAGAAATTAAAAATCAGGATTTTCCATTAGGGGAGTGTAGGGTAAAATAGTCCTTTCAAAATAAATGTCAAAATTTAAACAAAATCGGTCAGTAATTGCTAAAGTTATTGCATTTTTATGTTTTTGGAGATTTTTGAAGAGCCGTTTTACCCCCACTTCCCCTTGATGAAAAAATCTGAAAATTTGCAAAATGTCTTTTCTTACGTATACGAATAAACCCTGAAAATTTCATCCAAATCGGAGAACATCATCTTTTTTTCACTATTTTCTCTCAAAAGAAGGTACATAAGATAATATTAGTCCTTTACGAGTTGTGGTCAATGGGATAGATAATGGGCATCAAAGTTGAGAAAATGTGAAAACACGCTCATTTTTGCTCAAAAAATTTGCTTCACTTCAAGCCAGTTTTAAAAAAGCTTATTCGAAGAAAAATTTGGCCCTAACTTACCCCTTTTTGAGAAAACGCGATATTAAAAACGTTTTGGCTATTTTCATGCAAGCAGACAATTTGAAAAAAATCAATATAGTTCTACGTCTAACATCTTTGCAAAAAAAATTGTCTTTCTAAGTGTTGGTAGATAGTTCATGTGATATGTTTCACTAATTGAAATATTCAGAAGATTGTCGATAAGAAATTCTTGGGAAATTCCATAGCCCGAAAGCGACAGTCGGCCGAATTGATAATTTGGCCTGAAATTCCGTTAGCATTAACAGGTCGTCTGGCCGAAACGATCGTTTGGCTGAAATGGTTGTTTGACAAAATAGGGCATTTGGCCGAAAATGTAGTTTGGCCCAACGGGTCATAAGATCAAATGTCAATTACTGAACGGGTAATATGGTCAAAAATTGCCACTCGTTTGGCGAAATGGCCATTTTGTCAAATGACCATTGAACAAAATTCCGTAGCCTCTCTACTGTTTAAGACGATACTGGCCTTTAAGCCAAAAATCATCTTGCCAATTACAATTTAGCTGAACTCAAACTGCTATCAGGTCGAAAATTGTTTACCCAGAAATTTAGTTTTGCCGGAAACAACATACAGCCGAAAGGAACATTTGGCCGAACTGGTAATTTGACCGAAAAAGTTTTTTGCGCTAACAGGCAGAGATGCATCCTGAACAGAACATGAGCCAAGAGCGCGCCTTGGTGTTCTTAGTTTTGAACTCTGAACACAGTTCAGTGTGCACTGGGTTGGTACGCAAGCAAAACGATCATGGTAACTAAGATTCCTTAGATTTGGAACTACATATGCAAAAACATACGAGCATGCTTGATTTCTATCCGTTAGATGCCCACGTGTTCCGTTACTATCCGAAGAATGTATAGCATGCCGTCGCTTGAATTTGTTTTCCTAGGATACAAGTTGCTAAGTTAGGTCAGTGCTCTTGAACAGTGTGTAGTGTTCAGAACGTTTTGAACACGAACACGCGTTCTCGTGTTCAGATGCATCTCTGCTAACAGGTCATTTTACTGAAAATGCCGTTCGGCCGAAAAAGTTGTTGTACCGAATATCTAACAAACGATTTATGCTTAATAAGCTATTTTTATTTAGCTGTAGAAGACTATTGTTGATTGAATAAGCGCTCTATTAGCTTCCAATATGTGCTGCCGTTTGGTAAGAATGGTCATTTAGCATAGCATATGTGATTGTACAAATCGTAGGTGGCTGTACAATCATAGATATAATAATCAAGATGTTGGGGTCACAGCAAATTAGTACTCATTTTGTGGTTCCAGTGTACTAATATTTCGGTACCCAGCGGTACCCGGTATGACTAAGCAATCCTTTGATGAAAATTTGAATTTGTTCTAATTGTCGTCGCCATGGGTATCATCGTATTTGTTTGTTTATTATTTTCCTGTGGAATTTCGTAATGTCGACTAATATTATTCATCCGATTATAAGTTTCTTATATTTACTAATTATTCTCTCATTTTAGTCAATAATCGGGGATCATTCGGAAGAACAAAACATACAAAAAATCTAGTGATGTTATGATTGACCAGCCCCGTGGATATACCCTCTCAGGGTCGGCGACAACTTACTGAAAGAGGACTCAACAACACTCATATGTGCGACCAGACCATATCAGTATACTACAGGGCTGACGTTGGTTGAACCGCTTGGCATTCGAAGCAAATTCTTTCGCCTCGGTTTATCAGTCGGTTTACGTGTGCCCGCTGGCGAAAGCAAGCCGCACTGGATAGGGTTCCCGGTAAACGGGCACGAAATCACATAACCTTACCTGGTCCTTCTCCTCAGTAACAAGCGTACTTGCCCACCAGCCAAGTCTGATCTTGCGAATTGGCTTCTGGGTCTCGCTAGTCACCGGCACGGGTATCCTTGGTCCGTAAGTTGATGCTCATTATGTAGGTAGTCAGGGGCTGCGATTGCCTGCCGACGGACGCTAAACGCATCAGTTCAGATTCCAGCAAGCGGGCGCAAAACCACACAACCACACAATCTTACTGGGTCCTAACCTCAAAAACGGACGTCCAGCGGTCACGTGACGTGTGGCCTAGCAAAATTGGCGATGGTACTCGCAGGTCACTGGCAAGGAATGCTGAGACGAATCGTGCGCGGTAATTCTTAGACTGGAACATCACTCAAGAGCTTCAATTTACACGCAGTAACGTCCCGGAATTTGTTACGGGAAATTTTATCTTCAACGGACACCAGTAGCTTGGTGAATGGATTAACCTCGATTCCTCGGCTACTGTATTTTTCCCACATCCCAGTTCTCTCCATCCTTTGATAGTAATTATTCTCCTTCCATTGTTCTAGGCTTCCGTGTTGTCGTATCTCACTTCTTGTTCCCATAGAGTTGTACGGTGTTTTATAGCACTCAAGCATTTGTCAAATGCTTCCTCAATGAGGAGTATCATATTATAGTGTTATACAATTCAAATTAAAATTTAAAATAATAGGTATTTTCTTTATAGTATAAGGTTGATGAAGATTAAAAGCTAAAATTTAAATAGGTAATCAATTACAATATATGTGTATGTAACCTAAACCAATCGGAGTTGCATCCACCTTGTGACGGCCGTTAACCGTAACAGTGATAAGGCTCGACTATCCCCGTTTTTAAATAATCGGGTATTTTGGTGGTTCACAACTTGCAACGAATAAACTTACAAACAATTCATCTTGTCCGTAGGCATTAACCATACGTATCAGATAAAAAAATGGGCTTGAAATCGCCAATCTCTACCCACCTAGTTTTTGAATTCTGTGGATTTGCTAGTCACTGAAATACGCTGCAATTATCCGACATCATTCATCTCATCAATTACCAATACAAGGGACGATGATGCCATCAGTTTAGACAAACATTCGTGGGCGCAAAACCTGATCAGGTCCGTCAATTACGCATTGGATGCTACTCCTAGGAGGGGCAAGTTAGTTTCAGTCTGCAATTTTGACTAATTTGCGACTAATTTCGGCTGTTAAGCTATTTTTTTCTTAATACTCGATTCGCTATGACTCTATTTTTGTCTTATATGTGCTCCATGACCTTGTGTGTAACTAGTTTGACTCTTTGAGAAAATATTGTGAGTGACGTGAGTCGAGTCGATTTTAGCAATTCTCACGTGAGGTGATCATGTTATTCAAATGGGGCTATACGACTCTTCTCACGTCATTCGAGCAATCTCACGTCACTCCACTCGTAGAATAATCCCACGTATCTCAATAGCAGCCTATATGTAGGTAATGGATTTCGGAGATATTTCTGAAATATGGTCGAATATATCTTGTGCTACCAAAGAAGTCATGCAGAACCACTTACTTACATGATTTTTTGATATATCGACAGTAATCGGATAGAAATGGAATAAATCGTATCGAATGTATGGCATAGTCAACATCACGTTGGAACAACCGATACGAACACTTTCAGGATATGTTAAACGTACATCTTCATATAAGTAATCAATCAGGAATCTCATTTTTGTGAGCCATGGACTTCAGCCTGGATTCAAATCTAACCACCTTTTCATTGGCAGCTAAGTAGCCTCGTATCATATCGACTAGAGTAGCCCCTATAAAAGGTAATCATCAACATTATAAGCAAAAATAATTAATTTAGTTCTTTGTTTTTTTGGATGGGTAAAACATGTAAGCAGAGTATCGTTAGAAAAAAAACTGTAGTTTCCATAACAAGCAGTGTCATCACATTTGAAGTTGAGGAGTGCTGCAATATTCAGATTTCCACAAAATCTTAAAACAATCAACAGATTTGAAGTATCAGTCAGTATTCAGACAATCAAACATGCTAAGATCCAAATAATAAACGTATTCCTTTTGTCCGTCCCGGAGATGCTCCGGATTGGAACATCATTGCCCAACGGCAAAGTATCGAGGTGCGCTATACCAGCATCGGAGAGGGGCCACTTGTATATGCATATGCTGAGAAATTGCCGAGCAATTTTTAGAATGTGGGCCATTTGTAACGGATGGAGCAGGAATTGTTTGATAAGGAGAATCTCAATAGGATGGAGAGCCAGACGAGTTGCGATGCATGCAAACTAAAAAGAAGTGTTATCTGGTAGTGTGCGACAGGTTAGGAGGCTTCCAACACTTCAACAGATATTACATTTTGCGGTATCTTTGGGTAAGAATTTTGACAAATCCGTAGTTTTGGCAGTGGCGTCGCGTAACCTCACTTTTTACCTGTGCACTGACCCAAAAAGTGAAAATTTTGATATTTTGACAGCCCAAATGGAAAAGAAAATTATCAGAGTCGTTTATACTAATCAAAATCTAGTTATTCTAGGCATTTCCGCACACCAATTCCTTAAATGTGAACTCAGTGCACAGGTAGATTGAGGTTAGGGAAACGCCACTGAGTTTTGGATCGTTCGTCTGTGGATCGAAAAACTACTGAAAAATCAGTAGGACTACCGAGAAATCGGCAAGTCTGGCCACCATCTTTCGGTTTACATGATTGGGAAAATTGTTATGAATCCTCTACGTCAAAAATACTGGCATATTGTGCGATGACAGAACAATAATGTAGCTAAAAAATAAAAATGTATAATTAAATTCAAGGCAGTTGCAAAAATATTAGTTATTAAGTTTTTCCTGATCCATTTCCACGACCGTTGATTTCCATTTTCTTCAATTATTGGATGAAAAATCACAACAAATAACGAAAGTGTTACCTAGACGACAGTGCTAAATCTTGTTCTAAAGACCGTTCATAAATTACGAACAACGTTCTGAAATGACATTTCTGGGTACCGAGGATCGTTCAAAGTCTATGAAACTGGAACCATGAAAATATCGGCAGTTTCATATTGATTGTTGGTACAATGCTCAATTGAGCAATCTACTGTATATTGTCGCAAATTGGTACTTGGGATTAGTACCTTTTCCTATACAGTAGCAGTTGTATACCTGGCCACGTCCTTACAATAATGGAAGGAAGGGAAGGAATGTTAGTTCAACATCTACTAGTGAAGATGCAGGGAACCCATACTACCTTCATAGATGTCTCGGGAAGGAAAATTTGTGTTAGTGGGTAAGGTGAATAATAGGGAGCTTTATTCGACAATAGGGTAAATGATGTATCTTGGACAAGCGCAGGACATCCATTGGAAAATATATCGAGATTGAATAGTATAAAACAATTGAAAACCACTAGGTTCATCCAAATACATAACCTATGATTAGTCTTTTGTCTCCATTGCCCAATTTTTGAGTAAATTACGTTTACTAGGTGTAAACTGTGATATACTGCGAACTGAAATATTTTCTTTTTGGACATCAAATATATAATTTCGACATGGAAAATGCATATATTTTGGACAGAGTCATTTTCTCCTAATTTAAAAATGGCCACCTACAGATCTCAATGGTATGACTTACCTACACGTATCCACATTCATTTAAATGCATTTATTTGCTTAACTGACATAGATTAAACCAGAAATTAACATTGTTTCGAAAGAAATTAACATCTTATCGATATCATTGAAAACAGCCTGAAAGTTGGCAATTAATGGTTCATCCATGTACTGTACATGGGGTGACCAATATATGTCTGATGAATAAAAACATAACTTCATTTTGGTCACTCCTTTTTCATCCGTCTCAAGTTCATGTTAAGCGATTGGAATATGTTAGTATCTCAAATACAATCAAACTTTGGCCGCAGAACCTCAAGATTGCCGTTTTAACCAATTTAAACGTGTTTCAGGCGCATGTTACGAAGAGTCCTATAATGCATGTTCTCCTGCATACTGGCGTCCAGCAGGCACTTTGGTAGATAGCTTTACATTTTAGATAATTTTAAAGATAAATAATAGTTGATCTGTGAATTCTCATCAGGAGCCGCTAGAGTTGAGGTAAAAGTATGCAATGATCATACTTTCGATTAAAATTTTCCTACACATTATCTAAAATTGATCGAAGAAGCTCAGGCTTGTCCAAAATATGTACATGTCCAAAATATATCATTTACCCTATAGAGCGTTTGTCAATAACAGTATATGCTAAAAAAATATTAAAATATATTCATCAATTTACTTACGAACCGTCCAAAGGAGGACAAAGAACCAGGATTTTACAAATGTTTCGCATTATATACAAAACACGTTCAACCGCACACTTATTCACCGAACATTAAAATCAGAACCAAAAACTCGGATTTTACGAATGTTCTAAATCCTACCTGAAGCACGTCCGATCACGCACAAATTGTTTACTCACTCGGCCGCGCGAACTATCTGCTTACTGAGCAGAAACACGACAAAACAGGCACTGACGGTCGCGCAATGCAATATTTCGGCAAATCGCGCGATCGTTCTCCTGTCCGAAACAAGAGCCAACTCGCACTGAACCGTTTGGTAAGAATGGTCATTTGGCCAAAAGAGTTATTTGGCTCACAACTGCTGAATAGATCATTTTTCCAAAAGTCGTTTAGCCGAATAGATCATTTGGCAGAAAATAGCCGTTTTGACTGTTTTGGGCAGAAAGGACATATTTGGGCCTAATGTCTTTTTCTGACAAAAAAACCATTCCTACCATTCCTATTCCGGCAGTTTCAGTCAAATGTACTATTCGGTTAAACGATTTTTTCGGCCAAACTACCAATTCGGCCGAATGTCCCTTTCGGCTGTATGTCACTTTCAACCAAACTACATTTTCAGTCAATTTGATCTAGACCTGACAACAGTTTCGGATAAACGTTCAATTCGGCTTAATGGGATTTGGTTAGATGACTTTTGGCTTAAAGCACATAACATTTATGCACCATTGCTTTGAAATGTGGTTCATCTTCGATTTTGTAACACTAGCAAACCTACTGGGTTTACTGAACAACGAGCATGAGACAGAACAGCAGCGCATGTTTTTCTGTCGTTTTCTTTTACCTTGAGTATACAGGCCTTCCCGTTCGTCGGTTGTTAGTACTGTTGATGCACAGTGAGTTAATATTGAGAACGGTAATTTCTTCTATGTTGTTTATCTGTTTTATGCTCAATGGCCAGTATCGACTTAAAAAGTAGAAAGGTTACGAAATTTCGATGTCATTTGGCCACATGGGTGCACATTTTGACTATGTTATCCGTTCAATAATTGACATTTGGCCGTATGACCAAACGACCAGTATGACAAACGATCATTATGGCCAAACGACATGTGCCCTAACACGACTTTTTAGGCCAAATTACCAGTCCGGCCGTATGTCACTTTCGGCCAATGGAATTTCCCAAGAATTTCTTATGAGCAATACACTAGTCGTTCGGTAACTACAACGTATTCTGGATGTCAAACAGTTGTCAGTCAACGTCAGGTGCAATAGAAGTGCACTTGATGTCTAGTTCACAGGTTCATTATTTGACGTTTGAGTGGTGCCGTAGAAAACCCGTAGAAATCCAAAGAAATTCCTTGAAATTTTCGAGTAATTTTCCGTTGAATTCCAAAGATTTTTTTAATGTACATTTCGAAAAAAGTTCATTTTTTAGGGAAAATTCTTCCTTTAATGTTCTGAAAATATTCCGAAAAAAGCCCAAACAAAATTTTGAAGAAACGATACACAGAAAAAAAATAATGAAAAATAAACAGCGCGTAAAACTTAACATACAGAAATATACGCTATTCTACGCTGAAATGGTCCTCTTCCTAACAAGGTTGCTTACAACTTGTATGCAATATCAACGATACACGTCAAATATTGTATACATTTAGGCTAGGGTAACCAACTTGATTTGGACCCCTACACATTTTGGACCCTCTTGGCGACATTTTTCTGATTGCTGAACTAAAAAAAAATGCCGCTGCTAATTCCCCCATTGGCTTCAGGAAATTAACATTGTTCAGCATCTATCTCACTGGTTTCCCGTGCGAAAAAGCGATATTTACATGAAATTTCGAGGAAATTAGTTTGTTCAAGAAGGCGAGCGCTACAATGCGTTACGCTTAAAAGTATACATCACTGAAAATCTCAGAACGTACACAATAAGTTTTTGTCGAAATTGGGAATTTACACGGAAGAAGAAAAGTACCCAAAATTGAGTATTTTTAAACTTACTTTTGAGTTATTTTTTCTCTTCTCTTTCATCCACTCTTTCTTTTGTTGTCAAAAACAAAAGAGCCAAACAATCCAACGACGCCAGTTCAATACGGGAAGCTAATTTTGAGTTTTATTACCTGAGGTCGAAATTGAGTGAATTAAACTTAAATTTGGGTAAATAAATTTTCCGTTGGGTACTTTTTTAACATGGGAGTAAAGGCAAACTTACTTCGACCCTACTAACTCAATTTTGGCTTCCCGTACGGATGTTCGAGGTTGGGTGAATTAAACTCACTATTGGGTAGTTTATTTCTTCCGTGTAAGACGCAGGAATCTTCCCATTGATGCATGCCAATCGAAAGATAAGACTTGGCTTCGACTCAATTGACCAGGGTAAATTAGAAATTCGACTTTGAAGATATTAAATTGGGGGTGTCCAAAAAGTGTACATTTGGGGGTCCAAAATATGTTGCACTGTCCAAAACGAAGAATATTTTCTTTTCAGAAAATGGCAAATTTCACTGATTTATCAATAACCGAAGCTCATTTCGAATTTCTATTTCATAAATAAGACTTTCATCTTTGAAATGGTGTCTTTTCCGCCCATATCGAACCTGTATCTCAATAGATATAAGCATATATTGGGATGCACTTCCTCTAGGGGTCCAAAATAGGACAGTTGCCCTATATTCCGTGTGGAATTACGCTAATAATGGCGTTCCATTTATGTGCATGATTTTTAGCGTAAATTTCAGTGGATTTTTCTATCTGTGTAAAAAAAACGCCTCGCTGATTCACGCCGCCACCGCTGACCGTTTGACCCTTTCGGCCAAATGACCTTCTCGACTAAACGACCCTTGCGGCCAAACGACCTTTTCGGTTAAATGACTTTTTCGGCCAAATCAAGACAAAATTTTCAAAACGACTTATCTGCTTTTGTATACAAAGATTCAAACGACGATTTGACGAATCTGATAGCACTCCCACGCAAACCAACACCACCAATAGGTAGGTGAAGGTTTCCGCTACCTGTTGATGGCCTTGGTTTGCGTGGGAGAGCTAGCAGATTCGTCAAATCGTCGTTTGAATCTTTGTTTACAAAAGCAGATTCCTTTAAGAGTACGTTTCTCGTTTAAGCAGCTCAGTGAAGCTGATTAAGCGGAAAACGTGCTCTTAAAGGAACTTTTGGTTACTTGGGGTGTTGCTTCTGCTGATGGGGCTGGTGATCAGCCGTCAACGTCAACTTCAACTACAATTCCAAAAAAAAGGTAAAACAATCGCGCAATATTTCCCATCTCTATCTACAATTACGGGCAGCAGGGACTATGTCCAAGGGCTTGACGATCCCTCCCCAGGCCATCTGCGAGTTGTGGGGCTTGCCTAGGATGTGGTGGGGTTTGACAGTGGGCCCTGTTAAACCTCTATAAAAAGCTGCATGTATCCGCAAGTAGGCCCCACCAAAGCGACCGTGTGCCGCTCAAAGCGCACAAGCCCAAGTCCTGGTGTTAGGTGGGACGCTAAACAGCCCTGACACGACGGCCCTCCGACGAGACAGGAGGTTTGCGCTGGCCCAATAAGCCGCCTAGAAAACCAATCATTACGAACAATATAAGAGATAATGCGACTCGATATAATCGGCAAAGACCTAGGCGACGAATACAGGATCACGATTGGAAGCTTGGAACATGGAATTGCAAGTCGCTAGGTTTCGCAGGTTGCGACAGGATGATCTACGATGAATTACATCCCCGCAACTTCGACGTCGTGGCGCTGCAGGAGATTTGCTGGACAGGACAGAAAGTGTGGAAAAGCGGGCATCGAGCGGCTACCTTCTACCAAAGCTGTGGCACCACCAACGAGCTGGGAACCGGCTTCATAGTGCTGGGTAAGATGCGCCAACGCGTGATTGGGTGGCAGCCAATCAACGCAAGGATGTGCAAGCTGAGGATTAAAGGCCGTTTCTTCAACTATAGCATCATCAACGTGCACTGCCCACACGAAGGGAGACCCGACGACGAGAAAGAAGCGTTCTACGCACAGCTGGAGCAGACATACGATGGATGCCCACTGCGGGACGTCAAAATCGTCATCGGTGACATGAACGCACAGGTAGGAAGGGAGGAAATGTATAGACCGGTCATCGGACCGGATAGTCTGCACACCGTATCGAATGACAACGGCCAACGATGCATAAACTTCGCAGCCTCCCGCGGAATGGTAGTCCGAAGCACCTTCTTTCCCCGCAAAAATATCCACAAGGCCACATGGAGATCACCTAACCAAGAAACGGAAAACCAAATAGACCACGTTCTAATCGACGGTAAATTCTTCTCCGACATCACGAACGTCCGCACTTACCGCAGTGCGAATATTGAATCCGACCACTACCTCGTTGCAGTATGCCTGCGCTCAAAACTCTCGACGGTGTACAACACGCGTCGAAGTCGGACGCCGCGGCTTAACATTGGGCGGCTACAAGATGGTAGACTAGCCCAAGAATACGCGCAGCAGCTGGAAGTGGCACTTCCAACGGAAGAGCAGCTAGGCGCAGCGTCTCTTGAAGATGGCTGGAGAGATATTCGATCCGCCATTGGTAGCACCGCAACCGCTGCACTTGGCACGGTGCCCCGGATCAGAGAAACGACTGGTATGACGGCGAATGTGAGCAGTTAGTGGAAGAGAAGAATGCAGCATGGGCGAGATTGCTGCAACACCGCACGAGGGCGAACGAGGCACGATATAAACAGGCGCGGAACAGACAAAACTCGACTTTCCGGAGGAAAAAGCGCCAGCAGGAAGATCGAGACCGTGAAGAAACGGAGCAACTGTACCGCGCTAATAACACACGAAAGTTCTATAAGAAGTTAAACCGTTCACGTAAGGGCCACGTGCCACAGCCTGATATGTGTAAGGACATAAACGGGAACCTTCTTACGAACGAGCGTGAGGTGATCCAAAGGTGGCGGCAGCACTACGAAGAACACCTGAATGGCGATGTGGCAGACGAAGATGGCGGTATGGTGATGGACCTGGGAGAACGCGCGCAGGACATAATTCTACCGGCTCCGGATCTCCAGGAAATCCAGGAGGAGATTGGCCGGCTGAAGAACAACAAAGCCCCTGGGGTTGACCAACTACCAGGAGAGCTATTTAAACACGGTGGTGAGGCACTGGCTAGAGCGCTGCACTGGGTCATTACCAAGATTTGGGAGGAGGAAGTTTTGCCGCAGGAGTGGATGGAAGGTGTCGTGTGTCCCATCTACAAAAAAGGCGATAAGCTAGATTGTAGCAACTACCGCGCAATCACATTGCTGAACACTGCCTACAAGGTACTCTCCCAAATTTTATGCCGTCGACTAGCACCAACTGCAAGGGAGTTCGTGGGGCAGTACCAGGCGGGTTTTATGGGCGAACGCTCCACCACGGACCAGGTGTTCGCCATTCGCCAAGTACTGCAGAAATGTCGCGAATACAACGTGCCCACACATCATCTATTCATCGACTTCAAAGCCGCATATGATACAATCGATCGGGACCAGCTATGGCAGCTAATGCACGAACACGGTTTTCCGGATAAACTGACACGGTTGATCAAAGCGACGATGGATCGGGTGATGTGCGTAGTTCGAGTTTCAGGGGCATTCTCGAGTCCCTTCGAAACCCGCAGAGGGTTACGGCAAGGTGATGGTCTTTCGTGTCTGCTATTCAACATCGCCGTAATACGAAGAGCAGGGATTAACACGAGTGGTACAATTTTCAATAAGTCCGTCCAGCTATTTGGTTTCGCCGACGACATAGATATTATGGCACGTAACTTTGAGAAGATGGAGGAAGCCTACATCAGACTGAAGAGGGAAGCTAAGCGGATCGGACTAGTCATCAACACGTCGAAGACGAAGTACATGATAGGAAGAGGTTCAAGAGAAGACAATGTGAGCCACCCACTGCGAGTTTGCATCGGTGGTGACGAAATCGAGGTGGTAGAAGAATTTGTGTACTTGGGCTCACTGGTGACTGCCGAAAATGACACCAGCAGAGAAATTCGGAGACGCATAGTGGCTGGAAATCGTACATACGTACTTTGGACTCCGCAAGACGCTCCGATCGAATAGAGTTCGCCGCCGTACCAAACTGACAATCTACAAAACGCTAATTAGACCGGTAGTCCTCTACGGACACGAGACCTGGACGATGCTCGTGGAGGACCAACGCGCACTTGGAGTTTTCGAAAGGAAAGTGCTGCGTACCATCTATGGTGGGGTGCAGATGGCGGACGGTACGTGGAGGAGGCGAATGAACCACGAATTGCATCAGCTGTTGGGAGAACCATCCATCGTTCACACCGCGAAAATCGGACGACTGCGATGGGCCGGGCACGTAGCCAGCCGAATGGAGAAGACTCTTATATACCGCACAGGCCACTTCGGCCTTAGTCTGATTAAATAATAATAATAATCTACAAAATCAAGTCATTCGTCATTGCGTTTTCGAGTTATTGAGAAACATTTGTTTTTTTCCTTGGATTGTTTTTCCAAATTCAAAAACATTTTTGGCTATCTAAATCTTTATCTGTAATGAATTAAAAATTGAACTGATAGAAATAATCCCTAAAGTGCTATTTAATCCTTTTTCATGTTTTTTTTTCATTGCATTTTACACGAGAAAGGTGCTCCCAAAAAACAATTTCAGCTGAATGAGCCTCTCTAATAAAGTTATAAAAAAAGACTATTTTTGGTCATATAATCTATTTTTGCATTCTATGAATTCTTTCGATGGAATTTCATGGCACAATGTTTATGCAATTGGTTACGGGCCCACTGTTGATCATTATACCCTATGTTACCAAAAAGAAGCAACGAGATTGGCGAGATTGGTTTAGTTTTTCGCGATGAGATTATTATATGTTCTGTGAAAAGCAAATGGTCACAGTTCCACTAGTTACTAAGCACCAAAATTCATGTTATTTTATTAGGGGAGACTGGGTAAACTTGATCCCCTTTTCTGATTTCCGATGTATCACAACCAAAAATAAATGAACATACGCGATTTCCACACAGACTCTCTAAGAAATATAGCATTTAACTTCACTGATGTATGACAGTCTTTAAATTATTGTTGTTATTGATACACAATCCATTTTTTGGAGTGCTGTCAAAAATCGACTTTGAAAATATTCGGAGGAAATTGATCCCTCTCCAAGATCTTGCTTTGATAAAATTATGAAGGTGCCCTCAGATTTTTTAAATATTTTCCCTTCAAAATACGCAGAATTATCGAATTGCTGTGCGTATACATGAACGATTTTTTTTATTGAATTCGACAGCACATGCAATTTTAAAATTTGGGGTGACTTGATCCCCTTTCTATGAGATCTACGCAATAAATCATTTTTCTTGCCAACCCTTCATCAAATCCGTCTCTTTTTTTGAGTGCGCTGAACAAATACTACCAGAACATCCACCGGAGGTTAAAGTTCACATCTATGGGGACTTTAACCAACGCAATGCTGACTTTATTCTAGACTCAGAAAACGAATGTATCCTACTGCCAGTCGTTGGGGATAACGAAACTTTGCAATTAATTTTTGACAAGTCTGCAAGTTTAGGATTGAACCAAATTAATCATATAAAAAACAATCAAAATTGCTATTTGGACCTCTTGCTGACAAATATCTATGAAGATTTCTGTGTAACAGAATCTATCAATCCATTGTGGAAAAATGAAGCGTTCCACACTGCAATCGAATACTCGTTATTCATTCATGAGCAACAAAGACCCAATGATTGTGAGTATGAGGATGTCTTTGAATATAATTTAGCGAACTATGAAAATATTCGAGGTAGGTTAAGTAGTGTAAACTGGCAAATAGTTTTAAGAAATGAAGAAAATGTCGAAGCATCTGTTAACACTTTTTACAGATTATTATCTGACATAATCTCACAAAAAACTCCACTAAAACGAAAACGACGTCATAACAATAGTAAAGACCCAATTTGGTATAACCGGCAAATCAAGAATTTAAGAAATCGCAAGCAAAAAGCACACAAAATTTTCAAATGTCATAACAGTAATGAAAATTTAGTATATTACTTGGACTTATGCGATCAATTGAATTACGCTATCAGTAACGCATTGGAAGATTACAATTCAAAAACTGAGAGCGAAATAAAGTCCTGTCCTAAGAACTTTAATTACGTAAAAACAAAACTGAAATCTAATAACTTTCCATCAATTATGCAACTTGACGAAAACGCGGGGGATAGCTCGGAAAAGAACTGTAATCTTTTTGCAGATTTTTTCCAGGAAACCTATTCTACATTTTCTGAAAATGATCGTGACCACACACTTGAATCCAGAATTTCAGCTCGGTAATATTTTTTACAGATTTTACTCGGTAAAAGTGTGTTTTTACCGGAAGATCAGTCAATTTCGTAAAGTTTACTGATTTCTGTAATAATTTATACCAAAGTCTCAGCAAATCTAATGTCAATACTGAACATCGGTATTGTAAATTACTGACCAATTCTGTAAACTACATCCTTCAAAACTTGTCAAAAAAAATACCGAGCACTCAGTAAAAAATATATGTTTTACTGAGCTTACAGTAGCTCATTTACCAAGCTCTCGGTTTCCGATGGAGGTACGTGACGCTCAGTGTGGCGCCATATTTCATTCTCTGTACTCGTAGATTTTCTTCGAGAGAATCGGTGACTTCATTCAGTTCCAGTGGAAAAATTGTAAGTACCTATAATTTAAACGATATCTTATCAAGTTTTTTACAAATTTCGTTTGTAAAATAATTTCAATATGAACTTTCAGCACAACTGAGACCAAGGCGTTTATAAAACCCCCGGACATGTATTCAGTTCACCCACTTGAATTGAGCCATTTGCAAGGCTGCTCCCAACATTGTACAGGGCCGTTGTACCGGAATTACAAAATTACACAAAAATAGTGGAGGCAAGATTCACGGAAGACGGCAGTTTTGCGATATAAACTGTGAGGTTGCAGCTTGCAAAAAGAAAAACAGCTTTCGGTGTTTTTTTAGAAAACAAATATTTAGATCTATAAAAGTTTGTATATATTTGTATTTTATCTAGTTTCAGAATAAAACTAAACATACCGACAGTCAGCTTTTCCTATCGTTTGATTTAGTGGAATAAAATACTGTAACACTAAATTATATTTTTTTGCATTTTTTTATTACCGAGCCCGGTTTTTTTCAAGGAAGATTCATCGGCACTTTTTTACCGATTGTTCGGTAATGATTACCGATATGCTCAGTAATATTTGACATTTCGCCTTCGAGCGTACTGAACCGAGAGCTCGGTAAACCATTGATGTTATTTACTGAGGTGACTACCGAGAGCTCAGCTGTTGAGAATTCGGTAATTTGGTTACCGAGCCCGGTGAAAATAATTAAGTGTGCACGACTATTTTGCATTTTTTCCAGACTTTTCAAATGATATTGGAGTGAATCAACTTCATGTCCATGACATTTTGCAGGCCCTACGTAGTTTAGATGCTTCGAAAGGTCCTGGTCCTGATGGAATCCCTCCTATATTTAAGAAAACCCTAGCAGTGGAACTAACCACTCCATTATTTTGGCTATTTAATATGTCACTAGAATCAGGAAAATTCCCAAATATATGGGAAAACTACTTTTCGAGGCTCATTTTTGAGATCCATTTTCAAATCTGGCAAAAAATAAGATATATGTAATTATCGTGAAATAGTAATTATCTCTTGTATTCCAAAACTTTTTGATGCCATTGAAAACGAAAAATTATTCAAACAAGTAAAAACCGAATAACAGACGCACAGCATGGCTTCTTTAAAGGGCGTTCAAGTTCAACTAATCTTCTTGAATTTGTTGACTTTACCCTGAAAGCAATGGATAAAGGAAACCATGTAGAAGCTCTTTATACTGACTTCAGTAAAGCATTTGATCGCATAGATATACCCATGCTTCTATTCAAATTGAAAAAAACTGGAGCCGGGACTACTCAAATGGCTTGAATCCTACTTAACTGATCGCCAATTGATTATAAAATTTAACAACAATAGATCAAACCCCATTCAAGCCACTTCCGGTGTCCCCCAGGGCTCTCATTTGGGGCCTCTATTATTCATAATATCTGTAAACGACATTTCCTTCATTCTTGACAAACTTAAAGTGTTAATCTATGCAGATGACATGAAGCTCTTTTTGGAAATAGGGAATAAAAATGACCTCAACATATTCCAGAACGAAATATGCACATTCTACGAATGGTGCAATAAAAGCCTATTGCAACTGAATGTAAAAAAATGTAACCTTATATCATTCAGCAGAAAAAGAACAGCATCAAATCTCTCAATTACATTAGGAAACCAGGTTGTAGAGAAATGCGATAGAGTTAGGGATTTAGGAATTATCTTGGACTCCAAACTAGCGTTCATCGACCATTACAACACCATTATTCATAAAGCAAATAATATGATGGGTTTTATAAAACGTTTCTGCTATAACTTTCATGACCCATACACAATTAAAACATTATATATTGCTTATGTAAGGTCGATACTGGAATATTGCAGCATTGTATGGTCTCCATTTTCAATAGCACACGAAGAAAGATTAGAATCAGTACAAAAACAATTCCTATTATTTGCTCTTCGTAAATTAGGTTGGACAACATTCCCACTTCCATCATATGAGGCACGCTGCAAGCTTATAAACATTCAGTCTTTGAAAGAGCGTCGTGAAACTGCAATGGTTTCATTTATTAACGATATAGTTTCGCAGCGTATTGATTCAACAAACATTTTATCGAAATTAAATTTCTACACACCATCTCGACAACTGCGTCATCGACATACATTTTTAATTAATCACTGCCGTACAAATTATGCTAAATTCGGACCTCTCAATCAGATGATGGCCATCTATAATCAACACTGCGAAACTATTGACTTTACAATGTCTCGGCAGAACCTAAAAAAAATATTTTGTCACAATTCGAAACCTACACATCTAAATTTACATTAAATCCCAAAATTAAACACTACTTAACCAAACTATTTTTATTTTTATACACTATAATACCGTTTTTATAGCATTAAGAAAATAAAGAAAAACATGTATATTGTATATGTACTAGTCTACGTCGGTTGACGAAATAAATAAATAAAAATAAATAAAATCTACAAAAAATTAGAAGCCTAGGAACAGATTTATATTTTTTTGAATTTTTTCGCCAAATATTTGTATGGGTGACTAACGGGGGATCAAGTGTCCCCATTTTGAGGCAATAACTTCAAATCCTAATATCCTAAAATTATGATGGAATATTGACATTTTCATAAGTACAGATCAAAAAGCATATATATGGCTTGTTGCTGTGAAAAAACGAAAGACTTTGGTCATTGTTATGAAAATTTGTTCAAATTTTGCGTGGCCAATAAAAAAATCTTTTGGAAGGTCAAAACATGCAAACCGCCCTGCAGAATAATTAAGCTTGACAATCCAAGAAATACTCACCACATAAAGGTCATTTTTCTAGAGGATCTATACTAAAAAATACGCTAGAACAAAACTACTTCAGTTCTCGATAAAACAGGGGGTGATCAAGTCTCCCCGGGGATCAAGTCAACCCACCTTCCCCTATTGTTATTGTTTATTCAATTTCCCAAGTATATTTTGCACGTCTTCCAACTTTTATCGAATCGTTTCAACGACAAAAAGCAATAGTTGGCACATTATTATGGTAGATCGCTTATATAATCAATTTTGTGAAAAAATAGTGGAACTAATGAAAACAATCAAGTAACTATTGATGTACAATCAAACACATTTTTTTTTCGATTTCCACTAATTTCAGCTATGCCAAATAATGTTTGTTCTAGCATTTTTCTCGAAGGTGGTTCCTTCCTATTGGAATCTTTGAGAAAAATCGTGTAAAGGAAAGGTGGGACTCGATAGAATTTATAAATAAGTGAAAGTGGAAAATGAAGTACCTAATTGAAATGAGAACAGTTTATTTTAAGCAATTATCCTTTTTAATTTTTTAGGCGATGAAGGTATGCTTAGGTATATAAAAAATACAATTAAATAAGAAGGCCCCGAAATGCCCCAAAAGCAAATTTTTAGTAATAATTTAGAGACATTGTTTTAGACAGGAATAATGATTTCCAAAATAAACATAAAATAAATCGTTTTAAAGGCTATGTCAGGATTGTTGGATGCAATGCGACTAAGTATTGGAGACCAGAAACGGGAATAGTAAGTTTAGTAAAGTGTTTCAATGCAGGGATTGAACTTAGCATTTCATTATCTTTTAATAAGTGTTCTAATCATTAAGCTTATTAAATGATACTAGCTTGTCACGCTGTTAATATTGAACATAGAGCAATGTACCCTTTTAGACACAATTGTAGAGGGGAAATAGCACTAGAAGTCCGCCATACAGTTCAGAATTCTGCCTCTGGCATGAGTTTTTGGCTGAATACTAAATGATAAGTTCAATCCCTGTTTCAATGTAACCATTGCGTTACCGAAAATCGATTAGTTTGATTTCAATCGGTTGTGAAAATCTACAGTTATTGTTGGTAGAATCATTGAAGACCGAAGATAACAACAAAACTTGATACAGAATAACGTTTACAAACATAAAAAGTTATTTATCCATAACACAAATAATTTATCCTCAACACATATTCATCACATTAACCACTACCACATAGTCAGCTAAAACGCATGTTCCGATACCATTCAACCAGCAGTGTAACTCCGGCATTCCCAGACTACAGATCGCAAGCTGGTGGTCACTCATGTATGAACCACAATGGACATTCAAATGAGCCTTCGTCGATACTCCGCCGCACCAGCCAGCAGTAGCACAGAGCACACGAGAAAAGTAAAATGTGAGGCCGGCCACCATCATCGCTTCTGTCGTTCTTTGTGCCTGATCGACGTCACCGGCGACGACATGCTTGTAGTCATCGTAGTCGTCGTCGTTGTCACGTTGCACAATATCCACAGCCCGACATCCAACCGAAGGTGACACCAACCGGTCAACCAGTCGAGATCGAACTCCCCCCAGAAATATCAACCACTGCCTGCAGTCACAACAATAACAACAACGTCCACCACAACCACAGCGCGGTTCACTTTAGTAGAGCACAGCAGCGAAAGATCGCGGCCACGTGCGCGCGCCCAGAGTTTTTATTCCATCGGCCACGATATACGCCACCTGGTAGAAGTGTCCAGCCCCGGTAGAGCCGAATCGCGATGCTATGCTACAGAAGGTCGAAGTGAGACTGCAGTGCTTGAAATCGAATCACTTTCGATTTTGAATATAAGACACAGCCTCTGCTCTCGGTGTTTCCATTCCGTGCATTTCCATCGAGCCCAACTGTTGAGACCGTTGAGACGGACTTGTTTCACTCTCGATCTCGATGGTGGAAGCGCAAGACGGTGTCGACGGACGAGCTCAAGATGAGAAACATCTACAAGTGGGTATGCGTTGAGTTGAGATCGTTGCACATGTAAGGTAAGACATGTGCGTTGCGTATGGAAACGTGTAACCGCTTTAGAATGGATCTGAGGCAATAACATCGCCACTGGTTAGGAACATTGGCGTTAGTTCACTTTCGGTATCTCATCTCGCACGGACGAAACGTGTGCAAGTGATAATGCGAAATGGCTTCGTTAACATGCCTCAAAGTTGCTAACTCAGTTGATTCAACACTTTCGAGATATGTAATTTCAAATGCACGTTTTGTTCTGGCGAGTTTATTCTAGATTTGTTTAGTGAGCCTACCATCATATCTGTATCAGAACGTGTAGTTTTTACTCAATAAGTGCATCATTGTTTAATCTACTATTGTATGTCTAATAGATAGATAGCCTTCCAGGAATTACACTTACAGTTACTCAAAAAATTTCCCCAGTGAATTCATCTTGTGATTCGCCCGGAAATTTATGAAGATGTTAAACGATTCCTTCGGGAGTTTTTCTGAAAATACCCCAGAATTTTAAACAAAAATTCCTCTGGAAAATCTTTTAGAAATTTCCCTGAGAATTCTTTAGAAATACTCTCTTTTTCTACCAGTAATTCTCAAATAAATTGCCCTGGGAGTTCTTCCTGAAATTCTTCTTGGAGTTTCCCGAAAAATCTTTATAACTTATTTCGAGAATTCTACAAAAAATACCTCTAGAGCGCTCTTTAAATACCCTCTAAATTTATTGAGCATCTCTCTGTGAAAACATGATTTTTTTTTAATTTCAAAATTAATTTCTGTGTTTTTTGATTTCCCCGAAATTTTGCATATACATTCTTTGTGATCAAAAACATAATTTGCATCATTGGTTTGCCATTTTGACAAGGGCATAACACCTTGAAAACTTTTAAAAAAAATTACCTAACTTAAAAACGGCTTGTCCGATCGTTTTGGTGTCTTCGTCAATGTTTTAGGTAATCATGGGCCGAGTTCATCATTGACGTTTGAGCGGTGCGCTGTTTACTAAGAATGAATACTTTTGCATTCATCGAGTTCATTCAAGTGTTTATTTCTAGTAAACAGCGCACCGCTAATACGTCATTGTGTTTATTCGGTACATTGGACCATGGGGAGGTGCACCGAATGAACACAATGACGTTTGAGCGGTGCGCCGTTTATTAAAAATGAACACTCTTTCATACATAGAGTTCATTCAAAATGGATTTCGGTATCGCTTAAACGTCAAATAATGAACCTATGCCAAACCAGAAATGACGTCAAATACCCGGATGAGCAGCTGAAATACCTCAAACCTAAATCCCAACCCCGTCCATCGCCAAATTACGCAATCTAACCTTGAGTCGCCACGAGTATCTTGGTCTTTGTCCCTTTCCCTTACTAACTGTTGATAATAAGATGATATTGATTGTAAATATCATTAAGAGTCTCGGCTCCGTTAAGTGTTATACACGCCTGAGCCTGTCAAATAAATAAATACTACAGATAAAAAATGAACCTATGCATTGCCATTTATACAGATTAATCTGTATTATACAGATTTTTGAACATCAGTACAGACTTGATACAGATTACAGATTTTTTTAAATCCAATACAGATTTATACAGATTTTTCTATTAGAATATTTATTGTACATGAATTATTGATCCGTCTCAACGCGAGGAATATTCCTACATTCAATCAACCTGAAGATCAACTCCTAGCGGGTTGAGCTGAAATCTCGAAAATCTATATACATAAAAATGAATTTCTGTCTGTCTGAACCTTATTTCATTTTTATTTATTCAGACTAAGGCCGAAGTGGCCTGTGCGGTATATAAGAGTCTTCTCCATTCGGCTCGGTCCGCAAGTCATCTTCCACCTGATCGATCCACCTTGCCCGCTGCGCACCTCGCCTTCTTGTGCCCGTCGGATCGTTGTCGAGAACCATTTTCACCGGGTTACTGTCCGACATTCTGGCTACGTGCCCGGCCCACCGCAGTCTTCCGATTTTCGCGGTGTGAACGATGGATGGTTCTCCCAGCGGCTCATGCAACTCGTGGTTCATTCGCCTCCTCCACGTACCGTTCGCCATCTGCACCCCACCATAGATGGTATGCAGCACTTTCCTTTCGAAAACTCCAAATGCGCGTTGGTCCTCCACGAGGATCGTCCAGGTCTCGTGTCCGTAGAGGACTACCGGTCTAATGAGCGTTTTGTAGATTGTCAGTTTAGTACGGCGGCGAACTCTATTCGATCGGAGCGTCTTGCGGAGTCCAAAGTACGTACGATTTCCTGCCACTATGCGTCTCCGAATTTCTCTGCTGGTATCATTTTCGGCAGTTACCAGTGAGCCCAAGTACACAAATTCTTCTACTACCTCGATGTCGTCACCACCGATGCAAACTCGCTGTGGGTGGCTCACGTTGTCTTCTATTGAACCTCTTCCTATCATGTACTTCGTCTTCGACGTGTTGATGACTAGTCCGATCCGCTTGGCTTCCCTCTTCAGTTTGATGTAGGCTTCCTCCATCTTCTCAAAGTTACGTGCCATAATATCTATGTCGTCGGCGAAGCCAAATAGCTGGACGGACTTATTGAAAATTGTACCATTCGTGTTAATCCCTGCTCTGCGTGTTACCCCTTCCAACGCGATGTTGAATAGCAGACACGAAAAACCATCACCTTGCCGTAACCCTCTGCGGGTTTCGAAGGGACTCGAGAATGCCCCTGAAACTCGAACTACGCACATCACCCGCACATCATCGTCGCTTTGATCGACCGTGTCAGTTTATCCGGAAATCCGTGTTCGTGCATTAGCTGCCATAGCTGGTCCCGATCGATTGTATCATATGCGGCTTTGAAGTCGATGAATAGATGATGTGTGGGCACGTTGTATTCGCGCATTTCTGCAGTACTTGGCGAATGGCGAACACCTGGTCCGTGGTGGAGCGTTCGCCCATAAAACCCGCCTGGTACTGCCCCACGAACTCCCTTGCAATTGGTGCTAGCAATGTGATTGCGCGGTAGTTGCTACAATCCAGCTTATCGCCCTTTTTGTAGATGGGACACACGACACCTTCCATCCACTCCTGCGGCAAAACTTACTCCTCCCAAATCTTGGTAATGACCCAGTGCAGCGCTCTAGCCAGTGCCTCACCACCGTGTTTAAATAGCTCTCCTGGGAGTTGGTCAACCCCAGGGGCTTTGTTGTTCTTCAGCCGGCCAATCTCCTCCTGGATTTCCTGGAGATCCGGAGCCGGTAGAATTATGTCCTGCGCGCGTTCCCCCAGGTCCATCACCATATCGCCATCTTCGTCTACCACATCGCCATTCAGGTGCTCTTCATAATGCTGCCGCCACCTTTGGATTACCTAACACTCGTTCGTTTATGTCTTTATGTTTATGTTCCCGTTTATGTCCTTACACATATCAGGCTGTGGCACGTGGCCCTTACGTGAACGGTTCAACTTCTCATAGAACTTTCGTGTGTTATTAGCGCGGTACAGTTGCTCCGTCTCTTCACGGTCTCGATCTTCCTGCAAACGCTTTTTCCTCCGGAAAATCGAGTAATGTTTGTTCCGCGCCGGTTTGTTCGCACTCGTGTGGTGTTGCTGCAATTTCGCCTATGCTACATTCTTCTCTTCCACTAACTGCTCACATTCGCCGTCATACCAGTCGTTTCTCTGATCCGGGTACCGTGTAAAGTGCAGCGATTGCGTTGCTACCAATGGCGGATCGAATATCTCTCCAGCCATCTTCAAGAGACGCTGCGCCTAGCTGCTCTTCCGTTGGAAGTGCCACTTCCAGCTGCTGCTCGTATTCTTGGGCTAGTCTACTGTCTTGTAGCCGCCCAATGTTTAGCCGCGGCGTCCGACTTCGACGCGTGTTGTACACCGTCGAGAGTTTTGAGCGCAGGCATACTGCAACTAGGTAGTGGTCGGATTCGATATTCGCACTGCGGTAAGTGCGGACGTTCGTGATGTCGGAGAATAATTTACCGTCGATTAGAACGTGGTCGATTTGGTTTTCCGTTTCTTGGTTAGGTGATCTCCATGTGGCCTTGTGGATATTTTTGCGGGGAAAGAAGGTGCTTCGGACTACCATTCCGCGGGAGGCTGCGAAGTTTATGCATCGTTGGCCGTTGTCATTCGATACGGTGTGCAGACTATCCGGTCCGATGACCGGTCTATACATTTCCTCCCTTCCTACCTGTGCGTTCATGTCACCGATGACGATTTTGACGTCCCGCAGTGGGCATCCATCGTATGCTGCTGTGGGCATCCAACTGCTCCAGCTGTGCGTAGAACGCTTCTTTCTCGTCGTCGGGTCTCCCTTCGTGTGGGCAGTGCACGTTGATGATGCTATAGTTGAAGAAACGGCCTTTAATCCTCAGCTTGCACATCCTTGCGTTGATTGGCTGCCACCCAATCACGCGTTGGCGCATCTTACCCAGCACTATGAAGCCGGTTCCCAGCTCGTTTGTGGTGCCACAGCTTTGGTAGAAGATAGCTGCTCGATGCCCGCTTTTCCACACTTTCTATCCTGTCCAGCAAATCTCCTGCAGCGCCACGACGTCGAAGTTGCGGGGATGTAATTCATCGTAGATCATCCTGTCGCAACCCGCGAAACCTAGCGACTTGCAGTTCCATGTTCCAAGCTTCCAACCGTGATCCTTTATTCGTCGCCTAGGTCTTTGCCGATTATATCGAGTCGCATTATCTCTTATATTGTTCGTAATTATTGGTTTTCCAGGCGGCTTATTGGGCCTGCGCAAACCTCCTGTCTCGTCGGTGGGCCGTCGTGTCAGGGCTGTTTAGCGTCCTACCTAACACCAGGACTTGGGCTTGTGCGCTTTGAGCGGCACACGGTCGCTTTGGTGGGGCCTACTTGCGGATACATGCAGCTTTTTATAGGAATTTAACAGGGCCCACTGTCAAACCCCACCACATCCTAGGCAAGCCCCACAACTCGCAGATGGCCTGGGGAGGGATCGTCAAGCCCTTGGACATAGTCCCTGCTGCCCTGTCTGAAACTTATAGACTCCGAAACTACTAAACCGATCGGCTTGAAAATTTGTATGTAGAGGTGGGGCCGGGGAAGATGGTTAGAGACCCCTCCATCTTTTGGGAAAAGGGGCTCTTATACAAATGAAACAGAAATTTCTGCATAACTCGAGAGCTAAGCAGGAGATAAATCAAAGTCGAAACGAAGTTCGTCGGGTCTGCTAGTTAGTAATAAAAAAAATACAATTTCCATTTGAATTTGTTCAGAAAAAAATCATGTGAAAGCTTAAGAATTCGTATTTTAAAAATATTAATAAACAAAAGAATTCGAGTTGTGATCAATTGATGCAGTTTTGGCGAACTTTCGTCCGAACTGGAGTTTTACAACTGCGATTCCTAATAAAATTAATTGAACGACGTCTTGAAACACAGAAAAGGTTGTGAATCTTGATCTTAACCAAGGAATGTAATTGTCGCTGAAAAATGCAAAAAACAAGCGACAAAAAAGAATTGCGATAACTCTTTAAAGAGTTCTCAATTGTTCTCATCTGCAGAGGATAAAGACATTGTTGCGTTCCATTTTATTTGCAACAAACATGGATAGTTAATTGTTATCAGGGGCGGATTAAGCCGGAAGGGGGCCCCGGGGCCGACAGTATGTGGGGGCCCCAATATGTACAGAAAAGGTTGGTTTTAATACATAAGATTTGTGGGGGCCCGGGGCCACGGCCCCCCCGGACCCCCCCTACATCCGGCCCTGATTGTTATGAACTTTTCAAACTACGAAAACTTGTATATTTCAGAAGTAAAACACAAATCATGTCAACAGATGGTTAAGTTTATGTCTAAACTATGATAACTGATACTTATTTAACCAAAAACATCATCGGAAACCGACTTCTTCTCAAAATGCGCGGCAGGCGAACATTGTCCTATTCTGTTGCAGTTTGGGACAAACGTTTTTTGCGAGAGTTTGTCCCAACATTTACAAGAGAGGACAATGTTGTTGTCATTGGCAATGTTGTTAATTTACATTCCTTGATCTTAACTGATCATGAATCTTTTCAAATATTGTTTGCTGTGACTTTGACAAAGTTCACCAAGAGCTTAGTAATCTTCATCCAGATCCTGACAAAAAATCAATCCAGTAGCCTTGCGAGCAAAGGCGTAGGATTACCAATCCGTAGATGGCGAGTTCAATTTTCGGTCCTGTCTAGGATGTTTTCAGGTGGGAAACATTCTCGACTCCCTGGGCATAGTGTATCCATTGTACTTGTTGCCACACAAGATACATACTTACGCAATGGCGGGCATAGAAAAGCTTTTAATTAATAGCCGAGGAAATGCTAAAAGAATACTACTAAGTTGAAAAGCAGGCCATGTTCCAGTTGGAATGTAGAGCCTTTGAAGAAGAAGAAGACAAAAAATCATTGTCCCAGAATTAAGGTAACATATTACATATTGCACTAGAGCCTGGAGTGGATAAGTAACAAAGCTCTTGTTGGAAGCTGGGTGGTGCGGATAGAATCGATTTGGTTGTCAAACTGAAGCCGAAATTTTCTATTCGCGAAGTCGAAGCAAATTCTGCTCTTCCCTCCTATGGGAAATCCCATTGCTATCTGTCAGAGTTTGAGTGAAACATGGCCGCCATCTCCTCCTCTCTGTTCCTCTACTGTAAAAACCCATAAAGAACTGTCATTGTTTGTGTGAAGAATTTTGCTTCGACTTCGCGAATTGTGCCGGAGCCAAACATTGAAGATTGTGGTTATGTTCGTTTCTGATCTAATATTGAGAAGTATTGTTATTATTTTGGGAAAAAATAAAAATAAACTTTGTTTGAGTTTTGTATTCTTTGTAACAAATATTCTCACATTATATTTCGAGTGGAAAATTAATGGGAATGCAACAAAAAAGCACTCGTTACGAAATTTCACGAGATTCAGCAGTTGATTGGAGCATGAATGTATGTAAACAATCGTAAAGTCATGTAGAGTCTAGCGCATTTGTGCGCCCTCATGTAGCGTGGGAAGAGAAATTCGAAGAGCGGGAAATGTTTGACAGCCAAGTAACTGCAAAATAATTTTGTTTATGGGAGTGATTTCAAAATATCCCTCTGCTCGCTTGAGCGCAGAAAAGCGGCTCTATCCGCAGCACCCAGGTTGGAAGTAAACCAAATGTTTGTTTGAGATCCATTAGTTGAATTTTTATGCGTGTAATCAATGCAGCTGATATAAATTTAATTTCCTAAATTAATAAACTTCAAATAAAAATCTAATACTTCTTCCTTTTCTTATTGTCGGCGTAGCACCAAGTTAGAATTCGGAAGTCGGGACTTCCGAACCGAACTATCTTCCGAAGTTTTATTTGTCAAACTAATTGATGCGTTGTTTAACGCATCTTTAGGCGAATCCAGCGCACTACTTCCGAAGTTGGGAAAGTTGCCTGTATCTGGAGAAAAATCCAACTTCGGTATGAAAAGCGGTATAAATTTATTCCGGATACACAATATTTATTTCCATTACATCCCCACACTGGGACAGAGCCGCCTCTCAGCTTAGTGTTCATTAAGGCTCAAGACTCCATCACAATGTTTTGAAAATTAATGACTGTATCGCTTGTTTGTAATAGTAAGGCAATTGGTACGGAAAAGTGCAGCAGCAAGAAATAAATTTTGTTTACAACTGGGGTGGGTGGAAATGGGGTGTTAAAAATATGCCAGCTGATAAAAGATATTTTAGTTACTAGATAAAGATTGTCGCTGTCGTCGCTGTCCGGAACATCTTTTGCTGGCGAGGATAGGGGAGCTAAATGTCAAAGAAGGAAAATCCATACGATTTGACAGGTATGTACCACACATGTTTCGGACAGCAGAACAAAGGGAACCGAAGCGACAATCTTTATCTAGTAACTAAAATATCTTTTCAGCTGATGCATAATGTTGCCAGACTTGACGAAATGTTTATTTTATATCATAACACATGGTCGCGGTGTATCAAATATATGGGTTTTTACCGATTAAATTGTTTTTATACACCACTTGGTATGAAACAGAAACTTATATAACATGTTTAAATATCAATCCAACAAACAGCAATGATTTTTTCCAATAAATAAATCTGGCAACGGTGAAGAGATGATTATTTTCTTGTGTATGCACACCATTGTTTGCTTGTTGACGTGGACGTGGCTGGCGTATACGTTGTATTGTACGGATTGAATGAAGTTGCATCGCGTAGATTTCGTTCTCACCATTTCACTTATTGCGCTAGTGAATTTGAGTCTTCCGCATTTTATTGCATTCACAATACGATCGTCAAATTTGTCTCTCACTTCGATTTTTGGAAAGCAGTTTTCGACAGTTTTTGGACGTGACGTGAATTAATCGGTAGTCAAGATTGAATAAAAAGGTGAAACTCAGTTAGTGAATATGTTTTAGGAGTGATTAAACCAAGGAAACATTGGGAAAAGATCAAGTGAAAAATCAAGTGCGTGTGTATGTGTTTGCTCCGAACGTTCGGAGTTAGTGTGCGTTCGATAAAAATGCGAATGTCGGTCTAGGAAAAAAGCAGTTTTCGGCGTTTTTCCAGCAATTCCTCAGTAATTGTTAGTTTGGATAAGTGAAAAATTAATATGAAAATGTAATGAATATGCAATGATTGAGGTAAGTCGGCAAATAGCTCCAAAATATTGAAATTAGTTCAAAACAGTGCGGATTCGAATAAAATCATCGTCATTATCGGATTGATTACGGTTTATAGAGCCTTAAGCACTTCCACAGTTATTAACTGCGAGGTTTCTAAGCCAATTTACCATTTTTGCATTCGTATATCATAAGGCTAGCACTTGGGGTGGAGCTATTGCAAAAATTTATAACGGCGACACATATATCTTATATAGATATTTTTGGCAGTGTACAGTAAAATTTATGATATTTTAATTATATTTTTTATCCGGGAAGATTACCGGGCGCGAGTATTAGCCGTTTGGCAGCGCAATATCACTTGTCATAAGACGAGTTTGTACAATCCCCTTGAATTCCACCACTTAATTGTATCTTGACAGATACGTATTTCGACCTCAACAGTAAGGCCATCTTCAGTGTCTCGTACTTGACTCGACTTGAGAGAGTACGAGACACTGAAGACGGCCAAAATACGTATCTGTCAAGATACAATTAAGTGGTGGAATTCAAGGGGATTGTACAAACTCGTCTTATGACAAGTGAAGACATTCCACTAAAAAGCTCAAAATAATTTTCTTAACAAAAAGCGCAGTATCATTAATTGACACTTCACCCACAGACAAACAGACGTAACACTAGAAAAATTTCCATCGACCATGACTTCAACGACCAATTTGAATTTGATCGATTGCGCGTTTCACAACTAGAGGCGCTAGCGTCGTAATCCTTCGAGTTTGACATTTCACTCCAGCGCCTTCTGGTGACAATGTCATACGAAACCCTGTTTCGTGCAACATGCTCGCAAGATGGTGGTAGAGGAGTTGGGCGATGGATTTTTCTGAAAAATTTTCAAACTGTTACGTCTGTTTGTCTGTGCTTCACCGGTCACTACTAAACGCGCTGCTATAACAGTAGCGCGACTGATAGGTGACCAAATTTGGTAGCGCGGTAAGAGCGCTGCTATTTGATAAACTGTCAACTGTCAAACGTCACCGGTACGGAATACAGCAACCAAATTGAGAGCCGAAAATGGTGACCGATACGGAAACGAGTGACAAAACTAAAATAACAGCGCTGCGCGGGTGAATAAAATGCTCGCGACCGATAATGATGCTCTATAGACTTATGCAGGAGTTCATCGAATTCACTCACCCGACGGATTTTGACATTTGAGCGGGTCGTTTTCTCGAACAAAAGTTCATTTTGCGTTCATTATGCGACCCGCTCAAACGTCATAATTTCGTGGGGGAGTTCATTTTGCGTTAGTCTATATAGTGCAAATAGCGCAATAATATTAGGTACTTTTTTCTAACCGTGTATGCAATCTGATGAAGCGTCGCTTTGACAGCAAACGCCGCGGCACAGCTCTGTTTCCATCTTTTGACGTTTATTTTCAAAACAGTCGTTCTGCTCCTGAAAGAAAATGTTATGGTTTCGTTGTCATCGTTATCTGATGCGTTTTTAAATTTATTCTTTGGCCGAAAAGAGATAAATATTTAGTGATTCGCTAGTTGAATGGTATTCACAGGTGCTTGCTAGTGATTTAGTTAGGGTTGAAGAAAAGTGCATCTATTTTGAAGTGTTGTGCCGGGAAGACTTTCAGCAACGATGTCGTCCTTCACGGAGTCGGGTTTGGTAAAAAAGCTTATGGAATTGAATCCGAGTCAGCAAAGCATTCAAACTCTTTCACTTTGGCTGATCCATCACCGAAAACACCACTCAATTATTGTTAAAACTTGGATTAAGGAATTGCAGAAAGGTTTGTTGTTATAATTTCTCTGATGCTTAAGGTTTATAACCTTTTATGTTTTGTAGCTCCGACATCTAAGAAACTCACTTTTATGTATCTGGCCAATGACGTGATCCAAAACAGCAAAAAGAAGGGTCCCGAGTTCGGAAAGGAATTCGAACATGTTCTGCTAAAAGCGTTCAAGCTGATTGCCCAATCTGGACCGGAGGAGAAAACTATTCATAATTTGAATCGTATTTTGAACATCTGGGGTGAGCGAGGTGTCTACGAAGAGGTCAAAATTAAAGATTTTTCTGGTGCACTGAACCAAAGAGAAAAGAGTCCCGCCGCTGTCAAAGTGGTAGAAGAAACAAAAAAGCGAAAGACCGATGATGGACACGAGACCGGTCACGGCCACAAGAAAAGCAAATCGTCAGACAAAAGCCATAGCAGCTCGGATAAGAAAGCCAAAAGTGAAACCATTGAGGTGAATGGTACGGTTGAGACTCACGTGACTCTCAGTCCTCATCAGCCGGAAGGAGATCCTCCCGAGCCGGAAGAGCTGGTAAAAGTGCTGCAGGATTTGGAAAATTCTGCATCGAGCGATGCCGTAGTTCGCGAGAGGATTGCCAACTTGCCACCGGAAGTTTCGGAATTGTCGGCGCTGGCCAAGCTAGAAGACAAGGAAGCAGCAAATCGATTGGCTTTGAAAGTGAGTATTCGCTAGAGAAACAGTTAGCTTCACCACTGTTCATATTATACTTTAATACATATGGTCGGGGTTCTGCCAAACCGCACCAAGCGGCTTTTTAACTGACTTGTGATTTTTCTTTCGTAAGCAGATAACGGAAAACATTTCATATCAATTCTTACGCACATTTGTTGTAGAATATCCTCAGTAATGCTAGAAGAAAACATTGACAGAAAAATTGGTATTTTTTATTGGCACTTGGTGTGATTTGTCAGAACACCTGAGATAATTGAAATATTTTATACTAACCAAGCTAGTACCTCGTAGATTCTTAAGATATCGATATCACTCAAGTGATGTTAGCTTTTTACCTTATTCTTAGGGCTTTGTCGACCGCTCCTCATGGCATCTGACACCTTACTGACATTACTGAGGTCAGGAGTAGCACCGGTGACGGCCATGCGTCTTCGGAGTTCTGCAGTCTGGCGTTCTGCCAGCTGTTTTCCTCCGTAGCCTGGCTTACTGCCAACTCTTTCTCCTCAGTACATAAGTACGCGGATGTTTCGTTCCGCCTCCTTACTGGCCTCCATCAGGTACCTCCCTTCCTGTTTGGACATGATCACGTTCGAGATGTTTGTGATCAGCTTCATTTTGTGGCCTTCGCCCTGCTGATGGTTGGCCTTGCCTCGTTAATGACCTTGGTCAGAGTGGTGTCATCCATTTTGATCTCGACTGGTCTGCCGTAATCTGAATAAGTGACGTATTAACCATTTTCCAAAAATGGTGTTAACGAGTAGTACTCATCGAACTCTCTAACAGAAAAATGAAAATCATGCATGTTGTAAAATGGCGCATACGTCACTTTTTCAGATTACGGCAGTGGTGCTTCCTCTACCTCACCACGCACCTATATGTCGAGTACCCCTGGTGACCTATGGGGCGACTGATTAGGGCTAGGGTTGTGGTACCGGTAGTACCGGTACCGAAAATACCGGGAATCCAGCGATTTTCGGTACCGAAAATACATATCTCTTCAGCCATATCTTCGAGAGACGCTGCGCCTAGCTGCTCTTCCGTTGGGAGTGCCACTTCCAGCTGCTGCGCGTATCCTTGGGCTAGTCTACCGTCTTGTAGCCGCCCAATGTTAAGCCGCGGTGTTCGACTTCGACGCGTGTTGTACACCGTCGAGAGTTTTGAGCCCAAGCATACTGCAACGAGGTAATGGTCAGATTCAATATTCGCACTCGGATAGTGTGGACGTTCGTGATGTCGGAGATGAATTTATCGTCGATTAGAACGTGGTTTATTTGGTTTTCCGTTTCTTGGTTAGGTGATCTACATGTGACCTTGTGGATATTTTTGCGGGGAAAGAATGTGCTTCGGAGTTCAGACTACCATCATTCGATACGGTGTGCAGACTATCCGGTCTGATGACCGGTCTGTGCGTTCATGTCGCCGATTACGATTTTGACGTTCCGCAATGGGCATCCATCGTATGTCTGCTCCAGCTGTGCGTAGAACGCTTCTTTCTCGTCGTCGGGACTCCCTTCGTGTGGGCAGTGCACGTTGATGATGCTATAGTTGAAGAAACGGCCTTTTATCCTCAGATTGCACATCTTTGCGTTGATTGGCTGCTACTCAATCATGGTGATGAACTCTTCAAATGTTGAAAATCACTTTAATAAAGAAAAAAATGCCACCCAATCACACGTTAGCGCATCTTGCCCAGCACTATGAAGCCGGTTCTCAGCTCGTTGGTGGTGCCACAGCTTTGGTAGAAGGTAGCCGCTCGAAGCCCGCTTTTCCTCACTTTCTGTCCTGTCCAGCAAATCTCCTGCAGCGCCACGACGAAGTTACGGGGATGTAGTCCTTCGTAGATCATCCTGTCGCAACCTGCGAAACCTAGCGACTTGCAGTTCCATGTTCCAAGCTTCCAATCGTGATCCTTTATTCGTCGCCTAGGTCTTTGCCGATTATATCGAGTCGTATTATATATTGCTCGTAATGATTGGTTTTCTAGGCGGCTTATTGGGCCTGCGCAAACCTCCTTTTTCGTCGGAGGGCCGTCGTGTCAGGTCTGTTTTGTGTCCCACCTGACACCATGACTTAGACAGGTAGTCCTCTACAGATACAAGATTTGGACAATGCTCGTGGAGAACCAACGTACGTTTGGAGTTTTTGAAAGGAAAGTGCTGCAGCGTACTATCTATGGTAGGATACAAATGACGGACGGTACGCGTAGAGATGTCGTAAAATCCCGATTAATCGATTAGTTACTAATCGATTACTCTTGATTCTTGTCGATTATTGAATCGATTAATCATTGTATAGTAATCGATTAAAAATTAATCGATTATCACAACGATGAATCGATTAATCGAAATAATCAATTAATTTTCGACATCCTTATGATGTCGTAAAATTCTGATTAATCGATTAGTAACTAATCGATTACTCACGATTCATCTCGATTATTGAATCGATTAATCGTTGGGTAATAATCGATTCAAAATTAATCGATTATCACAACGAAGAATCGATTAATCGAAGTAATCGATTAATTTGCGACATCTCTAGGTACGCGATGGTAGCGGAAGAGTCACGAGTTGCATTAGCTGGCGAAATGTTTTTTAATTAATAAGTGATGCTTTTCTTCATTGACTGTTTCTTTAACATTTTTTTTTGTTTACGCCGTTGCACTGGTATACTAAAAGATATGAAACTCTGTTATTTTTGGTTTAACTGTGCTGCATCGCGAATTCAAACAAACATTTTTTTCTAATTCTAAATTTCAGGTCAATGATGCCATAAAAATCCTCAATGACTACAACGTGCGGCTCGCTTCCGAAATGGACGATCGTAAAAAGTTAACCACAATGCTTAAAGATTTCCAACGCGAACAGCAGGAACTTTTGGCTCAAGCTGAACAGCGATTACAGGTTTGTATGACGTTGGTATGTTTCGTAATTAGATTGAACAATCGATTTTGATGATCCTTCCAGGAGTACCAGTCGAAGCTCTCGAAAATCAAGGAGGTCCAACGGGAAGTTCGCAGTCATATGAATAATTTGCCCGATCTCACAACGCTACCGGACGTAACTGGAGGATTGGCCCCGTTGCCGTCGGCTGGCGACTTGTTCAACATTCATCATCACTAAGAATCGTTCCCGAGCAAGAGAAAAAAATGACTTTTTCCACAATGTACAATTGGTGCAGCGTGTTCAAGATTTCTACGAAATTTTGTCGGAATGCTTTAGTTCTTCGTCGTATGTAAATGTTGTTTTCGCCAACTGACACCTTTTTCGGGAGTTTCAGTCCAATTTATTGACTTTCATCTAGTATGTAAATGTATAGAATTGTACATTGCGTAAGAGAATAACGACAAATTGTAGCATTTCACATGTTGGTTAACAAAGCACACAACACAAATGAAATTGTATAGCAAGTGTTTTGCGCTAGATGATATGAGATGCAAAACCAAACCGTAGTCGATAGTTTTATCTAGACGCAATAAATCTAAAGTGTGTTGTAATCGCAGCAAAACAAAGCTTGCCTTTTAATAGTCTTCGTTTGATAAATTGATGACAATGTTATTGAAGCAATCTAATATCTTTATACACCGTAACCTGTCCAGCAGAGTGATTCAAATTATTACTCTTTCAGTTCATTTTGCTAAAACGTTTGTCCTTTTTGGAGTGTTCTCAAATTTTGGGCGCATTTGGTTGTTATATGACTTCACACACTGTTTGAATTTTATATAAAAATTACTAAGAAAAGAGTAAATTATGAAAATTGTAGCGTGGGTGCACCAATCGTTGCCATACCTAAAAACAAATAGGAGTGATCGGGGCAATATGGGCCACCTAAGGAAATTGTTCCGAAAAGCGCTGAAAAGATCAACAAATTTTCATTCAAATGTAGTTTACTTATAGTAGGGAGTGTTACCTTTCATATTACGTCGATGAATGACGAAAAATGCGTTTGGAAATTGTTGGAATGCACTTTTGAAATGTATTGATTTCAATGTGTGTTCCCGACTATACGGGGCAATATGAGCCATCATTTGGGGCAGTATGGGCCACCCATCCAACAAGTTTTTTTAGGCGAAAAAAATATCGTATTATAGAAGAATATGATATTTCTACAACAGTTTAGAGTACTCCATACCAAATAAAATGAATAGACAGCACAACAGCGGACTGAACCAATTTGCCACTCTGCCACCCGATCGGAGTAATGCGATGTTGTAATTTTCCCATAATGAATCTTACATAGATGATAATATTCTTGTATTTGGCAACTGAAATTTGAAATTGTTTGCAAATTCCATGGCTCAAACCTTCAAATACGAGTATATCAGTTGAACTTGAGGGATACAAAATTATTAGATCTGATCGCGATAATAAGAACAAATCAAGAGGGGGTGGAGTCGCCTTTTATGTGAGAAAAAATCTCAAATTCTCTGTTATCACTAAATCTGGAAAAGAAAGCGAAATTGAATACTTGTTTATCAAATTAAAACAGGCCAACTTAGTCTGTGGAGTCGTCTATAAGCCCCCAGACGTGGCAGTTGTTAAACTAGATACAGTTTTCTGCATTGTTTCTGAAATTTTTTCTACAGAACCCAATATTTTGGTTACAGGCGATTTCAACATCAATTTGATGATGGAGAACTCTAACAAGACATTAAAACTAATAGATCATTTAAGCGCATTATCCTTTAAACTGATTCCAACTCATCCAACTTGTCATAGGCCAGGTTCTGCATCCACCATTGATTTATTCACAAGTAATTGCACAGAGAACATGAAGAACGTTTATCAGTCATCAGTGGGAGGAATTAGCGATCATGATTTTATTTGCATTGATTACAAATTCAAGCTTCCTAAACCTGGTGCCAATGTATACTGGACACGTGAATATCACAAAATTAATCAATCGACTTTTCTGTCTGATTTACGTAGCGTAAATTTTGATGGTGTGTTCAATTGTGTGGGGATTAATGGAAAACTAAAATGTTTCAATGATGTATTCTTCACCATTCTTGATAAGCATGCTCCGCTCAAGAAAAAAACGATTAAAGATCCAAGTACTCCTTGGATCAATACTCACATTCATCGATTGATTAAAAATCGGTCCGAGGCTTATGAATGTTGGAAACGCGATAGAGGGAATCAGCGTAAATGAAAAAAATTCACTTGTCTTCGTAATTTAACAAACTAAGAGGTCAATCGTACAAAACGTCAATATTTTACCTCACAGTTAAGTGCTGACCTTCCTGCTAAGCAACTTTGGAAGAACATTAAACGATTAGGCTTAAAACAAACAAACACTTGTATGGGTGGAGGGGATGTAAGCGCTGATACTCTGAACTCATTCTTTGTTGCTCATTACACTCCACTTTCATTCAATCAAAATGACGACGTTGAAACACACCCGAATTTCTCATTTAGGTGTGTTACAAATGACGAAATACTTAGTGAGTTTGTTAAATCTTCTTGTGATGCTGTTGGCAATGATTCAATTCCACTACAAGTTCTTAAAATGTCTTTAAGTGTTACTCTCTCATACATTCGGGATATCTTTAATTGTTGTATCACTTCCTCAGATTTCCCACTTGATTGGAAAATCGCAAAAGTAATTCCAATAGGTAAGATTGACCACCCAGTTACTGAAAGAGACTATCGTCCGATCAGTATTCTTTGTGCCCTCTCAAAAATATTCGAATCACTACTCTCTCAGCAACTGAATGACTACTTGACACACAATGATCTGTTATGTCCATTCCAGTCTGGATATAGGAAATCATGCAGCACCGTAACCGCGCTTATTAAAATAGAAAACATATTAGAGAAGCGTTAGACAAGAAGATGGTCACTTTACTGGTTCTTCTTGATTTTAGTAAAGCATTCGATTCTATTGATCATAGACAATTGTGTAACAAGTTAAAATATAACTTCTATTTAGATCAATTCTCCATAAAATTAATTCAGTCATATTTGTCCAACCGATTGCAATACGTTGACTTCAACAACCAACAATCTGAATTAATTCCTGTTCTAAGCGGGGTGCCTCAAGGTTCAATTCTCGGACCGCTACTTTTCTCAATGTACATTAATGATCTTCCATTGAATCTGTCACATTGTCGATTCCACCTGTATGCAGACGACTGTCAATTATACATATCTGGGGTCCCTGGCACAATATCAGAAATGGTAAATCGAATGAACTCTGACATTCAGAGTATATTGCTATGGTGCGAGCAAAACGGCCTGATTCTTAACGGAGGAAAACCCAAACAATTATTTTGCACACAAAACGTGCCGTTTTGTCGAATGTACCATCAGTTAGAGTGGGAAACGATATAATTGAATATTCTAATGTCGTCAAAAATCTCGGTTTAATGATGGATACTAACTTGAACTGGTCACCTCAGGTTAATGCCGTGTGCAGTAAAATTTATAATGCCTTACACTCGCTTGTATTATTCAGACGGTGTACTCCCCAACATATCCGGATTCAACTGGTCAGGTCTCTTTTAGTTCCACTGTTTGATTATGGTGATATTTTGTTTGGCCTTGTAACTAAAAAAAACACGAAAAAACTAAACCAAGTATTCAACGCTGCTACACGATATTCTTTTAATCTGAAAAGTTTGATCATTTATCCAATTATAGAAAGGCTATTCTTGGAACTGATTCTACAAATCCTTTACCGTTTAGCACCTGTCTCCAAACATTCCCAATTATTAACAACACTCCAATTTATCTTCGAGATTTTTTTAGATATACTCGTTCTTCGCGAGGTTCGTTACTTATCGTTCCTAGATGTTTCACAAACAGTTTAAGAGACTCCTTCCGCCTACGAGCTATAAGAATTTGGAACGATTTACCTAGGAATCATAGGTGCGAAAGAAGTTTTTCTTTATTTAAGCGGAATCTAAATATCTTATTCAGTATGTAGTTATTGGTATTAGATGTTGCATAGTAGCATAAGCATTGAAAATCAATATGTGATTATTTATGTTGCTATATGGTAATTGTTAATAAATAAATAAATAAATAAATAAAATAAATTCAGGCCTGATATTCTGCTCCGTACAGATATGCCCATAATGCCCCATAGATACAGGTTTTGTAAAAAAAAGTTTTATGATAAATTCAGATTTGTATCAGTACAATATTCAATTATAATAGATCTTTTGATTGTGATGCTTATTTGACCTGTATTTTAATCAGCTTAGCTTTGTGTCAAAACAAACATCAAATCTCATAATAATTCTGCCTATGCAGCGAAAATTTACATTTTCAAGTGTATTTTCATGTTTGAATTGAATTTTAATGTGGTTTTCACGTTGAGGCATATGTGGAGCATTCTCTTGAAGATCATATAACTTTTACATGATAAAACTTGTCAATAAGCTCAAAATGAGGGTGGCTCATATTGCCCCTACTGCCCCTATTTAAAAAAAGAGGGTTGTATCAAAGATACAAATTGAACGTAGAATTACGTATAGTGCGATAATGAATGAGCAGAGCCGTAGCGTAGACCCCAGCGGCCTCGGCGAATCGTTTGTTAGCCGTCCCTCTTCTATTAAGAGAAATCAAATGCTAAAATTTTACATTTGGAAGGCAATTTGAATCTTGTACCAACAAAAAAAAAGTTTAATCAAACATGCTTTAGATAGCGTTCAATATTCAGAGATGTAGTGGAACCTAATACCTGAAATACACATAAGCCCTCAGTACACTGTTTGTCATGATGACAAATATTTGTCAAGTTTAACCGGATATCTATCAGACTGACTAGAAATCGACATGGATATCAGGCTGACTTGACAAATATTTGTCATTATGACAAACAGTGTACTGATAGCTATAGAAGGATTGAGCAAAATGACGCAAATAAGCAAACTTGTAGAGCCGGGTTACAATCTCATCAAAATTGCTGCAACTTTTTACGGCCATCTCTAATTTATTTCATTTTTATTAAACAAATAAATTCTTCTTTGAAAAAAAAAAAAGTTTTCCGGCACCATTCATGAAATTTTCTAAGGAATACCTTAAGGAATTTCTGGGGGAATTCATGGAGGAATTTCTAAAAAGAATTTTTGAAGTAAATTCGCTGATATTACTGGATTTTTTTGGGAGAACTCTTTGAAGTGGAAGTGGAAGAAAAATTGGGAGAATTTCCAGGGTAAATTCTTTAGGATATTCTGGGGTGAGTTCCAGGAGGAATTTAGCGGAAAAAATCCAGAAAGGTTTTCTGGTTGAATTCTTGACAAACTGTTGGGGATTACCTGGAGAACTTTTTAGAGGAATTACGGCAGTAATGTTTGGATATGGGAACCTAGTAATTTTCCATATAAGAGTTAATGAAGATTTTTTGTAACATTTTCTGTAGGAATAACCCTCTGGATTTCTGAATTTTGTAGAATACATTCTTAAGGAACTTTTTGAGCATTTCTAAACGTTTTCAAGTAGAGTTCTCGAATTTTTTTGGGAGAAATACCTGGAGAAATTTCCAGTAGAATTCTCGAGAGCTGGATGGTAGATGGGTATAAATAAATTCTAAGTAAGTGAATTTCGAATTCAATGAGAATATCAGGAGAATTCTCGAAGTAATATATTAAAAGTTCTTGTACCTGTGAAATAATCTAATGGAATCCTCATGTGAATATCTGGAGTGGCTCTTAGTGGAACTCCAGGCGGAGCTTCTAAAAGATTTCCTGAGGAAAATCTGCAAAAATACTGGACATTCTTCCGGAGGAATTGGGGGATAAACTTCCGGAAATTAAGTCTGAACAAATTTCTGGATGAAATCCTGCAATAAATTCCGGAGGAATTTCTTAAGTACCTTTTTTAGGAATTCTTGAAGAAATTATCAGATATATTTTTGGATGAACTTCCGGAGGAATTCCTGAGGAACTTTTTGAAGAACTCCTCGAGGAATTTCCTGAGGAATTGCTAAAGGAACTTCCGGAGGAATGACTTGATAAAATTCCGAATGAATTCCTGGAGAAACTTCTGGAGAAATTCTTGCAGAAGCTTTAAAAGAAATTCTTGGGGGAACATTCGGAGAAATTCTTGTAGGAGCTTCTGGAGGAACTAACGGAGGAATTCTTGGAGCAACTACCGGAGGAAGGGATTTCTGGAGGAATCGCTGGAGGAGCTGTAGGAAGAATTCCTGGTGGATTCCTGGTATCAATCATAGGAGCTAAAGGGCCCTCAGAATTTGGTCAATCGCTTATTTGTGGACGTATTCATTTGAAGGAACCCACATGGAAAAACTGAATCATTGCTTCACTATTCACTCCACAATGCTGAAACATTACGATTCCGAAAAACTCTCGGTGGCCATAATAGTGACCAAAAATTTTACCAATCGCAATGTGGATATCAAACATATTGATTTTCAAATAACTTAAAAAGATATACTCAGATTTTTTCTTATTCAATTGGCTCTTTCAACCCGGTCCCAGAGATCCCCGAGAATCCTGAATAGCAGTCAAAGCTAAAACCAATCCATTCAACATGTAGATATGAAATAATGAAAAATATTCTTTGTTTGCTCCAACTAGATTACGCATCTACCATATACCTATAGGTCTTTGGACCAACCGATAGTCGATTTGGTTATTACATGGCCTTTAAGTAATAGAACTGTTCTATCTATTATGAAGCAAACAGTAATTTTGGCGCCCCCTGAAGGCTGGCGCCCTTGGCGGGGGCCAACCGCACGCTACGGCGCTGTGAATGAGAAATTAGATCAAAAACATTTTATGCATGTTCATGCCGGGTGGCTAATAGCCGAAATGTAGGTGTTGCGGGAGGCATTGATAAGGTGCTCTAACCGATGCTTACAGCAGATAAAAGACATTTTTTCTGGTCTAGAATTAGCTAAAAAGCTACATATATTAATTAGAATACATACCTAGTTGAAATTATTTAAAATATCTTACAATTTCGGTGTCTTACATCCTCTCAAACGAATACCTCCACACTACTGGTATTGCTCGTTGTTCTTATTACTAGGGATGTCTAGGTAGGTGTTAAAAATCGTTCAAATTAAATTAGATACGAAACGTAACAGTAGGCTATTCATAGTTAAAGTTGAATTTTTCAATAGTTAAATGCACTGAATCATTTGTTTACAATAGTTGTATAGAATCTTAGAGAGTTTACTGCTCGACTCATACCAATATCTCAAGAATCCGGTAAAAAACGGCTGATTTATTGGCTCGTACTTCCTGACCTCTTTTCGTGACGGTCCCAAATTTGGAACTTTGGAATGACCCCCCTATCTTACCGACGGACGTAATTCTACGCAAAAAATAAGCAAAAGGCATGTGGATGTGGCTAGTGTTGATATGTCAAGCGATACATTTTCTTTTCTGCTTAGAGCAAATGTGAAACCCGCATTGAAATTCGTGATAGTCCCCAAAATTGATTTGTCCATAATAGGAACGCATGTACCAGTTGTAGCACTATTCTTATTTGTGATTCCTATTATTCCAAATCTCACTGTTTTCTTATGGGATTGGCCATCGATTTGAATCAGGTTGAAACGAGATCCGCTTCAAGTTCTATCCAACTTTATATAGGTTTCTGAGAAATTGACAGAGTTCAACTCCCAGAGTTCAACCTATTTCAAAGATGGAAATAATGTGTTCGTTATATTTTCAATATGATTGTAATCCGGAATCGTAGTTCAACCCGTACTATAGTAGCTCGATTAAAAAATCGTTTTAAAAAAGGATTTCAGTTAGTTTCTACAGGTTTCTACTAGGGTCTCAACTAGTCTCAACCCATTGATTGCTATGCAAATCTAGTTTAACAAACATAAACAAGGTATCACCATAAAAGCACTGAAAAGCGATGATCAAGCAGCGCTAGAACGGGTGTACGTAGTGTAGTAACCAGATAGGGAACCCCTGCTGACAGTAGCATGTCCAGAGAGACTCTAATGAAGATTAAGAGATCTGAGCTACTGTGTTTCTTTAGAAGCATAAATTGTAAATAAAACAGAAGTTATCTGCATGTGAACTAAACTAGACGTGTTTTATTTTGTCTACATAATGTCTTGCAATTACTCTCAACGGCCTCAACACGCCTCCATTAGCGTGCATCACCTAAATTCTCCAGATGTTACACGTAGAAGTTGGTGATGAAGGCGTTGCTTTCCAAAGTGTGGCGTCAGGATTCGAGTGGGTTGTGCAACAGATGGCGCTAGTGTTGATGCTGACGATAAACTTTCAACAAATTTGCACTTCATACTAAGATTTACGTCTGTTTGTCTGTAAACGAACGATCACGAATGAGATTCATCATAACAAATATCCCGCGAGCATATTCCGCGAACATATCCCGCCGATGTGCTCAAGGACCGTGGATTCGGCATCGTAGCGCTGCAGGAGGTTTGTTGGAAGGGATCAATGGTGCGAACGTTTAGAGGTAATCATACCATCTACCAGAGCTGCGGCAACACACACGAGCTGGGAACAGCTTTCATAGTGATGGGCGATATGCAAAGGCGCGTGATCGGGTGGTGGCCGATCAATGAAAGAATGTGCAGGTTGAGGATCAAAGGTCGGTTCTTCAACTTCATCAGCATAATCAACGTCCATAGCCCACACTCCGGAAGCACTGATGATGATAAGGACGCATTCAACGCGCAGCTGGAACGTGAGTACGACAGCTGCCCAAGCCACGACGTCAAAATCATCATAGGAGATTTGAACGCTCAGGTTGGCCAAGAGGAGGAGTTTAGACCGACTATTGGGAAGTTCAGCGCTCACCGGCTGACGAACGAAAACGGCCTACGACTAATTGATTTCGCCGCCTCCAAGAATATGGCCATTCGCAGCACCTACTTCCAACACAGCCTCCCGTATCGGTACACCTGGAGATCGCCACTGCAGACAGAATCACAAATCGACCACGTTCTGATTGATGAACGGCACTTCTCCGACATTATCGATATCAGGACATATCGTGGCGCTAACATCGACTCTGACCACTATCTGGTGATGGTGAAACTGCGCCCAAAACTATCCGTCATCAACAATGTTCGGTACCGACGACCGCCGCGGTACGACCTAGAGCGACTGAAGCAACCTGATGACGCTACTGCATACGCGCAGCATCTCGAGGCAGCGTTGCCGGAAGAGGGTGAGCTCGATGGGGCCCCTCTTGAGGACTGCTGGGATACAGCCATTAACGACGCAGTGGAGAACAACGTCGGGTATGTGGGACGAAGTCGACGGAACGATTGGTTCGACGAAGAGTGCAGACAGATTCTGGAGGAGAAGGACGCAGCGCGGGTGGTCGCGCTGCAGCAAGGTACCCGGCAGAACGTGGAACGTTATAGACGGAAGCGGAGATAGCAGACCCGCTTTTTTCAGGAGAAGAAATGCCGCCTGGAAGAAGCGGAGTGCGAGGAGATGGAACAGCTGTGCCGTTCTCAATAAACACGCAAGTTCTATCAGAAGCTCAACGCATCCCGCAAAGGCTTCGTGCCGCGAGCCGAAATGTGCAGGGATAAGGATGGGAGCATCTTGACGGACGAACGTGTGGTGATCGAAAGGTGGAAGCAGCACTACGGGGAACATTTGAATGGCGCTGAGAGTACAGGCAGTGAAAGTCAAGGCAGCGGAGGAGATGACTACGTCAGTTCAGCGGACGATGGAAGCCAACCAGCACCCAACTTGAGGGAAGTTAAGGATGCCATCCAACAACTGAAGACCAATAAAGCAGCTGGTAAGGATGGTATCGGAGCTGAGCTCATCAAGATGGGCCCGGATAAGCTAGCCACTTGCCTGTACAAATTGATAGTCAGAATCTGGGAAACTGAACAGCTACACCGGAGGAGTGGAAGGAAGGGGTTATATGCCCCATCTACAAGAAAGGCGACAAGCTGGAGTGTGCGAACTTTCGAGCGATCACCATCCTTAATGCCGCCTACAAAGTGATATCCCAGATCATCATCCGTCGTCTGTCACCATTAGTGAATGAGTTCGTGGGAAGTTATCAAGCCGGCTTCGTTGACGGCCGCTCGACAACGGACCAGATCTTTACTGTACGGCAAATCCTTCAAAAATGCCGTGAATACCAGGTCCCAACGCACCATCTGTCCATTGATTTCAAGGTGGCATACAACAGTATAGACCGCGTAGAGCTATTAAAAATTATGGACGAGAACAGCTTCCCTGGGAAGCTTACCAGACTGATCGGGCGAACACTCCAGTTCGTTCGAATCGCGCCGGGGACTAAGACAAGGTGATGGACTTTCGTGCCTGTTGTTCAACATTGCGCTAGAAGGTGTCATGCGGAGAACCAAGTGTAACAGCCGGGGTACGATTTTTAACAGATCCAGTTAATTTATTTGTTTCGCGGATGACATGGACATTGTCGGCCGAACATTTGCAAAGGTAGCAGAACTGTACACCCGCCTGAAACGTGAAGCAACAAAAGTTGGACTGGTGGTGGATGCGTCAAAGACAATGTGGACGGAACCGAGCGCGACAGGGCCCGCCTGAGAAGCAGTGTTACGATTGACGGGGATACCTTCGAGATGGTCGAGGAATTCGTCTACCTTGGATCCTTGCTAACGGCTGATAACAATGTTAGTCGTGAAATACGAAGGCGCATCATCTGTGGACGTCGGGCCTATTACGGGCTCCAGAAGCAAATGCGGTCAAAAAAGATTCGCCACCGCACCAAATGTGTCATGTACAAGACGCTAATTTTGGGGCAGCAGTGACTACCCAACAAACATTGGAAGCTGGTAAAGCTCTTATTCAGACAAAAATATACTTCTTCAGTCAAAATACTAGCATATTCAGCTTAAATTGTTTGTTGGCTATGTCCAAGGGCTTGACAATCCCTCCCCAGGCCATCTGCGAGTTGTGGCGCCTGCCTAGGATGTGGTGGGGTTTGACAGTGGGCCCTGTTAAACCTCTATAAAAAGCTGCATGTATTCGCAAGTAGGCTCCACCAAAGCGACCGTGTGCCGCTCAAAGCGCACAAGCCCAAGTCCTGGTGTTAGGTGGGACGCTAAACAGCCCTGACACGACGGCCCTCCGGCGAGACAGGAGGTTTGCGCAGGCCCAAGTGGCACTCCCAACGGAAGAGCAGCTAGGCGCAGCGTCTCTTGAAGATAGCTGGAGAGATATTCGATCCGCCATTAGTAGCACCACAACCGCTGCACTTGGCACGGTGCCCCCGGATCAGAGAAACGACTGGTATGACGGCGAATGTGAGCAGTTAGTAGAAGAGAAGAATGCAGCATGGGCGAGATTGCTGCAACACCGCACGAGGGCGAACGAGGCACGATATAAACGGGCGCGGAACAGACAAAACTCGATTTTCCGGAGGAAAAAGCGCCAGCAGGAAGATCGAGACCGTGAAGAGACGGAGCAACTGTACCGCGCTAATAACACACGAAAGTTCTATGAGAAGTTGAACCGTTCACGAAAGGGCCACGTGCCGCAGCCTGATATGTGTAAGGACATAAACGGGAACCTTCTTACGAACGAGCGTGTGGTGATTCAAAGGTGGCGGCAGCACTACGAAGAGCACCTGAATGGCGATGTGGCAGACGAAGATGGCGGTATGGTGATGGACCTGGGGAAACGCGCGCAGGACATAATTCTACCGACTCCGGATCTCCAGGAAATCCAGGAGGAGATTTTCCGGCTGAAGAACAACAAAGCTCCTGGGGTTGACCAACTACCAGGAGAGCTATTTAAACACGGTGGTGAGGCACTGGTTAGAGCGCTGCACTGGGTCATTACCAAGATTTGGGAGGAGGAAGTTTTGCCGCAGGAGTGGTTGAAAGGTGTCGTGTGTCCCATCTACAAAAAGGGCGATAAGCTGGATTGTAGCAACTACCGCGCAATCACATTGCTGAACGCCGCCTACAAGGTACTCTCCCAAATTTTATGCCGTCGACTAGCACCAACTGCAAGGGAGTTCGTGGGACAGTACCAAGCGGGTTTTATGGGCGAACGCTCCACCACGGACCAGGTGTTCGCCATTTGCCAAGTACTGCAGAAGTGCCGCGAAAACAACGTGCCCACACATCATCTATTCATCGACTTCAAAGCCGCATATGATACAATCGATCGGGACCAGCTATGGCAGCTAATGCACGAAAACGGACTTCCGGATAAACTGACACGGTTGATCAAAGCGACGATGGATCGGGTGATGTGCGTAGTTCGAGTTTCAGGGCCATTCTCGAGTCCCTTCGAAACCCGCAGAGGGTTACGGCAATGTGAGCCACCCACCGCGAGTTTGCATCGGTGGTGACGAAATCGAGGTGGTAGAAGAATTTGTGTACTTGGGCTCACTGGTGACTGCCGAAAATGATACCAGCAGAAAAATTCGGATACGCATAGTGGCTAGAAATCGTACATACTTTGGACTCCGCAAGACGCTCCGATCAAATAGAGTTCGCCGCCGTACCAAATTGATAATCTACAAAACGCTCATTAGACCGGTAGTCCTCTGCGGACACTACTGCTACTGCTACGGAAAGTGCTGCGTACAATCTATGGTGGGGTGCAGATGGCGGACGGTACGTGGAGGTGGCGAATGAACCACGAGTTGCATCAGCTGTTGGAAGAATCATCCATCATTCACACCGTGAAAATCGGACGACTGCGGTGGGCCGGGCACGTAGCCAGAATGTCGGACAGTAACCCGGTGAAAATGTTTCTCGACAACGATCCGACGGGCACAAGAAGGCGAGGTGCGCAGCGGGCAAGGTGGATCGATCAGGTTGAAGATGACTTGCGGACTCTCCGTAGACTGCGTGGTTGGCGACGTGTAGCAATGGACCGAGCCGAATGGAGAAGACTCTTATATAACGCACAGGCCACTTCGGCCTTAGTCTGAATAAATGAATGAATGAATATCAATATGGCTACAAATGTGAAAGACAACAACATTGCCCTACGTGAAAAAAAATGTAGCATATAAAGGAGGAGTTTTATTCCAACCCCATCTTTGTAAAATGTTTTATAAAAGAATGGGTTGTGTTGATCTCATTGATGCTTGACCACCTGTAATAAGAAATGCTATTGGCTCTTTATTCGATTTTGGCTGAATTTATTGATTAAGACTAAGGCCGAAGTGGCCTGTGCAGTACTTAAGAGTCTTCTCCACTCGGCTCGGTCTATGGCTACACGTTTCGCCAAAGACGCAATCTACGGAGGGTCCGCAAGTCATCTTCCACTTGATCGATCCACCTTACCCGCTGCGCACCTCACCTACTTTTCACCGGACTACTATCCTACATTCTGACTAAGTGGCCGGCCCACCGCAATCCGATTTTCGCGGTGGTTGGTTCTTCCAGCAGCTCATGCAACTCGTGGTTCATTCGCCTCCTACACACGTCCGCCATCTGCACCCTACAATATATGGTACGCAGCACTTTACTTTCGAAAACTCCCAGTGCGCGTTGGTCCTCCACAAGCATCGTCCAGGTCTCGCGTCCGTAGAAAACTACCGGTCTAATAAGCGTTTGGACCTGGGTGCTGCGGATAGAGCTGTTTTTCAGCGCTCAAGCGAGTAGAGGGATATTTTGAAATCACTACCACAAACAAAATTATTGTACGTTTACTTGCTAGGTGGACACGGTCGGTTAGAGCTGGGTGGTGCGGATAGAATCGATTTGGTTGTCAAACTTAAAGAGGCTGCACTCATAACAAAGAGATGAAGTGTCAAAATTGGAACAGCGCATTTGCTGTCAAATCAGTTGTTCCAATCGAGCACAAGGTTGTTAAAGGTAGGAGTATTGCGTCTCTTTGTTTTTCCAGGCTCGTTAGTCAAACTGAAGCCAACATTTTCTATTGTGCCGGAGCCAAACATTGAAGATTGTGGTTATGTTCGTTTCTGATCTAATATTGAGAAGTATTGTTATTATTTGGGGAAAAAATAAAAATAAACTTTTTTTGAGTTTTGTATTCTTTGTAACAAATATTCTCACATTATATTTCGAGTGGAAAATTAGTAGAAATGCAACTAAAAAGCACTCGTTTCAAAATTTCTTGAGATTCAGCAACTGATTGGAGCATGAATGTAAGTAAACAATCGTCTCTATCCGCAGCACCCAGGGTTAGAGTAGCCGTTCCACCAAGTGTTCGTTAAAGTACAGTCCACGACCTAGGCCCAACTAACGAATTCGGTTTTTTAGTTGGGTCAACTGACAGCCATTTGAGCACGTGTATTTCGACTTGAACATCACAAATGATGTCCAGTATTAGTATTAAAATCCCAACCAGCGAATTCCGACAAAGTAAACGTCCAAACAATTCCAACCAGCAATCTGAGTGAAAGAGCGAATATTTGTTTACCGGCAACCACGTGCTTTTTGGCATTTGCATTTTTGGCGGACAAAAGAATGAGCACGTGTCCCAGTAGGTGAGGGGTAGTTAGATGTATATGATATTTATTACTTGATCGTGAGATATAAAATGTTTAATACTTGCCCCAAAAAACCGCGAAAAAATACGTACATTATTTCATAAAGTTCTGCGACTGTAAAATTGAAGAATTAATTTCATTTTGACTAAATATTTGTAATCATTAAAATTAGGTTTTAAAGGACATTAACATTGCCGTTCCCCTCGATTTTTTGCGCTTACTCTGAGTAGCCGTAAAAGTAATCGGGAAAATCTTGATAGCGAGTAAATCCACAATATATTGCAGTTAAATACTTGGCTGTCAAACATTTCCCGCTCTTCGAATTTCTCTTTCCATGCTGCACGAGGGCGCACAAATGCTCTAGACTCTAAATGACTTTACGATTGTTCACATTCATTCCTGCTCCAATCAGCTGCTGAATATCGTGAAATATGGTAACGAGTGCCTTTTATTTGCATTCCTACTAATTCTCCACTCGAAATATAATGTGAAAATATTTGTTACAAAGAATACAAAACTCAAACCAAGTTTATTTTTATTTTTTCCCCAAATAATAACAATACTTCTCAATATTAGATCAGAAACGAACATAACAACAATCTTCAATGTTTGGCTCCGGCACAATAGAAAAGTTTGGCTTCAGTTTGACAACCAAATCGATTCTATTCGCACCACTCAGGTTTGGACTCTCTATTGGTTTGATTCCAGCCACTATGCGTCTCCGAATTTCTCTGCTGGTATCATTTTCGGCTGTCACCAGTGAGCCCTAGTACACAAGTTCATCTGCCACCTCGATTTCGTCACCACCGATGCAAACTCACGGTGGCTGTGGCTCACATTGTCTTCTATTGAACCTCTTCCTATCATGTACACTCAGAAATAGAACAAATCCATAATAGTACAAAAACAAATCTATCTTTATATTTTCGAAACTTATACTTAACAAAGTTTAAAAAATAATCTATTTAAAATTAGAATTTAATCTACCACCGAATTTTGCGACAATATTCTACCAGTGTATTTGTCGCTCTTGAATTTTCTATACTGTCATATTTTTTCGTCACCTTTGCCATTGTTGTTTGATCTTTTTGATCCCGGAGTTTTACTTTTTGATCCCGCTGATCCCGGATTTTGTACGATGATTATGGCTATATGCAGAAGACAGAAGTTGGAGGTAGGTTTTTGAGGTAATATTGTTATAAAACATTGATCATTGATTTTGCTTTCAGTACCGAATATCGTTCCGATACGTTTCGATAAAGGCTCATATACCAATTAGGTTGCGGATTAGTGTGATGCTGTCCCACGAAATTCCCAATCTAGATGGCGAATTGGATTGCAAGAATGTGCATCCTTAGGAGTTCCAATGTCGACCAATTTCAACATAAGCAAACATTGATTGCTCTGCAATGCACGGAACCATCCGTCAAGCTAGGTATCAATCCGAACAAAAAATATATCCTCCGGATCGTTTGAGCACGGTAGCTGCTGGTACTCTATGCGCCGTTACAAAAAACCGGTAAGTAATTTCCATTACCCTCTACTTTTTTGTTTTTCATTGGATCAATAGAATCTTTCACTTATTTAAGGTCATCTTCCTGAAGAATCCATATTTTTTGATTCCAAGAAATTACGGAGATTGTAGCTGCCGTTCGTTAAACGAAAATCGAAGAAAACAAGGACAAAATCAACATCCATTAATGAACTGGAAGCGAAGAATCATCACAGGAATTAACTGTTGCAGCAAATAGATTTCAAATAGAATTGGATAGTAACAAAATCCAAAAAGTGCGAAGCTAGAACAAGGATCGGTAAAACCTGGGAGGTGAAACAAAATCAGCGCACTCGAACAAATTAAGGCCCCATGGATCAGCGAAGGCAAAGAGTTCGGAGTGAAGAACATCCAGTTAAAGCTCAACAAACTCGAGGAAGTGGATGAAATATGAGCAGAAACATTTATATTTTAAGTTGCAGCATTTTTTTATTGTTCACAAAAATAAATACTTTTTGGCAAATGTTTTTCACTGCTGTTTTTTGTTTGTAAACATTGGGTGATTCTAAACAAAATAAAATTAATTCTACCAATACTATTTTTGTTATCCTCGTTCTATACTATTCCTAAATAAATGAAAGTTATACTAACCGAGTATAACCAGAGTATAAACGAAGCTGGGGTCAACCAGGCGAATAGCCAGTTAGAATGACTTTAAATCTATTTAGTATAGAGTTTTCTCAGAGTGTACTTCGTCTTTGACGTGCAGACGTGATATAGACTTCCTCCATCTTTTCAAAGCTACGACGTCATCGGCGAAACCAAATAGCTGGACGGACTTCCCCGCATAATTACAAACTGTACATGGATATTTTCCCGTGCGGTCGACAACAGTATCCTTTACTGTTGACAACTGTAAATGAAAAATCTCATATAAAGTTTTAACAGTTTGTGGTACGGTTATTTGATAAATAACAATATGTTAAATGGGTTGTTAAGTTATGTCACCATAAAAAATCGTCTGTTTTTGCGTGCAAAATTTTCGCTCAACAGTATGATAAAATGTTGACATATAATGCAGGAAATAAAGAACATTTTAGAGACAGCATGTTATATGTTGACATTTAGTGATGATGTCGAGCAGTTATGGTTGAATCGATCGAAAAGTATTCGATAACCGCAACGTAAACTGTGAAGCTATTTCTTAAATCGTAATAATGATTCTGACCATATAACATGTTGTTTTTTATTATGCGGGTCGTGAAAATCGCCCCATTCGTGTCAATCCCTGCCCTTCGTATTACCCCTTCCAAAGGATGTTGAACAGCAGACACGAAAGACCACCATCTTCTTGCCGTAACCCTCTGCGCATTTCAAAGGGACTCGAAACGCGCATCACCCAATCCTTCGTCGCTTTGATCAACCGCGTCAGTTTATCCGGAAATCCGTATTCGTGCATAAGCTGCCATAGCTGGTTTCGTTCGATTGAATCACATGCGGCTTTGAAATCGAATGGTGAATACCTAGTCCGTGGGGGAGCTGGGCTGAATGGTGGAGTTGTAAACCTTTGGCATACCTACAGGAAAAGTCATGCTAACCGACGATTGATCAATTTCGTTAGAGCTTGTTTTGAGACATACCTAAATGGACTAGATACTCTATTTGGATCAAGTTTTTGTACACCTGGGCAGTAATGGGTAAATTGTAAATACAGGCGTACCTCGATTATATGGACATTTTCGATGCAAAAAAGTCCATATAATCGAATTTTCCATATAATCGAAGCAAAAAAAAATCTCAAAATGATTTTTAAACTATGAAAATAGTTTTAATACAATAAAAGAAAATATCTATTTATTGCCTTACAGTGTAATCCGCATGTTTGGGCCCATTTTATGATGATTCAGAAAATTTGAATTTTTTATTAGATCGTAACCGTTTTTAAGTCGCTAGTTTGCAAACCGTTCTAAGATTAAGTTAGTAATAAGACTTTTTTTTAACCAGTTCATTGATTTGGTAGGCTCAGTCGTGTGTGACAATTTGCGGAGCCACAATTCTCAAGTATGCTCATCCGGGCGTTTGATGTTGAAAACGGTTTAGCGTGGCGTCACGCTCGATTTTGGTTTGTTAGGGAGCATCTTTCGAATGGCCAGAGTTTCGTTGTACACGGTACAGAGAAACAGAAGTAATAAAGACTTCATCAAGCTTTTAGTTATCGCCCAAAAGATTATTTTAAGTAGAATGATGGTTCATATTAATGACAATTCTATTTTTGCTGATGAGCAATTTGGTTTTCGCCATGGGCATTCAACCATTCATCAGTTATTAAGAGTTACGAACTTAATTCGGCTCAACAAATCTGAAGGATATTCGACTGGAGTTGCTCTTCTTGATATAGAGAAAGCATTTGACAGTGTTTGGCATGAAGGTTTGATTGTAAAATTGATGAATTTTAATTTTCCTCTGTACATTATTAAACTGATCCAAAATTATTTATCAGATCGCTCACTGCAGGTAAACTATCAGAATTCTAAATCTGATAGATTACCTGTAAGGGCTGGTGTCCCCAAGGCAGCATACTGGGGCCCATTTTGTATAACATTTTTACTTCTGACTTACCTGATTTACCACCAGGGTGTCAAAAATCTTTGTTTGCAGATGACACAGGTCTCTCAGCCAAAGGGCGTAGCCTTCGTGTCATTTGTAGTAGATTGCAAAAAGTTTGGATATTTTCTCCACTTACTTGCAAAAATGGAAAATTCCCCGAATGCTTCCAAAACTCAGCTTATAATTTTCCCACATAAGCCGAGAGCTTCTTATTTGAAACCTTCTAGCAGACATATTGTCACTATGAATGGGGTTCCAATTAATTGGTCTAGCGAAGCAAAATATTTAGGACTTCTGCTAGATCAAAAATTAACTTTTAAAAATCACATTGAAGGCCTTCAAGCTAAATGTAACAAATATATTAAGTGTCTATATCCACTTATAAACAGAAAATCAAAACTTTGTCTTAAGAACAAACTTTTGATTTACAAACAAATTTTTAGACCTCCCATGTTGTATACTGTGCCAATATGGACTAGTTGCTGCAATACTAGAAAGAAGGCACTTCAGAGGATTCAAAATAAAATTCTGAAAATGATTCTGAAGTTGCCTCCGTGGTATAGTACCAATGAACTTCATAGAATTTCTAATATTGAGACATTGCAACAAATGTCCAACAAAATAATTTCCAATTTTAGACAAAAACTTTAACTCCTTATTACCCTTAGTATAAAATAGGTTAAGTTTAGTTTAAGTTGAAAACATTGTAATTCCTACATGGTTCAATTCTACCAGAGGCAATTGAAATGTATTAATAATAACTAAAAATATAACATAGCAAATAAGGATGATAGTGTTAAGAAAACACGGAACACCTAGTCTAAGAGATGAATGAATGTATTAGATAATTAGCAAATAAAAATAGTAAAAAAAAAAAAAAAACTTCATCAAGCTTAATGTGGACACAAAATTACACTTGTTTAAAACTTCTAAATACAGTGTACGGAGAGCTATATGTTCGCTTCAAAAACAAACTTTATATGGAAGCACTGGCACTTATCCATATTCGTTTTGATCGCAGCAAATTGAATTCGACGGAGATTTTTTCCCATTGTCTCCTATTGGAAATTGGCCGGATCGGACTATGGGCTCTGATGTTATGGCCTAAATACTTTATATGCAAAAACGCCTATAAACAATCACACTTGTCTGACACTTTTAAACCGATCCGCTTGCAACAAGTTGCGGTTGATGGGGATTCTTACAATTATTTTAAATGCATGTAAATATGGATCCTCAGTCCCCTATCAGGTTTATACTTTGGACTATGTACCTGGGTGCTTTTGTTATTGGCAGTCAATTTCTAACTGAACAACGGAATGAAGAGCTGGACACCGTAACCAGAAGTCACGGTTATAATGATTGAAAAATCTAGCTGAGCATATTCTTGATTATATTGTCGCAATTGAATCCTTCCTATCAATGTAAATTCATCATTAAATTCAAATTATTCTTGCTGCCTGCACCATTGGTAATTTTCTTTAAACAGCAATTCATTTAAGAACTGCTAACTTCGTCCCCGATATTCAATTTCTCTGCCTGTCTTTAAGCATCAGTATAATCCGCGAGCTTTGTGCTGAACGAACATAAATACCGGAATATTGGATAACTTTTTTTGAAAGTCTTCTTGTGGATTTTCGCGGCACTGACAGTGGGGGGAAATAGTAATCTCTCACCAGGCCTTTTTTCTTTCCCGCAAAATAATTTCTCGGCGAAAATATGCATGTGAGTGAGCATCTTCTGCTCGTGAATATAAGTGAGCATTACGATCGCTGGTAGCAGTCATTAAAAAAAACTCTTTCAGTTTCCTGGACATACTGCTAAAAAAATCAGTCTCAGTGGTTCAGATTTACTGGATGGTAATGCGTCATCCGTTTTTCTACACTCAATTCCACGCACCAAAAGCAGAAAAAAGGTGGAAGTAAAGGTTTAACATGTGGCCGTGGCTTTTGTTGATGCATGAAATATGCAATTACAATGAAAGTTGCAATGTAAAAATGGTGAATCAATCTTAGCAGCGGACCATATGATTTAGTATGCGGCTTCTTATATAGCTTTTATACCATCAGCGGTTCTGAAAAAGTGTTCCGATATCTTGGCTATCCCTCTGTGCATGCTTTTCACTTATCACTCCGTCAGCAAAAGTTTCCTACTCAATGGAAGTGCTCTACCATGTTTCCGGTGTACAAGAAAGGAGACAAATACGACGAGAGAAACTACCGAGGCATTACTTATCTTGGCGTGGAATCAAAAGTGTTCGAGTCACTGATCTACGAAAAACTGTTTATCTCATGCAAAAACTACATCAGTTCGTATCAACATGGCTTCTTTCCGGGTCGATCCGTAGAAACGAATCTAGTCAGTTTTACATCATATTGTATGGATAATATGCGCAAAAAGCTCGAAGTCGATGCCGTGTATACTGATCTACAAGCAGCATTTGACAAAGTGAATCACGACATACTGCTTGCAAAACTTGAAAAAATGGGATGCTCTACAACATTCTGCAACTGGCTTCGATCATATCTTGTGCAACGTCAAGTGACCGTCATCATTGGAGATCACTCATCCCACTGTTTTTCGAACGGCTCCGTAACGTAACTTTTATCCTGCAGCGTGGAGGCCTGCTGTTGATGTTTGCAGACGATCTCAAATTATACATCGTTATTCGAAATCTGGCGGACTGCCAAGAATTGCAGAAGCTCCTGGATTTATTCAAATGTTGGTGTGAGCGTAATATGATGGTCCTGGCTGTTTCAAAGTATTACGTAATAAGCTTTCATCGCACAGCCGAAACCGTGGTTTTCGATCATAGTATCGCAGGTACAACTTTACAACGTGTGGATCATGTTAAAGATCTAGGCATCGTGATGGATGACAGGCTAACTTTCAGACGCCATTTTTCAACTACGATCGACAAAGCGAATCGCCAGCTTGGTTTTATTTTTAAAATCTCAAATGAATTCCGCGATATTTTATGCTACAAAGCCTTATACTGCTCATTGGTACGCTCTCAACTCGAATTTGCTTCTGCTGTCTGGAATCCATATCAAGCTGTTTGGACTGCTCGGTTCGAAGCTGTGCAACGCAAGTTCATACGATATGCCCTGAGCCATCTTCCATGGACGGACCCGCTAAATTTACCACCGTATGCTGATCGCTGTAGTCTGCTGGGGCTAGATACTCTTTATAAGCGGAGAAACGTGGCGCAAGCCGTTTTCATCGCCAAACTTCTGTTATCCGAGCACGGCGTGCCAGATTTGTTGGAAAAAATTCCATTGTATGCACCCTCACGATCCCTTCGACCTCGAGATTTGCTCTTCGAAGAAAGGCATAACACTAATTATGCTGCCAATAGCTGCTTTGGCGCTATGATCCGCCATTTCAACGAGGTGTCGGACCAATTCGACTTCAACATCAGTTCATTCGCGTTTCGTCAACGGCTGAACAGATATTTTATCAACCTTTAGTTTTAAGTTTTCATGTCAGTCAGATGAAATAAGCAAAATAAATAAATAAATAAATAAAACATGCCATACTGGCCCTAATTTGCCCCAGTGTACCTTAATCAATCTAAATCAATGTAAAATATGACGTGGAATATTCAACAGCTTTTCAAACTCCTAAAACACGAAAATGAGCTGAAAACAAATGTCCATATAATCGAGGTAAAAAGTCCATATAATCGAAGCCCATATAATCGAGGGTCCATATAATCGAGGGTCCATATAATCGAGGTATACCTGTACATACAACAATTCGCGATTTTTGTTTGCATTGAACCCTGAAAGAAAGAAATCCTTGAACAGTTCACAGTTACTGTTGATCTCACTACGAGAATGTTTTATGTATCCATGGTTACGAAAGCGACGCGGTGTTGCTAACTACCACCTGTTGCATCTATGCAACATGTTACTATGCCAAGCAACCACGTGTTGGATGCCACTTGTTGGAATGTTTTTGTTGTTCAATGAAACATATATGTTTGTTTAATTTGGTTACTATGGATACCGTTGCCACAACATATTCATTTGACAGATTTGGGAACAAATGCGAATAAATCGATAATTTTCCATTGAAAAAGATTTTTATTAGGCGCAATAAAGAATTGTGAAAAAATGCAATTGAAATTTATGAAAACTGTTGTTGAAGCACAGGTAAGTTGTTTAAACTTATTAGGAAGGCACTCGGGTTGATTTCTATGTTCTATTCAACTAGGATTACCTGTACCGCGTGGCCGGCCTAGCATGGTCACCGAATAATCAAAAACTTGCTGTAGCTACTGCCGATCGCATGATCTTGCTTTTCGACGAAAATGGTGAACGAAGGGATAAGTTCTCCACTAAGCCAGGCGATCCCAATGCAGGGAAAAGCTCGTACGTTATTCGCGGGATAGCATTCAGCCCAGACTCGAGCAGGTTGGCCGTGGCGCAAAGCGATAACATCGTTTACGTTTACAAGCTGGGCGAATCATGGAATGAGAAGAAGGTCATCTGCAATAAATTCCCCCAAGGCGGGGCAGTAACTTGCATCACTTGGTTGTCTGGTGGAATGATCATCGCTGGACTGGAGGACGGTAAAGTACGGTCGCTGCATTGTAAGAACAACAAATCTAAAACGCTTTATGGGGCGGAGAGCTTTGTGGTGTCACTTGCCCCCAATGCCAGAGGCACAGGACTGCTGTCTGGACATGACGATGGTTCAGTTATTAAATTCTACATAATTGAGGAACCGGGTGAGACTTCGGGAAGAATTCTACAACATCCTGTTTCTCCCGTGTCGTTGGCTTGGCCTCAAAGTGGCATATTGGTAGGAGGATGCGATAAAAAGATTTGCTTCTATGATACCATCGGTCGATTGATTCGTAATTTTGACTACACCAGAGATGATATGGAGCGTGAGTTTACGATAGCAGCTTCGAGCCCTAATGGTCAGGCAGTAGCTGTTGGCAGTTTTGATAGAATTCGTATTTTCACGTGGAGTCCAAGGCAGAACACCTGGGCAGAGTCGCTGTGTAAAAGTATTCCCAATTTGTACACGGTGACGGCCATTGCATGGAGAAAGGATGGCTCTCGATTAACTGTAGGATCTCTTTGTGGAGCTGTCTTAGCTTACGAGTCGGTTTTACGTCGAACAATTTGGCAAGATAAGTTTGAGCTAACTTTCGTTGCGCCAAGCCAGGTGTTGCTTAAATCGCTCCATGAGCCCACAAATACAATGATTGTCGAATCCCAATTGGGGTTAGAGATCGATGATGTTCGAATTATGGGAAAGGATAATTATTTGGTTGGACGTACTGAAGACTCCCTAATTCTGTGTGATCTTATACGATCGTTGACTAGCGAGATACCTTGGATAGCAACTGGCAGGCACGAGAGATTCTACTTTGAAAATCCTACGGTAGCACTAATTTTCAATGCTGGTGAACTATCTTTGGTGGAATACGGAGAGAACTATATCCTTGGATCAGTACGAACAGAATTTGTCAATCCTCATGTTATTTCAGTTCGCCTCAATGAACGCGGAAATTCTTCAAACAATAAGAAACTTGCATATCTACTCGACATGAAGACAGTTTGTGTTGTAGACTTGATCCTACAGTCAACGATCACACAAATAACGCATGACTCTAAAATTGACTGGCTAGAACTGAGCGAAACTGGTCATAAACTATTGTTTAGAGATAAGAAAATGCGCCTTTTGTTGGTGGACATTTTGAGTGGAAAGAAACAAACTCTCCTGGCAAAAGTAGCATTTGTTCAATGGGTTCCGTCAAGCGACGTAGCTGTAGCCCAGAGCGATTCAAGCCTAGCAGTTTGGTACAACATAGATCTACCAGAACATGTGACCATCCTTCCAGTTCGAGGGGATGTTTTCGATGTCATTCGAGAAGATGGCAAAACAGAAGTTCATACAAGGGAAGGCGCTTCAGAACACGTCTACCATCTGGACGAAGGATTGGTGGAGTTCGGAACGGCCGTTAACGATAGTGATTTTGGTAGAGCGATATTCTATCTGGAATCGTTGGGCGATAAACCTGCTGGGAAAGCAATGTGGCATAACTTGGCAAATATTGCTCTTGCTCAGCAAAACCTACGTGTTGCCCAAAGATGTTTTGCTGCATTGGAGAATGCATCCAAGACATTCTACATTGGAGAAATGATCAAAATTTCAGAGAAGTTCGAAGAGACTACCGGAAATTCAGGTATGAGTTGCCCAGAAGTAAGGGCCAGAATGGCACTGCTTGGTGGAGATTTAAGGTATGTTATATGTAGTCGAAGGAACTTTACGTTTTATAATAAAAGATTATTCCAGGTCTGCAGAGCGAATCTACATTGAACAGGGTGATATTGAAGCGGCACTCGATATGTACAAAAAGCTGCGTAGATGGGACGATGCAATCAAACTGGCAGAACGTCGAGGGTATCATGGTTTGAATGAATTGAAAGAACAACAGATGGAATTCCTGCTGAACACGAACCAAGAGGAGAAAGCCGGTGAAGTGCTGGAGGAACGCGGAGAGAAGGACAAAGCAATGACGTTGTACATGAAAGCAAACAAGCCCGTGAAGGCAGCCAAGTTAGCTCTCAAAACTCCTCATCTTTTGTCCAACGAGAACATTGTATCAAGAGTGTCCGCATCACTAATCAAAGCAGAATTATTCGAACTGGCGGCAGAGTTGGCGTACAGAACAGGACAACAGGAGAGTGCCATAGCCCTTTACAGAAAAGGAGGAGCGTATGCGCGGGCGATTGATCTTGCCCGGTTCGTATCACCAGACGAGGTGACCAGCTTGGAAGAGGAGTGGGGTGATTGGTTAGTATCGAAGCGTCAACTCGATGCTTCTATCAGCCATTACATAGAAGCTGGTAGCACGGTCAAGGCTCTTGAAGCAGCGGTAGGAGCTAAACAATGGCGTAAGGCTGTCCAAATAGCTAAAGTTGTCGATGATCCGGAAGAAATAAGGAAATATGCCGTCGAACTAGCAGAACATCTTTGTTTGATAGGAGATGTGAAAACTGCTGAAGAGCTGTTAATAAGAGCCGAAATGTACAAGGAAGCAATCAATCTTTTGAACAAACACGGCAAATGGGAAAAAGCGTTTGACATAGCGGAGCAATACTTGAATACCGATGACGTAAAGGACTTATTTATCAATTTAGCAAAAGGTCTCGAAACGGAGGGAAAATATCGTGATGCCGAAAAGGTCCTTCTGACTATCAATGAACCGGACATTGCGATCAACATGTACAAAGAGTTGGAGTTGTATGACTCCATGATTCGTTTGGTGGAAAGATACCATAAAAACTTATTGGAACAAACTCATGCTTCGCTAGCACAGCAACTAGAAGGGAAAGGTCGGTTCAAAAATGCTGAAGTGCACTTTCTTGCCGCAGGAGATTGGAAGGCAGCTGTCCATATGTACTGCAGTGCGAATAAGTGGGAAGAAGCTCATCGTGTAGCTAAGCAGAAAGGTGGTGATGGTGCTTCCAATCAGGTTGCATTCATGTGGGCCAAATCACTTCCAATAGAGGGAGCTGCACGGCTTCTTACCAAAATGAATTTGATAGATAACTCAATTGCGTACGCTTGTGAGGCAGGTCAGTTCGACTTTGCACTGGAACTTTGTAGAGCCAGTGGAAAGCCGGCTGATGAAGTACACTACAAGATTGCAATGGCTCTGGAAGATGATGGCAAATTTACGGAAGCCGAAGCAGAGTTTTTGTTGGCAAATAAGCCGAAGGAAGCCATCATGATGCATACTCACGGTGGAGACTGGAAGTCTGCTCTTCGTGTTGCAGAGAAATACCTTCCTGAGGCAGTCAAAGAAGTGCTGCTCAGTCAAGCGGCATCCGCTTTGGAGTCTAGAAACTACCCAGAATATGAAGCTCTGATGATTAGAGCTGATAGACCCGATTTGATTTTGGAACATTACAAAGAGTTCAACATGCTGAACGAAGCGTTGCGGATCGCCAAAGAGTACGTACCATCTGCTTTGGCAGAGGTGCAGAAGCTGTATAACAAAGCAAATCGTGGAAGTGCTTCTAACGATTCGAGGTATCTGCTTCAGAAAGCATCGGAGTGTGCAAGAGCAGAGGAATTCAAGAAAGCTACGGAATATTTGTTGCAGATCAACGATGGAAACGCCGATGAAGCAACTGTGGGTAGAGCTTTGCTTCGTGCGGCTGAAATTTGCAATCAGTTCTTGGAAGGACCGGATGCGGCTGAGATTGCTCGAGAACTTGGACCACGCTTGATAGAGATCAATCAGATTGGCCCCGCTGCCCAGTTATATTTGGCTGCGGAGCTTCCCCGTGAAGCGGTTGATGTATTTATCAAAACCGATAACTGGAACAAAGCACGTCGACTTGCAAAAGAAATCGACCCGCAGTTGGTAGCCTATGTTGAGGCCCAACAAAAGTCACGATTGAGGAATCAGGGCAACATTGAACAGTTGGCGGATATTGATATCTTGGGAGCGCTGGACCTGCTTGCCGAGCAAGGTCAATGGACACGATGCATCGAAAAAGCTAAACAGCACAGTGTTCCCGTTTTGCAGAAATATTTGGCCCAATACGCAGCTCAATTGATTCGTGATGGTGATTGCATTGCTGCACTCAATCTGTATTTAGAGCACGGAGTTCCACCTGTCGCACAAAATTTCAACATCTACAACCGAATTGCTATGGAGTGTTTCGCTTTGCGTGAGCCCGATGGCATCCAAATATGGAAAAATCTACGTAATTTTCTTCTGAATTTGGTTCAAGCACTTCGTGGTTCAGATCAGGCGGAGGCGGACGTTGTCGATCGATTTGAACAGTTACTCACAATTGCTCACTACTATTGCACTCGAGCGGCATGTCGTCAAGCCCCAGCTTTGCAATCGATTGCCGTCAAGATTTCCGTAGCAATGCTTCGTCATACCGATTTCATTCCATGTGACAAAGGATACTACGAAGCTGGAATGGATCTTCGTGGAATGGGACGTGAATCGGAAGCATTTGTGATTCTGAATCATTATCTGGACGTCTGTGAAGCGATCGAAGAAGGTTCTGGCAACCTGGTCGACCATTCTGACCTCTCGTGCACGGATTTCCCCAGTTCGGTCCCGATACCGGCTGAGTTGCATATGAAAAATGAGCTGAGCTTGCACGAGGAAATCCGTGAATGGGTGTTGGCCGTCAGTATGGACCAGAAGGTCGATCAGGTACTGCCAACCGATGACCGGAATCTTTTCGAGTCCAGTTTGGGAATTTCGGATCAGGCTTGCTTGGTGAGCGGTTATCCGGTGATGGGACGCCAACCCGTCGTATTCCAGCGCACTCATCGGTTGGCCAACAGAGATGCCTGGAGTAAGTTGACGGTTGCAGCCAGGATGGCACCGCAGACGGATATACCCAACGTGATTGAGTTCATCGAAAAATGGTGCGGCCCAGCTAATTTTCTTTCTGGATAAATATATTTAATCATCGAATATGACATCACTAGGATTGATATTAAACTTAAAGGCACGTTTGAAATGTTTCGGCACAAAATTTTTTTTTGAGAACTTTCCCAATAAATCTGCTTGTAGAAGACAAACAATTTTCGTAGAAGTAAATGGTTGTAGATCTATAAATATGTGCCTTCCGTAGCTCAGTGATAATACGCACCGAGTGTTGGAAGAATCATGTTCAAATCTCAATCGTCGAGGCGTCATGTACGGGCTAACTCGCTTGCGAATCTGTAGGGAGGGAATCGCCCTTGAGTTTTTCGGACAGAATCGCATCGCTTCGCTCACTCGCCGAAGAAAAATGATTTCGCACTAAAAAGCGTCAAAACTCAAACTAGGCTTATATGTTGCTTACATATGCATTTATTAGTCATTGTTTCAAGCGAAAAAAAGTTAATTCAATGCACTCAACAATGTCCTTCACACGCAAAAGTCATGCAATGAGGCAAACGCAATTCAAATCATTAGCGATTCTCTGGGCCATGATTTGAATCGCCGATGAGATTTGAGAATGTGAAATTTTACCAACACTGCGCACCAATAGAATGGTCCAAATAAAAAATACATTAATCAACAAAAAATAACATTGGCGTTATAACCGTGACCAATTCCATTTGGATTGAATGGACGGTATTTCGAAATTGTGTTTGCATCGGTTTCGACTAATGATGTCAATGGTGCTCTGGAACAGCGCCGGATTGGCCTGTTTGCGTCGGTTTCGACTTGAAAAGTCGAAGGCGTGTTGGAAGAACGTCGGAATGATGGCCCGTTTTACTTCGGTTTCGGCTCTGGAAGAGCTCCGAATTGGCCTGTTTTCTCATCTAGTGTAGGTGACTCCACAGCTTGTCCATCGTCGCTAATATTTATTCTGTTCACCGATGCAACGTCACTTCCACTATTCACTGCTTTGTGCGAGTGAATAGCAGAACTATCGTGCGATCGGCCGAAATATTGTGTTCTGCATTGCGCGGCCGCTAATAAGAGTAGCCATCGAACAGGTAAGTGCAGTGCGTGTTTTAGTCGTTGGGAAAGGAATAAAATATCTATCTTGTGTTTGGTGGCTTATGCGTATGTCGCGCGAAGTCGAAAAAAGCGCGTTTTTCAATAGTTTGCTGTAGCCATCGAGCAAGTGAGTACAGAGTACTGCGCTTCCGTGCGGTAGTCTAAAACGCGAATCTCTTCAGTTTTCATATGCCACCGGGCCTGCATGTTTTAACTTTTAACTCGAATTAGTGTTATTTCCCATCCGATAGATCGTATCGCTTGCCAAAGTGAATCCAGATAAATTATCCTTTGTAACTAAAACGATATCCTATCCCAAGACAATCGTGGAGATGCAGATGTATACTCGGTCTCTAGTAGCATCGAGAGTCGGACTAACAATCCTTCCATTCCTATATGACCGTAAGGACGTGGCCGGCGCCGTGATTGACTTTAAATATTTGAGCTCCCGAAACGTGTACATTGAGAATGGGTAGCTAATCCCAAGCCCCATTCATTGTGTTCTCTGTACAATTTCGCAAGTTCAGTCAATCATCAATTCATCAATCAATCATAATGCTCATTTATGACTGCGGTTGAATACTGCAGTTTAGTGGGCTTTGTGGTCGTGTGGTTATTGTTGACAGACATTGTATCGCATTGTGCTGCGGAGGGTGAGTTCGATTTCCACCTCAGTCGCAAAACCTTCGTAAAAAAGTGTTCGGGAAAGCAATTGAACGTTGCGTGCTGGTCCGTTGTCTAATGTGGTATTTCTTTTCCTTCAAAGAGCATGGACGCATTAAGGTGATTATAGAATGAAGCCCGTGGTGAATTTCAAATTCACCACACGTTTATCTGCATACATTTCCAAAAGCCCAAATCTGGCGTAATAGTTTTCGAACAGTGCCAAAACTCAAATTATGATTGTTCAGCATAACTAAGCAAACGATCTACCATTATTTCAGCCGCATACGCGTTATGGTTCTTTCATCTCGTGCTCTTGAAAAAAATATTGGAAAAGCACGTGGTTTACAAAATGGCCGATTTCTGGCTTCATTCTATAATCACCTTAAAAGTGTGTTTTTTTTTCAAATCAATCTTGCAAGCGACTTCATGCAACGTTTAACAACGAGCGATGGAATACCGTCCGGCGGACCTTATCCCGTGCGTGGAGGATTTTAACCAACATTTTTAGGTCTTCTAAATTTTATTTTTTCTGGATTTTTCTTGGAATCCGTAAGTGAAACTTTTTTTTTGCAATTTGCGAAACCAAATGCATGGTGATCCCTTCCTGCTTAACTGTAGCCGGGAAATTAGTTAAGAATGTTAAATACTTACAATATTTTGGTAGTCAAATGGTGCCAGACGTAGTACCACTATCGACAGCCCAACAAATAATGAAAGCTGATAGAGCGATAGAGCTTAGAGTGATAATAAAATCTGTATGAACAAGTATTACAGTAAAATCAGCAGGGATTAATTTCAGCGGTAAACATTCAACCACGTTAATCTTTGCAGATGCGTATTTCGACCTCAACTGTGAGGTAAAACGTGGAGGAATTAAATGGAAATTACATAACTCGTCTTGGTATGACAGTTGAATTCCAATACATTTAATATTCATTCCCACAAAAAATCAACAGGGGCCCTAATTGGCCGTGCGGTAAGACGCGCGGTTACAAAGCAAGACCATGCTGAGGGTGGCTGGGTTCGGTTCCCGGTGCCGGTCTAGGCAATTTTCGGATTGGAAATTGTCTCGACTTCCCTGGGCATAAAAGTATCATCGTGTTAGCCTCATGATATACGAATGCAAAAATGGTAACCTGGCTAAGAAACCTCGCAGTTAATAACTGTGGAAGTGCTTAATGAACACTTTGCGAGGCGGCTCTGTCCCAGTGTGGGGATGTAATGCCAATAAGAAGAAGACAAACAATCAACTATTGCTTATTCAAGACCATACATAAATTTCATTTGATTATAGATTTGATTTGTCATTCGCGTGAAGAGTGATTTGCGAGTCCATTCAAACATCATTAGATACACTTACATATTTTTGCCATCAAAAATGTGTGGCTATTTTTGTATGGGGAATAACGTAACTGCATACCCGCCTTTTTTGTTAGCAAAATGAAATTACAATCAGCTGGCATGCTCAAATTCTTTCTGGTATAAATAGACGAGAGATATCTACATGTGGAGTTACGTTTATGCTGCTTCTTCCATTTGTTTGCATTTGAATCCTTTCCCGGCGTTTATCAACCAGCCTTTCCAATACTTCCATTTGTGTGGGTGGTGAATCTTTTATGCTGCTGTTGGGTGCAACAGCAGGAAAAGCAGAAACGAGAAACATAACAACAATTCGTTTCCTCGACCATTTCTGGTGTATTCCTTCAGCTTCGCCCTGAAGCCACACGCTCCGTCGGTTGGTTGCCGGAGCGTACAAACCGAGATGGGGGTGTAGTGGGGGCTCAGTGAGTCGTGTAACCGTCGTTGTCGGTCGTCAGAAATTGTTGAGAAGAACAAAGAGGAAAAGTCGACGACAACAAAAACATCGTGCTCACTTGTTAGAAAGCACCAGGAAGGGTATTTTTAGTTTGAAACTGTCCAGGAGGCTGCTTTTCCGGGGATGGTGGCGGAAATTCATGAGCTGTGTTGAATGTTGTGAGCATGAGAATGAGAGAGGAAACGGCGCATGTCACCTGTTGCGAAATATGCAAGGAAGCGGTGGCATCGCTTATGTGTGATGTTATAAATCTGTGTCGGGCTAGTTAGATGTTAGAAAATGGCAAGGTAAATGACCAAACAACGTGGTTCGCTCTCTAGGGGATGGTTTTGAGAGGGAGAATGTTCAATGAGAGAAAAAGGTTACGATATGTTACGATGTAAGCCAAATTATAATGGGAAATGGTTATTTATTACATACATTAAATTTATTTAGAGTGAATTCAGTTATTTGCATTATTATCCATTACTGTTTTATTCAGCCGTTCAAAATAATACATCAGATTTCCACCATTTACTCTGGTAGAACTGAAAGAATTTTCAAGAAATAAATGAGAAACGATTTTGAGAGAAATTCCTTATCAGTTATTGTGTTGTGCATAGGTACATGGTTGCCACGTTCATTTATGCAATACCGTAGTAAGGAATAATTACATGGTGTGGAACTGCTCTGGCTTGAGTTAAGTCCTATGATCTTTTACATATTTTAAAATTATCTATGACATTTTCTCCTGCCGATAATTTTAATAATGTTGTTCACTACATATACTGAAGTTAAACATTAATTTTAATAACAATTCACGTCAAAATAGTCACAGTGGGGCAGGGCAACACGATAAAAATATGTAGCTTTATAAAAGCAATTATTGTGGCCAAAATGTGAAAGTTTTAGTTATTCTCGTTTTATGTTAAATGCGTTTTGTATTAGTTTTGCGATCCACGGCCTCTTCAGGTTATTTTGATTATAAATGATGATTTTCATGGAAATATCCCATTTATTGAGTTGTCCTTCCCATCCTAAAATGCCACATAGGGTAAGACGGTATAATACGCCCCACCTGGCCAAAACGCCCCCCTTTGATTTCTAGATAACTACAACTAATTAAGGGTCAAAATCAGTTGGTACCTATAAGTATTTGTAAACCCATCATACTATGTGAATGTGGAAGTATTTTTTGTATTACACAATAAAAATAATAGCAAAATACAAAAAGTTACAGTTTTGATGTAACTTTTCATGTTTGTTTGCTCAACATTCTGGAGCGACGCTAGCATATTGTCCGCAAAATTTGCACTGGAACACTCAATTGGGCAACAAAATTACTTTTCTCAGTGGTTAATATTATATAAAATTGCTTCCATCTTCAAAAATTTAACGATTTTCGAAAACATGTTTCACTGACCAAAACGCCCCAGTGTAGGCAGGACGATATGCCCTTACCAACTGGACACAAGCGAAGCGAGCCTGCAGCAGTTGCTTCTAAATTGTATGGGAACTATTGAAATGTAATTCACACCTGCTTAAAGGGACCTATGTTGGTTTTTTAATGTCAAGTGCTTAAGGACTTGTAACCTTTTTATTATGGGATTGATAAAATACTAATGAAGGGCTATGAAACTTCTTTGGCTAAGGTGGGGCGTATTGCCCAGGCACTTGTTAAAATCCATTTTTTCGCGACTTTTCAAAAAAGCTTTATTACGTGTTATCTATAAGATTTTTATATGACTACTCATGGGCAATGCATTTGCGACTTTCTGGACTACCAAATAACACAAAGTTTGCATAAATTGTGTTGAAAAGTAACAAGTTATCGAGGAGTTGCCTTAGGGGGGGCATATTATACCGTCTTACCCTATACACTACTAGGATTAGGTCGTGTAGTTGTCCTATTCAGAGTCTATTATATAGAGTTGCGCAAAGGGTGCGCACAAATCTACCTATTGAACTATCAAACCGTTTACCTATCGAGCACATTCAACAAATCTCGGTTAACTTTTCAGAAGGACCTCAGTATATTTTTTTTCATAAATTAATTTGAGTATGTATTGCAATTATCAGATCAATATGAAGGTTTTTGAACGCAGTACTCAAATTGATTCAAGAAAAAAAAATTAGGTCATTTTGAAACGTTAAGCACTTGTGCACTTCTTCTAAAATTCCGGCCCCTAGTTTAGGTTAGTTCGCCGACTGGCTGGCTAAGATCCACTGCTACGTTGTCTCGATCCCTCGACGGTCGTGCCACAAACTTCCTAACTGGATCCTCCAACAGTTGCTAATCAGCATCACTTTTGTTTTGTGGTAGGCAAGCTGCCGCTTGACGCCATTCGTCCTGTTTTCAACTGCGTTGGTCGTTTCCACCACCGGAATTTCTACTTCTTCCAGCGAGTCTCCGGTTATCGTAAGGACGACATCGTCCGCGAATACGAAGATCTTCACGCCTTCGGGCAGCTTCAGTTTTAGGAATCCATTGTACATAATGTTCCACAGTGTTGGGCCTAGTATGGAACCTTGCGAAACACCTGCTGTAACCCTAATCGACTTCTGCCCCGAATTCGTTTCCTAAACCAGAATCCGGTTCTGGAAGTAACTCTTAAGGATTCTTCACCAGTAGTCAGGAACCCGCATACCATGCAGCGCTGCGGCGGTTAAAAGCGTTTTTGACGTCAATCGATTTCCGCGCCTCTTATTCTTGGCCGCTCTCTCTGAAACTTCAATGACCGTCCTGATTGCATCCATCGTCGATCTGCCTTTTCGGAAACCGAACTGCTTTTCCGATAAGCCGGATTCGCCGTCCGTGAACTGCGTCAGCCGATTAAGGTAATTAATTTAATAGTCGTTATAGCTTCACGAAAAGCCACCTTTCGCTCCTTTCAGACCATTTCAGACCTTGGCCTCTGTACGCTGGCTCTAATTTCCTCGGCATCGTTGTATCGCAAGCCCTCGCTAGCGTTTCCGTCAGCTGGTCTGCGTCAAAGTTTGTAGAACCGCTGTCTGCTCGAAGTGATTTGATAAAAAGATCCTTATCGAAGTCCTTCGTCTTCCATCTTCGTCCACCAGCCCTTGTCTTTCGTCTTACCATCGGCGTACGTGTTCCAACACTATACCGGATCGCTATGGGTATAGTCTTCACAAACTCTACAGTTCTTGTTTCTCGCCAGTGATGGACTGCAGAACGTGACGTTGGCGATGGACTCCCTGTGAAATGTACTGACGCATGATGGTGCCTTCGTTTCCCAATGTCACTTCCAGCTTTGCCAGCGCCTCGAGCAAATCTCTGGCGTTGGTCAGTCTGCTTCCTCTTCCACTGTCAAAGCGTTAAAGTTCAAGAATAGAATATTTAGTGCTGGATTTATAGTTCGACATCCGAACTACATGTACTGTTGTGAATACTCTCGAAAAACTGCCGAAAATGTCCCCAAAAACGTCAAAGGGTCGTTTTGCCCCGGGGGTGCATAATACCCCAGTTTCCCCTAATTGCCACGTCGCACATTGCTTCTGTTGTCGACTGCTACAACAGTTGCTGTGCGGGGTCGCAATGATTGAGATTTAACTCGCCTTCGCCTTCTTGTAGGCAGGGCATTGGAAGCCACCCGTCGCTGTCCGGGCTTTCGCAGTTTTGCGCCTGCTGGCCAAATGCATGAAGCATCTGTTTTGTGACTCGAGAGGTGAGTCTCAATGTACACTCGGTATACGGAAAAGCGTGACAGAAAGGGGAGTCTAAAAATCCCAAAAATGTAGTGGACGTCATTTTGCTGCCGCCTGAGTTAATATCCCTCAAAAACAAACCATCATCATCATCATCCTTGCGCATTACTGTTCCATCTCCTCGTACCTCGCTTCTTTCAGGCGGCGCTTCTTTATCAGAAAAAAGGCGGGTCTGCTGTCTCTGTTTCTGAGAAAAGGGTCATTTGGCCGATACCCATTCGGCCGAAAGTCATTTGACCGAATGCCACTAGGCCGAAAGCTGTTTGGCCGAATATACCATTTGGCCGAACAGACAATTAGGCGGAAAGTCATTTGGTCGAAAGGTGGAAGTGAGGGCAATTCAGTCTAAATTAGGCCATCTTCAAAGGATGTGCCTAATGGTAATGACTGGTACGTTCTCTTCAACTCCCACGGCTGCTCTCGAAGTTCTCCCACTACACATACTTCTCAAAAAAGAAGCATTTTTTTGTACTTACCGATTATTGGTGCTCGGTTTTATAGAAGAGAATCATGTAAATCGCAGTTTTACACACACTTCGTTGTTACCGCTTATGGTTAATTTGGACAAAATTTTCCTTGCTCCAAGTGATCTCACACACGTTAGTAGTTTTCCTTATAGGACATTTTCATCACAATTCCCTTTGCGGGATGAGTGGACATCTGGCTATTTGGAGAGCAGTATGTCGGACAGCATTGTTTGTTACACTGACGGCTCCCTCCTTGAAGGTAGAGCAGGTGCAGGCGTCTATTCGCGTGAGCTGAGATTGGAACAGTCACACTCACTGGGTACACACTGCACTGTCTTTCAAACGGAAATATTTGCCATCACGTGTGGAGTGCAATTTGCACTGCAGCAACGCATTATAGGCAAAGTAATATACTTCTGTTCAGATAGCCAAGCAGCTATCAAAGCTCTCGCCTCAGCCAACTCAAGGTCGAAGTTAGTAATCGCATGTCGAACTCCACCTTATATGGGTACCTGGCCATTCTTTCATAGCTGGAAACGAATTGGCTGATGAGTTATTCCAAGCTATTCCAATATCTAAGTGTTGGGTGTAGCTTTTGATCAACTCTTGGGCTGTCACTCAGCACAAATGGAGCTATCTCCGGTAGTAGCAAGCTATTTAGCTAATCTATCTAAACAGAATTGCAGTGTCTTAGTCAAGGCCTTGACAGGTAACTGCCGACTGAACTATCACATGGCAACGCGTTGAATCATCTGTTTGTGATAGTTGTGAATCGGATTATGGAACTTCTTATCGTCTAATATGTAACTGTCCAGTCTATGCACAATTGCGCTTCCAAATATTTGGTAAACATTTATTTAGTGAAATTGACTTCAGAAACCTGATAGTTCAGAGTATTTTGTTGTTCATAACCCGTTATGGTAAGGAGTTATAAGCTCTAGTACGCTTATGCGATGCATGCCCTCTTCAAGGGCCCTTTTCCAAACTTCTCCTTTGTTCACATTCCTTTCCTTTTTGTTCACTTCCTTTTTCCGGTGTGTGATGAAAAAGGCTGCGAAAGCGATGGCATAAATCTGCCAAATTGAGGTGAACGTGCCCCTGGGGCCGACGTTCTGATACTTGATACCATTTGGCCGAAACCCATTCGGCCGAAAGCTGTTAGGCCGAATATACCATTTTACCGAACAGACGCAAGGGTCATTTGATCGGAAGGGTCATTAGGCCGAAAGGGTCGAATGGCTGAAAGGGTTGTTTGGCCGAATGGGTCATTTGGCCGAATAGGTCATTTGAAAAGTGAGAAATTATGAATGAGAAGAGAGACGTCTCACCTCTTCATTTTTCTCTTCTCACAGTAAAAAGTGAGTAGCGCGAAATGAGTAGTGAGACATCTCACTATCCACTTCGCACTACTCACCTTTCACAGTGAGAAGTGAGAAATGAGGAGTGAGAAGTGACCCTTTCGGCTAAATGATCCTTTCGGCCAAATGACCCTTTCGGTTAAATGGTCCTTTCGGCCTAATGACCCATTCGGTCAAACGGCCTTTTCGGCCAAACTACCCTTTCAGCCAAATGACCCTTTCGACTAAATTACCCTTTCGTCCAAACGACTCTTTCGACCAAATAACCCTTTCGGCCAAACAACCCTTTCGGCCAAACGACCCTTTCGGTCAGATGGGTTTCGGCCTATGCACAGTAGTGGAAAGCCGGACAAAACCTCAAATATTTTTTCGTGATTTTCGTGAAGCCCATATTTTTTTATTGAATGAGCTAGTTTCAATTTTTTTTATTGTAGCTTGTAAATTAAATTTTTGGTGTCTTGTTGAAGTTCGTTCTGTTAAGTGTCTCCCGAACGAATAAGTAATGGGATAATGAAATTTGGCTAAACTTTTTTGGGAAAGATTCGAAAAGATCTGGTCGGATAACCATTTTAACCTCAAAATGAATTCAACGTTTCAAAATTATTCTGTGGTGAAGTTTTGAACGCAATCTCAGGTTTTGTCCGAGGGCCCGCCACTGTGTAATGGTCTGTTTGGCCTATTGACATTCGGCCAAATGGCGTTCGGCCGAATGGGTTTCGGCCAAATGACCTTTCCCCCTGTTTCTGTCGTTCCACGTTCTGTCGGGAATCTTGCTGCAGCGCGCGCCTGCATTGCGTTTTTTCCTCCAGAATCTGTCTGCACTCTTCGTCGTTCCGTTGTCTTCGTCTCACATACCCGACGTTGTTCTTCGCTGCGTCGTTAATGGCTGCTTTAACTGTATTCCAGCAGCTCTCACGAGGGGACCCATCGAGCTCACCCTTTTCCGGCAACGCTGCCGCGAGATGTTGCACGTATGCAGTGGTTCTGGCCGTCAGTACCGAACATTGTTGATGACGGACACTTTTGGGCGTAGTTTAATCTTCACCAGATATTGGTTAGAGTCGATGTGAGCGCCAAGATATGTCCTGACGGCGAAAATGTCGGCGAAGTGTCGTCCATCAATCAAAACGTGGTCGATTTGTGATTCTGTCCGCAGTGATAATCTGCAGGTGCACAGATAAGGAAGGCTGTGTTGGAAGTAGGAGCTGCGAATGGCCATATTCTTGGAGGAGGCGAAATAAATTAGTAGTAGCCCGTTTTCGTTCGTCAGCCAGCCGGTGAACGCTGGACTTTCCAATAGTCGGTCTAAACTCCTCTTAACCCACCTGAGCGTTCAAATCTCCAATGATGATTTTAACGTTGTAGCTTGGGCAGCTGTCGTACTCCCGTTCCAGCTGCGCGTAGAATCCATCCTTTTCATCATCAGTGCTTCCGGAGTGTGGGCTATGGTCGTTGATCCTCAACCTGCACATTCTCTCGTTGATCGGCCACCACCCGATCACGCGCCTTTGCATATCGCCCATCACTATGAAAGCTGTTCCCAGCTCGTGTGTGTTGCCGCAGCTCTGGTAGATGGTATGATTACCTCTAAACGTTCGCACCATTTATCCCTTCCAACAAACCTCCTGCAGCGCTACGATGCCGAATCCACGGTCCTTGAGCACATTCCCGATTATGCGTGTGCTTCAAGAATGCTTAAAAAAAATATTTTGGGGTGACAAAATCGGGTCGCCAACGTGATAAAATCGGGGGTAGACAAAATCGGAGAGTGACAACATCGGGTCAATACTGTATACGGATGTTGATGCATTTTTCACACAAAATTATCCTCGTTCCTACATGCTTTTGCAAAGGTTCTGCATCAACATTTTTAGTCGGACTCTTCTTAATGTGCGTTGCTGTTCATTTGTGATAATGTGAATGTAGCTCCCGCGAGGATTTTATTCAACTCTTTGGAGAGTTGAGGAGTTTTGTCAAGCCTGCGGTTGATGTCGGTCAATGTCCCGAACCGCCCTCCTTGCCACACCATTGGAAGCGCAACACACATTCAAACTAGTTGGATTCATCCCGCGAAGATGCTGTGAACCTACTCCTGGATCTAAAGTTCGTCTGCAATTCAGTTATCAGTCTACGGTCGTGAGAGTCGGACGGAAATTCAGCATCCCTCGTAAAATTTCTGCCGCTGCGGATGAAATCACACTGGGTTTGGTTTTGAAGTGCTTTCTTCTGGATGTAAAATGGTGAAGCGTTGTTTTAGTGAGATAAACGTAATTGGATAGATCATTCTCTTTAATGTGTGTTTTTTAGTCCGCCGATTGGAATTCGGGAGCGGAAAATCAATTGATTCCGGGTTGGATAGGGAATACAGAGAGGAGGAAAGTGCACACCACTAGGGAGAAAGCGAAAGTGAAATTCTCATCGAAAAAGTTTACAGCCTTATGCTTTTAAATGAAAAAATCTATACAAAAAATTATTATTTTCGTAATAAATTGTTCATAAGTCTTGAGTATATTCGAATCGCAATTTTTGGTAGCCTAAACATCTATTGTGAGGAAAATTCCCATGAGTGAAATTCGTCTCGCCTGTAAAAGCCGACAACAGTGAAGCAACAGTTTCTTTTATGTCCCGGGAGCGCCGAGAAGCGTCGAGAAGCGAATGAAGTGAAACAAGTGTGAAGAAGGGTGCAGAACTTTTCCTCTTACAATGGGCCATGCTGCTCCATCGCTGTAGGGAGACTCGTAATTAGGAGAAACAGCATAATAACTCTGGCTGCCTAACCGGATGCAAGAGTTTACAAGATGAAGAGATAAAAGTGATTCGCCAACGAGTGTCTGTGTGGTTGATTCCAGGGGAGATAACATGTGGAATGTAAAATCATAATCTACGTGCGAGGTGATTGTGTTTTCATTTGGAGTAGGGTCCCGTTGTTGATTCTCGCAGTTGCGAAGGAAGAGATACCTAGCGCGGATAGAGGGGCAAGAGTGCTGAGATTGTGAAGTGCGGTGAAAAAGGTGCCAACAGCATCCTACATGGAGTGGGTATATGGAATGAAAATGAGCAGCCGTTAATGGCCGGGCCTTGAGTAGATGCTTTGGCTATTAAAAGGATTATTAAATGTGGGAATAGTTTCACGACATGTGTATGTAATTGAAATAAAGGGTAAGTAGGGAGTTACTTGATAATTGGTGTAGTGAGATCAGTTTTAATCGTGTAAAGTGCAAGCTTATATTGAATACTAATATAATCTATTAGATTTTAGCTGTTTTCATGAATCTCAATCAATAAATAAAAGAATATCGAATTTTGCAAGCAATTTTAATCATTCAAATTTAAATCTGTGAAACGATGAATGGTGCATTGAATTGATTTGTGTCTTAGTTTATGTGAAAATTACATGTTAGGAGACAAACAGAAGTCAGGAGACAAACAGAAATTTTACTAGAAACTCGAATTATGCGCAAAAACAAAAATGTTTTTTTATTGAGAATTAGTACAAAGAGCACCCAAACATTTAAATTTAATAACGACTGAAGAATACATTTATACTACAAATAGCAAAATTGCAGTTTTTCTGGAACGATTTGTATTTTTTCTGACGAAGATTGTGGAATGGAATATAAATGCTATGAACGCTGGAAATCGGGATAGGGGGAATCGAAGTGTTTCGCGCTTGCTATCGGTCGAACATTTCCGTTCGTCAAGCTGAAGTGTCAGCTGATTTTAACCCAATGTTTCCATGCGATTGGGTCTGGATTTCGTATATGATGGCAGTAGTACCACAGAGAACAGACATTGAGGCTCAAACAAAATTTCAAGCAAACAATGTGTAAAAAATCAAACCGAACCTCAACGCCATCGACGTCGACATTGCAACTCACAAACTCTGTTTCACATCACGATGGCGCTTGTGTACTCTTCTTGTGTGCAAAACGACACTAGCGCACAGCGGCATTTTTTGCTGATGCTAGCGCTGATTTTGCACGGGATGACGGCGACATACCAAAGTTATTTCAAAATGAACAGTAAAAAGTTATCACTACATAGCGAGTGCAGCTTCAACGTCTGTTCTCTGTGGTAGTACGGAGTGAGGTTAAATTGAAGAGCTTTTCATTCATCTGAATCGTTTGTGAAGAGGCATTGATTGGCTGGTTTTGATGTTGGAATCAGAGAAGTATTTGGCGCGCCATGAGTACCCTAACATAGAAAAACTGAAATGTGCAGACTTGCAGACATCATGAAATCTGTCTAATTCATTTCGATTTGATTAGTTGAGCTCTACAATCCTGAAGCAATAATGGTGATGATTATTTACTCTGGTAGAAGAAACAGTAAAAGAATAATGGCAGCAAAAAAATTTTCCATAAAAAATAGGAAATTGACAATAAAGAATTCAATATTTGAGCAATAAATAAATATAAAATTTCCACAAATACTGCAAAATGTCCATAAATAATTGAGAAAGTAAATTAGCATTTTTAAAGGCAAAATTTGCAATTATAAAACTTTTTCTTTCTTTTTTCTTCTTCTATTTAGATGAATTTTTAAATTTTAAGTTCTTCACTCATGTTATAAAAGTAGAATTTTCCATATAGAAATGAAATTTTTCACGGAAAAAAATACAAAATTTCCATGAATAAATAAATACAGGTCAGCCTCGTTATAAGGCAACTTTTTTTCGTTTCGTTGCTTTATATAGAAGTTACGTTATATAGAATTATGAAAAAAAATCTCTTCAAATGGTGCATGGCCATTATGAATTCAATCAATCCAACTCAAGTATTGTGAGTAGGGGAGGCGCATATTGTGGCTCTAAATACCGTAGTAACATTTTGGCTTTCTGCTGGTTATAAAACTTAAAATGTAACTTGGGTAGGATGCACATTGATAAGAAACCATTGTGGTAAAATTCAACATACATAAATTATTAGAGAAGTATCTTCATGAAAGTGTTTATCAGAAGAACACACTTTATTTACATCACAAAGTGGAAATTCTCGAAAAAAAGGAGATTGCCAAGAGTTCTTTTGTTTTAAATTTTGATGAATTTTGTTAATAGCGACCAGCCTCACGGCTTCACCCATATCAGGGTCGGCGTCTACTTACTAGAGTCGAACTCACACAACCAAGCTTTAGAAAGAAGGGAACAGCACAATCACCGAAAACCTAGGAAATCTTCCAAGAAATGGCAACAATTACAACAATTTAAGCTTAAACATTATTTATTGAGAAATTACATTTGTGCATAGAAAAAACGGGAGGGAGCGGTTTCGTTGGGGACCATAGATGGTACATTTGTAGAAATAGAGTGATAATGAGGTAGCTTACGTAACAGCACGGCTACAGGACATCCAATCTACTATCCCTGTGCTGTTCGATGCGGCTACTTCTGCTGGGCATTTGCTGGAGCCGCAGAGAAGCTGGCAACTGAAAGGACGGCATGGCTTGTACTTTGAATCAGGCGCTTCTTCAGGGGATTGTCGTTTAACCCGGGCATTCCGCAGGAAGACGTCCCACATGCTTGTGTATGGGGTTGTACCACATTCGATATTGGGCACTAGAGAGCGGGGACGAGCCAACCAGTCCTTCCTAGGTTCTCACCTCCTTAGCTGCGGGTACAACTCACTCGTCACGTGTGATCCGAGGATAATTTAAGGGGTCGTCGGACAGTCGGACACCAGCACGGGGCTCGCCAACCTTTCCTTACCAATGTTCTTGATGAACATCCGAAACTTCACACTCCACGTGGTTAACTTCCGCCGCCAATGTTCATTCGAATTTCTGCATTCGTCTGCAACGTTGCACCTGGCAACCTGGCTAATATTTCACCATTTCTCGGGACTTTTGGATTCTTTCAAAGGAAGCACGGCACCGGCACCACAACCTTTACTTTGGTCACGTAACGTCCATCCTGCATTGATGATCAATTTCAACTACTCTTTTTCTTTGGTGTTCCTTTTCCTCCTTCATTATTTCTCCCGCTTCCTCCATTGAATCCGGAATCAGTCGTGCCACTCTTGCAGAGTGCAATCCTCTTTTTTGATAGCACAGTGATAGTATTGTAATACAAGGGGTACATTCGATTGGATAATAGACGTTTTATTTTGAATTTCAAAACAAGCGTTCTACAATTTGAAATTTCAATCAAATTTGCCATCAATAATAATCTTAAACATTTCGTGGACTTTCTCTGATGGCCAAAACCATGGTTTCCGCAAAGTCGGTAACAAATTTAAAGCCAAGCTAGCTATTCACTCCCAGTTGTTCTATATCTTATGGGCCCTTCCTTGGCCGTGGGGTAAGATTGCGGCTAAAAAGCAAGACTATGCTGAAGGTGGCTGGGTTCGATTCCCGGTCCGGTCTAGCCAATTTTCGGGCTGGAAATTTTCTCGACTTCCCTGGGCGTAAAAGTATCATCGTATTAGCCTCATAATTTAGGAATGCAAAAATTGTAACTTTGCCCAGAAACTTCGAAGTTAATAACTGTGGAAGTGCTTAGCGAACACTACGATGTGAAGCGGTAATGTCCCAGTGGAGAGTGTAATGCCAATAAGAAGAAGATGAAGAAGTTATATAGGGCAACCTTTACTTTGCTCCATTCAATGTGCAAAAACGATCCATAAATGAGGGGGTCAAATACAAAGGGGTGTAAGTGACAAAAACTTAGTTTTGAGAAAAATAAGTGCAAAGTTTTTTAATATTTTTTCGCTTCATACTAATTGTATGGACGTTCAAAAAATTACTAGTTTTCTGTGAATTTTCACATTTATTACAAACATCGTACAAACTATATCAGTATATAGCCGCAAAGCTCTAGAACCAAGGATTTTTTTGCTATAGTCAGCTCAATTTTGACAAAAATGTCACTTACACCCCTCTGCTTCTAACCCCCTCAAATAACATCTGAATATTCCATAAAACGCTAAAAATTTCAAATTTGCGCAATTTTTATTCTGATGATGATCAATAATTTCAGTAATATGAGCCATAGTTTTAGTCCTATGATCCATTATTATGGATCGAAAAATTATTCTTTATGGAATCTCCTGAACTTTTTTATGGATTTATGGTTGCGTTTTATGGAACATTCAGATCTTATTTACGGATTGTTTTTCATGTTTTATGGATCTGTCTTTATTGTTTATATACAAAAGTATGTTTTGCCGTTATATAGCTTCTTTGTCTGGGCACAGTTATCAAATGTTAATTGTAGAGGATTTCCGTCCAGCCATGGACAGGAATCAATGTGATTGCACAATCGTGTAAACTTATCTTCATCCATTTCAATGTAGAATTTTCTATTGTAATAATCTCCGTCATTAAATCACATACACTAACATATCAGGCTATGTTAGTCATAATTACAGGATGTAACTAAATGTGAAAATTAAATTGTTTTATTTACGGTAGACATCAATACAGATTTCAGATAAACAAAACATACAAACATAACTTTGAAGTACTAATATACAATTCATTTCAAAGGCATGGTTGAATTCTAGTAGGAGCGTAAGCCCATGAAACAGAAGAGCCGAATACATTACAGTAATAATAAACATTGTTTTGCCAAAAAAATGTATGTGTGGTTCACCGAAATACAAAAGGTATGGTGGTGAAACGTGGCCAATTTCAGTTTGAGAACCCCTATCCAATGTTATTTTCAATTTCACATATTCAAATGAAAGTTGATAATGTGAAATTAAACAATTAGATACATTATTAGATTTTTTTTCAAGTTAGGTTATATGATTTTACTTTTTCCTTCAATTTATAGCTATTTGCGGTCATTTACATTGCAGCCCCCACCGATTTTTTTTCGATTTTGAACTGGCAAAAAACAATATTAAATATTAAATATATAAAATATATAAAATATTAAATATATTAAATAAAGTTATACCGAAAGGCTATATGATCACTCCAAAAACGAATTTTTGATAGGAGGCCCGGAGACCCATAGTGTTATATACCAATCGACTCAGCTCGACGAACTGAGGTGATATCTGTATGTAAGTGTGTGTACAAATTTTGTAGACACACTTTTTGGAACTGAGCATTGTTCGAATTACAAGTTCTATTCGACGGGAAATCCTGTTCTATTGTATGCTATTGAAAATTGACCAGATCCGGCTATGGGATCAGAAAATATGACCAAAATACTACTTTTTATGCCAAAACCACTCTAAAAAATACTCATTTATATATTTTTCAGTATTTTTTGCACGAGAAAGACACCAACACCGCTAGGTGGATTAATCAGGGTGTTTCTTGTTAAGACGGATGTTGAATGTATAATTTAAGGTAACTCCTGATGGAATCCAAGTTTGAAAGTGTTCGCGTTTTCGGGAGCACATCACTCGATACGGAAGCAAAGCATAACTGTCACTTTTATTATTTCACGCATGCTGCGACGCAGCAAAGCTAAATCAACAAAAATGACAGTTGTGCGCCGCCGATTTTACTACAAACTTGCAAACTTGGATTCCGTCAGGAGTGACCTTAACAGAAGAAATTGTAACCCAACTCTTTTTTTGTGATTTTATACACCAAAAATAAAATTCTGGACATGTATGACCCAATGACCCATCTCTTCTTAATAAGTTATGTTCGACTAAATCTGTTCGTAAATTAGTTGCAGCAACCAAGAGTAATTGAATTGTGCTTCGGTGACTCCACTCCTAAAATCGCTAAAGGGTGTCCTCTAGAGTAATTCAAATTTTGACTTTTTCGCTCCCCTATTACGATTAAACGATGACATTTGCTGTTTTGATAATGCTCCTAAATTTTAAGATAATTTGGTTGTAATTTGACGCGCAGATTGAAGTTTGTATGAAAATAAAAGTCAAAATTTAAATCACTCTAGTGTCCACAGTTAAATGGCATCGTTTAGAACTACTCGGTAAAAATAAGTCTTTCAACCGATTGCCACGGAATTTTCAGGGACTGAAATACGACAGGTAATATGTAAACTTGGTTACGTTATATTATTTTACTTTATAAGTATTCCGCACATACCAATGTTTGAATTTTTTCAATGAGCTCAAAAAATATCATTTCCTTTCCCGTTAAAAAAAAATATCCATTTTCAGAAAAAATATTGTAAGCTCTTTTTAGTAGAATGTATTCAACCATCTAAGATGAATTAAGTAACTCCATTTAATTCCACCAATTATTTCGATATCTTTGCAGATACGTATTTCGACCACAACTGTGTGGTCGTCTTCAGTGACTCGTACTTGACTCGACTTACCCATACATAATTTAAGTAAATTCGTCTTAGACGGTTGATATCCATTTTGTTTAGTCTCCGTCGATTATTTGCCGCCAAGTCGTTAAAGTCGATTGTATAACATTTCACCGAAAACTATTTCGCCGAATTCATTTTCGTGGTTGAACATTTCGCGGAATAACATTTGGCGGTTTGTAACTTTTCGCGGTACGACATTTGGCGGATTGTACTTTTTCGCCGAATGACTTTTGGCGGAATGTACCATTTCGCGGAATGCACCATTTCGCGGAATATTAATAATAATAGCCTTTGTTCATTTAGCATTCCCACATTATTACCTGCGAGGTCTCTAAGCCAAGTTACCATTTTGTTTTGCATACGTTTAACACGAGATTAACGAGATTATCCTTCAGCATAGGCTTGCTTGGCAGTCACGCATCTTCCCACACGGCTAAGGAACGCCTCCCAGAATATTTAGAAGTAGTTTTCAAAATTTCAATTGAAGGTACCTATCTTTGAAGACCTATCTTTGAAGAAGGCATTATTAACTCCTTTCACTTTATACCGGGCAGACGCATCCATTTAAAGAAGGCGTTATCCCTCTCTTCGCCTTATACCGGACAGACGCGTTCTTTAAAAAAGGCATTATCAACTGCTTTCGCCTTATACTGGGCAGATGCATCCATTGAAGAAAGCGTTACCCCTCCCTTCGCCTTATACCGGGCAGACGCGTTCTTTCAAAGAAGGCATTATCAACTTCTTTCGCCTTATACCGGGAAGACGCATTCTTTTAAAGAAGGCATTATCAACTCCTTTCGCCTTATACCGGGCAGATGCATCCATTTTAAGAAGGCGTTACCCTTGTCTTCGCCTTATACAGGACATACGCCTTCTTTTAAAAAAGGCATCATCAGCTCCTTTCGCTTTATCAGCTCCTTTCGCCGGGAAGACGTGTCCTTTGAAAGAAAACATTAGCAACTCCTTTCGCCTTATAACGGGCGGTAGATATGGTGGGGTTTCAGGTTTTGAAACCCGCTACCGAGTCGAACACGTACCCGATGGGTTCGGGTTTGAAAAATTAGTACAATATCGGGTTCGGTTCGGGTACGGGTTTGAGAAATAAAATACTGCAAATAATTTTATTCAGTTTGTTAATTGTGAGGCTAGTTCGTTGTTCGGGCTTACATTTTTTTTCAATTTAAAGAGAACCAGAAAATATCTAGTTTGAATGTTTTGGGTAAAAATTTTGTGCGGGCTTAAATAATTAAATTATGTCGGGTTCGGGTCGAGTACGGGTTTACGAATGCAAAAATTCTCGGGAACGGGTCGGTTCGGGTTTGCATTAAATCCAAAAAAAATAGCCCGGATTTCATGTAATTAAGCAGAAATCGGTAATTATTTGAACGATAATTATTCTAACTGAATTCCGCCAAATGGCATTCCGCGGAATGACTTTCGGTGAAAAGGTACATTCCGCGAAATGTCTTTCGGAAAAAGGTGCATTCCGCGAAATGTGTTTCGGTGAGTTGATACATTCCGCGAAATGTCGTACCGCGAAAAAAAATTCCGCGAAATGGTTTTCGGCGAAATAGTATACAACCGTTAAAGTTAATTTATCTAAAAAAAATCGATTATACGACAATTCCCCGAATCCAATTTCCCCGAATGCAATTTCCCCGAATAACAATTCCCCGAATGTAACAATTCCCCGAATGTAACAAATCCCCGAATGTAACAATTCCCCGAATGTAACATTTCCCCGAATGCATCACCCTTCTTTTTGAGTGCGGCACAAGGTGATAAGCCATGCGAGCAAAGGCGTATGATTGCCGATTCGGAGGTTGCGGGTTCGATTCTATGGTCGGCCTAAGATCCCTTAGGGTGGGAAGCATTTTCGGCTCCTTGTGCACAGTGTATCCATTGTACTTGCTACACAAGACAATCATGCAACTGGCAGGTATGGGGAAGCTTTCAATAACTGTGTAAATAATAATAGAACACTAAGTTGGGAAACAGCCCAAGTTTCAGATAGAATGTAGAACAATTGAAGATGAAGACAATGTGCTGAAAGAAGGCAATGCTTTCTTTGAATGAACGCATTTGGTCTTAATAAGACGAAGTGAGGAGATAATGCTTTCTTTAAATAAATAAGTTTGCTCGGTATGATGAACGCATCTGCCCGGTTTAAAGCCAAGGGAATGTCTTCTTAAAATGAACCCGTCTGTCCAATATAAGACGACGGTAGGAGAATAACGCTTTCTTTAAATGATAGCATCGCCCGGTATTTGGGGAAAGGAAGTGATAATTCTTCTTCTTCTTCTTCTTCTTATTGGCATTACATCCCCACACTGGGACAGAGCCGCCTCGCAGCTTAGTGTTCATTAAGCACTTCCACAGTTATTTACTGCGAGGTTTCTAAGCCAGGTTACCATTTTTGCATTCGTATATCATGAGGCTAGCATGATGATACTTGTATGCCCAGGGAAGTCGAGACAATTCCCAATCCAAAAGTTGCCTAGACCGGCACCGGGAATCGAACCCAGCCACCCTCAGCATGGTCTTGCTTTGTAGCCGCGCGTCTTACCGCACGGCTAAGGAGGGCCTCAAAAGGAAGTGGAAGTGATAATTTCTTCCTCAAATACACACATTTGTACGGTATAAGGCAAAGAGGATAGATAGCCCCTTCTTTTAATGAACTCGTTTGTCTGGAATAAAGTGAAAAAATGAGACAACGCCTTCTTTAAATCACCGGACAGACGCGGTGTAATGAGAATGGAGCAGATAATGCCTTCTTTAAATAAACTCGTCTATCCGGTATAAGGCATCTCGAGACAGAAATTCTGTCCGCAATAAAGCAAGAAAAGGAGATAATTCGTTTACTAAGCAAGTAGCACGCTTGCCAGGTATAATAAATGATTGATATGGAGAAATTATATGTTTCAAAACTGCTGCTACACCACACTTATCTAAGAAAATGCCAATTTGTTTAATATAACATTCTGAAAAACGGCATTCTTTCAAAAGTCATTCTGAAAAAGGTATAATCCATCAAAAGTCATACCGCGAAAGTTACAGACTGCCTAATGCTATATTGAGAAAATGAATTCGGTGAAATTTAATACATTTAATACATATTGCGTAATAAGGGATCTTTTATATTTTTCCCTTATTCTGGCCAAATTCGCCTGCATCAAAATAAGAGATCAGATTAGTCCTTATTCTCATTCTCAATTCATTCATCTTTGCATTATTTCGAGCTAACGCCTATTTTTGAAGGACCACATCTACCATTTCCTTACTTCGTAAAAATGCCTTCTTTTAAAGAATGGATCACATCCCCCATTATCATATTCAGGGCATATACATTTTATAAAAGAACAAATAATAACATTAGTTATTTGGTGAAACACCCACTGAAGAAGGACACATTTACCATTGCATTATTCCGAGCAGATGCATTCTTTTTAAAGAAGGATTCACATTCACTATTGGGCAAACGCATTATTTTCGTTTACAATAATTCACATCTACTATTGCCTTATATCTGTAAAGAAGGTATATACAGGACAGAGGTTTGATTCCGATAGGGAAAATATTTACCAAAAGGCTTTCAATTGGACTTGCAGTTTGATTCTATTTTAGAAAAAAAACTACCTTGGAAAACACTGTATTCTGATATCTTTATAGTTCAACAACAAATCTTAGAAGATCAACTACATCAAATACTATCGAAGGCTATTCAGCTGATAATCTCCAATAAGACACTCTTGAACGTATATTTGAACGCTGCTTTTATTTTCGATTGCGAAGATGTGTTTGCAAGAGGTATTTTATTTTCGGGAAATTGTTTCATTCGGGGAAATTACATTCGGGGAATTGTTACATTCGGGGAATTGGTTTTCGGGGAATTGTCGTACAATCAAACTCGATTTATGCATGTGCACAACATGTGACAGATTTAGTTTGAAAAATGTATTGGAGGGTAACCACTTCCTTCGGGATCCCACCAAACCAGTACGCTTGACAGGTGCTTTCCCTACTAAGCTACGAAGGACAATGACATACTTTGGATGCTTCTGAAGCTCATGTTCCTATATCGTAACCCAGTATTTTCTGATCGACTCAGCTCTGGTGAAGTACTAACATCTTTCCATAAGTTGTTGATTGTTGAGCTTGAGGTGAGTGTTCGAAATGTTGGCTGTTCCTTCCATTATATTTTTGAAATTACTAACAATATCGCAATGAAACTTACGCAGTGTACATAATACAAGCTGAGGCCATCTTATTTAAAATTTCATTAAAATTATTGCAAAAGGGGAAAAGTTATCGACATTTGAATGTGATGTAATTTCTATGTGGACAGGACACCCTTCATTTGTGCATGAGAGTTTTTGCCCTTCTCGTATACATTTCAAAAACAAACTTTTTATAGAAGGCCTGGAGACCCATAGTGTTGTATACCGATCGACTCAGTTCGACAAATTGAGGTTATGTCTGTATGTGTGTATCTGCGCACAAGAGTGATTCAAATTTTGACTTTTTGGCTCCCCTATGCTTAGACAATTGGTCTTGTCATTTTAATAGACCTCCTAAAGTTTTAGCTAATTTTTTTTAGCTACTGCGCACCCACGACCCAAAATGTAGCAAAAGTGTCACTCATTTCTCAGGCACTTATCCTTAACCACTTTGCTAGCAATAAGTTGTATTCGACGCAGAATCGTATCCCATTATTTCCTATTGAAATCAGCTGGATCGGACTATGGGCTCGGAAGTTATGGCCAAACTACCTTTTCATATAGGCACTTATCTTCAACTCATTATTTAGGATCGGACTATGGGCTCAGAAGTTATGGCCAAAATACATTTTTTCATAAAAACTTATTAAATTATTTGCTCGCAACATTAACCGATTTGCCCGCAACTTTTTTTTACTAAAAGTGCGTTTTTTATTATGCGTCCATTGCATTATGTTCGACTCTAAAGGGGGATTGTAGAAACTCATCGCCAGTCATTTTGTCTATATGAGGCCACATGGACCATTTCCAGATAGATAGACATTTTTAGGTTATTTTTCCAGATGATGTGGTGTCCAGTCGCAACACCTCCTACGGACGCAAAGCTGGTGTTTATTGTTGCGTCAGCTTTTCGGCGGTTGCTCTTTGGTTTCATCCCGACCGGAAATCCGCTCCAATCCACGGGCTGTTCGCTTTGCGCCCCATTGCAAGACCTGCTTCAATAGAGTTACATGTTTATTTTTCTTCTGCAGGCGCTTCGTTAACAGGTGTGCCTGCCAACTTGTAACGTTAGTAATTAAACTAGTAGGGCAGTGAGAATTTTCAAAAGCATGCAAAAATTAAAGTATTTCGGGAAAAACAAAAGTGATTTATCCTAGTTAGACATTCGCCTTCCCAATTATCATAATAGTTGGCACGTTCGTTTTTCATGTGTATCTACATCACTGGGTAGTAGAGGTTGTCCTAAGTAGAAGAAACATTAAAATGCTTTTGCATCAACTTGCTATGTCACTTTATTTGCTAATTAATTTGAAATTGAATACAAACGGGGCCTTAATCCGGTCAAGGGCGTGGGCATATGGCAATTGATCCTGAACCGACTGTTTTCATTATGCAACGTAAACTTGCAAATTAGAATTCAACTGCCAACATGATTCCGTTGCCCAATATTAATCAAAATTTAACATTTCCTCTTGACCGTGACATGAACATTCCAGATTGCCATGCACATTTTATCCTCACGAAGAACCAATTAGGTATTTTTTTCATTTCCTCCTGACGGCTGTTGCCAGTGACAGAAAACAAGGATGCCGAGCAGATTATGCAAGCAAAAATTTATCTTTGCTTATTCCATTTGATTATGTTTTCTTTGGACAGACAGATGGCGGAGCGATATTTTTCCCATCGATGTTCCACTTAAAGCATATCTAAGATTTTGCTGAGACCGATAGTACTACTTATAGTAGTACTTACCCATAAATAATTTGGTTTCGGACCAAAATCATAAATAGATGTAGGGATTACATATTTAAATCTCTCCTGTCAATTTAATTTGTTACAGTTTACTTTGGAAAACTGCATTGAGATTATACTGCCGCTAACCGCAAGTCGAGCTCATCTGTATATGGACGCCCATATACACATGTGCTCGACTTACGGTTAGCGGCAGTATAGGACATACAAGTACTAACAAGAACAACTAGGGGAAATGTCCCGATCTCCATCTCATCGCTGAACAAAGAAATACGGCACCAAATTCGTTGCTTCTTTTTGTCAACATGCGTGCTCACTGCTGAAAAAAATCACAAAAATAATAAACAAATCAAATTCCTTACCATTGCTTTGTTTTTGATGGGATGGAAATAGGAGCTATGAGATGAAGTGGCGAACCGTTCCCCTATATTGCATTCTGTGAAATAGGAGCGTTTTGTTTTTACGAGTCGTACAAGTGCTTCAAAGTAGAACATAATGCATTACACAGATTTTTGAATTGTTTTATCATTATTTTGCTCTTATATTAATACTATCGGAATTTGTCTTTTCAGTAATGAGCTAACACTTGTTCAATTAAAATAGTTGAAAAAATACGGTGGTACGAGCGATGTTCAATAAAATTCCGAATGTCATTTTAAGGTTAGGCCACCCATTGTCGATACGAAACTAAGCGATTTAAAATATGAATTTAAATAAATAATTATTTTGAATTTTTCCCTTTCAGTAATGAGCCGTATCCCTTTCAAGCAACATTGTGGTAGTATGCAAAAGCCACAGGTGTTGCTCGATCATACAATTTAACCACAATTCAATGTATCGTCAGCGAACCGGAAATGGGGTAATTGCGATTTTTACGCATGACAGAATCCATCCTCGTGGAGAGAAAATGAGTCGGGAGTGCTGTTAATTGAAGGTGTGTACCTCACAAGTATGTCAAGATGTTTTTATTGTAGCACAGATTGTAGCATTTTATTTTATGACTGTGGAATATTGGAGTGGGATCGTACATATTTTTCTTCTTCTGACTGGATCAATTTCGTAGCTCTGCAGGAGATCAACTATATAAGACAAGAATCAAAGCTGAAATCTTCTCTAGTAAGTTTGACATTGCACACTGGTTCAAAAGTCCCCATAACATGCGTTTTTTAGTTTTCGACCTGAAAACTATATTTTAAAGTCGTGGTGTTTTCAGAAGAGTTGAAGAGTATTTCTAAGGCTTCCTTTTATTAAGAAGATCAAAGTAGTCTTCTAGACAAACACGTTTTTGCCTTTCTCGTACAACTAAGTTGTACCGAAAGGCTATCATTTCACTCCGAAAACGAACTTTTTGTAGAAGCCTCTGAGACCCATAGTATTATATACCAATCGACTCAGCTCGATGAGCTGAGCACATGTCTGTCTGTCCGTGTGTATGTATGTGTGTATGTGTGTGTGTATGTGTGTGCACAAAAGCTATCAAAAACATTAGACAACTTTTCGTATAGTAATCCTTAACCGATTTTCTCGCAACAAGTTTCATTCGACAGGGGACAAAGCCTTGTTGATTACTATTGAATTTTATAACGATCGGTCATTGCGTTTAAAAGTTATGAAGAAAATGGTACATTGGACCATATAAACCCCATATAAGGTTGGTGTCTTAACTAAATGCGAGAAAGGCATCACCAACGCTAGGTGGATTAATCTGGGTTTTTGTCGTTATGAACAACTTTCTAGAATAAACTGTGCTGCTTTTTTTGTCTTTATTAGCGTGACTTTCAGTCCTAGGCAACTATGCTGCTAAAATCTGTTTCAAAAAAGTTATGCTCAAAATATGATTTTTGGGGGTCATTCATACAAAACGTGCTCTAACTTGTCACTAAGGGTATGCGATGATACACTTTTTCCTAACGAAACGAAAAGATTCGAAATTTAAAATGTCTATGTTGATTAGAAACGAAACAAAACGAAATATAGATTTTCGTTCGGGAATTCGAAACGATACGAAATCAAGGTACATTTAATTCAAAATTTTACGAAACCAAACGAATCCGCGGAATTTTTATTGAATTGGTTTTACATTATGACGCAATTCTGATTTCATTTTTCCGATGTCAAATAACCGCTTTGTGAGCACTAGAGTTATAGTAACAGGAGAAGCAGTCTGCGATAAATTGCGGCATTTCCGTTTATATACCATTGGCGATCAGGTAATACCCCAGCATTTGTGCCACTTTCAAAGGAATGGTATAAATCTGATTATCTAGTGCGATAATCATTCATATATCAACATCTGCCGTATTTGTCAACTCAGAATGGGATTATGTTTTATTACCAGACCAAGGCCGGAGTGGCCTGTGCAATACATAAAAGTCTTCTCCATTGAGCTCGTTCCATGGTTGCACTTCGCCAACCACACAGTCTGCGGAGGGTCCGCAAATCGTCCTCCACCTGATCGATCCACCTTGCCCGCTGTGCACCTCGCCTTCTTGTTCCCGTCGGATCGTTGTCGAGAACCATTTTCACCGGATTATTGTCCGACATTCTGGCTACGTGGATGGTTGGAAGCCTATCACCTTGCCGTAACCCTCTGCGCGTTTCGAAGGGACTTGAGCATGCCCCTGAAACTCGAACTACGCACATCACCCGATCCTTGATCAATCGTATCAGTTCATCTGAAAATCCGTTTTCGTGCATTAGCTGCCATAGCTGGTCCCGATCGTTTGTATCATATGCGGCTCTGAAGTTGATAAATAGATGATGTGTGGGCACGTTGTATTCGCGGCATTTCTGCAATACCTGACGTATGACGAACACTTGATGTGTGGTAGAGCGTTCACCCATAAATCTCACCTGGTACTGCCCCATGAACTCTCTTGCAATTAGTGTTAGTCGGTGGCATAAAATTTGGGAGAGTACCTTCTAGGCGGCGCTCAGTAATGTGATTGCGCGGTAGTTGCTACAATCCAACCCTTATCGCCCTTACAATCCAAACCCTTAAGCCCTCCAAGCTTATCGCCCTTTTGTAGATGACACCTTCCATCCACACCTGCGGCAGAACCTCATCATCCCAAACCTTGGTAATAAACCAGTGCAGCGCTCTAGCCACTGGCCTCATCATAGTGCTCAAACAGCTCTCCTGGTAGTTGGTCAGCTTTGTTGTTTTTCAGCCGGCCGATCTCCTCCTCCTGGAGATTCGGAGCCGGAAGTCGCATGTCCTGCGCACGTGCTCCTAAGTTCATTATCATACCGCCACTGTTGTCTGCCACATCGCCATTCAGATGCTCTTCGTAGTGCTGCCGCCAGCTTTGGATCACCTCACGCTCGTTCGTAAGCAGGTTCCCGTTTATGTCCTTACACATATCAGGCTGTGGCACGTGGCCCTTACGTGAACGGTTTAACTTCTCATAGAACTTTCGTGCGTTATTAGCGCGGTACAGTTGCTCCGTCTCTTCACGGTCTCGATCTTCCTGCTGGAGCTTTTTCCTCCTAAAAATTGAGTTTTGTCTGTTCCGCGTCCGTTTGTATCGTGCCTCGTTCGCCCTCTTGTGGTGTTGCAGCAATCTCGTCCATGCTGCATTCTTCTCCTCAACTAACTGCTCACATTTGCCGTCATATCAGTCGTTTCTCTGATCTGGGAGCATCGTGCCTAGTGTAGCAGGTGCGGTGCTTCCAATGGCGGATCGAATATCTCTCCAGCCATCTTCAAGAGACGCTGCGCCTAGCTGCTCTTCCATTGGGAATGCCACTTCCATCTGCTGCGCGTAGTCTTGGGCTAGTCTACCGTCTTGTAGCGTGTTGTACACCGTCGAGAGTTTTGAGCGCAGGCATACTGCAACGAGGTAGTGGTCGGATTCAATATTCGCACTGCGGTAAGTGCGTACGTTTGTGATGTCGGAGAAGAATTTGCCGTCGATTAGAACGTGGTCGATTTGGTTTTCCGTTACTTGATTAGGTGATTTTCATGTGGCCGTCGTCGGGTTTCCATTCGTGTGGGCTGTGCACGTTGGTGATGCTATAGTTGAAGAATCGGCCTTTTGTCCTCAGCTTGCACATCCTTGCGTTGATTGGCTGCCACCCAACCACGCGTTGGCGCATCTTTCCCAGCACTATGAAGCCGGTTCCCAACTTGTTGGTGGTGCCACAGCTTTGATAGAAGGTAGCCGCTCGTTGCCTGCTTTTCCACACTTTCTGTCCTGTCCAGCAGATTTCCTGCAGCGCTACGACCTCGAAGTCGCCGGGATGTAATTCATCGTAGATTATCCTGTCGCAACCTGTGAAGCCTAGCGACTTGCAGTTCCATGTTCCAAGCTTCCAATCATGATCCTGTATTCGTCGCCTAGGTCGTTGCCGATTGTATCGAGTCGTATTATCTTCTGTGTCGTTCGTAATGGTAATTTTTAAAGGTGGCTTATTAGGCCTGTGTAAACCTCCTGTCTCGTCGGAGGGCCGTCGTGTCAGGGCTGTTTAGCATCCCACCTAACACCAGGACTTGGGCTTGTGCGCTTTGAGCGGTCGCTTTGGCGGAGCCTACTTGCGGATACATGCAGCTTTTTATAGAAGTTTTACAAGGCCCACTGTCAAACCCCACCACATCCTAGGCAGGCACCACAACTCGCAGATGGAAAAGGGAGGTATCGTCAAGCCTTGGACATAGTCCCTGCTGCCCACGAATGGGATTATGTAGTAAGCCTTAATAGAAAAAATATTGGTTAAAAACCCAGAATAATCCACCTAGCGCTGGCGGTGCTTTTCTCGCGAGATTCCTTCGGAAATCATCTGAAAAGGACTTCGTGGATTCATCCGGAAATTCCATCGCAACTTACTTTTGCTTTCAGTAAAACCATACAGCATTCTCCTGCAGGAATTGTTCCAGAAATATAAGTGGAATTTTTCTTCCTGAAGGAATTTTCGGAAGAATTTTTCACGAAAATGTAAAATTGTTTTCCAGATGAAATTTACAAAGGAACTCTTGAATGATTCCTGGAAGAATTTCTGAAGAAATTACCGAAAGAATTTCTATAAGAATATCCGAAGCGGAGGAATGTCGCAAGGAATTCCTGAAGGAATTTTCGAAAGAATTCTTGGATAAAAAATCAATTGGAAGATTTGGTTTGATAATATCTTGAAATAGTTGCTGAGGCAATTCATTAAAGAAAATTTGGAGTAGTTTCTAATTTAATTTCGGCTGGAATTCCCAAAGCTATTTTCAAATGAATTCATGAAAGGATTTCTCCTAAAGAAATTTCGAAAGGTTTTCTTATAACAATTTCCGTTGGTTTTCTTAAGGGCGAACTTTTTGGGATCCAACTTTGTTCCACCTCGCGTTTTCAAGCGCACCACTTTCAAAAATAAAGCAATGATCAGCTGTCATCTTTTTATTCCCTGCGCTTGTTGCGACACAGCAAAGCTAAAATAAAAAGACGTTGGTTATTCATTGCTTCTTTTTTGATATTGGTGCCACTGAAAATGCGAGGTGAAAATTATTTGGATTCTGGACATTTTCACCTTGAAGGAATTCCTGAAGGATGATGGAAATTATTTGGATTCTGGACAGTTTCACCTTAAAGGAATTCCTAAAGGATTTTCTAAAGAATGTCTAAAAAAATTTTCGGAAGAAATCCCGGAAAGAATTTGTAAAGGAATTCTCGAAGGAATCCTTAGAAGAATTTCCGAAGGAACTTCTGGAGGAATTGAGCTTGAGCTTGATAACCGTGCAATTGGTAGTTGCAACTCCGTGATTGACCAGAACAATTGCAATTGCACAGAGAGCCTAGGGATGGAAGCGTGGGATTTGCTTTCCAACCTCAATGTGCACAATCCGAGAGCTATAGTATAGTTACATGGTCAATAACGGTGCTGTCCACGTCCTCAAGGTCTATCGGGGATGGAAAGGAATTGATGATGCAGTCACTTACCTATTGCGAGTGGGATCTGGAGGATAGGTTCTGGCTTGGATTCGTTTTGGTTAACGGATTGCCAATGTGATATTAAAGAAAGGGTGATTATATTCTAATTGGATGCCGAAACCTGTTACCAGTTACCTGCTAGAATTAGTCAAGTTATAGGTTTATCATAGAAGATGGAAACGGTATGTGAACCCACGACCTCCTGCGTATTAGGCACAAGTGGTAGACATATCACCAGCAAGCCCATTATTTCCTCTGGAGGGATTTTCGACAAAATTTCGAAAGGTATTTCCGAAAACTATTTTTGACTTTCGAAGCAATTCCTAAAAAAATCCGAAGGATTTCTGTTAAATTTATTACTGAAAGTATTCCATAGGAATTTCCGATCAATTTTCCAAAATATCTCCTAACGGAGTTTCCAAAGGAACTTCTAAAAGAATTTGTGAAGGAATTTCCGAACGGAATTTTACAAATTAAATCCTGCAGGAGTTTCCCACATTCTAAATTTTTTGGAAAAATTTCTTTCTACATTACTCCAATAATTTCTTCTGATTTTCTTGGGATTTCTTCTGGAGATCCTCTGGAATTTACTTCGGAGATAAATCTAGAAATTCCATTGGAAATTCTTCATAATACTCCTTCGAAAATTAAAAAAGGAATTATATAATTAATTCAAAAATTCATCCGGAAATTCCTTTACGATTTTATGTATGAATTTCTTCAAAATAATACACTTACGGAAATTGTTTTAGGAATACCTTCAGAAATTTCTTTAGGAATTTCTTCGGAATATATTATAAGAATTCTGCCAGTACTTTCTACACTTCAGGAAGAAAATTCCTTCGAAATATTCCTCAGGAATTTCTTCAGAATTTCCTCCAGAATTCTTTTAAAAATTCTTCTAGGAATTCCTTCGGTCATTTTTCCGGATTTTTTTTCTTGCAGACATTCCTCTAGACCTTTGGAGATTCTTTTTGAAATTCTTTCAGAATTTAATTTGAGCATTCTTTCAGGAACCTCTTCACAAAAACCTTTAGAATATCTTTTTGGAATCTTCCGAAAATTTCATTGGCATATTGGATCTAATTTAAAATATTGAAAACTCAACTAAATGTCATCGTCCTTCTTTGTGGTACCTATCTCTTAAAAATTATGAATACTGGTCAATTCAATAAAACGTCTGCTGAACTAATTATTGCAGAAAGACTACACAAGCATAGACGCGGAAACCTGACACGAAATCGACAGTTCTTCGTCCAGTAAAAAAACATTAAGTAGAAAAAATCGTGCTGCTGTTGTCATTTTCGTGAATAATAACAAATGTTCAATAAAAGTGTGGCCAAATAGTTTGAGTGATTGGGCCAAAAAAAGCGAAGCTGTCAAAATAGATTCGAACAGAGAAAAGGAGGAAGAGCGAAAATTTCCAAGTGGTTCGAGTATACATTTGTCAAGCTATAGAATACATCGAAGATTAGTCTCACCAAAGGCCGGCATCGCGGCACGGTAGGAAGGTCTATATAGTGCTTGAATACCTTGAATACGGATCAAAATACTGAAGCTATGAGTTCAGGTGGATATCGCTATGGATGGCAAAAGGCTCGAAAGAAAAACATTGTAGGTAGTATGTTTAACACCTTCGGTAAGTTCGTTCCTTTTTTCATGCATTGTTGGTCTGGCGGACTGTACATCAAAAAGTAGTAATCAGTAGTAAGCTGAAAAACTTTGTTCGCATCTAACGATGTTGGTAAACCTTCTAAATTTTTCAATTTTGGATGCTTCCGTTTGCAGCTTGCACACCGTAAGCTCAATTTTCAAAACTCTGATCGTTTACCTCTATTATCTCACTTATCTTCGATATTTGAATCAGTATGCTGTTTTCGAAACAAACTTCAAACGGCCGTCTTATAAGCTCAAGTTTTTGAGTCTCGTACAACATCAAACGCATTTAAAATCGTGCTGTGCAACCATGTGGAACTACCTTTCGTAGCAAACATCGCACCAGAATTATCATCCAGTTATTCATAGTAGCAATTATGATGGGATTTGTCACGGATTTCACCTATGAGTTCGCGTTCTCTTTATTGGGTATTGGTAAGGAATTCTTTAAGATGTTGCCTCACAAGGTAATTGAATTTTTCTCCTTTTTTATATATGAGACAAGCACTGCTGTAATCTTTATGACTTGAATGTCGGAATCCAATCGTTTTTCGAGTTCAAACTATCAAATTGCAAAGATATAGTTAATCTCTATGAACTTTGTGAATTACATTAGGGGTATTCACTAAACGGCGTAGGTTGCTGCGTATCTGTTTATAGAAAAGTTTCATAGGCGATTTGAAACATGTCCTTTGTGATTGTGCGTGAAATATTTCTATAATCAGATACGCAGCAACCTACGCTTTTAAGTGAATACTCCTATTATTATCCGAAAAGTTTCACCAAAAAATAAAAGTTAATTGACCACGGAGGGGCTGCTGTTAATAATAATTTAGTTAGATTAAACATTTCGGAGCGGTCATGTTTGTTGGCTAATGATTGAATTTAGTATTTGCGGATCCGCTATTCTTCTCCGCATCTGAGCCTTTGAAATTAGGCTTAAAATAAAATAACATGAAGAACATTCATTTAATGCATTTGATTCATAAAGAATAGGTTAACGATTTTAAAAACATTTCAAAGGACATCATTATCGCTACCTGTGCCATAGGCATGCCAAGATCATGCTGGAGGTGGCTGAGTTGTATCGCCAGTTCGGTTTAGGACATTTTTAGGTTGCATATTTTATTGGCATTCCTATGTGGGTGGTTTTATAAAGATATCATTGATTGTATTTACACAGGAGCACATTTCTTCTCTGAAGTTTTGATAAATGTTAGCGTGGCCCAATCTTTAGTGAAGCCTTCTGAAATTACGATTCTGATCATTGTTCTAGATTATTTCCCCTAGATAAATGCATGAAAGTGAGACTCATCGATCACTTCACATTCTAGTGGTTCATAAAAATAAGTGTATTTTAGGATAAAGTGCATTTGATGCATAGGACAGATGTATAATTTTCGTTTACTGGTTGACTGTTTTGAACTGTTGGACAATTTTGTTTTCATTAAATTCACGATGTTTCCATCTAAAAATCCAGACTCAGACTCTGATTCTGATCGTTCAGATTTTCTGTTTGCGTTTTATGTTGGTGGTATTTGACTTGACCAAATCTCTGAACGTTTTTGAAATTGATTGCCAATGGCAATATGCGACGATAAAATTCAACGTAGACAAAGTGTTGAATGGGTAATAAATTTCATGGTAAAATAGTTGTTTCTAATGAGTATTTATCCAGTGCAATATCATAGAAAAGTGACTCATTTTTAAATATTGTAAATTCATTGAATAATTGTGCATTGTGTTATTCACTGATATATTTCCCAATTCGCGAAAAATATAGTGCTGGAATGTAGTGGATTATTGAAGGTTGATTGGAACAAGACAAATCCGATTTACGAAGGTACATTTCACAATATATATTCATTCTGGCCTTTGCTTGCCTTCTATTTTGACTATCTTCAAATATTCCTTCTCAATGCCTATTTCAAATATATCTCTTTTGTTAAATATCTTCCTCTCTTTCCATTTTGTTAGTAGAAAAAAAATTGTTAAGCCTTTAACATAGCTGATTCATTGAAGAGTGGTAGAAATGTTAGTACCTATTAGGTTGGTAAGAAAATAGATCACAGTGAGTTTTTCTTAGATATGCAGATTGTTAGCGAGAATCAGAAGCTTTTGATCTGCTTGTGTGGTCGATATGTGAATAGATTTAATTAATCGCAATGCTGTACTTGAAACCATGCCTCAGAGACGTTTATTTAGGAGAATCAAATTTTCTGTCGGAATTGAGTGAAAAAAGTAGATAATGTTTGTTTGCTTGTTCCATGAAAGAAAATGTACAGCATTCAGAGTTCACGTGCAGTCGTGATTTATTTAGTAGGCAGAACGATCGGCCGGTCATCACGTAATTTGTTCTGGTTTGTGCGGTTAGCAGAACGATCGCCCGATCATCGAAATATGGTTCTGCTTTGTGCAGGTGAGTAAATTAAATAGAAAGTGAATATTTAGTTCGCGTCAGTAAGCAGAACGATCGGCCGGTCATCGAGAATGTTGTTCTGATTTGTGCGGTTAGCAGAAATATCGGCTGGTCTTCGACAATTTTGTTCTGCTTAGTGCGGTCGGTAATTCAAATAATTAGTGTTCGTTCGACTATGTTTTGAATTGATCAAACTACACGCTATACACGGCATATCGTTTACCAAAACGAACCCTGCCACAATACCTACCCCATATATCCAACATCCCAGTGATTTCTCGTGGAAGTGCAGATGACTCGTCGGCTTCTATCAAAGCGAGTATCATGTCAACATTTTCCTACCCATTCCTTAATTGACCTGCATTCGGACACGGCCGGAGCTGGTATTGCTTATTTTTGGGTCACCAGTTCTTACACATTGAAGATGATGTTAGTCCCAAACTTCATCTGTTGGTTCTCTGTGTAATTACAGCTGACCTGGCAATAACGGAGTAGTAACCGTGAGCGGTCAATCATGCTCATGCTCATGCTCATGCTCATGCTCTTCCGAAAATTTCATTTGCATATTGTTTTTGGAATTACTCCGAGAAGTCTTTCAAAAATCCTCACGAATTTCCTCCAGGAAGTCCATTAAAATTTCCGTTAGAAACTTCTCCGAAAATTCCTTGAGGGTTTCCTATTTCATTCTTCCATAATTTTACGGAAGAAATCTTTCAACAAAATTTCCGGAATAATTCCTGCAGGAATTTAAAAATGAAAAAAATGAATTTCTGGATAAATTTACAAAGGCCTTTCGGGAGTTTTTACCTGGAGTAAGATACAAGTGAACTACAGGGAGGAGTTCCCAAAATAATTGCTGGAAGATTTTCCTGAGAATTTTTTTTACAAAAAAAAAACCCTGGAGGAATTTTCAAATGTATTTCAGAAAGAACTTCCGAAGAGCAACATGAATGGATTTTGAATAACGAATTCAGAAAACGACTTGTTGACGGAATCCATGAAAGATTTTCCAATGGAATTTAAAAAAAAAGCCTATTGGAATTTTCATATAAACTATTAGATTTCTACAGGGATTCCTTTGTAAATTACTTCAGAAACTCCTGCAAGAATTCGTACTAGAACATTTGAAGACATTCCTTCGGGAATTCTGTCAGGAATTTCTCTGGAGTTCTTTCGAAAATGCGGATAGTAGTCTGAAAGTCGAATTAAGACTTGCAAAAAAAACCAACAATATCGAAATTGCTGTCAATCCATCATCATACTTCTTCGGATATTCTCAAAAATTTCTTGGGAATTTACTTCCAGACTTGCTTCTTCGAATTCTCCAGTATTCATCCTGGTGATATTTCATAAATGTTTTCAAAAGTTCGTTCGGAGACGTTCCAGACATTTTTTTTCATAAAAAATACCCTCAGGAATTAATTCGGTTAGTCATTCAGACATTTTTTCAGGCATACATTCAAAAATTTCTCCGGGAATCTCATCGTAAATTTCTTCTCTCTCATCAGGGATTTCTTTCGAAATCCTCGATGTATGAATCTAGATATACCTTCAAAAATTCCTTTAGTAATTCTTACGAAGATTCCTTCAAAACTTTGTCTAAGAATTCTCGCTTAAAAAAACAAATGTCATGAATTAATTTAAGTAGTGCAATCAAAAGCTTTCATATTGGTCTGTTGATTGCAATATTAAAATTAATTCATGAAAAAATGTAACTTAGGTCCTTTTGAAAAGTTAAGCGAGAATTCTTTTAGAAACTCCTCCAGAATATCCTTTGGCAATATTTTCAGAAATTCTTCCAAGTGTTCCATCAGAAATGGAATACCCTCGTCACCTGTAATTCCACCGAAATTTCTTTCAGGAATGCCCCTACGAATTCCTAAAGAAATTTCAGAAAGAACTCCTGAAAGAATTTAAGAGATTTTCTTTCTCTGTGCATTCCTCCAAGAATTCATTCGGAATCTCTTTCAGGCATCTTTTCGGCAAATTCTCAGGAAATTACTTCGGAGATATATCCAGAAATTGGTTTGGAAATGCATCAAGATATTCCTTCAAGAATTCCTATAGGAAACCCCTTGAAAAAAACCCTTAGGGATTCTTGCATCTTGAGAATTTCTTCGGAAATTCCTTAACGAATTCTTGAGTTCCATCGGAAATCCCTTTGGAAATTTAATCGGAATTCCTACGGAAAATCCCACGGAAATTGTTTGAGGAAGACCATCCAAAATTCTCTATAAGAAGAATTCCTTCGAAAATTTCTCTTTGAGTTATTTGTAATTTAGAAATGTATGCGGAAAATTATTTTGAAATTCATTTGAACTTATTTTTGAGAGATTGCTGGAGCAATTGTTTCAGGAATTTCTTTAAAACAAATCTTCCAGTGATCCTGAAAAAATTCCCCTGGAAACTCTAGTGAGAAATTCTTGGAGTTCCTACGAATTCGTTCAAATATTCCCCCGAAAATTTCATTAGAAATTAGTCGACCCGAAAGACGTTGACTTGCATAGTAGGCGAAAATACGCGTTATTAACTGCCCATGGGAGATTTCCATACGAATCCTAATTTTTCTGAAGGATTCCTTGGACGAATGTCAAAAGGAATTCCTGACGTAATTGTCTAAATTATTCCTAATGTCAATTTCGGGAGGAGTTCTCTCAAAAATTTCTGAAGCATTTTATAAGACATATATCGAAGACATTATTCAATCGACTCCCGAGGAATATCCGAAGAATTTTCTTTAGATATTTTCGAAGAAATTTTCAAGTTTAATGAAGAGAAGCATATTATCTATAAATAAGCTCTTACTTACTTTGACGAAATGTACAAGTCGAAAAATAAAAGCCAAAATGTGTGCAATTCATTGTTTGGATACTTCATGAGATGTATTGACTGATTGGTTCCTCTTCTCGCTATACCATACACCAACGATGATGGTGGCTTGTGGTTTGTCCGGCACAAATGGAGCGGATGGAAGTGGTGAAGCTTCACCGCATCCAACAAGCCACTTTGATTGGAATATTAATGAACGATTGAGTGCTCTTTGGTTCCTGCTGTCTATATCTGTTTCGATACGGATTGACGTTGCTCAGTCTTCTAACGCATAACCGTTTTGTTTCTATTTTCTCTTTTTCAGAATTTGATACGTTGGATAACGTCTGCTGTACAGTGCTGCAGCCTAGAACCTTGGTACGAGCTAAACTGTGGGGACACTATCCGTTCGATTTTCATTTCCGGGGTGGGTGGACATTGGGGGCATTTTTCGCATGACACGCGTCCGGTGGCACCGGTACCATAGGAAAGTGAACAGCAGCTCGGAATTGACGCGTGACTGTGTGGGCTATGCATGCCCGCGGAGGTTCACAATGGCAGAGTCGAAGAAAACCATCCCTCGGGCCGTTGCGGCGTGCCCATCCCGCGTCCGGTGCGACCTGGAACGTGCAGGTTGTGCGAGGCAAAATGACGTCCCGATGTCTTTGGCACGCCTGCCGGGCGCTGGTCCTCGGCATCGTACTCATGCTGGTCGGCGGTGGAATGGCCACAGTCGGTAAGTTTAGCAGCAGTTTTGCTACACGTGTAGTTCATTAACCTGTTCCACTACTGTACCAAAGCTGGATGAATGAAACATGCAGAAACTCTTCGTTAGATGCTACCAAAGTACACAATTAAGCATGTCTATTTCCTTAGTAAACAACCTTGTAAAAAAAATCACCGTAGTGGATTGAAGTTTGTAAGCACGTGACTATGTTTTTCCTATCTTCCCGGGCTGCTCAGTGCTGAATTCATTACATAGATAGAGCAGACGACAGAGATTCTGATCCTTTCCTCGTTATTTTATTTGCTCTTCCTCAGGATATTACGCCAACAACTTTCCTTCGCTTTCCGACGTTAAGAGCAACAGCACTTCAACGATTCGAATGAAGAACGACGAGCATCGAGGTTTACACTTGAACAATTTGTCCTACGTTGGACCCATCATTATGGGAGTCGGAGGTAAGTTTTCGGTGACAGTTTTCGAAGACGGTACTCGAGTTCAAGTATCTGCAAGAAGAGAGAAAGTTTTTATTATGAGAGGGATTGCATAATATTATTGCAGTGGATAACGGAAACAAATTAAGAAGCAGAATTTGATATACAGAGCTTCAAATTTGATTAAAACCAAATTAAAGAAATGAAATTTACATCAATGTCAAGAACTTCTTCAAGGAACTTCCGAACGTTTTCCATTTGAGAATTGGTACGTTCATTACAGTTAGTTAAGTGTGCTATAAGTATACTCCGAATGTTGTTAAAATACCAATGTTAAAAAAGATTTTTCTCAGAATTTTTTTGGCCACGCCATAAATCTTCACAGCCCATAAACATCTAATAGCAAAAAGCGGTCCACCATTTAAACCTCTTTCTAGTGTAAGTGGGTGGAACAAAGCAACTATTGAATCAACGAGTCGACTGTGGATTTTATTCTGTTTCCACAGATCATTCCGATGGGTGGCAGTCGGTCTTCTCATCTAGGGCTGAGGAAAACTGCATGACAGAGTGCTTTCGTTAACATCCACTGTTGCAGTAGTGAACATTCTTTGCAACTGATACAAACAGTTCAGAAGGATGGTAATATTTGGTTGGTAAATTTAGACTTGAGATGTGCTGATTTGGCAGACGGCACTTTTCAGAGTTTAGTACCATCATGATTTAAGACGTACCGATGAAATAACGTTTCTACGAAACGGAATGTAAGAGAGTAGTTTGTAATTTATGTGGCGTTAACAATATCATATTCGGGCTCTACCATTTAACACGCCAAGGAAATAGAATAACTTCTTCGGAACTTTTAATAGATTTGTCCAATGGTCTTAGGATCACGCATGAAGGATAAAGCATTATGCTCTACAGTGGTAGAAAAGTGGAATGATTGTTGCAAAATTGTTGTTGTTTATATTACCAGTTTCTGAACTACACAGTATTCATTCATTTATTTAGTTAACATCTAAACAGATAACACTGAATCAACAATTTGACGCCACAATGCACGGCCAATGAGGCCGCATCTCTCCATCCTCGGATACGCCCCACGCTCGCCAAGTCGTTCTGCACCTGGTCTGCCCATCTCGCTCGCTGCGCTCCACGCCGTCTCGTACCTGCCGGATCGGAAGCAAACACCATCTTTGCAGGGTTGCTGTCCGGAATTCTTGCAACATGTCCTGCCCATCGTACCCTTCCGGCTTTAGCTACCTTCTGGATACTGGGTTCGCCGTAGAGTTGGGCGAGCTCATGGTTCATTCTTCGCCGCCACACACCGTCTTCTTGCACACCGCCAAAGATGGTCCTAAGCACCCGTCTCTCGAATAATCCGAGTGCTTGCAAGTCCTCCTCGAGCATTGCCCATGTTTCATGTCCGTAGAGGACAACCGGTCTTATAAGCGTCTTGTACATGACACATTTGGTGCGGTGGCGAATCTTTTTCGACCGCAGTTTCTTCTGGAGCCCGTAGTAGGCCCGACTTCCACAGATAATGCGCCTTCGTATTTCACGACTAACGTTGTTGTCAGCCGTTAGCAAGGATCCGAGGTAGACGAATTCCTCGACCACCTCGAAGGTATCCCCGTCTATCGTAACACTGCTTCCCAGGCGGGCCCTGTCGCGCTCGGTTCCGCCCACATTGTCTTTGACGCATTCACCACCAGTCCAACTTTTGTTGCTTCACGTTTCAGGCGGGTGTACAGTTCTGCCACCTTTGCAAATGTTCGGCCGACAATGTCCATGTCATCCGCGAAACAAATAAATTGACTGGATCTGTTGAAAATCGTACCCCGGCTGTTACACCCGGCTCTCCGCATAACACCTTCTAGCGCAATGTTGAACAACAGGCACGAAATCTTCACACAGTTTTGCACACCATCCACCGTTGCTTTGATCAGTCTGGTAAGCTTCCCAGGGAAGCTGTTCTCGTCCATAATTTTCCATAGCTCTACGCGGTCTATACTGTCGTATGCCACCTTGAAATCAACGAACAGATGGTGCGTTGGGACCTGGTATTCACGGCATTTTTGAAGGATTTGCCGTACAGTAAAGATCTGGTCCGTTGTCGAGCGGCCGTCAACGAAGCCGGCTTGATAACTTCCCACGAACTCGTTCACTAATGGTGACAGACGACGGAAGATGATCTGGGATATTACTTTGTAGGTGGCATTACGGATGGTGATCGCTCGAAAGTTCTCACACTCCAGTTTGTCGCCTTTCTTGTAGATGGGGCATATAACCCCTTCCTTCCACTCCTCCGGTAGCTGTTCGGTTTCCCAGATTCTGACTATCAGTTTGTGCAGGCAAGTGGCCAGCTTTTCCGGGCCCATCTTGATGAGCTCAGCTCCGATACCATCCTTACCAGCTGCTTTATTGGTCTTTAGCTGTTGAATGGCATCCTTAACTTCCCTCAAGGTGGGGCTGGTTGGCTTCCATCGTCCGCTGAACTGACGTAGTCATCTCCTCCGCTGCCTTGACTTTCACTGCCTGTACTCTCAGCGCCATTCAGATGTTCCTCGTAGTGCTGCTTCCACCTTTCGATCACCACACGTTCGTCCGTCAAGATGCTCCCATCCTTATCCCGGCACATTTCGGCTCGCAGCACGAAGCCTTTGCGGGATGCGTTGAGCTTCTGATAGAACTTGCGTGTATCTTGAGAACGGCACAGCTGTTCCATCTCCTCGCACTCCGCTTCTTCCAGGCGGCGTTTCTTCTCCTGAAAAAGGCGGGTCTGCTGTCTCCGCTTCCGTCTATAACGTTCCACGTTCTGCCGGGTACCTTGCTGCAGTGCGACCGCCCGCGCTGCGTCCTTCTCCTCCAGAATCTGTCTGCACTCTTCGTCGAACCAATCGTTCCGTCGACTTCGACCCATATACCCGACGTTGTTCTCCGCTGCGTCGTTAATGGCTGCTTTGACTGTATTCCAGCAGTCCTCAAGAGGGGCCCCATCGAGCTCACCCTCTTCCCGAAACCGGAACGGTCGACCGCGGCGGTCGTCGGTACCGAACATTGTTGATAACGGATAGTTTTGGGCGCAGTTTAACCATCACCAGATAGTGGTCAGAGTCGATGTTAGCGCCACGATATGTCCTGACGTCGATAATGTCGGAGAAGTGCCGTCCATCAATCAGAACGTGGTCGATTTGTGATTCTGTCTGCAGTGGTGATCTCCAGGTGTACCGATACGGGAGGCTGTGTTGGAAGTAGGTGCTGCGAATGGCCATATTCTTGGAGGCGGCGAAATCAATTAGTCGTAGGCCGTTTTCGTTCGTCAGCCGGTGAGCGCTGAACTTTCCAATAGTCGGTCTAAACTCCTCCTCTTGGCCAACCTGAGCGTTCAAATCTCCTATGATGATTTTGACGTCGTGGCTTGGGCAGCTGTCGTACTCACGTTCCAGCTGCGCGTAGAATGCGTCCTTATCATCATCAGTGCTTCCGGAGTGTGGGCTATGGACGTCGATTATGCTGAAGTTGAAGAACCGGCCTTTGATCCTCAACCTGCAACTTCTTTCATTGATCGGCCACCACCCGATCACGCGTCTTTGCATATCGCCCATCACTATGAAAGCTGTTCCCAGCTCGTGTGTGTTGCCGCAGCTCTGGTAGATGGTATGATTACCTCTAAACGTTCCCACCATTGATCCCTTCCAACAAACCTCCTGCAGCGCTACGATGCCGAATCCACGGTCTTTGAGCACATCGGCTAGTATGCGTGTGCTCCCGATGAAGTTGAGAGATTTGCAGTTCCACGAACCGAGTTTCCAATCGCTAGTCCCTTTTCGTCGCAGTGGTCTTCGCCGATGGTTCCGGTCCGTACTTTCTTGTTGATTGTTCGTTGCGTGAGTTTTTTTTTGGCTGGATTGCAGGGCCTGACACCAAACCCCCTAAATTTCCGGAGGACCATTCCTCCCTATTACCGGTGGACCATGGTGCACAGTTTTACTTAGAGTCCCTCGCTGGCACTCGGACGATGATCAGCCGCCCCTAACATGGAGAACAGACGCTGTTGTGAGCCGATCCTGACATGGAGAACAGACACTCAATAAGATTTGCACCTCCGGAGAGGAGCAAACCCCCCCCTTCCCTGTCAGCATACGACCATAGTTCCCACCGGGGTTGGTTACCCGATCTTCCCTAAGGTTGCTCGTATCCCGGCCAGCACCGCGGGGAGGTAGGGATAGGAGTTGCTGGGTAAGAGGCTAAGGACCGCGAGATGGGGTCTATTTTATTCCTTCAGGTACGCGAAGTACCAATGGTACGCTTTACCCAGCATTTGCCGTGCCTGTTGTTGTAGAGATCTATTAGGAAATTAAATGGAAATTGCACTGAATCTTTGGAGTATTCACTGAAAATTTGAATCGGCGTGGAAAATTATAGATCATGCGGCGTGACAAATCTGAAACGGCGGCGCGCCGATGCAAAAATGTCGGCGGCGGCGGCGTGCCAAAAACTGTCGGCTGCGGCGGCGTGGCGTGGCGGCGCACAACTCTACTTGATGGGCTACAGCTCTTCGATGAACCTACGACGAATGGAGTATCCTTCTCCACTGGACTCGATCCTGGGTCAATCGCTTCAAGTCGCCCTGAACATTGAGCGCCCTCAGGTCCTCTTCAACTGCACGGAGCCGGCGGCCTCTTCCGGGTTCTCTACTAAATACTATCTTCGCTTGACGTTCTTCCGGCATACGAACAACGTGAGTAGCCCATCGTAGTCTGCCGTGTTGTATAAGCTTTATAATATCCAGCCCTTTATACACTTGGTACAATTCGTGATTCATACGACGCCGCCAGATACCGTTCTCCTGTTTACGGCTGAGTATTGTCCGCAGCACCTTACGCTCAAACATTCCGAAAGCTCTCCGATCAGCCTCCTTTAACGTCCATGTTTAATGGCCGTATAAAGCCACCGGAAGAATCAGAGTAGTATACAGCGCGAGTTTTGTTTTTGTTTGCATGCTACGGGACTTAAGCTGGTTACGAAGTCCGTAATAAGCCCTAAGAAGAAGAAGAATAAGCCCTATTTGAAGCTGCAATCAGAGCATAAAATATTCACCTTCATGAAGCACATTCACTTTGACTTTTGACATTCGTGTTTTGATTATTCAAAACATAGAATGACTTACTCAGTTTACTTCTTCATAAATTCATTCAATTGATTACCACTGAGTATGGTAACTGCGCGCGAAAAAACAAAATTAGCCTTGATTATATTGACATTTGACGCTAAAAATGCCCCTCAATTGAACGTCGGGATTAGATCTATGCGTGTATTTATTTAAATCATCAAAAATGTGTTCAGTTTTACGATTATTTAATAATTTGTGTTTTTCAAACAAATACTCACTGACCCATATTCATTCTGAAAATTGACGGTGCAGAGTCGAATATGAATATGTTTAGAAGTGAAGTGACAAAGAAGGCCGATGGGCTTCATGAAAAATAATCGAATATTTACAGCTCTGGTTGCAATACACCTTTTCACCTCGCGGGTAACATCATTATCGCACGTTACTAATGTTCCAAGATACACAAATTCTTCTACCACTTCAAAATTTTCACCATCCTGCACCATTTCGCTACCACCACCACAAATGAACCCACGTTGATTGCCAGCGACCATGTACTTAGTTTTGCTGGTATTGATTGTGAGTCCAAACCTTTTAAAAGGGAGACACCCTTTTTAAAAGGCACAAAAGCCTCTTCCACGGCACAGCGACCAATCCCGAGAATAATGATATCGTCCGCAAATCTCAAGAGCATATGCGATCTTGTGATAATGGTACCGCTTCTTTGCACACCACTTCTCCTAATCGCTCCCTCGAGCGCTATATTGAACAGTAGATTCGAGAGTGCATCACCCTGCTTTAATCCATGTAAGGTAACAAATGACGTCGATATTTCATCCGTAACCCTTACACTTGATTTCGATCCGTTCAACGTTATACGAATCAGCCGTATCAGTTTCGCCGGAAAACCATGTTCAAGCATAATTTGCCATAATTCATTCCGTTTCACTGAATTACGCCGCCTTGAAATCAATAAACAGATTATGTGTCTGCAAGTTCCACTCCCGGAATTTATCAAGGATTTGTCTCAGAGTAAACATTTGATCCGTCGTTGATCGGCCCTCACGAAAACCTGCTTGGTCCAGACAGGTATATCTTTTATTTCAGGGTTGAGCACCATGACTTTTCGAACATCCATTTTTTTGGGACACCTTAATGAGGGGGCATCATGGTACATTTACAGGTTTGAGTCGCTAAAGCGTATTGCCTCGCAAAATCGTTCGAAGACCTGTTAGAAGTGCAAAATTGCAGTTTATCGCATTTCTTTCAAAACGTTCTGCTCCTTATAAACTTTAGGTCTAGTTGGGTCACAATAAACACCCAGTCAACACAAGATCGTAAAGGATATCATATAAGATGTAGAAGTGAAGGCGATATACGTACTTTCCCCTACAGTTTGTAGGTATATCGCCTCCAGTTAAGCATATTATGTGGCATCATATACGAGTTTCTGTTGTCGAATAGCAAAAAGGTGTATTGCCTCGCTGCGTGTTGTAACTGATCACTTTCCTTACACATTGCTGGCAGTCGTCGCTGCTAAGTGCTGACCAATATGAGTTTATCGTCTATCAAAGTTTAAAATACTTGATAATAATAAGATGGGAAATGCTATTTCATGACTATAATGTAATCAAAGATGATAGCATTAATTTTTCGAGAGAATGTGATGACATTAAATTTTCTGACGTTTAATTCCGACTCATAACAAAATGGTTCAAGATTGGCTCGTTTAAAATTTTGTGTTCTTGATCTCAGATTTGCCTAATCCATTCTACAGTTATTGAAATAGTTACCAATTCCCACTCATTCGACACATTGTCACACCGCCGTAGACGGTAAGCTGGTTATACTTTGAATATTGTTAAAATAGAATTATTTCAGGATTTGTTTGGGTAAGTTAGATTCCCCATAGCTCATATATACCTAACTGCAAAAAGTGGTCCAGTAATTACTTCACGTTCCAGTGTAAACAAATGGATCTACTGAGCAATTAATGAATCAACGAGTTGGCTGTGGTTTTTCTTCTGTTTCCACGGCTGTTAAGCTTAGTATGCAGTTCTCAAGGAAAACGGTCAAGGAAAATTTGATCTTATTACCAAAGTAAAATTGACATGGTAAACGCAATTGAAAAGTAGGCGAAAAAAAAGGATTTTTTTTGTATTCATTTACATTTGTTTTTCTATATGGCAAAATGTCAGAAAGCAGGTAAGCAATCGAAATTAAAAAATTGAAAAATCCCCATAAAATGCTCCTCTGGGTTGGTTTTTTTCAGGACCTGTGCTGAGCATGGCGAGATCGTTGCTTTACGTTCATCAAATATATATCCGGAGCTAAATTTTCCCGTCAAATATATATCCCGAAGCTAATGGAATATTAATCTCAAATCGGTACACTGATACGATTCTCATGGACACCGGGACGAACATCTTGACCTGTGAATGTCCTAAGCAGATGTTACCCCTTGAGCAGCATCGTATTTTGCAAAACTTCGTCTACCTTTGCCGCTGCATCGCTGAATATATGAATCTTGGACGGCTTCACGGGATTGATGACCAAACTCAAAAGTAAATACTACATTCGATGTAGATCCACTTCTGAAAACTCTTCACTAGTTGCCTCAAGATTTTACGTATTCGGCAAGATGTTTCCCTATACTGTTTCCAATGTCTATCGCTCTTGCATTCTTCGTCTTTCCAGGCACTGAAAACGTCGTGAAATGAACGAACTACCGATACGAGCTGTAATGAAGCCATGCTTAAAAGCCCGGTGAAATTGAAGGGTGGCTTACTCACAATTCACAACGGTCAATCAACCCAAACAAAACGAAGAAATAATTCAAATTCAAATGCTGATTTTCATCCGAAACGACTAAGAAAAGTATTGATAAATACAAAGACACGCCTATTACCACATCTTCATATGTATTCCTATTGGACACTCATGTTGTATGGTGACAGGTGACTGTGAGTTGACTCGATGATCGTCGGCAATGCTCGATGTGTACGGGTACGAAGTTGTACCAGTTGTACGATTATGTTGCAACATAGTAGATAGTAGTGCATGCACTAGAATAACTCGATTTCACAGGAATGTACATTTATGATTTTCATCGGGGTGTTTATGGAAAATAATTAATTTAAAAAAAATCAGTATCTTTGAACCACCCACCACGCGAAAATACTTATATGCTCTCCTCTTTCATGTCGTGGATAAATTAAAATGTTCTATGGAGGGATCTTGAACAAGTTTTATTTTTTTCGACACCAACCCACCCCCAATACTTTCGTGTAATGGGTGTTCTAGGGAGAACTCCGACTGCAAATCTTTTTTGCCAACAAACAGCTTCACGCCGGGACGCCATCACTTGGACAACTGCAGCTCCATCTCGCTGCACATGTTAAAGGCCCCAGAAAGATTTTTTTTTTAAATATCTAAACCCGTATTCGTCTAAAATGTTTCTGCAAGAAACGCTAAAATAACCCTTTTTCTTCAATTTTCAAGATAGTTCGGGTATACTGGTGTCCAATAAGCAAATTATAATAAGCAAGACCATGCTGAGGGTGGCTGGGTTGGATTCCCGGTGCCGGTCTAGGCAATTTTCGGATTGGAAATTGTCTCGACTTCCCTGGGCATAAAAGTATCATCGTGCTAGCCTCATGATATACGAATGCAAAAATGGTAACCTGGCTTAGAAACCTCGCAGTTAATAACTGTGGAAGAGCTTAATGAACACTAAGCTGCGAGGCGGCTCTGTCCCAGTGTGGGGATGTAATGCCAATAAGAAGAAGAAGAAGGATCCTCGATAATTATCTTGCGATGAATAATGAAGAAGCATTAATGACCAGTCAGATCGAATGGACTCATAACTACCCTCAACGCCTGTCGTTTTGTCGGGTTCTTTGTGTGACGCCAAGGATGTGGAGAATGTAAAGCATCCGAATAAATTCAAGCATGCATTCAGAAGAGCTATTATTGTCTAGCTGAAACCATTTTACTGAAGCTTGCTTGCCTTCTTCGACTCGTGCAATAAACTTTGAATTAGTATTAGAAATCCCAGTTCCGTAAATGGAAACCACCGAGAGAGACGGCACATGCCGCATAAAAGAAGGATAAAAGCAACACCAATATGCCGTCTTTTCACGGGATATTCCGTGGTTTTCTGAACTTTTCAGCAGGAAAAAACTTGTGTCCTTCTCTTTTGACATGACTGACCTCGAGCGCCAACTTCATTGATTAAAGAATGCTTAGCCCAGCTGTGCGTCCGATGAATTTGCCTCAGCTATTTTAATATTCGCTGTTGAGTTTCTCCGACCACTTCTAGCTATTTCAATACTTTCTCCTGAGCCAGTGTATTATCCCATAATCGATTCGTACACAGAAATAGGATGATTATTTCCATGCAGTGTTCACCGTGGAAGAACACCTGCTAATTTATATTACTAGCTAGTTGATGCATCCCTTATTGTCCACCTGCGAACAATTATTGTACATTCTCTTAGTAACACCAAGACAAGATATACAAAACTACGTTCTTGGTCATCATTTGGCTTCGTGTTCCAACCCAACTGTTCTTTCAAGGATTCGCCTAGGAATTCTTCCGAGGGGTTCCCTAAGAATTGTTTTTACAATTCACCCAGGAGCGCTTTTGGAAATACTCCTAGAAGTTCTTCTGTAAATTTACCCAGAAAATTCTCCCCAAGCAATCCATCTGGAGATTTCAACAGGTGTTCCTTCCGAAATCCCTCGAAAATTCCTCCAGAAATTCCTCCGGAAATTCCTCCAGGAATTCCTCCGAAAATTCCTCCAGAAATTCCTCCAGAAGTTCCTCCAGTAATTCTTCCGGAAGTTTCTCCAGTAATTCTTCCGGAAGTTCCTCCAGGAATACCTCTGGAAGTTCCTCCGGGAATGGCTCCGGAAGTTCCTCCAGGAATTCCTCCGAAAGTTCCAACAGAAATTCCTCCGGAAGTTCCTCCAGGAATTCCTCTGGAAGTTCCTCCAGTAATTCCTCCGGAATTCCTCCAGGAATTCGTCCGAAAATTCCTCCAGGAAATCCTCCGGGAGTTTCTCCAGAAGTTCCTCCAATAATTCTTCCGAAATTCCTCCAGGAGTACCTCTGAAAGTTCCTTCAGGGATTTCTCAGAAAGTTCCTCCACGAATTCGTCCGGAAGTTCCTCAAGGAATACATCAGGAAGTTTATCCAGAAACTCTTCCGTAAGTTCCTTCAGTATTTCTTGCGGAAGTTCCTCCAGGAATTCTTCCGGAAGTTCCTCCAGGAATACCTCTGGAAATTCCACCGGGAATTGCTCCGGAAGTTCCTCCAGTAATTCTTCCGAAAGTTCCTCCAGTAATTCTTCCGGAAGTTCCTCCAGTAACTCTTCCGGAAGTTCCTTCAGTAATTCTTCCGGAAGTTCCTTCAGAAATACCTCTGGAAGTTCCATCACGAATTCGTCCGGAAATTCCTCCAGGAATACCTCAGTAAGTTCATTCAGTAATTCTTCCGGAAGTTCCTCCAATAATTCTTCTGGAAGTTCCTTCAGGAATACCTCCGGAAGTTCCACCGGGAATTGCTCGGATTTTCCTCCAGAAATTCCTCCGAAAGTCCCTCCAGGAAATTCTCCAGGAATTCCTCCGGAGGTTCCACCAGCAATTCTTCTGGAAGTTCCTCTAGGAATTCATCCGGAAATTCCTCCAGCAATTCCTCCGGAAGTTCCTTAAGAAATTCGTCCGAAAATTCCTCCAGGAATTTCTCCAGGAGTTCCTCCAGGGATTCCCCGGATGTTCCTCCAGGAATTCCTCCGGGAGTTTCGCCGGGAGTTTCTCCAGTGATTCTTCCGGAAGTTCTTCCAGGACTAGCTCTGGAAGTTCCTCCGGAAATTGCTCCGGAAGTTGCTTCAGGAATTCCTCCGAAAGTCCCTCCAGGAAGCCGTCCGGAAATTCCTCCGGGAGTTCCTTCAGGAATTCCTCCGGGAGTTCCTTCAGGAATTCCTCCGGGAGTTCCTTCAGGAATTCCTCCGGAAGTTTCTTTAGGAATCGCTCCGGAAGTTCCTTCAGGAATCGCTCCGGAAGTTCCTTCAGGCTGAATTCCTAAAGGAACTAAACCCGAGCAGGAGCGACGACCTCGATAACAGAAGTTGGTATGAACTAGAGGTAAAATACTTCGGAAGTTCCTCCAGGGATTTCTTCGGAAGTTCCTCCAGGGATTCTTCCGGAAGTTCCTCCAGGAATTCCTTCGGAAGTTCCTCAAAGGATTCTTTGGGAAGTTCCTCCAGGAATTCCTTGGGAAGTTCCTCCAGGAATTCCTTGCGAAGTTACTCCATGAATTTCTTCAGAAGTTCCTCCAGGAATTTCTTCAGAAGTTCCTCCAGAAATTCCTTCGGATGTTCCTCCAGCAATTCCATGAAAAGTTCCTAATCCATTCTACAGTTATTGAAATAGTTACCAATTCCCACTCATTCGACACATTGTCACACCGCCGTAGACGGTAAGCTGGTTATACTTTGAATATTGTTAAAATAGAATTATTTCAGGATTTGTTTGGGTAAGTTAGATTCCCCATAGCTCATATATACCTAACTGCAAAAAGTGGTCCAGTAATTATTTCACGTTCCAGTGTAAACAAATGGATCTACTGAGCAATTAATGAATCAACGAGTTGGCTGTGGTTTTTCTTCTGTTTCCACGGCTCATACCGACGATGGTTGGAAAAGCGCTGTTGGTTTTTCCATCTAGGAATAAGTAAAATAACATGACATAGCGTTTTTGTTATCACTCACTACTGCAGTTGTGAACAAACTTTGCAACTGGTACATTGCAGCTCAGACGGTTGGTAGTGTTTGGTTGGTTATGGCTGGGTACTAAATTTAATTTTAAGATGTGCTGAATCGGCAAATGGCACTAAGGGTTCTGAGCGCACTCTCATCATAATTACAGACATACCAATGAAAAAACATTTCCATCCGAATGTCAATGCATGTTTTGTATTATTTTAACCGTACCCTGGTGGTGTAAGAAACGGAGAAAAATTCTAAGTCTAAGACGAGTTAAGTAACTCCATTTAATTCCATTCCAATTCCAAATATGTTGACACTGCGCGCATGGGTTGCAATATAAATTAATTGACTAAGTTTATCGCTCATTGATCCTGGAACTAACAATAAGAAATTCGCGAAAAATACAACTGATTTCAAATGATGCTGTGATTGCTTCTTAGATTGAAGAATCCTTTTTGCATTGTCTATAAATAGAATATTTATATAAGTGTATTTCTAAAATTATTAAGCATTTCCATGATAACTTAATGCATAAAGTTTTCGAATTCAGCTTGAAATTTTTTGAAACTCTTAGGATGTGAAATAAATTTCATGAAATTTCATCATAATCAATAAAATCTGGAATCGTAAAGCAATTTTATGAGTTTTTCATTAGTCACAAGTAGCTTTTCAAACTTTTTTAACTAAATCTTTCAAGTTGAATTTTCAAACATAGTAATTAATTTCTTTTTAGATATAGCAAAGCCATTGGTTACGTTACGCAACATAAATCTTTTTCAATGCGAAACTCCTCAACTCATACTGCTGTTTGATGGCAGTCACTTTTGCAAGTGCACATCGCTCACTGCGAGTTGATTTGTGTCAAATTTACAGAGCACTGTCAGGACCAAGCCAGGACAAGCTAAAATATTAAAATATGTATCTTCTTTTTGCTTTCATCATAGAGCTACGTATGTTCATATTGTACAAGTCGGCTAGTCAACATCTGAATTTCGTATTTTCAATTCAATGTATTTGTATCACTATATTACTGATTCCATGTTGGATTCGTGTTTCGTCGAGGATGTTTGCTTGTTACTTTCAATCAGTACCAAACTTGTTCTTTCTTGATTGCATTTCCATATCGTTGGAATAGAAGCTCACAGAATTGAGGGCAGAGCTGCTCTGATGGTTCTTATTCGATTTGGGAATGTGCATTTTCTTATACTTATATCCACAACCTAACTCAAAAGAGCCTTTTTGATGGGAAAACTATAGAAAATCGAATAGAAAGATGGAGTATATATGTAAGATATACTTCTTACATATGTCCAGGGGTTGCTATTGAAAGCGCCGTTTCCGAAACATGTCAAAATTGTCGTACATGAAATATCCAATATCCAATACCCATAATAACTATATCTGAAAATCTATGGAAAGAGCAATAATTTTTTTGTCCGCAGTTCAATCATTATACTTCTGAAATTAAAATTAAAAATTCGAAAATGTTCAATTCCCTTCACATTATCTATTCCCTTTCCGACAGGTTTCATTGTGGTAGCTTCCTGTGTGATGACGTTCGAGGCGCGGGACTCAGCTGCTAAAGTGGTCCCGGCGCGGTTCAAATTGAGTGGCAACACCCGGAACGCCAGCCGTAACACCACATCTCGTCGATCCACAAGTGAGTATAAGAATATCGATATGGTTGTACTGTGGGATTGGACAAAATTGAAGACAACCAATGTGTATATATGTATGCTGCGATGAAATGCCCGTTAATATGCAATACCCAGAAAAAAAAAGTTCTATACATTGTGAAACATTGTCAAATATGTCATCACGTCATACTTATGGCATGCTTGATAGAAACATGGATGGCTCTTTGTTTCATGTGTAGAATTCCGGAACACTGTGCGCTGACATATCATCATCGTCATCATTATTGGCAGCCGCGAATTGAGGAACCATGTTATTGTAAATGTATCATTCATCATCGTGGGAAAAAGAAAATATTCTTTCTTTGTTACGATTTATATTTCTCAGGGAGGAAAATTTCCTTCACCAAGAAAAATCTTCCTTATACTGTTAAGTTCCTAGAAGCTTGGTTTATATGGTTGAATTGTTATTCTCTTGAATGGTGCTGTAGTGGAAGTAGAGGCGTCGTTCTTCAGCTTCCATTTCGCATTAAACTTTGGACGAGTGTTCGTTCCAAAGTTTTTGCATATTCACTCAAGGTGTTTACAACATTCGATATATATGCCTATACCTATGATGGTCGACGGTCGAACACTCCGTGTTGGCCGGAGCCAACCGAATGTAATGTCTTATTCCAGAACACTTGTTCTTGGGCCGCCATGCGCCAGTCTCCCTGCACGCCCCGGCCGCAGGCGCATCTTCTAACCCGGAGCCGACGTCATTTTCCAGGTTCTCTGCTAAACATGACTTTTGCTGGTCTCTCTTCTGGTATACGCACTACATGTCCAGACCATTGTAAGCCTGCCGATGTCTGCATATTTGTACACTTGGTACACCCAAAACAATTTTGGGTGACATTCATTGTATCAATCGTTTCGTATCAAATCTCGCATGCAAACTGATCAGAGAATGTCATACTTGATATGCCAGCTCATTGCATTAAGTTGGTTTATTTGGTTCCGATCAATACATCTAAACGAATCTCGTTGGCTCCTAGTAATATGAAATTGTGGGCAGCAGGGACTATGTCCAAGGGCTTGACGATCCCTCCCCAGGCCATCTGCGAGTTGTGGGGCTTGCCTAGGATGTGGTGGGGTTTGACAGTGGGCCCTGTTAAACCTCTAGAAAAAGCTGCATGTATCCGCAAGTAGGCCCCACCAAAGCGACCGTGTGCCGCTCAAAGCGCACAAGCTTAAGTTCTGGTGTTAGGTGGGACGCTAAACAGCCCTGACACGACGGCCCTCCGACGAGACAGGAGGTTTGCGCAGGCCCAATAAGCCGCCTAGAAAACCAATCATTACGAACAATATAAGAGATAATGCGACTCGATATAATCGGCAAAGACCTAGGCGACGAATACAGGATCACGATTGGAAGCTTGGAACATGGAATTGCAAGTCGCTAGGTTTCGCAGGTTGCGACAGGATGATCTACGATGAATTACATCCCCGCAACTTCGACGTCGTGGCGCTGCAGGAGATTTGCTGGACAGGACAGAAAGTGTGGAAAAGCGGGCATCGAGCGGCTACCTTCTACCAAAGCTGTGGCACCACCAACGAGCTGGGAACCGGCTTCATAGTGCTGGGTAAGATGCGCCAACGCGTAATTGAGTGGCAGACAATCAACGCAAGGATGTGCAAGCTGAGGATTAAAGGCCGTTTCTTCAATTATAGCATCATCAACATGCACTGCCCACACGAAGGGAGCCCGACGACGAGAAAGAAGCGTTCTACGCACACCTGGAGCAGACATACGATGGATGCCCACTGCGGGACGTCAAAATCGTCATCGGTGACATGAACGCACAGGTAGGAAGGGAGGAAATGTATAGACCGGTCATCGGACCGGATAGTCTGCACACCGTATCGAATGACAACGGCCAACGATGCATAAACTTCGCAGCCTCCCGCGGAATGGTAGTCCGAAACAACTTCTTTCCCCGCAAAAATATCCACAAGGCCACATGGAGATCACCTAACCAAGAAACGGAAAACCAAATCGACCACGTTCTAATCGACGGTAAATTCTTCTCCGACATCACGAACGTCCGCATTTACCGCAGTGCGAATATTGAATCCGACCACTACCTCGTTGCAGTATGCCTGCGCTTAAAACTCTCGACGGTGTACAACATGCGTCGAAGTCGGACGCCGCGGCTTAACATTGGGCGGCTACAAGACGCTAGACTAGCCCAAGAATACGCGCAGCAGCTGGAAGTGGCACTCCCAACGGAAGAGCAGCTAGGCGCAGCATCTCTTGAAGATGGCTGGAGAGATATCCGATCCGCCATTGGTAGCACCGCAACCGCTGCACTTGGCACGGTGCCCCCGGATCAGAGAAACGACTGGTATGACGGCGAATGTGAGCTGTTAGTGGAAGAGAAGAATGCAGCATGGGCGAGATTGCTGCAACACCGCACGAGGGCGAACGAGGCACGATATAAACAGGCGCGGAACAGACAAAACTCGATTTTCCGGAGGAAAAAGCGTCAGCAGGAAGATCGAGACCGTGAAGAGACGGACCAACTGTACCGCGCTAATAACACACGAAAGTTCTATGAGAAGTTAAACCGTTCACGTAAGGGCCACGTGCCACAGCCTGATATGTGTAAGGACATAAACGGGAACCTTCTTACGAACGAGCGTGAGGTGATCCAAAGGTGGCGGCAGCGCTACGAAGAACACCTGAATGGTGATGTGGCAGACGAAGATGGCGGTATGGTGATGGACCTGGGAGAACGCGAGCAGGACATAATTCTACCGGCTCCGGATCTCCAGGAAAGCCCCTGGGGTTGACCAACTACCAGGAGAGCTATTTAAACACGGTAGTGAGGCACTGGCTAGAGCGCTGCACTGGGTCATTACCAAGATTTGGGAGGAGGAAGTTTTGCCGCAGGAGTGGATGGAAGGTGTCGTGGAGTTCAGTGTGTGATCTCTCTTGTTTCGGACAGCAGATCGATCGCGCGGTCGGACGAATTATTGTGATCTGCATTGCGCGGCCGGTAATAAAATTAATCAGTTCAGTGCGTGATCTCTCTTGTTTCGGACAGCAGAACGATTGCGCGGTCGGACGAATTATTGTGTTCTGCATTGCGCGGCCGGTAATAAAATTTATCAGTTCAGTGCGTGATCTCTCTTGTTTCGGACAGCAGAACGATCGCGCGGTCGGACGAATTATTGTGTTCTGCATTGCGCGGCCGGTAATAAAATTTATCAGTTCTGTGCGTGATCTCTCTTGTTTCGAAGCGGGCTTGGTAGTCATATGGCTACTGCTTCTGCCTCATACGCAGGAGGTCGTGGGTTCAATCCCAGTTCCGTTCCATTCTCCTACTTTGTATCTTCCTCTATATTTCTCATGTTCTAGCAATCGCTAGAACTGGAAATGGACTTTCATACCGTTTCCATTTTTATTCCTATACGTTCAACTTGAGTATTCTAACAGTAATCTGCTAGAATTGGAAATGAACTAAAGAGCTCGTTTCCTACATCCAATTAGAAATTCCATCAGTAACCTTCTCCTATCTATCACATTGGCAGCTCGTTAACCAAGACGGACCTCTGCCCCTCCAACCTAACCCAGAAATTCCAACAAATTCCGCATGAACTCGTGGCAAGTGCAGAGGTATATTCGGCTTGCAGCGGGCGAGTGATTGCATCATCATTTGCTCCCCTTCCCTACATTGACTTGCATTCTGACGTGGCAGGCGCCAGTATGACCTAACAAATGAGATCACCAGTACTTGTACATTGAAGATGTGTGCTAGTCCCAAGCAAACATCTGTTGGTTCCCTGTGCAAGAACAGCTGATCTGGTCATAATGGAGTAGCAACTACGAGCAGTCAATCAAGCTCAAGCTCAAGCTCAGGAGTGGATGGAAGGTGTCGTGTGTCCCATCTACAAAAAGGGCGATAAGCTGGATTGTAGCAACTACCGCGCAATCACATTGCTGAACGCCGCCTACAAGGTACTCTCCCAAATTTTATGCCGTCGACTAGCACCAACTGCAAGGGAGTTCGTGGGGCAGTACCAGGCGGGTTTTATGGGCGAACGCTCCACCACGGACCAGGTGTTCGCCATTCGGCAAGTACTGCAGAAATGCCGCGAATACAACGTGCCCACACATCATCTATTCATCGACTTCAAAGCCGCATATGATACAATCGATCGGGACCAGCTATGGCAGCTAATGCACGAACACGGTTTTCCGGCTAAACTGACACGGTTGATCAAAGCGACGATGAATCGGGTGATGTGCGTAGTTCGAGTTTCAGGGGCATTCTCGAGTCCCTTCGAAACGCGTAGAGGGTTACGGCAAGGTGATGGTCTTTCGTGTCTGCTATTCAACATCGCTTTGAAAGGAGTAATACGAAGAGCAGGGATTAACACGAGTGGTACGATTTTCAATAAGTCCGTCCAGCTATTTGGCTTCGCCGACGACATAGATATTATGGCACGTAACTTTGAGAAGATGGAGGAAGCCTACATCAGACTGAAGAGGAAAGCTAAGCGGATCGGACTAGTCATCAACACGTCGAAGACGAAGTACATGATAGGAAGAGGTTCAAGAGAAGACAATGTGAGCCACCCACCGCGAGTTTGCATCGGTGGTGACGAAATCGAGGTGGTAGAAGAATTTGTGTACTTGGGCTCACTGGTGACTGCCGAAAATGACACCAGCAGAGAAATTCGGAGACGCATAGTGGCTGGAAATCGCACGTACTTTGGACTCCGCAAGACGCTCCGATCGAATAGAGTTCGCCGCCATACCAAACTGACAATCTACAAAACGCTCATTAGACCGGTAGTCCTCTACGGACACGAGACCTGGACAATGCTCGTGGAGGACCAACGCCCACTTGGAGTTTTCGAAAGGAAAGTGCTGCGTACTATCTATGGTGGGGTGCAGATGGCGGACGGTACGTGGAGGAGGCGAATGAACCACGAGTTGCATCAGCTGTTGGGAGAACCATCAATCGTTCACACCGCGAAAATCGGACGACTGCGGTGGGCCGGGCACGTAGCCAGAATGTCGGACAGTAACCCGGTGAAAATGGTTCTCGACAACGAGCCGACGGGCACAAGAAGGCGAGGTGCGCAGCGGGCAAGGTGGATCGATCAGGTGGAAGATGACTTGCGGGCCCTCCGTAGACTGCGTGGTTGGTGACGTGTAGCCATGGACCGAGCCGAATGGAGAAGACTCTTATATACCGCACAGGCCACTTCGGCCTTAGTCTGAATAAATAAATAAATAAATAATACAATACATCTAAACGAATCTCGTTGGCTCCTAGTAATATGAATATGGCTTCTAGTATATGACAAACTGTACGGGAAACTAACGCAAGATTGCAATAAAATGTTGCGATCTCTGGTTGGGTGATAACTCGTAATTCATGCGTCTGTGCCATTCACCATTTTCCACCACGCCACCAAGTATTTAGCGCAGTATTTGTCGCTCAAACACTCCAAGAATTCGATAGTCTGCATCTTTCAACGTCCATGCTTCATGGCTGTACAACGTGACTGGGCGAATCAACGATGTGTACATAGTTAGTTTTGTCCGTGTCTGTGGGCTGCGAGACATTAGCTTAGGACGTAACCCTAAGACAGTCCTACTTGCAGCCGCAACATGTCTTTTTACCTCGCGGCTATTGACATTATCACATGTAACGAGTGGTCCAAGATATATTAATTCGTCGACAACCTTAAATCGCATCCCATCCATTTCCAACTCGGACCAAGTTTTGAGCTAGCCATCAAGTACTTAGTTTTGACAGAGTTTATGACCCGTTCTATTCTTTCAGTCTCCCGTTTAAAAAGCCTCTTCCAATGCTTTGCGATCTTCACCAATGATGTCGATGTCATCCGCAAATCTAAGGAGCATGTTAGACTTGTTGATACGTGTCTTCGCACACCAGATCTTCAAATTGCACCTTCCAGAGCTATGTTAAATAGCAGATTAGAGACCGCATGGCCTAGCTTCAATCCACCTAGCGTCACGAATGAATCGTATGTATCACCAGACATTCTGACTCTTGATTTCGATCCATCCATCATCGAATCAGCCTATGTAGCTTTTCTGGAAAGCCGTGTTCTATCATTATGTGCTCACTCCGTTTCACTGAGTCTTATGAAATCTACATACAGATGATGAGTCCGTAATCGAGTTGTATTCCCGGAATTTATCAAGAATTTGTCGCACAGTAAATAACTGGTCCGTTGTTTATCGTCCGTGTTGAAAACTTTGCTTTGATATTCGCCGACAAAGGTCTCTGCAAACGAACGCAGTATGCTAAACAGAATTCGGGAGATTACCTTGTAGGCGGTATTAAGGAGTGTTATCCCTTGATAATTAGTTCAATCGAGTATGTAACCTTTGTTGTAGATAGGACATATGAAGCCTTCAAGCCAGCTCGAAGGCATTCTTTCTCCCTCCCAAATCATTTCAATCACTTGGTGGATTATATCGTTCAGCCAGTTACTCCCAACTTTTAGAAGCTCGGCAGGTATTCAGTCCTTTCCAAAGGCCATGCCATTCTTCAGCTCCATTTTGAACCATTTTGAAAGCAGTAGAAACACAGATAATAGATATTGAGGCTGGCATCCGATACGTGTGTAAACATCGGCAACCGTTAATTCAAATGTATGTTAAATTGTGACCGCGTTTGGCAATCGATTGGAGATGGCGCAATGATTATTGTTATTGAAAACGCAGCCCGAATGCGGCTGTCAAACGCATTGGCTGCGTTCAACGATTGTTAATCAGCTATTTTTATCTGTAATCGATTGACATCATCATACAATTGAGAAACAGTTTTAAATAGTTAAAATAGTAACATTTATATAAGGTAAAAACTGATCATGGTTTGAACTAAATTCGTACCATGGTTTGAACTTGTAAATGCAGTCATGTTCTGTTGCTGTCCGCTAGGAGCGCTGCATGCGCCTAGCTGGAGCATTTTGTTTTCATTTCCAATATGAAAAAACGCAATTTTCATATCGATAATTTAGACGATTTTCACACGTTTCGAGTTACTAATCCAATGCGAGAAGATGAATAGTAAAGCAAATTTGCTTTTCTATAGATTTCCTCAGCGTTTCATGCATGTGATTAGTATTATATTTAGGAGTTGCTGGCTGCTGCAGTAGTTCAAACCATGGTACGATTTTAGTTCAAACCATGAACAGTGTAGTTGAAACCACGGTACGAATCAAAGTTATGTAAATATTAAGTTTTTTCAATGAAACTAAGCACAATTATGAGCACCCAGAATGTTTTTAGAAAGATAATGAACTAAGCTTCCATATAAAATAAAAATCGCAGTTCTAACATGTCCCTTTAATGAAATAAATCAACTTTGTTTTGACGGCTCATCTGAAACCCGCCATTTGGTTCAAACCATGATTGGATACCCTAGCCATCGAGCAAGTAAGAGCAGTGCGTGTTTTAGTCGTCGCGAAAATAATAAACCGCGAGTCTATATTGTGCTTGGCTCTGATCGAAATGAATACGGAGTTCGGGATTGAACATTATTCGCATGGGACAGGGTTGATAAGTGAAGCAATTAGTCCGTGATTGAGTATGATAGGGTAACCAACTTGATTTGGACCCCTACACATTTTGGACCCTCTTGGTGATATTTTCTTGATTTCTGAACTAAAATCAATGCCGCTGCTGATTCCCCCATTGGCTTCTGAAAGATAACATTATTTAGCATCTGTCCCACTGGTTTCCCGTGCAAAAATAGCGATATTTAGATGTAATTTCGAGGAAATTAGTTTGTTCAAGAAGGCGAGCGTTACAATGCGTTACGCTTAAAAATATACATCACTGAAAATCTCAAACGTAGGAATCATCTCATTGATGCATGCCAATCGAAAGATAAGACTTTGCTTCGGCTCAATTGACCAGGGTAAATTATAAATTCGACTTTGAAGAGACTAAATTGGGAATGTCCAAAATGTGTACATTTGGGGGTCCAATATACATATGTTGCACTGTCCAAGACGAAGAATATTTTCATTTCACAAATTGGCAAATTTCACCGGTTTATCAATAACTCAAGCCCATTTCGAATTTCTATTTCATAAATAAGACCTTCATCTTTGAAATTATGTCGTTTCCGCCCGTATCGAACCTGTATTTGAATAGATATAAGCATATATTGGGAAGCACTTCCTCTAGGGGTCCAAAATAGGACAGTTACCCTATGTATCGGACGAGATTTCGGGTGTTTAGTTTTATTTTGTGCCGTCGAAAAGTACATCAATTAGTTCGGGATTAAGCGTGATACGTATAGAATGCAGTCGGAAAGTGATAGTAAATCGGACGCATAACTTTCGCGGGATCAGAGAATTTAGTTCTCAGCTGATTATGCGATTGATCGTATTTCGATTAGCAAACAAAACAGTCGCGCGATCCGAGATATTTTGTTTTGCTAAGAATCCAGATAAAATATCCTATGCAACTAACACAATACCATATACCGAGACAATCGTGGAGATGCAGAGGTGTTCTCGGTCTCTAGTGAACCGTTTTCTCTGTACAGTTTTACAAGTTCCAGTCAATCACGGAGTAGCAACTACCATAATGGTCATGCTCATGCATAACTTGGATCTGAACAGGAATTTCGGTCTGAAAAAGTATCATGGCAAAAATATAGCTATTTCTATTGAGCATACATGAAACTGTTTCGCCGATGATGTAACCTTGGAAGTCTACGGGGAGTCAATTCCCGAGGTAAAACTGACCGCCGGATGAGCGCTAGAGGCCTGGAGCGTGATTCACGTGGGTGAAGTCGCGATCGCATCAAAGCGGAGTTTGAAGCTTCTCCTCGTAATAGCTGACAAGCTGATCTTCGCCAGCCATGTCGACTATGCGTGCAAGAGAGCTTCGACTGCTGTTGCGGCATTATCGAGGATGATGTTTAACAGTTCCAAAGCGTGTGCCAGTAGACGTAGGGTACTGGCAGGCGTTGCCGTATATATTCTAAGGAACGGTGGCCCGTCCTGGGCGAGAGATCTAAGGGTAACCAGTTACCTACGGAAACTGGAGAGCACGCATCGCTTAATGTGTCTCAGAGTGATATCTGCATACCGCACGATATCACACGATGCAGCCTGCGTGATAGCGAGCATGATGCCAGTCGGGCTGGTCATCCGGGAAGAAAAGAAGTGTTTCGATCTACGTGGCACGCGAAGAGCCCGCGAACGCATCAGGGTGTCTTCGGTTGCCAGATGGCAGCGCGAGTGGGATAACTCTTCGAAAGGTAGGTGGATACCTAAAATATCGAGCTGGGTGTACCTCCACAGGTGTGGGCACGCGGAGAGCCTCGTCTACCCTGACTGCCCAGGTGTTGTTGAAACTGCAGAGCACATATCGTTCGTATGTTCTCGTTTCGACTTCGAAAGAAGAGCTATGCTAGACGTTTTCGTTTGCGTATCCGTATAAGCTCTCTGGAGTTCTTCGGAAATCCCATAATAACTTTTTGGAAAATTTTAGAGGAAACGCTTTGGAATCTCTGCGCAAAATTGTTCAAAACATAAAATTGTAAAATTAAATTGTAAATTCCATGGGAAATTGTTTAAAAACGGAAAGGGTCGTCTGGTCGAATGTAATTCAACTGAAAGCCGAATGCCGACATTATACGTAAAGCTGAAAGTCATCTATCCGAATTCTATCTGGTTGAATTGAATATATTTGATCGGTTATCAGGTCGAAAACGACTAGGCCTAAAATGTCAATTGTTCAAAAGTGTCATACGGTGCCGAAAGGAACATATGGCTTAACTGGTAATTTGGCAAACAGGCCGTTTGATCGAAATGGTCTTTTGGCTGAAAAGGTAGCTTGGTAGAATGGGTCAATTGGCCGAAAATGTCCTTCAGCAGTTCGGGCCAAACGGCCAACAATGTCACTTACTGAACTGATAATAAGGGAACTGTTCCGTTTTCCATCTCACTGGTGAAAAAAATCACAAAAATTCGAAACAAACCAAATTCCTTTTTATTGCTTTGTTTTTTATGGGATGGAAATAGGAGCTATGGGATGAAGTGCCGAACCGTTCCCCTATGCCCTAAAATGTCAACCTGTTTGATCAAATGACCTTCTCTGTCAAATGAACATTGTGATTCACTTATAACATTTGCTTATGAAAAATCAATCTGATAAAGTAATTAAAAAAAAAACAAATTACTATTTCGGCCAAAGATCAGTTCGACCGAGCGATGTTTGTCCATTTCAGATAAGCTGAGAGTGACAAATCTAATTGGTACGAGATCAAACGTGTTTCAGGTAGGACGCAGAAAATTCGCGAAATCGAGCTTGTGGGTCTGATTTGTACGGTGAATGATTAAGGTGGTTATACAACAAAGCCACAAATCGGCCATCTTATGAACCACGTGCTTTTGACGTAAACTACGTCTAAGGGGAAGACTCGGATACAGGGTGACAAATGAAAATTTCCAAATTCGAGTCCGTCACGAAATCATGTAAGATTTCAAGCGTTAATAGCTCCTTTATCTTTCAATGGATTTTCGAGATTTTATTATCAATCGAATCGGAAACTCTCCAGCATTTTTTAAAGCTCATTGGAACTATTGGTTATCAACGTAAAAACATTGAAAATTCCAATTCTTTACCAACCCAGTAAAATTTTAGAGTTTCGTTACCACTGCCGTCTGCGGTTGGTTCTTGCGCTCTACTTTTGTGCGGGAATTCGCACAAAAAGTACTACAATAGAACCAGAGCAATGACCACGGTCGGAGCAAAAAAGTAGTGTTTATGAAGAAGTGCTACAGATGCTGGACATGTTCATGTCAAGTGGTGATTATTAAAATTGATGATCAACTTTATACAAGGTTATATAACTTAGATAGGGACACGGCAGGTATTTTCGTCTGTTCGTCATAGTCTCGAAAACCAATAAAAGAGACGCTTTTTTTGTAAAACTCATACGTACCAAATCGTAAGCTCAGGAGAAACGTTCTGCTATAGTGGAGTTCTAGCAAATGTACGTTGCTTTCGTTGGTTTTAGCCCCTATGACGATGGACGGAAATACCTGCCGTGTCCCTATCTTACTATTTAGGCAGCACCCCTTAAAATAACACTTCAAAAGCATTTAATCGCCATTTAATAGGCAATTAACTATGAGATGCAATAATCACTCTAGGTCGAATAACAGTCGGAGAAAGACATCATCACCACTGCGGAATAATAAATTTGGGGTTTTTAAATGAAAATTTTAAATTGTCATATCCAACCATTTTCATATAGTGATTTTTCGAGCGATCGAACTTTTCCTTCAAAATTTACTAACTTTTTGCATATAAAAACACAGCTGATCCCAATACGAATCGATTAGTGAGGAAATCTCGCGAGTTATATCAATCTAGTGAGGAAATCTTCGTGAGTTATATTGCCCCAAATGAAAAATAGATAGAAGAAAGATACACAAAATATGACCATTGACTATTGATGATTCATACAAACTATATTTGATCATTTGAACACGTTTTTCGACGATGAATTTTGGTGAAAAAAAATCACGGTACAGAAAAATGTCTCCTAGTACCGGACACTATTGCATCATGTTCAAATGTGACTAAGTTCCTGTTACATGTGTAAAACCATCATTCAGAATAGTAATATTTTTCACGTGCTTCAAGTTGTAAATACTAAAAATTGTTAGTGGAGCTTATTTGATTCTTCAGCTAAATTTTTTACATCCTAATCCAAATTCCGACCTTTTTCAATGTCTTCAATTTTTGTTTCCGCTAATTTCTGTGGCTTTCTCTGCAAGAAGAAACAATTGAATTGAAGTAAGTGTAACAAAACAGGTGTGAAGAATTTTTATTGAACTTCAAATTTTGTACAAAGTTTATCACATGAAGATCTGATATTCCTTGCCGTTAGAAGTCTTTTCAATAGCTTCCTTTTGTACTTAATAAGATGAACGAGGGACCTCTGCAAGTAGTGTCGTTTTAAGAAGTGTCCGGCGCTGGGGGATCTCCCTCTAAATAGTTAATGATCCGCCTCACGAAACGTTACATACGGGGCGATTTTTATAGTAATTTCCACACAAACTTCAAACTGCTCGTACTCAGTTAAATTATAACCAATTCATCATGTTATCGTTATCGGGGGCCCTCCTTAGCCGTGCGGTAAGACGCGCGGCTACAAAGCAAGACCATGCTGAGGGTGGCTGGGTTCGATTCCCGGTGCCGGTCTAGGCAATTTTCGGATTGGAAATTGTCTCGACTTCTCTGGGCATAAAAGTATCATCGTGTTAACCTCATGATATACGAATGCAAAAATGGTAACCTGGCTTAGAAACCTCGCAGTTAATAACTGTGGAAGTGCTTAGTACACTAATCTGCGAGGCGGCTCTATCCCAGTGTGGGGATGTAATGCCAATAAGAAGAAGAAGAAGAAGATCATGTTATCGTTCAAGCATAGGAGAGCGCAAAAGTCAAAATTTCATTCACTCTAGGTTCTAACCAAAATAATTATCTTATGATCTGTTTTACGTAGTTTACGTCGGGCGGTCGTATCTTGTATATAACCCTTCTGATTTTATCAAACGGCTCTCGTAATCTAAATTGGTTATATTTACGGTGCTGGAGTTGAAAAAATGAAAATTAAATGTTACAAAAGGGTTTTAGAATCGATGTTCATTTTACCGCCAGGAAGTGTTCATATTACCCGCACTATTTTTGCACATTCGAATTTCGATGTTTTTTATTTCTTGAGCTTGAGCTTGATTGACTGCTCGTAGTTGCTACTCCATTATGACCAGATCAGCTGTTCTTGCACAGGGAACCAACAGATGTTTGCTTGGGACTAGCACACATCTTCAGTGTACAAGTACTGGTGATCTCATTTGTTAGGTCATACTGGCGCCTGCCACGTCAGAATGCAAGTCAATGTAGGGAAAGGGGAGGAAATGATGATGCAATAACTCGCCCACTGCAAGCCGAATATACCTCTGCACTTGCCACGAGTTCATGCGGAATTTGTTGGAATTTCTGGGTTAGGTTGGAGAGGCAGAGGTCCGTCTTGGTTAACGAGCTGCCAATGTGATAGATAAGAGAAGGTAACTGATGGAATTTCTAATTGGATGTAGGAAACGAGCTCTATAGTTCATTTCCAATTCTAGCAGATTACTGTTAGAATACTCAAGTTGAAAGTATAGGAATAGTAATGGAAACGGTATGGAAGTCCATTTCCAGTTCTAGCGATTGCTAGAACATGAGAAATAAAGAGAAAGATACAAAGTAGGAGAATGGAACGGACTTGGGATTGATCCCACGACCTCCTGCGTATGAGGCAGAAGCAGTAGTCATATGACTACCAAGCCCGCTCGAATTTCGATGTATTTTATTTCGAAGAAAAACTATGTAAAACGATGTTTATTAGCGAAAAAAATGTTCAGTGCAACAGTGCAACAAGTTAAATTGTTGGTCTTCTTCTTCTTCTTATTGGCATTACATCCCCACACTGGGACAGAGCCGCCTCGCAGCTTAGTGTTCATTAAGCGCTTCCACAGTTATTAACTGCGAGGTTTCTAAGCCAAGGTACCATTTTTGCATTCGTATATCATGAGGCTAGCACGATGATACTTTTATATCCAGGGAAGTCGAGACAATTTCCAATCCGAAAATTGCCTAGACCGGCACCGGGAATCGAACCCAGCCACCCTCAGCATGGTCTTGCTTTGTAGCTGCGCGTCTTACCACACGGCTAAGGAGGGCCCATTGTTGGTTAAATTGTTGGTCTTAGTGGCTAAACTAGCAAGTTTTTCTCGTTTTATGATTGAATTCAACGCAGGTCCTTAACGTGTTCCTTAACGTGGGGACTAAAGCCAAAAATGATTCAATGGATTTATACGGCGATTGTGAAACCCAGAATATCATATGCCGCATTAGTATGGTGGCCAAAAACAAGGAAAGGGTGGTACAGAAGAAGTTGGGAAAACTTCAAAGATTAGCCACTCTTTCAATAACTGGTGCGATGAGAAGCACGCCGAACACAGCACTAGACGCTTTGCTCCACGTGCTACCATTGGATCAATATATTCAATTAGAAGCAGAGAAGAGTGCTTTGAAGATCAAAAGAGATTCAAACCTCTTCGAAGGTGACTGATCACAAACAACGATGATTGGATACAACAGATACAACTTTTATCGATGTTTTGATGTAATTAATCTTGAGCGAAGCACATGGACAAATGGTGGACCAAATCTTCGTTCAGGATCGATTGTGTTTTACACCGATGGTTCAAAGCTGAACAATCAAGTTGGAGCAGGCGTGACTGGCCCAGGGACGAATATTTCGATTCCCATGGGAAAGTGGCCAACTGTTTTCCAAGCTGAAGTTCAGGCTATTCTTGAATGCTCTAATTTATGCATACGTCGAAATTACAGGCATTCAAATATTTGCATAATGTCTGATAGTCAAGCAGCATTGAATGCTCTGAAATCAGCAAGATGCACATCTAAACTCGTTTGGGAATGTGTTCAGCCACTCCAAACCTTGGGTAGTCGTAACAAAGTGAACCTTTATTGGGTTCCTGGTCATTGTGGCATTGAAGGCAATGAACAAGCTGATATGCTGGCAAGACTTGGTTCATCTCGACAATTCATAGGTCCAGAACCTTTTTGTGGTGTATCTGCGTGTTCTCTTAGAATGGAACTCAAATCTTGGGAACATTAATAAATAGAGGACATTTGGAAGAACACCTTGATTGCGAGGCAGTCTAAACGTTTCATCACACCAAACGTATTTATCACTCGCAAAATTTTAGATCTTTCAAAAAAAGATCTTAACACATATACAGGTCTTGTAACAGGCCATTGCCCGAGCCGTTATCACTTGAAGCTGATAGGAAAACTTCAAGATGATATAGGGGAAACTGGACACACATGATCCCCACTTTTTGTTTAGGATATTTCTCGATGTACCATGCATAGATTTGCACGCTTCTTGATGGACTTGATAAAGAATTTAATAAGCTATTAAAAAACGTCATTGGAAGCAACTATTTGTTCATGAAAGTTACCAAAAAATCGATTTTGCCGAAAGATAGAAATTTTGGCATTTTCAAAACTTGCGGGAGACTTGATCCCCATATAGGGGGAAATTGATCCCTTTATGAGCTGAACATGTTTAGGTTCTTCCAAGTCTAATGAAAAGTTGAATCGGTCTAGCCTCAAATCCTAATAATTCTTCATAGTCTGCCGTAATATCAGTCGTGTGAAAATTAATTATTGTTGATATTAGGCAAGGCAAGTATTTCATATCGAATAGAGTAATAGTGACAGATAGAATGTCTGCTATAGCAACAAAATTGGCATGGTGATGATGATTTATCTGCAAACCATTCACTCCACTAAAAGACAGTGGTCATATCACGACAACCATGATGTTCCCAAGAGGATCTCTCTTTGTGATTGATACAGTTATGATACCAAAAATGGTTGATCGATACATAAATATATCTTTGTAATTTTAGGATCTAATTATTCTATTAAATTGTTCAAAAAGGTCTCTTATATTTTGATCTTCTTGCCCTCAGATGCATTCAATCTATTCTACAATCATTCTAAGTAGCTGAAACAGTGACACATTCTCACTCCCATTTGACCCATTGCTTCACCCGACGACGGTACATCGAGATCGCCAGGCTACTACCAATACCACAACCATGATCATGCCAGGATGATAACTTCATCCATCAATATGGTACTATCACTCATCATCATTTTTGTAGGACGTGTTATTATTACACAAATGCGTTTTTTCTTAAACGACTGACCAAAAGATGTTGAATGAGCCTATTATTAAAAATTCCTTAAGAAGATTTACAAATAAATGGTGATTGTAAGCAAACTTCTCCTAGTTCAAATGAAAAATAAATTAATACCAGATCAAACAATACTGATATTAAGCCCTGTGATTTGTTGAGTATTTTCAAAGCTTAATTTACACTCTTTTTCATTGAAAATAATGTTAAAATGTATTTAATAAAACTAATCAAAACTAAGTATGTTCAACTACACTTTGTTGGGGTTAATGAAATAAGGCTATTGAAAAATTCAAATTGCGCGTGTATTGTCTGATTAACAAAATTAAAGAGAAATAAAATTTATTTATACTTTTTAACTAGAAAAGAATTTTAACAGATCAATTAGTTACATACAATACAACAATATGCGACGGTATACAACAAACGCCTTAATATATGCAATATCGGGATCAAGTGTGTCCAAACTGTGGGGGATCAAGTGTGTCCATGTTGAGTATTTATCTTGTTTTGTTTTTTTATTCAATGGAAAATAAGCAATAGTTATTTGAATGAATTTATTCAATTCTACAATAATAAAACTTTGTCTAGTAAAAATTTGGTACGTTTTGGTTGGACATATTCAAAGTTATTAAACTTTTCTCCTTTGAAGAAAAAAAGGATTGAGAATGCTTAAATAATAAAACCTCTCTAAAACCCATATACATGAAGTAACTAAAATCAAATGTTACTCAGATTTAATAGTCTATCTAATGGACTCGTTTGCACATATTACTGGTATAAAAATGTGATTAGTATTCGAGAAAACAGGTGGGGATCATGTGTCCCCGGGGATCATGTGTGTCCAGTTTCCCCTATGTCGCTTCTGCGGTATACATGTGGAAGACTCGGAACATCTGTTATGCCATTGTCCGGCAATTTTTAGAAAAAGATTACAGTTCTTCAACAGGGGGCTGATAGAACTCTCTGAAGTTTGGAGAACAAGTCCCAATTTGGTAGTACGATTCATCAGAACCATAATACCGTATTGGAAAGACGCTGGTAGTCAAGGTGATGCAATTGCTCTACATAGCAATGATGCGTCAACTTGACAAAGCTATATGAAATGGGGCATATATCACAATAGATCTAACAAATGGTCGCAGTGATTAAAATACCCAACAGGGAAAAAAAACGTGTTCATTTTACCACCTCTTCCCCTACTTTTCCATCGTAACTAATCCCAAAAAAGCAGTGCCAATTAGTTTTTAAAATGAGTCAATTAATACGGCCAAGCGATGGGATAACTTTAAAGATTAGTGTAATCTCCCTATAATAGTTGCACCAGCATCAGCTTTCATCTGTCGTGACCACCAAGCATCGTATGATGGCATTTTCGGAAAGAACAACAGCTCCTCTTCAACTGTACGACGGCGCTCTCGACAGAACAAACCACACCGGAGTGCACACCGCAAGTGCAAACAGTGCTGAAATTAATACATCCTCGTAGCTTGGGGCTATTTTTTGTCCCTTGGGTTGCGAATAACGGGAAAACAATACGAAAAACTCGACTTCAGCTTGGGTTGAGTCAACTGATGGCTCGTGCAAAATGCACGGTGCGGTGTGTGCTCCGCCATCGGAAAGTACAGCGCTACCTCGCCAGTGAATTGATATCCCCAATCGGAAATTCATTTTTCCAAGTAAATATATAAATATTCGTATTCGAAAACGATATAAATTGGGTGTCCCACTGGTAATTCACGATAATGATGCATAAAAAATTGAGCGCAAATGTTTCCGATCGTTATGTCGGCTTTGTTGATTCGAATAAACGAGATTGTATTAAAACTTTGCTGCGGGCGGAGATTCAAAGGCAATCACAAAGACACCCACATGGCAGTTATTTTCTGAGATGGGTCTACTTTGTATGCTTAACAAAAGTTTAATTTAGCAAGGACATAATTCTTCGACGTCCTACAGATAAGTTTATAAGCTTTTGGTAGGAATGCAGTGAATTCCATCCCCATTCCAAGATAATGTAAACAAATGTCAGAAAAGTTACTGTAAAACTTTGTTTTATCTTCAAGAATTTGAATTAAAACAGGGAATCTTTTGAACAATAGTTTAAATGCAAAAACGATGTTTGCAATTATCAGATTTCTAGAATAAAACCAACGGACTGCATTATCTGATTTAAAGTAAATGTGCAACAAAACTGTAATCAATCAAATACGCTACTGACGAAAGACTGGAATCGCGTTCATTTATCTCCTGTTTCACGAAGTTCCTATTCAAGTTCTAACTTCTAATTTAGAAAATAATGCTGTCCAATGAGAGCTTGAAGTAGCTCGAAGTTTCTCCCTGTCCTGCTCATGCCCATTTGTTGACAATAAAGAACGAGCAGGACGGGAACAACTTCGAGCTACTTCGAGCTGCTCATTGGACAGAACTAATTATTTAAGCTCTTTTAGTGGAATATCTTGAACTGCCTAAGACGAGTTTAGTACTTTTCATTTAATTCCACTACGTTTTGTTTTTTTAAGATACGTTTTTCGACCTCAACAGTGAGACCGTCTTCAATATCTCTTGTATTTACATTTTTCTGACATTCGCACTAAGTTACCATTGAAATCTGCATTCTCTATGCTGGATACCCAACATGCGGTGCATCCAGCATGTTTGCATGATTACAGCATATACATTGTTTTCTGATTTTCGAATCGTGTTATTATTGATATTTTCACGGGAAGTCGAGAAACTTTCGCACTCAAAGAGATCTTAGAACGGAACGAAGGACCAACTCGCTGACACTCGGTTGGCAGTCTATCTAATGGAACGTACACACGGTCAAGCAGTTCGACCAACATTGACTCCACCTCCCGTTTATTCAAACATTCATCAATTTTTATCAACACCGACACGAACAATCAATTTATTCGACCAACAATATCACACACGAACGACCGAAGCACCAACTCGAGCACCAACCATCAAAAAATATATGGGGGTTTGTGCAACTTCACTACAAACAACTTCACACACGTTCCAACAAAGCAGCAACCGAAGCGTTTTCTTGGGGGTGGAGTCAATGTTCGTCGAACTGTTTGACTGGTGTGTACGTAGCATAATGAACTTCAGACACATGTGCCTTGTGAGACCGATGGATCGGTATCAGGCCATTTGGCCGAATCTCGTTTGGCCGAACGCCGAATGCCATTTGGTCGAATGCCATTTGGCCGAATAGTAAAAACAAATTGACCTCAAATTACAACTAGTGAAGTTAGTAATGCAAAGTAGGAAAAGTGAAGTGAGAAGTGAGAAGTGAAAAGTGGAAAGTGGAAAGTGAAAAATGAACTGAGAACAGAAAATTTCTTCTTTCTTCCTTCGGTCCTCTTCCTTATTCTTCCTTCTTCCTTATTCCTTATTATTTCTTCCTTCTTCCTTCTACCTTATTCCTTCTTCCTTCTTGCTTCTTCCTTCTTCCGTCTTCCTTCTTCCTTCTTCTTTCTTCCCTTTAACTTCTTCCTTCTTGCTTCTTCCTTCTTCCCTCTTCCTTCTTCCTTCTTTTTCTTTCTTCTTCCTTCTTCTTCTTTCTTTTTTCTTTCTTTCTTCTTCCTTCTTCTTTCTTTCTTCTTCCTTCTTCCTTCTTTCTTCTTCCTTCTTCTTTCTCTCTTCTTCCTTCTTTCTTTTCTCTTCCTTCTACCTTCTTCCTTCTTCCTTCTTCCTTTTTCCTTCCTCCATCTTCCTCCTTCCGTCTTCCTTCTTCGGTCTTCCTTCTTCCTTCTTTCATCTTCCATTTTCCTCCTTACTTCTTCCTTCTTCGGTTCTCCTTCTTCCTTCTTCCGTCTTCCTTCTTCTTTCATTCTTCTTCCTTCTTCTTTCTTCCTTTTTCCTTCCTCCATCTTCCTCCTTCCGTCTTCCTTCTTCCTTCTTCCTCCTTCCATCTTCCTTCTTCTTTCTTCCTTCTTTCTTCTTCGTTCTTTTTTCTTCCTTCTTCCTTTTCTCTTCTTCCTTCTTCCTTTTCTCTTCTTCCTTCTTCCTTCCTCCTTCTTCCTTCTTCTTTTTTCCTTATTTCTTCTTTCTTCTTCCTTCTTCCTACTCCCTCTTTCCGTCTTCCGTCTTCCTTCTTCTTCGCCTCTTCTTTCTTCCTTATTTTTTCTTCCTTTTTCCTTCTTCGTTCTTTTTTCTTCCTTCTTTCTTCTTCCTTTTTCCTTTTTCCTTTTTCCTTCTTCTTTCTTCCTTTTTCCTTCTTCATTCTTTTTTCTTCCTTCTTCTTTTTTTCTTTTTCCTTCTTCCATCTTCCTTTTTCCTTCTTTCTACTTCCTTCTTCCTACTTCCTCCTTCTTTCTTCTTCCTTTGGCATTCTGCCTTCTTCCTTCTTCTTTCTTCCTTCTTTCCAAACGACATTCGGCCAAATGACCCTAAACCGATGGATCGGTTTGGGTTCGATGTAGGGTATCTGTTCCCATATTAATAACAGCCCGTATATTAATCCCAACCGTCGATAAACCAAATAAAAAATCAATTTGTTTAAAATTTCTCACATCGAATGGACACAATAATGAATAGACCACCTTCTATAATCTTTGGAATATTATTTAAAATTCCGTTTGAGTAATGATTTAGTTCACAAGACTTAAATTATTAAAAACAAAATTATAAAACACATTTATTTTCATTTTCCTACCTCTGAGCTGTTGGTTTGATGCACTGCTCGATTGCTACTAGCAGATTCATCTCATTTCACGCCGTTGTTTTCCACTCAATTGCAAGCTAAAACAAATGTATCCTTTAAAAATTCACTTCACAACACATAGAGCACATCACATTTTCACTATAAATATAATCATATTTGAAAAACCAACGCGATTTTCTATAGTTTGATATAGGTTTATCTCGAGCAACGTCTAAATTATCCTTGTCCGTATTCCAAACTATTTACATGGCTTGCTGCATCTGCAAGGGTTGCCGACCTATAGGTTCTATAGATTCTTATTTCAAAAATGCTTGAATGAACTTTCATTGTGAAATTCAACTCTTATGTTTGTAAAACAAGGTATATCGAAGAGATAAGCTATGACAAACATAAAATTAAATTGATAAGTTGGAAAACTACAACAAAAACTGGAATTTTGTAATTATTTTTAAACTCAAATACAAAACATTGAAGAATTCGGCATCACTGCAATCATATCGTTACGTATACACACAAGTAATAGTGTGCGTAGTTTATGTTGGAAACAGTATTATTGATATAGGTACAGGCATAGGATTAACTTTTTTAAATGTTATTGAAATAGGTGCATGGCAGTGATGATGTTTTTTAGCTAAATACTTCTACAATGTGACAACAATTTCATTTTTGAAGTTACCAAATTGTTTTCAATTAAAAATGACGTGAGCCGAGCATAATTATTCTCATGTTTCTTGATTATTGGGTGAGAAATAAATGCATTTCATATACGCATTGCCTTATTGTTATTGATATAGGAACAGATACCCTATGCAATTTGCTCGAATAGATCGCTCTAGAGTGTGTATAGATTCTTTAGACCATGCGCTCAGGATCATCTATGACGATATGCGGGAAAAAGGTAAATTGGGAGCTGAGGTGATTGATGATTGAAATTTACAATAGCCAGACCACGTTGTCAAAAAGTAAATTATTGTATGAGTACACAATGCACATGCTTATTTCGGTAATAAAGCTCAAGCAAATCCTTTCCTCAAATCCTTGCTTGTCAATAAAACATTCTGAAAGAAGAATTGAAAACTATACAAAACAATTAATAAATAATATTTTTGCATTTTTCGTACAGCTTCACCGTTAACGCTTTTAATCCTTGATAATGATTTCGCTCCTACAGTCACGGAACGTCATACAATTTAATTAATGGGTATTTACGCGCAATTTCAATAAAACCGCATTAAAACAGTCATAATCGTAATTATTTTCAATCATCTATGCTTTTCGCCGGAGTCATAACTGAATGCTCTTATGTTTCCACAGCTGTATCGAATGGACCGGCCGCCAACCAGGCAGCATCGCAATCCGCCCGATGGGAGCAACATTTGGGCGTGTTCCGTACGTCCCCGGCAGTGGAGCAGGTTCCGGATCGAAAAGCACTGACGGCAGCGTTGGTTCACTTTTCCAGAGCACTGGGGTGAGTTGCGCCATGCAATATTACGAATATGAACGTGTTTCCGATTCAGTTGTCACGCTTACGGTGCGTTTCCTCTGACAATTGGAATGTTGAATTCGAGTGTGCTGAGATGGCACAGCAGGGGCCCTGTTGAACAAACATTCATTGCAGAAGTACAATCTACGTTAATATAAGTCAGGTGAAATAATATATGATGGTTGCATGGTTGTGGCGTGTTTGTGACACTATCTTCATTCTGGATGGGAATGAATGTCGTGTCTTTTACTACTTTTATGATCCTTCAGTTTGGTATGATATTCCTGCATATACACAACACATATTCCCAAATGGATAAATTTGTATTGAATTTGCAAAAAAAAAAATAAGTGTCAACGTTAGTGGCAAAATTGTGTAGCTATTTTAAGTACAATAGTGACAACGAAAAGGACAAAATGCCAAACACGTTATACTTAACAATAGCTGAATAATTAAATATAATTCATACATTTGTCTCCCTTCATACATCTCCATCTTCTTCCTTCTCCTTGGATGTGTCAAACCAACACATCTATTTATGGCACAGATAATTGTTATAACGCCAGTCAGTTAATCATACATTCTTTGGTATGATTTTGTGAAATATTTGACACCGAGATCCGTCATGGCTGGAATCTCTGTTCTTTACAATTCTGGAAATACAGTTTTTGAAACAAAGACCATATTTATAAACTCATCCTGAATCATCAGCTTTGTGAGCTTGAACTGAAAGTTATTTCTTTATGTTAAGTGACACTAACTCGTCACATCAAAAGCAAGCATTAACTATGAACCAGACATAGGTACCTATATAGCGGCATTATCTTGTTCTACCAAGGTCGTCCCACATCATCGTTTCGTCATCATGTCTGCAGTTGCATCTCGCTATGATTGCATTAGCTTGCATAGTGTAAAATTGTGCATCGCTCTAACGATAAGATCTGCTTTATATCCTGAGTGGCGCCGGAGAAGCTGTGCACACATGCTGTGATGTGGCGTAAGTTTCACAACGGTGCTGTGGGAAATTTTGTTTCAAGGGACGAGAATAATATTTTGTGTGGATGGTTATGATGCAGAGAATTGGCAAGTATTTCAGACAGACTATTACGATTTAGCACACTCCTGTGAAACCGATATTGAATCGTAAAATTCAGTTTTAACTATATGCACCGTTAATTTTATAATTACGTACAAAGGATTACGATGAATGAGTTTTGTTCAACGTAATATTACTACCTTTGGTTTTGGGATTTTTCTGGGAATGCTAATTCTATAATTAAATGATAGATGATAATTCTATGGTAATGTAAAACGTGGGACCCTCCTTAGCCGTGTGGTAAGACGCGCGGCTACAAAGCAAGACCATGCTGAGGGTGGCTGGGTTCGATTCCCGGTGCCGGTTTAGGCAATTTTCGGATTGGAAATTGTCTCGATTTCCCTGGGCATAAAAGTATCATCGTGTTGGCCTCATATGATATACGAATGCAAAAATGTTAACCTGGCTTAGAAACCTCGCAGTTAAAAACTGTGGAAGTGCTTAATGAGCACTAAGCTGCGAGGCGGCTCTGTCCCAGTTTGAGGATGTAATGCCAATAAGAAGAAGAAGAAGAATGTAAAAGATATTTCAGTCCGACGTATCGTAATTACGTGAGGGTACACGAAGGGCATGTTTCATTTTTAAAGGTTCATAAGACCATTAGTTATACGTGCAGACTCAAGGCCTACACTACAAAAGGATTCTTGGTTGAGGTGGAATGGAACAATTGTTTAAGTCATCTTCAATTTACATTACATTATTAATAACATGATCCTATATAAATGATAAGCGCAAGAGAGGCGATTTCGACTCAATCTTTATCGTTTTTCGTTGTTATCATGCGTGCTCACTGCTTAAAAAAATCACAAAAATAAGAGATAAAGCAAATTTCGGTGTAATTAATATGGGTACAATGGTACATGTTCAATTCAATAACTCTAGATTACAAAGATCTTGCTCCATTTTTTTAAAAGAGCTTCAAGACATTGGTTATACGTGTAGAAATTAAGGCCCATACTTCGAATTCTTAATTAACCTGAAAAAAAATCATATGTTGAAGATAAACCGAGTATGGTTCTATGGATCACAAATAGAATTTTACATTTTTTTTGAAGTCTCGAGACTTTTGATTAAGCGTGTAGACTTAAGGGGTGCACTCATGGGAACTTTTAGGCGACCTGGAGTGGATGAGTTAGTGAAGTCACATCCAGTTTGATCCTATGGATAACAAAGAGTACGTCCTGTAAAAAAAAGAGACCAAAAATGGTCGCACGTGTAGACTTCAGGGAATTCCCGGATGATCTGGAATGTATCAATTGTTGAATACATGTTTATTATTCGGTATGATTCTATCTACCTATACATGTGATGGCCATATACTCCATGTTATCCGGAGCAAAACCGAATGTAATGCCCAGGTCGCTCGTTCTTGGTCCGTCAATCGAAAGTCTCCCTGCATACTGGCCGCACGCTCATCTTCCTCGATTGGTCACAGCCAGCGAGTGCGGGGTCTACCCCGGAGCCAACGTCCTCCAGGTTCTCTGTTGAACATTGCTTTTGTCCAGCCCACTGTAATCTGCCGTATTTTATCAGCCTGTCGATGTCTGCCTTTTTGTTGGTACAACTCGTGATTCATGCGTCTGTGCCATTCACCATTTTCCACCACGCCACCAGGTATTGAACACAGTATTTTCCGCTCAACCACACTGAATATTCGATCGTATTACATTTGTGTGATATTTCCTTCATGTGGTTGAGTGACGAGGCATAAAGAAAAGATGAGAGTTGCATTCTATGAAGCTATCAGTAAAGCGGTATGTGTGCAACAAGTCAAGTCGCTATAAATATGTATGGTTCTGGCTCCAGTCTCATGATCTGCAAAGGGAACTATTGCTATTGCTTGGAACAACAAGTGTAAGAGCAAGAGAGGGTGAACAAAGCATTTCTAATAGTGATTTGTGAATAGTTTCGATACATAAAAGAAGAAACAATATAACAGGGTTGTAGTGCTGATTTTGAAATGCAATGCCATAGAACGCTAGGGTGAACAAAAATTGAGAAATGCATTGTGGCTACAATATAATATAATGGGTGGGTTAACGACTGTTTTTACTTGGATATCAAAGCAATTTGGAAACGTGCGGTTAGTTTATGCTTTTTTTTTTCTTATTTTTTTAGTTTGGGGATTTTTTCAATAACCTGAGATGGTAGCTTCCAACAAAACATCTGTATTTTTGCCTGAAATACAGATTACATTAGAAATACAAAAAAATCCAGGTGACGGGGGATGCCTGTTTGGATCTATACTGCATCAGTTATTTGAGATTCAACATTTCGATTAAAATGATCAGTAAGCTGTGAAAGCTCTCAGATAATGAATCAAATACAGTGGCTGGTTTCCTACCCGCCGCTGCCAGCACCAGGCGCTAACGTATATGTGAAAATAGCCAGCATGAGTTAACCATCCGAAGTTTGTATGGCGAAAGGCATCTAACGCGGGTTTTCTCAACAGTTGGAACTTTCAACGAAAAACTATTTGGTACCAGTTATGTAGGAAAGTGTCCGCTACCATGCCTACCAAATATTTTTTGATTAAGGTGCTCATTTTCGAGATATTAAACATTAGATGCTTTTCGCCATACTGATTTCCAAAAGTTAACTCCTAGTGTGCCGCTGTAAGCACGCTCAAAGCAGGCGATTCATTGGTAGTAAAATATATTAGGCAGAATCTCAATCGTTTCATCCAATTCATCTGCCCGGAAAGTGCCGACCGGCAAGCCGTAGAGAAATACTTGAACGGTTTAGAAAAAGGAGTAACATGGGGAGGAGAAGAAACATTGGTAGCGATCTCTGATATTTTCGAATCTCAAATTGTTGTAGTGCAAAACACGTCTATAATTCAAATAGGGAATGCTAATACGCGCAGGTACAATGAATGTTGGTTTTTTTTTCATGAATATGGGAAATATTCGGGAAGTGATGCGGCTAAAAATCACTACGATAGTAATATAAAATGCATCGATGGAGGCTCAACTATTCGGTATGTGCTTAGGATCCCGTATCATCAATGGGAAACCAGAATGCAAACTATCACTGCGCGCAGTGGGGAACAGTTCAACTTATTTTTCTTAGAAAGGACCAATGACTCACGGTATTTATTTGGCAGTAAAACATCAATTTAGAACTGGTGACATTCTTCCAATGGGCCTTCGAGCCAAAATTCTTCGTTATGATTTCGATGAATTTTCTGCCCGCCATAGAGAAAGTATTGAATCCAACGCTGAAGTAGTACGAATCAATGGTATCGACGTAGAGTCCTGGAAATTTTTCTTCATCATATGTAATGTATTGGTCAAAAAGCAGCGAGAGATGTACCTAACAATGTCATCAGCATGGATGTTTTTACCTTTGAAACTGATATGGTTGTCTCGGCGATAAATAGGATAAAATCGTCCTTTTCAGCAGGCCCTAGTGTTATACCATCAGCGGTTCTGAAAAAGTGTTCCGATATCTTGGCTATCCCTCTGTGCATGCTTTTCAACTTATCACTCCGTCAGCAAAAGTTTCCTACTCAATGGAAGTGCTCTACCATGTTTCCGGTGTACAAGAAAGGAGACAAATGCGACGTGAGAAACTACCGAGGCATTACTTCCACTACAAGGTCCAAGTCGATGCCGTGTATATTGATCTACAGCATTTGATAAAGTGAATCACGACATACTGCTTGCAAAACTTGAAAAAATGGGATGCTCTTCAACATTCTGCAACTGGCTTCGATCATATCTAGTGCAACGTCAAGTGACCGTCATCATTGGAGATCACTCATCCCACTGTTTTTCGAACGGCTCCGGAGTCCCCCAAGGAAGCACGCTGGGTCCATTGTTGTTTTCGCTCTTCGTGAATGACGTAACTTTTATCCTACAGCGTGGAGGCCTGCTGTTGATGTTTGCAGACGATCTCAAATTATACATCGTTATTCGAAATCTGGCGGACTGCCAAGAATTGCAGAAGCTCCTGGATTTATTCAAATGTTGGTGTGAGCGTAATATGATGGTCCTGGCTGTTTCAAAGTGTTACGTAATAAGCTTTCATCGCACTGCCGAAACCGTGGTTTTCGATTATAGTATCGCAGGTACAACTTTACAACGTGTGGATCATGTTAAAGATCTAGATCTGTTGGATGACAGGCTATCTTTCAGGCGTAATTTTTCAACTACGATCGACAAAGCGAATCGCCAGCTTGGTTTTATTTTTAAAATCTCAAATGAATTCCGCGATCCTTTATGCTACAAAGCCTTATACTGCTCATTGGTACGCTCTCAACTCGAATTTGCTTCTGCTGTCTGGAATCCATATCGAGCTGTTTGGACTGCTTGGTTCGAAGCTGTGCAACGCAAGTTCGTACGATATGCCCTGCGCCATCTCCCATGGACGGACCCGCTGAATTTACCACCGTATGCTGTAGTCTGCTGGGGCTAGATACTCTTGATAAGCGGAGAAACGTGGCGCAAGCCGTTTTCATCGCCAAACTTCTGTTATCCGAGTAGGGTTACTGCTCCTGGACTTCATCTCATAGCTCCGATATTGGTCCTACGAAAAACAAAGCAACGAAAAGGTATTTGATTTGTTTATTATTTTTGTGATTTTTTCAGCAGTGAGCATGCATGTTAGCAAAAAGAAGGAACGAAATTGGTGCCGTATTTCTTTGTTTCGCGATGAGATGAATATATGTTCAGTGAGATTGAAAACGGAACAGTTCCCCTACGACGTGCCAGATTTGTTGGCAAAAATTCCATTGTATGCACCCTCACGATCCCTTCGACCTCGAGATTTGCTCTTCGAAGAAAGGCATAACACTAATTATGCTGCCAATAGCTGCTTTGTCGCTATGATCCGCCATTTCAACGAGGTGTCGGACTAATTCGACTTCAACATCAGTTCATCCGCGTTTCGTCAACGGCTAAACAGGTATTTTATCAACTGCCCTTTAGTTTGAGGTTTTCATGTAGACGACACAGTCAGATGAAATAAGCAAAATAAATAAATAAATAAATAAATAAAAAGGTACTAGTTATTGACTTGCTTGGAAACCAACTAACAGATTTTTCTCCATCTCATCAAAGAGCAAATTTGGCGCAAAGGATCACTTCATGTTAGGATGCAGAGTAGAGTGATTCAAATTTTGACTTTTTTGCTCCCCGATGCTTAAACGATTGTATTTGTTATTTTAATAATCCTCCTAAATTTTTAGCAATTTTGGATGTAATTTGACTGTGCACACGTCAATTAAAGTTTGTATAGAAATTAGTGTGAAAACTGACCCTTATGTGAAAGACCGTTCCGTGGGGTGGCCCATGAACAATTCAAATATAATCAACACATTGTCTATACAGAATACTTCTCAAGCTGAAAGGCAGTTGTTGTTGCGAAGCGATTTTCCGTTTGGAAGCAAAGTTATGAAGAAAACAAAAATGGCCATTATTGATATCCCAAGTAGCAAAATTAATTTTATGATGCACTTGAAGCACACTTCTAGATTTGTGCCTTAAAACCACATTTAAAGCCAATTGTCCTACAAGCTTGCTCCAAGACAGCCATAAAACCACTATAAGACGAAAGAGGCCCACTCTTGAGAACGTGTTCAAGACCATTTTCCAAGGTTCGCTTAAAACTTGTTAGTTTTATCAAAATGAGCTTATGATGGCATGAAAGATCGGCATAAAACCCTGTTAGGATTACTAAAGAATTTGATAGCATGTGTTTTCGTTATCTAGATCCGTTGATGTTTATACTTGTTTATATTGAATTTTGTCTGAACCAAATCGAACAGTATCTCATAATGATAAAAAATAATATGGATACGTTGATAACTTGAAACTTAATTGCATTGTGATCGTGTAATTCCACATGCCACAACCACTTTGTCGATGCTTTTCCGAATAAATGTAACAAATATTGAATGCGCCTTATTTATATTGCAAGATATAATATTATTTTGAAAAACTATTTTTATTTAAAAAATTGTACATACCCAAAAAAAATAAATTTTGCTCTACTTTTTATTTCGCAGATGTAACAATATTTGTTTTATGCCCCAATCTATGAAATGACTCATGCATGTAAAATTAAAACAAATAGTTTTCATCGTTCATATAGAAATGGCTTCCATCAAGAAATTTGAAGCAGACGATAATCCGCCATGATTTCAATAGTTCTATCGAAAACCATCATAAGATTGGATTAAAACCACTTCATCTCATACAAAACCTGTTAGGTTTATGCAGGAGCATGATAAATTGAACTAGATTTATCGCAATCTTGACGAAGCTTAGTTTGTCCTGAATAAAACTAACTAATACTGGTCAAAACTAAGAAGTTTTATTGAAGAGCGTTATAAGATTGGTGCTTTCATTATAACATGTTGTTTACATATTCAACGAAAACAAGTCGTTCATTTGGAAAGAGTTCGCCGTTTAATATTTACTAAACTAAATATCTGCACAAAATGCTGAATTAAATTAAAACTCAATAGGGTTACTGCTCATCGGGTTCATAATACCTATCTATCTATATCAATAACAATCGAGAACAAATAATTGGAGCGCAAAATGTTTTGATTTTCATGTTTGTGATGGTTTTCAGTAGTGGGCACGCATGATTGCAATAAAAAACGACACAGTTGTTGCGTAGCTCAACCGTTCGTTGAAAACTGGAGAAATTCGCCTGTGTATTGTACCCAGTTGGTTATGATTACGTACGCCCAAAAAATCGAGAAAATGTATTTTAAAGAAAATTGATCGATCATATGATAAATGGGAGGATATGAAATCTGCCTGGTATTGGAAGATCAAGATCAGCTGATGCAGCTGGTAGTAAATTTGATCCGATAGAAAGAAAACTCCGATAGAAAAAAACAGATGCTTGCTCAAATGAAGTTTCCATATATGGGATAAATTTACATTATTTTTGCCTTTGATGAACTTGTTTTCAATTTATACACTTGTTTGCGTCCAATTTGACATTATGTTTTGTTTGTTTTGATGTATTCTTCAACAAGAGCACTTTCTCCCACTCAAAACCACATAGTTTTAAGGAAGTTTTATAATGGCATTTTCAAGATCGTTCTTTCTTAATGAAGAGTACCATAAAACTTTCTCATAACTATTTAGTTTCAATTGGGATATAGTGCTCTTGCTGCATAATTTATCAAAATAAACAGCTTAAGATGCACCTGGATCATATCATAAAACTATTATAAGAGAATTAAGCTTTGAGGTAACTTAGACTAGATAAAAACTATGATAAAACTCTACAGTTTATGCGAATCCTTGATAAAACTCCAATAAAACTTGAATAAATCCAAATAGAATTCAAAATGTTACTTGGGATTGATGTTATTCTTTTACGTGTTAAATTGAATTTCTCACGATGCAGTATTTGCTTAATATCTTTTCTTGCGAGTATCAAATCGTTTCGCAACAAAGACGGCCTAATTCCTTGAAAAATTTCCTAAGTTGCCGATGTACTTATATGTTTTTAGAGCTGGAAGGGAAGCGTTGGGGAATGGTTTTCCATTAAAGTTACTGTTTTCATAGTAATTTTCATACAAACTTCAAACCGCGCGTGCTCACTCAATTTACATCCAAATTAGCTAAAAACTTAGAAGGATTAATAAAACGGCAAAAGCAATCATTTAAGCATCGGCGGGCAAAAAAGTCAAAATTTGAATCACTCTAATGCAGAGCATTGTCTTATTGGGAGCTGTTTGCGAACAAATAAGTGAAAGTAAATCAATGATGTTGAAGCGGGACTAGGTGGTGGGACCTTAAACAGCCCTGACACGACGGCCCTCCGACGAGACAGGAGGTTTGCGCAGGCCCAATAAGCCGCCTGGAGAACCAATAATTACGAACAATATAGGAGTTAGTGCGACTCGATATAATCGGCAAAGACCTAGGCGACGAATAAAGGATTACGATTGGAAGCTTGGAACATGGAACTGCAAGTCGCTAGGTTTCGCAGGTTGCGACAGGATGATCTACGATGAATTACATCCCCGCAACTTCGACGTCGTGGCGCTGCAGGAGATTTGCTGGACAGAACAGAAAGTGTGGAAAAGCGGGCATCGAGCGGCTACCTTCTACCAAAGCTGTGGAACCACCAACGAGCTGGCAACCGGCTTCATAGTGCTGGGTAAGATGCGCAATCGTGTGATTGGGTTGCAGTCAATCAACGCAAGGATGTGCAAGCTCAGGATTAAAGGCCGTTTCTTCAACTATAGCATCATCAACGTGCACTGCCCACACGAAGGGAGACCCGAAGACGAGAAAGAAGCGTTCTACGCACAGCTGGAGCAGACATACGATGGATGCCCACTGCGGGACGTCAAAAACGTCATCGGTGACATGAACGCACAGGTAGGAAGGGAGGAAATGTATAGACCGGTAATCGGACCGGATAGTCTGCACACTAGAGTGATTCAAATTTTGACTTTTTTGCTCCCCTATGCTTAAACGATGGCATTTGCTATTTTAATAATCGTCCTAAATTTTTAGCTAATTTGGATGTAATTTGACTGAGCACAAGCACTTTGAAGCTTATATGACAATTACTATGAAAACAATAACTTTTGTGAAAAACCGTTCCCCATCATTGCCCATTAAGCTCTAAAAATGTATGAATACGTTAGCAACATAGGAAATTTAACAAGGAAAAATATCGTCGTTGTTGCTAAACGATTTGATGCTGGCAACAAAAGTTATTAGGGAAATACTGAATTGTGAGAAATTCAATTTAACACGTAAAAGAATAACATCAATAATAATAATGAGCATTTCTGTTTTCTTTATAATTTTGCTCAAAAAAGTCAGATTGCTTCGCAACAAAAACTGACTTTTAGCTTAGGATCTATTCTATGATAGCAATGTGTTAAATATATTCAAATATATTCTGGGCTGCTTCACGAAACGATCCTTTACATAAGTGGCAATTCTCATAGTAATTTTCATATAACCTTCAAATGGCACGTGCACAATCAAATTACATCCAAATCAGCTAAAAATTTGGGAGGACTATTAAAATAGCAAAAACCATCGTTTGAGCACGGGGGAGCGAAAAGATCAAAATTTGAATCACTCTACTGCACACCGTATCGAATGACAATGGCCAACGATGCATAAACTTCGCAGCCTCCCGCGGAATGGTAGTGCGAAACACTTTCTTCCCCCTCAAAAATATCCACAAGGCCACATGGAGATCACCTAACCAAGAAACGGAAAACCAAATCGACCACGTTTTAATCGACGGTAAATTCTTCTCCAACATCACGAACGTACGCACTTACCGCTGTGCGAATATTGAATCCGACCACTACCTCGTTGCAGTATGCCTGCGGTCTAAACTCTCGACGGTGTACAACACGCGTTGAAGTCGGCGCCGCGGCTTAACATTGGGCGGCTACAAGACGGTTGACTAGGAGGAAAAAGCGTCAGCAGGAAGATCGAGACCGTTAAGAGACGGAGCAACTGTACCGCGCTAATAACACACGAAAGTTCTATGAGAAGTTGAACCGTTCACGTAAGGGCCACGTGCCCCAGCCTGATATGTGTAAAGACATAAACGGGAACTTTCTTACGAACGAACGTGAGGTGATCCAAAGGTGGCGGCAGCACTACGAAGGGCACCTGAATGGCGATGTGGCAGACGAAGATGGCGGTATGCTGATGGACCTGGGGGAACGCGCGCAGGACATAATTCTACCGGCTCCGGATCTTCAGGAAATCCAGGAGGAGATTGGCCGGCTGAAGAACAACAAAGCCCCTGGGGTTGACCAACTCTCAGGAGAGCTGTTTAAACACGGTGGTGAGGCATTGGCTAGAGCGTGGGTCATTACCAAGATTTGGGAGGAGGAAGTTTTGCCGCAGGAGTGGATGGAAGGTGTCGCGTGTCACATCTACAAAAAGGGCGATAAGTTGGATTGTAGCAACTACCGCGCAATCACATTGCTGAACGCCGCCTACAAGGTACTCTCCCAAATTTTATGCCGTCGACTAGCACCAATTGCAAGGGAGTTTGTGGGGCAGTACCAGGCGGGTTTTATGAGCGAACGCTCCACCACGGACCAGGTGTTCGCCAGTACTTGGCGACTGCAGAAATGCCGCGAATACAACGTGCCCACACATCATCTATACATCGACTTCAAAGACGCATATGATACAATCGATCAGGACCAGCTATGGCAGCTAAAGCACGAACACGGATTTCCGGATAAACTGATACGGTTGATCAAAGCGACGATGGATCGGATGATGTGCGTAGTTCGAGTTTCAGGGGCATTCTCGAGTCCCTTCGAAACGCGCAGAGGGTTACGGCAAGGTGATGGTCTTTCGTGTCTGCTATTCAACATTGCTTTGGAAGGGGTAATACGAAGAGCAGGGATTGACACGAGTGGTACAATTTTCAATAAGTCCGTCTAGCTATTTGGCTTCGCCGACGACATAGATATTATGGCACGTAACTTTGAGAAGATGGAGGAAGCCTACATCAGACTGAAGAGGGAAGCCAAGCGGATCGGACTAGTCATCAACACGTCGAAGACGAAGTACATGATAGGAAGAGGTTCAAGAGAAGACAATGTAAGCCACCCACCGCGAGTTTGCATCGGTGGTGAAGAAGTCTAGGTGATAGAAGAATTTGTGTACTTGGGCTCCCTAGTGACTGCCGAAAATGATACCAGCAGAGAAATTCGGTGACGCATAGTGGCTGGAAATCGTACATACTTTGGACTCCGCAAGACGCTCCGATCGAATAGAGTTTGCTGCCGTACCAAACTGACAATCTACAAAACGCTCATTAGACCGGTAGTCCTCTACGGATATGAGACCTGGACGATGCTCGTGGAGGACCAACGCGCACTTGGAGTTTTCGAAAGGAAAGTGCTGCGTACCATCTATGGTGGGGTGCAGATGGCGGACGGTACGTGGAGGAGGCGAATGAACCACGAGTTGCATCAGCTGTTGGGAGAACCATCCATCGCTCACACCGCAAAAATCGGACAACTGCGGTGGGCCAGGCACGTAGCCAGAATGTCGGACAATAACCCGGTGAAAATGGTTCTCGACAACGAGCCGACGGGCACAAGAAGGCGAGGTGCGCAGCGGGCAAGGTGGATCGATCAGGTGGAAGATGACTTGCGGACCCTCCGTAGACTGCGTGGTTGGCGACGTGTAGCCATGGACCGAGCCGAATGGAGAGACTCTTATATACCGCACAGGCCACTTCGGCCTTAGTCTGAATAAATAAATAAATAATAATCCCCCACTGGGACATTGCCACCTCGCTGCTTAGTGCTCATTCAGCACTTCCACAGTTATTAACCGCGAGGTTTCTAAGCCAAAGTACCATTTTTGCATTCGTATATCATAAGGCTAACACGATGATGATTTTAGTCCCAGGGAAGTCGAGACAATTTTCAAACTGAAAATTGCCTAAACTGGTATCGGGAGGCGGGAATCGAACCCAGCCACCCTCAGCATGGTCTTGCTTTATAGCCGCGCAGCTTCATTTCATTTCTCACTTTTTAATTCTTATTTCTAATTCTCGCTGCTTACTGTGAGAAGGGATAAATGAGAATTGAGAAGCGAGAAGTGAGGAATGATACATGAGAAGTAAGATGTGAGAAGAGAAGATTGTGAAATGAGAAGCGAAAGTGAGGAGCATGGGAATTTCATCAGTGTTACGTCTATTTGTGTGTGACTGATGTATCGATACTTTTACTTTAAAAGAATATTGTATAAAAGTATCCATACAACTGAATATCGAATTAAAAGTATTGATACCTACGCGTATCATATGAGCACTCATATATTTGAATTAAAACTCAAAAACGATTGTTTTGACACTGTCAAGTAATTATCGATTATTTATGTTGGGTGAAACAATAAATAGTGGAAAAATTAAACCTCTAATGCCCCAGACCGATTTTTTTTGTAATTCCAAAAAGTTTTTGACGTTGATTAATAATATAAACTTCAATGCATGTTTAAATGTGGTTGAAAGTCAATTTTCAAAGTTTTACTCATGTGAGAGTTTGAATCCAAAAGATTATTTAAAAGTCTCTCGCTTATCGTCTCTGTATACATATACGATATTCAGCATACTGCGAGAGACTTTTTTTGCAAGCTGTCATGCTAATGAACTGATTCGGGAGGCTATACCTCATGATAAATTCCTTTTAAAAGGCTTCAAACGTGGGAAGCCCTGATAATGCATTTCAACTTGTTCTACACAACTTTGCGGTTCGCAACCCAAATTGAGCGAAAACAAAGCGAAAATCATCACTTGGCTGCCTATTCGATTCTTGTTGTTCTTATGTTATCATAGCATGTTATGATTCGAAACAGTTTTTGTCTTTCTTTTAATCGTTGTTCGTTATCTATTGATATCGTGTTCTGCAAACCCTGATACATGTATAGAAAAATATATTGAAAATTGAGTCATATGTTGTTCCTCCGTGTTTTCTCTCGTATACCTTTAAAGAGTGAAATATTTGTAGTTTAGTATTTTTCTACAACTAACTTTTTTCAATAGCAGGTTATAGTGATGAATGTTATACTCTAAAATATTTATCCACCTCGTTACATGGAAAATAAAAAATTAACTCTTAAAATTAAAAAAAAAAACGTAATAAGTGAGCATTGAATAGGAATTTTCAAACTCAAAATATGTCGAAAAATTAAAGAAAATTAATTCAAAATTAAAAAAAAATATGAGGCCGTTACAAATGTTTAATTAACTTTTTGTCCTACTGGTCTCCGACTGGTCAAGGGGGGGGGGGCTAATAAAAAATAAATATTAAAATTTAAAAAATCGAAAAACTCCTCGGATTTGTTATTTGTTATTTGGATTCCATAGATTGTCACTGATTCCTAAGATTTTCTACGGATTTCATAGTCTTTTGCATTCACAAATTCAGCATGGAATGCGGGACAAGTAGACTGGATTCGGAACTGTTTCGCATAATAGTAGATGTATGGTCACTTTAGAATTGAGGAAAGGCTACATTTACGATCCCACATTTTAAGTGAATCATAATAAATCTATGAAATGAAGCTTATTTAACTGAATTTCACTAAGGCCGATACAAATATTTGATTACAATTATGTCCCACTGGTCACCGAAAGATCAAAGGGGGGTGAGGGTGATAAGAAATAATAAATATTATAATGAATAAAATCAAAAAAACTCCCTGGATTTGTTACAGATTGTTTAAAAAATCCTCAAAATTCTTGTTATTCTTGTTATTCTTGTTATATTCAACGTATCCCCGGGCCGTGGCCAATCTACGTTGTATGACACTAGGCAATACGTTTACACTGCTGGCTTAAATTTTCAACGGGACGATTAATATATAGAACTCATGAAATCAATGTGAACTCGACTCGTGGAAAAATTATTCCAGGTTATCCGAGGCTTGTGATAGACCCTTTATCACAACGGACCTTTCCATCTACTGACTGGTCCCGTCCTCTGCTTAAGGGGTCCGAAACAGTTCAGTTTCAGGGTAGTAAACTTGTGAGACAATAGAAGATAGAGGAGGATAGTGTTGAGCGGCTTGTTGACCGCTTCCGGCTCTAGCGACTGCTATGGAACCTATTTATTAGAGAATTGTTTGTAGAGATAGAAACGGTTGTGTTTATGTTCATGTTGGATGTTTAGACAGTTCGGGATCGCTACGATAGAGTTTGTTATAGCTTAGATGATTTATACTTATGTAGGCTGACCAGATTATTTCGATAAAAAACGGGACAAACGCACTCGCAAAACGGGACATGTCAAAAATCTCGTGATAAAATTCAAGAGCTGTAAAAATTTCAAAATTTATGCGCTTAATTTTAATTTTTCGTGTAAGAGAAAATTTTGAGACTTGAGAGTGGATCATTCACCATGGTGTACCATAACCTTCTACTATATTAAGTTAGTTGTGGAAAAATATTAAACTACAAAGACACGAAGACACAAAGGAACAAAATATTACTCATTATTCAAAGTATTTAAAAAAAAAATGAAATTTTATTTTAATTCAGTCTTAAACATGCATTAATGATTAATTTACTGACTAATATCAGAAACTTTTCCAATCCTGAACAATTGAAAATAACAAAAAATACAATTAATTGCATTAATTGTACGAAAACCATTTTTTGTTAAATATCTTGGCTGTGCATATGCATATGCACAGCCAAGATATTTTACAACAAAAAATAGTCAAAGTACCCGTGATAAACCCCTTTTTAATGAATATAAGTGAGGGAAAATCTGCGGATAAGAATCTAAATCTCGACAAGGAAAGAACAATAATAAAATTGAATTTTAATTGTTTCCATAAATATGGTTGGCGATGTCCATTGCTTCCAAAAAGGCGGGACTCATGCAATAAAATAAATCCTGGCTAATTTGTAGGCTGGTTTACAGCTCGGACTCTCAGAGATTTCCGCCGGATAAATCGGGCCGAAATTCTAATTTTCAACAACGGAATCCCAAAGATCCCGCGCACACATATGAAATCAGCGGAATTTGAAAAGTCAGGGGCATTAAAATCTGGCCGGTAACTATGTAGGCAAGTATATCCTGAAAATCAGGTAACGCCTCAACGTCAATAAAATGAAGCGCAGAGACAGACATTCTAATTTCCAGATTAAGTTCATTTTCGATTTTCTTTTCTTGCGAAGTATTCTATATTTTTTTTCAAATTTCGAAAAAAGCAGGAAAAAAGTCATTGAAATATGGAAGTGTACAAAAAATCTCCCGTTGTCACCTGTTGTCATTAGCTGTTTAAAACCTTAAGAAAAGCTGATCCATGCAAAATCCAAAACGAATCCTTTTAAATCAACACTAATAATATAAGATATCAAACTTTTTTGATAGATTTCGTCCATTTTCCTTGTATTTGGTTTTAAATTCCTGCCCAAAATATGGATTTGTTTGAATATTATTTTGGAGCTCTTTGGACGAATCAATGAAAAAACGGGACAAATTGAGGATTTGTTAGATTACGACGGGACAGCCAAATAAGGTCTAAAAAACGGGACTGTACCGTTAAATATGGTACGTATGGGCAGCCTATACTTATGGTAGAAGGGAAATGATTGAAATCCGTTTTCTGGTGATTGTCGAAGAAGCTATGTAGATTGATATGATAGAGGTACGTGCAGTTTGGGATTAGTATGATCACGTTGATTTAACTTTGGAAACATAAAATAGAAAAGGAGGGAGCACGAGGGGTGGAGGAACAAATACCTAACCATTTGACGCAGGAAGATTAAATAATTAAACTAAATTAAAATAAATCAATTAATTTTTACACTTTTGGTCGAACTTGAGTTAAAAGTGTGTTCCAAGCGTGCCCACCGAATTATGTATATTACGAGCACTGATTACCTATGCTACTAAATAAAGTTTGTGATTTAAAAATGGAGGTTGGCATTGTTATTGCTCTTCAAAATATATATTATTCTAGATATTCTCTTAAGTATGAGCACAGCCGCCTCTGCCACTCATAGGCAATGTCCCTCCCATCGCCTTGACAGCATTCAGAAGTGTCTACCACAAGATTTGAGAACTAGAATAAATTATTAACATGTACAGCCATTATACAAAATGATTTGTTCTAGCAAAGGCGTCATAAAGGCCATAAACGACACGGGACGACCATGCTCCACACGACAGTGCAACAATGCACCGAATCGGGGACCTCCTACCCTAGCAGCACACATGTTCCATGATGGTTACTGCAACTCATATGTGACCAGATTCAGTCACAATCAAGTTGCGGCAACCATTTTTGTCTGGCTTGTGCTGCTCGGGTAGAGATGTCGCAAATTAATCGATTACTTCGATTAATCGATTCATCGTTGTGATAATCGATTAATTTTGAATCGATTATTACCAAACGATTAATCGATTCATTAATCGAGAGGAATCGAGAGTAATCGATTAGTTACTAATCGAATAATCAGGATTTTACGACATCATAAGGATGTCGCAATTTAATTGATTACCTCGATTGATCGATTCATCGTTTTGATAATCGATTAATTTTGAATCGATTACTATCCAACGATTAATCGATTCAATAATCGACAAGGATCGAGAGTAATCGATTAGTTACTAATCGATTAATCGGAATTTTACGACATCTCTAGGACCTCCTAAACTGATCTATGCAATGCAGAGTTTTACCCTCTCTTGTGTTATGTGATGCTGAAAATAAGCTCCTAATAATTTGATGCCAAAAAATAAAAATAAAATAAAAACTCAAAGGTGAAGCCCAATCGGGTTGTACGCAAAGGTGACGTAGGACTACGTTGTTATTCGAAATTGATGAAAGTAGCCATAATAATGTGTGTTGTTCATTAACATTGAGCAAACTGCTCTCCGAATCAAGAAGTCGAATAGTTTTTCCCAGTTGGATAGAATTTGAGTCTCTAACCGTGGAATTAATATGACTCATCGGCCGCTGAAGTCACTCGACTGGCTTTCAGTCGGGGACATCACAATACTTACATTGCCACGTACGCTTACATCGCGGGCGAAAACAAAACGTTAAAAATAAATATATTTGCGTTTGGTTTCACGCCACTTCTGATTCTTCTTATTTCTCCTTTATTTCGGCCATTTTTTGAGGATGGTGTCCTCCAAAATGGTCTTCATACAAAAGAAGGTTGATCCGACTATACGAAATAATCTTTCTTCAAAGTACAAAACTCAATCGTAAATAGCGAATTTAATAATGCGTCGGAGGGAGATAATGCAGTAAATTTGAATGGATGGGATCACTAACAGCAACCAAGCTACTTTTCCCAATTCTCATTCCAATTACTAACTGCATCCAATCCCTTGCCGACACCTTGCGTTGCAACTGTCCGACCGCCACTTGATGATTTTTCGCTAAGCCTCCAAAGGTTAAACTAAATTTGCAGCATTACCACACTGCCACCCACTTCGTGCTGCTTTATCCGCTCCGTTGCATCGAATGTCGAACCGCTCTCTGTAAAATCCCGATCAAAATGGCTCGCGCGCGCCGAACAGCAGCTTTCTTGTATTTAATAAATTAATCCCGTAAGCCCCGCCTCTTTGTTAGCTGATATGGGTGTAAATATAAGGTGCACTCATAACGATTAATGAAGGGGCGGGGCTAATGGAATTACTTCATTAGATATAAGAAAGCTGCTTTTCGGTGCGCGCGAGCCATTTCGATCGGGATTCCGCAGACAACGGACCCTTCGGAGAATGACAAATTCTAAGAATCCTATGAAAATTTTTCGCAAGATTTTGAATTTTGTTATGAGATCAATCGTAAATAGCGAATTTAATAGCGCGCCGGAGGGAGATGATGTAGTGAATTTTAATGGATGGGATCACTAACAGCAACCAAGCTACAACGCCAAACCCGATGCCACCGAAACAGTCCATTTTCGCAATAAACTCTTTCTTTTCATAAAATGTTGGTACTGAGAAGAACCAATTTTCTTTTCACAATTCCCATTCCAATAACTAACTGCATCCAATCGCTTGATGATTTTTTGCTAAGCCTCCAATGAAATAAATTCCCAGTCAACAAATTGGTTCACGTAACTAACTTTCAGTTCTGTTTAATGCACTCTTATACGATGCAATTTGATTGTATAAAATGCATAGATTCCTTCTATGTGAACAAAAGTGGAGGCCATATACGTACAAATCAGTGTTATGGCATAACAAGATATACGACGTATTCCGATTTCAATTTAATCAATATACTTACAATCATTTTGGTTTTTATCAGAGATCGCATATGTTCAGTTATAAAGTTGCATAATTGGACTGTTACAACTTTAAATCTAGAATAGTAAAAAAACGTTCAAACATACATCATAATACATACATTATATTATCATAAAAACATACGTGTTATTGTATTTGCAACAAAAATATTTCTTAGGTCGAAACATAATCATTATGTGACATGCTGTTAGTTGATTATTAGTTAATGTATATATTTATGTTATAAATTTAGCCTCCAGCTTCCAGTTTCGATCCTTTGACCTTCTAGTTCATAGTCCAGAAGCTACCTGGTTCCTCCGCAGTTATTAAGCAATCATTTATACCTAATGATAATATTGCATCTGCGAATACAATCTGGAAAAGACATTCCATTACATCTTATACAACATTGTCGACAATGATTGCATCAACCAGTATATGCGATTTAATTGAACACATATATAATTTCATATTGACGTGTATAATATCATCATGATATTATCATCTCTAAGAGGAGAAATACAACGTTGTCAATATAACAAAATTGCCCTCCAAGTTTTTTTTCCCTAAAATCGTGTTTATTGTATTTCTAAATTGTTCTATAGATCCCAGTGATGTTGTGAATTGATTGTTGAGAACAAAATATGGAATAAAACGACTAATAGTACATACTCTCTTTCTGGTTGCTAAATTTTAGAATTGAATTTCATGTTTCCAATAAGTACTAAATAATGGAATTTTTGCAAATCTGTTTCTATCCATTTAGTGAGTACTTAAAAAACAACACCAGGCTGTTTACTATGTCTAATGACAAATAACAGTGAGTGCGTGATCTCTCATGTTTCGGACAGCAGAACGATCGCGTGGTCGGACGAATTATTGTGTTCTGCATTGCGCGGCCGGTAATAAAATTAATCAGTTCAGTGTGTGATCTCTCATGTTTCGGTCAGCAGAACGATCGCGTGGTCGGTCGAATTATTGTGTTCTGCATTGCGCGGGCGGTAATAAAATTAATCAGTTCAGTGCGTGATCTCTCTTGTTTCGAAGAGGGCTTGGTAGTCATATGGTTACTGCTTCTGCCTTATACGCAGGAGGTCGTGGGTTCAATCCCAGGTCCGTTCCATTCTCCTACTTTGTATCTTTCTCTGTATTTCTCATGTTCTAGCAATCGCTAGAACTGGAAATGGACTTCCATACCGTTTCCATTACTATTCCTATACCTTCAACTTGAGTATTCTAACAGTAATCTGCTAGAATTGGAAATGAACTATGCAGCTCGTTTCCTACATCCAATTAGAAATTCCATCAGTTACCTTCTCCTATCTATCACATTGGCAGCTCGTTAACCAAGACGGACCTCTGCCTCTCCAACCTAACCCAAAAATTCCAACAAATTCCGCATGAACTCGTGGCAAGTGCAGAGGTATATTCGGCTTGCAGTGGGCGAGTGATTGCATCATCATTTCCTCCCCCTTCCCTACATTGACTTGCATTCTGACGTGGCAGGCGCCAGTGTGACCTATCAAATGAGATCACCAGTACTTGCACATTGAAGATGTGTGCTAGTCCCAAGCAAACATCTGTTGGTTCCTTGTGCAAGAACAGCTGATCTGGTCATAATGGAGTAGCAACTACGAGCAGTCAATCAAGCTCAAGCTCAAGCAAGCTAATGACAAATAACAGTACGTATTCTATTAAGAATCTACCTTTGAAGGTTTAGTTATACATAGCTAGTACAGATGTACGGAAAACACAGTTCATGGAGAATGGGTGCGAAAAGGTTCCCTTAGAATTCTGGCCAATAGTACAAAAAAAAACTAAATGATCATTTTCATGAAGTTCTATGTCACAGACATTGACTGGGTGATTACCGATTGTTTAATGTTGAGGAATGCGTTTGTATAAAACAACTACCGCTTTTGATATTTGTCTTCGAATTGTATTTAATAACAATGACAAATGTGTTCTTTTTAATATTCTTGAAAAAGAATATTTTATTGAACATTCAAGGATCAACAGCGTTGTTGTATGTATATTTGAAATCATTATAACAGAGGACTTTACAATCAAATCTTAACGACATTGTAACTTCAGATGCACATTTATGCAATTTTTCAAATATTTGCGATATATGATTCCGTTGTGAGTTTAAATTTACATATTTACAACTTATGACATAGATTGTAATAAGATTGTACATTTGCATTATATGTAACCTTTCTACAATTTTTCACAACTTCTGCTGGATCTATATATGATTACGATCTGATCTGAGAATATATATATAATTTAATTTGTACATTCTTATACGATTGCTGGTTTGCTGGGTTTGCAGCATTGCCACCCACTTCGTGCTGCTGTGTCCGCTCCGCTGCATCGAATGTCGAACCGCTCTCTGTGGAATCCCGATTTGTGAGCTGATATGGGTGTAAATGTAATGTGCACTCATAACAATTAATGAAGGGGCGGAGCTAATGGAATTACTTCATTAGATATAATAAAGCTGCTTTTCGGTGCGCGCGAGCCATTTCGATCGGGATTCCACAGACAACGGACCGTTCGGAGAATGACAAATTCTAAGAATCCAATAAAACTCTCGCAATATTCTGAATTTGGTTAAGGGATGTTGTTTATCTAAGATGCGTATTGTTGCGAGGAATGACAACAGAAATTTGACTCAAGACGAAGTTTCTTCATATTACAAAACATTATCTTTCGGCATCTGTCTGTCCGAGCGACGTTCACCGATGGGTGGTTGCTGTAGATAGTTTCCACTGAGGTGGCGTCTTCATTGATTTTATACAAAAGAAGGTTGATCCGACTATCCGAAATAAACTTTCTTCAAAGTGCAAAACTCAATCGTAAATAGCGAATTTGATAGCGCGTCGGAGGGAGATGATGTAGTGAATTTTAATGGATGGAATCACTAACAGCAACCAAACTAACTACCAAACTATCACGCCAAACCCGATGCCACCGAAACAGTCCATTTTCGCAATTAACTCTGTCTTTTCATAAAATTTTGGTCCTGAGAAGAACCAATTTTCTTTCCCCAATGTTCCTTTCCACCTAACTGACACCACAGTTTGTAATAAATTTTCAGCATCGGCACTGGCGATGCGGGATCGCCACAGTGCTATTTTTATGGTCAACCTTTTCTTCATATGAAATTCTAATTCGTTGAGGTTGAATGATCTGCAGCAACACATCGAGCACCACCACCAATGCGGTGGATTTTCTTTGAAAATGTTATTAGCGTCTCCATGATGCTGTGTCCGCTCCGCTGCGATCGCTTTGATGCGTCTGCTCTGCGTGAAACCTTTTTCAAACTGAGGATTAGATCCAAACCCGCAAGTGATTGATTTTTGATGTCTGTGCTAGTGATGCATGTACGTGATTGGTTGGTTGACCTATTTCTAAATTGTTTATCAATTATCGATAATAAATAGTTAAAAACCAGTATTTCCAAATAAATACAAAGAAGCGTTGACTCATCCTTGATCGAATGGTCCAAAAAAATTGAAAATCCATCGAGAAGAGGCTTAGATATTAAAGTTTAAAGTCTATCATATTTTCGTGACGGTCCCCGATTTTCGCAATCGTAAAGTGTACCCCAATATAGAAAACACAGACGTAGTCCTACGTCAAAACAATCAAACAAAATTAAAATATTCTAGCTAAATTTTACTATTTTGGTCGAGCATGGGACAGCCGCCTGACACCCGAGTTGTAAAATATGTTCCATGCGTGCCCCCCCCCCCCCCACATAAAATAATAACGTGTGCACGGTGTGCCTGTGACGGTTATTAACGAAAAAAATGTCCATCCATTCTGAACTCGCCTTTCGAAAGATATAATATCCAGGCGTCTGCTATGAAAATTTCAAAATATTTCATCTAGGGAATCGAAAGTTATAGCAGTTACAAATTTAATGATTTTTGCGTTCGATATTTCACTAATATGCAACCATATATACCGTGAATTTCCTCCTGATTTCATCCAAATAAATTATCATCAAATATGCAATTTGCAACCTCAACCAACTATAACCTAAAACCTATTCTTTGAATAACAGAAAACAAATAAATAACATAGGATGTTAGAGATAATATTGTTCTAATATCAATGACAAAATAGACAATACAACCACAATACAGTACTCAAATTACAGAATTATTGCACTTCAATCTCCTAATCATACCAAAGTGTGAATATTGTCTATGACAGACAAGTAACTACACTCTGTATGATGATTCTGCTTTTATTAAATATGATAATAGTTGGTAACATAGAATACCGCACTGAAACAATTTCCAAATATGTACGTATATGTAAAAGTAATACGATTTGGTGGAATAAAATGGAATTGTAGTAAACTCGTCTCATGACAGTGAAATATTTCTTAAATAGTTTCAGTCTTTTAAAATCTCTCATTTTCTTACCTGGCTTTATGGAAATGCGATGGTTTTTCTCTTCTAGTTCGGATACTAGTATTCCCTATGTCAGTTAATTTATGTAGTAAATGCATTAATTTATGAAGTAAATGCATCGTAGTTCAACAAGTCAGTTAAATTGTTGAGACGTTCCGAAGTGGGGCATATATGCTTTTTCCGTCTACCGTTCTCGGAAAAGGCGGTTTTCCTCGTGTGATCTAGTTTTTCTCATTTATTTTCCAAATGGAGCTCGTTTTTGTACCACTGCTTGAATCGAACTGGATGATGGTTGTATAACTGACAACAAATGATGCACATTGTTGTTTAAATGTTGGTTACTAGTCTTACTAACTACCCAGTAGCCATGAAAGACAAAATTGTTTCAGTGCGGTATTCTATGTTACCAACTATTATCATATTTAATAAAAGCAGAATCATCATACAGAGTGTAGTTACTTGTCTGTCATAGACAATATTCACACTTTGGTATGATTAGGAGATTGAAGTGCAATAATTCTGTAATTTGAATACTGTATTGTGGTTGTATTGTCTATTTTGTCATTGATATTAGAACAATATTATCTCTAACATCCTATGTTATTTATTTGTTTTCTGTTATTCAAAGAATAGGTTTTAGGTTATAGTTGGTTGAGGTTGCGAATTTCATATTTGATGATAATTTATTTGGATGTAATCAGGAGGAAATTCACGGTATACATGGTTGCATATTAGTGGAATATCGAACGCAAAAATCATTAAATTTGTAACTGCTATAACTTTCGATTCCCTAGATGAAATATTTTGAAATTTTCATAGCAGACGCCTGGATATTATATCTTTCGAAAGGCGAGTTCAGAATGGATGGACATTTTTTTTCGTTAATAACCGCCACAGGCACACCGTGTTGTGCTAATCACTAATGATACTAAAAGATTTAAATGGAATTAGGTATTGTTCCCGCTTATCATTTTAGAACCGCCAGGGGGAACTTGGCCGTTACCCACTGCACTTTTCTTTCCCTTTCCACAAACAATTACCATCATTTGTGATATTTCAACGGAATCTTATTGGGAATTCGGAAAAGGCAGACAATCAATGCAGTTAGATCGCCAGGTAATACGTGCACATCGTAGCACTGGTGATGCATCACAATCGTATATATACAGGAGTATATGCACTATATGATGACATTGACCGGAAGATTAGATAAGCATTTCCCCCCATGTTTAAAAAATCCTCAAAATTGTCTGAATTTAGTATAGTTTTTGGTCAAAAAAATCTTAGGGGGGGGGAGATATTACTGTTTTTAAATATTTGTATCAGATTTCGGAATAATTATACACCGCAATTAGCACAAATAAGTTTTGAGCGACAGAAAATTCGTATTATATACTAAAATTTAGACGATTATTTCGAAGAAAATACTAATGTTTCTGTTAGATTATTAGATTTAATAGATTTCAAGTCGAGTACTCGATTGATTTAATTCGTTCTTCAATTCGATACTTACTTGGTAGTATCAAGTAAAGTATCGATTCCAGAAGTACATTGAGTGTACCTATGTGGTATTGATCGGTGTTGCACTACCGCAATCATAATTTTTCGAAGAACGAAAAAAAAAGACAACACACACCACCGGTGGTAAATTATTCAGAAAGCTCTTCCCTTCGACCAATTTTTCTTGCACTTCAAAAAAAGCGCATTGATAAAAATTCAAACGACCTAAAGATTAGAATTCTGAATTAATTTTTGCATTAAAGGCTATACTTCACTTTGGTAGCAGCTGTTTCATACACTTATATTTAATGACGGAAATTTAAATTGGTAGCAACCCTTTCCTTCTCTGCTTTATTAGCATTCAAAATTATATTGACGCTTTGCAACACATCGGCGATATTTGCGTTAAGCACGCCTACACCCCTGTTTAATGTTTCTTAAGTAGAGTAGGTAATAACTGTCGTCTGGTCTGGATTACCAGCAAGACATTTTCTGCTTCGCACTCAAAAACCACCCTCACCAAAACCAGCTGTGTCATGACGTTCATGCAGATTTATTGCTTTATTTAGTCCAAGGAGTTTTGGTAATTTTTCTGCCAGTGAATCCGTCTGACCCATCACCCATATTCATATTCTTCTTTTATTGTGTTGTAGCTGTACCATGCTATTGAAACTTGGCTTGCCTTTCACTAACGAGCGTTTTTACACACATTTTTAGTGTAGTATTAAGTAAATTTTATGTTTTGTGTGGCCTAAGATATTTAACCATCTGGAAAAATCTTAGATTGGATCGTGAATCCACATCTCGCTGTCACTGGATGACAATCCAACGCCTTTTCCTCGGTTAGCTGTAGATGGTCTTATCAACGAAAATTTCACACTCACCCCATCTTATGTTTCCTCAGTCCAGATTCTTAGCTATGCGGTGCCATTATAGCAGTAGATTGGAGATAAACGCTCGAAATCCTTCTTCACTCGAAAAATGCTCCCATAAATCAAATCGTGACTGTCTTTACTGGCAGCGACTATCTTCTTGGAAGGTGTCACCACCTTGGCCCTGGCAATTTGACAAAGGATATCGTGTGCGTACGTGCAACTAATTCGCAAAAGCTTGGTGTAAAGCTTCGACGACTTTGTACATGGCTCAGAGTGGTGTATGTTTTTCTAGAACGTGATAGGGAAAACACCCATGCATGATGTTCGGTTCGCGCTTAAATTTGGGCAAACGGATGAATGTTCACACCTTCGGATCGATCCCATAGATTCGTACTTGTGGGCTGCAGGCTAAAACATTTAAAGTAAAAATATATAATTTTCGTATATTTTCGTCATCACTGGTGTCCAGTTTTCTACTGCGATCACCATCTGTTTATTGTGCGCTGCTTTTGCTGGTCATGCAGACCGCAGCACACAATAAAGTGTCGTCGGGTGGCCCTCTTTGTTGTCGTTAATGGTGGCGGGACAAGTCTCTCGATAAAGCTCTAATTGTTTTTGCGGGTGTTCATCATAAATCTTCTTACTCTTTTGAACTACTTTTATAAATAAAAATGGTCATGTGGTAAGAAAGGAAAAATCACAAAGGATTTGACTTTAAGGTATGCGTGTGAAAGGGTCAATAAACCGAATACGTAGGTCAGGACAGAAGTTACAATATGAAAAAAAAAACTGGGTGCTTTCAATAGTGCTGTCCAATGAGAGCTTGAAGTAGCTCGAAGTTTCTCCCTGTCCTGCTCATGCCCATTTGTTGACAAAAAAGAACGAGCAGGACGGGAACAACTCCGAGCTAATTCGAGCTGCTCATTGGACAGCACTAATGTATACTAATAGATACTGATGATATTTAAAAGCACATGAATAAAATTTCCAAATCATTAAGCAAGTATTGCATACAAAGCATTTAGAATTGTTGAGATTTTAAACAACAGTTGTATAAAAACCTAACAGTTTAAAATAAGAACCTATTAGTTTTGTAAATGCCAAGATTCTCTACAGATTTCGTAAGGCTCTTGTACAGAGAAGTTTTGTACCCGCTGGCTGGAAAAGCATTTAAATGCTTTTGAATGTTTTTAGTCTTATTTTGACATTGAATGCTGTTCAATTATCAAATAATTAAAAACTTATTCCAAGCTGCAAACGTTTATTGTTGGGGACGGGAATTGGGATATTTCCCGAATGAAGCTTCTCCCTGTTGAGTTTAGTTGTATTTTATTTCTGAGTTATCTTGTATTTTATTTCTGCAGTCAATAAAATTTCTGAATTGTCTACTCGTGCCGTGGCCACTTCCCTAACCATGTCACTATTTGCTCATTTCAGAACGCCAAAAGCATCTCACCCTCAATGTGAAAGCCGACGGGTTTCCCGCAGCGGTTCCGTGCCAAATTTATCCGTCGACAAGTTGCCCGTCCCGCCGGTGTCCGGTTCTCCGGCTGGCGAACGTTCGACTGTAAAGCACCATCGCGGAGCACGTGTCAGCAGCATGGTCCAACGGTCTACGCGCGAAACGAACAGCAGTCTGCTGCATCCGGCCGCGCTCCATTACCATCGACATGCACTCTCAGTCGACGAACCGGAACCATTCCCAAAGTAAATCCAATCAAACAAGCGCACTGCAAATTGTAAGGTTTTCACATTTTCCTATCTTTTCATCTGGGTCGATTCCCATGCGTTGCAGAAATCTGAACCAAACCGGATCACACGGTTCGATGCATTATGGACACCCGACCGACATGCCGATGGTGCACAAGATGCGTGACCGGACCAAGCGTTCCGACACGGCCCGGAAGCATGTTCTCTCGCGGCAGACAAAGATAGAGAAGGACGAACCGGTCTCTAGCCCCAAGCATAATCCGCTGGCGAGCAGTCGGCGCTCGTCGACTATTTCGAACGCTTCATCCAAGCTCAACAAGAACGCCAGCAGCAGACGTGCCTCAACTGTATCCAAAACACCCAGCGTCGACTCGAGGGGAGCAGCCTCGACAGTGGAGGTCAACAGCCCCGAGCGGTCTAATCTGGCAGTGACATTGCGAAAGACAAACAGTACGGCGCAGATGTCTACGCCCTCGGTGGAGAAGGAGTGCCGGTGAGTGAAGTTTGTATGCTTGAATTATAATTGGTTTAGAAAAAAATGCGGTTGCTTCCAGAAAACACAAATTTGGTATTCAAAATTATGCACGGGAAAAAGAGATCTCATGTAGCCAAATAATCCTTAAAATTAATTTAATATGTTTTTAGAGAAACATAACTAATGAACACTTTAATAAAGAATATAAAAAAACTAATGAACTGTATATGCATACATGAATATATGTCTTTTTTATGTATTTAGTTATTTTGACAAGCTCATGCGTATATAACACTTAACGAAGCCGAGACTATTTATGATATTTACAATCTACATATATCATTATTATCAACAAAGTTAGTAAAGGGAAAGGGACATGCAGTATGGTCCATAAAAATGCGAAAGTTTTTAGCTTATGTTTTTGTACATAGAAATAACCCCTATTATTCATATTTTTGTGTGTAAGTATCTTTTTTGGAAATTTCGCTAGATATCTCCTTTAGAATTTTTTTTTTCGTGGTTTCTTCCAGAAATTCTTAAAGAACTTGCTCGTGAACTTCCTTCAGGAGTTTTATCGGAAATTCCTTCAGAATTCCTTAAGGATGTTCCTTAAGGATGTTCCTTAAGGAGTTACTTCGGAAGTTTCTCCATAATAATCTTTGAAAATGCCTCAAATTCCTCAGGAAATTGATCCATAATTTTATTTGGTAATTTCTCCAGAAATTCTTCCGAGAAATCTTTACGAATTCCTTCGAAAATTCCTCCAGATGTTATTAATGAACTTGCCTCGTGCGAATTTAGTACAATTCTATTAAAATCCACCACGTTGTGTTCCTTTACATATATCGGTTCCAACTGTGATGCCGTCTTCAATGTCAAAAGAACCTTATTTTTATTTGCATCTCAGATTGCCTCAAAATTTTGTTCAGGAATCTTTCGGAAGTGCCTCAGAAAATTTCTTCACAAATTTCTCCACAAATTTCTTCAGAAATTTATACATTTTTTTTTTCAAAAAATCCTAAAGGCAATGAACTTCTCTGAGGAATTGCCAAGAAACTTCCTCCGAAAATTCTTTCAGAATTTCCTCTAGAAATTGCCTCGGAAATATCTTCGAATATTCTTCAAGGAATTCTTTCGAGAATTCTTTTAGAAATTGCTAGAGAAATACCTCCTAGAATTTCTTAGGAATCTTATCCAACGACTCCTTCCTAAAGTTTTCCAGGAATTTGTTTTAAAATTCTTTTGGATAATAATCCTGACATTTCTTCGGAAATTTCTTCAATAACCTCATCAGAAATATCTCCAGATGATGCCTATTTTTTCCTCAGGATTTACCAGGGAAATTCCTCTAGGAATTCTTTCAGCAGTTTCTCAAGGAGTTACTTCTTAAATTCATCTATAAATTCTTTTTGCAACGTTCCAAGGAAGTCTTTTAAAAATTATTTCAGAAATTTATTTTTGATTATCTCCAAGTATTCTTTCGGAAATTCCTTCATAAATTTCCTCAGATATTCCTTATTGACATTCTTCAGGGATTGCCTTTAAAATTAATTCAAGATTCCTTTCGTCGGATATTTCTCCAAACATTCCTTCGCAATTTCTAACAGGAATTTTTTTGGAAAATATTCTAGATGGTGCCTATGAACTTCCCCCAGGAATCGCCTTGGAAATTCCTTTAAGAAGAAGTTCCTTTAAGATTTTTAAGATTTTTTTTGAAAATTCGTCATGGAATTTCTTCGGGAGCTGCATCGAAATTCTTTGAGAAATTCTTTCGGAAATTCCTACGTTACCCAAGAATACCTTTGCAGATTTCTTTGGACATTCCCCTAGGCGTTTCTTTACAAATTACTTCGAAAATTCCTTCCAAAAATTTCTCCAGACATTGCTCATGAACTTCTCATAAGAATTACTTCATAAACTTCTCCAAGAAGCCAAGAAGTAACTTCGGAATTCCCTCCAGGAACTCCTTCAGGAATTCTTTCAAAAATTTTATCGAAAATTTTTCCAGATGTCCACATAAACTTGCCTCAAGAATTGCTTCAAAAACTCTTCCAGGAGTTCTTTCGGAAGTTATTGAAGGAATTACTTAAGAAATGATTCATTTGGAAATTCCTCCAGAAACAAATGTTTTCCGGAACTTCCTTTAGAAATTTCGTGGGAAATTACTCTTTGGACAATTCCTCCTAGAATTTCATGGAAAATTCTTCCATGGATTTCAACTAAAATTCTTCCAGGAATTTCTTTGCAAATTCCTCCAGGTATTGCTTTGGACATTACTCCAGGAAATCCTACGGAAATTATTCAAGAATCTCGTAGATTTTTTAGAAATTCCTTCCAGGGTTTCTTCAAAAATTTCTAGCGATTTTTGTTTAAATTCCCGCCTTATATTTTTTCAAATAAATTCTTTAAATATTATTAATTTATTTATTAGTACACCATCTTCGAGCATGTCGCATAGATTGCTTCCACAGATAGCTAAATTATTCTAATTCTCTAATCCTAGCACTAAGCACATTTTAGAACAGAATAAAATCGAACTTGTTACAAAGATCGTTAAAAGAACGCAAACACAAATCAAAACAATTATTGTAGCCAAAGTTTGTTCTGTGAAAAGGGCTCCAATTGCTCGGGACAATCCAGATTCCCTGTCAGGAGGTCGAAGATAAACAATCTCTGCATTTTGAGGCGCCTGGTGGAAAGCGTTTCCAAGTCGATCAGCTTGCAACGACTTGGATAGCTCGGGAGGTTAAATGGATCGTTCCAAGGTAGCTGTCTTAAAGCAAACCTAATGAAAGTTTTCTGAATTCTTTCGAGTGCCAGCGTATGGACCAGGTAACATGGAGACCAAACTGATGAAGCGTATTCTAAAATGCTCCGTACCAATGAGCAGAACAGTGTTTTTATACAGTAAACATCGCTGAAGCCGGCAGCATGACGACGGATAAATCCCAGCACAGTGTATGCCTTAGATGTTATGATGCTGATGTGTTCGTTAAATCTCAACTTCGCATCGATGGTTACTCCTAGGTCACAAATAGAGCTGGCGCGTTCCAAGTCGTCCGGTCCAATTGAATAATGTTGCAGGATAGCGTTGGCGGAACGTGTGAAAGTTATGACCTTGCATTTTGTACTGTTTACGCGCATGCCGTTGTCGCCACACCAAACAAGCAAACGATTAATGTCGTCCTGAATAACAGCACAATCAGCACGAGATGCAATTACGCGGAAAAACTTCAGGTCGTCAGCATATGAAATCTTGCTTGATGAAATCACTAAACCGAGGTCGTTAACGTTGATGACAAATATTAGAGGACCGAGGACGCTGCCTTGAGGTACTCCAGATGTCAATGAAAATATATTGGAGCGCTTGCAGTTCACCGTCACAAGAGCCTTGCGACCAGATAGGTAAGAGTGCAGCCATTCTGTGATCCACGCTGGAAATCCTATGTGATTCAGTTTGTCGATAATAATATCATGGGGTACAGTGTCGAAAGCTTTTGCAAAATCGACATGTATGAATCAACTTGTCGCTTGGCTTCAAGCTCTCGAGGTACGGTTGACACGTAACACATCAAATTTGTTGTTGTTGAGCGGTTTTTCATAAATCCATGCTGGAAGCTCGAGATAATCTGTGCAGCGGCTCTATTGCCTAAACAGCAGAGGATGAATATTCCCCGATAGCTGGTGACGCAATTTCGGCTTCCAGATTTATAGAACGGTATTATGGACGCGGTTTTTCAAGCAAATGAATACACTCTGTCTTGGAGTGAGCGGTTGAACACTGCTCCTGGATCTTTAGATGTGTCAAGATCACCCAGAGCTGTTCGAATCTCATCAGGAGAAAACTGAAAGCATGGCAAGCTGATGTTGTAGGAAAGTATTTGACCAAAACAATTCTGGCGACGGACAGAAGATAATCTACGGAAAACACTTTTGAAGTAGGCATCAAAAAGGTTAGCTGCTTCATTGCTTGTTCTTGAAGTAGTTCCATTAAATTTCACCAAACTGGGGATACCGTTGTCATTCTTCCTCTTTTTGATGTAGTTCCAGAAACGGGAAGGATTCTCTTTCACAGAAGCTTGAACGTTGTGCACATAGTTTTCGTGGGCAGCAGAAAGAATTGCTTTATATTCCAGCTCGAAATCACGAAGTCTGTCCCTGTCAGAAACGTTCTTTGCTACGAAGTATCGACTACGCAGCTTGCGGAGATTGTTGCGAAGGTTACGTAGCTCAGGAGCCCACCAAGGTTGATTAACATCAGACTTTGAGGCACGCTTCTTACGAGGAACGTGTGTGTTGATAACTTCAAAGAGAAGTTCGTAGAGGGCCGATAGCATTCCGTCCACTGTATCAGACCGCAGAGATGACGTCCAATCGATGTCGTCAAAAGTAGAATTAATCAGATCGAAGTTGCATGCCGAGTTGTCATATATAAAACAGTCTACGTCAACAAGTAATGCTGGCATGACATTCTCGTCAAGAAGTACGATGATTGGTTTATGGTGGATATCAATAGGCAGCAGCGGAGATGTTGGCTCAATTATATCAACGATCTCAGGGAGAGTTGTGAATATCAGATCGAGAAGTCTTCCATTTATGTTTACAACATGGTTAATTTGCCTCAGGCCATTGGTAAACATTGCTTCCGTGAAGTTCAGCTCAGTGTCAGTGGAAACGTTGGAAGGGACGTACCCGTTGATATCAACATCGAAATTCCAGCGCAAAGATGGAAGGTTATAGTCACCAATAGATAGAACTATATCAGACTCAGAGGAATTGTCTGCTATGGAACGTACAGCATTTGCATGAGCAACGTATAACTGCATACTAGAGTTTGGCGGAAGATACACAGCAATAACGAAAAGCGAACGAGGCTTCGACTTAATGTGGACTGCGATTTGTTCCAGTTCAACCGAATTAGCTAACGATACACATTCACTTTTCAGTGAATTTCTGACTGCGACTAAAACGCCACCACCTCGTGAATGATGACTAGTTAAATCGTTGCGATCACAACGGAAAAAAATGTAATCGGAAGAAATTTCGGTACTTTTGATATCTGATCGTAGCTACGTTTCCGTGAAAACGAGCACGTCACAGTCACAGCTGGATAACGCCAAACGAAGCTGACTGATTTTTGAGCGCAACCCTCTCACGCTCTGGTAGTAAACAGATATCATGTGGTTTGAGGAATGCCGAGCGCTGGTAGGCGTAACTGGCAGAGGCGGTGAATCGTGGTTTGGTGGCCTGCTGGCTGAGACGATATACGGAGCGGCCTGAAGTTCACCAATCACACTGCGGCTGGAATCACGTGAGATGTCAGGCAGTGAGCCTATCCTACTAGGAGTGTACTTGCCTGAAGATGGTTGCCGGAAGACCCTCTCTCCTGATTCATACACAGGACGGCTGATGAGCGTAGACTGGAATGGCTCGACTGTGATGAACGGATAAGGGTCTTCCTCACGGCCAGCGGCAAGTGTGCGTCCCGGTGTCCGATTGCGGGCTCCAAATCCAAATGGGTCCAAATTATCCTTATAAAATCCCCATAAGAGTATTTTTTTAAATTCTTCCATGAATTCCATCGAGAATTTCTCCAGGAATTTTTCGGAAAACTCTTTTATATAAATATAACCATTCCAAATTTCACCGAGTTTGGCTTACCACACGTTAACTACGGTAATTCAACCACTTTAGTATTGATATGTGGCATGTTTCAAGCCTCATTCAAGTGTCAACGGGTTAAAATGTTTCATATTTGCGATATTTGTCCTTGAATCATCTCATATACATGCAAAAGTGCAATGGTTGATACGTCAACTAATATAATAATATATACGTCAACTAATATAGTAATATCCAGAGGAATTCGTGAAGGCATTTTCTGAGAAATTCCTCAAAGAGTTTTCGAAGAAATATCATAAGGAATTTTCAAATTAATTTGTTTAGGACTTTCCATAGCAATTCCTTGAAGATCTACCGAAGGAAAAAAATTGGGAGAATTTCTGAGGCAATTCTTGAGGAAAGTTCATAAAAAAACATCTGGAGGAATTTCCGAAGGAATTCGTAATAAAATTTTCGCAGGATTTTTGGAAGGAATTTCCGATGGATTTTTTGGAGAAATTCTCAAATAAATTTCTGGAACAATTTCCGAAGGAATTCGAGGAGGAATTTCCAAAGATTTTTTTTAGAGGAGCATCCGAAGTAACTCCTTTGGCAACTTCCTAAAGAAATTCTGAAGGAATTTTTTAGGAAATCCCTGAAAGAAGTTCATAAGCAACATCTGGAGCAAGTTCTATAAGAATTTCTGGAAGAAGTCACGTCGAATATTGAAAACATAATTGTAGCTTGAGCTTGAGCTTGATTGACTGCCCGTAGTTGCGACTCCATTATGACCAGATCAGCTGTACTTTGACAGAGAACCAACAGATGCTTGCTTGGGACTAGCACTCATCTTCAATGTACAAGTACACCCGATTCTTTTTTACACGGGGGATGCGTGTAAAAAAAGTTTTCAGTTCAAAATTTGAAAGTCCGTGTAAAAAAAGTTTTATGATTTCTGCAAAATGGAGCAACTTTGCAAAAATTTTGTATGGGATTTTTTTACACGGCCATGTAAAAAAATCGGGGGAATCAATCAAATCATTCATTCTTTCAGAATAATTGTCAAGTCAAGACATTGTTCTTATGGATTGATCATTTCTCCCGCAAATAACCAGTTTATATTAGAAGTATTCGCGAAGACGTCTTTTTTTTACTGACGAGATATGATGGCAGACGGAAGTTTTTTTTAAAAAGAATTTTCATGGATTCCTGGATGAATTTCTGAGGCAATCCCTGAAGTAAGTAAATGAATTTTCTAAGGAATTTCAGGAGGAAATTCCGAAAGAATTCCTGGAGGTATTCCAAAAGGATTTTTTAAAAGAAATTTTTAAAGAAGTTCCTGGAGAAGTTTCAAAAGGATTAAGAAGTAACTCCTTGAGGAACTGCTGAAGGAATCCTGTTCAGTTCATTCCCAACCGAACTGAAAGTCTAGCCGCAGCGTCTGATGAAGAAGACCAAATTTGCATCACACGAGGCTCCGCCCATCAAAATTGTCCACATCGAGAGCCCACCCGTTCCAGCGTCACCGGCAACTTTTCGTATACATATACGGAGGCACGACAACAAGCTGGCGTTCAGTTTTCATTCGACCACGGGAGCGACAGCAGGACGAGCAGCAAGCGAACATCGAAGCATCGAGACCAACGGAGTGAGCCGAGCGCGAGCGAGACGGCTTGATCGCAAGCTGGCTGTCGACCGGGTACTAACGAAGCCGCGACGAGCCGAGTAGCAACAAGAAGAAGAAGAAGAAGAAACTGCCTTATGGCAGTAAAGTGTTGAAGTATGGAGAAGAAAATGAATATAGTTGTTTAAGTTGAGTTCCCGTGTTTGCTTCCACCCACTGCCCTTCCAGTCCCACCAACAGAGTTAATTGAAATTATTAGCCTTTATCAAGGCTAAGAGTTAATGAAAAATAGTTTTCGGTTGCTGCTAGCCAGGGCGCTAGTCCAGCTCAACCCACCCCCGTGGCTTCATGAGGCGAAGCCATCCCGGGAAGGAACGCAAGGGTCCTGCTCCCACTCGCTCGGTTCCCGAGAGGAACGCGAGCACCCACCGAGGCACACCAGCGCAGTACAGTCCGCTGCCATCCTCAACATAGGAATTGGTCCGTTCGAGCCGGATCCTCAAATCGCTTTGGGGATTCGGAGTGTTATCGTCATCGATTTTTGGGTGGATTGCTACGTGTGGTGGAAGCAAAACACGGAGACGAACAGTGAGTGAAATAAAAAAAAGACTGAAGACTATAAGTGATAAAAGTGAATCAAAAACTCGAACAATAAGTGAAGTGAAAATGACAAAGAGAACGCCAATGAAGAAGCCCGACATGGGTAGTGAAGAAGTAGATCCGGATGCTGGCACGCTGATCCAAATGCGTGGCACGGCACAAGGCAACATCACGCGCATCAGGAACATCTTGCTTCAAGCCGAAGCTGACCAGACTGAGATCCCGTCAGCTCAAGTGAAAGTGTACATTCGGAAGGTGGAAAGCAGCTACAACGAGTACCATCAGTTCCACCAGCAAGTAGTGGCGTGTCTTCCGTCAGGTAAGCAGGAAGAGCAGAATGCGAAGTTCTCGCACTTCGAAACGTTGCACGAGGAAGTGTCAATCATGCTCGAAACCCTTCTCGAGCGGTTGGTTGCACCGACAGCGATGATGCCAGCACAACCTGCAGTGAATCAGCAACCAGTGATCATCCAGCAATCCCTTCCTCGTACCATTCCCACCTTCGATGGAAGGTACGAGAACTGGGAACGATTCAAGATCATGTTCCGCGATGCAGTCGATCGAACAAACGAAGCTCCACGGATCAAGTTGTATCACCTTGAGAAGGCTCTCGTCGGGGATGCTGCTGGAATCATCGACGTAAAAACGATCAGCGATGGAAACTACGCCCACGCCTGGGAGTTACTGGAAGAAAGGTTTGAGGACAAGCGAAGAATGATCGACATCCACATCGCTGGTTTGCTTGGATCGAAGAAACTTTCCAAGGAGGATTTCGGTGAGTTGAGAACTTTGGTCGAATCCATCAATAGCCATGTGGAAAACCTGAAGTTTCTTGGCCAAGAGCTAACTGGTGTCTCCGAACTCATCATCGTCCACCTGATCTCTCGTGCTCTGGATCCGACAACCAAGAAACAGTGGGAGTCGACTATCAAGCGGGGAGAACTGCCAAGCTATGAGGATACTATCCAGTACTTGAAAGACCACGTTTCAGTACTGGAGAGGTGTCACAGCACAACCGACGAAGCCAAGACCCAGCAAGCAACAGGTAAACCAGCGAGGAAGCAAGCATATCCCAAAGCCAACGCAGCGACAACTTCTCCAGCATCAGATCCTAGATGTACCATGTGTGATGGAGACCATGCTACATACAAGTGCTCAGTGTTCAACGGTTACAGTGTAAGTGAAAGATTGTCGCGAGTCAAAGAGAAAAATGCCTGCTACAATTGTTTGCGCAATGGCCACGGTGTGAAGAATTGCCCATCGAAGAAAGCCTGTTCGAGATGCAACAAGAGGCACCACACGCTTCTCCACCTGGAAAAGCCGGCAGAACAACCCAACAGAACGAACTTGAACGCAGCAACCAGTGTTCCAGGACCCAGCAACAATGCTCCGGGGAACGGAAGTTTCGACCATCAGCCGTTGGTAACAGCAGCACATTCCAGCAATCCAACGAATCCAGCAAGTCAGGTGGTGTTGCTCACTGCCCTTGTCAACGTCATGGACCATCAAGAGCGGCCTCGTGTGTGCAAAGCCCTGCTAGACTGCGGATCCCAGGTGAGTTTTATCTCTCAATCATTAGCCGCTACTCTTGGTATTAGTGTGGAAGAAGTAAGCATTCCGATAACAGGCATAGGCAGTGTACGGTCGACAATTAGACAAAAATGTACCATAAACGTCCATTCTAGATCAAATGATTTTTCCTTCACGCTGAATTGTTTGGTCTCTCCCAAGATTACTGGACACGTTCCGTCGGTCAAGATAAATTTGGAGAATTGGGAAATTCCTCATGGTCTAAAACTGGCTGATCCATCCTTCCATGAGCCTAGCCAAGTTGATTTGCTCATTGGAATGGATTGGTTTTACGAAATTTTGAAACCAGGGTGTTTGAAATTGAACGACAACCTTCCTAGTCTTCATGATTCCAAATTAGGTTGGTTAGTTGGGGGGAGCTATTAGAGAGTTCAATGTCCAATCTTGCACTACATTCCTGTGCTGTTCGTGTTGATCCAGTGGAAGAGCTGATGCAGAAGTTTTGGGAGGTAGAAAGTGTGTCAACAGAGGATGTTGTTTCCAGCGAGGAAGAGCAGTGTGAAGCACAGTTTGCTACAACCTATCGTAGAGACAACACTGGTCGTTTCATCGTTCAACTCCCATTGAAGGATGTCGCTTCGCAGCTGTCGGATTCCCGCACCATGGCTTTGCGAAGGTTCTACATGCTCGAGTCGAAACTGCAACGCCATCCGGATTTGAAAGCCCAGTATGATGACTTCATGGACGAGTACGAAAGCCTCGAACACTGTCGAGAAGTTATGGAACGTGATGACCCCCCTGGACTGTTGAAATGGTACCTGCCTCACCACGCCGTTCTACGCCCTTCTAATACAACAACCAAATGCCGCGTTGTTTTCGACGCTTCCGCAAAGGTTTCTGGTCTGTCACTCAATGATGTCTTGATGATAGGCCCCACTGTGCAAAGTGATCTTTTGTCCATCATCCTACGTTTTCGAAAGTACCGCTACGTCATGAGTGCAGATGTGTCCAAGATGTATCGTCAGATTTCGGTAGATCGTGATCACACTCCACTACAGCGGATTTTTTGGAGGAAGTCGCCCGACGATCCATTACGCGTTCTTGAGCTCTCAACTGTGACCTATGGCACCGCAGCAGCGCCCATCCTGGCTACTCGGGCTCTTCTGCAGCTTGCACGTGATGAACGAGAAAGGTTTCCGCTGGCTTCTTTGGTCGTCGAGGAGAACATCTACATTGATGACGCTCTTTTTGGTTCTGATGACTTTCACCAGGCGGGTGAAATTCGAGATCAACTGATAGCCCTATTAAAGGCTGGCGGTATGCACCTTCATAAGTGGTCATCCAATACCGGCCGATTACTGTCCCCTATTGCTAGCGACGATAGAGATAGGTGTGTTTCGTTCAGTAAAAGTGAGGTCAACGAAGTAATTAAGACGTTAGGATTGATGTGGAATCCTTCAACTGACGAGTTCTTGTTCTGCTTACCAGCTCCATCCCAGGTCAACCGACCCACTAAGCGTCAGGTACTATCCGAAATCGCCAAGATTTATGATCCTCTTGGCCTAATTTCTCCTATAGTCGTGTTGGCTAAAATAGTCATGCAAAAGCTGTGGATTAGTAAACTGAAATGGGATGATACATTAGATGGCAGCCTTCTGGAGGAATGGAGAAAATTTCTAGCAGCATTGCCATCGTCGGAGCAAATTCATATCCCACGGCAAGTGTTATTATCCAATGCCGTTAGCTACGAGCTGCATGGCTTCGCGGACGCCTCTCAACGAGCATATGGAGCTTGCGTGTATGTTCGGTCAATATGTTCTGATGGAACCGCATCACTTAGACTAGTTAGTGCTAAGTCAAAAATAGCACCCATTTCCCCTCTGACAATCCCAAGAAAAGAATTACTTGCTGCTCTTCTCCTATCAAGACTGGTTACCAAGGTAGAAGCAGCTTTGGAGATGAATTTTCCCTCCATTGTTCTATGGTCTGATAGCCAAGTTGTTTTGGCATGGTTGCGTAAACCTCTTTGTAATCTTCAAGTTTTCGTCCGCCATAGAATTGCAGAAATCACGTCCAACGATCGTTACAATTGGAAGTATGTTCGTACAGATCTTAATCCCACTGATACAGTCTCTCGAGGGCAGTCCGCCAACGACTTGATCGTTAACGACCAATGGTGGAATGGTCCATCCTATCTACGCATCATCGACTATCGAGAAGAACGGCCAAAATCGCTACAGGAATGTGAAATACCAGAGCTGAAAGCAGAAGTGGCCGCACTATCGGTGATGAAATACGACGAGTTCCCGCTATTAACTAAGTTCGCTTCATTTCGAAAGATACAGCGCATCGTAGCCTACATGCTTCGGTTCCTGTCAAACGCTAGAAGGAAGAAGGAAGATCGTTTGGTGTCCAGGTACCTCACCATTCCAGAGCTTCGAACCGCTTCAAACGTAATAGTCGGAGCAATCCAGCACCAGGAGTTCTCCAAGGAAATTGAGTGTGTGAGATCAAATGTTCCTAATCATCGTCTTAATAATTTGAAGCCGTTTTTGGAAGGAGATTTGCTGCGAGTTGGTGGTCGGCTGAGTCATTCTCAGCTCCCATTTGGAGTGAAGCATCAGTTAGTCCTCCCTAACAAGAGTCCCATTGTGCACCGTTTGATTGCAGAAGTTCATCGAGAAAACCACCACGCTGGTTGTACCAGTGTGCATTATCTTTTACGACAACAGTTTTGGTTGATCAACGCAAGATCAACGATTCGAAAGGTTCTGAGAAGCTGTATAACATGCTTCAGAACCAAACCCATCACTATCGATCAGCAGATGGGAGATTTACCACCAAGTCGGATTACTCCAGCACCAGTTTTTGAGAGGGTAGGACTTGACTTTGCAGGTCCAATTTTCGTCAAGCAATCGGTGCGACGAGCAGTTCCAGTTAAAGGGTACATCTGTGTTTTCCTGTGCATGGTGACGAAAGCCATTCATTTGGAAGCCGTCGAAGATTTGTCAACGGATTCGTTCATGGCCGCCCTTCAACGCTTCGTATCCAGGCGAGGATATCCAAAGCAGATGTTCAGTGACAATGGCACAAACTTCATCGGAGCGAGATCTGCGTTGAATGAGTTATATCAGCTGTTTCAGCAGGAGGCTACCCAGAAGAAGATTTTTGAATATTGTCAAGCGAAGCAGATCGAATGGAGGACAATACCCCCAAACGCCCCACACTTCGGGGGACTTTGGGAAGCCGGCGTGAAAAGTGTGAAAACAGTGCTGAAAAAGGTTTACCAGACAACCTCTTTAACGCTTTCCGGACTATCCACCCTATTGTGCCAGATAGAAGCAATCCTCAACTCGAGACCATTATATTCCCTATCTAACGACCCGACGGAACCAGAAGCTTTGACCCCTGGCCATTTCATCATTAATCGACCGTTATTAGCTATTCCGGAGCCATCTGTAGAGGGTGTTCCGACAAATCGATTATCCCACTGGCAGTACATCCAACAGCTTCGAGAACATTTCTGGAAGCGATGGTCGAGAGAATACCTCAACGAGCTACAAGTGCGCGGAAAGTGGACCAAACAGAAGAACAACGTAAAACCGGGTATGATTGTTGTGCTGAAAGATGACAATTTGCCCCGCAATGCTGGAAAATGGGAATAGTGGAGACAGTGCATCCTGGAACAGATAACCTGGTAAGAGTGGTAGACGTTAAAACTAAAACTGGTACATATAGACGACCCATACACAAACTTGCGCCTTTGCCTATAATAGATAATGAGCTTACTTCCACAAATTCCACATTTTGCCTGGGGGAGTATGTTCAGTTCATTCCCAACCGAACTGAAAGTCTAGCCGCAGCGTCTGATGAAGAAGACCAAATTTGCATCACACGAGGCTCCGCCCATCAAAATTGTCCACATCGAGAGCCCACCCGTTCCAGCGTCACCGGCAGCTTTTCGTATACATATACGGAGGCACGACAACAAGCTGGCGTTCAGTTTTCATTCGACCACGGGAGCGACAGCAGAAGCAGCAGCAAGCGAACATCGAAGCATCGAGAACAGCGCAGTGAGCCGAGCCCGAGCGAGACGGCTTGATCGCAAGCTGGCTGCCGACCGGGTACTAACGAAGCCGCGACGAGCCGAGTAGCAACAAGAAGAAGAAGAAGAAGCTGCCTTATGGCAGTAAAGTGTTGAAGTATGGAGAAGAAAATGAATATAGTTGTTTAAGTTGAGTTCCCGTGTTTGCTTCCACCCACTGCCCTTCCAGTCCCACCAACAGAGTTAATTGAAATTATTAGCCTTTATCAAGGCTAAGAGTTAATGAAAAATAGTTTTCGGTTGCTGCTAGCCAGGGCGCTAGTCCAGCTCAACCCACCCCGTGGCTTCATGAGGCGAAGCCATCCCAGGAAGGAACGCAAGGGTCCTGTTTCCCACTCGCTCGGTTCCCGAGAGGAACGCGAGCACCCACCGAGGCACACCAGCGCAGTACAGTCCGCTGCCATCCTCAACAAATCCCTAGAAGAATTTTCCTGGTAATTGCTGAGGAAAAAAAAAAGCATTATCTGAAGATACGTCTGATGAGGTTATTGAAGAAATTTCCGAAGAAATGCCAGGAGTATTGTCACACAGAATTTTAAATAAATTCCTAGAAGACTTTACGAAGGAGTCCTGAGTCTCCAAAGAAATTTTAGAAGGTATTTGTCAAGAATTTTCTTAAGGAATTTTCGAAAGAAATAGGAGTAATTCCTGGAGCAGCTTCATAGGAAATTCCTGAGAAAAGTTCATAATCAACATTTGGGAGAATTTTCAAATAAATTCCTGTAGGAATTTTTGAGAGAAAATAGATTTCCGAAGTAATTCGTGGAGAAGTTTTAAAAAAACTTTCAGACGAGCTTTCAGAGGCTCTTCCGAAAGGATTCCTGGAGAAATTTCTGAGGCAATCTACGAAGTAAGTCGAGATCGAGTCAAAAGTCCCAAACGAAAACAACAAGGACAGTAAACGTCAAGACTAGCAATCCCCCTAATTTCTTTGTAACAAGAAAGAGGCAAAGCAGTTCCTGCAGTGCCCGTATCCATTTAAAATATTTTAGTCCGCCTGCTTGGATACAAATTTCGACGTACATGTGCACTGTGTTTATGGACCGAGAGGAATGGAGAAGATTTAATCATTAATTTAGGTATAAGAGAGGGCAGTTTGAATGAATAGTACAATCAAACCTCCATAATTCGATATTGAAGGGACCATCGACTCATGGAAATATCGAGATGTGGAATAGATTTTTTTTGGAAAGCTGGTTGGAGGGACCATCGCAGTAATCCAGAAAATATTTTTCAGTATGAAATAATTTGCTTCCATGAGTCGATATCGAGTCATAGAACATCGGCTCATGGAGGTTTGACTGTAGTGATAATTAAACGTATCATAGAACAAAATGACTTTATCAATGACGCTTTTAATACAGTGCAATGAGCGTTTTACAGATATTATTTTTTTCAAATTCTGGGAATATCGTGAAAAAATATTTATGAAATTATTATTTAAAAGCACTGATTAATACACCTAGCGGTGTTGATGCCTTCCTCGTGCAAAAAATATACTTTAAAAATATAAATGAGTATTTTTAGCGTGTGTGGGCATAACAATAGTATTTTGGTCATAACTTCTGATTCCATAGTCCGATCTGGCCAATTTTCAATAGCAAACATCGGGACAGGATTCCCCGTCGAATGGAACCTGTTGCGAGGACAATGCTAAGTTCCAAAAAATGTGTCTACGAAATGTGTACACATACACAGATATCACCTCAGTTCGTCGAGCTGAGTCGATTGGTATTTAACATTATGGGTCTCCGGGCCTCCTATTAACAATTTGTTTTTGGAGTGATCATAAAGCCTTTCGGTACTACTTTGTTGTACGAGAAAGGCAAAAATATGTTCTTGCGCTGTGTGGCGTAGGAAAATAGGAGAAAGTATTATCACAGATTAAATCTAAAAACTTATCGGATTTCGGGACTGATTTGCAATTTGGGCGTAACTTATTTTGTACGCAAACATTGGAAGGCGAATTTCTGCTAAATCAAGCCATTTCAGAGAAAACCATGGTACGTATCTGCCAGAATAAGCTCTCCTCTGTCAGCTAAGGGAATAATTTTGGGAGAAAAATTCTTGCGTTCTACGGAATCCATACAAAATAAGTTACGCTCAAATCGCAAATCGGTCCCAATTTGTGAACTTTCTCTGGAATTCAACTACAGCCCTCTCATCCTGCCATTTTTAACAACAAAAAGTTCGAAGATGTAGGGGAGATATATTAAAACAAACAAATATTTGAATCGGGGTAATTTGAAATCATTACGACTTCCTGTTTTCAAATATTAGATCGAATTATTGTCAAATTATTCCAATCTAAACTGCTAAATGCAAACACCACACAGTCCTACCCGATAAACGTGACCCACAATGCTTTCATTCATTGTCAACCGGAACACGCTCTTATTCAAATAATTGATTTGTGTAAGCAACCGTACAAAATACCGTACTCCAGTATTCCATTTGGTTGGGTACGAGTCACTTTCCGTTTTGCAGCAGCTTGTACAATGTGTGCCAGTAATTTCGTATTCCATTATCCGAAAGCACACATTGCGTCCAGTTGCTGCATTTCAGAGTTCATCCTGTGGTAATAGCCGGTTCTTCGAAAAGCCATACATCCACACGCTGTGCTTCCTGGTGAAGGTGATCTCAAATTTTGTATTTTGGCGGAGCACATTTGAATTTGAAACGTTTATGCTGTATTTGATATAATATTATTTTCACTTCAGCTCATTTTTCCGAATTAAACTGTAGTATGGAAGCAACAGGCTACTAACCGGCTAAGATTATTCTTGACAGACATCGAATTGCACTTGACGTGTATTTTTCTTCTTCGAGAGCACCTAGTGGCTTTCAGGTTGAGATGGTCGAAAAATAACGAAGCTCTTCTTCATGCTAAAATTCTCCAATTGAGACAGGCCCTTGAACGTAGAAAGAAATTCAATTGGTAGGGGAATTGCTCTATTTTCAGAAACTGTTGAGCACCAAAATCATCATTTTTTTAGGAAACAGTACACTTGCTTCTCATTGTTTTGTTTTTGAACTTAGTGGTAAAGAACCGGATCAGTTACCCCTTGTGAATATTTTGCGGCATGCATGTTGTACAGTTTTTACGATGAATAAACGTGTTGTGAACTCCTGTCTCCGACTACAGCCCCTCACAAAGAAACTCCTGCATAAGTTTACCATTTTAATATTCATCAATTACACAGTGGAAATCTGTTGTCTAGAGAGCTACCACTCGTGGAAAAGAGGAAGAGAACTGGAAGTACGCTCGTGCCCTCTGGTAGCTACGAGATAGAGGCACTTGGCTTTTTCCAACAAGCTCTAGTAAAGTGTAGCTACCTTCTACACGTACATATTTGTGTATCTAGTTTTTAGAGGACAATGGAGCAAAATGCATTCCTTTTCTTCTCATAAGTTGAGTTCAGAGTATTATGTTTTCCATTTCATTCTTTTATTAGTTCTTTTCAATATATCATGACATTGAACAATACATTGAACACATAAAAAACAGTAAATTATTACAAAATTATTTCAATTATTGCGCATTATCACATTTTAGGTCATTCTACCCTATCTATCTTCGAGCAAAAAGCTACGGTCCGACCATTGTCTGTGGCAGAAAAATAGTGGGTGTCTGTGTCTGAAGTTAGCCAAAATGGTAATCCACTTTCTTGAGTGCTTACTCGAGAAAACGGAACAAGTCTATCCTGCTGCCCGGAGATGGCCGTATGAAGATATCATATGTCTTTCCTGTGGCGCTTGGGTGTTCCACTACGATTGTACCATTTGTGTGCAAATAAGGTCCTTTTTTTCACTTGCCCGAGCAATGCGTATGTTAAGGCCAAAATGTGCGGTCTGCAGTTACAGATGATTTATCGCTATGTTCATTGGAGTGGAAACTACTGGGGTAGATATATGTGACCTATCGTCTCTTTCGGTCGAGAATATTTGTGACTTTTATCGTTGATGAATAGCTTTTATGAGAATATATGCAGTCATGTACCAGCTAGCATTTGGTTATGGTCGTTTTATCCGATTAATCATGTTGGTTTTGTTCTAGATATATTCTGATTGAGTCCTCCATTATCGATATTCATTCATCAGAGCTCTGTGATATTTCGTAAGGTATTTTCCCTTGCACAATATTATGAAGTCAAATAAATATAAATTAATTAATCCGCTAGATTGGCTTTTCTCGGTGATATTAAAACTTCACAGCATTATTTTTCGTGACGCGTTTCGGTGTGAAGTTTCAATATCACCGAGAAAAGCCAATCTAGCGGGTTAATTAATTAGTAAACTCGCGGTGATTAGCACAATCAATCAAATAAATATTCTCTTGCGAGCGGCTTTTTCTTCACCAGATTTGCATCCAATAACTAAAACATCGCCCAATGTAGCTGCCAAAATTCTTTTCAAACGGCGTTGATCCATAATTTTTCAGGCTTGTCTATATTTTTCGAAGTAGCACCCGGTATCATTATATTTTCGTATAATATCGTTACCTAGGAGAAACTCATGGCCGAAAAATCGCCAACCAGCACCAGTTCTTCGTTGCGTTAATATGGATTTCCGGGGATTGATAGAGGGTCCAAAGATCTTACCAGTTGTAGTTGTGCCAATGAAGCTCTACCACGTGGAACAATGTTTTTTAAATTTTCCTATGGGTCTATGGTCCCTTTCTTATCAAAACAGGGAAGACTGACTGTATGTTTTTATATTTCAAATATTTCACAATCGATGTTGAGTTTATTTAGCGGACTAGCTCAATCGCATTGTTCTCCTTCTCATCTTGATTGATGCGCCATTGCATTGCAAACATCTTGCACTTTGCTGTAACTTATTGTGCTGAGCCAAATACCGAAAAGGGGCCACTGATGCACATAAATATAAGGTACGAATTATGTTTCTTGCTCTATATTCTTATGCTTTTCTTCCTTCCCTAATAGATAAACTCCGTATCGGAAATGTGCGAAACATTTTGAATGAGAAACGTCTAGTTTTGCTAACGACTATAATTCTTGAATATCGTCTACGGTAAAAAGGCTTTACATATTCATTTGCATGGAATTTCTATGTTTAATGGCACTGTTCGGAAATAAAACAAAGGCAGAGTCGTAGCATGGTCTCTGAGAGCCCTTGATGGAACTCTTATATGGCGCTCTACTTATTTTGAAGATAGATCAGTGATAAATGAAATGTGAAGCATTTTTTTCTCTCTCGCAAAGATAGCTTTTATATCCATAGCTCTCAAAGTTTTCAATAGAAAGTAATATATTTTGGCTTTACGGTATGCACGAAAGTATGATTCCGACATCTACACGCTAATCGCACGTTACGGCACTGTGCAGAAGAAAAATAATTCAGTCCCGAAAACGGAACTGAGCCAACCGGATCAACAGCTTGCCTGGGAAATTGTGCGTGTCATTTTTATTATGTACGTTGGAAGTGTAAATAATCTTTATCGATCCCACTTTATTTCTGGTTAGATTGTAGAAAGTCAGTCTAACGCATAAATAATATAGTATTAAAGCTAAGATGAGGTAATTATGTATGTAGGAATGAACATGTTAATTTAAAATTCAGATTCTGAATTTCCAGTGGAAACTTTTTGAAATATCCAGGTGGAATGCTTATGAATTTCTAGGCAAAAATCACATGAATTTAAAAAAAAGATAATTTAACTGAATTTTCAGTGCATTGTTTTTTAATGAACTCACAGAGAAATTTCTTTTGAACTTAGAAGGAATATTTTTTTTCAATTGCCATGAGAAATTCTTTATAATTCATCCGGCAAATTCATTCAATTTCTCATGAGAATTTCATTTGTATTCTTACAGAAAATTCATTGAAATTTCTACGGCAAATTATTTCGTGTTTCCATGGAACATTCATTCGCATTTTCTCGGGAAAACATTCGAGTTTCTGCGGATTTTTTTTCGAAATAACACTGATAATTCCAGGGGAAATTCATTCGAATTTCCAGGGGAAATTCATTCGAATTTCCAGGGAAAATTCATTCGAATTTCCAGGGGAAATTCATTCGAATTTCCAGGGGAAATTCATTCGAATTTCCAGGGGAAATTCATTCGAATTTCCAGGGGAAATTCATTCGAATTTCCAGGGGAAATTCATTCACGCAAAACAAAAAGTTGTGACATTCTTTGCATTAATAATTTTGTATCAAATCTCGCATGCAAACCACTCACAGAATGTTATACTTGTTACGTCAACTCATTGCATTAAATCAGTTTATTTGGTTTCGACCAACACATCTAAACGACTCTCTTTAGCTCCTCCAGCAACAAATATATGCATCGTGTACATTAGCATAGCTTCGACTCACACAATCTTCCCGACACCGTTCAACTTGATGGTGGACAAGGACGCAGATCCAATTCCATTTTCATCGCCTTTTGCTAACTCTATTACCCTTCTACTTCATTCACATAGTATAGAACGAGGATTATAATAGTCTTCTATCACTACTTCTCTCAGCTAGTGTATAGCCCAGATGGCAAGCGCGTCAGCCGGATAGCGCTAGGCTTGGGGGACGGCATAGGTTCAATTCTCGATTTCTGTCAAATTTTTTTGTAAGCAAATAAGGTTGGCGAAGTATGTGTAAAGAATTCGTTCCTCGACGAAAGTTTAAAAATAGATTCTATGTAGACACAAACACAAACCTAGTTCCTTTTTCTCGTGACCAGATACCTAATGCAATGGCTTGCTATATCGACTTAATGCAATCTGTGCATGGGCCTCAGCCTCATGCAATCTGTGCATGGAATTCATGCACGATTGTCATAAAATCATGCATTCTCTGGTTGGGTGTTCGAATTTCCAGGGGAAATTCATTCGAATTTCCAGGGGAAATTCATTCGAATTTCCAGGGGAAATTCATTCGAATTTCCAGGGGAAATTCATTCGAATTTCCAGGGGAAATTCATTCGATTTCCAGGGGAAATTCATTCGATTTCCAGGGAAATTCATTCGAATTTCAGGAAATTCATTCGATTTTCCAGGGAAATTCGTTCGAATTCCAGGGAAATTCGTTCGATTTCAGGAAATTCGTTCAATTTCCAGGGAAATTCGTTCGAATTTCCAGGGAAATTCGTTCGATTTCCAGGGAAATTCGTTCGATTTCAGGGAAATTCGTTCGAATTTCCAGGGAAATTCGTTCGATTTCCAGGAAATTCGTTCGAATTTCCAGGGAAATTCGTTCGATTTCCAGGAAATTCATTCGATTTCCAGGGAAATTCATTCGAATTTCAGAGGAAATTCATTCGAATTCCAGGAAATTCATTCCAATTTCAGGGAAATTCATTCGATTTCAGGAAATTCATTCGATTTCCAGGGAAATTCATTCGAATTTCAGGGAAATTCATTCGAATTTCAGGAAATTCATTCGATTTCCAGAAATTCATTCGAATTTCCAGGGAAATTCATTCGATTTCAGGAAATTCATTCGATTTCCAGGGAAATTCATTCGATTTCCAGGAAATTCATTTCAATTTCCAGGGAAATTCATTCGAATTTCAGGAAATTCATTCGATTTCCAGGAAATTCATTTCAATTCCAGGAAATTCATTCGAATTCCAGGAAATTCATTCGAATTCCAGGGAAATTCATTCGAATTTCAGGAAATTCATTCCAATTTCCAGGAAATTCATTCGATTCAGGGAAATTCATTTCAATTTCCAGGAAATTCATTCGATTTCCAGGAAATTCATTCGATTCCAGGAAATTCATTCGATTTCCAGGGAAATTCATTCGATTTCCAGGGAAATTCATTCAATTTCCAGGAAATTCATTCGATTTCAGGGAAATTCATTCGAATTTCCAGGAAATTCATTCGAATTTCCAGGAAATTCATTCGATTTCAGGGAAATTCATTCGAATTTCCAGGAAATTCATTCGAATTTCCAGGGAAATTCATTCGAATTTCCAGGGAAATTCATTTCAATTTCAGGAAATTCATTCGAATTTCCAGGAAATTCATTCAATTTCAGGAAATTCATTCGAATTTCCAGGAAATTCATTCGAATTTCCAGGGAAATTCATTCGAATTTCCAGGAAATTCATTCGAATTTCAGGGAAATTCATTCAATTTCCAGGAAATTCATTCAATTTCCGGGAAATTCATTCGAATTTCCAGGGGAAATTCATTCGAATTTCCAGGGGAAATTCATTCGAATTTCCAAGGGAAATTCATTCGAATTTCCAGGGGAAATTCATTCGAATTTCCAAGGGAAATTCATTCGAATTTCCAGGGGAAATTCATTCGAATTTCCAGGGGAAATTCATTCGAATTTCCAGGGGACATTCATTCGAATTTCCAGGGGAAATTCAATTCATTCCAGGGGAAATTCATTCGAATTTCCAGGGGAAATTCATTCGAATTTCCAGGGGAAATTCATTCGAATTTCCAGGGGAAAATCGTTCGAATTTCAAGGGGAAAATCGTTCGAATTTCCAGGGGAAATTCATTCGAATTTCCAGGGGAAATTCATTCGAATTTCCAGGGGAAATTCATTCGAATTTCCAGGGGAAATTCATTCGAATTTCCAGGGGAAATTCATTCGAATTTCCAGGGGAAATTCATTCGAATTTCAGGAAATTCATTCGAATTCCAGGGAAATTCATTCAATTTCCAGGGAAATTCATTCGATTTCAGGAAATTCATTCGAATTTCCAGGGAAATTCATTTCAATTCCAGGGAAATTCATTCGATTTCCAGGGAAATTCATTCAATTCCAGGAAATTCATTCAATTTCAGGGAAATTCATTCGAATTTCCAGGAAATTCATTCGATTTCCAGGAAATTCATTCGAATTCCAGGAAATTCATTCCAATTCAGGGAAATTCATTCAATTTCAGGAAATTCATTCGAATTTCCAGGGAAATTCATTCGATTTCAGGGAAATTCATTCAATTTCAGGAAATTCATTCCAATTTCCAGGAAATTCATTCGATTTCCAGGAAATTCATTCGAATTCCAGGAAATTCATTCCAATTCCAGGAAATTCATTCGATTTCAGGGAAATTCATTCGATTTCAGGAAATTCATTCAATTTCCAGGAAATTCATTCGATTCAGGAAATTCATTCGAATTTCCAGGGAAATTCATTCGATTTCCAGGAAATTCATTCGATTTCCAGGGAAATTCATTCGATTTCCAGGAAATTCATTCGATTTCCAGGAAATTCATTCGAATTCCAGGAAATTCATTCGAATTTCCAGGAAATTCATTCAATTTCCAGGAAATTCATTCGAATTTCCAGGAAATTCATTCGAATTCCAGGAAATTCATTCGAATTTCCAGGGAAATTCATTCGATTTCCAGGAAATTCATTCAATTTCCAGGGAAATTCATTCGATTTCCAGGAAATTCATTCAATTCAGGGAAAATTCATTCGAATTTCCAGGAAATTCATTCAATTTCCAGGAGAAATTTATTCGATTTCCAGGGAAATTCATTCGATTTCCAGGAAATTCATTCGATTTCCAGGAAATTCATTCAATTTCCAGGAAATTCATTCAATTTCCAGGGAAATTCATTCGATTTCAGGGAAATTCATTCGATTTCCAGGAAATTCATTCGATTTCCAGGGAAATTCATTCGATTTCCAGGAAATTCATTCGAATTTCAGGGAAATTCATTCAATTCCAGGAAATTCATTCAATTTCCAGGGAAATTCATTCGAATTTCCAGGAAATTCATTCGAATTTCCAGGGAAATTCATTCGAATTTCCAGGGGAAATTCATTCGATTTCAGGGAAATTCATTCGAATTCCAGGGAAATTCATTCGAATTTCCAGGAAATTCATTCGAATTTCCAGGAAACTCATTCGAATTTCCAGGAAACTCATTCGAATTTCCAGGGAAATTCATTCAATTTCAGGGAAATTCATTCGATTTCAGGAAATTCATTCGAATTCCAGGGAAATTCATTCGAATTCAGGAAATTCATTCAATTTCCAGGAAATTCATTCGAATTTCCAGGGAAATTCATTCGAATTTCCAGGAAATTCATTCGAATTTCCAGGAAATTCATTCGAATTTCCAGGGAAATTCATTCGAATTTCCAGGAAATTCATTCCAATTTCAGGGAAATTCATTCGAATTTCCAGAGGAAATTCATTTGAATTCAGGGAAATTCATTCAAATTCAGGAAATTCATTCGAATTTCCAGGTGAAATTCATTCGAATTTCCAGGGAAAATTCATTTGAATTTCCAGGGCAAATTCATTCGAATTTCCAGGGAAAATTCATTCGAATTTCCAGGGAAAATTCATTCGAATTTCCAGGGAAAATTCATTCGAATTTCCAGGGAAAATTCATTCGAATTTCCAGGGAAAATTCATTCGAATTTCCAGGGGAAATTCATTCGAATTTCCAGGGGAAATTCATTCGAATTTCCAGGGGAAATTCATTCGAATTTCCAGGGGAAATTAATTTGAATTTCCAGTGGATATTCATTTGAATTTCCAGGGGAATTTCATTTGAATTTCCAGGGGAATTTCATTTGAATTTCCAGGGGACATTCATTCGAATTTCCAGGGGAAATTCATTTGAATTTCCAGGTGAATTTCATTTGAATTTCCAGGGGACATTCATTCGAATTTCCAGGGGAAATTCATTCGAATTTTCAGGGAAAATTCATTCGAATTTCCAGGGGAAATTCATTCGAATTTCCAGGGGAAATTCATTTGAATTTTTAGGGGAAATTCATTCGAATTTCCAATGGAAATTCATTCGAATTTCCAGGGGAAATTCATTTGAATTTTTAGGGGAAATTCATTTGAATTTTTAGGGGAAATTCATTCGAATTTCCAATGGAAATTCATTCGAATTTCCAGAGGAAATTAATTCGAATTTCCAGGGGAAATTTATTCGATTTTCTAGGGGAAATTGTTTCGAATTTCCAGGGGAAATTGTTTCGAATTTCCAGGGGAAATTGTTTCGAATTTCCAGGGGAAATTCTTTCGAATTTTCAGAGGAAATTCATTCGAATTTCCAGGGGAAATTCATTCGAATTTCCAGGGGAAATTCATTCAAATTTCCAGGGGAAATTCATTCGAATATCCAGGAAAAATTCATTCGAATTTCCAGGGGAAATTCATTCCAATTTTCAGGGGAAATTCATTCGAATTTCCAGGGGAAATTCATTCTAATTTCCAGGGGAAATTAATTCAAATTTCCAGGGGAATTTTTTTTTCGAATTCTTACAATTTTTTCTCTTAGAATTCCACAACTATTTTTTTTAAATTTAAGTTGTTTACGTTTCTCGCCAGAGATGCATTCTGAACAGAACAGGAACCAATAGCGTGCCTTGGTGTTCTTAGTTTTGAACTCTGAATACAGTTCAGTGTGCACTGCGTTGGTACGCAAGCAAAACGATCATGGTAACTAGGATTCCTTAGATTTTGAACTATACAAAAACATACGAGCATGCTTGATTTCTATCCGTTAGATGTCCACGTGTTTCATTACTAGCCGAAAAGTAAGTTTCTAAGTTAGGTCAGTGCTCTTGAACAGTGTGCAGTGTTCAGATCGTTTTGAACGCGTGCTCGTATTCAGACGCATCTCTGTTTCTCGCTTAATTTTTGAAATCGTCGAATGTCTAATAAAAAAGCTCTCTTTGTTTACTTTCTCTTTCGATTATTACAAAGCCATACTAACATTTACATTAGTTTTTTCAGCCGAGATCTAAAAAGCATAGCTTTTTCTAAAGCGTGCTGATATGAAAAACTGTACCAAATGCAAAACTAGCCTTGATATTAGCGAAAGAGAGCCTCTCATTTGGACTTATGACGTTTCCAAAGATCATACTAGTTTTGCTTTTACCAAGTTTATTTGCACATAACTTTGCGATGAAATATAATTTGTAATGTACGAATCATACAAAAATATTTACAGTTCAACCACTGTCTATACTAATAAAAATGAGGTGGCATTCTCTTTACAGTCAAACCTCCATGAGTCGATATTGAAGGGACCATCGACTTATGGAAATGAGGAGATGAGGAATAGCAAATCTTTGGAAAGCCGTTTGAAGGGACCATCACAGTAACCTAGAAAATATTTTTTAATATGGCATAATTTGCTTCCTTGAGTCGATATCGAGTCATAGAACATCGACTCATGGAAGTTTGACTGTATCACTATTTAACTTGCCAAAGAATTTTGATCGATTATGTTGGGAGTCGTGAAAAAAATAATAATAATTTCAATTTCTTCAATAAAATCTTGAGTGACCAATGAAAAATCTTAGCGCGAGGCTTTTGTACTACAACCTACTTTCTTTGTTGAAATTTCATCAGATACGGAGATAAAGCACTGGTTACAGTAACCGCTATTTAATGTTTGATTTTGTTTCATTATTTATTGTTTCATTATAAGAGATATTATAATTTTCACTTTGTAATCTTTAGTCTTTGAGACAGTTTGGATATGCCACCTGGCATACATATCATTACACTTTGAGCGACGTACTGTTAAACATAGCTACAGAATTTTAGAATTATAGAATTTTAGAAATACAAGCGAAACATAATAAAACCTAGGCGCTTCCGGGCTCATTCCCCTATGGTGTACCTGAAGGTATATACTTTAATCCCCCGAATATGTTGAACATTTCTCAACGCTAATAATAGCGTTTTCTTTCGCGGTTAGTCACCTTGGCTTTCAACTTTTGCCAACTCCTGTGGGGCGGTTCACGAATGTCAAATCTGTTGCTTATGATTATGGAGAAGGAAATTTGTTATAAAAATAAAGACAAGCTTTGTAACATGACACACGCATCGGTGGTGAGGAATGTCAGAACGTTACCTAAATGAGTGTGATTATGCAGAACGGCAGGAGGTGGTCGTGCCATTCTCGGAACAGAAAGCGTTCAAAATTGAAGTCACGCAAGCAAGTCGTTGACTTCTCAAAAAGGTGCGACGTTGTTACCGATGATTTTTTTTCGTACTATTCCATTTAATTCCACTATGTACTTGATAACATCTTGACAGATACTCTTATTTAGACCTCAACTTGGTGGAATTATTTTGAGTAGTGCAAACGGTATTAATATTTGTAGAAGCATTTTGCTAAGCTCGATAATTTTTTTAATTAATTCTAATGAAGATGCAGCAAACCTACATGTACAACGCAGAAATTTGCTAATAATTGACATTTATCTCTCATCCTCAGGAGTCAACTGTCAATATGTTCCGAGCCAGCAATGGTGCCTCGTAATTTGTCCTGTCAATCGAGCTTAGAACCATGTGTCCCTGAGGAGGACAGCCCTGAGCAGGAAGACCCATCGCAGTTTGCGCAAAGGTCTTCTATCAGCCATGGCCATCAACAGGTCAGTGGTAACGCCTCATCGAACAAATCTGCCCCACCGGGAAGGGATGGATCCCAATCTACGGTTGCGATTCGACCGGGCTCGTTAGTGCTGGCGAGCAGAACCGCAACCACTGACAACGGGCTGACCGAGCAGCAGCGCCCGCCGAACGAGAAAGCCAATCGCTTTCTCTACCGTAGCAATTCCACTAGGAGCTTCCGGAAACCAAAGCCGAAAATCAAAAGCAAAAAACTAAGCAACGAATACGATCAGATATATGTGATTAGTAGCAGCAGCGATGTAGGTCTCGAGCACGGAAGCACGGTGGTCGGCCTGACCAGCACCGGAAATAATCGTTATCCTAATTTCCATCATGCACGTGATGATGACTGCTACGACTCGATAGAAGTGATTCACGAGCGACGATGTAAAAACTTTAGCAAATTCAACAGCGTATGTGGAGATGTGAAAAATCCAGTGGGAAACCAAGTTGGTGTGGGTTCGTCTACCTGTCGGCAAGAAGAAGAAAGAATTGACCTTGTTGGGGAAAGTCTAGGTTTGAACAAATTTAGTGTAGTGGCCGACATTTCACCTGCCATGGCCAATCACGAAGAAAGTCCGGAGAAGCATCCTGAAGCGCTGACTACAAAGACGACTGCCATTGACTACTCCAGTGGGGCTGGGGGAAGTGCTTCTGGCTCTACCGATGCTGACAACGACGACGAAGAGACCACAGATCATAATGGCTCTATACAACGGTATGATACGGTTATCTATAATGCAGGCGCCAGCAGCGTCGAAAGTGAAGAAACGGTGGCGACACCACTGAATGGCGTTGATGACGGTGAGCGAAAGACTGTCACCGAGGGCAGTAGTGCAAATAGTGAGGAGGTGGTGGTGATGGTGGTGGGTAGCTTAGGCGGAACTCGTGATACGGCATACAGTGGTGACGACGAAGAGAATGCTGCAACATAGGACAGGCTAACTACCTGAACGACTAAAGATGATGGTAATAACGTGATGCTGAGGAGTGAACGTGTGCATGAAAGAGTGAACGAGTTGATAAGCGTATGACAAGGGTTGATGAGATTTGCTTTTGTTCATTCAGTTCTAATCCGATTATATTATGTGGCCTTTGGTTCTAATTTTATGAAAGAGTGTCAGGTTTTAAGCTATATGACTTTGTTGAGGTTGATAGAAACTACTATGAAGAAAAAAAAATCAGTATAACCTCTCCTGATAAATATTATCGAATATTGTCTTACTGAAAGCATTTCGCCCGTTTTGCTTTCACCTTCATCAGGTAGAGTAAAGCATGAAGATCTCCTGCGTTTTAATTGGATTACTTTCCATTATGCGTGCTGCTGCAATGATTAAATCCAGTTGATAATGAAGAAACTCATATGAATTTGTCATTGCTAATTTCTAAAAGATTTTTTTCTTCTCTGTTTCCCTCTCTAAAGAATAACAGCTATCGATGCCATTCACACCTGAATCATACATTTCTTTTTTTTTAATTTGATGATTCATTTCTATAAGAATCTATTCAAAAAATTTCCCCAGCAAGACCTGGATAATTTTGGTAATTTATGAGCTCCTCTGATGATGTAGTCCATAATTTCTCGATGAGTCCAGCCATATAATAAAAGGAATGTGGTGTTTAGAGGTGTTTGAAATGAAATTTGACATGAGTAATTATTTTATTAAGTCCACACATATTGCGTACAAAAATTGATCATCTGTCCGAACGTTTGCCAAAATAAGCAATTTCTTGGTAAACCATGATGGATATTGGATAGAAATACCTTAGCCAAATTTGAAATTTATTTGTTGGCTACGACTAATCTAGAATCCAATTTGATTCGATATTAGTTGGTATAGCTTTAGCCGGCACAAATATTACCTCAAAGTTAGTTTTGTTCCTATACGACATGAACAGTATGATTCACTCTACCCTTTTTTAAGTCACGTGTTTGGGGGACATAAAAAGAATAAGTATTTTACATAATTCATTGATCTTTGGAGAGTTTTAAATACGATGGGTAATCATAGTAATTCAAAAATCCAAATTGCAAGGCCTTCCAAGAATCTTCAGGAGTTTAGGCATTCATGCCTCCGCGCGTAAACATATATTTATCTGCTATCTTGATAAGGTACATGCTTTCAGTGCTCCATGCATCAAATTCCTAGCGATCCTTGAATCAAATTAGACATGCACATATTGAAGTGTGGTCCATTCCAGATAAACCGAGAATTCAATGAATTAGAGTACAGGGCTCACTGTCAATACTCGTTGTGGAAGATGTATTCCCGAGCTGGAGCGACGACCTCGATAACAGAATTTGGCATGAATTAGGCGTGCATAAAAAGTAAAATACCAACAAATAATACCAAAAATTAAAACGCTAAATATTTTGGTCAATGTCAGATATTTTAATACCAAATTAATGCTAATTTGTTATACGCTCGGTATTGTTATAACAGAGTGTGATATCTATTATTTTTTTGGTATTATTACTATGGCATTTCACCTTTTATGCACACAACAGTAAAAAGTAAACACCTAGTTCATACCAGTGTAAGATATAACATCAATTAGGTCATCGTGCTAGCCTCATGATATACGAATGCAAAAATGGTAACCTGGCTTAGAAACCTCGCAGTTAATAACTGTGGAAGTGCTCAATTAACACTAAGCTGCGAGGCGGCTCTGTCCCAGTGTGGGGATGTAATGCCAATAAGAAGAAGAAGGTATAATTTAGTTATTTTTTCCTGCTCGGCTTTGCTCCTTTTAGGAATACAACATACTCTTAAAGACCATTTGAATCAAATTACATATGAATGAACGCATGCTCAATTCTAGGCCATCCAAGAATTGCAAGAATAGGAGTACAGATCTGACCATAGGAAGTAACGGAAGATTTATTTGTTCCTTTTAGAAATACAACCTCCGGTGGAGCTCCTAAAGGAACTTCCGATGGAATTCCTGGAGGAACTTCCGGTGCAATACCTGGAGGAACTTCCGGTGGAATTCCTGGAGGAACTTCCAGTGGAATTGCTGGAGGAACTTCCTGTGGAATTCCTTGAGGAACTTCCAGTGGAATTCCTGAAGGAACTTCCGATGGAATTCCTGAAAGTACTTCCGATAGAATTCTTAAAGGAACTTCCGATGGAATTCCTGAAGGAACTTCTGGTGGAATTCCTGGGAAAACTTCGGGTGGAATTCTTGGAGGAATTTTCGGCTGCATTCCTGGAGGAACTTGCAGTGCAATTCATAGAGAAAGTTCCAGTAGAATTTCTGGAGAAACTTTCGGTGTAATTCGTGGAGGAATTTCCGGAGGAATTCCTGGAGGAACTTCCGGTGAAATTCCTGGGAAAATTTCGGGTGGAATTCTTGAAGGAAATTTCGGCAGCATTCCTGGAGGAACTTGCAGTGCAATTCCTAGAGGAAGTTCCCGTGGAATTTCTGAATAAACTTTCGGTGTAATTCGTGGAGGAATTTCAGGAGGAATTCCTGAAGGAACTACCGGAGGAATTCTTGGAGTAACTTCTGGTGGAATTCCTGGAGGAACTACCGGGGGAATTCCTGGAGGAACTTCCGGAGTAATTCCTGGAGGTACTTCTGGAGTCATGCCTGGAGGAACTTCCGGAGTAATTCCTGGAGGTACTTCCGGAGTAATTCCTGGAGGTACTTCCGGAGTAATGTTTGGAGGAACTTCCGGAGGAAATTCTGGAGGAACTTCCGGAGGAAATTCTGGAGGAACTTCCGGAGGAAATTCTGGAGGAACTTCCGGAGGAATTCCTGGAGAAACTTCCGGAGGAATTCCTGGAGAAACTTCCGGAGGAATTCCTGGAGGAACTTCCGGAGGAGTTCCTGGAGGAACTTCCGGAGGAATTCCTGGAGGAACTTCCGGAGGAATTCCTGGAGGAACTTCCGGAGGAATTCCTGGAGGAACTTCCGGAGGAATTCCTGGAGGAACTTCCGGAGGAATTCCTGGAGGAACTTCCGGAGGAATTCCTGGAGGAACTTCCGGAGGAATTCCTGGAGGAACTTCCGGAGGAATTCCTGGAGGAACTTCCAGAGGAATTCTTGGAGGAACTTCTGGAGGAACTTCCGGAGGAATTCCTGGAGGAACTTCCGGAGGAGTTCCTGGAGGAACTTCCGGAGGAGTTCCTGGAGGAACTTCCGGAGGAGTTCCTGGAGGAACTTCCGGAGGAGTTCCTGGAGGAACTTCCGGAGGAGTTCCTGAGGAACTTCCGGACGAGTTCCTGGAGGAACTTCCGGACGAGTTCCTGGAGGAACTTCCGGACGAGTTCCTGGAGGAACTTCCGGACGAATTCCTGGAGGAACTTCCGGAGGAGTTCCTGGAGGAACTTCCGCAGGAGTTCCTGGAGGAACTTCCGGAGGAGTTCCTGGAGGAATTTCTGGAGGAGTTCCTGGTGGAACTTCGGAGGAGTTCCTGGAGGAACTTCCGGAGGAGTTCCTGGAGGAACTTCGGAGGAGTTCCTGGAGGAACTTCCGGAGGAGTTCCTGGAGGAACTTCCGGAGGAGTTCCTGGAGGAACTTCCGGAGGAGTTCCTGGAGGAACTTCCGGAGGAGTTCCTGGAGGAACTTCCGGAGGAGTTCCTGGAGGAACTTCCGGAGGAGTTCCTGGAGGAACTTCCGGAGGAGTTCCTGGAGGAACTTCCGGAGGAGTTCCTGGAGGAACTTCCGGAGGAGTTCCTGGAGGAACTTCCGGAGGAGTTCCTGGAGGAACTTCCGGAGGAGTTCCTGGAGGAACTTCCGGAGGAGTTCCTGGAGGAACTTCCGGACGAGTTCCTGGAGGAACTTCCGGACGAGTTCCTGGAGGAACTTCCGGACGAGTTCCTGGAGGAACTTCCGGAGGAGTTCCTGGAGGAACTTCCGGAGGAGTTCCTGGAGGAACTTCCGGAGGAGTTCCTGGAGGAACTTCCGGAGGAGTTCCTGGAGGAACTTCCGGAGGAGTTCCTGGAGGAACTTCCGGAGGAGTTCCTGGAGGAACTTCCGGAGGAGTTCCTGGAGGAACTTCCGGAGGAGTTCCTGGAGGAACTTCCGGAGGAGTTCCTGGAGGAACTTCCGGAGGAGTTCCTGGAGGAACTTCCGGAGGAGTTCCTGGAGGAACTTCCGGAGGAGTTCCTGGAGGAACTTCCGGAGGAGTTCCTGGAGGAACTTCCGGAGGAGTTCCTGGAGGAACTTCCGGAGGAGTTCCTGGAGGAACTTCCGGAGGAGTTCCTGGAGGAACTTCCGGAGGAGTTCCTGGAGGAACTTCCGGAGGAGTTCCTGGAGGAACTTCCGGAGGAGTTCCTGGAGGAACTTCCGGAGGAGTTCCTGGAGGAACTTCCGGAGGAGTTCCTGGAGGAACTTCCGGAGGAGTTCCTGGAGGAACTTCCGGAGGAGTTCCTGGAGGAACTTCCGGAGGAGTTCCTGGAGGAACTTCCGGAGGAGTTCCTGGAGGAACTTCCGGAGGAGTTCCTGGAGGAACTTCCGGAGGAGTTCCTGGAGGAACTTCCGGAGGAGTTCCTGGAGGAACTTCCGGAGGAGTTCCTGGAGGAACTTCCGGAGGAGTTCCTGGAGGAACTTCCGGAGGAGTTCCTGGAGGAACTTCCGGAGGAATTCCTGGAGGAATTCCTGGAGGAATTCCTGGAGGAATTCCTGGAGGAACTTCCTGAGGAATTCCTGGAGGAACTTCCAGAGGAATTCCTGGAGGAACTTCCGGAGGAGTTCCTGGAGGAACTTCCGGAGGAGTTCCTGGAGGAACTTCCGGAGGAGTTCCTGGAGGAACTTCCGGAGGAGTTCCTGGAGGAACTTCCGGAGGAGTTCCTGGAGGAACTTCCGGAGGAGTTCCTGGAGGAACTTCCGGAGGAGTTCCTGGAGGAACTTCCGGAGGAGTTCCTGGAGGAACTTCCGGAGGAGTTCCTGGAGGAACTTCCGGAGGAGTTCCTGGAGGAACTTCCGCCGAGTTCCTGGAGGAACTTCCGGAGGAGTTCCTGGAGGAACTTCCGGAGGAGTTCCTGGAGGAACTTCCGGAGGAGTTCCTGGAGGAACTTCCGGAGGAGTTCCTGGAGGAACTTCCGGAGGAGTTCCTGGAGGAACTTCCGGAGGAGTTCCTGGAGGAACTTCCGGAGGAGTTCCTGGAGGAACTTCCGGAGGAGTTCCTGGAGGAACTTCCGGAGGAGTTCCTGGAGGAACTTCCGGAGGAGTTCCTGGAGGAACTTCCGGAGGAGTTCCTGGAGGAACTTCCGGAGGAGTTCCTGGAGGAACTTCCGGAGGAGTTCCTGGAGGAACTTCCGGAGGAGTTCCTGGAGGAACTTCCGGAGGAGTTCCTGGAAGAACTTCCGGAGGAGTTCCTGGAAGAACTTCCGGAGGAGTTCCTGGAGGAACTTCCGGAGGAGTTCCTGGAGGAACTTCCGGAGGAGTTCCTGGAGGAACTTCCGGAGGAGTTCCTGGAGGAACTTCCGGAGGAGTTCCTGGAGGAACTTCCGGAGGAGTTCCTGGAGGAACTTCCGGAGGAGTTCCTGGAGGAACTTCCGGAGGAGTTCCTGGAGGAACTTCCGGAGGAGTTCCTGGAGGAACTTCCGGAGGAGTTCCTGGAGGAACTTCCGGAGGAGTTCCTGGAGGAACTTCCGGAGGAGTTCCTGGAGGAACTTCCGGAGGAGTTCCTGGAGGAACTTCCGGAGGAGTTCCTGGAGGAACTTCCGGAGGAGTTCCTGGAGGAACTTCCGGAGGAGTTCCTGGAGGAACTTCGGAGGAGTTCCTGGAGGAACTTCCGGAGGAGTTCCTGGAGGAACTTCCGGAGGAGTTCCTGGAGAAACTTCCGGAGGAGTGCTAGGAGGAACTTCCGGAGGAGTTCCTGGAGGAACTTCCGGAGGAGTTCCTGGAGGAACTTCCGGAGGAGTTCCTGGAGGAACTTCCGGAGGAGTTCCTGGAGGAACTTCCGGAGGAGTTCCTGGAGGAACTTCCGGAGGAGTTCCTGGAGGAACTTCCGGAGGAGTTCCTGGAGGAACTTCCGGAGGAGTTTCTGGAGGAACTTCCGGAGGAGTTCCTGGAGGAACTTCCGGAGGAGTTCCTGGAGGAACTTCCGGAGGAGTTCCTGGAGGAACTTCCGGTGGAATTCCTGGAGGAACTTCCGGAGGAACTTCCGGAGGAACTTCCGGAGGAATTCCTGGAGGAACTTCCGGAGGAATTCCTGGAGGAACTTCCGGAGGAATTCCTGGAGGAACTTCCGGCAGAATTCCTGGAGGAACTTCCTGAGGAATTCCTGGAGGAACTTCCAGAGGAATTCCTGGAGGAACTTCCGGAGGAATTCCTGGAGGAACTTTCGGAGGAGCTCCTGGAGGAACTTCCGGAGGAATTCCTTGAGGAACTTCCGGAGGAATTTCTGGAGGAGGTATCCTTGGCGGATATTGCGGAGGAATCCCTGGCGGAACTTCCGGAGGAATTTCTGGCGGAACTTCCGGAGGAATTCTACGAACACTACGTTCACAAATAAATTCTCATGTAACATTCGGATTGGGGATAAAAGTTCGAAAGACAAAAGGCCGAAAGCACAAATGGTTGACAAAAGTTGGACAAAAGGTCAAAAGGGACAAAAGGTTGAAAATATAAAACGTCGAACGGGACAAAAGGTCGAAGAGACAAAAGTACGAACGGGACAAAAGGTAGAAAGAGGAAAACTATCGAAAAGAACAAAAAGTGAATTAGACAAGAAACTTAAACGGAGAGAGTCATCTTGCCAAAATAAGTTTTATTCATTTCTTAAATAAACATTTTTTTTATCTCTTTCATAGCAATTACTTTATCTTTGGAAATTGCTCAATCCTCAACTTTGATTGGTGAGATGAGTGTACTACTTCTCTTTTGTCAAAGATTCGAATTATTCTTCGCCCTCTGCAAGGGTAGAGGAAAGTCCTACGGCTTAGATGTGACAGGGTAGCCCATGCTAATGAACCTATCCCTCCCCGCTGCAGTGAAGTTTCTTGATTTGGTCAGCCAGACCTAGTCTGGCCAAATCTTCCTGGAATAGTGGCTGTGAAATCTTGTCAACCTAGCCCTGAAAACCAGCGTCTCATCTCGGGAAATATCGATCATTCTCGCTGACCTCCAGCGTGTCCAAGATCGTCGAAAAGTTGGTAACCTGCCGGCTATGTGAAAATCTCAAAACAGATAGTAGATTCGGTTTTTGGCAGTACGCCTTCCACCCAGGCTTCTACTCTGCTAGCCTGAGAAACGGCCAACAGGATGCCTTTAAGGAGGGTAGACACGCTTACCTTGTATATCTCGACATTACAGCAGCTGCGTGAGTGGGAATATTGTGTCAACATCCCGGCTTTTGTTCAGGGATCTCACAGGGAAGCGCCTCATTGGTGCTCATTGGAAATTAGACTTTGAGGACCTACTATGAGGAAACTGGCGTCCCCCACAGGACAGTCTTCGTAGTTACGCTTTCCCTCATCATCATGAACGGCTTCAAAATTATTAAATACGTTGACGACATTCTGTTGGTCGTCAACGGTGACACTTCAGCACGCACGCGGATAAAAGCCCAATCCGCTGTTAATACCGTCCTCCTTTCGGCTACCTCGGTAGGTTTTCCGTGACAAATGCGCCCGTGGGCACGTGTGCAGGAGGAGACATCACATATCCGGTGCGAACATATTGTTGTAGGAATATCCCATCCCCAACCGGAACATGGTTAACGTGCTCAGAGCCAGGACAATCGTAGGTCAGGGTCTCACCTTACCGCCGCATTTCTGTCGATTCATAGCCAGCTACAGAACTAGGGTTAATCTAGTTCGAACCTTGTCCAAACACTCCAAACCACATTACCGATAGTAGCCTGTTCTGGCATTCACCTTCTTCCTTCCGCTGTCGCCGACCTTCAAACCGTACATTGGATCTTTCTTGGTTACTACCATGCACACCAGCCACGTCTACCTATGCCGAAACAGGCAGCTTGACTTTCCGCCATCGTGAGCGTGCGTAAATTTACAACAAAGCTGCCTCATTCGCCGCAACCACATCTGATGGTCGTTGGATTTTTCTCCTTGTCCAAGGAGACAGGATTCTGAGCACGATAGTCTCACTCCAGTGGCATCAGCCCCTGGTATGGATGGGGCAACAAGCAGGCTCTCATCTACAGCCGCAATAAACAACTCCATAGCTAGAAATTTCTGCATAAGTGATAACTTAGAGGTGCTCAGAATTTTTATATGGAAAGTATAGGAATTATGAACAATGTTCATTGAACATAGATTTACGGATGCGTAGGTTTCATGCTGTGGAGTCAGGATCGAGGTCACGGGGTTAAACCTAAGTATTTAGAACAGAATCCCTGGCATCCACAGCATTTTTTTTCTTCAACTTTCTGCTACAACCTTCATCGCCACTTTGTGTTAATCGAAAAATCAGTTTACCTGAATCCCAGAGCACTGACGAGTAACCGGCAATACAACTGCCGATAGTCTTGCGGGAACTGTTTACCAAGGTCAACGATTTTAAACGTCTATACATCTGGGGGATACCAAAACAAGGATAAAAAGATATTGTGGCAATAATGAGACCGCAGTTGGAGAACATTCACCAACACGCAACTCCAGAAAGTAAAACGCACAACCTTTGCCATGGCAGACCTCCCTAATTTGGTCGATCAGCATGTAATTTTTCGGCTCTGGTCACACCAGGTCTTCCAGTTCCCTGTGAAGTCTGAGATGTTTTTTTTTTAATTTGGTGAAATTCTACCTCTGCCAGTGTCCCAATTTTCAAACCTTCAGGGAGACGTATGGGATACGAACTTGTCTCTGAAGCTAACGTTCTGATGGGATGCCAGTACCGTCGCCTCCATCTGCTTTCTGAAAGATGGAGCCTGTATCGTCGCATCTAAGTACAAGTGTTTTTTCGGCCTCCTGAGTAAGTACTTCATAATTCATTAAAATGAAACGTAGCATAAATGTATGCGTAACGCAGGCCAAAGTGAAATTATAGACTTCTTTGAATGAAGGTCTAAACTAAGTGTCTGGGTTCAATTCCTGATTCCGGTCTATGAAATTTTTGGAGTGAATGTTTTCTCGGCTTCTCGTGGCATAAGAGTTTCGTCGTATATTTAGCCTCATCGGATACGAATTTATGAATGACTTCTTCTTCTGCTTCATTGGCATTACATCCTCTGTGGAACATTGTCGCCTTGCAGCTTAGTGTTCATTTGGCACTTCCACAGTTATTAACTGTGAGGTTTCTAAGCCAATTTACCATTTCTGCATTCGTATATCATGAGGCTAACACGATGATACTTTTATGCCCAAGGAAGTCGAGACAATTTCCAATCCGAAATTGTCTAGAGCGGCACCGGGAATCGAACCCAGCCAACCTCAGCATGGTCTTGCTTTGTAGCCGCGCATCTAACCGCACGGCTAAGGGCCTTCATAAATGGAAACTGGACTTTAAAAGCACAGAACACTGCAAAGCGGTAACGTTCCAATGGTGGATGAAAAAAAATAAGTAGGAGTAAAGCTGCCAAAGAAAATATTGGATTCTTTATCCAAAAGCATCTATGGACGATAGATTTGTTATGACCTGTCATGATTGGTTGTGCTGACCCTCTTCTATCGTGCTGTCATAAATCGAAAAATCTCTGCCCCATTCGTTTGCTATCCTGAAATAACGAGTCAAACGATGAAAAAAAAAATCTGCTCCACCGGTATTATGGTGTTTTGTGTTGTGGTCATGGCTCCTAGTTTTGACACATTCTAGAAATTTAATGATCAACAAGGGTTGTATCAGCTGCATTAGGATCAGGGTTGAAGATAACTATCGCCTATAATCGATTACTTCTCAAAAAGATACATCTTTGCTAGCTGGCCATTTTAGAAATTAAAGTGGTTAAGACCAATACACTTACCCTATACCAACATAAGCGGATTGAGATACATGAGTGTCGTGATGACTGCTGCAACTGCAATATCGGGTCCGGAAGTTCAGCAAATCGACAAAAGCACTGGTGCAAAATTGCAGATGTCATCGTTTGCTTTGAAAGAATTGAAAATAGGGTCTGGTACCTATTTTTTACAAAGAGCTTATTTTCCCCAAATCGTTCTCTGTGAATACATGTGATCAATGAAAAGTGCGCCATGTCATCAGTTTTGAATTGCACCTCTGCTCTGATCTTATGGAAAATTCCGAAGTAGTCTTTACCTCTATAAATCTTGCACTCAACTATGTCGATAGATTGCGGTTGGATAGAAAGCGGGAGAAATTTGTATCAACAAAATTCAATCCTAAATCGGATTACATAGTGGACGAGTGGTGACCACTGAGATTTTCGTTTTCGGAGACCACTAGATGGGCAGTTTGGATTCGTTGAGCAGCCATGTTCGAAGCAGAGTGTTTCCTTGAGGGGCAAAGTATGACTTTAGTGGCAGCTACAAGATGATTGTGTGTGATGTTATCGATATATTTTTTTCCTGATCGAAATACATGATTGTGCACCACAATCTCAACGGGATGTTTGTACCGTAGGTTTATAACAAATAGGGAATCACATTTTGTTGGAAAACATGTTACTCAGTTTGAGAAAAATACAAATGTCATGGAAGACGAGAATGATGTTCATAATATCAATTATAAAGAAGAACGACTATTCAGAAAAGAAAAAGTTGAGTACCCCAATGTGCAGTCTTTACCATATCGTTTCGTGTGGTTCGATTACAGGTTCATCTTTGAAGTAGACTTTATCCTTTAGATGCTACAGTTCCTTGCTATACCACATTTCCACTCATGTGGTAGATTACTCAATGCGAGACTACTGGACGGTTTGTGGTAAATGCTATAATGTTGCTGCTTGTCGGACGTGGTCAATGATGTTGAATGTTTGCCTCATGGATTGGGTAGTACTGGGCTTTCGGTGTTAAGGCGGCTCACCCATTCAACAGGCTGGTGTACCACAAGCTACGCATCGTTATTCTTGATACGATACGATGGTTGGTGTATAACAATGTCTCATGTTGTCATGGGTGTTATTTTGTAATTTTAGGTTTACTAATTGCTTTGGAATGTTTTAGTTCAATCCTGTGAAAGTTTCCATGCAACACATTAAACGATATAAGCTAACTGAAAAAGAAGAATGGAACAGGGATTGTGTGTGTGCAAGATAATTTTAGTGCTACGTGTTGGTTAGCCGAAGCGATACCACATTAATTATTCGCAGCGGCAGTCCCAAATTAGCAGTAGTTAAACTGTAACCTACGAATAAAAATGCTCAAACCAAAGGCTGGTAATATAAATTGAACAAAGAAAAACTAACTAAATATAGTTATATGCATCCTAGATGTAGGCGGGAAAGTTATTTATATCACATACGTGTCACGTCTAGTTTAGCCCATCGATCAGTCATCCCGTTATCACGCAACGAAAGTATTTACCCGTGCTGTAGATGTAATCCAATTCTCCCGAACGATGCCTCAAAAACTGTTGATTGCACCAGTTGACGTACCCCTCGAACTGAAACCAGGTAGTTTGTTCTTGTGAAATTGCCGTGACCTAGAAAACTAGTTTAATGAATGAATGCCGTGAACGTGACGGGAGTGTGAATAATTAATGTCACTATTGGGGACAACCGGAACTTTTTCCCATTGCTATGTGTTTACATGATTATTTTCAATCCAGAAGGTTTTTTTTATTAAAAACTATCTAGAGATAATTCCTTGCGAGTATGGAATGAGCCGAATACCGGATAGAGATAAGATTCTGCACAGAATAGTTATTGTTAAATTTTGTTTGTAGCCAATTAAAAGAAAAAGAAGACAAGGTAAGCCATATCATTGGCCGTATAATATTAAGTGTTTAGATTTAATACATGTTTACCTATTATATGACTGTTACGTAGAGTCTGCTCAACGAGTTAAAGTAGAAGAGCTTCACATGAATGTACTGTTGTACTGCAAATAAATGCGCCAATTCTAACAAACGAAACTCATGGGCACTGAGCTCACTTGTAGCAATCACCGTTGCCAAGTGAAAGAGGTGGAAAGTTATGCTGAATGATGCATCTCTATTTATGTACTATTCTGAGTTCAGGGTGCAAACATCATTTTGCAATAAATGTCTTTTTGATGTATATTTAAACGATGTCGCAGATGTATTCTATATCACATCCCTTGTTCGATGCAGCAATATCTCTGGTGTTACGAATGTGGTTGTACGTTTGATGAGATCATCGCATGAGCTATAAGTTATGAATTATGATACGATTAGAAATTAATTTCAAGCGTAAACCACATGGATTATATAGAAATAAAAGAATGAAGCATCAACTTCATTTGATCTCTTGCTAAACTGTGAGATTATTACTGAAATGTCAAACAATAAAAACAAGTTCATTTGTTTTAAAAAGTATTTTTCGATAGGATTAATTCCTGCAAAATAGAGAGACAAAACAAATTAGTTTTGCTTTCAGCGCTTTTTTGTAGCCTTCGAAGTCCAAGTTGAATTTTGTTTTCACGATTCTTCCCTCCGAAATTCGCACTAAATAACCCTCCCTATGGATTCTGCCGTTTTATATACGATTCACAATATTTTCTATTTTGCACAGGTAAACACAGGCAAACAACTTCAAATACATATCTCCAGCAAGCGCGAACACCAGTAGATCTACTTCTGTTTCTGCCCTCAACCATGAAGTACTTTGTCTTGGCAGAGTTGAGACCAGAGATGCCAGATTTGAAGACATGTCTTCAATTTGAAGACATTTGAATCTCTGTGAAGACATTTATTTCGTGAAGACATTTTGAAGACTTTTCAAAATATTTGAAGACTTATCTACTTATTTGAAGATACCTGAAGACAATCAATAAGCCAGCGAGTGCAAAATACAATTTTATTTTTTTCATATAAATTCTGCGACTTCTATATGTAAATTATACAAAAAATATTACAAAAGTTATAAAAGTCTTTGTCTCGGGCCTAGAATCTCAAACATAAAAATACATTCACACTAGCGGGCTGATAACTGCAACGCATTTCAGACCTCATACGCACTTAACTTTGAGTTGTGCGCTGGTTAAATAAAAAATTCCCGATGGCAAAATTTGTTTGAATTTTCCTTGGCGGCGGCGGCATTTTTGACGTGTATGTAAAAGGTATTTCGATTGTTACATCGGAACGCAAAAGTTGATTGAATTCTTCTATGACTTGATTTAATCTATTCAACCGTTGAGCTAGAACCTGATTTATCTTTATTCCTTATCAATTCATTTGGTCTTTTAGACATTTCCATGTGACTCTCCTCTAAATATCCGTCGGCAAACTCCTTTAATTTCCCACGAATTTTCAAAAGAATTTTCTGTAAATTTCAGTAAAATAAGAATTTTTCGTGTAAAATAAGGAGAATTTCCGATGAAAATTATGAGGAATTTCTTGTCTAAACCAGGCATTGAAAGCGTGAGTGAAGTGGACGAGCATTGATCTAATTGAATCATAGCATCCTATGCCAGTGAGTGAACAGCCTTGCTCAGAGAGATACCAAACAATGATTATGAGCGATCGTTGCTGCGTAAACAACGAGCAACAGAGTTCGTCAAGCCAAACTTGGTATGGTATCCAGGGAAGCCACGATTGGAGCATTTGTGTTACGCTCGCTCTACTAGAATAAAACCAAAACACATCAGGTGTTCTGCTTTATGCACTCTGCTTTCAAGTAGCTGGGATGGAGGAGAGAAAGTATCAAAGCCTCCCATGCAGTGTATCAGAGTTCCATTCTTATTGGACTTAATTCTCCTAATGTCTGAAAAGATTTTTTTAACAGCGTGTGGTACTAACACTCATTGTTAGGTTACCAAGTGATTTGCCTCACTCAGTTGTCTTCCATTGGTGAGCGATGAAGATCTTTAAACATTAAATCAACGAACGCCAAATTTCAACGATCTAGAAAGCATCAGCGATTAGGCCGCAGCAGAGCATCAAGTTGGCATGAATTTGGCCGATTTTTACTCATGATTTGATTTTTTTCAATGGTCTAAACTCAAGAGAATTGAAATTGGGAATTCAGTTAAAAATTTATATCTAATAATTTCCGTAAAAAGATATTAAGATCCTCCTAAATTTAAATTGAAGATTCTCCCACAGACAAACAGACGTCTCACTCAACACATGTTCCATAGTTCACCTTTTTAACGATTGATTTAAATTTTTGTAGCTGGTCAATCGGCCACCGATGGCGCTTCCATCGGTTTCGCTTGTATTTGACGTTTGCTCACTACCGCCATCTGGTTGCCGCTTGGCCACACACAGTGATTTTAGCATTGGGCGGCAATGTTTCCGCAACAATGATTTTGATTGCATTTTGTTCCAAGTGAGACGTCTGTTTCTCTGTGATTCTCCTTAATTTCCACAAGTTCAGAACTCCCACAATAAATCCCTTTTAATTTCCACAAGAAAATTGTCTCAATTAATTTTAATAGAAAAATTTTACGAATGTCGACAAGAAATTGAATTTGTCCTGGTGTTAAATGATTATTTCTCATTATTTCCATGGTAAATTTCTACGTGAAAATCTTCTTAAAAAAATCAGAGAAATTCCACACAAAAATTATGGAATTTTTAACTAAATACTAAGTAGCAAAATCAGAAGAAACTTGTTACACACTTTCGTTAAATTCTTCCTTGAATTCCTTTGTAAATTTTTCTAGAAATATCTTTGACCATTCTTCCAGTATTTTCTCTGAGAATTCCTCTAAGAATTTCTTCAAACATACGTTCTGGTATTCTTTCCGAAATTCATCCAGGAAATTGTCCGGAAGTTTCAGGGATTTTTTCGAAAAATCCTCCAGGAATTCATTTGGAAGATCCTCCAGAAGTTCCTCCAGAACTCCTTCGGTAGTTCCTTCACGAATTCCTCCAATAGTTCTTCCAGGAATTCTTTTAAAAGTTTTCCCCGGGATTTCTGCGGAAGCTATTCCAGGGATCCCTCCGCATGTTCCTCCTCTGGATGATCCTTCAAGGTTGCCGAATTACTCTCCAAGAATGCCTCCGGAAGTATACATTATTTCCTGCAGAATTTCTTTCGGAATTTTCTGCATCAATACCTCAAGAAGCTTCTCCAACTACATCCAAGAATTTCTCCAGAAGTTTCTTTTGGAATTCCACTAGAAATTGCTTCAATAATTCCTCAGGAATATCCTTCGGAAATTCATCCGGAAAATCCTTCAGGTATTCCTCCAGAAAATCCCTCCGGAATTCATCCGGAAGATTCTACAGGAATTCCTTCTTAAGTTCTTCCAAGTATTCCTCCGGAAGTTCCTTCAGAACTTTCTCCAGAAGTTCCTTCAGTAAATCCTTTGGATGTTCCAACAGGAATTCCTCAGGAAATTTTTTCAGGAGACTTTCAGAAATAATAAGAAGCTCCATCCAGAAGAAAGTTATAAGAAGCTCCATCGAGAATTTATTCGGAAGTTGATCTAGACATTTATTCGGACGTTCCTTTAGAAAGTTCTCTGGATGTTTTTCAAGTATTTCACAGTAAATTTTGAATCCCAACAGGGTATTCTTTAAAAAGAAATTTGGAAGAGTTCCACGTGAAAATTCAGTTTAAAAATCCGACTCAGTACAATTTGAATGTTAAAAAAAAACAAATATTATTCAACATCAGTAATACAAGGAGATTATTGAATTTATACACCTATTGGGGTCTTCAGTAGCCTTGCGAGCTAAGGCGTAGGATTGGCAATCCGGAGATGATGAGTTCGATTCTCGGTCCGGTCTAGAGCGTTTTCGGGTTGGAAACATTCTGGACACCCTGGGCATAGTATATCCATTGTACATTTGTACTTGCCACACAAGATACATACTCATGCAATGGTGGGCATATAGAAAAGCTTTCAATTAATAACTGAGGAAATGCTAATTAAATACTAAGTTGAAAAGCAGGCCAAGTTCCAATTGGAATATAGAACCATTGAAGAAGAAGAAGAAGACCTATTGGATTTTGAAATTTTTCGCTGATAATCATAATCTTAATACTGAAGACATTTGAAGACATTTCTAAACGACTGTGAAGACATTGGAAAATATCATCTGGCATCCCTGGTTGAGACACAAAGGGAAACAAAGCTCTCCATTGAGGTCGATGTCATCAGCAGAGCTCAGGAGCATACTCTCCCGGCTATAAGCTTGGGTTCACCTCTTAAAATAGTGTTAACAAAGTGTTTTACACAGATTTCTTCAGTTTTATTTATTAATTAATTTATTTATTTATACATTTTATCTCTAACTCTCTTATTCTAACAAATTAACTCTGAACAATGTTATTATTTAAGAAGGTTTCCACGTATAATCAGATCTATTTATAAATTCTCGATATTTAATAGCCTTTGGCCAGGTTTGTTCATTCATTGCTTTAGGTTTTAGTGCAGAGCTTAAGTTAATTTTAAAAGATACATAGTCCAAAGAGTCAATGTTTTTCCATTTTGGAACTAGCTTTGTTACATCATTACACTCGGTTAATGGTATGCTGAGTGATCTGGACACCATTTGACTAACATCGCATTCTGTCACGCTCGTATCTATGTTCGAAAGAACAAGGATGTTATCGTTCATTTAGTAATTCGCGTTCGATCATTTAGTAGTTTTTCAACAACTCATTACAGAAGCTGAAATTTAAAATGTGTTGTATGGTAGACTTCTTGTGCGAAGGTTTTTCTACAACTCTGTCTAATGATTCGTTGTTCGAATTCCACTAGTAACGGAGTTACAGCTATAGCTTCAGTCACATAGACTAAATCATAACAATATTCCAATCATTTAGTTCAATTTACTACAACTAGCGTTATAACTCCGTTATCAGTTGAGTTCTAGCAACGAACCGTTATGCACAGTTGTAGAGAAACCTTCACACTAGAAGTCCACCATACAACACATTTTGAAATTCAGCTTCTGGAATGAGCTGTTGAAAAACTACTAAATGATCGAACGCGAATTACTCAATGATCGCTAACATTGGAAAGAAGTAACGAGAAATCATTCTTTCCTTTTACGATCGTTGCTGTAGATTCGTGTTGCGCAGGTACATGCAATTTAATTCTAATACCAGTAAGCGTTGCAGAAGAAGACACGGGAGTCGAGTGCATCAATAGACGAATCCAAGTAAAAATAAGAAGAAGACACACGACGGTGTTAACTTTGACAGATCCTACAGCACAGCATAGGAAGATCATTTTAAAATGCTTATTATAAATTCTAGACAAATTGTAATTAAAATCTGATTGAAGTATGATACGGAAAAAGTTCCGAACTATATGATAGGTACATTTTTGGAAAATATTCAAAAAATTGAGATAAGCTTCCGAATATGTAATTCAGAACTTTTTCCGTATCGTACCTCAATCGGATTTTAATTACAATTTGTCTAGAATTTATAATAAGCATTTAAAAATTATCTTCCTATGCTGTGCTGTAGGATCTGTCAAAGTTAACACCGTTGTGTGTCTTCTTCTTATTTTTACTTGGATTCGTCTATAATCCTTCGGTTGGTGTTGTACTGGATTCGAGCTTTGCTAACGTTTCAACGATATCCGCAACCGTCTGTTTGAGTTTACAAACTTCTTCTTCCAATGTAATTCCGTTCACATCATCTGATTGAGTACTGGCACCGACATTGTCGTTAATTTTACGATGGCTAGTCATACACTCATCACACATCCAGAAGAAATTTTTGACTAGTCGGAGGGCACGCACATTCACTTCACACAAACCAATACAAAAAGCGTGATAATAGGCTCCACATTTGCCTCCACATATCGTATACAGTTCGTGTGTCACGTTCATGTCGCAACTTTTACACGCCATTGTGCGAGGAATATCAACTCGTCCGTTTAATTTTTATATTTCTCGAATTCGTTGCAAATATTCAATGAATTTTTTAACAGACACTACACACACTATAGGTTTTTGGCTTGGAACTGGTTGTTTGAATTTTAAGGCACAGCTTCAGCTATGTTTTCAGAAAGTCACGTTTATAATAACAAGCAAGCTAGCACGGCAGCGGGATGAATGTCCGATTTGTGATCCTAACGGCTCAGATAATGAGTAGGTGAAAGATAATGAAAGCAACATGCAACATACAATTTGAACTTAAGTTGCACTTGACAAAATTTAAAAGCAAGTGTGGTAACAAAACCCTAATTGTATGCTCTTTCATATTATTTTTGAAAATACGTCGAAAAATCTTGATTTGTTTGTTAGTGTTGACCCGATTTTATCACGTCACGATTTTGTCACGTTTTCGACCCGATTGAAAAATTTAATTAGTTTTGGTGATACGTCTCACTACTCACTTCTCATTTTTCACAGTCAGAAGTTAGAAATGAGGCGTCTCAACTCTCACTCCTTTATTTCCAATTCTCACTGTAAAAAACAAGTAGCGCGTAGTGAGTAGTGAGACGTATATTTGGCCAAATGTCCCATTCGGCCAAATGACCTATTCTGCCAAAGGTCCTTTTCGGTCCAATGTCATATTCGGCCAAATTTTCTATTCGACCAAATGTCCTATTCGGCTAAATGACCTATTGATGATGATGATGATGATCCTCCCGCCACATACCCCTACAAATGTTTGAGCCAGACGATTTATTTTTATGACAAATGTCCTATACGAACAAATAATTATTTTGGCCAAATGACCTTTTCGGCCAAATGTCTTATTCTGCCAAATGTTTTATTCGGCCAAATGATCCTTTCGGCCAAATCACCTATTCAGCCAAATGACCTTTTCGGTCAAATGACCTATTCGGCCAAATGCCTTTTCGGTCAAATGTCCTATTCGGCCAAATGACCTATTCGATCAAATGACCTTTTCGGCCAAAGGACCTTTTCGTCCAAATGACCTACTTGGCCGGATGACCGTTCGGCCAAACGACCCTTCCCCGCGTGGAAATGTTATAACGTTATAACAATTTCCGATGCACGGATTCTCTTTAAACTTATTAAAGAGCTCAGAAAAATCATACGCGTTTTTGTATCGTCAAAAAGTTCAAGGTATTTTCGTCTGGGATACAGATCATGTCTCCAGTAGCCTTGCGTAGGCGTAGGATTGCCAATCCGGAGATGGCGAGTTCAATTCTCGGTCCGGTCTAGGTTACGACAAATGTCCCATTCGACCAAATAACCATTTCAGCCAAATGGCCTATTCGGCCAAATGTCCTATTCAGCCAAATGTCTTATTCGGTCGACTGTCCTATTCGGCTAAATGAGGAAAGATCGCAGCAAGCATTTTGCGCAAACGGTTGAAGCTTTTTTTTGTGTCATTTTTTTTTTCACTCGGATTTCGGTCTTTTTCGGTCAATAATTGTGCAAACAAAACAAAAGAAAATTCCGCATTTTTTCCGTAAACGTGATTTTTATTGTTTATGGTTCGGTTTTCACACTAAGTTAACGACTTCCTCTTAAGGTTCAACAGCGGTCAGACACAGTACTCAGGATTCGCCGAGGTTGGACGAGTTTGACAGGAATACGTTTCGTTTGGAAATCATTATTTGTCCAAAAGAGAGGAGACGTTACGTGATAAAAAGAATTGGAATCAAGGTAAGATCAATTAATTTCATTTGCAGAAATAATACATCTTGTCGTACTGGTGCCTATAGTAAGTCGTTCTATAGTATCTAGGCGTACTATTAGATTCAAAACTATCTTTCAACGATCATGTCGCTTTCGTGTCCTCCAAAGCTTCTAAGATGCTTGGTTTCATTTTCCGCATATCTAAAGACTTCAAAAGAGAATATTTTTCACCAACAGATCTAGTACACGTCTGGCCACACGTCCTGACGGTCTATCGAGGATGGGAAGGAATGATTGATGATAATGATGCAATCACTTTCCACTGCATTATGGAAAAAAAATTGTCCATAACGCGAATAAATTCAATATCTTGGTTCGGTATGGGCGGATTGCACTGAAATTTGGACACAAATCGTACAACTTGTAAAACCTTGTTTTACCCCAATGTATTTTATTTGTCATGTAATTCGTCAAGCTCGGAGTTGCAAATAATCAAAAAAACATAATACATTCGACCTAAAATTTTGCCAAAAATCGTGTGATATGAGCTCTGTCTTGTATTGTATCATTATTTTGAATTCTGCCTCTGACATTGTGGTATCGTGTAACCTAATTAAAACCAATGTCTTAGCACTACTTTTGAAACGGATTTTTTCTTTGTATTTTTTTATGTTTTGTTCAACTTTTTTGAAGAAAATAACGAACTTTTCTGTACATTTTTGGTGCGCGGAAAATGTAAACAATCATGTGCTTATAAAGCCAAACGAATTTGTTGTGAACATAAAACTTATGTGCATCCAACGGAAATCGTGCGATACGGTCGTTCTAGTTCAACAAGAAAAGTCAACATTTAACCTAGAAACGACACAAACTCGCAGCACGCACGTACCAGTTAGGTATCGACTACCAACTATGTAAGAGCTATGCGGCAACGGGGAAAATGGTAGTCAAGGAATGGATGCAAACGACTAGTTACACGGGTTTGCTTACATATGGAAATTTCTTTGTGCATTCAGTGGGGTTAGCTACTATCCTTCTTTTTGTGGTTGAGCTTAAATGCTAAATTACATTTTTTTACAATTGATGCACAAAGATCTTTATTCTCACAAGTGATGTATTACCTGTCCCAAAATGTAATCAAGATTATTTTCTTGTATCGATTTCGAAACAAAGCATTCTACTTCTCCTTCTTCGCCTTCTTCTTATTATTTAACGGCTGTATTACTGTGAAACAGGTCAATGTCTTCGTAACAATATCCAGAGTTTATTGGTAACAAGCTTTGAGTATGAGAACATTAGCCCACGATTGTTACTCCGTTATTGATAAGAAAATTATTTTAAGCTTTTAGTGGAATGTACTCACTTGTCATAAGACGAGTTTGTACTATTCCATTTAATGCCACTACTTTATTGTACCTTTAACAGATACGAATTTCGACCTCAACAGTAAGGCCGTCTTCAGTGTCTCGTACTTGTCGAATCGAGTCAAGTTTTATGACTCCGTTATTTCCAGATCGGCTGTAAGATTGTCGTTCAATCCGTTAACACTGAACAAACAACCATGCGTTCATCATTATTTTACATGCAATAAAGGCGTTTCACGCCACCATTCGGACGTTTTACCCCAGGCCACATATTTTAAATTCGACTGAAAGCCATAAAAACCTGGTTGTTTCGAATTGGAGATCATTGTGGAATGTAGCTAGTTTTGAAAATTTTGCATCTTCACGTTGAAATGGTTCGGTATTCTTGTTTATAATGATGAAAACATCGAAAAAGTTTTAGGCGTGCATTTTGGACTGTTCTCCCCTACACAGAGAACCAACAGACGGAGTTTGGGACTAACGTCATCTTCAATGTGTGGTGGCTGTGAAATGTAAGCAATACCAGCGCCATGTGGTGTAAAAATAAGCAATACCAGCGTCGTCCGTGTCCGAATGCATGTCAATTAAGAAACGAGTAGGAAATCGTTGACATGATACTCGCTTCGATAGTAGCCGACGAGTCATCTTCATTTCCACATCAATAGATAGTATGAAAGGGTTCGTTTTGGTAAACGATATGCCGTGTAGTTTGACTGATGGAATGGAGTATCCTTCTCCACTGTACTCGATCTTGGGCCAATCGCTTCCAGTCGCCCTGAACGTTAAACGCCCTCAGGTCCTCTTCAACTACAAAAAGCCAACGTGTACGCGACCTTCCAAGAAGTCCGCGGCCTCCGGGTTTTCTACTGAATATTATCTTCGCTTAACATTCTTGCTGCACAAGAACAACGTATCCAGCCCACCGTAGTCTGCCGTGTTGTATAAGCTTGACAACATCCAGCCCTTTATACACCTGGTACAACTCGTGATTCATGCGATGTCATCAGATACCATTCTCCTGTTTACCGCCGAGAATTGATCGCAGCATTTTACGCTCAAACACTCCGAAAGTTCTCCGATCAGTCCGTGAGTCCAATTCTCGCTGTCTCTCTCTTGAAAGGTACAAAAGCCTTTTCCACGGCACGGCGATCAATCCCGATAATATCGATATCGTCCGAAAATCCCAGAAGCATATGCGATTTTGTGAAAATGTTACCGCTTCTTTGCACACCAGCTCACCTAATCGCTCCCTCGAGCGCTATATTGAACGGTAGATTCGAGAGTGCATCACCCTGCTTTAATCCATCTCAGGTAACAAAATATTTCATCCGCAACCCTCACACTTGATTTCGATCCGTCCAACGTTATACGAATCGGCCGTATCAGTTTCACCGGAAAACCATGTTCTATCATAATTTGCCATAATTCATTCCGTTTCCCAGAATCGTACGCCGCGCCGTCGAAATCAATAAACAGATGATGTATCATCGGGGGCTGGTCCTTCCCCGCAGCCATCGTTTCGAAGTATTGCCACTTCGGTTATATCTGTCAGCAAATTCCCTTTGTAACCGTTCGACCGATTTCTCGAGGGCACAGCAAAACTTGGTGGCTTAAGCGCCACTCCCGCGAACGAGAGACCACCAGTTCAATTTTTGTATTTGCCCGACTTGTGCTGACTCTTTCCCTCAGGGGTCTCTTTTGAACGGTCGCTGGCTCAAATGCTAAACGGACGCAAAAATTCCCCAGTACTTTGCTAGACCTTTTCCCAACTAAACGCCTTGATTTTTGGGGATTTCGACTGGATTAGGTACAAACGCCTTGAGCTCGTTCAACCCACGAAAGAGCAAAACGGACGGTCTTGAGAATTCAACCGGAAACGAAATGGCTAAACGGTAAACGCAATAGGAGTGGAGTTTCCCAGCACCGTAGCAAACTAAAACTCTAAGCCGAAATTCTCAAGAAGGTACAATTGGTGTTTATTTCGCTCATTCGGGTTGGACTTTAATTCGATGCGGAATACGAAATGAGCTAACTTAACATGGCCATGTAAGAAGGGAAAGCTCACGTACCTACGCAGGTTTTCTCCGATGCGGCGTCTCGATGGCTAGCTTGTCCGGTGATTGTTTTCCGCCGGGAAGATGGCGGCGTTTGTCCTCCACAAACTGGAACCCGATGGCGGCGTGATGACGTAGCCGCAAGTGCTGCTATTTGGCGGCAGCGATGGAGGTTTGAGCTCGTGCAACAATGGCCGAATCTAAAGTTGCGGAGGGGAAGCGGCGCACGCTATGTTTAAAGGCAACTATTATGCAAAGTGAATGCACCTCGGATGTTAAGCCGTAGGTCATAGTTTTTGACCTCTAGTTTAAGGATCCGTGTCGATTAAAATATTTCATCGGTGAAAATTTGACTTTTTTACCATTTAAGGTAATATTTTTAACCTAAAAATCTATTCTGATTTTTCAAAAAATGTTTAAGCAAGTTATATAAAATCCATGCACCACATTTTTTTTTCTGACACTTCAAGGAAAATTTTCATATAAAAACAATTTTCATATGATGAAAGTAGCAGAAGTTATACTAAAAATACTGTTGACACCGAACATATATTTTATTTTGCGATAGCGAATTCTTGTGTAACTGCATATCTCATACGTGTTTATAAAAAAACAGCAACCCTGCACCACTTGTTACCATAGAAACAGAATTTAATGCTGGACAGGTCAAGGAATTATATTTCAATTGTGTTCAAAATCATTTTCTGGAAGGAGGAGACTATGACACAATTTTAGACAAAAACCCTCATCCAGCGCTACATTAGCTCGTGTGATTGGTCTACCATATCTTCGGCCCTGTAGCAAAAAAAAAACAACCAGATAAATCTGAAGTCTGGACATCAGAGGTCAACGCAACTCATCACGCTCAACTTGGTTTTACTGGGCGTTACTGCCGAAGTCTTTTAGTTAAACGGGGTGTTTTGAAAGGAAAATAATGCAATGGTTATTACAAGGTATTGGAGAGTCTACCACAAGTAGTTGATTGATGTTCTAGTGTAACATTGTTGCAATTCTATTCAGACGCCATACGACATTTTTGTAACAGTTTTTTGAATAGTTGGATAGCAGCTGGGCTACCAAACACCGAAAAAATTCTTATTTTGAAATTCCATGTTCTTGAATTGAGCGCATCACAGGGAGGCCTTACAAAGTATACGGAGCAAACAACGGAAGCCATCAACAGAAATTTCTATGCTATCTACCAAAACTACAAAATGCCAGATAACCACGAACAGTATGCAAGTAAACTGTTATCCACGGTGGGAGCATATAACAGTGGTCACATAATGCAGACGTCCATTGAGGTTCAATCAAGTTTGAAATACAGAACATACATAAATACTACTTTGAACTAGTTCGTAGTTTTAATTTTTTATTGATTTGAAATGTTAAAGAGTGATATTAGGTTCTTAAATTTAATAATACTTCTTCTTATTGGCATTACATCAACCACTCTGACATATGCCGCCTTGGAGCTTATTGTTCATTTAGCACTTCCATAGTTATTAACTGCGAGGTTTCTAGTCCAAGCTACCATTTTTGCATTCGTATATCATGAGGCTACGATGATAATTTATGCCCAGAGAAGGTGAGAATATTTCCTAGACAAGAGCGGGGATCGAACCCAGCCACTTTTAGCATGGTTTTGCAGTGTAGCAGTGCTTCTTACCGCACGGCTAAGGAAGGCTACAGACATATTCATAATAAACCGTAAAAACATTTAAGTCTGGCAGTAATTTTAATATAACTTCTACTATTTTCATCATATGAAAATGTTTCTTAAAGTATCAGCAAAAAAAGTAGTGGTTGGATTTTATATAACTTGCTTCAAATTTTTTTAAAAAATCAGAAAAGGTTTTTAGGTTAAAAATATTACCTTAAATAGTGAAAAAAGTCAAAATTTCACCGATGAAATATTTTAATTGATGCAGATCCTTAAACTAGAGGTCAAAAACTATGATCTAACGGCTTAACATCCGAGGTGCATTCACTTTGCATAATCTTCTTCTTCTTTGTTGGCATTACATCCCCACACTGGGACAGAGCCGCCTCGCAGCTTAGTGTTCATTAAGCACTTCCACAGTTATTAACTGCGAGGTTTCTAAGCCAAGTTACCATTTCTGCATTCGTATATCATGAGGCTAACACGATGATACTTTTATGCCCAGGAAGTCGAGACAATTTCCAATCCGAAAATTGTCTAGACCGGCACTGAATCGAACCCAGCCCCCTCAGCATGGTCTTGCTTTGTAGCCGCGCATCTTACCGCACGGCTAAGGAGGGCCCTTGCATAATAGTTGCCTTTAAACATAGCGTGGACGGAAGGCTTCCGATTTTGAGCCGAGAGCGTCCGGCTGACCTTTCCCTCTAATTGGAAGCCCACGTTTTCCTACGACCCGGCTTCGCGTACCTTTCCACTATGACCGTGCGGGGCTAAAAATGGAAATCCTAACTATTGGTTCTAGTCCGGTCCTGCGCACGATAGTTTACGACGTGCGGGGACCGCGCTCTGGCAAGATATCGATCCACGGGGAAAATGGCGTGTACGGATCAAGCCGACGGTTGGTTGACTTCCAATTCTAGTCGAACTCCAGTCCGTACCAAAAAGCGCCTAAGCGCTGGAAAGTCCAACGCGAATTCACTTTAGTAATTAATATCAAATTTCAAAACAATTTTTTATTGCCTTTTGTACGTTGCACTAAACACTATTTGAAATTCTTCGCGAAATGGTCAGACGTACTGACACCCGTAACGCAAACCTTGCGATCAAAAAGTATTAACTAAAAGAAATGTACTTAGTACAAATTATCATCAAACTAAAGAACCTCGCGAAAAACTTCTGCACACCAGCCGTTGACTTTGCGAAATGATCGAGCTTAAGTATGGAAACTATAAAGAACCCTTTCTTCAGGTGATATCTTTTGAATTTGAATTTTGCGCCAAAGCAATTACGAATGGCGACAAAGAGTTCGCGCCTTTGGTGAGCCGACAAAAACCGAGCACATGAAATAGTACTCTCTAGCTTTCATCCACTCAGTGATTGAGTAAAATTGAATTCCCGTCTCTTTTCTTCCCACGGAAATTTTATTAGAATTTAATCTCAGTGGGAGGATTTACCACCTGAGGGCAGGTTGGTAGAGATGGAATGCCGAAACTATACTTTAGGAAATACTTCCTCCAAGTATATGTCAGCCGCCAAAGTGGACAAGGAAAAGTCAGACGAAGTCTGACGTCCTTCAACCAAATGAAAAACGAAAACCTTTCTCAGAAAGCTCCGAAGGTAAACTTTACCACTCGGAAATCAAAAACATGTACACAGGAATTCTTAGAAACTATTTCTCGGGTACTTATTCAAAAGGACGTATGTGATTTTGTAAACAAAGATTCAAACGTCGATTTGTCCGATCTGATAGCCCTCCCACACAAACCATTACCATAGACAGATAGGGGGAGGCTTCGGCTACCTGTTTTTGGTGTTGGTTTGCGTGGGAGTGCCATCAGATTGGACAAATCGACGTTTGAATCTTTGTTTACAAAATCACATACGTCCTTTTGAATAAGTACCCGAGATTTATTCATCAGAATTCGGTACTGCATTAGGTTACAATGATTGGTCATGATTTACGTACTAACTATCGGGGAACAAGTTACATTAGTGATTGTTCATCAAACATCGGATTGTGCTCGGCTTCCTGTAAGTTAAGCTACGTTGCCAAGTTTGGGCTTGGATGCCCACAAAAGAGAATCTAAATAAATAAAGAACACGAAAGAATATCTGCTTATAACCCGAGTAAATGATAATAACTAAAAATGAACAATTTAATAATTCAACACTTACCCTCAGTTTTGCATTTTTATCATTTTTGTAAATCTATCAAATTTAGCTCTTGTAAGGGGCTTCGTAAAATAATCAGCAATTTGATCGTTAGTTGGTACATATTTAACAACAAGTCTCTTCTCCTTAATCAGCTCACGAATGTACATAAACTTCACATCTATATGCTTCGTCCTCTGATGTTCTCTGGGTTCCTCCGCGATCTTGATGCAGGGTATGTTATCTTCAAATATAGTGAATGGAGTTGAAGAAACTCCAATCTCACTCAATAAATGAGACAACCATATCCCTTCTTTTGACGCGTTGCAAAGGGAAACAAGTTCCGCTTCCGTCGATGAAAGTGTCACGATCTGCTGGCGTTTGCTGCTCCAGGACACAACGTTTCCATACACCATGAACAAGCATCCGGAATTCGACTTTCGTTCATCTTCATCGTTGGCAAAATCCGCATCCGCGTACCCGATCAATGGCGTTGATTCGATCGACCTTTCGTACACGATCTGCATCTTCTTTGTTCCTTTAAGATATCGGAGAATCCGTTTCAGCCCCGGCTAATGTTCTTCTCCAGGTTCGCTCTGAAATTGACTAAGAATACCAACTGAAATCGTTATACCAGGCCTGGAAATTGAAGGCCAAGTATTGAAGACATCCGAGCAATTCCTAAAGGGTGCTTTTGTTGGAATAAGTGTTTTCTCCACTTTATATTTGGATTCATCGGAATGGCAACAGGGTTACAGTCATACATACTAAATCTTTGCAACACTTTACCAATATACGACTCTTGAGATAAGGTCATTTTTCCAGCATCTGCGTCATAATGAATATCCAATCCGAGGAAATTATTTACCTCATTCAGATCCTTCATTTTGAAACGCTTTGAAAGCTCCGTTTTAACCCAACAAATATTTACCATATCTTCCCCAAAAATTAAAATGTCATCAACATACAACACTATTATGATTTTTCTGTGTTTGCATACATAAACACAAGAGTCGCTTCCAAGCCTTTTGAAACCCATATTTTCCTTTTCTTCATTATGCTTGAGATTCCAACTTCTTCCCGCTTGTTTTAAACCATAAATACTTTTGTTCAGCTTACATATTTTATCACCTTCATTGCCCAAGTTTGGTAATCTCATGTAAATTGTTTCTTCAAGGGAACCATTTAAAAAGGCGGTTTTAACATCCATTTGATGGATGAGCCATTTATTCTGTACAGCGATGGACAAAAGTGTACGAACGCTAGTCATTTTGGCAACTGGCGAAAAGGTTTCACAAAAATCCATGCCGGGACGTTGCGAGCAACCTTTTGCCACAAGTCGAGCTTTATATCGATGCGAATTGTCATTAACCTTTATCGTGAACACCCACATTGAATGAATGGCTTTTCTTCCTTTTGGAATAGCGCCAACTAATGTCCATGTGTTGTTCTCAGATAAGGATTGCAACTCCTCATCGATAGCTGCCTTCCATTTTGCCCAATCGTCACGTTTCTTGAGTTCATTTATATTTTGTGGAACATTGTCAATAAAATCAGACGCCATAAAGTTGGTCTCATATTCATTAAACCAGCCGGGAGCTCTTGAGATTCTTTTGACTCCGACGTAACGCCACTTCATCTACATTTTCATCTTGCTCTGGTTCATGATCGGATATGGCTTCCTCAAACTCTTCTGATGATGTAACACTATTATTATCGTTATCTGAGATCGAGTTCATGTCAGTTTGGTCACACGTCTCAAAAACCTCCACAACCGGCAAATCTGCCACGTTGTCTTCGATTAGGTTATCTTGAGTCCCCATTCGATCACAACTGATGAAAAATGACTTAGATTCATCAAATACAACATCTCTCGAAACGATAATTTTCTTTTGAGATTATCCCAAAGACGATATCCATTAGGAGCATAACCAACAAACGCCAATGTATCACTCTTCTTATCCAACTTTGTACGACGTTCTTTGACGACATGTGAATAAGAAGTACGCCCAAAAATTCTAAGAAGATAGCTCACGTTTGGAACAGACCCCAGGCCACATTTCGTACAGCGTTTTGGCTTCCGTCAATGAAACTTTTGGACTTCTGTTTGCTAGATATGTTGAAACATAAAGAGCTTCACCCCATAGTTGAGCAGGAGCACCACTGTCGTATAACATACTTCTTACCTTTTCCATGAGAGTGCGATTCATACGCCTACTCACACCGTTTTGTTGAGGCGTATACGGATCAGTTGGAACCATCGAAATACCTTTATCGCAACAAAAGGACATAAAATCGTTTCCGTAATGTTCTCATCCATTGCCCGATCGAAATTTTGAAATTCGGGTAGAGAAATGCGAAGTAGAATAGGCTTCAAATTCCTTAAATTTTTGCAGAACCTCATTTTTGGTTTTTATCAGATACACCATCACGAAGTGCGTGTAATCATCGATAAAGCTTACAAAGTTCCCGTAACCATCATACGTCATTTGTCCGCAAACGTCAGAGTGCACAAGTTCCAAAGGTCGTTTTGACCTTGGCCTATTGCCTCCATTGAAAGGATCTCTGGATTGTTTCGCTTCAACGCATGGTTTGCAAATTATAGAACCACTTGCCAATGAAGACGGTTGGAAATCCAACCCTTCAACCATTTTGTTCTTAGCAAGCTTCAATAAATTTGCATCCCCTAGATGTCCAAACCGTTTTTGCCACACATTCAAACCGATGTTTGTTTTTCCTATACAAGCTTTATCGCACAAATCAATAAGGTCCACATCAAGTTGGTAGAGTCCACCGACCCTCACCCCTTTTGCGATCACCTTCCCGACTTCATTGCGAATTACAACAGAACCATTGGCAAAGTTAACCGATTTTCCGGAGGACTCTATACGGGAAACAGATAACAAATTGCAATGCAATTCGGGAATAAAAAGAACGTTATACAAATCCAAGATCACTTTATTCAGCCCAACTTGGCTCTTCAAGGAAACATTACCCCTTTTCCTTCCCACAATACTGGCCCCTGCCTGGGCCGTTGCAATTTTGACCTCTTCGCACTCCCACAATTCTGAGAACGCAGCCATTTCCCGTAGCATATGTTCTGACGCTCCGCTATCCAGGAAGCATGGAAATTTGGTTGGCACTTTCACTGGGAATTCTTCCATGGGCAGCATCATTACACGCTGGTCACGTGAGAAGTCTTCTTTCGCCTTCGAATTCATTTTCTTCAGTTTTCCTTCCTGTTGGCGATTGGAGGTGACATCTGTGGAGCGAGTCAATGGTACCCGTACCATGAACGACCCCTCTCCGCGAGCCAACAACGCCACCCTGTCCTCGGATCCAGATCCATTCGCTTGCCGCTGTTCTCGAGATTTCTTCCGACGCAAGACAAAGCATGACTTTTTCTTGTGTCCCACTTTGCCACACTCGAAGCAAGTCAGTTGCTTCATTTTGTTTCGCCGGTGCTGCTGCTGCTGTTGATGGTAATTGTTCCGACCTCCAATCATAGCCACCTGTTTGCTGTTCGGTGCTGGTCCAGCTTGCTTCGCCTCCGCATCCAGGAAGATCCTTTTCAATGCTTCCAGCGACATTTTGTCCAGCTCCGCCTTTTGGAGAACCGATAGGGCGGTGACAACTTGGTCGTACTTGTTCGGCATGGCAACTAGTAAGGTAGGGGACCAGGGGGCATTATGAACACCCGGGGCAGATTGGACACCCTCAATATTCTTGTTAATTCAATCATTTTTCTATTTTCAATGCAGCGAACTCTATAATCCTTCCACAAACAACTAATTTATAGCGTAGAAGTCATTGGTTCAACTTTTTAGCGCATAAATTTGACAAAAAAGTTAGAATGTCTTCCAAATGATTAAAAATTATAAGTTTCACATCCCATAAAATAAGCTTTACTTTACCATAGAAGATGATTTTTCAATTATTAGTCATCCCATAGCAAAGTTCTGTTATTTACAGTGCTCTGGCATGTATTTGTGACAAGTTTCCTTGATTTTTATAAAATTTCCAACGGTTTTTAAATATGTTCAGCTGTTGGGGCAAACTGAACACTCTATATGTGGGTAGAACTGACACCCTAAAAATTAAAAACCTAACCTCAAACTCATCGAACTGGGCTTTCATATCGCGTTATTTTTCGTGTTATCATGGAGCGGAATTATAAATCGCTATAAAAGTTCCCGTACATGACATATATACCATAGAAGTCGCTGAAGTGCAACAAAAAAGGAAGTGTTTTGTAATATTTGTAATAGATTTGGCAATCTCGTTGGCAAGTTGATCGGTACAACCCATTGGAAGGATTACCGATGCCAGTAGGGTGGATAAGAGCATGCATAGATTATGCAATGCTTAGAGGAGAGACGATTGGGAAGGGGTCTTGCAATAAGTGTGAGGATCCATATAAAAAAATCATATGCTTCATACAAAAAGTTCGACATACATGTATGAGGCCGGCTGAAAGTGGCAAATTTTTGCGTTACCTAACCAATCTTCTTCTATTTACCATGGAATTAAAATAGAAAACGACCATATATGACCTCGCATAAGACGAGGGAAATAGATTTTCGGATGTTGATGATCCAAACACAATTTTAGGTGTCTCATACAAAAACATGACAGGAAGATGAACAATTGGGTAATATTTTGGTTGGATGATGAATAAAATAGATTACGATGGCATATAATTACGAGCAGATAATTTTCTTCATATTTTATAAGGGTGTCCATACTGCCCCATGGGGGTGTCCAATCTGCCCCGCTACCTTCCCGAGATAGAGAAAAAATAACTATTACAAAATCGTCCTATTTGATTGAAATTGCCGTATTTTCAGTACGATTCAAAACAGAACTGGTAGTTAACGAGTAATAGTATCATGTAGTTGCTAAATATCCGAATTATATTCAATTTAAATCACCTAATATTGATTAAAACCTTAGGGTGTCCATATTGCCCCTTGTTCCCCTACTTATTTTATCACTATGCGTAATAACTTCTCCCATTGCCTCGAGCTGGCGGATTAGTTCATTATGTAGGCAAAACAGTTCTGTTAGCGATGCGTGGGCTTCGCTTTTCAATGTATATAAGCGAGAGCGCAGCCCAAGCATCGCGACGGTTTATTTCGGTTGGTATATCTGTTTGAGTTGATCAATGATGTCCTTAGCATATTTGCACTCGAACACGTGAGCCATAGCCTCATCCCCAATTCTTGTCGATGTTGTAGGTGTATCTGACGACTCGATGTTGATTTCTTCCTGCTCATTATGTATCACTTCTGGATCAAAATTTGTTTCAACTTCTGCATCGGATGCTGGTCTTGTATCTTCCCAAATTAGATTTTCTCCAGACACATCGTCGAAATTGAAAGCTGCATCATCTCCATCGAATATTTCATTTGCTGGCTCTTCAGGTAATGTAAGTGGCTCTTCAAGTTGATCATAGCTTACTGATTCATTAAAACCAGAATGTGATGTTTCGATGATGATCGCTGGATTCACATTCTTACGTTGGCCAAAAATTTGTTCAAGAATATTCCAGAAGGGACACACCCTTTGTATGTATTCTGAAATTGAAGGAATATTAGAATCCAGTGAAAGGCCAAATACTATATGTACTACTACCTGTAACGCTGTTATCTAATCCTTCTGATAGAAGTCCAGCACCAGTTTGGCTTTTCCATGTAGATGCAGATATGTATGAAGATTTTAGATTTCTCATTTTATTTTTTTAGCACAATCCAATTGAGTGCGCGTACGCATGCGGTTTTTTCCATTATTCTGGCATAGAACATCTGGGTTGTTGGTTTCTACATGAATAAAAATAATCAGTAACAATGAAAGCTTTATAAAAAATGAATTATACCTCGAATAATTCAGGATTATTTTTCACTTCATCCAAAACCGTCTCAAGCATGTCCCTGGTTTCATCACTTGTCCAGCGATGAATTGGGTTCAATCGACGACGTTTTGTTTTTTGCTGTGTCAGCTGCAAATGTTAATTGTTATTTGGAATAATATGTTAAACACAAGACAAGGTTTTAATTACTTACACCCTCCATATTCGCGTTCTAAACTGTCACGAAGTAATGAAGCTACACGTTTGAAGAACACGTTGATATGGCAATTGTACAAGTGGTTACTAGATTTTCAAATTCTCATTTGAAGTAGACGTCAAGATAAGAGAAGAAATGTTTCTTGAAACATTTCATTGCATATTTCTACGCAAAACTAATTGTTACGCAGATTTGAGTGAATACCCCTATACATTTTAAAATAACTTGAAGCTAGTTTTCCTAAATAAACAATATAAAGTGAACGCCCTAAAAACCAAAGCAAACATTCCGCATGGTAGTTAAGGGCGTCAACAAAGGACTTAAAAACCACTATGGTGCAAATGGTTCATGAGACGTTCACTCAAAATAGCAATAAATGTATTTCTTAAGAGATATCAAGTGCGGAGTTTTAACTAGCATGAAGAATAATTTACAAAGCAATCGTTCATGCCAGAAAATCAAAAACCATGGTTTTGGTTTATAAGCCGTCATCATATGTTACGCGAGAATTAAATTAAGCATCAAGAGAAAAAACGTCAAATGTTACACCTTCTTGGTGGTTTCACATGACGAGAAATGGCGCTGTCTTTCTCCTCACGCCGTTGACAAACTCATAAAACCTCCGCATATCATTCTACTCCATTCTTTCCTGCGCCTCACTAATTACTAGTTCATCATATTTTTTTTCTTCCTGCGGTGGGTTCGTTTTTCAGCTGCTCTTGCTTCCTTGTACCGATCTTTATTCGATCGGGTACCTGACACCAACATCCGATTTCTGGCAACGTTCTTCTCGTTTGTCACTCTCTAACACTCCACATCCGACCAATTCGTCCTGGGTCCACCGCTCCATGGATCGACTCCCATACTGCCGCTAACCGCAAGTCGAGCACATCTGTATATGGAGCCCCATATACAGATGTGCTCGACTTGCGGTTAGCGGCAGCATAGCTCGTTGATGTTGTCGCTAATGTCGATTGCACTCATCCGTTCGTCAAGCTTCTGGCGGTACTCAGCCGATACTCTTTCCGCCGACAATCGCTGGATATTGTAACGCATCGTTCGCTGTGATCTTTCGTTCGATACAGTTGACAACCGTGATCGAATTTCATGACAACGAGGTAGTGATCAGAGTCATTGTTCGGACCTCTGAATGTCCGCACATCGATAACATTCGAGAAATGGCGTCCATCCTCCAGAACATGGTCTATCGGGTTGCAAGTTTCACCATTTCAAACATATTTATTTTATTATTTAACAACAATTACCATATAGCAACATAAATAATCAAATATTGATTTTCAATGCTTATGATACTATGCAACGTCTAATACCAATAAGTACATACTGAATAAGATATTTAGATTCCGCTTAAATAAAGAAAAACTTCTTTCGCACCTATGATTTCTAGGCAAATAGTTCCATTAGGTGTCTCCAGGTGTGCTTTCGGATAACCTTTCGTGCAAAATAGGTGCTACTGATGGCCATCCCTCGGGCAGCAGCGACATTTACTAGCCGTATGCCGTTGTCGTTGGTAGCGTAGTGAAGGCTCTCCCTACCTATTATGGGACGGAAAAAGTCCTCTCTACCGACCTGAGCGTTAGCGTCTCCGATAACAATTTTCACGTCATGCTTTGGACACTCTCCATAGGCTTTATCAAGACATTCATAAAACGTGTCCTTTACGTCGTCGGATTTATCGTTTGTCGGTGCGTAAACGTTGATTAGGCTGTAATTGAAGAATTTGTCTCGTATCCTCAACACACAGATTCGTTTGCTAATGGGTTTCCACCGCATCACTCGCTTCATCTGCTTGCCCATCACTACGAAACCAACTCCATGCTCTGCTTTTTCATTTAGGGTCCTGACATTCCAGGTACCAAGTTTCCAATCATAGTCCTTATTTCGTTGCCGGGTCGGTTGCCAAAAATAACGTTCTCTTTTTCTTCTATCTCCATTTTTCGTGGTATTTGAGAGTCTTCAGTAAGCTACCTTACCGGGTCGCGTAACCTACATCGCGCTGGTGGGACTGCTACCTTTAGTATAGCTGTCGCGATACAGCATTTCTTTAATCAGCCGCTGGGTACCAGGCAGACGCTGTTTGAGCCGGACCTCCTGATGTACACACTTTCTGGCGGTCTTTTGTCATAGGACGACCCGTGGAAGCGTGAGATAGGAACTTTTGGGGACCAGAGCTCTGTTATGCGCTCCTTCCTTGATGTCAACCCACCATTTTGTATATATCGCCTCTATTACTGTCACCTACATTTCCGAGGACGACTGCCACTTCAACACCGATCGACTATGACAATAAAAAAGTATTTCGTTCGGATTCCGATAGTCTCAACGATGGAGCGGCGAAGAAGATTAAAAAGTAGTTAAAATTGCGGACCAAAAAAGAGGAATACACTCCGGAAGCTCTTCATTTAGCAAAGGAGGGGCGGTAAGGGTCAAGTAGAAGGGATTAATCACTCCAAGGCTTCTTCGATTCACATCACCACCAGCTCTAATAGCCAAAAGAGCGTACTGCCCCAGTCGAATGAACCACGCACAATTAGAGCTCCGCACCACTGGCTCTGAACGTTGCACACAAAATCCCCTCCACTCCATCGTCAGCGATCTCAATCACCGCCCGCCGAAGCCACCGTAGTGGGAAAGTGTTTTTATCACTTGCCAAAACTGCCCCAAACAATTTTCCGGTGTTCTGCTAAAGCAAATTACGTCGCATGTTAATAATACAACCGACGCGACGCCGTCACCTGCGTGACAGAAATAGGTCAAAAAATTCGCCAGAATAAACTAGCTTTAATCGAAATAAAACGGAATTCCGAGGAATTTTGAAACATATTTTTTGCAATTCCTAATCATAATACGTGGTTTACAGTTCGTCTTTGAGTGATAAAATGGACTACTTTACCATACCAACGAAATGGGTGCTTTAATGACCATTATGCAACCCAAATGAGTTGCATAAAATCCATTATATCACTTATTTGGGTGCTGTAATGAAAAAACAACATCAGCTAAGTTAACAAGAGTTAAAATTAATTGCATATTATTCGGCAACTCGGCCGTACGAAGAGTTGTTACATGACTACAATTTGCTGAATTAGTTTGGGTAAGTGTTCAAATACTGTATTCTCTGCGTTTCGTAATAAACGAAATAGTTTGATGGCCATAACATCAGAATATCCAAAGGTAAGTTCATCTATCGTTTCAAGGCTTGTCGAGCTATGCAATGTGGCATGATAACATGGAATATGATTGTTCTCAGCGGCAAAATGATTTATTGGTTAGAATGATCATGTGAAGTAAATCAGTCTGTACCGTTGTTGTGGTACAGATTTATCACATTAAACCACATTTTTCGTCATTACAAAAAATAACAAAACTGCAAAACTCGATTTTTTCAGCACTCGTATTATTTATCCAACTCGGCAAGTCACGTTGGATAAACATACAACTCGTGCTGAAAAAATCATCTTTTTCCAACTAGTTGCACAAACTACTATTTTGCAATTCCTGATCATACTACCTGATTCTTCTGCAGTCTACAGTTCGGTACTGTTCGTCTTTTGGTGATAAAACGGCCTACCTTCCCATACCAATAAAATGGATGCTTTAATGAACATTATGCAACTCAAATGAGTCGCGTAAAATTCATTATAACACTCATTTGGGTGCTCTCTGGTGCTCTGCAATGTGGCGCGATAACATAGAATCTGATTGTTCTTTGCAGCAACACAAATTATTGGCAAGAATGATCATGTGCAGTAAATTACAATTTTGGTACAGATTTATCATATCAAAGTCCATTTTTCGTCATTGCAGAAAACAACGCGTGCAACTCTTTGCAAAAATCGATTTTCTCAGCACTCGTGGTATCATAAGTCATATCAAGTCATAAGCATAAAAATTGGAAAATGAGTCACGCGTTGATTTAACAACCCGTCTGATGTTTGACCCCTCGAACCGGGCAAGTGCAAATATTCGTTTGCCACTCGTAGATACCATCGGGAATCATGATTGCTACGTGCAGTGGCGCATAAAGCGATGATGGTGGTATAACATGATTGCTAAACCCACAATAATCGTTCCAGTTGATTGTGTATGCGATGATTCCAACCTTTCGCTGTTTGATACGGCGGCCTTGTAAGAACCACGTTGAATCCACTAAATGCGTCTCGCTGCACCCAACTTAAGCGTTTCTTCGATCGATAATCTTGATGTCGTTAGTGTATATATAAGATGTGTAGCGTGGAACGTATGCCTGCACGCGAAGGAACTAACAGGTTGCTCTTATAGTTCCCGGATGCCGAACACGTCGCACAATTTTCGTTATTAGACTAAATGATTGGGAGTTTCTGTGCTGAATGAAGGATAAAAATTAAGTTTTTATTCTCCTCTTTGTTTGATTCTTTTTTCTTTGTTTCATATCAAACTTTTTGGTACAACTGAACAGAATTCCAAGGTTAACCATTTATTTTTTCAGCGTGTTTCTTTTACCCAACAAACGACGACCCCTTCCAGTTTCACAGTATGCGGGAAATCAGTGGAGAATGTTGAAAGCTTCCAATATCTTGGTAGCCAAATGGGCGTCAGACGGCGGTACTAAGATCGAAATAGGCGCACGGATCAAGAAAGCAAGGGTTGCCTTTGAGAGTTTACGAAATATCTTGGTAGAACAGGCAGATAAGTGAACGCAACAAAATCTGTTTTTTTATTATTACGTGTATTCGGTGCTGCTATTCGCCAGCGGAACAATGTGTGTATCAGTGGAGAACACTCAACGGCTGCAGCAACTAAAATTCGGGATCGGAAGTAAGACTAAATCAGACACACCTCACTTAGGGGCGGAAATGAAATCTGTACAAGCAATTAGACTGGAACCCAATGGGACAGACCCAAACGCTCATAACGGTGAAGTTTCGATGAAGAAGTAAAAGAAGTCGACCGAAGTCTAACTTGACAACAGGTAAAAGCGATAGCTGGACATCGCTCATGATGGAGATCTTTCGGGCCGACTTGGACCATTCCGGGTGTACAAAACCCATAAGTAAGTATCCAATAATCCTACACAGTTGATCAGCTTGAAAAAAAAATGCGATAATACTAGTATTGTTACACTCAATAACGTTTTCCTGTGGGAATCACTCAAAATATTCAAATGCTCGTTCATAAATAGTTGCTACTATCGCATGTAAAAGTCTATCACATCAATGTCACAGTGATGGGCATGGCATCCTTTCCGAGACACCACATGCTGGATAACAGCAGAGAGGACTTCTTTTGTAAACGATGAATGTAACTGCATTGCATTTTCCAAACCGATTTGGTTGATTTTTTTTGTGCATTTCAACCAGCTACGAGCTATATCTTCCATCACGTTGAATGAGTAGAGTATTTCCACCGTGGTTCTGACAACCAGTCAGTGGTAATATTTCACTTGGTTGGAAACCTACATATGATGTTTTGTCTTGCCGGAATGAATACATATGCAGCAGATCACCGCAAACCGATGACAAATATTAGCTGCTACGTTTAGATTCGTTCAACTGGGTGGTTCCGCTGAATCCGTTATTTCAATTGAAAAGTTAGTTAAATTTAAATTAAGCAACGACACAAATAAATAGAAAGAAAAAAATCCAAGGACGGATATAGAATAGTAGTTTATGTTTACCATCGCAATTAAATTTTGGAAGCACTCTAATGACTCCCGGAAATGTAAGAACGTCAGTCATCTCACCAACGTTACAATGCGGTTCCTGGTTTCGTAACGATATTATGCATCATGTGTGGAAAATGAGTGATGCACCTTGGTGACGTTATGGTACCTTTCGGTTCACATTCATCGTATCTTCCCGTAAAATACATGCAACAGTCCCACTTCATCATTGCAATTCAGCCTTCATACTTGCATAAATTTATGATCATTGCCTTTATTAATGAGAATTACAATCACAGGACGGCATATATCCTCGCATTAATCATTTGCTATTGCGGACCACAAGTCATTAGCACAGCAAGTGTATTCTGTTAGGAAATCACGTTGCAAACAGCTCGAAATACACGATTGAAGTTCAATTCGATTTAAGTACGTTGAGGGGTGATACAATTAAATTTGAACAGGAACGGAGATGTAGATAATAGATGAAATAGTCATCCCTAGTAATATTGATGAGCTATTCTGCTCTTCTCTAGTGGTTGTTGATTTGCAAACAAAATCATGGTCGAAATCACAAATCAAAATCTGAATATCAGTCAAATTTAAATCAGTCAATATCAATAAAATTAAGTATTTAAAATCTGTATATCTATCTTCTATTGTACACACTAAAAATATTTAATATTAAAGGTGTCGTAATTAAATAAAATGACTCATAATAAATAAAACTTATGAAAAAAAATATTTATGCAGTGCAAATCGCGTAACCTGTTTTACTTTGTAAGATTTGCATAGCTTGTTTCGAAGATGAGGAAAATAGGGTAAGACGGTATAATGCGCCCCACCTGGCTAAAATGTCCCCTTTTGATTTTTAGAAAACTATAACTAACTAAGGGTCAACATCAGTTGGTCCAAAGTATCTTGCAATGGTCCTTGCAGATCAACCGCTGTTGACCCCGAAACGGATACAACACAATCATCTGCAAGCTGTCTCAACGACGTCGCTGTCGCTGACGTAAAAATTGTGAAAAAGGGGGCATAACGTAAGCCCTGAGGGAGACACATGTAACTAATTCGTGAAGTTGCCAAGTCACCATGAAAAAACTCATACGCTTCTCTGACAACAAATTGTACATTTTTTTTTAATTCGGAGAAAGTCCACATGCGTGGAGCTTGTCGGATAAGAGATCGAGGCAAACTAAATCAAAAGCCCCCTCAATGTCCAAAAATACTGAGCCCAATTGCTCTTTTTTTTTATCGAAAGTTGACTGTATTTCTGAAGAAAGCTACGCAAGACAGTCGTTCGTCCCCTTTCCCCTGCGGAAACCATATTGTGTATCTGACAACAAACCATTAGATTCAATCCATTCGTCTAGCCGGAAGAGAATCATATTCTCAAACAGCTTACGAAGACAGGACAGCGAAGAGGCGATACGAATTACAATCCGACGCGGGTTTTCCAGGCTTTTGGATGGCTACCACCCTTACTTGCCTCCAATCACCCGGAAATGTACACTCCAGTAACTGGTTGAGCAAGCTCAATAGCCGCCTCTTCGCGACGAATGGGAGGTTTTTAAGCAAATTGAACCTTATTCTATCCATTCCTGGAGCAGAATTATTACTTGAAAGGAGAGCAAGCAATAATTCAATCATCGAAAAGGGCCGTTCCATATCATCCCTGTTAGCAAAAGCATCACGTGACTCTTGCTTCACCGGCACCGAATCCGGACAAACTTTCTTTGCGGAGTCGAGTATCCACCGCAACGAGTTTTCACGATCTTCCCTACATTGACTTGCATTCTGACGAAGCAAGCGCCAGTATGACCTAACAAATGAGATCACCAGTACTTGTACATTGAAGATGTGTGCTAGTCCCAAGCAAACCCTGTGCAAGAACAGCTGATCTGGTCATAATGGAGTAGCAACTACGAGCAGTCAATCAAGCTCAAGCTCAAGCTCTTGGTATTTGTTTTCTATTGTAGACGAAAATATACGAACGTTTCAACAGTTTTGCTCTGATTAGAATCTGCATTTTGCTTTTTGTAAGATCGCAAAATGCAAAATGCAAATTCTAAACCATTGTAACATTCTTAGATCAAGACTACTATTTATAGAAAATTTATTTACATTTTCGAATTGACTATTCAATTAAATTTGACGACAATATTTATAAAGCTAAAAAAAGAAGCGTCGTCTGCACCAGCACCAAACGTTCATTATTGGCACTGCCAATAAGTTCCCCCACAAATCTTGTTGCCCCCGAGGTGTGAAATCGAACCTTTTCCGAATTCTGAATCCAATTCCGCAGCACTTTGAGATTAAACGCACGATATTGGCACACGGCAACGAAACGCTTAATTTGAGTTTATTTTGACTTCAGACAGCCCAACAGCTCATAAGCATTTTCTTTTTTTCATTTCTATCCCCATTTCCATCTTGATTTCCATCTTCATTTCCGTCACTATTTATTCTACGGTATTTATTTTCAATTTCATATTCGAATATCCGATTCCAAATATAACTTCAGATACAAATGCTAATACGATTTCGTGCCAATATAAATAAGAGTTAGCTCATTTTAGCTAAAACTTGACTGAATTTATCATCGCCTGAATCGTGAACGGCTGACTGAATTTGGAAGCCACCCTGCACGATTTAGTATCTCATTTTGTTATCGTTTGCTAGTTTTCTGGATATTTCTTTCCTATATATTGATTGATTATGCGGCTTTTTCGAAATTCGGACGACCACCGGTTGATTTCTGATTGCCTAACTTACTCCACTAAGGTAACTATAACTAGCTTTGATCTTAGCTGAATTGAAATTCAATGGAGTGTTGCATACGCTACGTCACTTACCTCAAACTCCTTCAACCTGCTAAAAAGACTACATGAATTTTATAAACCCATGATTGGGGAAAGGGGAAACATTATAAGATGAAGAAAAAAAACCTTTGGACGACATGATCTAGACCTGATGATTGATTCGAAACCAGAAACACAACTGAAATAATGCTTCTTCATCTTCATATGTCAGATTTATCTCATAATATTTTTAAGTTTGGGTTAGACGCATTTTTGTATGAAATGGCTAATTTAGAATACGACCACTGATCATACATAGAACGTACCTGTGATTTTTGTTTTTCACATCATCAACTGATTGCGGGATGATTCTTGGTGGTGCGATTGGGTGTAACATTTCCGTTGCAGCAGTGTTGTCCTACACTCAGTGCAAAAAATGCTGCTCTTTGATTTTACTCCATTTAAACGATTTTATAATCTTAGCTAAGTAAGTGTAACTAATAGAGAGATAATTGAATTTTCTAAAGGCCTCCATGCACACCAGAGCCACAGGAGCGCGCGCACTGAAAATACACTGGAGTGTATTTTCAGCGCGCGCGCTCCTGTTGCTCTAACGTGCATTTTTTTGACAGTTTGATATGACATTTAGAAAATTCTAATATTCTTCTAATAGTTGCCCTTACTTAGTTAAGACTATAAAATCGTTAAGATGGAGTAAAATCAAAGAGCAGATTTTTTCGCTCTGAGTGTAGGACAACACTGCGTGGCAGCGAAAGAGAAAATCATCAAACTTACAGCATGACGCCAAGCTCAACGAGCTTGTCTGTGGTATAGCCGAAGTGAAGATACGGAGTGCAGGCTTGAGCTTCCGGGTTTCTCAATGAGCTGTGTCGACAGAATGTTACACTTCGCGTGTAATGATCGACCCCTCGAAACAATGGCCAATGTACAGCTCATGTTTTCGCTGTCACTGTTTTCAAATTTACCATCATCATCATCTGTACTGGGTTTCCCTATAGGGGTACATACGGCCAACGTAAAAGATATGCAACCTTGGCAGCTGCTCGCTTTAGGGCCCAGGTCAGAGACCTGTCGACTTCCTTTATCTCCGTCCTTGTTTCAATACAGTAAGGTGCCACACAAAGTATTGTAAAAGTTTACTTTGAGTATTGAGAGAACTGTAACAAAAGGTCTGTTAATCGGAGATGCCATTATGTGGACAGTTTCCTTTCCAAATCAATAATTTTAAATTTTGCAAATTTCGAGTCACGTAAGAAAGAGAACTTAAAATCAATCAAAATCAGTCTTCTTCAGTTTGCGTGTATAGTTCTTAACTATTGATCATAACTCACAAAAAATGTAATGAGCATATTATTATTCAAATTTGGCTATTCTGTTCGAAGTCTCGTGTAAATCTAGCCGTTCATTGGCTTTCCTGTAGTTCAGTGGTTCTCAACCTGGGGTACATGTACCCCTGGGGGTACCTTCACCAAGCCCAGGGGGTACCTCGGACAAAAATGCATAATGGCTGATTTTAATCAAAACTTATTGATACAGATTTGATACATGTATTTTTTTTATTTAAATTTTTTTCTAGTACATTGAAAAAGCACTATTGAATCCTTCCCTCCACAACTAGCACAGTAGATAAAAGGCTGTGGGAGAAAAGATCAAAAGGACAGAACAATGAATGAATAAATTTAAAAAATTTACACGTGAAAAATTAACCTTATATGTTATGGAAAAAAACCATTCGAAAATACTTATACTCTTCATTATGCCACCTGATGAATTATCCCATATCAAAAAGCTAATAACATTCATAAGTTAATGAAAAGTATTAGTTTCCGAATGTATGTAACTAATGCGATGTATAAGTTTTTTCTTATACATGTCATTAAGCGCCTGCTTTGGCAAAAAAGTATTAGAAATATTAATAATAAACAACATTACATTTTTTACGTGTACTATGCTATCTATCTGATTGAAACAAAATGTTGAATCTGAGGTGAGCCAACCCAGGGCTGAAAACCTCAATACTAAGAAAAAAAACCTGATTGATCCACCGAGCGGTGTTTGTGCCTTTCTCGTACATTAGATATACTAAAAAATTGAGTAAGAATTTCTTAGCGTGTTTTTTTGTGTATAAATTGTGTTTTGGCCATAACATTTAAACCCATAGTCCGATCTGGCCAATTTTCAAAAGGAAACAATGGAACAGGATTCCCCGTCGAATGCAACTTATGCAAATAAATCGGATTAAGATAAGTACCTAAAAGATGAGTGAGTTTTATTTTGCGCACATACATACACACACGCACACACATTCACACAGACAGACATCGATTCGTCGAGCTGAGTCGATTGGTATATAACACTATGGGTCTCCGGACCTTCTATCACAAAATCGTCTTGGAAGTGAATATATAGCCTTTTCATTACACCTTGGTGTACGAGAAAGGCAAAAAGTTGAATGATATGTTAAGAATATGCTTCTGAACTAAAATTTAGAGTCTACACGTTCAGAAGCCTCCATTTGAAAGACATGCAGGCTTTATCCGAAAAGCTCAGTTGCTCAGTTCAGAAAGCCTTCTATTAAACAGCTCGTAGACTGCTTTCAAGAGGATCGAGAGACTTCTTTCAAGAGGTTCGGAAACCTATTTTCAAAAGGGTTCAGAGGCCTCTTTTAAGGGGCCCGGAGCACCCTTTCAAACGCCTTTTTTTCAAGAAGCTGCTAAGCCCACTTTCAAAAGGCTTGGAAACCATTTTTTAAGTAGTTCGGAAGTCTCCTTTCAAGAGGCCCGGAAGCCTCCTTTCAAGAGGCCCGGAAGCCTCCTTTCAAGAGGCCCGGAAGCCTCCTTTCAAGAGGCCCGGAAGCCTCCTTTCAAGAGGCCCGGAAGCCTCCTTTCAAGAGGCCCGGAAGCCTCCTTTCAAGAGGCCCGGAAGCCTCCTTTCAAGAGGCCCGGAAGCCTCCTTTCAAGAGGCCCGGAAGCCTCCTTTCAAGAGGCCCCGGAGGCTTCCTTTCAAGAGGCCCGGAAGCCTCCTTTCAAGAGGCCCGGAAGCCTCCTTTCAAGAGCCTCCTTTCAAGAGGCCCGGAAGCCTCCTTTCAAGAGGCCCGGAAGCCTCCTTTCAAGACGCCCGGAAGCCTCCTTTCAAGAGGCCCGGAAGCCTCCATTCAAAAGGCTCGGAAGCCTCCTTTAAAGAGACCCGGAAGCCTTTTTCAAGAGGCCCGGAAGCCTTTTTTCAAGAGGCTCGGAAGCCTCCTTTCACGAGACCCGGAAGCCTTTTTCAAGACGCCCGGAAGCCTCCTTTCAAGAGGCCCGGAAGCCTGTTTTCAAGAGGCTCGGAAGCCTCCTTTCAAGAGGCCCGGAAGCCTCCTTTCAAGAGGCCCGGAAGCCTCCTTTCAAGAGGCCCGGAAGCCTCCTTTCAAGAGGCCCGGAAGCCTCCTTTCAAGAGGCCCGGAAGCCTCCTTTCAAGAGGCCCGGAAGCCTCCTTTCAAGAGGCCCGGAAGCCTCCTTTCAAGAGGCCCGAAGCCTCCTTTCAAGAGGCCCGAAGCCTCCTTTCAAGAGGCCCGGAAGCCTCCTTTCAAGAGGCCCGCAGCCGCCTTTCAAGAGGCCCGGAAGCCTCCTTTCAAGAGGCCAGAAGCCTCCTTTCAAGAGGCCCGGAAGCCTCCTTTCAAGAGGCCCGGAAGCCTCCTTTCAAGAGGCCCGGAAGCCTCCTTTCAAGAGGCCCGGAAGCCTCCTTTCAAGAGGCCCGGAAGCCTCCTTTCAAGAGGCCCGGAAGCCTCCTTTCAAGAGGCCGGCAAGCCTCCTTTCAAGAGGCCCGGAAGCCTCCTTTCAAGAGGCCCGGAAGCCTCCTTTCAAGAGGCCCGGAAGCCTCCTTTCAAGAGGCCCGGAAGCCTCCTTTCAAGAGGCCCGGAAGCCTCCTTTCAAGAGGCCCGAAAGCCTCCTTTCAAGAGGCCCGAAGCCTCCTTTCAAGAGGCCCGAAGCCTCCTTTCAAGAGGCCCGAAGCCTCCTTTCAAGAGGCCCGAAGCCTCCTTTCAAGAGGCCTGGACCCCTCCTTTCAAGAGGCCCGGAAGCCTCCTTTCAAAGGCCCGGAAGCCTCCTTTCAAGAGGCCCGGAAGCCTCCTTTCAAGATGTCCGGAAGCCTCCTTTCAAGATGCCTGGAAGCCTCCTTTCAAGAGGCCCGGAAGCCTCCTTTCAAGAGGCCCGGAAGCCTCCTTTCAAGAGGCCCGGAAGCCTCCTTTCAAGAGGCCCGGAAGCCTCCTTTCAAGAGGCCCGGAAGCCTCCTTTCAAGAGGCCCGGAAGCCTCCTTTCAAGAGGCCCGGAAGCCTCCTTTCAAGAGGCCCAAGCCTCCTTTCAAGAGGCCCGAAGCCTCATTTCAAGAGGCCCGGAAGCCTCCTTTCAAGAGGCCCGGAAGCCTCCTTTCAAGAGGCCCGGAAGCCTCCTTTCAAGAGGCCCGGAAGCCTCCTTTCAAGAGTCCCGGAAGCCTCCTTTCAAGAGTCCCGGAAGCCTCCTTTCAAGAGTCCCGGAAGCCTCCTTTCAAGAGGCCCGGAAGCCTCCTTTCAAGAGGCCCGGAAGCCTCCTTTCAAGAAGCCCGGAAGCCTCCTTTCAAGAAGTCCTAAAAAATGCTCGGAAGCCTACTTTCAAGAGGCTCGGAAGCTTCTCTTCAAGAGGCTCGGAAGCTTCTCCTTAAGGGGCTCGGAATTCATCCTTCTAGAGGCTTGGAAGCCAACGTTCAAGAGGCTCAGAGGCGTCCTTCAAAGATGCTTAGAAGCCTCGTTTTAAGTGGCTCGAAAGCCACCTTCCAAAAGGCTCGGAAGCTTCTCTTTCGATATAATGAAATTTCAGCCAACTTTATAGAGAGTCATATATCCTGTTTTCAGTTCCCTTTTTCATATATCCCATGAGTTACACTAATTTTCATTTACAGCAAAAAAAAATAGGGGTTGTCTCAATTGATGCAAAAGTGCGAAGGGGTACCTCTCAAGAAAAAAGGTTGAGAACCGCTGCTGTAGTTAATGATTTGAGAAGCAGTAAAACAAAAAATGCAGTGCTACGACGTCACCACGTGTACCGTGTGATTCTGAAATTCACCAAGCATCGAGATTTACGAAAACGAAATTTAACGATTGACATAAAAAGAGTGAGAATTCCCATCAAATACGAATTTGTTGTGTAAACTAATTTATCTTGATTTTACAGTGGCATTGCTGCTATGTTCTGCATCAATTTGGCTATAGGCTTAGACTCCTTGATCCGAAATCTTTCTATTCCTGGTCAAATGTTTATTCAAAAGGTGTTGATTTTGTTCCCCATTTTAACAAGCTTTGCTTTGTAAAGACACAGTCCTTCAATAGGTACCTGTATAACTGGCACATGCGTTATTCATTTTCGAATTGTATTTTTACGGACTATTTGGTGCAAAATATCCAATTGCCTGATGTACGAATTACGGTCCTTCACGGTACGACGAACGATCAAATTGCAATAAATTTTCCAACATGCCGAGTTATTTTCAAACGTGAAACTCCAAGCCCTCTCAAACACTTTTGAAGCTCACAGCAGCGGCCAACTTTTCCGTGAGAAGCGCCCAACAACGCCCAGTGGTTCAAGTAACAGGAAATTTTGAACAAAATCCTGATTATAATGTTGTCTTTCAACTTAACCATCGATAACACACACCGTTGTGAAAGGTACAACACTAACGAAATAAGCACGCTTATCGTACACAACGGAGGCGAGACTGTATGAGTGGTAAGGACTAAGCGAGTCCTAGAAGGTTCAATGGGTAAACTTTCATCAACGAAAAAATTCAAAAAAATATAAATCTGTTCTTAGGCTTCTAATTTTTTGTAGATTTGACAGATTTGATGAAGAGTTGGCAGGAAAAAAAATATTTGTTGCGTAGATCTCATAGAAAGGGGATCCAGTCTCCCCAAATTTAAAAATTGCATGTGCTGTCCAATTCATTAACAAAAATCGTTCATGTATACGCACAGCAATTCGAAAATTCCGCGTATTTTGAAGGAAAAATATTTGAAAAATCTGAGGGCACCTTTTTAATTTTATCAAAGCAAGTTCTTGGAGAGGGATCAATTTCCCCCGAATATTTTAAAAGTCGATTTTTGACAGCACTCCAAAAATCGATTGTGTATCAATAGCAACAACAATGTAAGGACTGTCATACATCAGTATAGTTAAATACTATATTTCTTAGAAAGACTGTGTGGAAATCGCGTGTGTTTATTTATTTTTGGCTGTGATACATCGGAAATCAAAAAAGGGGATCAAGTCTCCCCAGTCTCCCTAAACATCATGCCAACCAAGAAATTTATGATTTCTCACCGTGTACAAAACTGGGTATATTGTATTATTTGGTGTCCTGCTTAGCCTAGCAGTAAGATGCGCGGCAATAATGGAAGACCATGCTGAGGGTGGCTGGGCCCGATTTCCGATGCCGGCCTAGGCAATATTCGGTTTGGAAATTGTCTCGACTTCCCTGGGCATAAAAGCATCATCGTGTTAGCCTCAGGATATACGAATGCAAAAAATGGTAATTTGGCTTAGAAACCTCGCGGATAATAACTGTGCGGAAGTGCTGAATGAACACTAAGCAGCAATGCGGCAATGTCCCGGTGGGGGATGTAATGCCAGTAAGAATAAGAAGAAGATATAGTATTATTTCAAAAGAAAATTTCTTAAATTATTTTATTAAATAGAACTCAGTTCAATAATATTCTGTGATTTTTTTGTCCATTTTCTCCTAGGTTGTTTTCTCTAGATTGATTAATTTCGGTTCAAAGCATATTTTTAATTTTTTGATTTGAAAATATATTTTTAAATAATGAATAGCAAGATAAAGCTGAAAACTTGTTTTTATCATGTAAATCGGTAGAGATTTGCAAAATTCTGTTCTACAGTATTTTAATAAATTGCGCAGTTTTCGACAATGCTCGTGAATTTAAAAATATATATACGTTTACGTTAAAAGACATCAATTTGCCAGATTGCCTTACATTCAGCATTAAAAAAATCCAAGCCACTGTAGGTACATCGCATCGTTTGATTGTCGCACGGGGCAGGAATGGCTGCATGAAAAATCAGTTCCAAAGAGCATAATCGTAAAGTTTATTTTCACGTGCTGCTTCGGATTCCGTTTGTTCACCGGAATTGGATCCATATATTGTTTTGCTTCGAGTGGCTGGACTGTTTCAAAATAGCAAAACTGTATACAGATTCAACTCACCGGGGTTTAATTGTTCTGCTACACGAAGGAAAGTATCCCGTCAGAATGGTTGGAATTTGTGGGCTCGTATTGGAGGGAAAACTTTCAAGGGGTTGTTGTTGGCAAAAAAAGAACCAGAACTCTCATAAATCACCGCTTGTAATAGGCGGTTAGGAACACTTGAGGAATTCGTTTGGTTTAGCTTGGAAACCCCTCATTCCCGCCCTACCCAAATGTGGCATAAGAAGCTGAAGAAACGTTTCTATTTATGTCCTCCACATCTCGGTCGATATCACTGAAAAAGTTCGTAGACAGCAATATGATGACGGCATTATTTCGTCATAATGGCAGGCGTCCTGTTCTATCGAGCTGAGGTTTAAAGCAAACAGAGTAGATGATGCCTTCTTTAAATGAACGCATTTTCCCGGTTTAAGGCGAACCGAGTTGATAATACCTTCTTTAAATGAACGCGTTTTCCCGGTTTAAGGCGCACCGAGTTTATAATGCTTTTTTTTATGAACGCGTTTGCTAGATAAGACAAACAGAGTTGATAATACACTGAATTCTTTTTTTTACACGATTGATGCGTGTGTGCAAAAAGAAAACCGTGTAAAAAAATCGCGTATTTTCGAGAAATCGTGTAAATTTAAAATGCATATTTTTTGGAAGTTACGGAAAAATGTTGCACAGGGTAGAAGACAGAATGTCAATTATCGTGCTACACATGATCTACAGCTTCAGTTATCCAATAATTTCGTAGAATAAAGCGTTAAGGTCTACTTACATAACCAAAGGCTATGCGGACTGTCTTCAATATGATACATGCTCTTTGCGGATTATAGAATAGAATGCGTTCACAGTAGATGAAATCCGTGCAGTGAGGCCTTAGGGTCTACATGCGTATCCAAAAATTATTCGGACCCTTTTGAATATGGTACATGCCGTTTGTTGAACATTGAATAAAATTTGATCACAACAGTGTTCTTAGTCATATCCGAGAAATCCCTGAAGACAAAGATCATTCGGACCATTTTGAATATGGTGTACACCTTAAGGTCACTCACAAGTTCCAAAGTGCTCGCGTTTTCGGGGGCACACCACTCTATCCAGAGGCGGCGCACAACTGTCATTTTTGTTGATTTAGCTTTGCTGCGTCGCAGCATGCGTGAAATAATGAAAATGACAGTGCGTTGCTTCCGTACCGAGTGGTGTACCCCCGAAAACGCGAGCACTTTTAAACTTGGATTCCGTCAGAAGTGACCTTAAGGCCTGACTTCAGAGAATTCTCAAATGACCATAGCAACATAAAATGAACGCATTTCGTTCTGTCTACCACAAAACTGGTTAATAGATTCTGGTAACGCATGTAGATCTTCAGGCCTTACTTTAGGAAATTCTTAGATGACCATACCCACAAGACATGAACGCATTCGATTCTGTGTACCTCAACGGGCATGTTCCACATTTAAAACTGGCCAATAGATCTCTGATTACGCGTGTAGACCTTCAGGCCTGACTCAGAGAATTCTCGGATGACCAATGACCAAACCCACGTGTCATGAACGCCATTTATTCTATGGCATGTTGCACATTCAAAGCTGGCCAACAGATCTCTGATTTTGCGTGTAGATCTTACGGCCTGACTTTGGGAAGATCCATTAATTACGTAACGCCAAAATTGCAATTTTTCGACAGCCCCTCCCCCCTATGTCACACTTTTTGTATGAAGCTTCTGAAAATTTTATATGGATTGTCACACTTCACTCAACCCCCCCTCCCCCCTCGAAGCGTTACGTAATTTGTGGACGTTCCCTTTAGGAAATTCTTGGATGACCATATCCACATGATATGAACGCAATTTATTCTATGTACCACAAAGGGCATGTTCCACATTTAAAGCTGGCCTACAGATCACTGATTTCGCGTGAAGACCTTAAGGCCTGACTTCAGAGAATTCTCAAATGACCATAGCAACATATCATGAACGCATGCTGTTCTGTGTACCACAAAGGGCATGCTCCATATTTGAAACTGGTCAATTGATCTCTGATTACGCGTGTAGACCTTAAGGCCTGACTTCAGAGAAGTCGCAAGAGGGAGCGAGTGAATAAATGAGTAAGAGTGAGTGAGTGAGTAAGAGGAAGCGAGTGAGTAAGTGAGTAAGAGTGAGTGTATGAATAAAATTGCGTGCGTAAGAGTGACTGAATTAGTAAGATAGAATGAGCGAGTAAGAGTGAGTGAGCGAGGAAAAGTGAGTGATTCGCATGAATGTGAAAGAGTGCGTGAGTGAATAAGTAAGATTGAGTGAGTGAGTTAGAGGGAGTGAGAGAGTAAGAGTGAATGAGTTAGTTAGACTGAGTAAGTGAGTAAAAGGGAGTGCATGAGTGAAAGTGAGTGAGTGAGCGAGTAAGAGTAAGGGAAGAGAGAGCGAGTGATTGAGAGTAAATGAATGAGTGGAAGTGGATGAATGAGTGACAGTGGGTGAGTGAGAAAGAGTGGGTGAATGAATAAGAGTGGGTGAGTGAGTAGTAATTAGGTAGGCACAGGAAGTGAAAGAGTGAGGGCTGGGGGAGGGGTTGTATGAGAGAGAGGGAGATCTTGTTTGTCTTCGGGAAGTAGCGTTGACTTAAAAACCGAGATTGATCCACCTAGCAGTGATTGTGCCTTTCTCGTGCATTATTAAACAAACCAATCAAAAAATCGCGTTTTATGCGAGCTTTTATTGTACCAGGAAGATGCAGAAACGTTATGGCGTTATGCGTCGTAGTAGAAGAGCTTGCATGGGTTGATACTTCAAGGCATTTTATGGCATGCTATAACTTAATTACTAAATTTTATAACTATTTTAATATTTAGATTTTTTTTGGAAATTTTTTTGGAAAACGATTGCTATGGAATGCAATCAATCAACTAAGCTTTATTTTCTGTCGAATGTAACTTGTTGTGAGGAAATCTGTTTAGAATTACTATGTGAAAAATTGGCTAATGTTTTTTATGGCACATGTGCACGCACACACACACACACATACACACGGACAGACAGACAACACTATGGGTCGCTGAGCCTTCTATAAAAAGATCGATGTTGGAGTGAATTGATAGCCTTTCGGTACGACTGGCACGAAAAAGGCAAAAAAGCATCATCTCGGTTAGCCTTATATCGGGCAGACGCGTTACTTTTTCCTAGTAGCACAGTTTTCTATAACAAGTGTGTTGCTCGGGTTAAAAAGGCATTATTTCCTCTGTGTGCCTTATACCGGGCAAACGCGACCATTTAAAGAAGGCGTCATCTCCTCTGTGTGCCGTACACCGGACAAACGCATTCATTCAAAGAAGATTCCATTTCGTAGAGTAGAACTTTTTCAGGTTTTAATGGGCTAGAATGACAGTTTAAGTTAATTAGACGAAAAATGAAAGGGAGAGCAGGGACTTTGTCCAAGGGCTTTACGACCCCTCCCCACGGCCTCTGCGAGTTAGGGGGCTGCCTAGGTCGTGGTGGGGCTTGGCAGCGGGCTCTGTTAATCCTCTACAAAAAGCTGCATGTGCACACAAGCAGGCTCTTTCAAAGGGAGTGTCTGACTCGAAACGGCGAGTGGGCTAATGGCTAGGCTGCCTTACGTCCCCTAAAAGCGTGGCGGGCCTTGTAGGACGCTATCTAATAGTACCACCAAGCATTTCCTGCTGGGTGGGAATAGACTCAGATGACTTTTCCAGACTTGTGCTGATCTGGCTCTGAACACGTAAGTGTTAACCCTTGCATGACCTCCCTGCATGCCGTAAGGCATGCAAAGATAACCATGGGATCATTGAAGGCGACTACTCCAGTAGGATCAGAACGTCGGCTCCAGGGGCACGTTCACCTCAATTTGGGAGATTTGTGCCTTTTGCGCCAAAAAATATTTTTTTGACGTTGCTTTAGGCATGGAGGTGGTAAACCCCTTTGCCAAGGGGGGTTTGGCAAGGTCTCCTCTCAGGGAGGCGGGGAGCGAAGTGACGGAGGCTGCAACTACATAGTAGCATCGGAGTTTTCCCAGTGGGGCATAGCCCTATCAGCATGATCGGCGGGCCACTACCCGGGATGGGGGTGGTCGCCGAGCAACTCGAAGATATCATCGAGTTCGCGGACGCAAGGCAGAACATCAGTAAGGAACTGAAACAGAATCTTCGGATGCTCCGCCAGGCTGTTAGAGTCGCAAGAAAAGAACAGGATGCGTATCACGGTTAAAAAAAAATGCGTTTATCAGGCGTGTGGTGGGAAGAGCAAAGGCCACCAAAGGTAAGCAAACCGATGCCTTCTCCTTCCTTGGAGGAGCGACTATGGCCCAAGAGGCGATTGATTTCGCCCTGACGGTCAATGAAGAAAAGACTGCGCCTAACCCGAAACGGCTCAGGCAGCAATCCAGCAAGGCGTTCAGAGCAAAGCCAAACGACGTGCGACCATAAAGGCCGAACGTCGTCTGGACGGAGCAGATCGGGGTGCAGAATCAAATTCTTGTGCAAATAATTCCAACGGATCGGTTTCAATCTGCTTAGGACTGATTTTATATTCAATAAATATTCTACGAAGATTTGAGTGCAGTACAGGGCCGGATTTAGCTGGAAGGGGCCCCCGGGGCCAATAGGTTGTGGGGGCCCCAAAATGCACAAAAAGGTTGGTTTTGGTACATAAAAATTGTGGGGGCCGGGGCCACGGACACCCCCCCCCCCTAAATCAGGTCCTGGTGCAGTATATCATGCGTAAAAAGCTTCACACGATGCTGCAGTTTTGATATTTATTTGCGCTTTATCTCTACAGTAGTTGGTAAAACTGTCTAAAAAACTTTATTGTTTATTCAAAATTCATTGAAATGAAATTGAGCTACATACTCCGAATCTGACGTGAATATTAATTTAAAATTATCACACCCCAAACAGAATGACTGAAAATTGGATAAACGGTTTGCATGCTAAATATGATTCTCAAGTTTCAGACACTTCTAAACATAGGCTTTATTTGTTCCCACCACAAATACAATGCTGTTTAGAACCAAACATGCATCCCACAGAAGCAGAAAGCACTCATCGTAATAGCCTGACATCGGAAACAGTTTTCACCAGTAGCATTTTCCTTTCAACTGGTGAAGAAAAAAGAGGAAGTCAGTTAGGCTGACCTATAAATATTAATTTTTTTTAAACCGAAGCTTCTTAGAAAATCCAAAAACTTTACGTTAAATTTACAAGAGAAAATTCTCAAACATTTTATTTTTTATTTCTTCAACACAAAAGTAGAGTTGCAATCACGAGCGATCTCACGCTCATGCTGTAAACCTGAGCCGGTCTAATGTCGGAAGACGCCCTTTTCGCGGAGAGTCGTGTTCACTATTTCAAGCGTGGCAACCCATTGTCGGTCGTCCTAAATGGGTATCAACTGTTTCAGTTACGTTAGCGGCGAGGTGCAACACTGTGGTTGGCTGCAGTTGGTATGTAGTGATGCTTTTTTAGGCCGCTAGTGGTCGATCGAAGTCTATTTCGGAGGAAGCTTCATATGAAGTGGACCCCCGCGTGGAACAGAACTCACTACGTAATCGGTTGAATGTTTGGCGCACATTAGTTGGCGTTAATTTATGTCCCAGATCCGGCGTGTGCCCCTTCCTGAAGGAAAGTAGTGCGAAAAAACACTGGTCCGCGAAAACACCTGTACGAGAACTACAATAGAAGGACTTGGAGATTGTTTTGACTATGACCGCGGCTAGAGTAAGGGGACCAGCAGACTGGGGAGCCACCATATGTGTATTTCCGGATTGGCTGGACGGAACGTGCTTTACGGTTTGCTACTCGAAATGTGACGTTCTACTAGCCGTTTGGGTAAATTTGTGTTGATTTTAGAATGAGGCTTGTGTTTTTAGTAAACAGGTTTCTATCATATTTATTTTCTATTTGTAGACCAGTCAATCAAAATATAAATATGCGCCGGAGTTAGTTATCGCGATTGATGTTGCTAACAGATTGAATGATTTGCAAGGGTTTTGTTATTCTTATACGCCGAGGGTTTAGACCATCCTTAAGGTGGTTATACAACAAAGCCACAAATCGGCCATCTTGGAAACCACGTGCTTTTTTCTAGTGATTTTTCAAGAGTACGAATTGAGAAAACTACAACGCCCATGGGGATGAAACATCCATAGATCGTTTGTTTACTTATACTGAACAATCGACTTTAATTTCAGCATTGTACAAACATTACTACGCTAGATTTGATCTTTTGATAATAGGAGTAGAAAGCCGTGTGGTGAATTTGAAATTCACCACTTGGCTTGATTGTATAATCACCTTAAACATATATTTGTAATAATTGGCAATCAGCAAGTCCAAACCATTTTGAATTGTATCTTCCCAATGTGGATTGTTTTGTGTATTTATATTTCTTTATGTAAGTATCAAAAATGCGATTCCCGATCAACTCATATTCAAAATGAATGTTTTCTAAAATACTCGTGAATTAGACACGTCAAGAGAATGTTATTATTATTGTTTTTCTTTAATATATAATAATAATATTTTCTTACAATTTTTAATTTACCGCATCAACTCTTTTGATGAAATGATGTGATGAAGCTTATCTTGGTTCTCCTCAAAGATAAAAAGAAATATAAAAAGATTTACAATTTAATAACATTCAGCTCGTGTTCACAAGCGCATCGCATCCAATTCGAACGAAAGTTCACAACCATCGAACGAAATGAACTTTGACCTATCTTCCGCTAATATATTCATTGGTTTCCTAAAACGGGAAGGAAGCTCCGAAATATCTGACATGAGGAACAAGTTACAAATAACGTGCCACAACCGTGGAGCCACCACGACCGCGTTGGCTTTATTCCGTGCATAGCATATCGTTGCTTAAACCCCGTCCGATACATGTGGAAGTTTGCTGCTCTGGGGTATAAGTTGGTGGATGTTTTCAATTTTTTCACCTTTTCCTTCTGGGAAAAACTTCTAATAAAATATTCCCAGCTATAAAAAGTCAAGCAGAGAAACTTCGCGTCTTCAACAGTTTACCTACCACTCATTTTACGCCCCATCGCATTAAGCGGAGGTGTGTTCCGTACCGGAATATTCAACAAAATTGCAAAGTAAAGGGCCGCTTGATCAAGCTAAGATAAATTGAACAATAAATTATTGCCGAAACTACCTTTGGCAAAAAGATTGCTATTTTTAACCAGCTATTATACATATCCGCTTCATGGAATACAATGTTTCAGGCTTAATTGAATCCATCCGAGCGAACATGATTGAAATATGTGGTTGTACATCACATATTATTACGGTAGTTTGAGGCAATATTGCCACCTTTATAGCCGATTTAGATTACGAACTTTACTACGTGGTAAAGTGGGGAAAGCAAATGGAATGTATGAGCATTGGGATCAAGCTACTTTTTAACATTTTATAAAGCTGCAAAGGCTATAGGAAAAGTTTATTGGTTATGATAAAATTTGCATCAATAGCCAGAATAATTCCATGGGTGGATGATTTTACAATTATTCGTAAAATAATAACATAAGCGTTAATAATTTTTACTATCAAAAATGTATTGTGGTAAAATGAAAAGTGTATATCGAATTTGTGCAAGACAACTTAGTGAGATAGAGTGATGGGGGAAGTTAAGTTATTTTAAAAATTAAAACTAAGGGAACTGTTTCCTTTTCCATCTTGTAGGGATTGAGACGGATATGATAAAATATATAAACTGATAAAAGGACATATACATTGATCAAGGGTGCCAAATGTGAGGTGCCAGATGAACGAACTAAGCCTTCAGTTTTGTGATGTAGCTGTAGATGGCTCCGGCGAAGGAATCTTCCGATTCCGGCGAAAGAATCTTACGGTTCCGACAAAGGAATCTCCCGATTTTGGTGAAGGAATTAGACGGAGAAATCATTTGACTCCAGCAGAGAAATCTTTCGATATAGGCGGAAGAATGTTTTTATTCCGGCTGAGAAATCTTCCATACACATAGCTTCCAAATTTGTCGGAAGAATATCCCAATTACGGTTTCAATTCAGATTTTGGCGGAGAAATGTTCCAAATCTGGCGGAGGAATTCTTTGATTTCAGCGGAGGAATGTCCCGATTCCTGCGAAGGAACCTTCCGGTTCCGGTAGATGAGTTTTCCGACGGAATCCTGCAATTCCCGGAGAAGAGTTTTCTGTTGCCGACAGCAGGTGGATGTATCTTCCGATTTCGGTGACGAGAAGTCTTCCTGATCGGCTAAGGAATCTTTTAGTTGCCGCGAAGGAATATGCTGATTCCAGCGGATGGATTTGTTAATTACGGAGCCGACATTTTCCGATTTAAACGGAGATTTCATCCGGTTACGGCCGAGTAATCTTCCGAATTCGGAGGAGTAATCTTTCGAAATATTCCAAATCCAACGGATTAGTTTTCCGATTCTGTCAGAGGAATGTTCTGATTCCGGCAGAGGTATTTTCGATTTCAGTAGACTTCGTTTTAATCCAAATATTTTTTTTGAAAATTATGAATTAGAATGCCCGCTATTTAATGGGTAATGTAGATGAATTATTCAACTATTAAACAGTTCATAATCTTCTTCAGTCTTCTTTGTTATAACCTGGCAGCACTGGACGCTGCCAACCGGAACGAGAGAAAGCGTTTTCCTACTTCCGTCAACGACGCACCACTTGGGCGAACATGTTACCGGTCAGAACAAACGAGTAGTCACGAGAGAAACACGTTCATACTTGCTCTCTGTAAAAATATATAAATAAAGTTAGTTTGTTCAGTAAATACTTTCGTTTATGCTATATTCGTGATCCGGGTACCGCGGGTTTACAATAGTCTTCTTTACTCAACTTGCAGCCGAGCACCGAGTCGCCAGCCACGTAGTCTGCGGAGGGCCCATAAATCGTCTCATACCTGATCGATCCACCTTGCTCGCTGCGTACCTCGCCTTCTTGTGTCCGTCAGATCGTTTTCGAGGAACAATTTTACCGGTGTCAAGCCATTAGGCCGAAGGTCGTTAGGCCAAAGGCCACTAGGCCGAGGGTCATTACTTCGAATGCGTAATAAAAAGTGGGAAATTAGAAGTAAGAAATAAGTTATTTCTTTTCCTTCGTTTTTTGTTCTACTTCTTTTGTAGAACTGTCTCGCTTCTCCTATCTTTTTTCCTTCCTCCCTCTGACTATTTTTTTTCATTCATCTTCCATGCTTATTCATGCTTTTTTAATCATTTTTCATTTCTTTATTTCTTTTCTTTCGTCTCCATTTTTTCATTTTAAATTTTCCATATTTCCTTCTTCATTGCTTTATCAACTTCTTTCTTTTTCCTTTAACATTTTTAATTTTTACATCTCCCCCTTTTCTGAACTCTTTTGCAATTCTTTCTTCTTTCACCTTTCTTCCTTTATCCTTCTGCCTCCATATTTTATCTCCCTTTATCTTTCTGCCTTCTATTTCTTCAACTATCTTTCTTCTTACGTCTTTATTTTTCCGACTTTCTGTTTTCTTCTTCTTTTTACTTTTTTCCTTCTTCGTTTTTTTTTTCGTGTTTTGTTGACCAATCTTTTTTTTCTCCTTTCTGCTTCTTTCACTCTTCTTTTTATTTTGTCTTCCCTATTTTCTCCTTCTATTTTCTTCCATTTTTTTTTCTCCTTCTTACTAATTTTATTGATTGATTTTCATTGGCTTTTGTCGGTGAGATCGAACTACCTAAGCTCAAAGTGGAAGGGAGCATGTTTGTAAAGCACGATGAAGCACAGAATTGAAAGTTATCGCAAGCGAGCGACACGTATGAAATTGAATAGAAGTTGAAACGTAAGCAGAGGGCCATTGAAGAACAACACGAAATTGAAATCGCTGTTATTTTACCTAACGTCCACCCAGGAACGGCTTGGCTGATAGTGTGTGAACTATCTTACCAAGACAGGCAAAATAACAGCGATTTCAACCTGCTGATATGTTGTTCGGCGTTCGGAGACAGTTCTAGTGATCAGTTTGTCTTCCATTTTCCTTCTTCTTTCCTCCTTCCTCCTTTTTCTTTTTTAATTTTTCCATCTTTCTTCTCCCTTTTTCTTCTTCCTTTTTCTTATTTCCATCTTTCTTGTTCCTTCTTTCTTTTTCCTTCTTCCTTCTTCATTCTACCTTCTTTCTTTCTCCTTCTTCCTCCCTTCTACCTTTTTCCTTCTTTCTTCTTCCTTCTTTCTTCTTCCTCCTTCTTTCTTTCTTTTTCCATCTTACTTCTTATATCCTCCTTCTGTTTTTTTTAATCCTTCCTTCTTTTCATTTTCTTCCTTCTTCCTTCTTTCTTTATCCTTGTTACTTTTTCCTTCCTGCCTCCTTTTTCCTTCTTAATTCTTGCGCCTTTCTTATTTCGCGTTTCTTTTTCATTCTTCTTTCTTCCTTCTTATTTTATCCTTTTTCCATCTTCCTTGCTCCTTATTCTTTCTCCTTGTTTTTTTTATTCCTTAGAGATTTTCCCATTTTTGCTTCACTCATTTTCCTACTCATTTTTCATTTATTCCTTCGCATTTCTCACGTCAATCTTTCTCACTATTTTCTTCTCATGTATCACTTTTCACTTCTCGTTTCTCACTCCACACTTCTCACTACTTTTATCTAATTTCTCTTCTGTCTACTTCTTTCTTATATCTTGCTACTCACTTCTAAATGATGAACTTATGACAATTACAAAAAACGAACAGTGGGTAATAATATGTCCAAATTTCTCACATCAACTATTTTGGATAAATAATCGGCGTTGCATACCATTCCTTGGCAAAATCTTCTCATCAAACCGACACAGAAATCAAATCTACCTCGAACAAGAATCATAAAAAAATTCAGGAGGTATCTGTCCGGTCACGAAATATTAGCCTCGACAGTAGCAACCTTCCCACTGCAGTTGGCTCAGCAGGGGATGTAGACCGTGTCTCAGCCCTTCCACTGAAGAGCCTTCTAATCCGTGCGATAGCGACTGAAGGAGAACATTATTTTTAACTCTTAGAGCCTTGAAAAAGGCTGTTTGCTTCGGCTAAGTGCAAAAAGTAAGAAAACGATCTTTTCAAATAACCGCGAATTTCTAGTGATGGTATAAAAAAGACTGAATGCTCTGCGATGATGATGATGATGGTTTGTTTTTGAGGGATATTAACTCAGGCGGTCATTCATCCCTATGAATGCTCTGCGAGCGAATGCACTTTTCTTTTATACCTTATTTTGAATCTTCTCTGCTTCCCAATTGGTGGGCCAATCAGCTAGTGTCTTGTATCCCGCTTCTTTGTCAGCCAAAGCGTCATCATCATCAACGCGTTCGAGAAGGTCTTCTTCTTTTTTACGCTTGTTGCTCGCTGCTGGCGTCTATTTCCTAACGGGACTTTCCGCTAGATACAGGCCAATAAGCCGAGCAAGTGAGCTTAGAATTACAGTTCAGGTGGGAAGTAGGGTATTCTTTTCTGAGACAACATTGTTAGTAGTAGAAGGAAGGAAACACCCGGACATGAGATTTCGGGTGATAAGATTTAGAATTGGTAACATGGGACGATCATTCAGTCACGTTCGCTTTGTGTGCGGTCAGTATCAAACAATGTTTATCTACATATTTTTTTATCAATGCCAGAAAATCCAACATTTGAAGAAAAATCGATTGATAGTTTATTAATGCTTGAGCTGTTATCGGTGTTTTTTTATCCAAATAAGATTATGTTAGAGATTTGGACATCTTGTGAATCTTTAAAGGCATGGTCAAGCGAAGTCCTTCGTCCACTTCGCGGTTAAATCAGAAAAATTATCCACTGTTAGTTTTGACGCTATTTATGAAAATCACGCATAAAATTTTATCTCTAGAATATTGGATTTGGCACCCAAGTACAATTTCTATCCCGAAGGGTATTGAAAGCATTGATCTCTATTATTGGCTCTCTGAAGAACCGTTTGTTTTTTGGACATACATGCTGCATCATGTGGCTTTTCTTCAGCCTGTCTCGGCTCAGCACCGATGCCGGCCGGTCTCGGCTCGACTCTGCTGCTGCTGCCGGTATCTGCTCAGCATTGCTGCTTTGTCGGGTCTGTAGGGTGGACTGCTGATGTACTGGCTAGGCTTCGGCTGATGATTGTCGCTTCGATGGTGTCGAGCCGAAAAAGCGGTCGGTGCAGACTTCCTGCTAAAAGGTGTGAGTGCTGTTTCGATGATGCGTCTTAGGCGAATTAAGTACTCTCCATTTAATTCCACCAAATAATTATTTGAGAGAGTACTTAATTCGTCTTAGACGGTTGATAAACTCTTTTTATTATATCTCACCCTCATTTCACTTCTCACTTCTCATTTCTCATTTTTTTCATTTCTCACTTCTCACTACTTACTTCTCACTTTTCAATCCTCACTTCTTCTCACTACATCTCCTTTTCCATATCTCACTTCTAGTTTCTCACTTATCAATACATCCCCTTTTCCATATATCACTTCTTAATATTTATATGATCTAATGACCATTTGGCCTAATGACCCAGCATCTTTTCATCTGGTGTTTGTTTGACATTCGGGCTATGTGCCCGGCCAATCGCAGTCTTCCGATTTTCGCAGTGTGAACGATTATTGCAACTCGTGGTTCATTCACCTCCTCCATGTACCGTCTTCCATCTGAACCCCGTCATAAATAGTTCGCAACACTTTCCTCGCGAAAATACCAAGTGTGCGTTGATCCTGGACGAGCATTGTTCAGGTTTCTTGAGCTCTCTTCGGGCCAGTATAATTAGTGAGATAGTCAGTTTGGTAGGGTGGCGAACTTTATTGGATTGGATCGTTTTGCGGAGTCCAAAGTACGTACAATTTGCCACTATGCGCCTCCGAAATTCAATGCTCAAAGCAATTCCAGCGGTAAAATATTATTTTTGAAGATGGTTCTGCGGGATATGACACGATTCAATGTCCTAATAGACCAACTTGTTTTTCAACCGCTTGAATTCCTTCAACAATGGAATTGGTTTTGATAGATTCAAGTCAGCTGTGTGGCCAATTGGTAATTCATGCTGGTTTTGACTCAGATCACCTTTCTGTGACGTTAGAAATTTCACAAAAAGGAATCTGAATAAGGATTTCAAAAGAAAAACATTAGTATCACTAGTGTCCAATCTACCAAGTACACCGTCACTATGCTATACAGGCAGCGGAGGAGATGACTACGTCAGTTCAGCGGACGATGGAAGCCAACCAGCCCCCACCTTGAGGGAAGTTAAGGATGCCATCCAACAGCTAAAGACCAATGAAGCAGCTGGTAAGGGTGGTATTGGAGCTGAGCTCATCAAGATGGGCCCGGAAAAGCTGGCCACTTGCCTGCACAAACTGATAGTCAGAATCTGGGAAAGAAAGTGGAAGAAAGGGATTATATGCCTCATCTACAAGAAAGGCGACAAGCTGGAGTGTGAGAAGAGAACTTTCGAGCGATCACCATCCTTAATGCCGCCTACAAAGTGATATCCCAGATCATCTTCCGTCGTCTGTCACCATTAGTGAATGAGTTCGTGGGAAGTTATCAAGCCGACTTCATTGACGCCGGCTCGGCAACGGACCAGATGTCTTTACTGTAAATCCTTCAAATGTATCGTGAATACCAGGTCTCTGTTCATTGGTTTCAAGGCGGCATACGACAGTATAGACCGCGGAGAGCCGGGTGTAATAGCCGAGGTACGTTAGTCGTGAAATACGAAAACGCATCATCTGTGGAAGTCGGGTTTACTACGGGCTCCAGAAGAAACTGCGGTCAAAAAAACATGGATAATGCTCGAGGAGGACTTGCAAGCACTCGGAGTATTCGAGAGACGGGTGCTTAGGACCGTCTTTGGCGGTGTGCGAATAATGAACCACTATCGAATGCACTATCGAAAATCAAAGCTGTGTCTTTCTTAAGAACAAATTTTTGATTTACAAACAAACTTTTAGACCAGCCATGTTGCATACTGTGCCAATATGAACTAGTTGCTGCAATGCCAGAAAGGGGGGTTGGGGCAAAGGAAATGTATTCATAATAACTATTAGGTGTTTGGAGAACACAGAACACCTAATCTAAAAGATGAATGGATGTTTTAAATAATAAGCCAATAAAATTAGTAAAAAAACCGCCTGGTGATTGGCTCGACTGTGACTTCACGTGCCTAAAACATAGGGATATATTGATAAAAAAAAGTCTTTGCACTAAAATTGTCAAATAAATGGTCTCGATAACGAGGTAATGTTGCTCTGTTCACAAAAATCATTTTTTTTGAAAAATAACAAATATATAGCAGTTACATTTACCAATCGCGGAAGGGCACAATAGAAGTAATTAAATAGGTAGGTATAGTGGAGTTGGGCTGATTTTGGTTTTGGCCTCGTAAGGTTGAAAAAGTACTCTTACCTCACCAATGCTCTTGTCTTATCTTACTCCAATCATCATTTCAATTAGAATGTGCTCAATTTTGGATTTATATACATCACGTCAACGTTTTAAGTAACTCAATGGTTTTCTTATTAGTTTTGTTAGAAACGCATAAGGTTTCATGATGAAAATAGAAGAAACCAAAATTGAAACCTGATCCTTGACCTAATATTGAGAAAAAATGTGTGCCATCGATGCACATAATCTTCAAACTGAAGGTGCTGATAAAATTGGTAGAAGACAGTTCGATTAAACTCATTCTAAATAGATGCCATTTATATCAGATTATAATCACATTTGTGCATTTGAAATGAATGTCGCGTGACTATTACTCCATTAGTGCTGGTTCGCACAGACATAACTATATGATGAACAGGGCGATGAAATTCTCAAGTCAATTTGGAACTAGAAACCCAAGAAGCATTTCAGCTGTTTGTAATGGCTTGTATACGTTTGACTCCATTTTGAAATTCACTCCTTCGTCTTGTACAGGGAGGCAAATGCTCGTGTTTAGTAACAGTCAACCCAACATCGCGCCAGTCAGCAGCCGGTTCTAAACTAGAATGCGACCGCATGGATTGCATGTTAGCGATGGAAATAACATTCACATCAACACAAGAGCTAATGCCTCGATAAGCCAGAGCTCCAAAGCCTGACAGCCGTGTGCTTTATGTATCTGCTCTGCTACAAGACTGGGGGGTTATCACATGACGATCAACCGTTTGGGGGCTCAGGTTTCTTGTATTTCTTTACTAGATTCAACATGTGTCAGGGCGCTCTTCAGCCGCACACATTTTGTAGCATTTATCAACTTACAATCATAAAATCACCCCCAGGAGCCTAGCATGACTGCGTTGTTTATATTTCGATATGAAGAAATCACAGAGGGTTGGTGAATGTTTGTCTATTTGATAACAAATATTTGCATCATATACGTTGAAATATGTTCCTCGAATAAAAAAAGGTTGTTTGATGAGTATATGTATAGAAGAGTTTATAGTTACGAAGGTATTTATAGCAATATATATTTGGAAATCTGTTCTGTACTCAAACAATGTAAGACCAACACGCTTGAGCAATACAGTTTTTATTCTACATTGGATGTGGTATATATCGATCTGAATAAAATGGCTAGTTATGCGTGACGACTCGGGCTTTATGAGCTTCCTTCTTCCGGTCTATTCACCGGATGTATATGTTTGGTACAGATGTTGAAAAATGAGTTTTTGTTACTCTTGGCTTTGTAGCGCACTCCTAATATTACCATTGGTATATTGGTTCATACATAATTCTTGTAATTGGAAAAAAACAATGAAATTTCACAGTGTGAATGGATATGATTTGGTTATGGAATTCTTCTAGTTAATATAATTTAATAAGTAGGGTATTTGCTAATTCTTATATTTCCCTGCCATTTTTTAAACACACTGCACCCAAACAATCAAATCATATTTCTGAGCTTGTGCTCCAAATAAGTCCCGACAAGCACACCACGATATAATTGGTCGATTTTCCTAAACAACAGTCAACTGGTGCGATGGTGGGGGGATCAGGTAATATGGCGACATCCAGCACGCGCACTGGGAAATGGCACCACTACACGAAACGAGCCTCCTCCTTTATGTTCGCTGGGCGGTCGGTCGGTCGGTGGCTCCTAATAGTTTTGAAGTTGTTTGCCGCTGGAAGGGTTCTCCATATCCTGGCCTTCTTCCGCTTGCTTTGGTTAGGTATGTGCCAAGTGGCAGCAAGTGGAAGTCGCCCTTTGTGTGGTGTTGCGCGAGGATACGGCATCGCAAGGTGTCGGATTGAGGTAGCTACTTGAGGTGCCTTGAAGTGACGTAGATTACCAACCAAACAAACGCCAACCAAAGGGGAAAGGGTGTCCCAGTGGTGCTGTGCTGGTCGGGCGGGAAATTAAGGATCAGAGTTCCAGTGAAACCGCCTAGCGTGCTGTGGACTTTGGTCAGTTTTGTTGTGACCGCGATTCAAGACGGTAGCCCAAAAGTGGCGGTCTTCCCAGAGAAACAGGCAGTTTTCATGGTCATTGGTGGCTGATAGGCTAATGAATTGATATTATAGTGAAAGTGCACTTGGGGTTTTCTGTGGAATCATTGCTGGTGCGGTGTTAATCAGATTCAAGTTCATAACATGCAAGGTTGAATTGTTTCCAGTGAAGGCATAAATAAGGTAAGCGTTATGTGAGTGTTAAGAGAATCTTTTCTGGGAAACTATAAATACATGTTAATAAGCTTGTATAAGAAAAGCCGTTTTAATAGAAAAGTATTGAACTTGTCTACAATATAAACCATTTGAGAGGATCCACTTGGTGAAATAAAAATCAGTTTTAAATAATGCTTCTGAAAATTATAAAATGAAGCTACTAACAAAATATTTTTGATTCGTTCATCATCTCTAGCACGACTTCTATTGGAAATTTATTATTTATTCGAGTTTTATCAAATATCTTTTCGGAGATATATTTTTCCCTCGTGATCAGTGATGAGCAACTAAAGTGGATGTAATTAATAAATGATTTTTCTCTCGCTAATCGTTTTGGATTGAGAATTTGTTAACGACCTAAGTAGTTTCATGGAAGGTACTTTATACAAAACTGACCGAAACTGATGACTGAAATGTATGCATCAATTTAATTGGTGTTCTGCTTTTTGGTCATCCCATGATGCTTTGTTCGTAAAAGAAAAACGTCAAGTATTTCATATGTGTTCATATCTTTTTTCCGTGTGTATTAATTGTAGAATACCCCAAATTAGTGAGTTTCGTCGCGTATTGTCACTTGTCGGTGCCAACATGCAGTCTCTGTCGAACTGAGTACAGAAACAGGTTTTGGATGCAAAACTGCTTGCTTCTCAACCATAAAACTTTGGATAGAAATTTGATAATACCTTATCAACAAAACAACACATAGTTTTCATTCGCTTGTTGCAGTGAGCATTCCGATCGTAGTTTTAAAAAGGCTGCGTTAAAAAATTTTGAATTTCATTATACACTAGTTGACCCGGCAGACGTTGTCCTGCATAGTAGGCGAGAATGTGCATTCAGAACTGCCCATGCAAAGTTCGCATAGGAATCACAATTTTAGTTTTCACGGTTTGCTCAACCTTACTTGTAATTTTCCCATTAGGAAATATCATAAAAACCCGTCGGAAACTATAACGAATGTTTCTGCTGAAGAAATGAAAAAAATCCATGCAGCCGTTTTCGAGTTATGCGGATACGAACACAGACCATTTCATTTTTATATATAAGATTTACAGAAATTTGTCAATTTTCAGATTTTCCTTCAAACATTTAAAAAGGTATCTAAACAGATTCAACAGATCGACAAAGAATATTTTGATTTTTATGAACAAAAACGTATCCCACGAAGGGTTCAATCAATAGTTAAATCACTTTGTGCATTTATGGCAAAAAGAGGAGTTTTACATAAGGTATAGAGTAAATTTCGGAGTTTTATTCAGAAACCTAAGTTTATGTAAGTTTACTGAGCCTTTTTTAAGGCTGAATTAACTCGATACGTTTTTGTGTTACTATTGGCTTAAATAAGGGGGGGGGGGGCAGGGGGCCTGGCCCCTCCCAGACGAACTTGTGCCCCTCTCAGAAAATTGGAAAATAGAATTACAAAATAGTAAATTTTTCAGCCAAGTATCGAACTTGTCGTTGCAAAATGTGAAGTCCATAGATTTGTCAGATTTTTATTGCCAATCACTTCCTTTGCCAATAATTAATTAGGTGTTTGCAAAGCGTGAAAACATTCTAGTTTAATAATTAAACCAAGATTGTTAGAAAAACTATACATTCACGTTCTGACATCTAACTACGGTCATATTTAAACGAAGTTGGAACTTTCTCGACCACAATTCAAAGAATAATAGTCGTGACTGTTTACACATATTATTGGCCCCCATAATTGTATGCTCCTAAATCCAGCAAAAGATAGTTCAAACGATAATTCTTTTGTAAACCTTTCCAAAATAGAAATTAGAGATTAGAATCAATTGGATATTATTCAAGTATGCCGCAAAACAGTTGATCAAATTCTTATAAAGGTTTTAGTAGAATGTCCTTACAAGTCCAGATGTTTAGATTTCACTGCTCAACAAAGCTCGGCCTCTTGTAACTTAAAGATATCTTTTCCAGTCTTGCTGTAGAGATATGCAGAACGTAGATCTGAACAGATATAAAATTGTGGAATAAGGAAGAATAGGCTAGATGTACCAGTTGTGGCTATAGCACCAGTTGTCACACTAGTGCTTTATATGCCAAATGGCCAAACAAATCGTCGTAAACCAAAGTCATATCGATAAAGTATATTCATATGATACGATAAAACCTTTGACCTCCTCCAAAACAAGCAAAGCATAATTGTAAAAATTGATTTTGCTTAATTTTTGACGTCCTTTGCACCAGTTGTCGCACTAGTGGTCACTATTTGGCCAATCCCATAAGAAAACAATGGGATTTGCCAAATAAGGAACCAAAATTAAGAATAGTGCCACAACTGGTGCATGCGTTCCTATTATGGATAAATTAATTTTGAGGATTATATCAAATTTTATTGTGGTTTTCAGAGCTGTTCTAAGGAGAAGGAAGTACAACCTTTCGCTTGATATATATATATATAGTCCACCCACATGTCTTTTACTTATTTAAAAAAATAGTTGTTTTTATGTATGGCGACAATTGGTACACCCACCCTAGTTGTTTTCATAGACTTGTGGAAAGAATAGTAACGAACTTAAAAAATAATAAAAATACTATAATTTAAAAAAAAATAGTTGCGTGATTCCTAGATTTGTTCATTTTAGGGTCCATTGGAATTCCCACTAACTAAGCGTAATTACAGAAATTTAAAACTCTGACGTAAAACTTACAAGAATTTCTCACAGAATATTATACTGCCCATGATCGCATATTTGTAACACTCGCATTTTTGTTCATTTTGTAAAAAGCCTGTGAATCGTTCAGAAAGCTCAATTTACTGCATCTAATCCCACAACAGTAAAATAGGCTTTACTATCTTGCTTATCTGTGGTAAGCTGGAAATGATTGAGTTTGTGGGGAGGATTGACAAACAATTTACAAAATCAACCAAAATGCAAATGTTACAAATATGCGATCATGGGCAGTGTAGTTTCTGTTGAAAACAAAAGTGAGCTCGTGCGTTCTTCATTCAATATTTCAATAACACCTTCCAGATCTAAATGAATTTTTAAAAAATCTTTAAAATATTTCCAGAATTATAAAACAAATTGACGAGAAATTCACATAATCTAAAAAATTTGTGCAAATATTAGGATTTTTTAAATAGTTTTTTTACTTGATAGGCTTAATCGTGTATAAGGCTTTCCGGAGCCATAATTCTTTAGTATGAAAAAATTACGATTATTAAGCTCTCACAGTGATTGAGATTGCATTAAATTGTTTATGGCCCCACAATATCAATAAATCATCTTCGTTTATACCTTTATTTAGTGAGGGATTTTCCTGGCTTTTTCAACTCACCTTCTCACCATGTAAATTTTGTTTCCTTCAAAATATGTTATTTTTTATTTATTTGGAGCAGGATGTCACAAAATGCTCTAAAAAATCGAAATATCATGAAATTTTGAAGAAAGTACGCCCCCTTTATTTAAACGTTTCCGAAGCTTTCCGCATATCAGAGATTCAAAATCTGCAAAGCTGATTTAGAAATAAAAGAACTGGAAATAAAAATTAGACACGTATTGACTATATCACACCATTACTAGAAATCATCATTTTTTCGCATATTGTGTGATGTTAACGGGGCTTTAGCGGGGCCCTCCTTAGCCATGCGGTAAGACGCGCGGCTACAAAGCAAGACCATGCTGAGGGTGGCTGGGTTCGATTCCCGATGCCGGTCTAGGCAATTTTCGGGTTGGAAATTGTCTCGTCTTCCCTGGGCATAAAAGTATCATCGTGTTAGCCTCATGATATACGAATGCAAAAATGGTAACTTGGCTTAGAAACCTCGCAGTTAATAACTGTGGAAGTGCTTAATGAACACTAAGCTGCGAGGCGGCTCTGTACCAGTGTGGGGATGTAATGTCAATAAGAAGAAGAAGATGTTTAATATTGAATAAAAGCCTTCCGCTGTAACATATGCCGCTGTAACATTTTCAGAAGTACCGTCAACTGGGGGGAAGATGATCATTGAGGTGAAGATGATCAGTTGAAGTGTCAGTCAAAAGTGCCAAATTTTTTTATGAAACTGTAGTAAACAGTATTCTCCGTTCAAGTAATGTTACCGCTAGGTAGAAATCCGAGTTTTTCGATTATAATCATGAAAAAGTATTTTGTGGAAGAAAGAGAGAAATAGTCATAAATGACGCTATTTTCGTTTCAAATATTGACTTCGTAGACTTCTTTACGTAGTAAATTCGACATTCATACAAATAACCTCGTGTATTTTGACTAATAGGTCATAATGATTTTAGTAGAACTGTCTTGATCAACTTCACCCCAAACCAGATTACTCAAAAACTGAGAGATAATTTAATTTATTTTAATAAATGCGAACGCATTTCAGAAAACTAAAGTTGTTGATTATTGCAACGTATAGCAGTACATGTTTTGAAAATATTTGTTTCGATTTAAAATGTAAACACACATTGTTATTGCATGTTTTGTCTTAAAAATGATCATCTTCCCCCCAGTTGACGGTACTGGAGTTTTTTGGAACAGTTTAATTTATAATTGATGCTGATTTAAATTTTATTGTCTCCGCACTATAAATAATCATTCTCTTCCTCTTCTATGCTACTAGCTAACTATAACACGTGAGCGTTGCACGAATATTTATTTTTGGTTAGAATATTACATATCATTATCTGAAATCAATTTATTTACTCTTTACTATTTACTACTATTACTATTTTTTTATTATTTTTTTTCATTTTTTCTCGTCTTGGCTCACTGTGCAGAGATTCATATTAATCTTCCGCTATAACATATATTGAAGTATGATTGACTCATTCTTTCATAAAAAATATGACTCTAAGTGTGTGTTTCAAAAAAACGAAATATTTAGTTTTTACAAAGTAATTTTTATCACATACTAGCGACATGTACCCGGCCTTGCTCGGAGTTGCCACTTTGATTCGCAGTTTTTTCACAATAGGAAAATGAATTAACAAATTGGTCAACAGAAAAATTGTGTTTTCTTATTGATACTTTATCATTTGATTAAAAGAAGGCAGATTTGATTTGAAAACATTGAATGATTTTGAAAAAGGGATCAAATCTAAAATCGCCTTATTCCGGACAAACGTCTATTTCTAAAGAAGGAAAAACATCCACCGATGTTTTTTTCCGGGCAAACGGCTCACTGGGCAAACCATGATTTCGATGAAGGGTTGAGTAGATCGATAACTAAACAATACTAGAGATGGGCGAACGCTCACGAGCCGTTCATTTGAGCCGGTTCGTGAGAAAGAGCGAACGAACCACGACTCTATAATTTTGAGCCGCGGCTCTAAAATGAACGGTCGCTGTTAAAATGAATCAATGGCTCAAAATAACGATAGCTGGTTCCCTCGTTCAGTCGTTCAATTTTGGTGTTCAAGGAAGCCTGAGAATCTTTTTACGGTTTTTTTTTTCGTAGTCGGAAATCCTGCCCATTTTGAATACATGGGTGGCTAACTTAACTGTCCGTTTATTTAAGAGCATCTATTCCCTCACATTTGGAATCCATGATTTGATTGTTTGACATCTGTAACTGTAGCTCGAGAATATTAACGTACAAGTAAGATTAAAGACACTATACTGCTTTCATGTATGTTAAGGGAGCATTACACCTCGGGTAAACTTTCCGGAACAGTTTTGTCTCTCATGTAAAAATACAGGCCGGGATATTGATTATCTGTGTCAGAACCCTATCAAAAGTTCCATCCTGCCGTTTTGAAAATGTGCAGGAATTTCAAGGGCAAGATTCCCGTGATGTGATGTTACATTTACGCCGGTAATCATAAAGAAACTTTGTTATGAACTGCTTACAGGCTTGATTAAGCGATATGGAAATTTGTAGATAATTCAAAAATTCAAAATAGTGGCAGTCATAGAATTTACGTGCATTGATAGCAGCGAATGATTGATGAGTAGCTCAGCAAGATTCTACATTTAAATGATTCATCGATTAATGCAGTTATTGAAGTTGACAAAAAATTTGCTGAAACTCACTTGTCGAGGATGAGCGTTTCGATGTTATGATGTGAAGAACAAAAAAAAATTACCCCAGTGAAATTGGAGAGCAAAGAGCATATAACTTCTCTCAGTTTACTGATTCTAAATGTACAAGGATTTAGCTGTTTAGTATACCTAGTATATGTGCTGTCACAAAATCTTAGACCTTCCCCCTAAACATGTGACGTCATTTTTGAATGACCCCGTATCATAAAACACTTTGATTTTATGCTTCATCCACACAAAAACTACTTCGTAATGAGTCAACGAGCCATTCAAATGAGTCGGGTCATTCAACTGAACGCTTGGCTCAGAGCCGCTCAATAAATTGAACCATTTTGCCCATCACTAAACAATACCACTCTTATCCTTACGATAGAGAATGTGTGTACCAAATTTGGTTGAAATCGGTACGGGAGTTCAGAAGTTACACTGAACTGCTCGTTTTCTGAACAATACCCCTTCCTCCAGACCCCTCCCCCTTTCCCAAATTACCCTCTCAAATGATCGGCTCCTCGGTGAATATGTGTACGAAATTTGATTGAAAACGGTCCTGGGGGTTGGGAGTTACACTGAATTGCTCGTTTTCAAAAGACAACCCTTTCCCCTATACCCTACCCTTTTCCCCAATGACCATCCCACCCCCTTTGTTATCTTTTCCTTAGGATAGAGAATCTGTGTATCAAATTTGGTTCAAATCGGTCCAGGGGTTCATAATTTACTCTGAATTGCCAGTTTTCTGAACAATACCTCCTCCCTCCAGACCCCTCCTCCTTTCCCAATATCATAAGATCGTCTCCTTATAGTGAATATGTGTACAAAATTTGGTTGAAATCAGGCCTGGGAGTTGAAAGTTACACAGAATTGTTCGTTTTCTAGACAAAACCCCTTCCACCACCCCTCCCCCTTTTCCAAGTGACCATCCCACCCCCTTTGTTAACTTCTCCTGAAAGTGTTGAACTTAATTTTAAAATTAAAAAAACACTTTAATAAAGAATTAAAAAAAAAAAAAACTTCCCCTGAGAATAGAGAATGTGTGTACCAAATTTGGTTGAAATCGGCCAAGTGGTTCAGAAGTAGTTAGCGAACATACATACATAGATTGATTTATATATATATATAGATAATGCCACCATGAAAATGACCAACCACTGCTACAATACTTACATTTTAATTAATTAATTTCGACGATAGCAGTGAATTTTGATTCTATGTTAAATATATTCGAAAAACGTTCGAAAAAGACTAGAAATAAAAAAATGGTGTTTTTTATCTTCAAACCGTTGTATCTCAGAAACGGCTGCACTTAGAAAAAAATGACGTATACCTTTTCCATTGGAAATTCAACGTGCTTTCATTTTCGAAAAACCAACTTATTAAAAAAAAAAACAGCTTAATCCACCTAGCGGCGATGATGCCTTTCTCGTGCATCGTAAAAAGTACTGAAAAAATCACATAAGAAAGGTCAAAAAAAGCACTTTAGGTGAATATATCGCATATTTTCTATCATTTTGCATGTTTTTGCATTAATTACTATGCATTGCCATTATTCTTGAAAAATATTTTTTTCTCGGTTTTGAAATTTTTTTCCAAGGGGGTTCCCTTGGGAAAAAACAATGATTTTTCGTTAAATATCTTGGCTGTGCATATGCACAGCATATGTTTCGAAATGGACAAATTGATATGAAATTTGCGAAAAAGAATCCACGTGTCTTGGAGGGACTCGAACCCTCAACCTCCTACTCTCTAGATAGGCGTGATAAGCTATAAGAGAGCTAACCGCGGTGGAGGTTGGTACTCGGATTCTGATGGCTTTTCCGCAAACGTGACCTTTAAGTGGTCTTGTTGTGTAGGGGTTATCACGCCTATCTAGAGAGTAGGAGGTTGAGGGTTCGAGTCCCTCCAAGACACGTGGATTCTTTTTCGCAAATTTCATATCAATTTATCCATTTCGAAACATATGCTGTGCATATGCACAGCCAAGATATTTAACAAAAAAATGGTTTTCGTACGGCCGAGTTGCCGAATAATATGCAATTAATAATGATTTTTCAATAATTCCGAAATGCAATGTCCGATCGGGCCAATTTTCAATAGCAAACAATGGGACCGCATTCCCCGTCGAATGCAACTTGTTGCGAGTAAATCGGGTAATGCTAAGTTCCAAAAAGTGTGCCAAAAATGTGTACACATACACACATAACACATACAGACATCACCTCGATTCGTCGAACTGAGTCGATCGGTATATAACACTATGGGTCTCCAGGCCTTCTATCAAAAGTTGTTTTTTGGAGTAGTCCTATAGCCTTTCGGTACAACTTTGTTGGCTTTTTTGTCCATCATTTCTCCATCATGACCCATAGTGCAAAATAATACATATATTAGCTGCTACAACATATCAAAAAATAAAAAATATTGAAAAATTCGTTTTTAAGAAAATCGATTTTTAAATTTTATTTTCAATGTTTGAATTTGTTTTCACAGTGTATATTTTTTTCACATAGCCCCATTGATTACATAAAACATTGCCAAATACACCAGAAAGATCTGACAAGCCGTTTTCAAGTTATATTTTTTTGAAAGTGTTCAAGGTGTTTTTGCATAGGCCCATGTCAAAAGGTACACCAGAGTTAAAATGGCAAACCAATGATGCAGATAATGTTTTTTGGCTATTAAGGACGTATATTCAAATTTCAGGGAAATCGAAAAATTCAAATATAAATCGACCTTCGATTTCATCCGGAATAATTCCGGGGTTGAGTGGGGTACCTTTTTTTCTCAAATCAAATGACCTTGCTAAAAGTCTTAAAACTATTTTTTTGGAGTGTCCTACTTCATAAAACCACGAGACATGTTCAATAGTGCCTCTTCCAAGGTTCCTTGGTGGGTTTGGACAGGTTCTGCGGCATTCCGAGGACCTACCCCCCGGGAAGTGGCCACTTTTCGATTTGACCCGAAACCCATCTTGGGACGTCTCAAACTTGAGGTACCTGAGTGGTTCTGGTCAGTTTCAGTGGCATTCTGGATTCCTGGGTCCCCCGAGAAAGTGGCCACTTTTCGATTTCATACAAAACCAATCTTGCGACGTCTCAAACTTAATGATTTCGCGGAACGAGCTCAATAGAGTCTAATTTGAGGTACATGAGTGGTTCTGGTCAGGTTCTGTTGCATCCCGGGGACCTGGTTCCCCCGGGGAAGTGGCCACTTTTTGATTTGATCCCAAGCTCATCTTGTGACGTCTCAAACTTCATGATTTCGCGAAACGAGCTTAATAGATTCTAATTTAAGGTACCTGAGTGGTGCTGGTCAGCTTCCGTGGTATTCCGGGGACCTGGTTCCCCCGGGGAAGCGGCAACTTTCTGATATGATCTGAAACCCGTCCTGCGACCTCTCGAAAAATATCGTGAAAGTCACAGTCGTTTTTTTGCCAGTGACAATTTTCCCAATTTGTTAATCAAAATCAGGATGGACAAACTCGAAATCTTTCCAGGCTCCGTTTATAAATAAGGCTTGATCGCGACAAAATCTGGACACAAAACGTTGAGAACAAAAGTAACCTGCTGTTGGTTTATTTTGGTACGTCTTTCACTTCAAATGGCTTCATTCCTCATCGATGCACATAGGAGTACGCAGTGCAAAAGCGTGGCCAAAAATATGCGAATCATTTTGTCGGCTGTAAATGCATTCAATTAACAGCAAAGCGTATTTTTTTGTTTTTGTGCTCTTTGTATTAAACTAGTAGTGAAGTATGACCACCGGCGGCGTCAGTTGTTGTTATTAGGTAGAGCACCACTTGGCGTAAGAACGCTGCCTTTGGGAACTACAGCGTACTTGCGACGAGTGGTCTCTGACTCTGAATCTGTCAATGATTATGATTTGTATGTTAATTTTCATTCTTTAATCTAATTCCGATTTGTGTGCTTTCCGAAAATGTGCTTCGTTTGTTCACTTCGACTATATAAAATTGTCATCGGATAATGTTAAAGTCCCTGGATAATGTATTGATATTAATATTACAATCAATGGAGCAGATCAGATAAATTCGTTGCACTTCAACCGCTTTATTTCTTAACAACCTTTTACATCCGAAAAATGCGTATGCTTTTCATCAAAGTCCAGCTCTTCTTTGAAAGCGAACCATTTTATGAGCTTAGTCGTTCAAAATCATATTTATTTATTTTTTTCGCCTGGCTTTTCTTAGAAAACTTAACTATATTTAAGGGTATGCGATAACACACTTTTTCCTAACGAAACGAATCGAAACGAAATTTAAAATGTCTATGTTGATTCGGATCGAAACGAAACGAAATATGGATTTACTTTCGAAATTTCGAAACGAAACGAAGTCAAGGTTCATTTGATTCGAAATTTTTCGAATCGAAACGAAATTTCAATTTTTTCGGAATTTTGATTGAATTGGTTTTACATTATGTACGCAATTCGGATTTCACTTTTTTGAAGTCAAATAACTGTTTTACGACCAATAGAGTTATAATAACAGAAGAGGCAGTCTGTGATAAATCACCGCATTCTCGCCGCATATACCATTGGCGATAAGGCAATAACCCAGCATATATGCCGCTTTCATAGTCAAAGACGAGCTTAGCTTGATTAACTGTACACATCGTAATTGCTAATCATGATTGTCCGAGAAAAAGCAAATATGCACAGCTCACCAATTAAATAATATTCTTGGGATACAAAAAAGTTATTCTTATTGTATACTTGCTTCGGAGTTTCCAAATCATGACCAATAACGATGCTGGTCACGTCCTTACAGTCAATTTGGGATTAGGAGAGGAAAATTAGTTTAACACTCATTGTTATAAAATAGCGGTTCTCAACCTTTTCCTAGAGAGGTACCTTTCGAACTTTTGCATTAATTGAGTTACCCTCTATGTCTTTTTTGCTGTAAATGAAAATAGTCGTAGCTCTTCAAGTATATCAAAAATGGACCTGAAATCTAACGGAATATATGGCTCTCCATAAACTTTTCTGAAATTTTAATTTTTTTAAACTTCCCAATTAAAATTAAGTTCTTACATCAGGTGTTTCCGAGCCTCTTGAAAGGAGGCTTCCGAGCCACTTGAAAGGAGGCTTCCGAGCCTCTTGAAAGGAGGCTTCCGAGCCTCTTGAAAGGAGGCTTCCGAGCCTCTTGAGAGGAGGCTTCCGTGCCTCTTGAAAGGAGGCCTGAGCCTCTTGAAAGGAGACTCTGAGCCTCTTGAAAGGAGACTTCCAGGCCTCTTGAAAGGAGACTTCTGAGCCTCTTGAAAGGAGGCTTCTGAGCTCTTGAAAGGAGGCTTGAGCCTCTTGAAAGGAGGCTTCTGAGCCTCTTGAAAGGAGGCTTCTGAGCCTCTTGAAAGGAGGCTTCTGAGCCTCTTGAAAGGAGGCTTCTGAGCCTCTTGAAAGGAGGCTTCTGAGCCTCTTGAAAGGAGGCTTCTGAGCCTCTTGAAAGGAGGCTTGAGCCTCTTGAAAGGAGGCTTCTGAGCCTCTTGAAAGGAGGCTTCTGAGCCTCTTGAAAGGAGGCTCTGAGCCTCTTGAAAGGAGACTTCTGAGCCTCTTGAAAGGAGGCTTCTGAGCCTCTTGAAAGGAGGCTTGAGCCTCTTGAAAGGAGGCTTCTGAGCCTCTTGAAAGGAGGCTCTGAGCCTCTTGAAAGGAGGCTTCTGAGCCTCTTGAAAGGAGGCTTCTGAGCCTCTTGAAAGGAGGCTTCTGAGCCTCTTGAAAGGAGGCTTCTGAGCCTCTTGAAAGGAGGCTTCCTGAGCCTCTTGAAAGGAGGCTTCTGAGCCTCTTGAAAGGAGGCTCTGAGCCTCTTGAAAGGAGGCTTCCTGAGCCTCTTGAAAGGAGGCTTCTGAGCCTCTTGAAAGGAGGCTTCTGAGCCTCTTGAAAGGAGGCTTCCTAGTCTTTGATAGGAAACTTCTGAGCCTCTTGAAAGGAGGCTTCCTGAGCCTCTTGAAAGGAGACTCTGAGCCTCTTGAAAGGAGGCTTCCTAGCCTCTTGAAAGGAGGCCTGAGCCTCTTGAAAGGAGGCTCTGAGCCTCTTGAAAGGAGGCTTCTGAGCCTCTTGAAAGGAGGCTTCCTGAGCCTCTTGAAAGGAGGCTTCTGAGCCTCTTGAAAGGAGGCCTGAGCCTCTTGAAAGGAGGCTTCCGAGCCTCTTGAAAGGAGGCTTCCGAGCCTCTTGAAAGGAGGCTTCCGAGCCTCTTGAAAGGAGGCTTCCTCCTTCTGCAAATAGAGGCTTTCGAATCTGTAGACTCTAGAATCATATTCTTAACATATTATTCAACATTCTGTTTTGACCCGGTAGATTGCATAGAAGATTTTTAAAATTTGTTCATTCGAGGTTTTGCCCTTTTGATCTTTTGTCCCACATCTTTTCATCCATTGTACTGGTTGTGAAGGACAGGATTCAATAGGCCATGATTTACTGATCGTCATGCATAGGATAAGGGAGGTATTTTGGACCACCAGTTCGAAGGCTCATATTTTGGACCACTGAGTGCAAATTCCTCTTGGTGGTCCAAAATAAGAGCCCCCGTAAGGGTGGTCCAAAATACATCCTTTACCCTATTATGTACAAGACAAAGTTTAGAAATAAAAAAAATACAAAACTTTATCAATAAGTTTGGATTAAAATTGTAATTCATCCGCCATTAAGCATTTCATCCGAGGTACCCCCTGGGCCCGGCAAAAGTACCCCTAGGGGTACATGTACCCCAGGTTGAGAACCGCTGTTACAAAAGACCGAGGAATGCTCTGCATCTCCGTGAGCGCTACGGGAAAAGAATCGTAAGCGACTGAATATTTATTGTAAACAAAGTTATTTTGAAAACATGAAGACGAAAACTGTGTTTCCAACACAATTCAATGTGCTTCGTTTAATAAGCTTCTACAATACGATCGATTCCGTACTAAATAATTTTGTGATCTTCGCTGCAGACATTAGATTTATCACTTCGCGTTCTCCCACACTATCTGGCGTGATCAGCATCTACAAGATGCCGTCCCATGACCAGCAGCAACACAATCGATTCCGCATTCATATTGTACAAATAGTAAAAAATATCACAAAATATAAATTTGAAACTTAGAAATACTGAAGACGTTTTATAGAAGAAAACTGCATACGTATTTGTCGACCAATAATGGGGTTATTTATGTAGTAAGCGTTAATAGAAAAAAATGTATAACCTAAAGTTTTGAAAACAACTTAACGATTTTGTTTAGCGGCGCAGCCAAAATTTTTGTTAATATAAAGAACGGTTTAAGTTTAAATTTGTTTCGAAATTCCGCGGAATTCCGTTAAATTTCGTTAGAAGCTAGTTTTTTCTAGCGAAATTTTTGTAATTTTACGAAACGAAACGAAATCATGAAATGCGATTTCGCCATGCTAAAATTCCGCGAATTTCCGCGGAATTTCGTTTCGAACCACCTGAAACGAAATTTTTCGAAATACCGCATATGCTTAACTATATTCAAATAAAAACAACTCACGTTTGCGTGAGGATACGTGAAATGTTTTTCTTGGAGCTTTTTGAGGAAAATCCAATCTTTCCAACGCTGACAATTTTGTTGCTTGATCGGGTTTGGAACCTAATCAAAAATTTAATTTTGTAAAACATATTATTGTAAAAAAGATAAAAAAAGCTAGCTATTAATGTCATCATTATGGATCACCTAAAAACAATTTCAGATCGAATCATGCTTGGAAACGATTTTATATACTCTCATTATTGGTACCCATATTGATTTTCAACTTAAAAATATTAAAAACCCAGAAAAACACGATAAAACATGAACATTTTTTCATGAACAATTGCAATAAAACTAGCTTGTAAATTATGGTGAAGTTTTGGCAGCCAGCATTGCTCACAAGTAATCAATATTGATCCAAAAATCCCAGGGCAAGTTAGTATTACTATTTGAGGGAACAAAAAAGAAAAATAATATGGAGATATCTAAAAATATTGTTTTTGACTTTTGGCCAGGATTTAGGCTGAAATACTCCTTAGTGCGATGCTTCGATGTATGTACGAAACCTGATGACATTTGATTTTTTTTTTAAATAATACGTGCCGAAAGATCTGGCATCCTCAGTAGAATCGTAGTAGAATCGAGCTCGTATCCTTCTGGTGGCTCATAAAATCCGTTTTTGTTCCACTCTCTGACGTTTTAGACATTGTCAAACAAGCATCGACAAATTTTAAAACGCTTTGAGCAGTGTTCACATAAGACCAAAATGTTTTTAGTCAGTTTCTGGATCGAGAGACCCGAATTTCAATTGCGACTGCACACAATTCTTTCCGAACCTGCAATTCCTTCGATGCCATTATTGACTACGTACTTGTAACACTTATAGAAAACTATTTTCACTTATAGAAATATATTTTCAGAAAGTACAGACATACATTCATCAATCTACGAAATATTTCACTCATTGATGAGCTATTTCAAAAGTTATACATGTTTAAAGGTGACCAGATTTTGTCGCGTACAAGCCTTACCTGGTTCATACAAAATATTTTTTCCCGCCCATATATTATATCTCCTATATATTATATCTTTTATATTATATGTTATGCCTTAATTTTTATCTTGTCTAACCTTTATTCATTTATTTAAACAGGGACAGCTACTTTAGAATTAATGGCGAATAAAGCCCTTATGTAGCATAAAGTGTATATAATGTTTATATTGACAAAAATGAAAAACTTTGACCTGAATACGTAAATATCGTGATACAATTAGTTGGCAAACTGATAGGAATCAACTTTTTATCCAAATCATTCTACTCAGCGCCATAATCATTAGAGCTGCTTTGTTACCCGCGTTCTAATTGCGAACCATTTCAGGGATCTCCATTCACGTCCATTAATTTCCTCGCTCGAGCCTAATCTCGTGACCACATTCTGTCACCCTGCCATAGCAAGTAATCTACAATCAGCAATGGTGATCTTGCCGGCCGGTGTTGTGCACTGTCGACGTTTAGTTTCCCATGACGAACCTCTGTTTCCGCGGCACGATACGTACATAATAGTAGGAAAATTGACCAACTAAAGATTATAAATATATTCACTTTTTAAAGCCTGTCTAAAGAATCAATTCAAGCTATGTGAATCATGATACACATAAATTAAACCAAATTCCATTGACTCTACTATCTAATAAACTTATCAAATAATTCAGCAAATTCAAATACTTGAAACACTATTGCCGAATAAAGGCAATTAATGATGCCATAACATGCGGAAAATTGCCATGCATTTCTAATTGAATGTATATTATTGGTTGCTTGACCAGTTCATTCGCATGAGTTATTTCGCCCGATAAAAATCAAGCTAACCAGAAATTAGTTTTCCACCAGACGAGTCTCGTTATCGTACCGCAATCGACAGGTGACACGTGGTTTCGATAAACCTCAACAACAGTCGATTCTAATCTGGCCATTGACCACCGGCGCGCTCCAAATTTAGGCATGATTAATTCACGATCGATTTTGTTTTCTCTGCTTACTTTTTCAGAAACTATTCAAAGCCCATAACCGCAACCGAATCGGCCGAGTAATAACAGCCGATAAAATCGGTGAACCCTAACAATTGACAAACTAAAAAGCCGTAAAGGGCAACGTTCACCGTATGCTTATCAGATCCAGCTGTGCAGAATAAAGTGAAAGTGAATTCTGGACATTTGACGTAATAGGGGCGCAAAACTATTCGCCTTCGCTTGGAACAAAACGGACACAGTAAACTATTTGTGAGCGGTGCGAAAGGGAATCCGCACAGCAGGAACTGAAAATGGGTTGCGCCAGCAGTTCACCGCTAATCAACGGTGGTGGTCCCGGTGGCATCGTGGAAACGGCCAAGGAAACTGCCAGCAAAACCGCCAACGAGGTTTTGCACGCTGGGGAAACGGCAATTCACGGTAAGTGACTTTGGATCGGGCTGGAAAATAAATTTGAGTTTTACTCAGGAGCTGAGTTTCTTCTTACGCAAAGCAAAATGACAAAGGAAGTAATCTAAGTTTGATTGAAACCGTCCAAGGAAGTTAAACAATTTTAAACTGAGTTGAAAAGGGCGATCAAGTTTAATATGATACGATAATGAACTTATCGTCGACTATGGTGAACAAACGAGTTAAAGTAAAATTACTAAGCGTAGAAAAGTTTTACTTTTTGTATCAAAATAGTTGTCTTGAAATTAGAATTTAAAATATCTTGAAAACAGATGATTTCAGGAAGTTGATCAGAATAAGCATTATGCTGCATAAACAAATGAAGTTTACCAAGTATTTTGAAACTAGATAACAAGATGCGACGATTTGTAACGCATGAATAGAAAATTCCCGGGCAGAAGCTATGAACAGAATAACAAAACATGATATGGACTTGATTGATATAAGAGATAAAAGAACAGACCACAATATCAAAATTTTGCACCGAAATATCATTTAAATATCAAGATATGCTATGGATAAGAACAAACTAATGGCACTTGATATCGATCACTTATTACAAATAATATATCTTGATATCCTCATGATATTTTAGTGCAAAATATTGATATTGTCGCCTGATCTTTTATCTCTTATATCAATCATGTCCATATCTCATTTTGCTATCTTATCAACATTTGATATTATTGAGCTATTTTCTGCTACTCGGGTTGTTTTACTAGCTCTTACTGAATAACTTTACTTATCGTAAGACGAGCACTATTCTAATAAACACTACAACAATGTTGTGGAGTTGAACAAAACAGGTATATTATTTATCACACAAGTTTATTTAAAAGAAATCACAAATCGGCTCGGATTACGGTATCAAACTTGTCCATCCTTACCAACCACTGCTTTAAGCTTATCGTTAGAATCCTTGTAGCCCCTATTCTAAGCGTCGACGAGCACCGTCAACGGTCAGTACATCTGATAGTGTGGCATGGGCAGAAGGAAAGGTGAAAAATCAATGACCCTTTGGGTCTGTTCACAAATTACGTAACGCTTTTGGGGGGAGGGGGGAGGTCCAACTTGTGTTATACTTTGTTACACTAAAAGGTGGGGGAGGGGGTGGGTACTACCAAATGTTACGCATAACGCGAATAAAAATTTAGTTGACTGTTTTTTTTAATCATTTATTGAAGTAATTGCTGTTTATCGTTATCGTATATTAGTCATCATCGAAATCAAGCATTCTGACATAGCAGGACTGATATGCATAAAATACCAAGCGAATTTTGTATTTCTCGACACCGCAGTTCCGCAAAACTATGTAAATGGTTATGATCGCAAATTTTCGTTTCTACTAGCTGCATTCTTGATATCCTTGATTTTTGATCATGTGTCGTCCCTATTCTAACAGTGTTGAAAAATACTAAAACCCAAATGCTTCAGAGAAGGAAAAAAATCTGCCTTTAAAATTTTTTCAGTTACGCGTTACATGGGGGAGGGAGGGGGTACCAAAAATGTTACTTTTTGTTACGAGGGGGAGGGAGGGGGTCAAAAACTCGGATTTTTGCGTTACGTAATTTGTGAACAGACCCTTTCTTGACGCTTCGTGGTGGGCTTCCATGCCCCGAAGTCATAAGCAACCCAACACCAGACCAAAATAGAACTCTAAAAGTCAATTAATCAAATTTTCACACTCCCGCCGCACTCCATCGTCCACGTGTTATTTTTGTGCTGGTCTACTTTATCCTGCAGAAATTTATTGGGGCTAGCTGCGGTCTCCCCCAGGTCATTATTGTCCTCAGCACAACGCCTTATTTGCATAAAGCTCCGCTTCGTACATGTCTTATATATTAGTTTATCAGGCTGCCGAAACAAAATGATATGCAAATTTTTATTACAAATCACTTTCCCTTTGTGATCAAATTTACTGTAGCAACGTTGTGATTGCCTGTTACGATTTTCCCATGAATTTTGAGCTTCATTTCAGATCCTCGGCGGTCACGAATAGGTATACAAATCGGCCGGCCAATGCAAAATCTCTTCAATAAGAAATCGTTCCAGGAGGTAAAGTTTTTCCCATTTGGATTCAAATTGAATTGTCTGTTTTGTTTGGATATCTCACAAATGAGTGCTGACACCCGAAGGTACCTACATATCCCCAGCTTTCACCTCCCAGAAGAGAGAGAAGAATCCTCCAACATCAATAAAAGATGCTGCCCGAATTAGCATGTTGTTTCCATCGGTTGGGCTTGATTTGGCGTTGGTTTTGGATGTGGTCCGATGGAAGACTTGTATTTTACCATCGGATGGTGACATTGAAAGGTGGGATATAATTTGATTTGGAAATTGATTTTTTTTTTAAATCGATCGTCTTGATTTTGGAATGTTAGCTGGAGGAATTGGAGTGTCATTCCATAATGAAATTATACTAGATTCTTCGGGGTTTTGCATTAATATTTCTTGGATTTAGTATTTATTTGAATCCAATGTAGAAATGAACAGTATGGCTTTAAAATTCACGTATATAACTAATCATCAATTAAATATACGTGGATTTTACTAACTGGCGAATTTTAAATTATTTGTTTGACAATGCTCAAGGATCCTAAAAGCATTACATGTTCATAAAAAACCCGAATTGGGAACTTTTGAAAACAGTAATTGGCAGTTTGGCAATAAATATATCGAATAACATTTCCCAACACTGTACGCGACTTTTATTTTGAGTAACACTTAAACCGTTTGGAATTCTTTCTGTACAGATTTATTTGAAAGAAAAAACTCGAATTGAGAAGTAAACAATAAGAAGTAATAAATGAGAATTGAGAAGTTGTAAATAATAAGTGAGAAGCGAGAAGTTCCACTTCTCATTTCTCAATCCCAATTTCTTACTATGTAAAATGTGACGTCTCACTTCTCACTCCTTATTTCTATTAAAAAGTGAGTATTGCTAGGTGAGAAGGAAGAAATAAAAAGTAATCAAAAAGGAATGATATGTGAGAAGAAACAAGTGAGACGTTACAAAGCTCACTTATTTTCTCTTGTTACTTTTCATTTCTCATTTTTTATTTATCTCTTCTTTCAGTGAGAAATGAGGAGCGAGAAATGAGAATCATTTCTCACTTTTCATTTCTTGCTTCATTTCTCAATTATCATTAATCGCTTCACACTTTTCACATTCATTATTGTTTGGCTAAATGACATTTAACAATTGTATGCTCTTTCGACCAAACGACCATTCCCCCTATTCTAAAAACATCAAATCTTACTGCAAGATTTTTATATCTCTTGACCCAAGTTGAGTGTACCGGCCTATGTCTCCGGGAATTACACCTGTTATTCATCCTGAAATCGCTATAAAAATTCCAAATGGAATTCCACCAGAAAGTCTTTCGGGAGTTCCCTCAGGAATGCTTTTGGAAGTTCCATCTGGAATTTCTCCGAGAGCTTACTCATAAATGTTAAGATAAATTCTTCTGTGGTTTCCTCCAGAAATTCCTCCAAAAATTCTTCCGCGAATTCCTGCAATATTTCCTCCATTTCCATATTCTCCGTAAATTCATCCAGGAATTCGCCAGGAATTTCCTCCAGAATTGCTTTGCAAATTTCTCCAGGAATTGCTCCGAAAGTTCCTCTAGAAATTCCTCCGGAAATTCCTCCAATACTTCTTTTGGAAACTTCTACAAGAATTTCTCCGAAATTTCTTCAGGAAACTCTTCGAGAAATCCATTCAGAAATTTCTTCGGGAATTTCTCCGGGAATTCCTCCACGATTTCCTCCGCAAAATCCTCTACGATTTCCTCAAGGAATTCATCCCCAAATTCCTCTACGATTTCCGATTTCCTGGGGGAATTCCCGGAGAAATTCCCGGAGAAATTCCCGGAGGAATACCCGAAGGAATTCCCGAAGGAATTTCCGGAGGAATACCCAAAGGAATTCTCGTAGAAATACCCGAAGGCATGTCTGAAAGAAATCCCTGAAGAATGCCTGAAGGAATTTCCGGAGGAATGCCCGAAGGAATTCCCGGAGGAGTACCCGAAGGAATTCCCGGACGAATATCCGAAGGAATTCTTGGAGGAATTTCCTTAGGAATTCTTGGAGGAATTTCCTTAGGAATTCTTGGAGGAATTTCCTTAGGAATTCTTGGAGGAATTTCCTTAGGAATTCATGAAGAAATTCCCGGAGGGGTTGTCGGCGGAATTTCAGGAGGGAATCCTGAAGGAATTCCTGGAAGAATTCCCGGAGGATTCCTGAAAGTAATCCCAGGAGAGATTCCCGAAAGTAATCCCCAGGATTTTCGAAAGAATTCCCGGAGGAATCAAGGACATAAATTCTGAAGGAATTTCCGAAGGGAATCCCGAAAAAATTCTCGAAAGAATTCCCGAAAGAACTACCCGAGGAATTCCTGCAGGGATTCCGGAGAAATTCTTGCAGGAATTTCAGAAGGAATTACTGAAGGAACTCTCGGAGGAATTTCTGAAGGAACTCTTAGAAACATTTCTAGAGAAACTCACGGAAAAATTCTTAGAGGAATTCCCGGAGGTATTTTTGAAGGTATTCCCAGAGAAATTTTTGCAGAAATTCTTGGAAGAATTCTCGCTTAACTTTTCAAAAGGACCTAAGTATCATTTTTATCACGAATTAATTTGTATAACGCAATCAACAGAAAAAACACGAAAGCTTTTGATTGCAGTACTAAAATTAATAAATGAAAATTTTTTTACTTAGGTCCTTTTGAAAAGTTGAGCGAGAATTCTCGGAAGAGTTCTATGAGGAATTCTTGGAGGAAGAATTTCCTAAGGAATTCCTAGAAGAAATCTCTGATGAATTCTTCTGAGAAATTCTTGGAAGATTTCCCGTAGGAATTGTTAGATGAATTCCTGGAGGAGCTCTTGTAGGAATTCTCGGAGGAAATCTTGAAGAAATTCTTGGAGGAAATCTTGGAGGAGTTCCCGGAGAAATTCTTGAAGGAATTGTCGGAAGAGTTCTTGGAAGAATTCCTGGAGAAATTTCTTGAAGATTTTCCTGTGGATTTCCTAGATGAATTCCCTCAGAAATTCTAAGAGGAATTTTTGGAGGAATTTCCGGAGAAATGCATGGAAGGATTCCCGGAGGAATTATCGGGGGAATTCATGGAGGAATTTTCGGAAAAGTACTTGTAGGAATTCCTGAAGAAATACTTGGAGGATTTCTTGTAGGATCTCCTGGAGGATGTCACGGAATAATTTATGGAAAAATTCCCGGAGCAATTCCTGGAGGAATTCTTTCAGGAATTCCCGGAAGAAATTCCCGACGAAATTCTTAAAGGAAATCACACTGGAATCAGAGGAAATCACACTTTAGGAATTCCCGGAAGAATTCTTGAAAAAATTTACAGAGGAATTTTTGACGGAATTCCATGAGAAACTCCTGAAAGAATTTAAGTTGGAAGTGTTATTTTCCAACAATGTTTATAAAGTAATAATTTTCTACGATTCAAATCCAAAATATGGCACAAACCTAAAAAAATAATATTCAATTTAATTAATAAATAAACTCCTCCATTAAATTAAGCTGAAGAACAACAAAGCCCTTGGGGTTGACCAACTACCAGGAGAGCTATTTAAACACGGTGGTGAGGCACTGGCTGGAGCGCTGCACTGGGTCATTACCAAGATTTGGGAGGAGGAAGTTTTGTCGCAGGAGTGAATGGAAGGTATCGCGTGTCCCATCAACAAAAAGGGCATTAACCTGGATTGTAGCAACTACTGCGCAATCACATTGCTGAAGGCCGCCTATAAGGTACTCTCTCAAATTTTATGCCGTCGACTAGCACTAGCATTGCAAGAGAGTTCGTGGAGCAGTACCAGGTGGGTTTCATGGGCGAACGCTCCCCCACGGACCAGGTGTTTGCCATTCGCCAAGTACTGCAGAAATGCCGCGAATACAACGTGCCCACACATCATCTATTTATAGACTTCAAAGCCGCATATGATACAATCGATCGGGAGATTGGAAGGGGTAATACGAAGAGCAGGGATTAACACGAGTGGTACAATTTTCAATAAGTCCGTCCAGCTATTTGGCTTCGCCGACGACATAAATATTATGGCACGTAACCTTGAGAAGATGGAGGAAGCCTACATCAGACTGAAGAAGGAAGCTAAGCGGATCGGACTAGTCATCAACACGTCGAAGACGAAATACATGATAAGAAGAGGTTCAAGAGAAGACAATGTGAGCCACCCACCGCGAGTTTGCATCGGTGGTGACGAAATCGAGGTGGTAGAAGAATTTGTGCTCACTGGTGACTGCCGAGAATGACACCAGCAGAGAAATTCGGAGACGCATAGTGGCTGGAAATCGTACGTACTTTGGACTCCGCAAGACGCTCCGATCGAATAGAGTTCGCCGCCGTACCAAACTGACAATCTACAAAACGCTCATTAGACCGGTAGTCCTTTACGGACACGAGACCTGGACGATGCTCGGGGAGGACCAACGCGCACTTGGAGTTTTCGAAAGGAAAGTGTTGCGTACCATCTATGGTGGGGAGCAGATCGCGGACGGTACGTGGAGGAGGCAAGTGAACCACGAGTTGCATCAGCTGTTGGGAGAACTATTCATCGTTCACACCGCGAAAATCGGGCGACTGCGGTGGGCCGGGCACGTAGCCAGAATGTCGGACAGTAACCCGGTGAAAATGGTTCTCGACAACGATCCGACGGGCACAAGAAGGCGAGGTGCGCAGCGGGCAAGGTGGATCGATCAGGTGGAAGATGACTTGCGGACCCTCCGTAGACTGTGTGGTTGGCGACGCGACGTGCAGCCATGGACCGAGCCGAATGGAGATATACAGTTCATCAAAAATGAGCAACAAAACATCACGGATATGATCAAAACATAAAAAAAGATGCTCTTCGTTGTGGGAAAAATGAGGAGCGGCTCTCATTGAGAGAAACCGTTTGGCTCAATGTGCCTCTTTGAGGAGCATCATTTTTGTTGTTCTTTCCAACTGAACGTAAAGAGAAATGCTGTCATATCATCGCTACCCGCACAACAGCCTCGCACATTCGTACATTTATGAGTCCATCATGAGAATAGGGACCGTGTATAGCATCCATGAGCGGGTAGAAATGAACACCATTCTATCTTTACATTAATTATTTACTGCTTCTAAGCAACAGGCGGCTTGATGTAGGCAATTCTACATTTATCTGGTTAGCAATTGCAATTTGGATTACAAAGAGATTATTGACGAAATTATCTTATACTAGGCGAACCTGCCCGATCTCGCTCAGGTTTTATTTTTGATCTGTCAATCATTCAACCAATTGAGGCATCGCACTCTAGATCGATTTCAGTTCGAGCTTGATGACTTTCTTCAGAACTTATAAAACCGTTGCATTTAGACAACTTCTCAACTTTCTCCAGCAAATTGTTTTATTTTTTATCTAATCTAATTTAATCTAATTTAATCTAATCTCATACTTGCGTAGCCAACACTTGAAAGCATCCTGGAAAATGACGGTTTCTGAATTCCGTCATTTTTCTTTTCATATGGCCAGGCCAACTACGCAGTATGTACTCCTAGATATTGAGCGGCTCAAGGAATACCTGAAGTCACACAATAGCTTGGAATCGATGGAAAAGGAAGAAATCGTGGACCTCCCGTACCAAACGCTTTCAATAATATAGATACCTAATATATATAATAAAAATTATGTACGTGTTTATTAGACCTCTTCATGTTTTCAAAAAGCATCGAAAACTCAATCGGTCAGCCCAGAATCACAACTCTTATGCTAAAACAAGTCTCCTGTCAAACCCTCAGCTAATTCGGATAAAATTTTGAGGTGGCTCAAGTCGATCTAGTGTTTTTGGGTCACTTTCAACTTTGAAAAAAATCTAACGAGAGATATAAACGCCAAAAACCATCTCAACACCCCCTATATGGAAGCTTTTGGTGTGCTCTACAAGTCTTGTGAATACTGCGAATCGTTCCGTTCATGTTTTGACCATGTTAAAGTAATTCTCAAGTTTTAAAGTGCATAAACACACTCTTCCCCCTTAAAGTCGTTGCTCTACAAAATTCCTGAATTTATGACAAATCATTGCTAATTTATTACAATATTCCTCTTTTTTTCCTGGACGTTTGAGTAATATAATTGCTAATGTTCGATTTACCGTTAAATTCTATAAATCCGAAGCAGAACACTTGTCACAAATTTGCACGCTAGGACCACCTTAAACAAATTATTCGAACAAAACATAAATCAAATTATATGATATTTGATGTTTACAACAAACGACTTTCAAATTTGGTTAATTTCATCATATGTCTGTATGCTTTTACCATTTTATTGTCGTAGTATAACAAGTGAAATTAAAACTTCTTCGTTCAAACAACTTGTTTGACGAAACCCCAATGTGCAAGCCTATGACAAATGTTAAGCTTCTGATTCGCTCTGAGGACCATTCCATCCCTGCCGGCCGGGATAACCCGGTGCAATGTAAACTGCCTCATACGCCTGTCACTGGCGAACAAAGCTCGTGTACTCTGCATCGAGCTTAGAACCACTGTTAGGGCGCAATCGTTAATGCGAACATTTTTATATTCGGTTAGTTACTGCAAATAAATTCTTTTTCGAGTCCCTTTAATCAAGCAGGTATCTCAAGCATACCAATTCGTTATATTGCTACATGATTGAGTGTATAATTTTGATAAAATATCGAAAACAAAAGTGTGCATAAAAATTCCCTCGCCATAACAAAAAGGTGGTAGAGAATTAACACTGTTGTTTACATTTTAGAACCAGCACATGTCGGGGTAGGGATTCAGTGCTGCGACTTCTCCCCCTGCTAAACTGGTAAAAATCCCAGCATAAATACAAAAGCTCCCTGACCCCGGCCCGGGCGCAGGGAGAATAAGCCTCTAGATTGCCTTATTTCAGCAATCAGAATTAAGAAGAGAAATACAATATCAGTTCACCGACTTAGAGGGTTGAGCATATTGGGTGACGAACTCTGAGTTATTCTGGTGGGCACCGTTGGTAGTTGATCATATCAGTTTAAAGTTTACCTGATTTTTCTATGGTGTTAATCAAAAATACTTGCGTGTAGTGCAATCTAAAACGGGAAAATTTTGATTTATTTCGGTTTGAGGTTTAAATTTTTCAAATAAGAGTGTCAAGCAAAAATCGGTTGGATTAAAAGGTGCCAAACCCATTCAACGTGGGTGTTTGTGCTGGAGGCACACTATCCGTACCGTCACGGCACTCGGTCGTCGCTAGGTGGCAAGCAGCCTGACCACCACCTTCGGGTCCGGGGCGCAAATATACCCGTCGAAACCCTGTTGTGCGGCCGCTCTAGAATATGGCGATTGGAACCAAACGACGACATCGGAACTCTTCCGTCGTTGGAACCACGTGGCACGTGGCCAGCAAGCCAGCCTGTTCATATTAGTGCTAATGAGCTCGAAGAAACCTCGACGAAAAAATAGTGTAAACAAGGACTTTTTGTAAACATTGTAAATATTAAAATCAGTTCCAGTTCAATCCTCTATTCGGTCGTTTTGGTTATACAATCTTTTGCGAATTTATTACTTTATTTTATTATTATTGTTTTTTTTAGTTTCCACCACACAGAATCGTGATCATTTTGATCAACAATAATACTATTCTTCTTGCGGGCGTTCCACCAACGCAGAGAAAGAAACTCCTAAATGCGGGCGTCCCACCACCAGGAAGTTGGTATTGACTGACTGTAAATGTGTATATTGTACGAAGGCTGCTATGATCCGTCAGGTGACTGAGGGACATACATATGTATGTTAGGCTTGTTCATGACCAATGACCTTCTGTAATCAACATTTATGTTGTGCATTGTACAAACTAAAGTTAAACGGGAAAACAAGAACTTAAATCTTACATTTTAATATGAAATTAGGATTTGGTTCTGTTGTACAAGCTGGACGAATTCATGGGATAGTTATTTGCATGGCTGGTAGCAAGTCACTTTTTAGTGACTTGGTCACTATTTTGAGCCTAGTCACTAAAAAGTCACTATTTGCATCCAAAAGTCACTAAAGTCACTATTTTTCGGAAAATGGTCACTAAAGTCACTATTTTCGCACCACCGTTTGTAAAAAAAAGTTCAAAATAAAAATCATTTGTATCTACCATTATCATCAACCAAATCAAATGTAAATCTATTAGCAAAATATATAAAGTTTGAAAAATTGCTCCAAGGCCGTCTTATGAAAGGCAGAGTGGGTTCGAACCATGGACTTCGGGATCGAGAGACACACAGACAGACCACTCAGCGAAGCTTGGGCATACGTTTAGGCAGCGCCGTATATAAAGCGCAGGATTGTTACGACTACGAGGATTTCGCGATTTTCGCGGTTTTTGAATTTGATGCGGATTTACTTAACGGATTTAGTTTTGGATGGAAGTTTAATAAATAAGGAGCGTAGGGTTTTGTTTTCGATAGCAAAATGTCGTTGAGAAGGGACTCCTCATTTGAAGTCTATGCTCTATGCCCAATTTTTTGGATATTTCCAAGCCACTATTGAATGCATTATACTCTTGAGCACTCGTTTAACAAGCATTTTAAGGGTAAGAACTTCACTTGTTGTCATTTTTATCGTTGCTAAATATCCATTTTTTGTAAGTCAATTTAGACATAATTCCGAGATATTTCTTAGTTTCTGATTGATTAACCCCTCTACGACGAATCACACAGCATGATATTGTCGGCGTAGCACCACATTAGAATTCGGACATCGGGACTTCCGAACCGAACTTTCTTCCTAAGTTGGGTAAGTTGCCTGTATCTAGAGAAAAATCCACCTTCGTTATAAAAAGCTTCCTAACTTTGTTTCTCTTAGAGGAACTTTCACTGTAATTTCTGTAGCGATGACCGCATAAATCTTTATGTAAAATTCCGTAAAAATTCCGCCTTGAATTTGGGAAATAATTTTGGGAAGGTTTTTCTTCGGAATTCACCAAACAATATCTGAAGGAATTCCCAAAAAGATTTCTACCGGAATTCATGAAAAAACCGCTTGTATTTGAAGGAGATTTTTTTCAGGGATTCGCGGAGAAGTTTTTATAGCAATTGACGTGCAGTTTCCGCGGAAATTCCTGAAAGACAGCAGTGATGTCTACAAAATATTGCCTTGAATTTATGGTATGAAAGAATTTCCGGAAGTTTTTGTGCTGACATTCGCCATCGGATTTCTGTTGGAATTTCCGTTTGAACTCCTGGAGATAGATTTCATAAGGATTGAAGTATTTTCTGCACAATTTCTGAAAAAAAAATCCTAGAAATTTTTACAAGGTTTTCCACAGAAAATCAACTTTCGCTGAAATTTCTGAATTTTTTTAGAGTTTTCCAAAGCAATTTCTGCATCAAATTCAAGATTTTGGATCACATTTTACGAAACTTGAAACTTAGGAAACTTAGGTTTGGTAAAAAACAAACGGCAAATGGACTCTATCGTATTTTAAAAATGTCATCATAATTTTGGATTCTTTAAGTTTTGACGTTGGACTTACGTTTTTCTTTACTATACTGGGTGTCATTTAGATTTTTGGAAATCGAGAGCGTTACGCTGGAAGGGAAGATTTTGAACGTTACTAGTGCCTTTATCTTTCGATGGATTTTGAAGATTTATATATCAATCGACTCGGACACTCTCCAGCATTTTGCCTGTTTCACTGAAACTTAAGATTATTAACGATACTATTGAAAATTTCAATTCTTGTCAAAGCAAGCAAAAATTTCATATGTAACCAATTCCGTGCATTCCTAACACGGACATCAGAATGCGGTATGTCAGGCCTTCGGGTCCGTCGGAAGATTTTCTTTGTGTATAAAAGAAGCAGTGTCTGCCGCGTGCGAGTCATTACAATTTGTGACAGCAGCGCGTACTGACGTGCTTTTAGCTCGCGCATTTTTCGTTTCGTTCGTTCGTTCGCTGTGCGTACCTACACAGCGACAGCATGCAGTCACCAGCGGTAGAACTGCCGGTGGGTCTGCGAATATGCATGAAAGAAGTGGGCGAATTTTTTTGACAATGCAATGGTGTCGGTTGCGATGGATTCAATCGCCCATCGCATCGCTCGGAGTTCGGTGGTGGATGAAGAAGAATAAAATTAGAGAGATTTGGTCTGCTCATTCAGATGATTGGTTTCATAATTCAAATGATCCCGGGATGAGTACGAGTCATGTCATATGACTGGCCATATGTTAAGTTGTGCTTGGTACTAAACGACATGTACATTAAAACATTTCTGATTTCATATAAAAAAAATCAACTACACTGATGAAATTAAAAATTTGATTAAAATAATTACTTTCATTTATTTCCAGAAGGTATTCATTAGGTATTAAAGATGCACAATCAGCAATAGTGTTAATATCCATTTTAGATTCCGCAAAAAATAATTTCCAGAAGAATATTTAAATAAACTTTATCCTATACTTTGTTTTTTATTTTCTGAGAAATTGTATCATTAAACTTGACGTAGACATGGAGTTTGGAATCAAAACATCATATAATTTTTCGTTGATGTATTAGCAGTATCTCCGCTATTATAGTAGGGTCACTGCTCCTTGACTTGTTTCTTATTGTTGTGATTTTCTTTCATCAGTAAGCACGCATGGTAGCAAAAAGAAGCAACGAAATTGGTGCTGCATTTCTTTGTTTGGAAAACGGGACTGTTCCCCCAAAATAGCACATTTTGCCCAAGTCTGAAAATTTTATAAATAGAATTGTTTAACTTCAAATACTATCATCAATAAGAGATCTATAAATGCCCTACACTTGCTTGAATAAATAAGGGCCTAATAGTTAGAAACAAAGCAATTCTTATTATGTATTTAATTATTAGTTTTATTTCCAGAAGTTTTGAATACACAAATTGCTAATAATTCAACACAGCATGGAAGTTGTCTTTCCAATATCAATACCTATAATCAAACTCTATAGATCCAAAAGTTAAATGTAAATACGTTACGTTTATACAAGTCCTACGTCTACTCGCGGTTATGTTGAAAACATTACCCATTGCTCGTTTTTTTTAAACAATTTTTCCTTATAAAGATTCATAAGCTTTGTGATTCCAAATAATTCTCTGCCTAGTAATTGATTAGATCATTTTATTTCTTTTTTGCCGAAAAACCGTGTTAAATTTTCAACGTGCCAAAACGAATGTTCACACGTCTAACTACATAAAAATTAGTAGTTTCACGAAAAACTTCGAGCTCATGTTAAGAAAATTATTTTGAGCTTTTTAGTGGAATGTCTTCACTTGTCATAAGACGAGTTTGTACAATCCCATTTAATTCCACTATTTAATTGAACCTTGACAGATACGTATTTCGACCTCAACAGTAAGGCCGGCTTCAGTGTCTCGTACTTGACTCGACTCAAGTACGAGAAGTCGAGTCAAGTACGAGACACTGAAGACGGCTTTACTGTTGAGGTCGAAATATGTATCTGTCAAGGTACAATTAAGTGGTGGAATTAAATGGGATTGTACAAACTCGTCTTATGACAAGGGTTCGAGCTCATGTTAAACTTTATTACCACAATGCTGTAGAACTTGCTTCAAAATCGTTGTTGAAATTATAAGCATGGTTTAGTGTAACAACTTGTAACTTGTTACCTGCTCCTGTGTGTTACGGAATAAGGTTTACCATGGAGGCTAGAAATATGCCTCTGGATGTCCCAACGAATACCTTCCTCAATATCCAACTCTGTGGTATTTATGATGGTGTCGCCAAGTCGGTTGTCCCCTGCTAAGATCCATCCTCTCTACCTGGTTAGTACTTTATACAAAAGTCACTATTTGGTCACTTTTTCTGCTTCTGAAAGTCACTATTTGGTTACTTTTTTCGTCATCGTTGGTCACTAAGTCACTATTTTGAACGGCATTTATCGCTACCAGCCCTGTATTTGCGTTGGGGTAACCGTCAATACAAATAACATATGTCATAGCTCTAGGGGCATATCCAGATTGATCAACTTGGAATACATGATCAGGATGCTTCGGTATGATGTTGAAAATGTGCTGTTCTTTGGGGATATTGGCAAAGAAAATGTTCCACCGCGTTGAAAAAAATCATTGCAAGCAAAAATTCACTGATTGTGTACGCAAATACCGCGTACCGTTTTCATGGTTCAGATTCCTTTCCCCTATCGTGTTTTGATGGACGAGATATATTAAATCTCGATCGCTCTCATCCCTTACTTCCCAAAAAAGTAGCATGTTATACCTACGTATAGGTGTATGCATACCGTACGTGTACAGCAGCGTGGAAGCTTTTCCATGCTTTTTTTTATTCCATCATTTTGAAATGATTCATCCCCAAGTTGGGGGAACTTTGCTGCCAAGGCTTATGCGTCAACCACCGGCTGACGTCGTCGCTGAATTTCATCACCGATTTTCCTACAGGTCTCTGAAAATGGTGTGCCAAGAAAGATCCCCAAATGACGTAGCGCGTTTCGTCTCATACTTCGGCTAGGTTAAATATGCTCGATTCTGAAAACTGGAAACCATTAACGTCCCATTCAAGCGCATCGTCATTTCCGGATGCTCCCCACAAACCCGACCACGACCAAGTTTTTCTTTTGTTGACCGTAATCAATTTCCCATTCGTGCGAGACGGATATAAAAAAAACCAAAACGGAGCAATCCCAGCTAAAAGTAATTAAAATCATTAGAAATAACAGCACGTTCGGTGCGGAGGTAGTGGTGGATAAAACTTTGAGAATTTTCATCGCTTTTTCTTTGGTAAGAGAAACAACCTTATTGTTCTCACGCAATATGAACGAACAATAAATTTGATTGACCATTATTTCATCCAAGCAGAAACGATTATGAGTTGAACACAATGAAAATCCTCACTCCTATGAATAAAAGTATGCTCGACTGTATTTATAGCGATGCCAAGAAGTGCATTCAGTTCGAGGAATTTTTAAGGACTTCTATTCAAATCGGCGTAAATTAATCTGACCTTGTTTTTTTGGAATGGCGATGGAGCACTTTTTATGAAGTATTTTGATCAATCTAAAATTAGTGATCAACAGAAATAATAGATTACATTTCATCCATTAATAAAGTCTGTTGAACGAATAAAACAAAAAAGCTTATTTCGTCCCTTATTCTAGGGTGAAAATACTCAATTATTTATCTTCATCGTTTCGCGACGAGAAAATCCTATATAATGCTTGGAAATAGCTTCTTTAAACGGTTACGCTTCGTTTTGGAATAAGCTTAAAAAACAAGTTCACGTTTGAATGAAAAAAACTTAAAATTTGAGATGTCGTTTGTCATTAAAATGTCTGGTGGTTCTTTCTATGATGATTTACATACAAACAGCAAACTATTACTCTATTAGAAGCAGAACATTTCAAAATCATAATTATTTAAAAAAACATTAAAATTTTGAAAAAATCTGGAGCCAGTAATAAGCAAGTACAAATGTGAAAACTTCTGGTGAAATCTAGATCAATTTCCGTGCGTTGTTTTGTTTTCCTCAACAGCTGACTCAAAAATGTATTGTAATGATTTTTTTACATTTCCCCGTTAAATTAATGAACTTTTTGTATATACAAACTTTGCGGATCCCAAAAAGAATCGATTAGGGAAAAAATCTTGCAAGTCGGTCAACCCGTTTACGAGTTAAATCGTCAGGAAGGAAATCTCAACTCATTTTTTATTACTAGCGAAAGAAACCTAGCTTTGCCCTTGCATCGCAAATGTCACAATGTACTAGGGTAACGGTACCAATAGTGGAGGTATTAGTAGATCCACAAAGAAAATATTTTTTAAAAATTGATAATTATGAGAAATTTAAAGCTTTAATATCTTATTCAATAGAAAAACTAATAAATTTGATAACAAAAATGAGATTGATGTCATGACATCAACAATTACCAAATATTGCTTGCACCACTGGGTACACTGTTCCTTTAGTGGCGGTAAAAATTAATTTTGGTTCCCATAGTGGTGCTATCCATTGGTTTCTTATGAGACTCGCCACTATTGGTACAGTTGCACCACTATAGGTGCAAGGGAGTCAATTTTGTTAAGGAAAATCATTGTTTTCAATAGTTTTCCAAGCAAAATCTTAAGATAAGTTGCATTTAACAGGATATTTAGCGCACGACGCATCAACTGAAACAATCGTAAAGTGTATAAATATGATAAATCTCATTAAAACCCCACTACCTCCACTATTGGTGCTACCTCCACTAAGGGTACTGTTACCCTTTTTGCAGCACCGCACTCTAGATTAATTTCCGTGCGTGTGTTTTGTTTTCCTCAACAGCTGATCCAAAATTGTATTCTAATGTTTTTTACATGTCCCCGTCAAATTTACCAACTTTTTGTATATACAAACCTTGCGGATCCCAAAACGAATCGATAAGGGAAAAAATCTTGCAAATCGGTCAACCCGTTTGCGAGTTAAATCGTCAGGAAGGAAATCTCAACTCATTTTTATTATATAGAAGAAGAAGATATAGAGAAGATAGATAGAAGATTTCAAGCTACATAGGGACACAACAGGTATTTCCGTCCATCGACGCAGAGGCCGAATCCAACGAAAACAACGTCTATTTGCTAGAACTCCACTATAGCATAACGTTTCTCCTGAGCTTACGATTTGGTACGGATGAGTTTGGCAAAAAAGTGTCTCTTTTATTGATTTTCAAGACTATGACGAAAAGACGAAAATGCCAGCCTTAACCCTGTTTGGTGCCCAGGTCAGCGCTGGGTCATCTGAAATTTCAATCGAATAGTACAAGATCAATTAACATAACAGCTGATCAAAACTGCATTGAAGCAAACCCAATGATTTACTGTTCTTTTCCAAGGCAACGGTCAATGAATCGTATTCTCCAATCCATTATTGCTCGGAAACATTAACGTAATACAATAAACATACCTTATCGACATATCTGTGGGGGTGGACCGATAGGTAACCGAATGTTACAGTTGTCTGTTCTCATTCAGCTGCATGCCAGAATTACTATCACTTCCATCGAATCAATATTCTTCGGGTTATACACCTGTCGGTTCAAGGCCCTCGATAAACTCGATGGATATCCTGCCGCGTCAGATAGCGCAATACCCCAATCAATAAGTTTCAGGTGTTGGGAAGCACGCTTATAGTGAGCGATGGGAGGTTGCTTCCGTGTAGGTCATACATACGTTGAAAATCAGAGAAAAATGTGAAGCTTTTTCTATTGCATGAAGCGAACAGTATTGTAGTTGTTCCTTTTTGTATGCACTCATTGGATTCTCCTCAACAAATCATTATTAACTCGAATGAACATTAATAACCCGTCACCACCATTATCGTCGACATGGCGTGTCGGTAAATGCGATAATAATTGAATATTTTTTTCGTCAAATTACACTGGGGGTGGTGCTTTGGCTTCTTTCAGTTGTTTCCAGCATTAAACGAAGCGTGTAAAATTTCCCTCTAATGAGGTGTTTTGTTCGTTTCAACTATTTTTCGAAGGAGCGCAAAAGCATTTCAGGAAAGCTATGCTCTGTTGTCAAATGACGGAAAACATTACGTTTTTGCCAAAACATGTTGACTGTTTATGCGTAAGAAATAACCTAGTAATATTTCAAAAATTTAGAAATCCTATACTGTTTTTTATTTTGGAATCTTTATAATATTTATTTTCTGTTGCATATTCAATTTTAGAGAAAGCTGTACAAGTTTGATCCCTTATTTAAAAGTGGACGTTTGACCGGAATAAGGCAATGGTGGATGATATCATTTGATAAAAAAAGGTGTGGAGAAAAAAATTCCTTCTTCTTCCAAGCCATGTAGCAAACACGTTTCGCATTTTTTGGGACAGATATCGACATACATGTTTGATAAAAACGGAATTATGAAATCAGGGGTGACATTGTGCATCTCGAATCGAATCACTCGATTCGTAAGTTTTTGGATTCGTTTCGAAAAAATTGCGGCATTATGTATTTCGTTCGACTTCATTCAGTCGCAGTACAAGATTTCGAATAGTGCTGTACTAGTTCAATCGAGTATGTTCTGTCAAACGAAATGTAAACAGAGAGAATAAGAGAAAGCTGTCTCCGTGTTTAGTATGCCGCCCGCTGGAGAGACAACCTTCAGCGCATGGCGAATGTGAGTAAACAGAGAGAACAAGAGTAATTTCATCTGCGAGTAGCATGTTGCCTGTTGGAAAGGCATCCTTCAGGGCATGAATTGGCAGTTAATTTATAAACAAGCAAATTGTACTCAATGACTATAAAAAGCAATATTATTTATGGAGCAGTTGCAACCGATTTAAACATTATGCCGATACGACATGTTTTGTAAATTGAGATATTGTTATACGGCACAAATTATTAATTTTATGTTAATTCGAGTTTATGCCACAGATCCAATTTTGAGCTTAATAATTTAAAGCTAAAGAAGTATTCGATGATAAATTAATTTGATGCTTCCTGTGTTAAATTTAAATGCACTTGGGTAATCTCATGCGCGTTTTTTATTTAACTCATTTATTTTACGTAGATTTCGGAATATATACGTATTCACGCAGATTTTCCTCATAGATTTTTCACGCGATTTATCGAAATCGTCAAGAAATACGTGAAAACCTGATTTTAGTTGAAGTCGTTTTTACGCGGATTTCGGGATAATTAGAGATTGCATATTGTCTGGAAACTATGAAAGTAGATATTCTTATGACATTCTTTTCCTCAAGAGACAATAATAAAACATTTATTCTCCTCGTAGAGAAATAATAACAAATAGAATTAAAACCTTTCAGCAAGAAATAACTCTCGAACAACATTCGAAAGCTATAAAGGTGACGAGTGTTTTTCATTCGACTTGAGTCGTTTTTCAGTGTGCTATCGAGTTTCCATAATGCCAAAATATCTCGTTATTCTTGTACCTCCTCGAGCATACTCGAACGATGAGTCGTTTTCGAGATCGAATCGAAACCCGTAATGCCAAACATGTTCGACTCGATAGAATTACGTTCGAATCGAGATGCACAATGCCACCCCAGTTTTAGGCATTCCAACTATTTTTTCAGGTTTCTGTTCCCAATAGGCAATAAATAAGCAGTTATTAATCCTTCGTATTCCATTTATTCGGCAGTTATATTTTGCTTTAAAAGGTAGTTGCACATTGAATAATTATTTGCGAGCGTCTTAGGGGAAAATGTTACACGGTTTCAATGACTGTTGTCTTCCTTTTACTTCCACTGATTCGTTTTTTAGTATCACTAATTGTTTTTTTTTTTGGTTGCTGCCAAAAAACAAATTAGTGGAAGTAAAAGGAAAACAACAGTCGTTTAAACCGTGTAGTTGCACATTGTTCTATTGAAGTAATTCCACTAATCAAATTTTGCAATTTCCCAAACCAAAAACTACAAATGAGATGCTGTCAATGTCAATGTGTAAATAATGTCAAGTTTTTTGACGTTGTACAACGATATACAAGGGTACTAGGTGTCAAATCGGAATCAAACATTGGGGAGTGTAACGAAATCATGTATAGTTTGGAACGTTTATAGTGGTTTATTATTCGATGGAATTTAAACTCGGAAACGATCCACAAATTTTCCAATTTCATTGAAAGTTTTGGTTATTTACGTTGAACTACTGAAAATTCCTATTTTGTCCAAGCCCAGTGAACATTTCAGAACAAGCAATCCTGTACCTGGTGGGGTCCTCCTTAGCCAGCGGTAAGATGCGCGGCTATAAAGGAAGACGATGCTGAGGGTGGCTGGGTTTGATTCCCGGTGAAGACCGGTTTGGAAGTTGTCTCGATATCTCTGGGCTTAAAAGTATCATCGTTTTAACCTCATGATATACGAATGCAAAAATGGTAACTTGACTTAGAAACCTCGCAGTTAATAACGGTGGAAGTGCTGAATGAACACTAAGCAGCGAGGCGGCAATGTCCCAGTGGGGGATGTAATGCCAATAAGAAGAAAAAAATAAGAACAATCCTGTTCATGCTTTCCCATAAAAAGACCCGTGTTCTGTGCGCGCACGCCATTTTCGATCGGGATTTCACGGAAAACGGACGATGTCAATGGTGGCGGTTGATAGTGATTGGAGACATTGGACTTATTATACGAGTGGAGTGACGTGAGATTGCTCGAATGAAGTGAGAATTGTCGTATTCTCCTATTTGAATAACATGGTCACCTCACATGGAAGGTTAAGAAAGTTATGCCGAGAGGATTTTTCCAAGGTGCAACCGAACGCCATCCATGCCAATTGAACATACACACTCAGTTTTTATTTTTGCAGCTCGGCAAAATCTGCACAGTCGTGTGCCGAGCAAAATAAAAACTGATATCCCGGCAGAAATCAAGGTTGTTTGCTGGGTTTCGGCAAGTTTTTTGCTGAATTCTAGCAGCTTTGACAGATATCTCGGCGAAAAACATGTTTACTGGAGTACCGAGACGAGCCAGCCTCGGGCTGAAAGTCTCCATAATAAAGACAAAAAAAATGTTTACTGGGGCTCGGCTGTGCGAATTTCGGTAAAAGGTGAACAAATTGCTGAGATCCCGGTAAAAAAATGAGTGTGTAATATATTGCAGCGTCTCCCTCCGACGCGTGCACCGAGCCACAAGATACGCGCGACCCATTTTGTACGGGAAACCGCGGGTAGATATGTCGTAAAATACCGAATAATCGATTAGTAGCAAAAACTGTTTTTCTTAGGACCACCATTTTATAAAAGAGAAGGGAGGTTGAGCTGAGACGAATTCGCTTCATATTGCAAATCATAATTGGCGATGGCAGAAAGCTGTCCCCCATAATGTTCTGAAAACTCATATGTGAATACGATGGGACTCGAACCCACGACCTTCAGTACGCTAGACTGGTGCTTAACCGATTCAAAACGGATTTTTTTTTCGTCGTATTTCAACATAAATTTTGGACATACTGCTTCAAAAACGGACGCAAACCATAAAAAAGTAGAAATATGGGAGAAAATATTTTTTTTTAGATCTTTTAGGGCTTCCAAACTCTTCTTGAGTACAGAACTTGATGATCTACATAAACAACAAAGCGTTCTATGGGGTCTAAATCCTAATATGAAGTTGGCGATGGTACTTGAGACATAATAAAACTATTTTCATCAAATCGCAGTATTACCAGAACAGCAACGGTACTTCAAACTATTCTTGAGTTCAGATCTTGGAGGTCTTCAAGACCAACCGAGTGATTGATAGGTTCCTGAGCATGTGTGTTAGTTGTAGTAACCCCATGGGACATCATTACATCAGTATTTAAAAAAAAATCAACATTCCCTGAGCTTGTGTGATAGTTGGAGCAACCCCACGGGACATCATTATACCAGCATACACAAATCACAACATTCTCAGAGTTCCAATGGTACTCCAAATCATTCTTGAGTTCAGATATTGGAGATCTTCAAGAATTGGAGATCTTCAAGACCAACAGAGTGATTCATAGGTTTCCGAGTTTGTGTGTTAGTAGGAGAAGCCCCACGGGTCATAATTACATCAGTATATAAGAAATTAAACATCCTTAGAATAGCTACGGTACTCCAAACCATTCTTGTGTTCAGATATTGGAGGTCTACAAGATCAACAGAGTGATTCATAGGGTCCTGAGCTTATGTGATAGTTGGAGCAACCCCACGGGACATCATTACACCAGTATACACAAATCACAACATTCTCAGAGTTCCTGCGGTATTCCAAACCATTCTTGAGTTCAGATATTGGAGGTGTACAAGACCAACAGAGTGATTCATAGGTTTCCAAGCTTGTGTGTTAGTTGGTGAAGCCCCACGGGACATTATTACACTAGTATATACAAATCATAACATTCCCAGAATATCTATGATACCATAAATGAGCTATTCCAACTCATAAAAATAGTTGAGACATCGAAAATTTTCATGTTGATCTTTTTGAATATTAGGATCTGTACTCAAGGACACTATGGAGTTTCGTAGATATTGAACGAATTCTGTAGTGTGTCTGTAATGGTGTTTTGAAGTCCCGTGGAGCTATTCCAACTCATGAAACTAGTAGGGACATCGAGGATCTTCATGTTGATCGATTTGAATATTAAGATCTGTACTCAAGGATAGTTTGGAGAGTCGTAGATGTCGAGCGAAGTATGTAGTGTGTCTGTAATAGTGTTATGAGGTACCGTAGAGCTATTCCAACTCATAAAAATAGTGGGGACATCCGAGACCTTCTTGTTAATCCATTTGAATATTAGGATCTTAGCTCAAAGACAGTTTGGAGTGTCGTAGAAACTCAACGAATTTTGTAATGTGTCTCAAATGGTGTTACGAGATACCTTGGAGCTATTCCAACTCATGGTACTCAAGGATAGTTTGGAGAGTCGTAGATGTCGAGCGAAGTATGCAGTGTGTCTGTAATGGTGTTATGTGGTACCGTGGGGATATTCCAACTCATAAAAATAGTGAGGACATCCTAGATCTTCTTGATAATCAATTTGATCTTAGCTCAAAGACAGTTTGGAGTATCGTAGAAACTCAACAAATTCTGTAATGTGTCTAAAATGGTGTTACGAGATATGTTGGAGCTATTCCAACTCATGAAAATAGTTGAGACATCGAAGATCTTCTTGTTGATCGATTTGAATATTAAGATCTGTACTCAAGGATAGTTTTCAGTGTAGTAGATATTGATCGAATTCTGTGGTTTGTCTGTAATGGTGTTACGAGGTACCTTGGAGATATTCCAACTCATAAAACTAGTAAGGACATCAAAGATCTTCATGTTGATCGATTTGAATATAAGGATCCGTACTCAAGGATAGTTTGGAGTGTCGTAGATATTGATCGAATTGGCGGTGTGTCTGTAATGGTGTTACGAGGTACCTTGGAGCTATTCCAACTCATACAACTATGAAGGATATCAAAGATCTTCATGTTGATTGATTAGAATATTAAGATCTGTATTCAAGGATAATTTGGAGTGTCGTAGATATTGATCGAATTCTGTGGTATGTCTGTAATGGTGTTACGAGGTACATACCTTGGAGGTATTCCAACTAATAAAACTAGTAAGGACATCGAAGATCTTCATGTTCGTAGTCCCCGTAACCTGACCTGTGCAATATTTTTTCCTGGATGGAGCAGTTAATTTTGAACATTTTTGCTGAAGAAAGCAAGGCTCTATCTCTTAAAACTAATTTTTGACAGCTGATTTTCGTCTTGGGTCATATATGACCCATCCGTAGTGAATCGGTTAAACCAACTAATATGTAATGTAATGTAATACATAGTGTCATATTTACACATAAAACAATATATTTACATTTTCATTCCGTTATCAAATACTAAATTCTATTCAGCAGATGCTTCTAATTTCCAAAAGACTTCAATGTACAGTAGAGATGACTGAAATTCAAAGCGCGACGGAGCAAACAGAGTGACGCATGAATACAAGATTCTTTACACCAAGTGAGCTACACGACTAGCTACATTCACTAGTGTTTTAGTCGTGTAAAATCCCATATCCACATTCTCAAAGCCTTGTAAAAATAAATTTGAATACAATAATGCGTCTTTTGGAGTGCGAGTTATTTTCAGAAAAGCCCGATCAAGAAAGCCCAAAACGAATATTACTTTGAAGCTGAACAACCTAGTTATTCCCCAGAAGAAATTCCACAAATGTCTAGGTGTTGTCTTCGATGAGACAATTAAGTTCGAAGAACACGTCGAACAAATAAAAGCTGCCTGTCAACAACGACTCCATATTCTACGTGTAGTAGCCGGAAGATCGTGGGGTGCTGATCGTTCTACTCTCATTAAACTTTATCGTGCAACGATATTAGAGAAGCTATTATATGCTGCACCAATAATCTCTGCATCTAGCTGCACCATCTTGAAAAGATTAGAAACTGTGCACAACTGTGGTTTAAGAATAATCTGCGGAGCTTTCAGGACCAGCCCTGTTTTCAGTTTACAAGTTGAGACGGGACTACCCAGCCTAGAACTACTTATGGAACAACGTACAGCTTTACATGCAGCTAAGAAAGCAGGTGAGAGTATATTTGACTTTGAAACTTCAAACACAGACGTACAATCTAGCGACCCAAGCACCAGCGGATTAAGCTCCGGCGAACTATGGGGTAGTCAAACTGTCGAGACTCAGGAACCAGCCGATGTCAGAGGAAATCGAATAATGGACGAGCAACAAGTTGATTTGCCTCCCGTAGATCTTTTCAATATCTCAAGCATTCCCCCATGGGACATGGTCAAGATTCCCCTAGAAAAAAGCATGCTGCATGCTTCTCGAGAAGGAGTACCTCAAGCGGCTCTCAGAAGTCATTCGATGGGTCAAATATCTTACTCATGAGGACATTTTTACCGACGACTCAAAACGAGGAAACGAATGTGTATACAGTGTCGTTAGTCCAACAGAAACTATTAGGAAATGAATTTACGGTCGTAGCAGTATTTATGCAGCAGAATGAGCTGCTCTAACTGAAGCAGTTCGATTGATAGCCAACCGACTAGGGGCTTACCTAGTGTGTACAGATTCGCTCAGTGCAGTGTCCGAATTGGATAAATTTAAAAAAAAAAAAGCAGGTGGCACGAGGAAATGATGCAACTGTTTCGTCGCACCAGAAGAACTGGAAGCATCGTGGAAATTATGTGGATACCCAGTCACATCGGAATAGTAGGTAATGAGAAAGCTGATTGCGAAGCAAAACGAGCACTAGATGAACCATGCGACAAGTTGCCACGCATTAACTATAGAGAAGTCAAGACAGTGCTTAAAAATAGTATAATATCCCAGTGGCAATTTAGATGGCTTGCAACGAGAGAAATCAAGCTGCGAGAAGTGAAGTATACAGTGACACCTTTCAAATCAGCGTTCCTTGGAAATCGAAGAGAAGACATCATTCTCGCCCGCCTTTGTATCGGGCACACCAAGCTTACACACAGGTTTCTTATGGAGGGAGATCCTCCTCCCCGGTGCCAACATTGTAATGCTCTGCAGTCAGTGAGACATCTGATCGTCGATTGTCCAGTTTTAGACGAAGAACGAACAAAAGCAGACATCCCAACGAATCTACGAGAGGCTTTAGCAGACGATCCAGAGAAAGCGAATAATGTTATTGTGTACTTAAAAAACATCGGATATTACGACACAATTTAAAACTAAAAATTGTAACTCGTTAGGGTAAAAAAAGAAAGAGAAAATACTTAAAAACAGTGTATAACCGTTAGTTTTATCTCAAACAAATTAAAAGAATAAAAGTTGAACTGTTGAGCATCTTTGGAATGCTTCCTAATAGTGGTAAAAACATTGCACCAAGATAAAACGTAACGCCTGCCTGTTTCCGACGCAGCTCGGCTGCGCGAAACGTTAGCCTAATTTTTGACATTTTGTTATTAGACGAGTTCTCTCTTAATCTCTCAACTGGATGATAAGAATTAGCCAAGAATACTAATTCAGGCCTCTTGCACTTTGGCACTCGAGATAACAAGGCGTAAAATCAGAATACGAGTGGAAGAAAGTTTTAAGAAATTGTTCACTACCGGGCGAACTGTAGTGATATTAAAGGTAATTAATATTAAATTGTATGGTGTTTCGAGATAACCAACAGTGATTTTGTGCCGTTCGAAGGATAAACCTTCGAACGAAGGTTTTTTTTTTTTTGTTGGGCTAGGAAGACGTCGTGGGTGTGGTCCACATCGATAACCTCAATCTGCCCACCGCACACGTGTAACCGGAGTCGACACCAATGAAGCGCTGAAGCCGTGGACGCATAGGGGCCACACCAGCATTAACATCATCGCAGCTTCGAACATCTCGCCGACCCGGTCACGTTCCGTCATCAACCAAAAAGCAAAGCCCCGTTCCGGCACCCAGCGGTCGACTGTGCTCCCGCTGCCGGTCAGTAAGTTCGTCATCAACCAAAAAGCAAAGCCCCGTTCCGGCACCCAGCGGTCGACTGTGCTCCCGCTGCCGGTCAGTAAGTTCGTCATCAACAAAAAAGCAAAGTCCGTTCCGGCACCCAGCGGTCGACTGTGCTCCCGCTGCCGGTTAGGAAGCTCGTCGTCAACAAAAATCGAATCTTGTTCCGGCACCCAGCGGTCGACGGTGCTCCTGCTGCCGGGTAGAAAGTTCATCACCAGAGTAATCAAGCCTCGTTCCGGCACCCAGCGGTCGACTGCGCTCCCGCTGCCGGATAGAACGTACGCATGCAGACCACTCGAGTGGCGCGCAAGCCGCCATCCGATCGCCGAGTCTTCGCAGCAGCGGTAAGCAACGACGGTTGCCAACGATACAGGTCAGACCTTTTTAGTTTTATTCATTGAATGCGCATATCAATACCTAGGTTAAGAACATTTCTAAAATTAAATCGAAAATGTATGGATCCACACAAACTCAGAATAGCTACTTTTGCTAAACGCAACCGCACACCTAGTCAAACGATGTGAGCGAATGCCAAAACTGCAATATCCACCTGAAGTCTTTTTTTTAGAATAAATAGTTTGAACATGAAAACTACTTTCAACGGAACAGAGTTATTTTTGGAGATTGTATCGCGATCGATAGACCCGCCCTGAAAGAGCTAGCCGGGGCGGCTTCACATGCGTTTCCGCATCACACTCTAGGGTGTGTTGGCGCTTAAGCGGAAATTGTTGGTAAATTGTAGGGTATCGGTCGAAGCCGGTCCGAGACAGACAAGCAGCGCTGAACCTTGCGTGCTCCAGGGTACCAAACTTCCGTTTCAAACTTTGCTCCAGTTCTACCTGCTCTCTTTTGTTTCGGACCTCATGCTAATGGTTCATAGTTAACCCCAACCTGGTAAAATCTGTTTTGGTTCCGTATCGTTCTGTATCGTATCGTATCGTATCGTATCGTATCGGCCAGGCTCGGGGTCGTGCGCTAAGTCACCATTACAAGTGGACTCGAATAACCAAATGTTAAAAGGTCCACTTAAATATAAAACAATAAAAAAAATGCGTCTTTTGGTTCGCTTGGGTATATCGGTCTTAAATGACATAATATTATAGATCTTTTTCGTAGTGTGTGACTATAGTGACAAAGGAGGCAATGTATCATCCACCGGCAAGTCAGTGACGGGTTCAACTATCCGGTTCGGGCTCCGGATCAAGTTCCGTTTCTGTAACAGACACGAAGAAGTGCGTCCGGAGATCGTATTATTAATTCTATTTTATATTTTTATAACATTACAACAATTTGTTCTTGGTTCCGAAGAGTTTTTTATAAACAACTGTGGTTAATAATAAACAAACTGAAAAAAAAAGACATTTGCCTAGAATATGGCTATGGTGCATGTGACTCGTCCTTTAGATATAGGCATTTGACTGGGTACAATATCCTAACTATAGTTGCTTAGTAGCCACGCCTCTTGAAAGAACTACTTAAAGTACAAAGGACCGTGTGACAGGCGAGGCAGGAGGTTTGCGCAGGCCCCATGAGCCGCCTGTAAAACCAGTCGTTACGAACGACATAATAATACGACTCGATACATTTAGCAATGACTTAGGCGAGGCTTAGGGAGGACGATTTGCGGACCCTCCGCAGACTGCGTGGTTGGCGAAGTACCCGAGCAGCACAAGCCAGACAAAAATACTCACAGAAACTTCATTGTGACTAAAACTGGTCACATATGAGTTGCAGTAACCTATGTGGAACATGTGTGCTGCTAGGGTACAGCCATGGACCGAGATGAATGGAGAAGACTTCTATGTATTGCAGAGGCCACTCCGGCCTTAATCTGGTAATAAATAAAATTAGGCGACGAATAAAGCATCGGAAGCATGGAACATGGAATTGAAAGTCACTAGGTTTTGTTTAGGATAATCTAAGATAAATTACTGTTTCATAACTTCAACGTCGTGGCGCTGCAGGAAGTTTGCTGTACTGAACAAGAATTTGGGAAAGCAAACATCGAGCGGCCACCTTCTACCCAACGAGCTGGGAACCAGCTTCATAATGCATGATGAGCTAACGCATGAGGCCAATTAGCGCAACGATGTGCATGGTGAGGATTAGAGGCTGGTTTTTCAACAATATCATCATTAACGTGCACTGTTCACGCGAAGGGCGACCCAACGAAAGGAAAGAAGCGTTCTATGCACAGTTTCATAAAACATGCATGGATGTCCACTGCGGGACGACAAAATCGTCACCGGCAACATGAATGCCAGGAAATGTCTAGTCGACCGGAAATCGGACCGGACATTTTGCATACCCTATCAAATAACAACAGTGAACGATGCATAAACTTTGTAGCCTCTCGCGGAATGGTAGTCTGAAGCACTTTTTCTCCTACAAGAATAGCCACAAGACCATATAGAGATCCCCTAGCCAAGAAACGAAAAAAAAACAATCGATCACGTTATAATAGACGGCGATTTTTTCTCTGATATCAGGGACGTCCGCACTTACTGCAGTACCAATATTGAATCCGACCACTACCTCGTTGCAGTATGCCTGCGCTCATGTCTCTTGATGGTATAGTAGACGGTAGACTAGCTAGAGACTACGCTGCCGTAATCTGGCAAAGTGACGTATACGCCATTTTCCAAAAATGTTTTTAAGGAGAAGTACTCATCGTACTCTTTAACAGAAGAATGGGAAACATGTATGTTGTAAAATGGCGCATACTTCACTTTTTCAGATTACGGCAGTACGCTAAGTAACTGGAAGTGTTACTTCCAACGGTACAGAAGGTGAGTTCGCTGGGGCCCCTCTTGAGGACTGGTGGAATGCAGTTGAAGCTGCACCCAACCGGCGGATGTTAGATTTTCTAACAATTCTGTATAAGAATCTACCAAAACTTGTAGGCAAGGTGTACCAGTTGTGGCTATAGCACCAGTTGTCGCACTAGTGCTTTATATGCCAAATGACCAATCAAATCACCGCAAACCAAGTTCATATCGATAAAGCATATTCATATGACACGATAACACCTTTGATTTCCTCCAAAACAAGCAAAGCATAATTGTAAAAATTGATTTTGCTTAATTTTTGACGTCCCTTGCACCAGTTGTCGCACTAGTGGTCCCTATTTGGCCAGTCCCATAAGAAAACAATGGGATTTGCCAAATAAGGAACCAAAATTAGGAATAGTGCCACAACTGGTGCATTCGTTCCTATTATGGATTAATCAATTTAGAGGATAATAACAAATTTTATTGTGGTTTTCACAGCTGTTCTAAGGAGTAGGAAGTAAAACCTTTCTCTTGATATATAAAGTCCACCCACATGCCTTTTACTTATTTTTTGAAAAATAGTTGTTCTTATGTATGGCGACAATTGGTACACCGACCCTATAAGAACTGGGCACATGCGAAATTGTTGGATTCATACACAAGTATTGTATAAGAATCTAACAATTTTTAAGCTTTTTTTACAATTTTTGTTTGAGAGCTTACATGTTTTGTATAAGAATCTAACAATTTCGCATATGCCCAGTTCTTATACAGGTTTTGGTAGATTCTTATACAGAATTTTTAGAAAATCTAATCTAACAACCGCCGGTTGGGTGTGACATTAACGACGCAGTGGAGAGCAAGAACGCAACGAAGATGGCCGCGCTGCTGTAAGGAACTCGACAGAACGTAGAACCTATATACAGAAACGGGGACCGTACACTCACCTCCTTCAGGAGAAGAAACGCCGCCTGGAAGAAACGGAGTGCAAGGAGATGGAACAGCTGTGGGTCGTTATAAAAAATAAAAAAATAAAACACGCAAATTCTATCATCGCATCCCGCAAAGGATTCGTGTCGCGAGCGGAGATGTGTAGGGATAAGGATGGGAGCTCAGCGGACAACAAGCCCTCTCATTGAGGGAAGTTATTGATGCCATTCAACAGCTTAAGAGCAATAAAACAGCTAGTAAGGATGCTACTAGAGCTAAACTCATCAAGATGGACCCTTGTCTGCACAGATTGATAGTCAGAATTTGGCACCTACCGAAAAGAACAGCTACCAGAGGAGTGAAAAAAGAAGGTGTCATATGCCCCATCTACAGCAAAGGTGGAGTGCAGAAGCTTTCGAGTGATTACTATCCTAAATGCTGCTTCAAGTGCATATCCCAGATCATCTTCCGCTGTCTATCACTAATAGTGAAGGAGTTCGTGTGAAGTTATTATGCCGGATTTGACGACGGCAGCGATATTTACTGTACGGTAAATTCTGTGTGCTGTGTACATGACGAACCATCTATTGATCGACTTCAAGGTGGCATACGATAGTATAGTCCATAGCATAGAGCTTTGGAAGAACATGGACGAGAATATTCTCCCGAGAAGCTTACAAGACTAACAACGAGGGATGGTGGGCAAAATTATGTAAAGATTTCGGGCGAACATTCCAACTAGTTCTAATTGGACCGAGGACTACGTCAAGGTGATTTTGTTTTGTGCCTGTTGTTCAATATTGCGCTGGAAAAAATCATGCGGAGATCGGGTATAACATCAGGAGCACGATTTACAACATATCCAGTCAATTTGTGTGTTTCGCGGATGATATGGTCAATGTCGGGCGAACATTTGAAAACGTGGCAGAGCTGTACAGTGCACACCCCACTATAGGATTTCGGGCGGTCATTAATCGAAAATGTCATGTCTTCCGAATTATTTTAAAATATTTTCTCTCCATTGTCAATACTCTAATTAAGAGAAATTCTGAATTTGAAGTCTCTAGGTGCACTAGTTCCAAAGATATAAGGTGGCAAAGTCAGAAATGGGTAAAAAAGTTAGCAAATTTTCAGAAAAAATATTTTATTTTCAACTATTTATTGAAATATTTTTAAATGTTTTTCTTCAATGTTAATACATCATTACAAAGGTTATTGTATAAGCTTTTAAATGGTGTGCAAAAACTAATGGTTACACTGTGAAAAAAATTGAAAAAATGCGGAAGCAATATTTTTTCCAAAAACGACGCTATTTTCAACTTTGATAGTGAAGAACTTTTTTTCCTCAGGAATCCCCAGGTTCTTTTATGATACACATCAAGGACAAAGCTTCGACTAAAATGTCCCGAAAGAATTTCTTGCCAGTATTTGCAATTAACAGAGTTAAGTCACTCTGATTTTTTTTCATTTGTTTTTTACCGTGTTTTGCCTCTCTCGTACTCCAAGGTTAATGCTCATTCCAAAAACGAATGTTTGATAGAAGGCCCGGAGACCCCTAGTGGTATATATCAACTAACTCAGCGCGAAGAATTGAGGTGATGTCTGTATGTGTGTGCATGCGCGTCTGTATGTATGTGCGCAAAAGAACGCAATCGCCATTTAGACACTTATTTGTGTCCGATTTTCTCGCAACAAGTTTCATTCGACGGGAAATCTAGTCCCATCGTTTCCTATTGAAAATGGGTCAGACTGAACTATGCGCTCAAAGGGTATGGTCAAAATACATTTATTGGTAATAACTTCGACTTTATTTATAACCATTTGAGCTCATTTAATTAACTTTTCAAAGGAGTAAATGAATAAAACCCCCAATGCAATGCAGCACAACGGTAACGGAAGGATTTAACAGTTCGCTCATATATTTCCTGTCAAATTTTACTGTTTCCGTCGCCGTGCCGCTGAGATGCGTTTGGGGCTTGAGTGGTTTGAGTCATTCTCTAAACCTAATTTTCTGAGCTATTCAGTAGCTACTGATGGAGAACTAAATATGAGATTTCATAATATGTAAATATTTATAAATCTCCTGGAATCAATAATTCCTGACATGTTTATTGCAAAAGTAAAGACGAACAATATCTTAGTTAGAACGGAGCGTATGAAATTCCTGCTAGTGTTCATGAATGTCTGGCTAATGGTAGGGAAATATTTATTCACTCATCTACACTTTGAGGTTCACTGGCTGAACAACCAGCGGAAAGTCAATATAAACAGTTGAAGAAATTTAGAACTCATAATGCAAGAAAATGATCAAGAGAGGCAAATGTTGACATTTTCCTTCGTGCCTTACATGAATCAGATCCATTTTAAGCTCGATTTGGATAACGAGGAGACGTTGGAAAAAATTTTCACTTAGTTATTCTTATGCCATGCGTAATTTTGTAATATTTGAAGATTTTCAAAAGTTCTTTATCTTCTAATACTTTAGATGAATTTATCTCATCTTCCATCGTTGATGGAATTGAAGAAAATATCATTGAAGACTTAAACCTTGACACAGAAAAAGAATGATGCTGTATATAACTTGTAGAAATCATGAAAACAAATCAAAAGTAATTCAAATAGTGTTGTTATTTAAATTAAAAGAATTTTGCTTTTCGGAAGAATGGAGCATTCTTACATTCCACAATGAATGTCCACATTTTTGAGAATATATTAATCTCATTTTTGAATAACTTGTACACGTAAAAATGTCATGGGATTGCGATTTCTAATTTGCTAATACCCTTTTTCAAAAGTTATTTTCAATTCTGATTATTTGATTAACATTTAATGCTTTATGATCCTTCAGATCCTAGTACTTTGTCAAACAAATTGTTCTAAATACAAATTGTGAGGCATGAGAGTGAGAACAAAAAAATATCACGGAATGTCATGAAATTAATGTCATTTAACATGATCGCCGCCATAATGTCCATAAATTGCTGAACTTAGTTTTTGTACAGCCCCTTCCTTCTCCTTAAGAAAACGCACGAAATTTCAACTTCCCAAATAGGTTTGCTTTGTCACGTTAATCGAACCTATGAAAAAATAATTACGTAATTCATAGACGATCCCCAAAGGGGGGGGGGGGTTGGAAATTGTATATTCATGCTATTTCGACCATACACAGCTAAAACTAAGTGGAAAATCACTTTAAAAGTCCAATTTTATTTTTGACCGCTCGCTTGTATGGGGATCCCCCATAGTGCACCCGCCTAACGAGAAGCAACAAAAGGTGGACTGGTGGTGAATATATCGAATACAAAGTGTTACGATAAACGACCTAGGTCCTCCACGTGGTCGATGAATTTGTCTACTTTGGATTCTTACTAACAGCTGGCAATATTGTTAGTCGTGAAATACAGAGGCGCATCATCTGTGGAAGTCGGGTCTACTACGGGCTCCAGACCCACACCATATGTACTAAACGCTTCAAGAGAATGGGGTGGGGCGGCTAAGGATGAACCACGAGTTTATCCAACTCTACGGCGAACCCAGTATCCAGAATGTAGCTAAAGCTGGAAGGGTACGATGACCAGGGCATGTTGCAAGAATGCAGGACAGCAACCCTGCAAAGATAATTTTCGCTTCCGATGCTGCAGGTACCAGAAGGCGGGGAGTGCAAATCGATTTGGCAAAACAAACACGGTTCGTGTCGCAGCAATTATTGCATTTTTTTATTTTGCGATGGCAATTATTTTTTACTAAATTAATGATTTCGTGTGTGTTACTTCTACGTGAAGTTAAACGATTTACAATGATATGGAAATGCTAATATCATCTTCCAAACTTGGACGTACATGTTCATGATAGCATTAGAGGCGAAAGTATAGAATTGATAGTTCCGTTAGGATACGGCAGGCATGAAGAATGTTTTTATAGAAGTCGATTTGAAAGCGAGCGGAGGGCAATATTTGTGATGGCACATATCGCACGACCTTCCTACCTTTATTGCACAGTTCTGTTTTCTCATTGCGTCCGTCTCGTCGCAACCAACTTGGCTGCCTCGGAGTTCGCCTCTAATGCTATCATGAACATGTACGTCCAAGTTTGGAAGATGATATTAGCATTTCCATATCATTGTAAATCGTTTAACTTCACGTAGAAGTAACACACACGAAATCATTAATTTAGTGTACTACCCTTGGTGGGGGCATCCATCAATTCAGCTGTTATTGGTCGACGGTACAGCAGCAGTGCCTTTCTCTGCTTTGTTCTCTCCGAGGCAGCCAAGTTGGTTGCGACGAGACGGACGCAATAAGAAAACAGAACTGTGCAATAAAAATCCTATTCGACTAAATGCTGATGTCATATTAGAAATTTGGAGACAGTACTCGTCGATAGCAAATCCTTCCGCACGCGATGGCATATGAGCAAGTCAAACCACCTTCCTTTTGCCAGTGGAGATATATCAGCTTCCACACTGATATTCTTCCCTCCCCCTTCATACGGGAGCTTGGCAGAAGGAAGGTCGTGCGATATGTGCCATCACAAATATTGCCCTCCGCTCGCTTTCAAATCGACTTCTATAAAAACATTCTTCATGCCTGCCGTATCCTAACGGAACTATCAATTCTATACTTTCGCCTCTAATGCTATCATGAACATGTACGTCCAAGTTTGGAAGATGATATTAGCATTTCCATATCATAATTATTTTTTGTTTCACCCCACTCTCCATGAAAAAATATGAAATCCTCTTTTTTACATGTTTGAACAAATCCTACAAATTTCAGCCAAATCAGAGAAGACAAGATGGTATCGTGCTAGTAGAAACATAAGTACTAGAACGCTAGTGGCGCTGTAGTCATTTAAAATATTTTGCCTCATTATGCTTCGACAAGCTTCAATTGACAATAATTTATGCATCATGTTGTATTGGATGTTTGGTTTCATCACCAACATCGGTTTGACACTTGTAGTACGGTACTTTGGCTGCCAGGTAGAAGTAACCTAGATGTTAGTCACGCAAACAGGAACGACATTAGCAATCTTATACTTTTGAATCAACTATCGTGCTGGTAGCGAACTGGTTCTTTAGTTAGTCAGCATTTAATAAACGTAACATTATGAGATGAATACATCACTAGGTTTCCCAATCTGCCAAATTCACGATTCAGTCATCTTGGATTTTAGTATGGGAGAGCCAGTCAGTTTGTTTATTTTTTGCAACTAAAATGAATTTTTCACCCCGCCTTCTTCTCGTCCATAAATTTGGCAGATTGAAACACCTAGCTGTGTATTCATCTTGATTATATCACTACCTTGAAATACGAAGCATATGACAGTAACTAGAGTTTATCAAAGCTTTGAAACACTCTACTTTCCCTGTACAATAAACATGGAAATTGTGAAAGGCAGTGTAAGTAGGTCGAAGCATTATAACAATTTGATGGATATAAAAGAAATAAATAATCCAGAGATAAAAAGAGACTGATGAATAGAACAAGCATAAGCACCGTTACTAAAGATAGAAAATGCTCATTCCTTTGGAAATCCTTACCAAACTAATTTTGTTAAGTGCTTCATTGCTTTCTCTGTTTCACTGTCTTTTAATAACTTTTTGAAAATGCAAAATTACGATCAGTTTGATGTTCTATTTAGCAAATTCAAATGAAAAATTACGAAAAGATTTGAAATCTGGAATCCACGACTTAATAAAAGCGGCTTCAATCATTAAGGACCCAAGGCTGAATTATTATGGTTGAGGTACAAAGAGGCATTAAGTGATGCGAAATTGTAATTTTGCCTTACTTTATGAGTCATTGTAACCATTTGGATGCGAAGGCATCCAAAATTGTTCTATAGGTGTGTAGCGCCAATTTAAACTAAAACAAAATACCAAAACTCTTTCACAATGTCCATGTACGGCCATTTACGACTTATACCTCCTGGCACTCAACCGAACCATAATTGCGCTTGTAGCACATTACCGTTCCGAGTAAACAGTCTCAAAGGAAAAGAGGGAAATCTTTTCTATTTCACGCCTGCCGGATCTCGCATTAGAGAGGTTGAGTATGCAGCAACCAGTAGCCACCGATCCGAACAAGCCTTTTTCTTATCGGACTACAAACATATTTTCCTCCTTCGCAGTTTGTTGGCGGCACAGTCAGTGCAGCCATCCAACGAAAGGCGACCCAGATAGGTATTTTCTTTCGCTTTTCATTCGCGGAACACACAGAAACCGTGGTTGATTTGAATGGGAAAAGAAATGGGTTTCTGTTATAAAGGGTAGACACGTGGAAAAATGTGGCATCACGAATGCATGGAACGTAATTCATTCAGAATACAGAGCCTGTGTTTGCGTACATATACGCTGCATTGGTAGACTGATTCTGTTCCATTTGAACAAAACTTGCTGTGTTAAAATTACATGAGGTAGTTCAGCATGTTCTAGAACTTATTTTTTATTTTAAATTGTAATAATTATGTCTTCAGTAATACATTTTTGAACATGGGTTCAAAGTTGTCTTCCAACATATATATTTTCGATTCTGAACCAGTTTGATATGATGGCGTGGAGCCAGAAAAAATACACTTGAATGTTAATTAATGTAATTTACGTTGTTGATTTCGACCAGCAGTCAGTGTCCGTAGTATGGCGGAGGCATCGAAATACCCGGGGCTAAAAGTCGTGGAAAATGTGTTGCTGTTTTCCACCCATTGGAAAACGACCAGATAGGATATGGGAACGGAACCATGGAGTGACTCGTTGATGCCCGTTGGGAAGCGACCAGACATGCGGTTATTTATGGCTTCCTGTCTGGTCGGTCTTCACAGCATTTTGGCTCGCTTGCTTTCGATGGGCGAACGTTGATTGCTATTGGCTCTGAACGTTGTGTTGCATCTTGGTGGGTGGTTTTCAACATGTGGAAATGTTTCCGCAACCTTTTGTTACCTTTTACACAAAATATATTTCATTGTATCAACATTGAAGCTCCAATAAGATTAATGAGAACAAACAATTGAAATAGATAGCTTCCTGAATCTATTTAATAAATAAATGATCTACAATTTAGTAAATCAAAAATTTAATGGAAACAATGAATTAAATAATTGAGTTGCTCTCGTTTTGAGTCAGATTCCAGTTTTATATTTTAATGCATTTCGTGTTTTTTTCATCCTACAGGTGTTGGAGAACACGTAAAGGATGCAGTTAAAAACGTGGCTAGTGAAATCGAAGGTGTCCTGGGTGGGAAAACGGCAAGCAAAGACAGCAGTGATCACATTAATGAAAACGATCTTCCTCAAATGAACGGCCATGATCAGGACAGCTCGGACTATAAAATTATTCCATTGAAAGATAAACAGTCCAGCGTAGATGAAAACCTGGAAAACTTCAAAAACAATTTGCTGAAAAAGGCACAAAGTTTCGGCGAAGACACAGAGAAAATGGCCGACGACATCATAAAGGATACGGAAGATCTCATCCGGGATGCTGAAACGGGAATCACGGACCACGGCAACGAAATGTTGACTCGAATCACCTCATCCGACGACGGTACGATCGAAATTCTCAACTTAGAAGGTAATAGCACTTGCTCACCGACTCATTCCACTGATAGCTTAAAAACCTCTTCACCAGAACCGGAGATCGAAAGGATACTGGACAACGACCCGCAAAGCCCTCCGACGCCGGAAGCCACGATGAATAGCCTCGTGTCGTCGTCGGACGGGGCGGCCACCGAGTCCGAAGCGGTCGATTCCACCGCAACCGTTATCGAACAGGTGCAACCGGATTCCGGTCACGACGGGAGTAAGCGAGAAGCGTGAGTACGACACTGATTCAATCCCAGTCAACAACGCACGCACAACCAACACACAATTTCTCCCGGTTCCTCATCGTCTGGTAGCAGCATGCAACTATGAACCTAATAATGATAATGCCACGATTTTTTGTACAAATTTTTGAAAATAGATGCATATTATTTGTAGCAATAATCTTGGCAATAGAAGTGCATCAGAAGAAGATCTATTGTTGTAAATATATACCATGGCGATAAATGAGTTTCCTTCTTTTAGTTTTCATAAATTTTAATTTGATTGTATAACAAGTGATGATATTAAATATTTCAGTACATTGTGAATATAAAGGTTTTACGATAATTTGTAAATAAAAAAGATTTAGTTTAAATAAATTTTATCTCAATGTTGTATTTCAGCTGTAAAAAATCTTCATTCCGAGGAGAAATCACATCCAAACACCAAAGTAGTATGAAGTAGTTCACCGTAGTAAGACATAACAAAAAGTAAGTTCCATGGTAGGGTTAGACATGTTGAGCACATAAGGATGATAATCTAATGAGCACTATGAGGTAATGGGAGCTACTAAACAAATATTTTAATATGTTTCATTTGTTTTTTACATTCTATTGCTTTCCTAATAATATTCATTCTGCACAAAGTCATTTTAGAAATTAACGCTTCCTGCATTAAGTTTTGTCGATTATAAAAATATAAATTATTTTAAATTATAAACTTTGGCTGAACTGAATAAAATATTACTATGGAGGGGTTGTAGATATAGCTTAAAATCAGGAATAAATTTTTTTTAAACAAAATTTATGAAAATAATTTTATTTAAGTATCTTATCCAATCTAATCCACTTTAAATGCTGTATTATCCAAAAGTGACAGCTCTCCAACATTTCCAAATGAAAGCTCTGAAACTTCCATCAAAGTTTCCGCTTGTCTTGGCCATTCCGATGGTTTTTTGTTCAAGAACCATATTCAAATTTCTGCATGCTGCGAATATACCATTTGACAGAATATACCATTTGCCGAAATGGTCGTTTGGCCGAAATGTCATTCGGCCGCACGACTGACATTTTTGACACATTACTCGCTCAGCAATTGTTATTTGGCCGCATGACCCGTTCGTCGTTTCGGTCAAATGTATTATCTGTCAAACGACCATTTCGGCCGGATGACCTATTTGGCCAAACGACTTAAACTTAAACGGAAAACCTTAACGATTTTCTGGGGAGGTTCATAAGATTTTTCCATGAATTGCCGTCAGTTCTAGCTATTTCATTTCTCCTAATTCTAACTAGGAGAACGGTTCGGCACTCCATCCCATAGCTCCTATTTCCATCCCATCAAAAACACAGCAATGAAAATGAATTTGGTTTCTTTCCTAATTTTGTGATTTTGTTCTCCAGTGAGCATGATAGCAAAAAGAATCGATGAGATTGGTGTTTTAATTGGTGTTTTAAGTATCTCTTTGTTTTGCAATGAGATGAATATATGTTCAGTGAGATGGAAAACGAAACAGTTTCCCTATTCCACACGTGAATTTTTGCTTGTCCATATGCCTTACTAAGAATTACCGTTTCATTTGCTGAGAATACGTGCACACCGGCAAGAAGCGCTGAGCAATTGTGTGGTACCTACTTCATACACCTTCCCGAAGACACAGCTATGGTCATGGAAAAGGCGCCCGACAAAAGAATAATTATCGCTGGCACCAACACTGCAAGTTTTGCAAGAACAGCGAACAACCTACATAGATTAGACAATGCCCCGAGTACTTTGAAAGAGGTGGAGATCCAACGAGTCCAGGGGGATCAGGGTGTATCCTACGCCCAAACTCGGAAGGACTTTGAAACACGCCAACCAGGAACTTTCGCCAAGTGGACAAGTGCGAGCAAAGGCCGCAAGATTGAGTAGCTGGCAACCATCTGGACGGAACTGGTGCTCAAAGTCTCCGACCTCACCGAAACAGTTAGCAAGCTGTAGAAATCAAAGTCTCAAGCTCATCACGAAGATGCGGAATATAATCTAGATGAGCAACCGAGAGCTACAACGAAGAACAACAGCAAGCAAGGAAGCAAAGAAAGAGAAGGATAATCAAGCCGAGGACAGCTCCTACGACATCTTCAGCGATTCATCGGATGGTATGGACACAACAATGCGGACCCCAAAGCGAGGCCGTGCTTCGAAGTACCGTGGTTTCCATATACATTCCCAACTGGAGATTCCCCGATCTCCAGAACAAAAGTAGCAAGGATCTTCTAGAAGCTGCGGTCGCTGGTGATCATCCTGGGTGATGTGAATGGCTATTACCACTCCTGGGGTATCCGTTCAAATAACGTCGGACGAAACATCTTCTTTAGCCCAGCAATCGAAGCTGACCACACCATACTCGACGATGGCTTACGCACCTACTGGCAAGGACTTCAGTCTCGGTAGCCTCGAGCCATATAACATACCTAGGCATCTTTACCGTGGAATGTGACCCTTCCATGTTTTCGAAACGCTAGTGAACCTAGCGGTCTAAGTCAAGCTTTACTGAACAACGCGCGATTTTTTGAGTCTTTTTTTCGCCTTGAATGTACGAGAGGGCCGTTCGTCGATTGTTGATACACAAAGAATCCACTTCGAAACTTGCAGTTCGTTCTATGATGTCTATGTCTATCTGTTTTGTGCTCAAGCTGTATCGTAGCCGGTTTCTCTGTTCCACAGACGGGGACCTAAGAGACAGTGACCACGTTCTGATCTTTGTGACGCTTGACAGGCGATGGAGATGTCCGACAGACCACGATGGCCGATTAGAGCAGCTACCCAAACCCAGGGCCCAAACCCGGGGCGAGGATCCATATACTGGTGGAGTGATACGGCGAAGGAAGCAGGTAAAAGCAGGAGCGCAACACATCGAGCGCCCAGTATCCCCAGAAGGAGGGGAGTTGAATACAACATTTGAACGGCAAGCTGTCAACGACTGAATTGTTATTATTATTATTATTATCGTCTTTATTTAAGAGGTTTCCGGCCCTTGGCTGGCTCACCTCTGGTATCAGAAAAACGATATAAAGGGTATTACATATCATTTTTACAAATTTGTTATTCTAGTTGTTGTTTGCGGCCCGGAGGGGTGCCGTGGCTAATTTTATCTTCTAGTGATGGTCGAGTGGCCCGGAGGGGTGCCGCTGCAAGATATTTAATGGCTTTCGGACCGGAGGGGTTCCGATGCAATTTTGTAATATTTAATAAAAAAGGAGATCTTCAGTGTTCCATCATGGATGGTGCGTATTCCGGAGGGTGTCCATTGTCGTTGCGGGGTCTATTGGGGTTCCAGGGTTAATTCGATTTGTGTTCCATTTTTTGAGAGAGTAGTCCAATTTCGTTGCCGGGTCGGTTTATTTTCGAGGGGTTCAGGTCGTGTTCCGTGGTTTCTTGAGAATAGTCCAGTTTCGATGCGGGGGTCTTCATTCGTTGGGTTGTCGTGGTGTGATGCCAGGTTTTCTGTTATATTCTAGTGTAGAGGTAGGCGTCTTTGAGGAAGTTGATTGTGTTCCTCTCGTCCAGCGGGTTGTTTTGCAGGGCCGAGTAGGCATTGGAGATGTTGTTGTTGGTGCGGGCTGTGTGGTAGATCGGGCATGTGCCGAAGATGTGGTTGATGTTTAGAGTGCAATCACACTCCTCGCATCTGTTATGTAAGCTGGTGCCACCCAAGTTATGGGTGACGTTGGTGTGGCCCGTTCTCAGCCTGGAGAGCACCACTTGCTCGCGACGGTTGTCGCTGTCGTTGCCTGGTAGGGTCGAGTTCTTCAGCATGCGACAGAAGTTTCTCTGCCGTCGCCAGTCGTTTGTTTTCTGTTTTTACCCACAGTTTGGCGTCCGCCGCCGGGACTTCTCTGCTTATAAAGCCGTCGCTTCTTCCGAGATTGGCCAGTGCGTCTGCATATTCGTTGCCGGGTATTCCTGCGTGGCCGGGTACCCAGAGGAGCGTGGTGTTGCGGTTGGCTACTGATTCGATCGCTTGGATCCATGGATGCTTGCTGGCTGGTGACGCCAGGGCTGTTAGGACACTAGCCGAGTCCGAAACGATGAGGATCGGCAGTGTGCTGGGTATGGCCATGGCCCTGAAGATTGCGGCTGCTTCAGCTGAGTAGACCGTGCAACGGTCCGACAGTCGGTACGATTCATCGAGGGTGGAGGAGTAAATTCCGATGCCGACTCTGCCGGCAGCCTTGGAGCCGTCCGTGAATCGGATGTCGTGTTTCTGGTACCTTTCCCGGATGCGGTTTTTGAAGGTTTCCTGTGCTATAGCAGCGTTTGGGTTTCTTGAGAGGCGTTCTTTGAGCTTGAGGTCTACTTTGGGAGGGGGGGTTTGCCAGTGTGTCGGTCCCAGGCGTCGGAGGCCGGCGATCTTGGGAATGTTTTTACCGCAGAGGTTGTGGAGAGCCGTGTTGGCGTTGTCGTTGAGGTGGTCGTGGTTTTGGCTTGCTTTTGTTCTCTCGGAGTGACCGATGGCCCTGCTGCAGAGGGCGGCGGTGGCTTGGAAACGGAAGGGTAGCACACCGGCCTCGGCGCAGGCCACATCCGCCGGGGTCGACGGGAGCAGTCCGGAGACTATCCGGATAGTCCTGTTATATGTTGGCCCTAGCAGGGCGATGAGGTTGTCAAGGTTGAGGCTGCTCAGCTCGATGCCGTAGAGGAGTCGGCTGCAGATGATTGCATTCGCTACTCGGAGCCGCGTTGGGCGGTCGCTCCTAGATCTTCTTTTTGAAATGCTCTTTACGATGTTGATTCTGGATGCACATTCACCCCGTATTCGGTTGCAGTGGTCACTGAAATTGAGTTTCCTGTTCACTGTGACACCGAGGATTTTGCAGGTTTTTGGGGATTTTGTCGATGGCGATGGGTTGGGTTGGAGGTCGATGGTTGATGCTGCATATATGGGTTCGGGAACACTTACCCGCAGACATAACGTAACCGACTGATATGGCCCATTTGGCCACGTCGTTGACGGCCGCTTGTAGTTTCCGCCGCGTAGCCTTGGGGTGCTTTCCTGTAACCACCAGCAGGACGTCGTCGGTGTACATCAGGATGTATATCCCTTTCGGTAGTCGCTCGAAGACGCCTTCCATCGCGATGAGGAAGAGGGTGACGGCAATTACTGAGCCCTGGGGGACCCCGGTTCCTTCCTTGGTTGCTCTTGATGTTTGGTTTCCTACCAGGACCCTAAAGGTTCGGTGTGATAGGAAATTTTTGATGAACGGCAACATGTTGCCGGTGATCCCCCACGACTTAATTTTTTTTAGTACACCAGGTGTCCAGGTGCGGTTGTACGCCTTCGAGAGGTCCAACGATGCCATTTAGACGTGGTGCCCTTTCCTTCTTGCGTGCGTCGTCCAGTATTTGACCCACTGCGGCGAAGTAGGTGTTGATACACTTGCCTGGTCGGAACGCGTGTTGCCTGTTATCCAGGTGGCCGCCTCTCTCCAGTGGCTCGATGAGCCTTCGATTCGCCATTCTCTCCATTATCTTGGAGACTACGCTGGTGAGGGCGATGGGTCGGTAGTTGTCGACGTCGTTGGGAGAGCCGCGGCCTTTCGGAATGGGCACGACGAAGCTGGACTTCTATTGTGTCGGGAGCGTTCCTTTTTGCCACTCCTTGTTGATGGAGCTGAGGAGGGTGGTTTTTCCGCCGAGATTGAATTGTGGCGGCGTTCACAGTTCTGTTTCTTTGAAGATAAACGCTGTTGGAAGTATTTTGTCGTATAAAAAAGCATTTTCGACCGATACGTCCTTTGGTAAAGTGTTTCCAATAAATGTTCTTGATTTTTTAAATGTATGTATTTTGTGATTAATCCACTTAGAAGTGAGAAACAAAAATTATTTTTATCAATATCGATTTAAAATGGGCAATTTTTGAATGGTCAAAATTTATTTTTCAATAAAAATACACTGAAAAGCACTTTTCTTCGAATAACTTATTGCTCTACAAAATTAAGCGTTATAAAAAATACACGTTTTGTTATATAATAATATATAATTGTTATCTCTTATATATAAAGAGATGTTAGAGATTTTCAAGCAATAAATGCTCTTTTTCGGTACGAACAAATCTATTGAACTTGCAAATTTCTGCAAATCCAAATACCCCTATATAAAATTATAAAGTAAACCCTAATGAATCGTGGGAAAAACGTTTGTCGTTCGTTGACCCACCCATGCTGTAACCTATGGGAAAAAATATGCAAAAAAAATCATGCATTACAAAGAATGCTTTCAATGGCGGTTAGAGAGTCCATCTCGGAATTTAATAAATTTCAGGATTCCCCGAGTCCCAGGAAATATTTATTAAAATCCTGAAACAAGGGAATCCCGGGACAAGTACAAAAATAAACCAAATCATTCCTAGATATAAAATTACTTTTGATATGTTTACTTTAATTTTTTTTGCAAAAAATGTCACTAAGCAGTTGTTTTTTTTCGCGAGTCACCTTAAAAAAAGTGGCCTCAAAACTGGTTCTCACATAACGGTGAAAAGTCTCATAATTTTCTTCATGTAAATTATGTCCACTTTTATGAGCCTAATGCCCCTTGTTCTGAAACAAGTGTTGCATTCGTGCTGGGAATGCATTATGCAACGTACACACCAGACAAGCAGTTTGACGAACATTTACTCCGCCCCCGCAGAGAACACTTCGGTTGCTGCTTTGTTTGAACGTGGGTGAAGTTGTTCGAACAACCATTTGGCAGTTGGCGGCTCGGTTGGAAAAAATTAAAACGGTTCGATTTTGGTTTGAGTTGTCAAGGTTCGCCGAACATGCTTGAGCATGTGTAGTGAAGTTGGTATGTGGGGTAAAGTACGCAGGAACGGGTGGGGCAAAAGTACGCATGTTGACATCTAAACATAGTCTGAAAACACAATTTCATCTAAATGATTATTTAATTTTAACAAAGGAAACATCCATAAATTACGAACGCTTAGCTGGGAGGGGTTTGCGAGATGTACACTACTAAAAATCCATACATATTTATTGGCAAAAATCCATAGATTTAACTTATTATGTGCATCAGCACACACATAACCATTCTCCACGCGAACTACTAATAAAATATATATCCAAATAAACTTTATGTGTGGTCTTGAATTAGAAATTATTTAATTTATGTGTGGTTCTATATCGATTATATTAGGGTTGAGCTATTGCAAAAATTTATTACAGCGACACATATATCTTATATAGATATTTTTGGCAGTGTATGATGATCCATAATTTTTTTAAAGGATTCATAAACAAATTGTAAGATATGGGGGAGGGATGATGAAATGGCCATTTTTTGCGCTGCATAATTAGTGGACTTGTGGGTCTCCAGTAGGCTTGCGAGCTAAGGCGTAGGATTGATAACCCGGAGATGGCGAGCTTGATTCTCGGTTCGGTCTAAGATGTTTTCGGGTTGGAAACTTCCTCGATACCCTGGGCATAGTGTATCCATTGTACTTGCCACACTTGATACATATTCATGCAATGGCGGACATAGAAAAACTTTCAATTAATAACTGAGGAAGTGCTAATAGAATACTAAGTTGAAAAACTGGCCAAGTTTCAGTTGGAATGTAGAGCCATTGAAGAAGAAGAAGAAGAAGAAGAAGAAGAAGAAGAAGAAGAAGAAGAAGAAGAAGAAGAAGAAGAAGAAGAAGAAGAATAAGAAGAAGAAGAAGAAGAAGAAGAATTAGCGGACTTCCTTAAAAAGCTCATAAAGCTCTAAAAATATATAAGTCATTGTTGTGAAATGATTTGATGCTTGCAAGAAAAGTTATTATGGAAATACTGAATCGTGAGAAAATCAATTAAACACGTAAAAGAATAACATCAATATCAGTAACTAGCATCTTTGTTTTCTTTAAAACAATAACTGACAAAAGTCAAATCGCTTCGCAACAAGTCTTCTAGCTTAGAGAGAATTCTATTAAGTCTACGGTTTGATTATATTGAAATAGTGAATGGGCCATCTCACCAAATGGTTTTTGTCATTAGTGGCGATTTCTATAGTAATTTCCATTCAAAATTCAAACTGCGCGTGCTCAGTCAAATAAGAGCCAAAAAAGCTAAAAATTTTGGAGGATTATAAAACTCCAAATATCATCGTTAAGCATAGAGGAAGCTCAAAATTTTAATCATTCCAGAATATAAACATACACTACACATAGACATAACCTCAGCTTGTACGTAACATTATGGGTATCCGGGCTCCCTATAAAATGTTTATTCTGAAGGGGTTCTATAGCTTTTATGTAAACACTTCGAAAAAATCATGTAAATTAAAGTGTTATTGAATGCACATAAAAGGAGCGAGCCGTTGGACTTAACTTTACGTCCAATCTTAAAATTACATGACACTGAAGCTGAAGCATCAAAATCATAATTTACATTCGATGACGTAAAAATATGCCTCGTACGACTAAAAATTACTGTTATGCTACTTTCTTCTGAAAATAGTTTCAAGGATAGTTTCGATCATTTAGACGTTTATCAATACCTAACCCATCTCATAGGCTGAATTTCAATACGTGTTGTGGAGTTTATGTGCGGATGTTTTTTCTACAAATCTGCCGAAGTTATTTGAATTTCAGTAGCTGCGGAACTAGAGTTGCAGTAACTTTTGAATTATTAAAATTTGGTTATCATCGATGTTATAAGAATGATAGCATTTTGGTGGACAAAAGTGTGGTAATCGAAAGATGGAAGTCGTAATTCGAATGAATCTTAAATGACAGCAGAGGAAACGACTACGTCAGTTCAGCGGACTATGGTTACCAAGATGCTGGGTCATTAGGCCGAATGGTCATTAGGCTGAACGGTCATTAGGCCGAATGAGAAGTGGGGACTGAGAAGTGAGTAGTGCGAAGTAAGGAAAAAGTAGAACGGAAGAAGGATGCGGGGAGGAAGAGTAAGAAGGGAAGGGAGAAGAAAGAATGAAGAAGCAAGAAGGATGAGGGAAGGTGGAAGAATGCAGAATGAAGAAGGAAGGAAAAAGAAAGAAGAAGGAAGAAAGAAGAAAGAAGAAAGAAAAGAATGAAGGAAAAAAGAAGTAGGAAGAAGGGGGAGGAGAAGGAAGAAGGCTGAGGAAAGGAGCAAAAAAGAAGAAAGAAGAATGAAGAAGGTAGAAAGAAGAAGGCAGAAGGAAGAAGCAAGAAGGAAGAAGAAAGAAGGAAAAAGGAAGAAAGAAGAAAGAACGAAGAAGGAAGAAGGAAGAAGGAAGAAGGATGCAGGAAGAAGTAAGAAAGAAGAAAGAAGAAGGAAGAAGGTAGAAAAAGAAGGTAGAAGGAAGAAGGAAGAAGAAAAAAGGGAGAAGGAATATGGAATAAAGAATGAGGTAGAAGGAAGAAGTAAAAGGGTAGAAGGGAGAAAAAACGAAGAAGGAAAAATGAAGAATAAAGAAGGAATAATTGGGAAGGAAAAGCAAAAAGAAAGAGATAAAAAGAAAGAAGGATTAAAGAAGAAAAAATTGGGAGAAAGAAGAAGGAAAAAGGAAGGAGAAAGAGGAAGCGTGGGAAAAAAAGAAAGAAGAAAGAAGACAGAGGAAGAAGGAAGGAAGAAGGAGAATGAGGGAATAAAGGAAAATGAGGAAGAAAGAGGAAGAAGAATGCAGAAAGAAGAAGAAAGAAGGGAGAAGAAATAAGTAACAGATAAGAAGGAAGAAGAAAGAGCGAAAATAAAAAAAGAAGAAGGAAAAAGAAGATAGATAGGAAAAGGAAGATGCAAGAATGGAGAAGGAAGAAAAGGTAAGGTGAAGGAAGATTTTTTTCACTAATTTTTCACTTTTTGCTTATTTTTGCTCATTCGGCCTAATGACCGTTCCTTGAGGGAAGTTAGGAGTGCCACCCAACAGCTCAAGAAAAGTAAAGCAGGTAAGAATGGTATCATGAAATAGTATCGGAGCTAAATTCAGTATGATGTGTTCGGAAAACTAGCTACTTGCCTTCACAGACGGATAGTCAGAATCTAGGAAACATAAAGCTGTTATGGAAACTGGGAAAATAAAAGAGAGAGGTCGTTGCCCCATTAGAGTGATTCAAATTTTGACTTTTTCGCTCCCCTATGCTTAAACGATGACATTTGCTGTTTTATTAATCCTCCTAAATTTTTAGCTGATTCGGATGTAACTAGACTGAGCACGGGCAGTTTGAAGTTTGTATGAAAATTACTATGAAAACAGTCACTTTCGTGGAAAACCGTTCCGTAACGTTACTCATTAAGTTCTAAAAATATACGACTTTATTGGCAACATAGAAAATGTTGCAATGAAACTGGTCGTCTTTGTTGCGAAACGATTCTGTGCTTGTAAGAAAAGTAATTGGGGAAATACTGAATCGTGGTAAATTCAATTTAACACGTAAAAGAATAACATCAATATCAATAATGAGCATTTTTGTTTTCTTTATAACTTTGTTTACAAAAGTCAGATCACTTCGCAACAACAACTGTCCTATAACTAAGGAAGTATTCTATGAAGTCATCGGGTCGATTACATTTGAATATTTGATGGCTTGCAACACGGAACGGTCTTTTGCTTTAGTGACGATTTCTATAGTAATTTCCATACAAACTTCAAACTGCTCGTGCTCAGTCTAGTTACATCCAAATTAGCTAAAAATTTAGGAGGATTAATTAAACAGCAATTGTCATCGTTTAAGCATAGGGGAGCGAAAAAGTCAAAATTTGAATCACTCTATTGCCCCATCTATGAGAAAGTGATCTAGTTGAAGTGTGAGAACTTCCGACCGATCTCTCGGATAACAAAGTGATATCCCAGATTATCTTCCGTCGTTTGTCAAAAATAGTGAATAAGTTTGTGAGAAGTTATCAAACTGACTGCATTGACGGCCGGCCGACGACGGACCAGATTTTTATAAATTTTTCAAAAATGCCATCAGGTTCCATCACGCCATATATTTATCGATTTTAAGACGCCAAATGATTTACGGGAACAGCATTTCCGGGAAGCTTACAAGGCATATCAAAGCAACGATGGGTGATGTGCAAAATTGTTTTAAGATTCCGTTTGAAACGTGAGGAAATAAAACCGAACGCGTCAGGGCCTGAGAAGCCGTGTTACGATAGACCGGGATACCTTCGAGGTGGTCGAGGAACACTTCTTCATAGTTTGCCAAGAAATATTGACAGACATTTTAGTGATTTTTTTTTTGCGCTCGGTGTAGATGAATATGCCCTTATAGTGCACTGTTGAAAGTAGCTCTTGCAGTGCCTCTCGTTGATTATCTTCATCAAAATATACCAAAAATTGCAACAAAATATACAGAAAAAAAAAATAATGAGTCACAAGAAAATATTTATTATAAATTTGAAATCGCGTTACGCGTAAGTTTGGCAATATCCTCCCCCTTTCCTTCATTTAAGTTTAGCAAAATATATCACTAGTGAAGAACCTTTTTCTAAAAATCGTTACGTAAATTGGGAACAATCCCTTAATTAAAAATGCATATAGTTTATAGGATACTAATCCTATATTATATGTCGCTATACATAAGATTGTCCAGATCCATTTGTAATTAAAATTGGTGTGAGCCTCCGATTTCCTAATGAAGGGCTGATCGTTGAATTATTCAACGTTTTCGTTTGGCGATGGGGAAAACATAATCCATGCGTTGTAGGATAAATGTGTATTGTGTATTGCCATAGGAAATTCATCATTCCTAACAATCCATGATTTCTGTCCAAAAAAAGCACGTTTAATAATTTAATTTAATGATGTTTTCTCTTATAATTATGTGCAACATGATTAGGAACGAGGATTGTTCCAGCTATAAAAGCATGCACGTCGGTAGCATCGAGAGCATCGGAAGCGGTCGTAATCCTGATGGCAATTATGGAACCGACAGTACTATAACACATCGACCACTAGAAATCATCACGAATGCTTTCGAGATGGAGGCGAGCGTTCTTTCACCGGATGGAACCCAAACGGATCCCGAAGGTGGGCTTTTATTTGAAATCGAAAGCAGTTTTTCCTTAATTGACTTCTTTTCATAGCTTCTTTGCAGGATGCAATGATGGGACTGGAAGGCGATGACGACGAGTTGTGCGAAGCGGAAAAACGGCGACATAATTGGATTCAAAATTTCTCATACAAACTCAACACCGCTACACTGAGCATCATTGAAGAAAGGACAGACGAAGATAGCAGTTTCACTCAACGTTCTCCGGAGTGGACTGTCAATGTTGAGGGGAAAAATAGTGTGATTGAAAGGTTCATCAGTCTGGATAGAAACGATGAGATCCATCATGATGATGAATCGAGTTCCCCTGTGGAATTGGCAGTAAATACAGGTCTTGGAAATTTGCAAGTTGATGATGTTGATGATGAGCCTGTTCCGGTCGTCAGCGAAGATAATTCAAGCGAACGGAGTTTGAAGGGATTTGAAAATGTGGAAAAATTGCTGGATAGAATGCCGCTGGTAACAATAATGAGAACACTGAGACGATTTCGATCATTCGAGTACCCCCGGGGTGGGGCTGAGGATAGTGACGGCAGCGAAGAGAATGTTGAACATCCGCATGAGGAAGACTGTGAATTAAACCATTTAGCCGAAGAAGCTGATGATACTGAAGGGGAGCAAGACGAAGAAACGATCATGCCTGTTGACCCGGAAGAGGACTTTGATATGGAGGCAGCCATCGATGCGGTTCTGGGGGAAGCGTCTTCCAAAGTAAAGCAAACGAAATGGAACATGATCAGAAGTATTTTGCACAAAATTCCTTATAGAGCGAATGCGTTTGATTTATATGGTGAAAATGATGAAGACGTTCTACTGAATCTATTTGAGCAAATGAATAATAAAAAACTTGAAAATAAAGCTGGTGTGATTAGAGAAGTTAGAGATGATATATAAGTTGAGTACTTATTGTTAGAACGGAATTCAACACGACTATTACCTTTTGTGGATTAAGTTCAAAGATTCAAAGACTTTTTAAATAAATATGTTTAATGAATATGTGTACAGAAAATTATATTTTTATTGTGATTGCGATTAGGAATATGATCGACGCATTGGCTTAAGCAGTGAAAAAGGGATGAATTCGTTTTGACGTCCTAAGCGACAGGAGAAACATTTTATTATCCAATTTGCAATTAGTTTTTATTTTATCCTCACCCCGAATTCAATGATTAAAGATTACCCTTGTGATAACGTATCAATTAATAAAACAAGCATCGAGATATCAGATTTATTTTAATCACTTTCGTGTTTAACATCTCCAATAATGCCAACGGCTTCAATCTCAACGGCAGCCCCAAGGGGAAGTTTCGATACTGCGTAACATGTCCGTGCTGGAAAATTGCTTCCAAAGACTAGAAGAAAAACCTTCAGTTTAATTAAATTCTTTAACCTTTCGGGATTCGCATGGTCCTGGAACGCTCCCGCAGCCCCGCCTTGGTTGTGAACAATACGCGAGCTTTTCTCGAAGGTGTTGTACTTTTTACAACGATGCGAGTACGGGAAGGTTAAAACTGGAAAATTCAAAACAACCTTACCTTTTTTATATTCGTGATTCACTTCGGCGTAATCGTCCATGCTGGCCAACAGTACGGTTGTCTTCACGACCTTGTCGATGCCGGATCCAGCTGCCGTCAGCAGGTTGGAAAGGTGTTCCAACGCTTTGACGGTTTGGGCAGCGGCTCCCCCGCTCACGAGGGTCGGTTCTTCCAGCTCAACACCGATAACACCGGAGCAATATACCGTTCGATCGGCGACCACTGCTTGGCTGAAATTTTGAAAATAAATAAAATAAATATTAAAGCTACTGACATTTTCGAAAAAGCATAAATTTGATCACGTAAAAATAAAAGCGTTAAAACACTGCTCATTTACTAAGGCACACATATTTAGGATTTTTATCAGCAGTGTGTTACAGAATAAACCTTTACCCCAATGAGTGATCCGTATAAGGTCCTTATAAGCTATAGCTCTTGCCCAGCAACTTCCAACTAGCCAACCAACTCTGTTAGGAACTTTGGTAAGTTGACAGGGAAGTGGCGGGTTTGCTCCTCTCTGGAGAACTAGATACAGGCCCTGCAAGCCAAAAACTAAGCAACGAACAATCAACGAGATAATATGAACCGGAACAATCGACAGAATTACAACTATCAAAAGGCGGTCGAGCTACAGCAAGGGACCCAGCAGAACGTGGAACGCTGTAAACGAAAACGGAAGCCACAGGACCGCTACTTTCAGGAAAACAAAGCGGAGTACGAGGATATGAAACAGCTGTGCTGTTCTTCATAAACATGCAAGCTCTGTCAGAAGCTTTGTGCATTACACAAGACTTCGTGTCAATCAGCTCCCACCTTCAAGGAAGTTAAGGGTTCAATCCAATAGCTAAAGAACAATAAAGCAGCTTTTAAGGATGGTATCGGAGTTGAAATCATCTAATAATCAGGCCACGTGTCTTTACAGACTGATAATCTCAGTCTCAGAATCTGAGAAACAGAGCAGCTCTCAGTGGAGTGGAAGAAAGGGGTCAAACTGGAGTGTGAGAATTTTCGAGCCATTACCGTACTAAATGTCGCCTTGAAAGTTATGTATGAGATCATTTTTCGTCGTCTATCACCAATAGTACCTAAATGAGATCTTGCGAAGTTATCAAGTCGGCTTACTGACAGCCACTCGACAACGGACCAGATCTTAATTGTTACGGCAAATCCTTAAAAAATGTCGCCGAAGTCTATTACGCCTGATATGTCAATTTGGCCGAATAGAAATAGGGCCACGCCCATGATCATACTGATTAAAATCCTTTGAATCCTGGAATTCCGTTGAAAATATAAAAATATGCTCAAAGCAGGATGAATAAAATATTGTTTAACCCCATACCAAAAACCGTATGAAACGAGGGAATGCAATACACTATAGGGAGCCTCAATTAACCCTTTCAGGCCCAATTTTAGGCCAAGCGGTACTACCACAGACAACAGACATAGTGGCTCAAACAAAACTTTATTGAAAAGGTGTGTAAAGCTCCCCAGTGCCTCCAAAACAGACTGCCTGACATACAAACTCAATCTCACCCAGCGATGGCGTTGCCTTATACTACGTAAACAAGGTGATGATGCCATCTAGAAATGACAAAACAAGTTGGAAAATATTTTTTGGATGTACTAGATCATCCAAACCGTCCTTGAGTCCAGAACTTGCGACCTACAACCACGATTCTAGCTATTTTCAACATTCCGAACTTGATAATGTGTTCAAATATGTTCATAACATATTCGCGAAGATCAGGAGACATGGTTAGATGGTTTTGAGATATCCTGGGTCATCCAAACTGTCCTTGATTTCAGAATTTGCGACACTACTGCCCATGATCGCAACATTCGCATTTTGGTTGATTTTGTGAATCGTTTGTCATTCCTCCCCACAAACTCAATCATTTCCAAAATACCACAGATAAGCAAGATAGTAATGCCTTTTTTACAGTTGAGTCATTAAATGCAGTACATTGAGCTTTCTGAACGATTCACATGCTCAACAGACCGCAACGTGCTTTCGTGCTGTGCGGTTCTTTCTCTCTTTGCGGAAGGAAGTTTTTAATACTACCCGAAGCTATTTTAATTTCAACGGTGCTTCTTAGCGCTATTTGTACCCACTGATCCCGTTACGATCTTTGCAAGGACCCGTGCCTTCGTTTTACGTTGGACCCGTTTGCGGAAGTAAAATTCCGACAAGCGGTGGTAATCCTGCAGGGACACCGTTCTGGGAAAAAACCTCTTAGAAGGTCACGTCTCCACGCTCAGCAATGAGCATTAATAAAAACAAGAGGAATGGGGAGTCTCTGAATTCTCCACTTCCTTCAAAGAAACAAGGTTTCAAGACCGTCCTGCCCAAGCGCGGAAAAAATAGAAGGAAGCTGGAGAATTCAGATATTCCTTCTAACTCTAGTATCGGAAATAATTCTTCTCCAATCGAACTGAGCAATCAGTTCGATTTGATTAATGATGAAATTGAGCAAATCGAATATACCTCTAGCCCAGGTGATTCGATTCATGCGAAAAAGCAAAGGATTCCGCCAATTGTGGTATCTGTTGCCGAGTTTTCTGGCTTCCGGAATGAGATTTTGAGTAACCTTCAGGGGATCAAGGTTTCATTTCAGATTGCTAGGAAGGGTGACTGCCGCGTTTTGCCGGGATCCTTTGACGATCGCAAACGTCTTCTTCAGTATTTAACTGAGAAGCACCATAAATTCTTACGACAACAAAACTGAGCGATTGTTCAAGGTCTCCCCAGTGATGATAAATCACTGGATGAAATTAAAATTGAAATTTCCCAATTACTTGGATTTTCACCGGTCCAAATAATTAAGATGAAAAAGAAATCTCACTCTGCTACTTCCCAGAGGGCATTTCTCAAGAATTTTATTTAGTTCATTTTAACAAAATTGAACTACATAATATGAGAAGTTTGGAAAAGGCCAGTATTATGTCCCATGTCCGTGTTAAATGAGAACATTTCCGCAGGCCTGGGGGAAATTTCCAAAACCCCACCCAGTGCCGTATGTGCCAAAAGTGGGGTCATGGAACCAAACATTGTCACATGGATGCTAAATGCATGATTTGTGGTGGAACCTCTCACGCCAAGGACGCATGTCCTGTGAGAGAAGATTCCAATAAATTTAAATGTACAAATTGTGGGGGCAATCATAAATCCAATTTCTGGGAATGCCCTTCACGCAAAAAAGTTTTGAATTCCCGTGCAAAATTGATGACGGGAAATTCCAATCGGATCCCTGATTCGACGGGTAGAAATTTTTCAAACGCTCAAATTTCGAAACCAGTTACCGGTCGAGCAATTCATACCCACCACAATTCACAAACAAATTTTGCCGCTCGTCAACGGGTAGCAAGCACTTCAGTAAATTACAATTTTTCGAATGTACCTACGTATGCAAACATCGCTGCTGGTAGACAAAATTTCTCTTCTCAAAATGAGGTTTATACCCATGTCCCAACGGAAAATAACGGTCATGTTGCCGATTCAGGTAGCATGACTGCTTCCGATTTTGATTTTTTAACTGAACAATTGCATCACATGATTGATGCAATGTTCAAAGTAAATACCATTCCTGAAGCTGTTCAGGTTGGTATAAAGTACCAGTGGCGTAGCCAGAAAATTGGTCTGGGGGGGGTTTTCTGAATATTTTTTTTTTTCGAAAAAAAAAATTTCTTCCAAAAATTTTGTCTTTGGGGGGGGTTTTATACCCAAAACCACCCCCGTGGCTACGCCACTGTAAAGTACACACAAAAAATTGTTATCGGACTCCGTTTTAATGGATCTAAATAATTGTGTGAAAGTTCTAAACTGGAATGCCCGCTCTCTAAAGGGTAAGAATGATTAATTATGCAACATCTTAAAAGTTCATAATGTGCATATTGCCATTATAACAGAAACTTATTTAAAACCAGGACCCTCCATTAAAAGAGATCCAAATTATTTTATCTACAGAAATGATCGTCTTGACAGCGCCTGTGGTGAGGTCGCCATTGTCATTAATAGACGTATCAAACATAAATTATTTTCTTCGTTTGAAACCAAAGTTTTTGAAACCTTGGGAGTTTCTGTTGAAACAAATTTTGGTCAATTTTCCTTCATTGCAGCCTATTTGCCTTTTCAATGCAATGGGCAGCAAAAGAATTTGTTGAAAGCTGATCTTCAAATTCTGACTCGAAACAAATCAAAATTCTTCGTAATTGGTGACTTCAATGCCAAACACCGTTCATGGAATAATGCTCAAAGCAATTCCAATGGCAAAATTTTATTTGAAGATTGTTCTGCGGGATATTATACTATTCAATATCCCAATGGCCCAACTTGTTTTTCTTCCAGTCGAAATCCTTCTACAATTGATTTAGTTTTAACGGATTCAAGTCAGCTGTGTGGCCAATTGGTAACTCATGCTGACTTTGACTCTGATCACCTTCCTGTGACGTTTGAAATCTCACAAGAAGCCATTTATAATCCAATCAGCTCTACTTTTAATTATCATAGAGCTGATTGGGATTTATATAAAACGTATATCGATAGGAATTTTGATGTTAATATTCCTTTGGATACCAAAAGTGATATTGACAATGCGCTCGTATCTTTGACAAATTTAATTGTCGAAGCCAGAGGCATTGCAATTCCTAAATGTGAAATTAAATTCAACTCCATTATTATTGACGACGATCTTCAGCTACTGATCCGTCTTAAAATGTGAGGCGAAGGCAATACCAAAGAACTCGCGATCCCGCGTTGAAAGTTATTTGGCGAGATTTGCAAAATGAAATTAAAAAACGTTTCGCTATTCTGAGAAATACCAACTTTGAGAATAATGTCTCGAAGTTGGATCCCAGTTCGAAACCCTTTTGGAAATTAACGAAAATTCTTAAAAAACCTCAAAAGCCAATTCCAGCGCTTAAAGAGGGAAATAAAATTTTATTAACGAATGGCGAAAAGGCTCAAAAACTTGCTCAGCAGTTCGAGAGTGCCCATAATTTTAGTCTAGGTCTCACTAGTCCAATTGAGGATCAGGTTACACGAAGCTTCGAAGACATTCTCGATCAAGATAATGTTTTTGACCCTTCGTTGGGAACTAATTTGGATGAAGTGAGATCTATTACTAGAAAATTTAAAAATATGAAAGCCCCAGGTGATGATGGTATTTTCTACATACTTATCAAAAAACTTCCTGAGAGCTCTTTATCCTTTTTGGTTAATTTATTTAACAAATGTTTTCAATTGGCATACTTCCCAGATAAATGGAAAAAACGCCAAAGATGTTCCAATTTTGAAGCCGGACAAAAATCCAGCCGAGGCTTCTAGTTATCGCCCAATCAGTTTGCTTTCTACAATAAGCAAACTGTTTGAAAAGATTATTTTAAATAGAATGATGGTTCATATTAATGACAATTCTATTTTTGCTGATGAGCAATTTGGTTTTCGCCATGGGCATTCAACCACTCATCAGTTATTAAGAGTTACGAACTTAATTCGGCTCAACAAATCTGAAGGATATTCGACTGGAGTTGCTCTTCTTGATATAGAGAAAGCATTTGACAGTGTTTGGCATGAAGGTTTGATTGTAAAATTGATGAATTTTAATTTTTCTCTGTACATTATTAAACTGATCCAAAATTATTTGTCAGATCGCTCACTGCAGGTAAACTATCAGAATTCTAAATCTGATAGATTACCTGTAAGAGCTGGTGTTCCCCAAGGCAGCATACTGGGGCCCATTTTGTATAACATTTTTACTTCTGACTTACCTGATTTACCACCAGGGTGTCAAAAATCTTTGTTTGCAGATGACACAGGTCTCTCAGCCAAAGGGCGTAGCCTTCGTGTCATTTGTAGTAGATTGCAAAAAGTTTGGATATTTTCTCCACTTACTTGCAAAATGGAAAATTTACCCGAATGCTTCCAAAACTCAGCTTATAATTTTTCCACATAAGCCGAGTGCTTCTTATTTGAAACCTTCTAGCAGACATATTGTCACTATGAATGGGGTTCCAATTAATTGGTCTAGCGAAGCTAAATATTTAGGACTTCTGCTAGATCAAAAATTAACTTTTAAAAATCACATTGAAGGCCTTCAAGCCAAATGTAACAAATATATTAAGTGTCTATATCCACTTATAAACAGAAAATCAAAACTTTGTCTTAAGAACATACTTTTGATTTACAAACAAATTTTTAGACCTGCCATGTTGTATGCTGTGCCAATATGGACTAGTTGCTGCAATACCAGAAAGAAGGCACTTCAGAGGATTCAAAATAAAATTCTGAAAATGATTCTGAAGTTGCCTCCGTGGTATAGTACCAATGAACTTCATATCATTTCTAATATTGAGACATTGCAACAAATGTCCAACAAAATAATTTCCAATTTTAGACAAAAATCGTTGCAATCTTCTATTGCAACGATTAACTCCTTGTACCCTTAGTATAAAATAGGTTAAGATTAGTTTAAGTAGAAAACATTGTAATTCCTACATGGTTCAATTCAACCAGAGGAAAGATTCTAACTGCCAGAGGCAATTGAAATGTATTAATAATAACTAAAAATATAACATAGCAAATAAGGATGATAGTGTTAAGAAAACACGGAACACCTAGTCTAAGAGATGAATGCATGTATTAGATAATTAGCAAATAAAATTAGTTAAAAAAAAAAAACGATTCACATGCTTTTAAAAAATGAACAAAAATGCGAGTGTTACAAATATGCGATCATGGGCAGACTAGCTTTACCGTCACTAAGGATATGTATTCAAGCATGTCCATAACATATCCTAAAAGATCAGGAAACATGGTTAGATGGTTTTGAGATATCCTGGGTCATCCAAACCGTCATTGAGTTCGGAGCTTGAGATCTACGTCACTCTAGTTTTTTTCGTCGCTTCAAGCTTGGATATGTATTCAACCATATCCATAACAATAATTCCCGAAGATCAAGGGACATGGTAGGATAGTGTTGGGATGTCTTGGGTACCCCCCCCCCCCCGTGCCCCCTATGGCACATTCTATGTATGAATCATTAAAACTTTCTGTATGGACTGTCACACTTCACTCAAAACCCCCCTCCCTCCTCTATGCGTTACGTAATTTATGGATTCCCATATCGCGCCGCATCGACGACCACGTGAGTGAGTGATCCCTCCTGTAAACCTCCGTAGTGCGAACCATTACCGGGACCCGTTTGAATTCCCAAACCGGTCCGCCATCGATTAGCTAAAGAGCATAGCCGCTAAATTTCAACCACAACGTGATCAGCAATCAAATCGTCAGCAAGAACGCTTGACTCGGTAGGTGAATTGATCGCCGCGTCACCGACTTTCTTTGCCACGCCTGTGAACAATAGCGGTTCCCACGCGATCGGGAGCAAAGCCAAGCCGACAAACAAAAGGACCCAAGCCACGCCGTCGGACAGGCCGCCGACAGTAGAATGCGGAAGCGTAAAGCGTGAGTAACATGTGCACATGTGACGTCATTCTTAGAGTGTGGAAGCGTAGGGTACAGAGCACGCAAATATAGGGGTAGATCGTTAGGCCTAAGGTTAATAACAATATACAATAAAGCTAGCAATGTGAAAATGATCTTGAAATTGTTATCCCCCCCCCTACTTTCCGCAATATTCTTCCCGCTGTTAATGTTGAGCTCTCTCCTTTCTGCGATTCTTCGTTGGTAATTCATTGGTTGTGAATAAAACCGTTCAAGCTTTCGAGACGGTTGCCACCTAGGTACAAGTAGTGGAACTTCCGATGATGATAAATTGAACTTTTATGGAAGAAGTTCGTCTTTGAAACGTTGCGTTAGGGTCGTGTCAGTAATGTTCGCTGTAGTTGATGAATATTAAACAAGTCGGCGCTAGGAAAGTGGAGTTTGCGGAATTGTTCTTGGAACCTTCCTTCGAAAGTTTCTTCCATTGGACCAACTTCGGAGTCTTAGACCGGGCAACAATTTAACATGAACAGGAAGTCCTCTAACGAGGTGGCACTTAAGCTTTTGAATTCGAACAATTTTCGCGAACCCATCGTGGCGATTTTTAGGGAATTTCCGGCCGGCCACGAACAACTTTGTTCGTGCGGCTATACACTTTTTTCGCCTAACCCTAGTTTTGCTACGAGCATCTCGTACATAGGAAATATGAGGGAATACCCAAAAGGCGTTCTGAATCGGGGGGCGTTTTGGGGCCTCTTATCCTAATGTTTCGAGTGGGAGGAGCTTCCACTCGGAACATTGACCTTTATTTGGCTGAAACTTTCATACAAACCCGATGCGTTGATTAGTCTTCCCATTTCATTATGTAATCGAAAATGCCACTCAACTTTCGTTGGGAAGTGCCAAGGTAACCATTTCTATTCTGCATTTGTATTTCATCATGTGGTTATCAACAAATAATAAATTTGGGTCTCGATTTAAACATAATCACGAGTATCGTCCGTGATTATGAGCCAAAAAAATTCGCAAGTCACTTGACTTGAACGCGTATTTAATGTGAGAACTCCTCTACTCAACTCAAATAATTTAAAAAAAATTGAACACGTTTATTTTTATCAAATTAATTTAATTACGATGTTCAATTTACTTTCCTAAACATAATTTAGGTATCAGAAGAGAGAACATAAATTCCGCGCAATGCATGAACTCGAAATACACTTTTCAAGTTGAGTTATGCTGTGTTGGTATTGAGAAGGCTTTACTCTAAAACTCCAATCGATCGGGACCAGCTATGGCAGCTAATGCACGAACACGGATTTCCGGATATACTGATACGGTTGATCAAGGCGACGATGGATCGGGTGATGTGCGTAGTTCGAGTTTCAGGGGCATTCTCGAGTCCCTTCGAAACGCGTAGAGGGTTACGGCAAGGTGATGGTCTCTCGTGTCTGCTATTCAACATCACTTAGGAGGGGGTAATACGAAGGGCAGGGATTGACACGAGTGGTACGATTTTCACGAAGTCCATCCAGTTATTTGGTTTCGCCGACGACATTGATATCATGGCACGTAACTTTGAGAGAATGAAGGAAGCCTACATCAGACTGAAAAGCGAAGCTAAACGGATTGGACTAGTCATCAACACGTCGAAGACGAAGTACATGATAGGAAGAGGCTCAAGAGAGGTCAATGTAAGCCACCCACCACGAGTCTCTATCGGTGGTGACGAAATCGAGGTGGTTGAAGAATTCGTGTACTTGGGCTCACTGGTGACCGCCGATAACGATACCAGCAGAGAAATTCATAGGCGCATAGTGGCTGGAAATCGTACGTACTTTGGACTCCGTAAGACGCTTCGATCGAATAGAGTTCGCCGCCGTACCAAACTGACTATCTACTAAACGCTTATAAGACCGGTAGTTCTCTACGGACACGAGACCTGGACGACGGTCGTGGAGGACCAACGCGCACTGGGAGTTTTTGAATGGAAAGTGTTGCGTACCATCTATGGTGGGGTGCAGATGGCGGACGGTACGTGGAGGAGGCGAATGAACCACGAGTTGCATCAGCTGTTGGGAGAACCATCCATCGTTCATACCGCGAAAATCGGAAGACTGCGATGGGCCGGGCACGTAGCCAGAATGTCGGACAGTAATCCGGTGAAAATGGTTTTCGACAACGATCCGACGGGAACAAGAAGGCGAGGTGCACAGCGGGCAAGGTGGATCGATCAGGTGGAGGACGATTTGCGGACCCTCCGCAGACTGCGTGGACCGAGCTGAATGGAGAAGACTTTTATGTGCAGCACAGGCCACTTCGGCCTTAGTCTGATAATAAATAAATAAATAAATACTCTAAATCAAGCATATTTTTTCATAACGACGTATGTAACAAATATGAGGATTCGAGAAATCCTTTGCTGAAAGTTGGCAAAACTTTTTCTAAAACTGTTTTAAAACTAAATCTGTTTTCAATACTTTTTTCCGCTGGCATACATCATTACAAGACACGTAATAAGCGTGCTTCACAGTAAAGCTCAGTTCATTCAAATTCATTGTGAAAAACGATAAAATTATACATACACCGGTATGCTACACGTACGTCGGTGTACATTGGTCGGTTTTCCATAGTGCACGATTGACGCAACTGCAGTTTTGTTTTGTTTTGATTTTTTTGTTACATAGGTCGCTCTTAGTTCCCATATGTTAAAGCGACGTATGTAACAGTGAGACTTCAAAAATAGAAATTTTTACATACGTCGATTCGCAAAAAGATTAAATTCAAGAATTTTAAGATCTGAAATCAGTAAAATCGATGCGTATTATATAAAGCCGCGTGTGATTGTCACGTTGTATTAAAAACCCCGTTTTGTTTACTTTTGTTACATACGTCGTTATGAAAAATTATGCTTGAAATGTTTTAGAGGAAGGTGGGTAGACTTGATCCCTTGGGAGACTTGATCCCTACCTGTATTACCGAGAACCAAAGTAGATTTGTTCGAGCGTATTTTTTATTTCCTTTAGGCGAACGATGATTATGTAGTGACTTATTTTTTGGATTGACAACCTTACAAATTAACCAGGACGGTTTTAAAAATGTTTTTGAAGGCCACGCAAAATTTTAATAACATCTTCTAACATTGACCAAATTGTATCATTTTTGTACAGCACAAAGTCAAAAATATGCTAAATGATTCGTACTCATAAAAATATGAACAATCCATCATAATTTTGAGATTCTTGGATTTTAAATTATTGCCTCAATATGGGGACACTTGATCCCTCATTAGTCACTCATACAAAAAATTCAAAAAAATATTTTTTTTCTCATGTGGTTAATTGTTCATAGATTTCACAGATCTGATGAAGGGTCGGCTCGTAAAAAAAATGAGCAAAGGGGATCAAATCTCCCCAGATCCTAAGATTAGATGCGCTGTCGAAATCTATAACAAAAATTGGTTCATGAATACGCACAGCAAATTGTAAAATCTGCGTATATTGAAGGAAACATATTTTAAAAATCAGAGGGCAACGTTCTACTATGCAAGTTTGTGAACCAATTCCTCCCGGATATTTTTAAATTCAATTTTTGATAGCACTCCGAAAAATCGAATATACAAACATCCGAAAAGCTAATTTATATATTTCTTAGAGAGTCTGTACGAAAACCGCGTAAGTTTATTTATTTTTGGATGTGATACATCGGATATGAGATTCTATTTTCGAACTGTGGATATTTTCGTGAAAGGTGTTAATTAAAAGGGTTCGAAGCAAAAAAAAATGTGATCAAAATTCAGCTTCGTAGGAATAAGTCGCACAATTTTCAAACATAGAATTATTATCAGATTTTTTATTCTGCGTTGATATTGTATTTTAATAATGCTGCAAAAGCTCAAGAGTCGCGATTCTTCTACAGTGATGAGTTCAAATTTGACATCTCCTATTTTCTAATCTCTTCAACAGTTTTCTATCCAAAATGCAACCCTAAAAAAAGTTTAATGTAATGTGAAAGTCAATTCTATTTGATAGTACTTGATTTTAATATAACTGAAAGCATCTTTTTATTTCATGTCCCCATTAGTACGTTACTCACTTTCATTGTTTACAATCTGTGCTTCGATAATTGATGAAACTTTCAGCCACTAAATTGTAAAGTTAACCGAAAACGCCTCTATTTTGGATATACGACGTTTCACCTAAACATTTCATTAACATTTCTGTACTTGTATAGGTATGTATACCGAATGGCAGCGCAAGAAACAATTCAGATAAAATTTAAAAAGCTAAAAAGAAAATAAATAAGATTTATTATTATTTTTTATTTTTTATTTCTTATTAATTACAATAGTTTCTACAAAATAGATGCATGTTTGCAGAACAAATGGTGGTGCCTTTTTCCAACTTTAAAAATGTAAAGAGGTCAAAATAAGCACTTAAGCGAGATAGATTACAACTAATTGCATCAGTTCACATTTGTTTGCCAATATTTTAATCCATTTTTTTTTATAAATTTTGTTTGTGTAAAAAAACAATATTTCGTCAATAACTCTGGAGCGCAATGACCGGTCGGGGCCCATTTTCAACAGCACCGCAGATCAAATTAGGATTGTTCAACTATTTTCATACTTTATCTCTAAATACCGCTGACTGGTCTAGATGAATAAATCAAACAATTTCTTGAGAATTCATAACTCACTTGTTAAATTGTAAGAAATCTCTGCTCATTTTGATTTAAATTGGTGCCTATTTTGCCATTTTCAATGTTGCATGGAATTTAAAACATTGCCCTTTTTGTTTGTTTTTTTTTGTTGTTGAAATTTGTACTTCAGAGCTATTCAAGTATTAACTTTGAAATTGGATTCTGCTGGGACTCACTTGCAGTGTCAGTTATTTTTTCAAATGAAAAACTTCGTTGAAATTTTGTACGTTGTCTTCTGATTAGCGGAAAAATCTGATAATTTTTTTGTTCTCTAAATTTAATATCCTTTATGCACGAAATGATTGCTTTCGCCGAGATTTGGATTAGAAATTCTTAAATTTGAACAATCTTAGCATTTCGTGGAGCGTTTCTATTTTAGCCTAAATCGAATTTCACAAAATCGGTTCGGTTTGCATTTGACAATTCTAACATAATAATCAAACGAATTTTTAATAAGGTTCAGTTCGAAGTATTTTTCCGCACTTGATTATCATATCTCTTATATAATAGCATTCTAATTCATAGCTTACCTGTAAGCAGCCAGTGGCTTCGGACACTTGCCGGTGGAGATGATTTTACGGATGACGAAAGACATTCTTCTTCCTTCGGTTGTATGGATTCCGGTACTGATGGGCGAACAAGTGCGAACCAAACGATCTACGCAGTCCAAGCGCTAATTCACAACTGATTGCCACTTGCCGGACTTGTTGATATGAGTGGTTAGCGTCGCTGTTTGCGACGGTTTCTGTGTAGTTTTGCCTAGATAGCAACATTTGGTGGTGTTTGATTAGAGCACCGGCACAAGAAGAAGCATGGGCTTCTAAAGAACATTTTTTACCGATCTTGGCACGCTTGAGTTTTTTCACAGAGAAATTTCTAGGAAGGCTATAAAAATGTCATTTTTGTCTTTTTTACGAAAAAAATCTCATTTAATTAATTTTCTCAAAACATTTAGGGGGAAAGACGGTTTTGGCAGGTTTTGTTCTATTATTGTCAGGGGGTTTTTGTCGACCAAATTTTATGAAATTTGGCCACAATATTCTTTGATATGCAAAGAATGTTTAGGCCAAATTTGAGCATAATCAGTCATAAAAAAACCCCTGACAATAATAGAACAAAACCTGCCAAAGCCGTCATTCTTCCTACCAGAACTCTACTCACTTCCTGTTTTTTTATGAATCCAGAGAACATAAGTAGTCTTACGTTGTTTGAACACATTTCGTTTATTCGTTCATTTGTTTATAAGCTTACATTTAGAAAGATAACTGAATCTAAAACACTGAATCAACAATTTGAAGCCACAATACTCGGTTCACCGCCCAACGCTCAAATGAAAACTCCCTCTAAAAAATTATAAATTTTCCATAAAAAATTAGGAAGTGGCCAATAAAGAAATCAGGGTATGAGCAATAATTAAATATAAAATTTCCACGAATAATGCAAAATTTATATAAACAATTGAGAGTTTTCCACTAAACAAGAAAAAAATATCCCTTTTTAAAGCAAAAATTGCAATTGTAAATGAAGATTTTTCCATAAAGAAATCAAAATGTTTCACGAAAAAACATTCAAAATTTCCATAAATAAATCAATATTAGCAATAAAAAATTACAAAAATTTCCACTAATTTTTTTTTTCCACAAAAAATTAAAAAAAATCACGAAAAAATCAATAAAGAGCAATAAAAAAATGTGAACATTTTTATAAAGAAATATAAAAAGCAATAAAACTAAGCCTTTTTCTATAGATGACCCCTTTTTTTAAAAGCGTGTAAAGTTCATGGAAAATTTCATCAATTTTATAGCTTTTTTATATTTTCTATGAAAATTATTTTGTGGAATATTTTCAAATTTTTATGAAAAATGAAATTATTTTGTGGAAAATTTTGTAATTGTTCATTGCTAATATTGATTTATTTATGGAAACTGTGTAGTTTTTTGTTGCCATTGCCAGAAATGGTCCTAAGCACACAAAAAAAAACTCCAAGTGCTCACAAGGTCTGCACTAGTAGCCCAAGAAACAATTCAAAGCCATAAAGCAACAAGCTTGTTGAACAATTGTTGTATAGAAGCGATGGTAGTTGAACAATAAAGCATGTTTAAGAAGTTGTTTAATAAATGTTATACTGATTGAAATCACCGCATTAGTTCCCTGTTTTGTTGTTATTTGAATAGAGCATCGAATAAAAGTTTAACAAATGTTGCCCTAAAATTTCCCTGGTAGGGTGAAGTACAGTTGAATTATTCACTGTAAATATACTTTATTCCACCAAAATAAATCCTAAATTGTGTAATCAAGTTGATATTGAATAACATGTTTATGTAATGCTTAATAACATTTGTTAGAATTTGTTATTCAACAGCGCTGCCAAAGTTGTACAATTCAATGAAGTAATTTGTCTTATATGAATGGATAAATTTTTAAGAAAGTTCAAAAAGAATGGTACATATCACCGAAAGTTAAAGCGAGTTAGTAAAAAAAAGGGTTGTTGTATAGGACGCTATAAGTACAACACAAAACAGTGGAAAAGCAGCGACATTCGCAGCACTCAAAGCTGTACCAGATCGTACGAATGGTATAAAGCTTGTTTTTGCTTAATATTTCAAAATTAAACTAAAAAGCATAATTTCAGACCGAAACAATACAAAAAATTAAATTGTAAACCTTCTCAAAACTCAAACGTGGCGGCCCTTTGCAATTATCTCAAAAAGTGTTTCCGAAAAATTTGATGCACCTCTTCAAACTCGTCTGGCTGATGACTTAAACAATATTGAGTCCAAGCAGCTGCATCAGATGATGAATCAACAGAATGAATCTATGATTTCTACAACAGGAAGTTCACGTGAAGCTTTAAGGTCCTGGTCTCTTCGTCACAACATCCATCATAATGCGTTGAAGGACTTGCTGGGGTTGATCAAAGAAAAATACAACGACACAACTTTACCTATGGATCCAAGAACGCTACTAGAAACTCCTTCGAATATTGGGAAACTCTGCAAAAAGATCTCAGGTGGTACATACATACATAACAGCTGGCACCATGGGCTACAAGTTTGCCTTGAAAGGTGCTTTGACAATATATCAGGAGATATAAGCATAAGTTATCACATCAACATCGACGGCATGCCTGTGTATAAAAGTTCACTACCGACAAGACGGGTCTGCCGGCCTCGGTTTTCTCCACAACAATAAAGTAATCTATATATTGCACTTTAACAATGGATTTTTCAACAGAATACTAAAAATACGTACCTTTGATCACTGCACCGCACTGTTTGTTGTTGTTGTCATGACAGTGAGATTGTTTCAGAATTGATTATTCAACGACTCTTAAACTGCAATCGGGGCAACTACATACGATGCTTATCTGAATGTGTATAAACGTTGCTGTGCAAACGTTTTCAACAATATTGTTGACATATACATTCTATTTAATAAGCATGCTCAAATGTTGTTTATGCAATGTTTGTGCAATAAATTGTCCAATTTGGTGTCAAATAATTTATAACTACATTTAACATGGTCGATTTATATGACCTTGCATGGAGCAGCAGGAAGAGCAGGCGGATGTCAATCGAAGGTCCTGGGTTCGAGCCTCGCATCGTTGGAGATTGTGATAACTGTAGTAATGACTAGTTGATGTAAAAAAAACAAGTCACAGTTCTATAAATTAATTAGTTGAAAAATCGATAGTTCATGAAACCTGTCATAAGACGAGTTTATACCATCCCATTGAATTCCACCACTTAATTGTATCTTGACAGATACGTATTTCGACCTCAACAGTAAGGCCGTCTTCAGTGTCTCGTACTTGACTCGACTTGACTCGAGTCGAGTCAAGTACGAGACACTGAAGACGGCCTTACTGTTGAGGTCGAAATACGTATCTGTCAAGATACAATTAAGTGGTGGAATTCAATGGGATGGTATAAACTCGTCTTATGACAGGTGAAAACATTCCACTAAAAAGCTCAAAATAATTTTCTTATCAGTTCATGAAAGTCATAAAATAATATCAAGATAAAAATTCCGTAAGAATTAGTCCTCTTTTATCATTTTTATAAAAAAAAGTGATGGTTGTGGAAACTTTTAATAAGCTTTATTTGAGATATTCGTTACATCAATTGCGCTGTATTATAGACACCAAAACCAACGTTATTCAACTTGTATTCGGGACTTTTTCTCAAACTAATGTTGAATAATAGTTTCCTCCAATCTTCTATGTTACACAAACAACAGTATATCGAACAGCCTTATTTGTAAAACATTGGACAAAAGCTTTATTAGTTCGGGTAATAAGCTTTGTCGTAACAAGGGTTGAATTAATGTTGTTGCAGCTCTTTTATTGTTTTTGCAGTTGAACAATCGAGGCAAGGTGATAGCTTAAACATTTATTGCAACATGCTTATAGAACTACTGTTGTTGAATAGATTCTCCATTTTTGGGCGAAAAAGGTTGGTATAGAAGTATCAAATGCAATAAATCAATCATAATTAAACATACAGCTAAATAACGTAGCTGTAAGAGACATTTCTTCAAACAACAATTGTTTCTTGGGAGACCCCGTTAGGGACCACCGGTCTTATAAGCGTTGTACTCGATACTTTTGGTTCGGATGTAGTTTCTGCTGGAGTCCATAGTTGGCCCGACTTCCGCAAATGATGAGCCGTTAGTATTTCACGACTACATTATTGTCAGCCGTCAGTAAGCATTGAAGATAGACGTATTCATCTACCATCTCCAAGGTATCCCCGTATTTCGTAACACAGATTCTTATGCGGCTTCTGTCGCGCATATCCTTTTGTCTTTGACGCATTTTCAGCCAATGCAACTTTTGGAACCGTAGTCGTATTAGTCGCCACATGCGCAGCCTATACGGTGGCGTATTGGAGAACGCCCTTACCACAGTAGATCTCGGCACAGTAGCGGTTAAGTAACACAGAGAGTAACACAGAACTAAAAAAAAGTAGAAGCTTGTATCCGAGACACGACCGCCAATTGGACGTAGGATTACGTAAAGTGTGAAAAAAAATATTTTAACATTCCGACTACAGCGTCTCTTTTAGACGAGTGCTTGTGATTCCGCTTCTTACGGCAGCTTTCTGCTATCGCCAAGCGATTCTGATTTGGACTTTGTTCGCGAAAGCGAAGATTCAATGGTTTTGGCAACACTTCACAAATCCACATGAGCGAAACCGGTAATTCATCGAAATACACAAAAGTACGCAGCCAGTGGAATTTTCCACTTCCAGTGAATGAACTCTCAATATTATTAACCGCTATTGTATCCATGTAAAAAATGTTCGACCAATCAGAAAAGAGATGAAGCAATCGCATCCGGGGAAAGGGTATAAAAGAACGTGTCACTTTGTTTGGTACGATTATACTGTACAAAAGTGAAACTGCGAGTTTAATTACGAATCCGAAAATTTCATCGTACAGCCGCTGATGTGATCAGCGCATTCCTGCAGTGTCCTATTGTTGCTGCCGAGCCGGCGTCTTCAGATTCGATGTCCAACTACGATTCTCCCTGCAACTGTTCCTGCCCGCTCTTGCTAATGCTTTCGTCGTCACCGAATTGCTCGCTGCTTGCCTAAAGTAGGGTAGAGGCGAGCCGTGTCTTTTTCAAGGCAAATACATAGGAAGCAGACGATGCAGAGTGACGATTGCATCGCAAGCTAGAGTTGGTTTAAGTAGATTAGGAGGAATTCGGCGGGTTTAGCGCCGTCAATCTCGTCAGCGGCTTCATCGTCGTACAGCGTTGTATTGGTCCTTCATCAATGTTGGCAATGGGCCAACATAGTGGTCCTTCGAACCGGATAGTGAAAAAAGGAAGTGAACAACCGCAGTGCTCCGCAACATGGAAAGTGTTAGAAGAAACTTGCCGCAAATTGCTTTGGAACCTGTTGCGGGAGCACATTAGTGAACTTAAACTCTAAAAAGAAGAACAAGTACAAGTGTGAAGAAACTCGAACATGAACTAGTGAACATCTCGTTAAAAGTGATTATATCCAACAACAAAAAGAAGTGTGATACCGCTCTGGTAAACTAGTATCTCGTGAGTTAATGTCGGTTGCTAAGAAGCAACAGTGTCCTTCCGATGCCAGTTTCCCATTCAACCAATCACGAAAATCTTGACGTCCTGTTTTGATCCACGCAAGCATTGGGAGCAATCGCTCACGCACGGTGAGCTACCTAGCCTAGAAGATACTCTCCAATTTCTCAAAGAGCAATGCAGTGTATTGGAGCGGTGCGAAAGTGACCAGCCGAAGACATCATACAATGTAAAACCATCGTCCGTCAAACCACCTAGCATCAAGGTTAATGTCACTACATCAGATGCCACCAGTGTTACCTGTCAGGTGTGTGGCAAACAACATTTCAACTACCAATGTCCAGATTTCTGTAAATTAACAATCGGGGAACGTGTTAATAAGGTTAAAAGTTGTCGACTCTGTTTTAATTGCCTGCGTTCCGGTCACCGCTCAGTGGATTGTCCATCTAAGAAGTGTTGCTCAAAATGTAATAAGCGCCATCACTCTTTGCTCCATGTCGATGTCAAATCGGAAAGTAATGTTAAGCCGACTGAACAATCTCATTCTCAGGATTCTTCTAACCAGAGCTCACAACCGTCAGCCAACGCCTTAGTCCCAACGACTCCTGCAGTTGTTTCTCCTTGTTCAATTGTCTGTACAGCTACTCTACCTCATACTCTTCTCCTAACAGCAGTAGTTTGGCTCATTGACAAATATGGACAATATGTTCCATGTCGCGCCTTCTTGGACTGTGGCGCGCAAACCAATCTTCTATCTGTTGCTATGTTCGAAAGGTTGGGCTTTGAAGGTAAACCAATAGAAGTTGATTTGGTCGGCGTTAGCAATGTACGTAGTAAGTCTCATCGTGTTGTGGAGGTTCAACTTGTCTCGATGTACAGCGATTACACATCAATGCTGAAATGTCTGGTCACTCCCAAGATCACTAAGGCTCTCCCTAGTGAACTGATTGATATTTTTCAGTGGAATATTCCTTATATAGCTTATATTTGGCATATCCACATTTCCATATTCCAGCTGATGTCGACTTGCTGATTGGTGTCGGTCAGTTTTTCAGATTGCTGAAACAAGGTCAGTTTGTTATTGCCGATGGTTTACCTGAGTTGCGAGAAACAGAACTAGGTTGGGTGATTGCAGGGGAGATTCAAGATGAGGTGTCTTCTATAATAAATGTTCAAGTAAATTCCCTAACTATTGATTGTCTGAACGAATCGATCAAGAGGTTTTGGGAAATCGAGGAATTAACAAATGTCGGCCCCAAAACGTCCGAAGAACAAGAATGTTAACAGGCTTTTCAAAGCACTCATTACCGTGATTCCTCTGGAAGATATGTCGTTAAACTACCGTTACGAGAAAATTTCCATGCGTTGGATGACAATCGTACGCTGGCTCTCCGCCGGTTTTTGTTTCTTGAGCGTCGGCTTTCCAAGAGTCCTGTGCTACGAACTGAATATTCTAAGTTTATTGAAGAGTATATTGCGCTAGGACATTGTGAAGAAATATGTGAGGCTGACGACCCCCCAGGTAGGATGAAATACTATATGCCCCACCATGCCGTTCTCAAACCAAACAGCTCAAGCACGAGACTCAGGGTTGTGTTTGACGTTTCATCGAAGTCGTCTCCGTCGTCCGTTTCTTTGAATGACGTTCTGAAAGTTGGTCCAGTGATTCAAAGTGAACTTTTTGCAATTCTCTTAAGGTTTCGTAAGCATCAATACGTATTTACGGCTGACATCACAAAGATGTATCGACAAGTGCTTGTCGATCCTAGTCAAACGTCATTCCAACGTATTTTCTGGCGTGCTCAATCATCCGATCGCCTTCGTGTTCTGGAGCTAAAGACAGTAACTTATGGTACTGCAGCTGCACCTTTCTTAGCAACTCGATGCTTAACTCAGCTTTGCGATGATGAAGAGACTGACTTTCCGTTGGCAGCTCGAGTTATTCGAGAAGATTGTTACATCGATGATATATTGTCTGGGGAAAAGACCACCGAGAGAGCAACCGAGAATAGGATTCCAATACAGCATATGCTGCAAAGGGAAGACTGTCCGGTTCATAAATGGTGTGCCAATGATGGATCGATTTTTCAAGGTGTATCCGATAGCGAACGTCAGAAACTAACTCAGATTTACTGTTTGTCAGATAATCAGGTAATGAAGACATTGGGTCTCTTGTGGGATCCAGCCAATGATCGGTTTTTATTCTCAGCTTCATCTTCGGTTGATGATTTCAATCCAGTTACGAAGAGAATGGTGTTCTCAAAAATAGCCCAGTTGTTTGATCCCTTGGGATTTCTTTCCCCAGTCATTGTTCTGGCTAAGCAAATAATGCAAAAAACATGGGTGGCTCAAATCGGTTGGGACACTGAACTAGATGGGTCGCTGCTGGATAACTGGTTACAGTTTCATTCATCGTTACATCTCGTCAACGAAATCAAAATTCCACGTCAAGTAATCGTAGCTGCTCACGAAAGCCTCGAATTGCATGGTTTCGCCGATGCTTCGGGAATTGCGTATGGAGCTTGCATATATGTTAGAAGTGTCCATGCTGATGGAACTGCTTCATCCAGGTTGCTGTGTAGTAAGTCCAGAATCGCTCCGCTACAAGAAGTAACTATTCCTTGTAAAGAGCTTTGCGCTGCCTTACTGTTATCCCATCTTGTGCGAACGGTTGTTTCCACTCTTCAAGAAGAATTTGCTACTGTACAACTTTACTCTGACAGCCAAATATTTTTGGCGTGGGTGCAAAAATCTCCAATACTACTTCAACCGTTCGTTCGAAATCACATAGAAGAAATTGTAAACACCAATGGTCATCTCCGGTGGAATTATGTGAGATCAAAAGAGAATCCAGCAGATGTGGTTTCTCGAGGACAACTTCCAAGTTCATTGAAATCTAATTCTTTGTGGTGGAAAGGTCCATCTTTTCTTCGACAGAATGACTTTATCCCTGAGACTCAAGTTTCGATTCCCGAATGCGAACTACCTGATATAAAGACATCGTCGTTAGTTGCTGTTTCTGTATTGAATGTTGACAGTTTGCCACTTTTCAATAGGTTTAGTTCGTTTCGGAAGTTGCAACGCGTTCTCGCATAGTCCAAAGATTCATTCGTAATTGTCGAACAAGGGATTCTAGCTCCCGTTCAGTCAGCAACTTTCTTACGGTCTCTGAGCTAAGGTCAGCTTCAGTGATAATCATTCAACATGAAGAATTACTTGACAAAATCCAAGTTGTTGAAAATCAAGAGCCCTGCAAGATTATGGGCACTCTCGGGTCGTTCCTTCAAGATGGAGCCTTGCGAGTCGGGGGAAGAATCCAAAAATCGCGATTACCTATGCATACGAAGCATCAATATATTTTGCCAAAACATCGTCTCACTGATCTCATCGTTCAAGCATACCATGGGAAAAATCTACATATTGATACGAATGGTCTGCTATCTGCAGTTCGATAATGATTTTGGATTCTTTATTCTCGATCAGTCGTACGTAAGGTAACAAATCGATGCGTTAAATATATCCGAGTTAAACCAAAGGATGTTGTGCAATATATGAGAAGTCTACCGAAGTATCGAATTACACCCGCAGCGCCATTCGAGGTAACAGGTGTCGATTATGCCGGGCCATTCTCAATCAAACAAGGATCCAGAAAACCAGTATTTGTGAAAGCCTACATTGCCTTCTAAGTCGGAGAACAGAAAGGGCGCGAGGTCAATATCGTGCGGTAGAACATTCGAAAAAACTACCTGGGTGAGTTTGCTGAGAGTTCACATTGAACACACTCTGAAAAAAGTCCGCGAACAGGTTCGCAGCTTCATCAGATGTGGTAGCTGTAGTGTCGCCATAAACAACATTGTTCGGAACTTGATTAGCCGTCTTTTGCGATTTGATAAATCTCCAAAACCTGGACGGATTATTTTTAAGATTTGATTGGAGGTCGTTCATATATCTTCGGTAACTGGCATCGAGGAGGTCGTTATAAGAGGTTTCTACCTGATGGAGGGAAACTTTGTTCCCGTTAGTTTTGTTAGCGATGTACTGTTTGCGTAGCCTCCTCAATCTGTTGCACAGGTTTCTGAGTTGAGCATTCCACCAAGGCTTGTTATTTACACCTCGATTAATGCGACGACGGCGAGGAGCTATTAAGTTCAATATCTCGTACAGCTTGTCGTAAAACAGCAGTACGTTAGCATCTACTGAGTGTCCATGGAAATGATGACTCCAGTCAACCGCAGAAAGCAAAAAGCAGAAAGTATTAAGTGAAGTAAAATCGCACTGCCGAAAGTCGTAATCCATGGGATCCGGTTCCTGGTCAGAATAACGTGGTATGAGGCAGCAGGTGTCGATATGTAACACTACCGGTGGATGGTGCTCGTCGATTGGTATGAGCGGCAGAACGGGCTGAGAGATGTCCATGTTGTCAGAAGCATTTGTGAAAATCAAGTCGAGCAGCCTATTGTTACGGTTAACGAAGGGGTTGATTTGCACCAAACCACATGTCGAGATGGCTTCGCTGAGGGAAATTTCTTGCTCGCTAGATGCGTTAGTTGCCAGATAGCCGTTGATGTCGTCATCAAAGATCCATTGAAGATGAGGGAGATTATAATCCCCAAGCAGCAGGAAGACGTCATAAACGAATGATTTATCAATTACGCTTTGCACTACCGTATAGTGGGTAGCATAAAGCTCGTAATCGGAATTCGGGCGAAGATAGATGCCGAAAATATGCACAGAGCTATGAGGGAGTTTCAATGTGACTTTGACTTGTTCAAGCGCACAGCAATCAGATAGGGACACTTCAGTACATTGTAATTCACGTTTGACTGCAACCAATACGCCACCGCCTCTAGAAAGACCACTGGTAAACTCGCTACGGTCGCAACGAAAAATAGAGTAGTCCGATGAAAGCTCCGAATTACAAATATCGGATTTGAGCCAAGTTTCTGATAGCACAACAACATCGTAATCGAAGGATGAGAGTCGTAACTTCAAAACGGTTGTCTTAGTACGCACACCCCTGACGTTTTGGTAGTAGACGCTCAGGTAGCGGGAATCACTTGCAGCGGCGTTCTCTGCTGCAACGATCCTGTTTACGCAATCCGATTACTTGGAGCCATTGAACAATGCACTGGAAAGGGCGTTTGATTGAGGAATCGAACTGTTCGAATCTTGAAGGTACTCGCCTGATAATTGATTTTGGAAGACTCCTTCCCCAAAGGAGGGCCAGGACGGCTGATGAACGTTGACGGGATGGGCACGACTGAGTCGAAAGGGTTAGAGTCTTCCATGAAGCTTGTGATAAGAGCTCGCCCCGGAGTCCTAATAACTGAAGAGCTAGATGGTGTCTGTGATGGAGAACGATTTGGTGCGTCTGCGAGACCGTCCTTCGGTGAGCTGCCTCTGTTGCTTCCGGTGGATGCTGACACTCGTCGGAATTTGGAAATTGAGACGAAAGTAGATTGAGAAAGCGCATTACTCGCAGTGGAGTGGTACTTGCCTGCAGGTTGATTTCGGAAGACTCCATCTTCCAGCTCACACACAGGACCGGGACGGCTGCAGATCACTGGCGGGAAGAGCACGACTGCGGTGAGAGGAATAGGGGCTTCCTTGAGTGTTGTTGAAGAGAGTGCTTTGGGCTTCAGGTCAGCACTCATTCCAATTTTGAAAGATATGAAGGACAATGTAGTAACGTCCCTGTTTTTAGCAACCGGAAAGCGCATTTCCAATCACAAACAGCCAAAAAATAACGAAATTAGATTCTAGAGAAAATTTTACTTGACTGCTACGTCAGCCACTCGATGATATGAGACGTCATCCATGCGAATGAATTAGCGTATTCCTCCGATGGGCGCTTTCACTGCTACCAACTTCAAATTTCTGCCTTCGCCAAGCGGTTATGATTTACACTTTGAAGAAACTTTTTCAGCCCTACCATCTCTTGCGTAAAATGGCGGATCTGAAAGGAATCGAATTTCAATCCTCAATGCGCCTTTCTAGTCATTCATAGCAATTAAATGTTAGTCCAAACCTTGCGTAAAAATTTCACTTTACTGCTGCTGCTGCCCGACAGTCACTAGATAATTCTCCGCTAAGCCACCACCATTTAGAATACATTTTTAGTATCGCCACTGGACTGGTGTCTCTGGTTCCCAACTGACGCCATTTTTGCAATCAACTTTTTCTACTCATAAAATGTTAGTCCTGCCTTTCTAATCACTAACAGCAACCAAACGTTGGTTCGAACATTACGTGGAAATTTCTTTTGAGTGCTGCTGCTGTTGGGGACGGCCTTCGATGATCTGCTTTCTACAGGGACTGCTGCTAGTGGTGACATCGTTGTGACAGCACTGTGCGGCCCTCGTATACGCTCTCCGTGGAATTTTGATTGATCTAAGGATTAGAGCACAGCCCGTAAGGTGTGCGGTTTTGATGTCTGTGCTTGCGATGCACATACGGGATTGGTTGGTTTACTGATTTGTAGAGTAGTTAGTTAGTTGGTGTCCGTCAACGTCAAGAATTACGCCACCATCATCAAGTTTCCTCGCAACCTAAGTCTCCACCAGAACGCATAGCATGAGTCCAAAGTACGATAACCCGAATGATGAGACCAGCAAATAGAGGACGTTAGCAACAACCTACCAATCGGACGACGGAAGTGCGGACATAAACAAAACTTACTTTCAGCTAGGTCAGACAATCAGTGCAACTCATAGGTTTGATGTAAGCTTAATTAATAAATAAAATTCATTCTGTGTTCAATCGTGTTAGGTGAAGGTAGTTATCTTTTTTAAAAACGCTGCTCCGAAGCCGCGTAACTTAACTGAAGTACCTGACGAAATTCAATTTTTAAATAGTTTAGCGTCTTGAGTCCATTATTTTAATAGATGGGCAAAATTCTATAGAGTTCGTCGATCGATTGATAACAAAACCTTGGTTGAAAGACGGCTAAGATATTAACCCATACTTCCTGACTACTTTTCGTGACGGTCTCAAATTTGAATCTGCAAAATGACATAATGATGCAATCCTACGTCAAAAATAATATGAAGAACAAGTAGCCATCCAGTGGACAAAAACACTTCGAGACTTCATTAAACGGTAGATAAAATAGTATCAGTGAACAGAATAATCATGAACGATGATAGACAAGCTGTGGAAAGAAGCCACCTACTCTGCATGTGGTTAGAAAATCCATTGGTGAGCTAAAGTAAATACGTTATGATTGATGGACGGCACTTCTCCAAAATTAACGTGGCGCTAACATCGACTCTGATGGTTAAACTGCGCCCAAAACTATCCGTCATCAACAATGCTTGGTACCGACGGCCGCCGCAGTACGACCTAGAGCGACTGAAGAAACCTGATGTCGCCACTGCATTCGGGCAGCAGCTCGATGGGGCCCCTCTTGAGGACTACTGGAACACAGTTGAAGCGGCCATTAACGACGCAGTGGAAAACATTTCGAGAACTTTCGAACGATTACCATCCTCAATGCCGCCTACGAAGTGATATCCCAGATCATCTTCGGTCGTCTGTCATGATTAGTAAACAAGTTCGTGGGAAGTTATAAAGCTGGCTTCGTTGATGGTCGCTCGGTCTTGGACGCATGATTTCAAGACGGAATACGACAGTATAGACCGCGTAGAGCTATGGAAAATTACGGACGAGAACAGCTTCCCTGGGAAGCTTACCAAACTGATCAAAGCAACGGTGGATGGTGTGCAAAACTGTGTGAAGATTTCGGGGAAGATTTCGTGCCGGGGACTAAGACAAGGTGATGGACTTTCGTGCCTGTTGTTCAACATTGCGCTAGAAGGTGTCATGCGGAGCGCCGGGGTGCGATTTTCAACAGATCCAGTCAATTTATTTGTTTCGTGGATCACATTGTCGGCCGAATATTTGCAAAGGTGGCAATACTGTACACTCGTCTGAAACGTGAAGCAACGAAAGTTGGATTGGTGGTGAATGCATAGAAGACAAAGTACATTGTAGCGACAGGGCCCACCTGGGAATCAGTGTTATGATAGACGGAGCTGCCTTCGAGGTGGTCGTTTACCTCGGATCCTTGTTAACGGCTGATAATAAAGTTAGTCGTGAAATACGAAAGCGCATCATCTGTGGAAGTCGGGCCTACTACGGGCTCCAGAAGAAACTGCGGTCAAAAAAGATTCGCCACCGCACCAAATGTGTCATGTACAAGACGCTGATAAGACCGGTAGTCCTCTACGGACATAAAACATGGACCATGCTCGAGGAGGACTTGCAACCACTCGGAGTATTCGAGAGACGGGTGTTTAGGACCATCTTTGACGGTGTGTAAGAAGACGGGTGTGCCAGCGAAGAATGAACCACTAGCTCGCCCAGCTCTACGGCGAACCCAGTATCCATAAGGTAGCCAAAGCCGGAAGGTTACGATGGGCAGGACATGTTGCAAGAATGCCAGGCAGCAACCCTGCAAAGATGGTGTTCGCCTCCGATCCGGCAGGTACGAGACGGCATGGAGCGCAGCGAGCGAGGTGGGCTGACCAAGTACAGAACGACTTGGCAAGCGTGGGGCGCATTCGAGGATGGAGAGATGCGGCCTCGAACCGTGTATTGTGGCGTCAAATTGTTGATTCAGTGTTATCTGTTTAGATGTAAGCTAAATAAATGAAATGAGCTAAGGTAAAAAAAACTTTTATCGTACCAGACTTAGGCTGGACATGTTGGGTTGCCACCGGTTTGATACCATGTGTATCTGACCTGGTAGCCAACTTGACTTCAACTCCCGGACAATTTGGAGAAACTAGAACATCTGCGCTATACTTGATGGAGCATTCGCAAGGGTTTCAGCTCTAGGATATGTTGGATTACTATAGGTTCATGTTTCATGCTCATAAAATTTGCATTTATTTAGAGCGACATCAGCACAATATTCCAAATGTATAAGAGGCGTTAAGATAGTTCTTGTTACATTATTTGCACAAATCTCATACAATTGAGTCATATGGATTAGCTCTGTTCATATGGGATGATAAACGGACCTTTAAATCTTCAAATTTGACCAGTTTTATATATCACAGCCTAAAACTACGCTTTTGAGTCACCTAGTTTTCTCAACCCTAAAAAGGAGGAAGATTTGCTTGTACTTAAAAGTATAACTCTGGATTGCTTTGAGAATGGGTCGTATGTGCAAAAGAAATATTATCTTTGTTCTCGCTCCCTTTCGCTAATAAATCGGCTAGTTTTGCATTTGTAAACTTTTGTACAGTTTTGTAATAATCAAAACAAAATGTTCAATCAAAGTTTAGGGTATTAAACAACTCGACTAGGACATTAATTTACAATGTTCTGAAAATTCAGATGTGAATATGTACATTATGTGGAAGATTTTGATTAAACCACCTAACAAATGGATTGTGAGTGAATTGGCTATGCGTTCAATTGTGGAATCATGGGCTCATTCAGTAGCTGCTAAGTTGGTTAAAGCACCAGTCTAGCGTACTAAGGGTCGTGGGTTCGAGTCCCATCGAAGAAAGTGGTTACCTCCAGTACACCTCCAACAAAAGAGAATGGTTTTCAAAATTAAAAGTTCGTCCTGCTATTTTACGGGTTAAAGAGTGCTTCGTCGGCAAATACTAAAGAGCCCCACACATAGGATACGCTTGCGTTGCGGTTGACAGTTTTCCCAAAGGACATCTGTTAGACGCAACGCAAACGTATCCTAAGTGCGATGCTCTTAAGTTGGTTTTCTTTAGGGCTGATCGACGGCGGATCAAATGCCTACCTTGTCGCAAGGTAAACCTGTCGTCAATCAACTGTAGTCGATCCAAACTGTCTTATATTTACGAAACGTTTTTTGCTATACTCAAAAATTCATCGACTGCAAAATCCATTTTCATTCTAATACAAATCACAAAATTCGTGGCCAAAATTTCTTGGAAGGATTAAGTGGATTATATCCACTGGATATTCACATTTTTTTTATAAATAAACCCAGCTAACAGCTTGAATAATATTATTGAACAGAATTGTAAAAAACCTGGCCTACACTGGTCTATCAGAGGTGCAATACATAGGGTATCCAATCATGGTTTGAACCAAATGGCGGGTTTCAGATGAGCCGGCAAAACAAAGTTAATTTATTTCATTAAAGGGACATGTTAGAATTGCGATTTCTAGTTTATATGAAAGCTTAGTTCATTATCTTTCTAAAAACATTCTGGGTGCACATATTTATACTTAGTTTTATTGAAAAAACTTAATAATTACATAACTTTGATTCGTACCATGGTTTGAACTAAATTCGTACCATGGTTTGAACTACTGCAGCAGCCAGCTGCTCATAAATATAATACCAAGGATGTTATCGATCATTTAGTAATTTGCGTTCGATCATTTAGTAGTTTGTCAATAACTCATTCAAGAAGCTGAATTTCAAAGTGTGTTGTATGGTGGACTTCTAGTGCGAAGGTTTTTCTACAACTCTGCCTAATGGTTCGTTGTGAGAATTCAACTAATAATGGAGTTATGTCGCTAGTTGCAGTAACTTTAACTAAATGATTGGAATTTTGTTATCATTTAGTCTAAGTTACTGAAACTATAGCTATAACTCCGTTACTACTGGAATTCAAACAAAGGACCATTAGGCAGAGTTGTAGAAAAACCTTCGCACTAGAAGTCCACCATACAACACATTTTGAAATTCAGCTTCACGAATGAGTTATTGACAAACTACTAAATGATCGAACGCAAAGTACTAAATGATCGATAACATCCTTGTATAATACTAATCACATGCATGAAACGCTGAGGAAATCTATAGAAAAGCAAATTTGTTTTACTATTCACCTCCTCGCATTAGTTTTGTAACTCGAAACGTGTGAAAATCGTCTAAATTATCGATATGAAAACTGCGATTTTTTTCATTTTGGAAACGTAAACAAAATGCTCCAGCTAGGCGCATGCAGCGCTCCTAGCGGACAACAGCAGAACATGACTGCATTTACAAGTTCAAACCATGATACGAATTTAGTTCAAACCATGATCAGTTTTTACCTTGTATAAATGTTACTATTTTAACTATTTAAAACTGTTTCTCAATTGTATGATGATGTCAATCGATTACAGATAAAAATAGCGTTCTTTTGGTATATTGATCTCACTCCTGTGTCATAAAATGCGTCCTTTACGAGCTTTTTGAAATTATGCCACTGGTGGGGGGGATTTAGCGCAAATTCAGGACGTTTTGAATCGCTTTATTTTATTACTTAAACAATATGTACGAATGTTTAAATAAACTCTATCACTTCCAGTATACCTAAATATGCCATTCATACTGTTTTAGGTTCATTTCCTGCCAATGAGATGGTAATTTCTACTGATTTCAAAATGGTTCAAACCATGATACGCTTTTCACTAGTTCAAACCATGATTGGATACCCTATTACAGTAACAAATATTATTCTCAAACTTCAAACCACGTGCTCAACGCTCAATTCGAGTAGCTACTCGAAACCTAAAGCATGGCACGCTCCTGCTGAATCACCCTGTGCTGTTTTGACATTCGTTGCTCTTCCCCATCTGCCGTTGGTTTGTTTGGTTCAGCATTTTGTTTACCTACCGCTCTCTCGCGAAGCCCGGCTATAGTGTTCAAAAGCAAGGACAGATTGTGCTTAATGAAGTGTGTGCGAATCTTTTTTTTGCAAAGCCGTGGTTCTGCTCTTCAATTGACTGATCATTTCGAGTAAACACATCGTCTTCTTCGTATCAAGCTTGTTGTGCGAATTATCTTTTCCTATGTTTATTGACGGTGATACATTCTTCGCTTAAATTGGCAGATCCTCTTGGAACAGATTGCTCGTGAATGGCATCAAATGCGCTGCTGGGGAAGCTGATTTTGGCGCTAACACTGTCGGTGTTTTTGTATTATTTCTTCTGGGTCGGTATTTTGCCGTTCATAGTGATTGACTCAAGTGAAGGTAGGTAATCTCGGGTAAAATGTATTGAGTAGCTCGAGGAGCTAGAACGGAATTGAATGATTTTATTCGACCAGTATCATCTTAATCGTAATCGTTTCAACACATAAAAATGGCGTGCTGAGCTTAATTCAACAGTAATGTCATAACAGTGCATTTATCAACCAAATGTGTCCCGGATGTTCTGAGCGAATGATGTAATTTTAAAAAGTGATTTACTTTTGTAGATAACTGGATATATTCGTTGTTTCCGGAGAAGAAGTTCGCTTTCATGATACCAGCTGTTTTTGGAGTGCTGCTCGTCGGAGGCTTGTCTGTCTTCACGCTCTATCAATTGAAAGGTCATCTGAGGGCCAGTAGTAGTGACTGAGCAGTATAAACGCAGTAAGTGCTTATAATAGATAAGAGGTTTTTTTTTCAATGATAAGGTACACGTTGCTACAGGAGTTAGTTTTCTGCTTTTCAAGGTCACAATTCAATTGATTGAATATTTTTCTTTTATTACCAGTAAATGATACAATCAAGACATTGCAGAGTTTTCCAGTTTTGGCGATATGTATGTATTGGATGATTTTTATATCAAAACATTTCTCAAAATAGAATTAATATGCTTCCATCGACATATGCATTGAACAGTGTGCTATATTTACCACACTCAAAGCAACATATGACTGTGGTACAAGATATTGTAGTTTTTATATCTAATATCTGTATATTAGATATAAAAAACTACAATATTGAAAGCAACTAATAAAAAAGACCTTTTTATTCATTGTTGATTAAACCTGTGTAACTTAACAATTGTACTTGGTTTCAAGTTCGAATGTGGTGTCTAGTTAATTTTAACAATTAACAACTTAAAATGCATAATCTGTTGTTATTATTTTGTTAGAAATATATACAGGCAAATTTTTCTTCTTCTTCTTCATTGGCATTACATTCCCTACTGGGACATTGCCGCCTCGCAGCTATGTGCATTAAGCACTTCCACAGTTATTAACTGTGAGGTTTCTAAGCCACGTTATCATTTCTGCATTCGTATATCATGAGGCTAACACGATGATACTTTTATGCCCAGGAAGTTGAGACAATTTCCAATCCGAAAATTGTCTAGACCGGCACCGGGAATCGAACTCAGCCACCCTCATCATGGTCTTGCTTTATAGCCGCGCAGCCGCTAGGCTAAGGAGGGACCAAATCTTTTCAATACTCAGTGAAGATATTACAATTCCACTAAGAGCATCCTGAAATTGTGAAACATTCGCTTTAGAGTAAATTAGATCAGGAATGATGAAGCTTGGTACATATTTCGGATATAATCCTGGTAATAAATACAGGGTGCGGCAGAAAAGAATGCGAAAATGTTTAAACTTGAATATTGGGTTAATTTGAGTAGCTAGTGACTAATTTCTGTTAAAAGCATATTTGTTCATGTTTACTTTCAAATACCGCACCGAGAGATTGTAATTGTTGTACAGTAGCCGTTCGATAACTGCAAAATGTTTACTTTTCAATTAACGAATGCCGTTCGATAACTGCAACGCATTTTAGACGTCAAACGGTTGTCATTCGAAGTCAGATGCAATAAAAGTGCATCTAAATGTGCAGCGTAATGCAGCTGTCATTGAGTTTGACACCAGTTTGAAGTTTAGCGGTCCGATAACTGCAAAACTGTTGCAACTATCGAATTGCAGTTAAAAAGCATTGCAGTTAAATGACTTGCATTTATCGAACGTCTACTGTATTGCAAATTTGTAAAAAAAAATAAACCCAAAAGAAGTGATTACCAGTTGGTTTCTCGCCCAGAAGACGTGGAATAAGATTACTATGGTGGCACCTATGCCAAACGTGATCAAATCGGCTCGTGGAAAGATAGCTCGCAACCTGGTGCGTTCCATCAGAAAACTTGCCCAGGAAGTCAAAATTTCTGAGAAATCTATGCGAAAACCATCAAAGAAGACTTGCATGTGCTTTCCAAAGCTTGAACTCACTGTTGGTTAGTGAAACGCCACGGACCGAATTTAGGAACTACGAGTGACTCGTTCAAAAAGATTGCTTTCTTCGTTGAAGAAGGAAAAAGATGATAATCCTATTTTTCGACGCGAAAGCTTTTCAACCGATGCTGACTCCAACGGCCGCACAGACCGGTTCATTTTACCGATGCAAATTCTGGATGTTCTGGAGCAAGTGAAGCTTAAATTCCAAACCAATCCAGCTGGTGTCACGATGTTTGGCTTGGGGGCGTCCAACGGTTTGAAACTGCCGCCTGTTTTCGTTGATGTTGGTGTTAGAATCAATACCGAATTGTTTATCTGTATTTTTAAGAGCCAAATGCTTCCCTGGAGGAAGGCCAACTTTTCCGAGGATCAAAACGTTGTCCTATAGCATGATGGAGCGGCATGTCACACGTCCAATCGACCCAACAATGGCTGAAGAACAACATGATATTTTGGTCGAAAGATTTGTGCCCCCCTAGCAGTCCGGATCTTGATCCGTTGGGTTATACGATTGGGGCGTATGTTGAAGCACGAGTCTGCAAACCATCGCACCCTTGTGTGAAGACCCTAACGTCAGCCATAACATGCACATGGCAGTCGATGTCGGAGGACTAGGTTCGAAAGGCGTGTTCTAGCTCCGGCTTCATCTTGAGGATATTATTAATAAAAATAAAGCACACATTCAGTAAATTTGTTTGAAAGGACCTTATAATGATAACTGAACTCGAAAATGTTGAGATTATTGCTTGGAGCAGTTCAAATAGGTTTCAAAATAAATAGAACCAATTTTCGCATTATTTTCAGCCGCACCCTGTACGAGTTTCGAGAAAAATCCGAGAAACAATGTCAATTTTAGAAGAAGTTACTATTTGAACATTCTAGTCTAGGAAAGCCTCCCGACTTTCTTGGAAGTTTCGATGCATCGTATAGATAATATCCGTTTAATAAACGTGATGTTCTTTTTCTTCTTCTTCTTATTGTCATTACATCCCCACATTGGGACATAGCCGCCTCGCAGCTTAGTGTTCACTAGTTTATTTGTGGACGCAGTAGCGCCCGTGGCAAGTGTTTTTTTTTTTCAATATAAAAAACGGTCCATAAATTCATGCATTAAAAAAATCAAAATTTTCCACTTCTGTTGTCTGTGATTTTTTTCATCAAATGCTGTGTATGGATGTCTACGGTTGTCACTGGTTTTGGTTCCTGCATCTGATAGTGAAAAAGAAAAGAAGTGTCAAATATTTTATTTTTTGTGAGAATTTCCTCGCGTGCTGCGTCTGGTTGGCTAGTCACCGGACAGACAAACAGGGCTATTTTATACAGTAATTGAGCACTTCCGCAGTTATTAACTGCGAGGTTTCTGAGCCAGGTGACAATTTTTTCATTCGTATTATCATGAGGCTAGCACGATGATGCTTTTATGTCCAAGGAAGTCGAGACAATTTCCAATCCGAAAATTGCCTAGACCGGCACCGGGAATCGAACCCAGCCACCCTCAGCATGGTCTTGCTTTATAGCCGCGCGTCTTATCGCACGGCTAAGGAGGGCCCCACAAATAACGAATATGTTGCATACAATTCAGATAATATTCAGCTTCTGTCTTGGGTCAGAATTTTAAGGACGCTGTTTCTCGAAGAATCAGCTAAGTGAAAAAGTATAGCTATTAGATCTGTTGATTTTTCATTGGAGGTATATGAATGCTAGTCTTGTCATCGAGAAAAAGTCGCAAATATATACCATACCATTATGAAGGAGACAATTTCAGTTTGAATTCCACCGCTTGGTGGCGCTAGTGTATAAGGAATTACTTGCAAGTTTGTCTGTCTCGAAATCTGTAAGGTTTAGAAAGTTGACGCCTTCTACAAAGTTGTTTGGATGGTCCATACCATTATAATGGGAACAACTTTAGTTTAAATTCCACCGTTTGGTGGCGCTAGTGTATGAGTAATTACTTGTAAGTTTGTGTATTTCGAAATCTGTAAGGTTGAGAAAGTTTCAGCCTTAACAAAGTTGTTCGGATGGCTCACACCATTGTGACGACAATAAATTTTAGTTTGAAATTCATCTGCTTGGTGTTGCTAGTGAATACGAATTTCCTTGAAAGGTTGTTTATTCCGCAATCTTTAAGCACTAGAAAGTTGCCAGGTCCACACCATCGTGACGAAAGCAAGTTTAGTTTGAAATTTATGCATTTGGTGGCGCTAGTGTATGTACATGTACAAGAAAATTTCTGTAAGGTCGTATTTCTCAAAATCTTCAAGTCCTAGAAAGTTTCCGCCTTCTAATTTTTTTTAATGGTCCACACTAGACCTGTGCGCCGCCGCCGACACTTATTGACGTACATAATGACATAATGTACAAAAATTACATTATGCAGTGCGTTTGCATTTGCCGAACCAAGGCAACCTATCAAGCATTAATTAAATAGCTATTATACCTTTAGCAGATTTGTTCAATTTTATCCCTGTCACTTTAACACGCTTTGGCGTGTTAAATGTTAGGTCATCCAAAAACTTCTTGGCTACAAATCCACAAATCAATGAGCGTGGCGATTAACTTCTAATCTCATATGGAATAACCTCATTCTGGTCGCATTGGGTGGTTCATCATCTTTTTAATGGTTGGAATGTTACATATCTTAATTGGTCCAGTGCTTACACACTCAGTTTTTATTTATACAGCTCGGCAAATTCCACACCTAACGGCTGTCCCAGCCCAATAAAAACTGATAACCCGGCAAAAATAACGTTTGTTAGCTGATTTTCGGCAAATAATTTGCTGATTTTCAGAAATTTTGACAGAAATCTTGGCAAAAAACACGTTTGTTGGGGATTGGCTGTGCGAATCTCGGTAAAAGTTTAGCAAATTGCTGAGATCCCGGAAAAAAAGTACATCTACAAATCAACACCATAATGAATGTTGGATTTGGATTCCCAGTCTGGTGTGATTTTTTTAGCTTCCCTGGGCATGGAGTATCATTGTGTTAGCCTCATGATATGCAAAAGCAAAACTGATCTTTTGGCTTCTGGAGCTGGAGCACGATTGGGCACGTGACCCAACAAATTGAACATTTCATTCATTTTCCTTGTAATTGCTAGAATTGTTTTAAAAAAATTGGTTTCGATAAACAATTTCTTGATTTTCTTGAAATAATTTCCATGAAGTCCTGGAGGAAGTTCTGAAGGAATATCTGGAGAAAATTCTTAGAGCCTTGAAGAATTTCTGAATTTATCGCCGTTGTAATTTCTGGAGGATTTTCTGAAGGAATCTCTGGAGAAAATCATGAAGGAATTCTACGATGAATGTCCAAAGAAATTGTTTAAGAGATTTAAGTATGTCAGTAATTCCTTTAGGAGGTCCTTTGGAAATTGCTCTAGGAATTCGGAGATAGGTATCTTAAAATTCGTCCTACAGTTTTGGAAGGAAATGGTGTTGGAAATTCCGAAGAAATTACTAGATTAATTTCCGAGGGAATGGAATGTCTTATGAAATACATGGAAAAATTCCAGTGGAATTGTCAAAATAATTTCCGAAGGAATTTTGTAGAAATTTTTAAAAGTATGTTTGTATGTATGTGGTTATCCATCACCCTGGCTTGAGTCTTGCTCTGATGCGGCTCCACCCAATAGTACAATCGAATTTAATTACCATTCTGCTTTCAATGCACATCTGTGTGAAGGGCAAGCAACGGAGGTAGCGGACCCGTAACCAGAGACACTTACGTGAAGCCCGCGGGATAGAGAGAATCTCCTTTCGGCAATGTAATCCAACAGACTAATGAATAGATTCGCAATCCTTTTTGAGTTTTCCGAGGGATGGCTTCTTTGAAGAAGGGCACGTCGAGTCCATTACAACTGTGGGGAAGTGTACCCATCTACATGAGTAGAAATTATTAAAAGTATTACTAAAAAGAAATTCTGAAGGAATTCTTTATGGAATGGTCAGTGTGAATCTTAAGAATTCCTTAAGAAATTTCTTAAGGTCGTAAGAAGTTCCGAAGCAATTCCTAGGGGGCATTTAAAAGAAAAGCCTGGTTTCATTTGTGGAGAGTTTTTGAAAAAAATCTTGATCGGATTGCTGACGGAGTTTTAGAAGGTATTTTAGGATGAGTTTCTTGATGACTTACCGAATTAATTCCTGAATATTTTTCCTAGAGAATTACTTAAGGTATTTATGAAAATAAATCTGTAGAAATTTTCGAAGGAACTCGTGCAAGAAATTCCCAAAGAATTCTTGAGAATATCCGAATATCTGCAATCTCGATATTTTGGGAGTTCTTCTTGGCATGCAGTCTTGATTCTAAAGCCAAAACTGAGTTTGTTCTACTACTGTCCGGACTTTCGAAGAAATTCCTGGGGAACTATAGGAATTTCTGTGTACATACCAATAGCAATTTGTTCGGTAAATCCATTAAACATTTCTTCGTAAATTACTTTCAGAATTCTTTCGGATATTCCTTCAGAAATTCATTTTTTTTTATTCTTTATTATAGAGTTGATGTGATTTGGGGGGTCCCGTAGCGTAGTTGGCTACACGTTCGCCTCATAAGCAAATGGTCATGGGTTCGATTCCCAGCCCCTCCACCAAACCCTTGTCAGTCGCCAGAAGCGCAGTCCCTACGGTGGCGTTTTGGGGAACGCGCCTCACCGGACACGGCTGCCTGATGACGACTGACAAAACTGTTCTTCTCGGAGGCTTTCCTCCAACGTTCTTCGATTAATGGCAACCGAACAAAGCAACGATCACTGGATTCACCACATGGACAAATGAACACAATGGACTCACGATGATATGGACTGGCAACGACAACAATAACGAATTATGGACATCTAAAAATAGATTCTGTGTGGGCTCTGTACAGCAGAGTACCACAGTAGATCACGGCACAGTAGCGGTTAAGAACACAGAGTGCCTGCCAAATAAATATACGAATAAAAAAAAAGAGTTGATGTGATACTTTCGTGATACTTATATGACTGAAAGATCCGATAATAGTCAAACAAAATTTATTATAGAGGTTTTCAGCCCTGGTTCACCTCTTTGAAATGCATTTAAAAATACTGTTAGAAAATCTTTTCAGGTTAATTCCGGAAAGAATTCTTATTTGGAAGAATTTATAAAGGAATTTTCGAAGAAATTTCCAAAGGTATTTGAGCGTTAAACTTATTTTCAATTAAAAAAAACACCTAAACAAAGGTTCAAAAAAATTAAAGGAATTTACAAACGAAATTTTAGAAGATTTTCCAAAAGAATATCTGAAGGTATTCTCGAAAGCATTCTTAAAGGAATTTTAAAAGAAATTTTCGAAGTGCTACAGGAATTTCTGGATTTTCTACTAAAGGAATTTCCGGAGGAATGTTCGAAGGAATTCCTGTAGGAAATTCAGAAAGAATTCATGGAAAAAGTTCTAAATAAATTCCAGAGGAAAATTTCGAAAGAATACCAAAAATATCTTCTTTGAGTTTCCGAAGAAATTTTTAAGGAATTACTGGAAGAATTTCTATTAGAAATCCCTAAAAGAAATTCTTGAAGGAATTAAAAAAAACTAAATCAAATTCCGAAGGCTTTCTCCTAAAGGGATTTCCGGATGTGTCTGTAGGTATTCCGATGGAAATTCATAAAGGAGTTTCCATGGGTATTTTCTGAAGAATTTTTAAAGGAATTTCCGAAGGAAAAAAGTTTTCAAATTAATTTCCGAAAAAAAATCCCAAAAGATTCCGTAAAGGAATTTCCGAAGCAATCCCTAAAGTAATTTCCAAGGAATTTCTTAAAGGAACTTTTGAAGAAATTTTGGAAAGAATTTCCGAAGCAATAGACAAATAAATTTTCAAGGGAATTCTTGGAGTAAGTTCTGAAGGAATTCATAGGGAAATTCTAAATTAGTTCACCGAATTCTTTTTCGAATTTTCTGAGGAATATCTTGAGGAATTTCCAAACGAATTTCTGGATTTATATCTGAAGTAATTTCCACTGAATTTATGTGCTGTGATGCGGCAATATCCTAATGGAAGATGTTATGTAAACTTTTGCTGTGGAGACACAAGCTATAGCTATTAGCATGTTCACCCTATCAGTCTATCTGTAGCTAGCAATTGTACAAAAACCTAAAATACAATAAAAGCATGATAGGCCTTACTGCGTGATTTTTTTTCTCAGCTTAAAATCATTCACGCCGATTCACGCCGCCGCCGCCGCCGCCGGTGTAAAAATGGCCTTACGCCGCCGCCGTTCACAAATACTTCGGCGCACAGGTCTAGTCCACACCATTATGATGGAAACAACTTTTGTTTGAATTTCAACGCTTGGTGCCGCTAGTGGATAAGGAATTAGTTGTAAGTTTGTGTATCTCAAAATCTGTGACATGTAGAAAGTTACTGCCTTCTACAAAAAGTTACTGCGGTTGGTCCATAGGGTAACGGTACCAATAGTGGAGGTATTAGTAGATCTACAAAAGAAAATATTTTTTAAAATTCACAGTTATCTTGGCCAATAGATAAACTCATAAATTTGCTAATACAAATGAGATTGGTGTCATTTAACATCAACAACTTCAAAATATGGCTTGCACCACTAATGGTCACACTGTTCCTGTAGTGGCGGTAAAAATTAATTTTGGTTCCCATAGTGGTGCTATCCATTGATTTCTTATGGAACTTGCCACTATTGGTACAGTTGCACCACTATAGGTGCAAGGGAGTCAATTTTATTAAGGAAAATCATTGTTTTCAATAGTTTTTCAAGTGAAATCTTAGGATAAGTTGCATTTAATATGATATTTAAAGCACGTACCCGTTATTTATAGTTGAAAATGCTTACAAAAACTTTGAAAAATACTCAGGAACGATTCATAATGAATCACACACGGTGCAATTTATTCCATTAAAATCATTGTTGTTTAAGGTATTATTTACGAAAATACAAAGAAAACGACTGAAATTTTCAAAGTTTAACCGATTCAGTACGGATGGGTCATATATGACCCAAGACGAAAATCAGCTGTCAAAAATCAGGTTTAAGAGATAGAGCCTCGCTTTCTTCAGCAAAAATGTTCAAAATTGACTGTTCCACCCAGGAAAAATATTGAACATGTCAGGATATGGGCACTAGGATGACCTAGAGCATCCAAAATATCCTTGAGTTTTGATTTCGATGTTCTAGGTAATAAAAAACATGCTTCACCATATTCTGGTTGAATGTTCGAATCTATAATGCGTTATGATAAAATTCTTCGCCTTTTCAGCGACTTCCCAATCTATTTCAGTATCTTCGATACTCCAAACAGTTCTTGAATTCAGATCTTAATATTCAAATGAATCAGCAAGAAGATCTACGATGTCCGCACTATTTTTATGAGTTGGAATAGCTCCACGGGACTTCATTCTACGATTATAGACACATTACAGAATTCGTTGAACATCTATGTCACTCCAAACTGTCTTTGAGTTCAGTTCTTAATGTTCAAATCGATCAACAGGAAGATCTACGATGTCCTCACAATGTTTACGAGTTGGAATAGCTCCGCGAATCTTCGTTACACCATTATAGACACACTACACAATTCGTTCAACATCTACGACACTCCAAACTGTCTTTGAATTCAGATACTAGTATTCAAATAAATCAATAGGAAGATCTACGATGTCCCCACTATTTTTATGAGTTGGAATAGCTCCACGGGACTTCATTCTACGATTATAGACACATTACAGAATTCGTTGAACATCTATGTCACTCCAAACTGTCTTTGAGTTCAGTTCTTAATGTTGAAATTGATCAACAGGAAGATCTACGATGTCCTCACAATGTTTACGAGTTGGATAGCTCCGCGAATCTTCGTTACACCATTATAGACACACTACACAATTTTTTCAACATCTACGACACTCCAAACTGTCTTTGAATTCAGATACTAGTATTCAAATAAATCAATAGGAAGATCTACGATGTCCCCACTATTTTTATGAGTTGGAATAGCTCCACGGGACTTCATTCTACGATTATAGACACATTACAGAATTCATTGAACATCTATGTCACTCCAAACTGTCTTTGAGTTCAGTTCTTAATGTTCAAATCGATCAACAGGAAGATCTACGATGTCCTCACAATGTTAATGAGTTGGGATAGCTCCATGAGACTTCGTTACATCATTATAGACATACTACAGAATTCGTTCAACATCTACGACACTCCAAACTGTCTTTGAATTCAGATACTAGTATTCAAATAAATCAATAGGAAGATCTACGATGTCCCCACTATTTTTATGAGTTGGAATAGCTCCACGGGACTTCATTCTACAATTATAGACACATTACAGAATTCGTTGAACATCTATGTCACTCCAAACTGTCTTTGAGTTCAGTTCTTAATGTTCAAATCGATCAACAGGAAGATCTACGATGTCCTCACAATGTTAATGAGTTGGGATAGCTCCATGAGACTTCGTTACATCATTATAGACATACTACAGAATTCGTTCAACATCTACGACACTCCAAACTGTCTTTGAATTCATATACTAGTATTCAAATAGATCAACAGGAAGATCTGCGAAGTCCTCGCTATTTTTATGAGTTGTAATAGCTCCACGGGACTTCGTTACACCATTATAGCCACACTACAGAATTCGTTCAACATCTATGACACTCCAAACTGTCTTTGAGTTCAGATCTCAATATTCAAACCGATCAACAAGAATATCTATGATGTCCTTATTACTTTTATTAGTTGTAATAGCTGCACGGGACCTCATTACACCATTATAGACACATTACATAATTCGTTGAGCATCTACGACACTTCGAATTGTCTTTGAGTTCAGTTCTTAATGTTCAAATCGATCAACAGGAAGATCTACGATGTCCTCACAATGTTAATGAGTTGGGATAGCTCCATGAGACTTCGTTACATCATTATAGACATACTACAGGATTCGTTCAACATCTACGACACTCCAAACTGTCTTTGAGTTTAGATCTTAATATTAAAATAGATCAACAGGAAGATTTACGAAGTCCTCATTATTTTAAAAGACAGGAGCACCGTCTTCGACCAGAGGTCGTACAGACTGAACACTTAACACCTAGCATGAGACAACGGACAGGACACATAACACCCAGTGGACCAGTGGAGAATTTTTCGATCACGAAAAGTTTTATCCTTACCAGGGCGGGAATCGAACCCACACTCCACAGCACATGCGCTTATGCGATTGACGTCGATAACCGCACGGCCACGAAGCCCACTATACGTTGTAATTTTTATGAGTTGGAATAGCTCCGCGGGACTTCTTTACACCATTATAGACACACTGCAAAAATCATCGAGCATCTATGACACTCCAAACTGTCTTTGAGTTCAGATTTTAATGTTAACATCGATCAACAGGAAGATCAACAATCTCCTCACAATGTTAATTAGTTGGGATAGCTCCATGGGACTTCGTTCCACCATTATAGACATACTACAGAATTCGTTAAACATCTATGACATTCCAAACTGTCTTTGAATTCAGATCCTAGTATTCAAATAGATCAACAGGAAGATCGGCGAAGTCCTCGCTATTTTTATGAGTTGCAATAGCTCCACGGGACTTCGTTACACTATTATAGACACACTACATAAATCATTGAACATCTTTGACACTCCAAACTGTCTTTGAGCTCAGAACCCAATATTCAAACCGACCAACAAGAATATCTATGATGTCCTCACCACTTTTATTAGTTGTAATAGCTGCGCGGGATCTCATTACACCATTATAGACACATTACATAATTCGTTGAGCATCTACGACACTTCAAACTGTCTTTGAGTTCAGTACTTAATGTTCAAATCGATCAACAGGAAGATCTACGATGTACTCACTATTTTTATGAGTTGGAATAGGTCCACCGGACTTCATTACAAGATTATAGACACATTACAGAATTCGTGGAACATCCACGATACTCCAAATTGCCATCGAGTTCAGAAATATCTACGATGTCTCCTACGATCACATTACTGGGGGTATAATAAAATCATAGCCAGAATGTCGGACAGTAACCCGGTGAAAATGGTTCTCGACAACGATCCGACGGGCACAAGAAGGCGAGGTGCGCAGCGAGCAAGGTGGATCGATCAGGTGGAAGATGACTTGCGGACCCTTCGTAGACTGCGTGGTTGGCGACGTGTAGCCATGGACCGAGCCAAATGGAGAAGACTCTTATATACCGCACAGGCCACTTCGGCCTTAGTCTGAATAAATAAATAATAATAATAAAATCATATTCACATCATTACTCAAAAATAAGCATAACAAATAACTAGGATGAGTGTTGAAAACTTAAACTTTTCAATGTTATATTTTATTGCATTACATGTTCACGTGGTAAGAATAGAAGCAATTCTTGCATAAGTGCTGATCGCAAGCTATACAGCGTGTATCAGTCTTGAGGTCGAAACCTTTTGCTGTACAACTGACGCAACGTCTTCTTATATCCCCGACGATAATAAGATGATCTTTACCCAGTGACTTCCTCTTCGATGGTCTTCCTCGTTGCCTTTCGATTCCTTCGGTTCCTTTCGCAATTAGTTGTTCTGCTAATGGAACAAGAAAATCGATAAAGGAGAGCTTATCGTTTCCTTTCAACTCTTTGAAAACAACAAAAGAGTTGAAAACTGCAATCAAGAAAAGCTTGATGAAACACACGACGCCACCACTTATTTGTTTTTCGATCAAAATCGTATAGTGTAACCATTTGACCGGCATGATCGACTCCTCCCATGTACTTAGTATAGAATGATATCGCTTCAGGACAACTGACATCATTTTTGTACCGGTTTTAGAAGTACGCTTCACGGTTGTAATGTTGCTTGAGTGGCAATTGCTGACTACGAGCACATCTTTCGTGTCCTGCCAACGACAAAGCGTAATCCCATCCGCTGTGTGCTGGAATTCGGAACTATATTTATCCAGCTTAGTGTTAAGTTTTGGCAAATTCTTACGGTCTTCTTGGATAGTTCCCACGCCGCAACATGGCATGTCGTAGCAGTTCGAGTGATGTAAAGAATCTATCGAAGCACAAACAAATGGAGTCGACTTCATCCCTCGGAATGGACTTCAGCAGTCCTTGCACAATCCTCTCCCCCAGTGTACCCTCTGATTTCGTTGTTGTATCTTTTCCACAATAAACCTGGACCTCGTACACATAGCCAGTTAACGCATCGCAACGGTCCCAAAGCTTTACTCAACGCTTAATGGGCTTCAGAGGATAAACGACCAAGGAATTTCACCATCATTTCATCGATGGACTGGTGAACACTGTTAGATCGCATTCTTTGAAATGATGAATTGAACATTGGCAACACTTTTCAAGATAAAACAGCTTACTGACGCCTTCCGGTTTCTCCGGTGAATTGAAGTAAAGATTCGAAAAATGCATAGAAACCGATCTCGAGCCATTGCGCTTTTGATTAGGTCATTACCAAGAGAAGGTTTCTTGGACCAATACATTTTAATGTGCGGAAGTTTGTTGTAACAGGTTACAAGGCATATACCGAATACTGTTTGTAGTTCTTGCGGCGTAGCCGATGATTTTTTCTTACCCTTATTCTTCGAGAAAATATCAAGTCTCTCGTTTGTATGTGCGGTTATAACATCCCAAAACTTTTGTGGAAGAAATGCCATCAGAACATCGAGCTCAGAGGAGTTCTTATCAACTTCATTCGAAATCATAATTTCTCTATCCACCGGAAGTTTTCTTAGGGACTGAAGTTTTGAAGGATGAACTCCACGAGGACGTGTCAAATTTCTCAATGTCTTCGTCCACCTCTTCGGCTGCACTGTAAGTAAAATAAAAAGTCATGCCAAGTCCCACCATAAAGGCTTTATGCATATCTTACGAAGCATGATCTGCATCACATATGTCTATTTCCTCTGCCTCGGAGCTAGTATCATCTGATTCAGAAAACTATCATTCAGATCTTCTTCGTCCGTATCTTCCTCCGTCGAATCCACTATTGATTCTTCCAACGGTAATGTTTTGCGTCTCCGGTCACTAGTTTCCATTTTGACTGCACAGCTGTTTATCCGCAATACGACTGACTGTCGTTTAGAACACTAATGAATCACCAGCAGTGGTTGGTTTACTACCCGCCGCTGCCAACATCCATGCGCTAACGTATATGCGTGGAGAGCAGCATGATGTTACCGCCACAAAATTGTATGAGGAGAGACATCTAGGAAAGTTCCAAAAAGTACGTCGCACAAAAAAAAACACTTTCAACCCCCTCTCCCTTCTACAAATACAAACTTTTTGTATTGAACCTCTTGTTTTTTTTTTTTGTATTTATCGTTACGCTGCTCAGACCCCCCTCATCCCGTAAGTATGTGACGCACTTTGTGAATGACCCCCTAACATAAAAAATAGGAACATCTCACGAAAAAATATTTGATAACACTTACTAGTTACCAGTACGCCTATCAAATATGTTTTCAATGAAAGAGTTTATCGAGCATGAGCTTGGGATGAGCAGAAATTAATTATGCAATCACTCAATCAATCACACCTTTGCATTCTCCATGAGTTCATGCGGAATTTTATTGGAATCTGGGGTTAGGTTTTACGGCAGAGGTTCGTCTTGTTCAACGAGTTGCCAATGTGATAGTAATGAAAGGGTGGGGTATATACAGAAACGAACTTTTTCGCTTATTTCGAATTCTAACAGTTACCCGCTACAACTAGTATAGGATAAAAGATGGTAACGGTATGAATGTCCATTTCCAGCGATTGACCTCCAATATCTGAACTCAAGAATGGTTTGGAGTACCGTAGATATTCTGGGAATGTTGTGAATTGTATGTACTAGTGTAATGATGTCTCATGGAGCTTCTCCAACTAACACAAAAGCTCGGGAACCTAAGAATCTTTCTGTTGATCTTGTAGACCTTCAAGATATAAACTCAAGAATAGTTTGGAGTACCGTAGATGTTCTGATATCACTGCGATTTCATAAAAAATAGTGTAATAATGTCTCAAGTAGCTTTGGCAACTTCAAATGAGGAATTAAATCCTGTGAAACGCTTGGTTGTTTACATAGATACATCAAGATATGAACTCAAGAAAGGTTTGGAAGCCCTAGAATATCTCAAAAAAAATATTTTCTCCCATATTTCTACTTTTATATGGTTTGCATCCGTTTTTGAAGCGGAACGTCCAAAATTTATGTAGAAATAAGGTGAAAAAAAAATCCGTACCGAATCGGTTAGGGATGACAATATCGGATCGAAAACGTGATCAAATCGGGATAAATAATTTGAGTTCAGGCAGCACAAATTAAAGTTCAAGCAGACAAGCATTACGCGGAAGGGTTGAAGGGTGTAAATTAGAGAAACGAATATTTTGAAATAATGTGATAGAACTTAAAAATGATGCATTATGGCAGCTCAAATGTAATAATAATATCGCAAGACAATTTTGAAATGAAATACTAGTTTACCGTGGAATCACACGCAATTCCGGACACGGTTGGGTTGTTAAAACACAAACACAAATAAGGCAACGTTTACAAATTCCATCGAACTTTATACACGGTTAGAAAAAGTACCTAATATTACGAAAGTATTTTTTTTTCTTGAAATTAGGTAAAATTCACTTAATGTAAAATTTACTTAATTTTAAATAGAAACAAACCAAAAGTTATGTAAATTTTACTCAACTTTCGTAAACATGAGATTACTCAAAGGTGGGTTCTCACACTTTAATGCCCTTGTTGAGTGGTTTTGCTTTTCATTTTATGATAACAAAGGAAAAAGGAAGGGAGATGCAAGAGAAAAGAAGTACCTAAAATTAGCTACTTTTTTGTGTGGCGTTTCATAAACAATTTTATAATGCTTGAAATTAGTTTAATAAAAACGTAGATTTTCCGTCACACATATTCATGAACAATAAAAACAGTTCTTCATGTGATATTGCTTTACGAACTTTGAAATTAGCATAACATCCGAAAAACATGTTTTGTTATGATAACATATTTCAGCCTTCATATGTTCTTGATACTTTCTTACTCAATAACTGAACAATAACTTATAACGTTATTAGAATAGAATTTGTAATTGGTATGTTATTTTTTTGTTCTTCGCCCCTGCTCGGGAATGACTCGACTTGTTGTTAAGAACGAGACACCTATTACTTAAAAAAATGTTATTGGACTTTGTTTTAATGGATCCAAATAGTTCTTTGAAAATTTTAAATTGGAATGCCCGCTCTTTTAACGGCAAGGAAGATGAATTATTCAACTTCCTATCAGTTCATAATGTGCACATTGCTTTTTTAACTGAAACATATTTAAAACCTGGTCTTTTCATCAAAAGGCATCCAAATTATTTTATTTACCGAAATGATCGTCTTAACAGCGCCTGTGGTGGGGTCGCCATTGTTATTAATAGACGTATCAAAAATAAATTATATTCTTCATTTGAAACCAAAGTTTTCGAAACCTTGGGAGTTTCTGTTGAAACAAATTTTGGACAATTCTCTTTTATTGCTGCCTACTTGCCGTTCCAGTGCAATGGGCAGCGAAGGAATTTGTTGAAAGCTTTCATCAGATCTTCAAATTCTAACTCGCAACAAATCCAAATTTTTCATAATTGGTGACTTCAATGCCAAACACCATTCATGGAATAATGCACAAAGCAATTCCAATGGAACATAGTGTTCCATTGTAATAGTATCAATGCCACCCAATTCATCCGAAGTAATCTACATTTTCAACACATATATATGGCTCGGGCCATTCATCTAGCTCTATTGATCGGTGCATGCCGTTAGGTGGGATCGCTCCGAGAAATGTTATCACCAACTCCAGAAGTTCTCGATAATCATCTCGCGAGTGATTATTCAGTAATTGCATTCGACAAAGTGTTGGAGTGTTTGAGCGTAAGGTGCTGCGGACAATACTCGGCGGTAAACAGGAGAACGGTATCTGGCGGCGTCGCATGAATCACGAATTGTACCAGGTGTATAAAGGGCTGGATATTATTAAGCTTATACAACACGGCAGACTACGGTGGGCTGGTTCGTATGCCGGAAGAACGACAAGCGAAGATAATATTTAGTAGAGAACCCGGAAGAGGCCGCAGGCTTCGTGGAAGGCCGCGTACACGATGGCTTTTTGCAGTTGAAGAGGACCTGAGGGCGCTCAATGTTCAGGGCGACTGGAAGCGATTGGCCCAGGATCGAGTCCAGTGGAGAAGGATACTCCATTCGGCGTAGGTTCATCGAAGAGCTGTTGCCCATCAAGTATCAAGTAAGCATTCGACAAAATTCAATGGTTGAATTTCTTCATGGGGCTGAAACTCGTTCCAGCTTTGGGCTCTGAAGGATTGTTTTGATGATTGATATTTCCAATTGCATGCTATTGAAACGGGTTTGGAAATCTTTGAAGCAGTCCAATTTGTTGGACCTTGAAATGTCGCCATCGACTTCAAAAACGTGCTTCAATACAATTTCTGCCACATGATGACGACATGCTAAAGCTAACATCTTATTAAGCAGCATTGGTATTTGGTTAATAACTCTCATATATTCCCCTGATCAGAATTCAATAAATATTTATAAGGAAAGTTATTTTAAAACAATGAAAACGAATTACCTGAACACAGCTTGGTCAATTACCCACTCTCTGATAGCTGATACTATAGATTTTGCTTCAATCGTGGCAGTACCATTTGGAAGTGATGGAAACAAACTCAAAACGGCTTGTGCTAAGCATGAGCATTTTATGAGCATTATGATCGCACAATTCGTAGTTGCTACTCCGTGATTGACTAGAACTTGCGAAATTGTACAGAGAACACAATAAATGAGGCTTGGGACTAGCTACCCATTCTCAATGTACACGTTTCGGGAGCTCAAATATCTAAAGTCAATAACGGCGCCGGCCACATCCTTACGGTCATATAGGAAGGGGAGGATTGTTAGTCCGACTCTCGTTGCTACTAGAGACCGAGAACACCTCTGCATCTCCACGATTGTCTTGGGATAGGATATCGTTTTAGTTACAAAGGATAATTTATCTGGATTCACTTCGGTAAGTGATGCGATCTATGGGATGGGAAATAACACTCTCGCTGTCTGAAACTTTCACTTTCTGATTTATTCACTCACCCGCGCAAACCAGAACAAAATTACGACGACCGGCCGATCGTTTTGCCTTCCGCACAAAGCAAAACTAAACTTCGACGACCGGCCGATCCGCTTACTGAAGAAACACGACCGGACAAGAAACAAACTTTCACTTTCTGATTTATCTACTCACCCACACAAAGCAAAACTAAACTTTGACGACCGGTCGATCCGCTGACTCGAAACAAGAGCCAACACGCACTGAACTAATTAACTTTACTACCGGCCGCGCAATGCAAAACACAAAATTTCGGCAAATCGCGCGATCGTACGGCCGTCCGAAACAAGAGCCAACACGCACTGATCTAATTAACTTTACTACCGGCCGCGCAATGCAAATCTCAAAATTTCGGCAAATCGCGCGATCGTACGGCCGTCCGAAACAAGAGCCAACACGCACTGATCTCCAAACTCAAAACGGCTTGTGCTAAGTCATTTTAAATCCAAAAGAGCTCAAATCTTGGGAGGACACTCTAAAAACAAGTCAGGGGCGGGGTGGAGCAAATTTGATTTTTTCAACCCCACTAATATTCATCTTATAAAAAAACAATGCAATTTGATGTGCGCACGCTTGTTTACATAAATATTCGTATATTGGTGACCCATTTTTTATTAAATTTGTTTTGGTACATGTAAAAGCGAACAGTTCCCTTGTGTCCCTTCTTTTTAATCCATGCAAATCTGAACCAGTAAAAATCGAATAGACAAGAGCTAGAAGAGCACTTATTCTTGAGGAATTTATCACAACTTATGAAATAATGAAACTTTAGAAAGGTTATGAAATCATTTCTGTTGCCATGCCATGACTAACTACAGCAATAATTCAAACACTCATATAAGTACTGTATTGTTTTTGTTTTGATTGATTGTAACGATAATAAAATTACCACTGCTGATCTTTTCTCTCGTAAATACCCGCTAAACAAACTAATCAGTATCGTTGAACTCTCTTACAGGCACACATCGCCGAAACTCGATGCACGATGGAAACGTGGCTAGTGATCGGAATATCAGGCGTCACGAACGGTGGCAAAACGACGCTCGCCAAATCCTTACATCAATACTTCACCGGTCATCAAAATAAAATCATCTTCAAGGAAAACATCACGATGAACAAAGTTACGCTGCTGAGTCAAGATGATTACTTTCTTCCGGTGGACAGCCCCAAACACAAGATGATCGAAAAACTAGGTCACATCAACTGGGAGATCCTCTCGTCGATCGATATGGATAAAATGTGCCACGACATCATGACAACCCTCGGTCATAAGTTCATTCTGTACAACTGCCACCAGCTGAGCAAATCCGAAGGAGACAACAACATTGCCGAGCAGGTCGATCCGCTACTGGACGAGGACAATATTTTCGCCGATCACTTCCTCAGCAACTACTTGAACAAATACGACGACGGATCGGTCGGAGTCAACCAAAGAACGTCAAATCTCATCAAAAAGTCCAAAAACGAATCATTCCTAAATATGAACATAAAGCTAAACGTGCTGCTCATTGAAGGTTTTCTGATTTTCAACCATCCATTCACGCTGGATTTGTGCAACGTCAAATTCCATATGCACTTGCCGTACGAAAAGTGCTACGACAGGCGAATCAAGCGGGTGTACGATCCGCCGGACGTCGTCGGGTATTTCGAAATGTGCGTCTGGCCAATGTATGAGAAGCATTTCAAAGAGTTCAGGGATCGCACGGATGTCTACATGCTGAACGGGGAGGTGCCTAAGGAAAACATAATGAACTATGTGCTGAATTGTATCAAAGATCTAGTGTAAATGCAACCGAAGAGCGAATGAACAAAGGGTAGCGTCCGAACGCAGCGATGGTTCCTTCTAAGTATAGTCTACTATTTGTCTTTTGAATTTCACTTTAAAATATGCTAAATATGAGATATTCTTCATATAATTAGTATTTTGATGCGGCTACTTTTATACACGTTTTAAAAATATAGACATTTCAATAAGCTAATTCATAGCTCAGATTTGCGTTTCATTTATATATACATTTCCTATACTTATCGTTACTAGTCAGATAGTCTCCTAGTGTCAACACAAAGCCATCAAAAACTAGTGACCTAAAAACAACCTAAAGTGTCCGTTTTTTCGATAAATCTGGACATTTTATGTATTATAGGGGGAGTTCCCCTAGCGTTGTGACACTTGCAGATTTCCCTGCACCATCGTAAATAATACAAAAGATATCTTCAGAAAAATCCTTACCTGCATGGAATATCAGAACCTCATGTTGTAAGCTTTGTTAAAAAAGCTAAAAATTAGAAAGTTTGAATCAACATTATTAAAATCAATCGAATGTATTCTGATTATGTGGAGTTGGTCAAAATTAGCCATATTTTAAACAACGATCATGATTTGTTAAGGCAAAATCCATTTCTCGATTCTGGTAGCTGCCCCCAGGTCTGGACAGTTAGATTTTTCATTTGATCAAATCTATATAATAAAAATGAAATGGTCTGTGTTCGTATCCGCATAACTCGAAAACGGCTGGATGGATTTTCTTCATTCTTTCAGTAGATGTTTTCGTTATCGTTTCCGACGGATTTATATGATATTTCCTCATGCGAAAATCACGGGTAAGATGGAGTAAATCGTGAAAAACTGAAATTAAGAATCGTATGGAAATTTCGAATGGGAAGGACAACGTCTGCGGGATCGACTAGTAGCCAATATTTATACCTTTTTGCCTTTCTCGTACAACTAAGTTGTACCGAAAGGCTATCATTTCACTCCAAAAACGAACTTTTTATAGAAGCCTCTGAGACCCATAGTATTATATACCAATCGACTCAGCTCGACGAGCTGAGCACATGTCTGTCTGTCCGTGTGTATGTATGTGTGTATGTGTGTGTATGTGTGTGCACAAAAGCTATAAAAACATTAGACAACTTTTCGTATAGTAATCCTTAACCGATTTTTTCACAACAAGTTTCATTCGACAGGGAACAAAGCCTTGTTAATCACTATTGAATTTTATAACGATCGGTCATTGCGTTTAAAAGTTATGAAGAAAATGGTATGTCGGACCATATAAACGGCATATAAGGTTGGTGTCTAAACTAAATGCGAGAAAGGCACCACCAACGCTAGGTGGATTAATCTGGGTTTTTGCTGAACTTTTGAATTCAATTGTTTCTTCTTGCTAAGGTATCAGAAAGCCACAGAAATAAGCAGAAACAAAAATTGAAGATATCGTTGAAAAGGGTAAGCATTTGAAGAACTAAAGCTGGAGAGATAAATAAGCTTTATTGGCGCATTTTAATATCTACAATTTAAAGCAAATGAAAAATTGTTAGAATAGTAACTAAATGATGGAGTGGAGATATATCAGCTTCCACACTGATATTCTCCCCTCCCCCTTCATACGGGAGTTTGACAGTAGGAAGGTCGTGCGATATATACCATCAGAAATATTGCCCTCCGCTCGCTTTCAAATCGACATAACTATAAAAACAATTTACATGCCTGCCGTATCCTAACGGAACTATGAATTCTATACTTTCGGCTCTAATTCTATCATGAACATGTACGTCTAAGTTTGGAAGATGATATTAGCATTTCCATATCATTGTAGCTAAATGATGTTTTAATTCATATAACAGGAACTTGGTCATATTTCAACATGATTCAATAGTGTTCGGTACTTGGAGACACTTTTCTGAACCGTGAGTTTTTTCACCAAAACTCATCATCAAAATACATCGTCTATAAACGTATAGTTAGTATGAATCATTAATGATCATATTTTGGTAAATGGTATGCAAGTAAAAATAATCGGGTTAATTAGAGAGTTGCTCGTTAAATGGCCCATGTGTCTGGCACTGGAGGATCTTCCCCTACATTTTGGAAACATCAAATCAATTAAAAAAATATTCCATCATCTATCTACATGCCCTTTTGGATGTGTAGAATATGGCAGAGGTCCTCAGTCATCCAAGAAATTTCTGGAGTTAGGCCTTAAGATCTACACGCGTTACACAATATCAATCGAACTGTTTACAATATGTAACATGCCATTTTGGATGTGTAGAACAAAATGAGCCAACGTAAGAGATTGTGACAAGACAATGTGTGCCACCCACCTCGAGTTTGCATCGGTGGTGACGAAATCGAGGTGGTAGAAGAATTTGTGTACTTGGGCTCACTGGTGACTGCCGAAGATTATACCAGCAGAGAAATTCGGAGACGCATAGTGGCTGGAAATCGTACGTACTTTGGAGTCTGCAAGACACTCCGATCGAATAGAGTTCGCCGCCGTACCAAACTGACAATCTACAAAATGCTCATTAGACCGGTACTCCTCTACGGATACGAGACCTGGACGATGCTCGTGGAGGACCAACGCGCACTGGGAGTTTTCGAAAGGAAAGTGCTGCTTACCATCTATGATGGGGTGCAGATGACGTACGGTACGTGGAGGAGGCGAATGAACCACGAGTTGCATCAGCTGTTGGGAGAACCATCCATAATTCACACCGCGAAAATCGGAAGACTGCGGTTGGCTGGGCACGTAGCCAGAATATTTATCGGATAGTAATCCTGTGAAAATGGTTCTCGACAACGATCCGACGGGAACAAGAAGGCGAGGTGCACAGCGAGCAATGTGGATCGATCAGGTGGAGGACGATTTGCGGACCCTCTGCGTGGTTGGCGACGTGCAGCCATGGACCGAGTTGAATGGAGAATACTTTAATGTGCAGCACAGGCCACTCCGGCCTTAGTCTGGTAATAAATAAATAAATGGTTCTATACGGCCGTATGTCCTATTCGGCCCAACGACTTTCGACTACATAGATGGATTCCAGACTAACAATTTGTTCGGCCTGGCATTTGGCCAAATGGGTACTTCTTGGCCACATGGGACCCTTCTCCATCAAGAACAACTATTTTTAAAAATATAACAAAAGGCACATGGGCGAACGAGGCACGATACAAACGGGCGCGGAACAGACAAAACTCGATTTTCCGGAGGAAAAAGCGCCAGCAGGAAGATCGAGACCGTGAAGAGACGGACCAACTGTACCGCGCTGATAACGCACGAAAGTTCTATGAGCAGTTGAACCGTTTACGTAAGGGCCACGTGCCACAGTCCGATATGTGTAAGGACATGAACGGGAACCTTCTTACGAACGAGCGTGAGGTGATCCAAAGGTGGCGGCAGCACTACGAAGAGCACCTGAATGGCGATATGGCAGACAACGGTGGCGGTCTGGTAATGAACCTAGGAGCACGCGCGCAGGACATGCGACTTCCGGCTCCGAATCTCCAGGAAATCCAGGAGGAGATCGGCCGGCTGAAAAACAACGAAGCCCCTGGAGTTGACCAACTACCAGGAGAGCTGTTTAAACACGGTGGTGAAGCACTGGCTAGAGCGCTGCATTGGGTGATTACCAAGGTTTGGGAGGATGAGGTTCTGCCGCAGGATGAACAGGATGGAAGGTGTCGTGTGTCCCATCTACAAAAAGGGCGATAAGCTGGATTGTAGCAACTACCGCGCAATCACATTGCTGAACGCCGCCTACAAGCTACTCTCCCAAATTTTATGCCATCGACTAACACCAATTGCAAGAGAGTTCGTGGGGCAGTACCAGGCGGGATTTATGGGTGAACGCTCTACCACAGACCAGGTGTTCGCCATACGTCAGGTATTGTAGAAATGCCTCGAATACAACGTGCCCACACATCATCTATTTATCGACTTCAAAGCCGCATATGATACAATCGATCGGGACCAGCTATGGCAGCTAATGCACGAAAACGGATTTCCGGATAAACTGATACGGTTGATCAAGGCGACGATGGATCGGGTGATGTGCGTAGTTCGAGTTTCAGGGGCATTCTCGATTCCCTTCGAAACCCGTAGAGGGTTACGGCAAGGTGATGGTCTTTCGTGTCTGCTATTCAACATCGCTTTGGAGGGAGTAATACGAAGGGCAGGGATTGACACGAGTGGTACGATTTTCACGAAGTCCGTCTAGTTATTTGGTTTCGCCGACGACATTGATATCATGGCACGTAACTTTGAGAGGATGGAGGAAGCCTACATCAGACTGAAAAGCGAAGCTAAACGGATTGGACTAGTCATCAACACGTCGAAGACGAAGTACATGATAGGAAGAGGCTAAAGAGAGGTCAATGTGAGCCACCCACCACGAGTTTCTATCGGTGGTGACGAAATCGAGGTGGTTGAAGAATTCGTGTACTTGGGCTCACTGGTGACCGCCGATAACGATACCAGCAGAGAAATTCGGAGACGCATAGTGGCTGGAAATCGTACGTACTTTGGACTCCGCAAGACGCTCCGATCGAGTAGAGTTCGCCGCCGTACCAAACTGACTATCTACAAAACGCTTATAAAACCGGTAGTTCTCTACGGACACGAGACCTGGACGATGCTCGTGGAGGACCAACGCGCACTGGGAGTTTTCGAAAGGAAAGTGTTGCGTACCATCTATGGTGGGTTGCAGATGGCGGACGGTACGTGGAGGAGGCGAATGAACCACGAGTTGCATCAGCTGTTGGGAGAATCATCCATCCTTCACACCGCGAAAATCGGAAGACTGCGGTGGGCCGGGCACGTAGCCAGAATGTCGGACAGTAATCCGGTGAAAATGGTTCTCGACAACGATCCGACGGGAACAAGAAGGCGAGGTGCACAGCGGGCAAGGTGGATCGATCATGTGGAGGACGACTTGCGGACCCTTGGTGTATAATGCACTAGTGCGACAACTGGTGCTATGGACATGACTGGTACATCTATCCTAGAGATACTACAGTGTGATCCAATTGGGCATAAACTTCTACTGGAGATTGAGTTAGCCGCTAATATAACCTATTCATGCTGGACTTAAATGCGGAATTCACTGGATGCTTAACTGGTCAATGTCTATTTATTTGGTTAATTCCTTTTTGAGATGGCAATTAGAAGTAACGACGAGTAACTAGGTGCGTTGCTCGAGACTTGTCATAGTCGATTCTCTCTGGAAATCCAACCACTGGAAAACTGTAACGCTTCGCTGCGCTGACAAGTTCTTTCAAACTGAAAAACCTGGCCACACGCTATGTTTAAAGGCAACTATTATGCAAAGTGAATGCACCTCGGATGTTAAGCCGTTAGATCATAGTTTTTGACCTCTAGTTAAAGGATCTGCGTCGATTGAAATATTTCATCGATGAAATTTTGACTTTTTTACTATTTAAGGTAATATTTTAAACCTAAAAACCTTTGATGATTTTTTTAAAAAATTTTGAAACAAGTTATATAAAATCCAAACAAAACTTTTTGTTCCTGATGCTTTATGAAACATTTTCATATTAAAACATTTTTCATATGATGAAAATAGTAGAAGTTATATTAAAATGACTGCCAGTTTTAAATGTTCTTAAGGTTTATTATTAACAGATGTGGAGCCTTCCTTAGCCGTACGGTATGATGCACTGCTACACTGCAAGACCATGCTAAAAGTGACTGCGTTCGATTCCCGGTCTTGTCTAGGATATATTCTCGCCTTCCCTGGGCATAAAGTATCATCGTAGCCTAATGATATACGAATGCGAAAATGGTAACTTGGACTAGAAACCTCGCAGTTAATAACTATGGAAGTGCTGAATGAACACTAAGCTCCGAGGCGGCATATGTCAGAGTGGTTGATATAATGCCAATAAGAAGAAGTATTATTAAATTTAAGAACATAATATCACTCTTTAACATTTCAAATCAACAAAAAATTAATACTACGAACTAGATCAAAGTAGTATTTATGTTCTGTATTTCAAGCTTGATTAAACCTCAATGGACGTCTGTATGTGACCACTGTTATATGCTACCACCGTGGATAACAGTTTACTTGCATACTGTTCGTGGTTATCTGGCATTTTGTAGTTTTGCTAGACAGTATAGAAGTTTCTGTGGATGGCTTCCGTTGTTTGCTTCGTATACTTTGTAAGGCCTCCCTGTGATTCGCTTAATTCAAGAACATGGAATTTCAAAATAAGAAATTTTTCGGTGTTTGGTAGCCCAGCTGTTATCCAACTATTAAAAAACTGTTACGAAAATGTCGTATGGCGTCTGAATAGAATTGCAACAATGTTACACTAGAACATCAATCAACTACCTGTGGTAGACTCTCCAATACCTTGTAATAACCATTGCATTATTTTCCTTTCAAAACACCCCGTTTAATTAAAAGACTTCGGCAGTAGCGCCCAGTGAAACCAAGTTGAGCGTGATGGGTTACGTTGACCTCTGATATCCAGACAACAGATTTGTCTTGATGGTTTTTTGCTACAGGGCTGAAAATTTGGTAGATCCCACCAGCTAACGTAGCGCTGGAGGAGGGGTTTTCTCTTAAATTGTGTCATAGTTTCCTCCTTTCAGAAGATGATTATGAACACAATTTAAATATAATCGAGCATCTTTCTTGACCTGTCCAGTGTTAAATTCTGTTTCTATGGTAACAAGTGGACGGGGCAGGGTTGCCGTTTTTTTTAATAGACACGTATGAGATATGCAGTTACACAGGAATTCGCTATCGAAAAATTAAATGTATGTGTTCGGTGTGAATATTATTTTTAGTATAACATCTGCTACTATCATCATATGAAAATTATTTTTATATGAAAATTTTCCTTGAAGCGTCGGGATTTTATATTACTTGCTTTAAAAAAATTTAAAAAATCAGAATAGATTTTTAGGTTAAAAATATCCTCTTAAATAGTAAAAAGTCAAATTTTCACCGGTGAAATATTTCAATCGACACAGATCCTTAAGCTAGAGGTTAAAAACTATGATCTACCGGCTTAACATCCGAGGTGCATTAACTTTGCATAAAGATTGCCTTTAAACATAGCGGGGGCCACCTAGTGTTGTGGTGTGCAGCATTCGTCGGTGGCGGCATTTGTCATAACTTTACTTGGCGGCAGTGGCGCCGTAGGTCATTTTATCCGGTGGCGTTAATCGGCATGACATTTAATTGTTTCTGTATCTTTAAGAAGATTCTTTGTATTTTTTCGAAAAATTTTATGATTTTAACATTCCTTCGATGAGAATTTTATAAAAGAATCTATTAAACTACATCAGAATGTTCCTTCAAATTTCGGCTTGAAATATCCAGAATATTCACATAAATTCTTCTGAGGTTATCCAAAATATTTTCGGAAATTACTCTAGAAATTCTCTGTAGTTTCACGGGAAAATCTTTGATATTTCCACATAATTTCCAAAGATCTGATGAAATTTTTCGAGGGAAATTTGTTAGAGTTCCCAACTCTCTTTCGAATTAAAAAAAAACTTCTAAAAAAATTCTTGGGAATCCTGATACCTACTGAATTATTTGCAATTTTCAAGCATTTTTTTTTAATTTTATTTCATTATTTTATTAGTTTTATTTTATTTCAAAGAGATATTATTTGGCATTTCCGGGAAGCTCTACGGCCAGGGCTGCCTAAGGTACGGCCCACGGGCCGGATGCAGCCCTTGGGTCCATTTTTTGTGGCCCGCGGCGTGTAAGAAAAACTACTTCATAATTGGCACGAAAGCTTTTCTATCTGGCACGAGAAGCTCCTTTTTATCATGTGGTAATAAATACTGTCGGTTATTACTGATTAAAAAATAAAATCTCTAAAAAAGTCGAATAATACAGCACGGGCCAGTTTTGCTGTTAATGAGATTTTGGCAATACGGAGATTTTGGCAAATCACAGAGGAATTGGCAGCTTTGATCCCAATGAAGAAAACGACTACCGGTATTGACCTGGGGAAGCTTCTAAGACATGTATGAAAGAGCTTGAACTCTTCTTTGAAAACTTAAGGCCTAACAACCGAAGGAGCTCCAGCAATGACGGGAAAGAACACTGGCGTTGTGACAATTAAGAATTGAAGTAAGTTGTTTAATTGTTCATTTGTTAGGTAATCGATTATAATTCAGTCACAAAAGGTAATTTGTGATATTTCCTTGCACATTGCATTTTTCACAAAAAAAAATCTTTTAGCAAAAACGATTAATATTCGTGATGCAGGATATGCTCGTTATTAAAAAAAATCAACTTTACCAACGCAAAGAAACTCAACCACCACTAATTCCAAATGTTGACTAAAATGAAAGCAGAGTCCAGAGGCTTGTTGTGTTAGTTCGTTGGCTATCCCATGGTAGGGGAACAGACGGCTTTGGTAGGTTTTATTTTATTATTGGCAGGGAAAAACCCCCCTGTCGACCGAATTTTATGATATTTGGCCACAATATTCTTTGATATGCAAAGAATGTTTGGGCCAAATTTGAGCATAATCAGTCATAAAACCCCCCTGACAATAATAGAACAAAACCTGCCAAAGCCGTCATTACCCCTACTTTGCTTAAGAGCGAAAGAAAATTACACTATTTTTACAAGCAAAATCAATCCCAAGCTGCATGATGCTGTACGAGTGAGTAGCTTGGCCTTTATATTACATGTTACCAAACATCTCAATGACTTGAACATTAAGCTGCAGGTCAGGGATCGACATGTCAAATGTTCATTATCCAACATGCAAACTATCGAAACAAAATTGAAATAATTTGGTACAATTGATTGTCGAAAACTGATACTTTTCTCTAATCCGGTAAAAAACAGTTCCTGTAAACCTGTTGAATATGCTGGTAAACTCGAAACCTTTCTACAGGAGTTTTCAAGCCTTTTACACCACACCGTTAACTGATGTAAATTATACACCACGAATGTTTCATATGGAGATAATTGACCTCAAATGGAACAACGAGCTCACCTCTAAATTTCAGAAAAACACATCTCTTGTAAGATATTTCTCTCTTCAGAAGTACATATCTGTGAGAAAAACTCTTATTAAGAATGAAAGGATGTTAATTTGAATATCTGCTTGCGAAATTCGATCACCGATTGTGAAATCAATATGCGTCGAGTATTGGAAAGAAGTCAACAATTCCATGTCCTGTTATGTAAAAAGAAAAAGAAAATAAGCACTCAAAAAAGGTTGTTCAAGCGCAATAATATCGTGTTTAGTTTTTCATAAAAAAAATTAGCCGTTCTGTAAAACTAAATGCCATTCTGGAAAAAAAATCTATTTTACTTTAGTTAGGATATCTGCTTCATTATTAATAACATGATCCTATATCAATAACATTCGCAAAACAGGCAAGGCTCAATTTATGTCGTGTTTTGTTGTTATCTGGCGTGCTCATTGCTGAAAAAAATCCCAAAAATGAGAAATAAAACAATTTGCGCCCCAATTCTTTGTTTTCGTATGGTATTGATTTGGGTACATGGTATGAATTCAAGGAGCAGTTCCTTATTTGAAAATGTATAAAAAATATGTAGCGAATATTGTCTGACCTGCCAGCAAGTGGTCAATCTGAAAATTGGCCCGTGTCTTGAAAACGTTGGGCAGGCCTGCCCTACGGAATGCCAAAGATTTTTTTCAACATATTTCAATGATAAAAAAGAAAGAAGAGAAAGAAGAGGTAGTAAGTTCGTCTAGGTATTGCTTCGGAATACCCTTAAGTAAATCCGTTGAAAGCTCCTTTAAGAATTTAATTGAAAATTTCGTTGGGAATTGCTTTGAAAATTAATCCAGGAATTCCTAAAAAAATTTTAAACATTTTCGGTAACGAATTTCCGTAGGAACGGCGACGGCAACGACACGACTGCCGTTACTATCGCCGTTCCGTTCTATGTCGTTCAGGGCTAGAAGAAATCAAGTGTGTGATTGATGAAATATGTTTTATAAATGGATTTCTATCCGAGCCATCATTGTTCGGACATTTTTTTGACACAGTGTATTTACCCACTGCTGCTGTCTGTCCAAATTCCCCAAAGAAAGTGACCGCGAGTCTGTTTATCTTTTCAATTACCTAGAGAGACATTTTGCCTTGCGGCTGCTGCCCGGTTAATCGATGACTGATCTGTGTTTGCTGAACAGCCGGTTCCAAGCCTAGTAGATATGTGTACCGACACCGACAACACGGCAGCAAAAACGAAAGTTATTTGCATAATTTATTCGTAGGATTGGCCGGTCTTCCAGCTGTTTGGTGTTAATGGAACGATAATAATAAGATGATTGGCGATTATTTGTCTGACAAATCGATTTTGGGGACAAAGATTATGACCGTAATAAGGAAGATCAGCTTCTGTTTTGGATTTCGCTTTCGATGAAACAAAAAATCAAATAATCAGTCACATTGTGCAGCTTCAAAATTTGTTAAGTTTATTTTTAAGTTTGGTTTTTCGGATCTCTTCAGCCAACGAGAAAGGTCGATCGTTTGTTCTTGGTGGGATTATGGGCTGCTTGGTGATTTTGCGAGTGTGCTCCTGATAGCTGCTGTATTCGCTCGTAGACGAAGTGGGGCTTTCATGATGTTGTGATCGCCGAGGACGTGATCGAGATTGCCTGAATTGTTCCCGGCGTTGTTGTTGGCGTTGATAGATTTCTTGAGCCAAGGGGTTAACGTAATGGTTGATGGATACCCTGGATAACTGGCTCGGGTGCTCTTCGCCAAGCTCAAGTTCCCTTTCGACCACTTGGGATATTTGTTTGCAGCTCACATACAGATATACTCCGTAAGCCGAGCTGAGCACGAGGAGGAGCAGGAAGACTCCTGTTATAGATAGCCATGTGGCTCTTGATTCATCGTAGGGTTTTTGCTGGGATTGGAAATTGAGAAATGAGAAAGGCGGAATTGGATTAGGCTGAATGGTGATAAGCGTTGTAGGAGTGGGTGTATCTGCAGAAGTAGTGAAGACAGAATTAAGCGTTGTTGTGTTTGGCATATCAAGGTTTTGCTCCGTTGATGGTTTCTGAGTTGAGTGGGTTATTGTATAGTATGTCGAATTAGTAGATGGTAAACCCGCAGTGGATTGTGTAGCTGTGACCGTGGTTGTTTGAGTTGAACTTGTTCTCCTGGTAGTGGATGCCGAAACGGACGAAATAGAAGTCTTTTCTGTTGATGACTCGGTCGCAGTGGCATTCGAAACTGTGGTGGGAGGAAAGGCATCCGTTGTAGAAATTTCTTCTGATGTGACGTTCGGTGTTGGCGAAGTAGGTCTTCTGGTTGTAGTTCTAGTTCGCCGCGTCGTTTGCCTGGTCGTGGTAAACTCTTCTGGTTCGGAATCTTCGCTAGTTGTAGATATAAGAGGGGTGGTAATTGCAACCATTGTATTTGTTGTAGACACTTCCATGGGAGTTGTAACTGGAGACGTAGAGGAAAAATTTTCAACAGCAGGAGATGTTGAGTTTTGTGTCGAAGACGTAATGGCAGTTGCAGCAGAAGTTTCAATCGAGGAAGTTTCAGTTGAAGAGCTGGTTGTTAGAACAATAGTGTTGGGAAATGTGGCTAATTCCGCTGTAGATGTTGATGGCAACTCTGTGCTTGTTATTTCTTCTATTGATGTTGTTGGAACCGTGGTGGTAGAACGAGATATGGTTATTGAGACTGATGTTGTTGCAGATGTGCTGTTACTGGTTGATATTGTTGATGTGCTTGTTGCTGTCGTAGTTTCAGGATCTGACGTAGGCGTTGTGCCAGTAGTAGACGGAATTGTAGCGCTTGTTGTTGGAACTAGTAATGCTGTTGTTGTCGTTGGATCCGGCGTTCTTTCAGATGTAGTGATTGTTGTAGATGGAGTTATTGTAGTTGTAGTGGTTTCAGAAATTTCACTGAGAATGACTTCAGTAGTGGTAGATGGGGTAGTTGTTCTTGTTGTTCTAGTTCGTCTTGTAATAGATGTAGTTGTTGTTGGTGTAGATGTAGTCGTAGTGGTAGTTGTTGTTGGTGTGGTTGTAGACGTTGTAGATGTTGTAGTTGTTGGTGTGGTTGTAGACGTTGTTGTTGGTGTAATTGTAGACGTTGTGGCTGTTGTTGTTGTTGGCGTAGTTGTAGTCGTAGTAGTAGTTGTTGTTGGTGTAGTTGTAGACGTTGTAGTTGTTGTTGTTGGTGTAGTTGTAGACGTTGTAGATGTTGTAGTTGTTGGTGTAGCTGTAAACGTTGTAGTTGTTGTTGTTGGTGTAGTTGTAGACGTTGTAGTTGTTGGTGTGGTTGTAGACGTTGTAGTAGTAGTTGTTGTTGGTGTAGTTGTAGAAGTTGTGGTCGTAGACGCAGGAACAGTGGTAGTAGCTGGTGGCACATAAAATTCGTCCAGTTCCACGCAAAACTTCTCTAATACTAACGGATTAAAAACCGTAATATACTCAATAGCCAAATCTCCATCTTCAGTCATATCAACTTCCACTTGCAGTCTTGCTTTTTGAATTTCTTTTTCTAACTTTCCGGAAAATAGACTCCACGTTCGTGTTGCTTGACGCGTTGTCCAGATCTGAGCCACTGTCGGCAAACCTTGCCGATCGAGTTGATCTAAATCCAATACCCTAATCGTCAGGGTGCACTCCGTTTTGAAAGTGAACTGATAGATCATTCTTATTTCGGTGTAAGAATTCATGAAAAAACTTTCAGTAGATTCGCAGCAACTGATATTTGCGACATCGTTCGTCAAGTAGTAAATTACATTATCTCGGTAGGGTCTAAAATGGGAAGAACCTGCGTAGGCAGCAAGGCGTAGAATACTTTTCCCATTTTCGGAGCATTGTCGAACTTTGTAGGAACTAAAATCATTGAAATCGATTCGCTCACAAATAGCATCTGCGGCATTCAAACTATTCGGTAGCAGGATCAACACAAACACCGATCTCAAATAGCAACTCATGTGATTCGTCAGCATTACTTTTTCACTTAGTGGCACTTGCAACGTTTACTCCGAACAAGCTTCTCATAACTACTAACGAAAACCGCTGCCGAAAGTACCTGAAAGATAAAAATTCTTCTGCGCCTAATTGATATCGAAAACAGACAGCAACAAGTGATAACATGGCAGGGAGCATGCATTCTACGTCAACGATTGATGGTCAGTTCCTTGCAAAATTGGTACTATTTCTCGTTCGCTCTCCTAACCTCCTAGGAAGGCCGGTTACATGGCGCTACATATTCTACCTGTCGTTATCTTTAGCGAACGGAACCAGGGTTGAAAGCGGTTAATGTTCTTACATTGTTAGCTTTCCTTATGTAATAAGCTTCGGTTTGATTTTTGGCGATGGATGGCTTGAACATGCTCAAAAATTACGTTCATTATATACCTACGTTTGAAATTCAAAAGCTTAATTTAAATATATAAAAACATAAACAGTGAATGTCTTCCAAATATGTGTTTGAAGCAGATTTATTTCTCCGCTTTAAAAAAAATCGGCATTAAATAAAGGTGCTTCACACGCAGATTCAATCCCAAATTAGGGATCTAGAAACCCTGTATGAAACTTGATTTGTGCAATTGCACAACATGTGAAAGATTTAGTTCGAAAAGTGAATTGGAGGGTAACCACTTCCATCGGTGGGGCTTGATCCAGTACGCTAGACAGGTGCTTCCCATACTAAGTTATGATTTAAACGGTGTTTTAAACATAATAGGTACTCAAATCGGTCATCTAGTCTTCAGATCGAACAATCTTATCATCGTTTATAAGGTAAAAAGTATGTACATCACAATTGAGCTTTTCCGGCATATTCATTTGCTCAATTTATTATTTGGACATGTGTGATTTTTTGTTGTGTCCAGTACGGTTATTTCATGCTGTCGAACATAAAGATTAAAGATGAAGGAGATATTTTTCAGCTGTTCAAAGCATACGTTCACAAAATTGTGGGGCCTCCGTTTGGTCACAAGCGGAGCCGTAGTGTGGACGTTCAGTGCCTAAACCTGCAATGTGCTCCTCCTTTTTAATAAAAAACGAAGGGGGTTATTTGAGAAACACGACAAAATCAAATAAAAATGGCAGAGGTTCGAAATAAAGATCGTAATAAGAGTAAGAGGTTATATGGTTCCTGGAAAAACCTTGAAATTTTAATAAGTTTAAAAGAATTCAATAAATCTAGGCAAATGACATGATTTTCTTTGTGTAAATTAATGCACTACTGGATCTATTTGAGCTGATAAAATACATCTCTTGAATGTGCCTTTCGGTGACCGATTCGCTATCGGGCCTAGACGAATCAAGGGAAACCTTATTTTGGAATGCATTGGATTTTGTGCGGAATCACCATCAAACCTATTCGGATAAGGAAAAAGTCAACTCCAGAGCCTAGCTTCAGAGTGCCTTAATTAGTGGTTTGAAGGAAAGGGTTAGGGATATATGGTCGAAAGGACAAAAGTCCGAAAGGCAAAAGGTCGAAAGGACAACCCAGTCAACATTTTGTTACGTATTGCAAATGATATAGGTTACCATATGCCTACAATGAATCATGTATATAATGCACAAAACCGCCATATACCTACTAAAGTGGAGGCCATATACGTACTGAACAATGACTTGCTTGAGTTTTCGTAAGGATTAATACGATCTGGTGAACAGTAAACATAAAAAAATATAACAAGCCCCGTCTCAAACATTAGACCTCTGGATTCAAAGTCCGATACCCTACCATCGGTGCTACTAAGCAACTCTTGAGGGGCAGAACTATTTTGACAATCACAATGTAGATGAAAGTTTAGTACTGACATGAGCTTTGATATTACAAATTACGATACATACTACATTTATACGATTTAAGTACGTCGTTGTTACATGTATAAACGTGACTTGAATCGCATATGAAAACTGAATACAATTATTCCGATAATGTTTTTGCATATTAACAATTACGCAGCATTCCAAATGATTCTGCGCACATATTTACGATGTTAAAACGTCAACTACAGCAAAGTTTTATTCCACCGTGTTTACCTTCGAAATTGTTTTATTTAGTTGTATTTCAAGTTCTTACACGCATTTTTGGCATTGAAACGGAACGGTAATCAGCAGCGCAATAGCACTTTATGGATAGATCGGCGTTTAAGCATATCGAAAGGAATGAAGTAAGTAAAAATTAATTAATTTGTCGATAAGATTCAGTGGGCTTCGGTAGACGTACAGGAGTAAGTAGCTATATACGTGAAACGCTCATCAATATACGATTTGTATAACAATGGGCGTCCGTATAAACGATATTTCCGATTCAATCCGATCAAACCGATATTGTTTATTTTAAATTATGACTTTCTCGAAATGAATCGTAAATATTCCAAGTTCAGGTATTAGATACGATAGTTATAATATTTTGGCCACCTTTATTAGTGCTTATATACGATATTGATACTAAATAGCATCATATGCGATGGAATTTGTCTTTTCATATACGATCTGCGGTTGGCTGGGAAATGGTCGGAAAGGACAAATGGTCGAAAGGGACAAGAGTCGAATTGACAAAACGTCGAACGAGACAAAAGGTTGAAAGACAAAACCCCGAACGGGACAAAAAGTCGAAAGAGATAAAAGGTGAAAAAAAAAACAAAAAGTCGAAAGGGACAAAAGGGCGAAATAGATAAAAAAATGGAATCAATCTCCCATAATACAAGTTTTATTCTTTCCTTAAATCAACAATCATTTATCTCCAACAGAACTATCTAGATATCCATATTATTGCTTCATAGTAATTACTACTTCTTTAAGATGAGTGTATTACTTCTGCTTGAAGTAAAATGTATTTCACAAACTCCTTTGGAATGCACTCAACTTATTATCAACTTGTTCTTGATCGACTTTTTGTCCCTTTCAACCTTTTGTCCTTTTTGACCTTCTGTCCTTCTGACCTCCTGTCCTTTCGACCTTCTATCTCTTTCGACGTTTCGTTTTTCGATCTTTTGTACTTTCGACCTTTTATCGTTCGATCTTTTGTCATAGATTCTGAAGGAGGACTATTGGTTGGAATTTCAATATAATTCATCTTTGGTCGCTCGATGGTCGGGATAGCGATTGTATTGCGCCTTGTAACAAAATGACAACTTTCGTAATCATTTGTCAAGGCTTCTGCGAATCTGAAAAATATATTTGCATTTTTTTTGTGCGCGGTACAATACCTAATCGGAGCAATTAAGATTCCCGGAATCGCCATAATTACTGGAGTGTGTCTATCTGTAGTTTGGAGACACTGGTGAATTTGATCTAGCCAACAAAATTCAATTTTATAGTAGGATTGTGGGTGGCGCAGGATTTCCGTTTTTGAAATGACGGGCGGATATTTTCGGGTAGGAAACATTCTTGTGTCTCTGATCATAGTAGGCATATTCATTGTACTTGTCCACACCAGTTATCTATTATTGCAATCGGCAGACATAGAAATAACTAAGTAAACAATACACTAAAATCATGCTTAATTCCACATGGAATGAAATGCCATTGAAGAAGTCGATTGTGAATATCGGTATCGCAACCGAAATCCCTCGATGCAGATGCTTCTGTTAGATGAGTCATTTGAAATATGCATCCTCCAGGGTTTGCAGAAATCGCTCTCAATAGATAACGAACAACGATAAAGGAGAGGCAAAAACTGGTCCGATTCATAACAAGCCATGATAACAAATTTATCAAACTTGTATACAAGGGCAGGCAGCCCCTCAGAAAAATGGTGATTTTCGCTTTGTTTTCGCTCCTTTCGTGTTGATTACTGCACAGCTGGGTGGTGCGAATAGAATTGATTTGGTTGTCAAACTGAAGCCAAAATTTTCTATTGTGTCGGAGCCAAACATTGAAGATTGTGGTTATGTACGATTCAGATCTAGTATTGAGAAGTATTGTTATTATTTGGAAAAAATATAAAAATAATCTAAGTTTGAGTTTTGTATTCTGTGTAACAAAAATTTTCACATTATGTTTCGAGTGAAAAAAATAGTAGGAATGCAATTAAAAAGCACTCGTTACGAAATGTCACAAGATTAAACAGCAGATTGGAGCAGGAATGTATGTAAACCATTATAAAGTCACGTAGAGTCTCGCGCATTTAAGAGCCTTCGTGCAGCATGGAAAGAGAAATCCGAAGAGCGGGAAATGTTTGACAACTAAGTAACTGCAAAATAATTTTGCTCATGGGAGTGATTTCAAACTATCCCTCTACTCGCTTGAGAGCAGAAAAGCGGCTCTATCCGCAGCACCCAGCTGCACAGCTGTGTTGAAATGCATCATCAGAGCCAGTGCTCCACGCATTTGGAGCTTTCTAAAAGAAATTTATCATGGGGTATAGCATCCCGAATCGTTTCTCTATCATGACGGCTTGCGAAAAAAGTCTCTCGCGTTATGCTACATGTCGTAAATGTATACAGAAATGATAAGTAAGAGACTTGTTCTTTCTCTTTAGGATTCAATCCCTGACATTCTCATTTAAAACTTATTAACTCGTATATACCCCATATGGCTTAAAATACATATGCTGTGGTGGAGCACATTTACCATTGTAAACTTTCATATATTAAGGCTCTAATCAAAATTAAGCCACCGGACGGCTTGCATACTTTTGGTTATTAGGCCAAGTAAACAAAAACAACTAGCGGTAAGATGCGCGCCTACAATGCAAGGCCATGCTGAGGGTGGCTGGGTTCGATTCCCGGCAACAGTCTAGGCAATTTTCGGATTGGAAATTGTTTCGACTTCTCTGGGCATAAAAGCATCATCGTGTTAGCCTCATGATATACGAATGAAAAAATGGCCAAGCCAAGTTACTTAGAAACCTTGCAGTTAATAACTGTGGAAGTGCTTAATGAACACTAAGCTGCGAGGTGGCAGTGACCCAGTGACCGATGCAATGCCAATAGGAAGAAGAATAAAAAAACCAACAAGAATTGTGCACAATCTCTTAGCCATCAACATTCTCTAGCGAGATGGACTGTATGTTCGGCAAATTCTCCTAAACTCTGCTCCGGTTGTAGATGATTTTCAGTCCATGAAAGGTTGGTGCATTATTCATTATAAATCGTTTGTAAAAACCGTAAGGGAGGCAATTTTAATGTGCTGCTTCAGACCGCATTGTGCTTTGTGCTGTGGGTTCTTTTCTCTCTTTGCTGAAGGAAGTTTTTAATACTACCCGACGCTATTTTAATTTCAACAGTGCTTCTCAGCGCTATTTGTACCTACTGATCCGGTTACGATCTTTGCTTAGACCCGTGCCTTCGTTATAAGTTGGACCCGTTTGCGGAAGTAAAATTCTGACAAGCGGTGGTAATCCTGCAGGGACACCGTTCTGGAAAAAAACCTCTTAGAAGGTTACGTCTCCATGCTCAGCAATGAGCATTAATAAAAACAAGAGGAAGGGGGGAATCTCTGAATTCTCCACTTCCTTCTACGAAGCCAGGTTTCAAGACCGTCCTGCCAAAGCGCGGAAAAAATAGAAGGAAGCTGGAGACATCAAATATTTTTTTTAACTCTAACATTGTTAATAATTCTTCTCCTATCGAACTGAGCAATCAGTTCGATTTGATTCATGACGAAATTGAGCAAATCGAATCTACCTCTAGCCCAGGTGATTAGATCCATGCGAAAAAGCAAAGGATTCCGCCAATTGTGGTATCTGTTGCCGAGTTTTCTGGCTTTAGGAATGAGATTTTGAGTAACCTTCAGGGGATCAAGGTTTCATTTCAGATTGCCAGGAAGGGTGACTGCCGCGTTTTGCCGGGATCCTTTGACGATCGCAAACATCTTCTTCAGTATTTTATTTTTTATTTTATTTTATTTTATTTTATTTTATTTTATTTGATTTCATCTGACAAAAAATGTCTTAATGAAATAGGGATGGGGAAAAGCCTATTTGAGATAGCGATGTGCTGCACTGAAAGAGGCATAAAAACCCCATATCTTTTAACAAACATTACAAAAGCTGGTTCGACATATACATATCAGATTAAAACTACAAATACAATATAAAAATAAGAATGGTCTTAGTGTTAAAATAAATGCATCTTTAGATTCATCGTCCAGTACTGATTCCGTTGCGTAACATACGCACCAGCCGTAGTCGGAAGGCGTTGGGCGTGGAGTTGAAGTCGAAGACACTGTAGTACTCATTGAAGCGTAATGACATGTACCGAACAGGATCGTGCAGTCCATAATTTGCAACACGTGGTGGAAGGTAAAGGATGTTTCTGGTTCGTAGTGGTCGTTCAGGTGCATACATTTGAAGAGCAGCAAGCATTTCAGGAGAATCGATTTCACCTACAAGTATTTTCAACAGCTTGAGCTATCGATCTTCTACGCTCCAGAGTGTCTAATCCTAGTAGCTGACATCGGTGTTCATAGGGCGGTAGGTTAACAGCGTCGTTCCAAGGAAGATGACGTAGGGCGTAGCGAACAAATTTCTTTTGCACGGCTTCCAGTCTAGATATCCAAACTCTCTGATACGGGCACCAAATAACTGATCCAAATTCGATAATCGATCGAACTAGTGAGCAATACAGTGCTTTCAGGCAAAAAGAATCCCGAAATTCATCGGCGATCTTAAAGATGAATCCCAATTGTCTATTAGCTCTAGTAACAACATCCGAATAATGCGTTTTGAATGTAAGAGCTGAATCTAGCATAATACCAAGATCCCGTGCTGTATCAACACGCTGCAGTGTTAAATCGTCAATTGTGTAATCGAAATGAATTGGGTTTTGCTTTCGGTGGTAACTAATCAAGTTGCATTCTTGGAAACTCAGCGTAAGGAAGTTTCTACTGCATCATTCGCTGAAATCGTTGATGAACTGCTGTAGCTGCAGGTAATCGGATAACAGCAAATATCTTGACATCGTCGGCATAGAATACCCTGCATCCAGAAGGAAGGACGAATCCAATGTCGTTCAAGAAAATTGAGAACAACAACGGCCCTAAATTGCTACCCTGTGGTACCGGGAGTACAGCATGTGAAATGTTCGGATTATGTCGATCCAATGTTTACACAAAGTTTGCGGTTTTTCAGATACGAGCCGAACCAATGTACTAAATCTGGAGAGACGCCTAGCTTTATCAGTTTCGCAAGCAATATATCGTGATCAACTCGATCGAAAGCAGCTTTCATATCTGTATAAACTGTATCCACTTGGGCTCCTAGCTCCATATTGCGCAGGCACAACGATACAAATGGAACGAGATTAGTTGAGATCGACCTTTTAGGATAGAATCCATGCTGATCAGGTGATATATACGATTTACAGGCAGCAAACAGTGCGTCATTCACAATTATTTCGAAAAATTTTGCGCATGCACACAGAGATGTGATCCCTCTGTAGTTTTCCGCGTCTTGCTTGTCGCCTTTTTTGAACACAGGGAACATGAAAGAAAATTTCCAGCGCTCAGGAAATGTACTTTGACGCAGGGAGAGGTTGAAGAGCTTAGACAGCGGCAAGATTAACTCGGCAGAACATTTCTTCAGAATACATGGTGGGATACCATCAGGGACTCCAGTGTTGGAATACTTTAGCTTATTGATAGCCAATTCAACCATATCCAGGCTTACAACGAAGCTGTTGAAATTGACTACATCGTTGGGTGTATCAATGAGTGCCGCCTGCACTTGAGAAATTGAGGCACTAGTGTCGTTGAAAACTTGCTGGAAGCGATCCGCCAAAAGGTTACATTTGTCAACGACAGATCGAGCGCGTCTGTTTCCCAGATAAATTTCAGCAGGAAGGCCTCCCTCATTCTTTTTTGACTTCACGAATGACCAGAATGACTTAGGATGACGACGGAGATTTTGCTGCATACGCCTGGGCTAACGTTTGTATAGGTAACGGTTGAAGATACTAACAGGTAAACAACACGCAGGTATTCACAGCGATAGAACGAAACGTTTTCACATCAATAAAATACACAGAACAATTTATGAGGTATATCGCCAGGAAAAATTCGTATACAAAACAAGAGCCACGAATTAATACGATTTTCACCAAGCAGAGTTGCCAGAATATTTAACTAAGAAGCGCCATAAATTCTTCACATACGACGACAAAACTGAGGGATTGTTCAAATGCATCTTGAAAGGTCTTCCCAATGATGATAAATCACTGAATGAAATTTCTGAATTACTTGGATTTTCACCAGTCCAAGTAATTAAGATGAAAAAGAAATCTCGCTCTGGTACTTCCCAGAGAAATACCCCTCAAGAATTTTATTTAGTTCACTTTAAAAGTTTGGAAAAGGCCTGTATTATGTCCCATGTCCGTGTTACGTGGGAACATTTCCGCAGGCCTGGGGGAAACTTCCTAAGCCCCACTCAGTGCCGTAAGTGGCGTAAGTGGGGTCACCGAACTAAACTAAACAATACTCGTTTATTGCTGCCTACTTGCCTTTCCAGTGAAATGGGCAGCAAAGGAATTTGTTGAGAGCTGATCTTCAAATTCTAACTTGCAACAAATCCAAATTTTTCATAATTGGTGACTTCAATGCCAAACACCGTTCATGGAATAATGCTCAAAGCAATTCCAATGGTAAGATTTTATTCGATGATTGTTCTGCGGGATATTATACTATTCAATATCCTAATGGACCAACTTGTTTTTCATCCAGTCGAAATCCTTCTACAATTGATTCAGTTTTAACGGATTCAAGTCAGCTGTGTGGCCAATTGGTAACTCATGCTGACTTTGGTTCCGATCACCTTCCTGTGACGTTTGAAATCTCACAAGAAGCCATCAGCAATCCAATCAGCTCTAATTTAAATTATCATAGAGCTGATTGGGAGATATATAAAACGTATATCGATAGGAATTTTGATGTTGATATTTCTCTCGTTACCAAAAGTGATATTGACAATGCGCTCGTATCTTTGACAAATTTAATTGTCGAAGCCAAAGGCATTGCAATTCCTAAATGTGAAATTAAATTCAACTACATTATGATTGACGACGACCTTCAGCTACTGATCCGTCTTTAAAATGTGAGGCAAAGGCAATATCAAAGAACTCGCGATCCCGCGTTGAAAGTCATTTGGCGAGATTTGCAAAATGAAATAAAAAAAACGTTTCGCTATTCTGAAAAATACCAATTTTGAGAATAATGTCTCGATCCCAGTTCGAAACCCAAAAAATAAAAAAAAATCCTCAAAAGCCAATTCCAGCGCTTAAAGAGGGAAATAAAATGTTATTAACAAATGGCAAAAAGGCTCAAAAACTTGCTCAGCAGTTCGAGACTGCCCATAATTTTAGTCTAGGTCTCACTAGTCGAATTGAGGATCAGGTTACACGGCGCTTCGAAGACATTCTCAATCAAGAGAATGTTTTTGACCCTTCGTTGGATACTAATTTGGATGAAGTGAGATCCATTACTTGAAAAATTAAAAATTTGAAAGCCCCGGCTGATGATGGTATTTTCTACATACTTATCAAAAAACTTCCTGAGAGCTCTTTATCCTTTTTGGTTAATTTATTTAACAAATGTTTTCAATTGGCATACTTTCCAAATAAATGGAAAAACGCCAAAGTTGTTCCAATTTTGAAGCAGGACTAAAATCCAACTGAGGCTTCTAGTTATCGCCCAATCAGTTTGCTTTCTTCAATAAGCCAACTGTTTGAAAAGATTATTTTAAATGGAATGATGGTTTTCGCCATGGGCATTCACCAATCATCAGTTATTAAGAGTTACGAATTTAAATCGACTTAACAAATCTGAAGGATATTCGACTGGAGTTGCTCTTCTTGATGTAGAGAAAGCATTTGACAGTGTTTGGCATGAAGGTTTGATTGTTAAATTGATGAATTTTAATTTTCCTCTGTACATTATTAAACTGATCCAAAATTATTTATCAGATCGCTCACTGCAGGTAAACTATCAGAATTCTAAATCTGATAGATTACCTGTAAGAGCTGGTGTTCCCCAAGGCAGCATACTGGGGCCCATATTGTATAACATTTTTACTTCTGACTTACCTGATTTACCACAAGGGTGTCAAAAACCTTTGTTTGCAGATGACACGGGCCTTTCAGCCAAAGAGCGAAGCCTTCGTGTCATTTGTAGTAGATTGCAAAAAAGTTTGGATATTTTCTCCACTTACTTGCAAAAATGGAAAATTTCCACGAATGCTTCCAAAACTCAGCTTATAATTTTTCCACATAAGCCGAGAGCTTCTTATTTGAAACCTTCTAGCAGACATATTGTCACTATGAATGGGGTCCAATTAATTGGTCCAGCGAAGCTAAATATTTAGGACTTCTGCTAGATCAAAAAATAACTTTTAAAAATCACATTGAAGGCCTTCAAGCCAAATGTAACAAATATATTAAGTGTCTATATCCACTTATAAACAGAAAATCAAAACTTTGTCTTAAGAACAAACTTTTGATTTACAAACAAATTTTTAGACCAGCCATGTTGTATGCTGTGCCAATATGGACTAGTTGCTGCAATACCAGAAAGAAGGCACTCCAGAGGATTCAAAACAAAAAAAACACGGAACACCTGGTCTAAGAGATGAATGCATGTATTAGATAATTAGCAAATAAAATTAGTTAAAAAACAGTGAGAACAGACTATTAACCCTTAAAGAACTCCTGAGTCAATGAAACGAAATGATGGAATTATACTCTTATGAATCAAAGTTAGACTTCGATCAATGAGATATGTATTTATTAAAATGACAACAGAACTTGAAAATCTAAAAAGTAATCCTAGTTTGTTCAGCTGATTCTTTGTAACTATAACAAACTGTCAATTTTTTTAAAGAAACCCAACAATATAAGTACAGCTATGCTTTTCTTATTAATTTCAGAAGCAGTGCCATCGTGAACCTTCATGAGAGCTTACTGAGTACTATGGTTTTTTTTTTCGGAAAAAATGTCTAATTTATGTCTAATTTTTAGTGTTAATGGTCTGCCGTACAAACTTATTCAGAGGTTGCAAGCAAATACCCCCTTTTTCATATTATCAATCTCAACTTTGCTAATGAAATACCTGTATAATGCCCATGGAGCTTGTAGCACATTTCAGGCACTAAATAACTGCTGATGTTCAGTCTTCCTCATTCAGATTGCTTACGTCCCATCCTCGTTTTTTTCCTAGATCAAAATTTGGTCTTAGATCAGAGCCGAAAATGTGAATGAAGAATGCCAATATCATCCACTGAGCATTAGAAGAGCAATATTCGCTTTTTTTTCTAGATTCGTTTCCTGTGCAAAAATGAGGTATAACCATAATTTGCAGACGCATCCAGGCTCTGTTCAAATTTATAATCATAATCAACAAGCTTTGATTCGTTTGTTCGCTCACTGGGTCTGGAAATAATTGGCAAACCGCGATGTTTGGGTTCCTTGCTTATTGCTGATTACGGTCCGGCCAGTGTCGGCTCTTTTGTGTATGTTCTCTACTGTATCTTTTTGTTAATAATTTATCTTGATACTGTAATAAATTAACTTATTTATATATCTGCGGTTTCCTTGAACGTAAACGTTTCTTTTTTGTTCAAATACGTGGACTACGTTTTTGCCTTTCTCGTATACAAAGTATACGTAAAGGCTATATGTTCGCTCCAAAAACAAACTTTTTATAGAAGGCTCGGAGACCCATAGTGTTATATACCGATCGATTCAGCTCGACGAATCGAGGTGATGTCTGTGTGTGTATGTGTGTGTGTATGTGTGTGCGTGTGTATGTGTGTGTGTGTGTGTATGTGCGCAGAAAAACTTGCCCACTCTTCAGGTACTTACCCTTAACCGATTTGCTCGCAACAAGTTGCATTCGACGCAGAATCCTATCCCACTGTTTCCTATTGAAAATTGGCCGGATCGGACTATGGGCTCAGAAGTTATGGTCAAAATACTTTTTTTTTAGACAACAACGAGTGGAACAGTCTAGCCTATTTTTCAGGCACTTACCCTTAACCGATTTACTTGCAACAAGTTGCAGTCGACGCAGAATCTTGTCCCATTGTTATTGAAAAGTTTCCAGGTCGGACTATGGGCTCAGAAGTTAAGGTCAAAATACTTTATCTTTTGACGAAGACGAGTGAAAAAATCTGGCTCACTTTTTGGCACTTATCCTTTACCGATTATTTCGCAAAAGTAGCGTTCGACAGGGGATCCCGTCCCATTGCTTTCTATTGAGAACTGGGCAGACGGGATCAGAAACTATGGTCAAAATACATTTTTAAGCAAAAAAGGCTTGGAAAGTCAGGCCAACTTTTCAATCAGTTTTCATCAACCGATTTGCGCGCAACAAATTGTGTTCGACGGGGAATCCTGTCTGATTGTTTTCCAATGAAAATTGGGACTCTGGGCTCGAAAGTTTTAGCCAATATATTTTTTGCCTTTCTCGTATACAAAGTAAAAAAATAAAAAATAAACTTTTTTAAAAGAAGCCCAAGAACTAATTTTTTATTCGTAAAATGCATTTAAAAAATTCACTTAGTTTTGGGACACTTGGTCTTAATTTGTTTACTCACAACAAGTTGTATAGGATGGCGAATCCTGTATTCATGTTTTCATTAAGTTTCTGCCCATTGTTTTGTATTAAATTGACCATAAAAAATTTAGCCAGAATATTAGGTATTACGAACTAACTTACTTTTCGAGCACGTTCAAAGAGAGATCTGAGTAGAAAAAGCCGCGTAGTCGATAGCAGTTCTATTCTGCTGTCAGGTTTGTTTTATATGAACATTAAAAAATGTATGTGACTTCGTAGCTATTGAATTGGCATCGACAAATACAGATTAAAAATTGTCTCAAGTCACGCTTTTTTGGAACAGAAATATTCCATGAAGAGAGGGGGAGTAACTTCAATGTTCATAGAAATGAGCGTTTTTCAATTGCGTTTTCTTAAATCTTAAATCATTCGATTAATACTCATAACTCATGTTCTATTTGATTACCGTGAATATAATTAAGAACTTGAAATCCAAAAATCGCTAGCTCGGTTGATGGAATTTTGAAACCCTTTGTACGACTAATTACACATATATCGGAGTAAGCTGCTCAATTGGTTTGTGAGTTAGGAGATGGCGAATTTTGCTTTGATCAGGGAAATTCAAAGTATCAAGTCTTCCAGTTAGTTTCCGGCGTAACTCACTTCTATCTACCACAAGCATTTCATGCGCAACCGAGAATAGGATTTGAGCTAATTTTGTCCGTAGTTTGAATTATCTTTAAACAAATAAATTTCATTATTAATGAGCGTTTGTGGTTTTGAGGAAAGTTATCAGGTAATCAATTTTTACTCTTTTACTATTATCTGATAATGATAAGGTACGTCCTAATAATAATGTAAATAGGATGTAGTTTGTCAAAAATCCTTGCTACATACGTTTGAACATTCTTGGTTTTCTAAAAGGTGACGCTTATAGTTTGGGTAGATTACGAGATGTTACACGACAACTTTGACATCAAGAGCCTCCTTTTTATAGCTTTATCCTGATAAAGCTTGTAGTCGGAATAGGCTCTCAAAATGGTTTTAGCTACATTCTCAATATTTCGAAGATACGATTTTTTCAGATCTTGGAACATGTGTAATTTGAATAGTTCTCTATTTTTGTTTTTAATTCTTTCAAAAATGGACGCATTCAGGCTTTTGATTGATTATTTGTTTACAGTTTAACTTCATAAAAAATATTTTGCAATTTCTGATCATAATACCTGGTTTACAGTTAGCATTTGAGTGATGAAACGGACTACTTTTCCATACCAATGACATGTATGGGTGCTTTAATGAACATTATGCATCTCAAATGGGTTGCATAAAATCCATTATTTTCCATTATAGCAAAGGCTGGTTTTCCAAATAGCACTCATTTGGGTGCTATAATGGAAAACCAGCATTAGAACAATAGTTACATGGCCACATTTGGCTCAATTGGCTTGGATGGGTGTTCAAACAGTGTATTCTCTGTGTCACGTAATAAATAAAATAATTTGGTGAGCATGACATCAAATTCTCCAAAGGCAGGTTTATTATCGCTCTATGGTCTGTCGAGCACCTAATGTGGCACGATAACATGGAATCTATTTGTTTTCTGCAGCAACACGATTTTTTGGCGAGATTGATCATGTGAAGTAAATAAAATTGTACCATTTTGGTACAGATTTATCATACTCGTGCTGAAAAAAATATCTTTTTGCAACTAGTTGCACAAACTACTATTTTCTTCTTTGCAATGAAACTGCCATAGCATCATCCCATGAATGAATTTGTACAAGATACAACGATGACTCGATTTTTAACATGTTAAAATTTGTCTGCCCCTGATTTCATCTACAACCGATTTTATGACGGTTTTGATATGGTTTCTCCACGAGTCAAAACCATTAATTGCTTTAAGGTACACTGGGGGAAGTGGAAAAAGGGGGTAAGTGTAAAAATCGACTCGAAAAATTTGAATTGTACATACTTTACAATTTTCACCACATAATAACATTATGCAAGAATATACTTTGATGCTCTTACTAATACTATGTTGAAATTTGTATAATACACACACTAACACGGTTAACGCTTGAACTGTAATATTAAGTTTCGCAAAAAGTTGATTTTTGCATTCATAAAATCGATTCTTATTTGCACCAATTGCTCTTTTTTCAAGTGAATTTATATCACAGGTGACCATTTTAATACAATTAAACTAATCCCATTCAATTGGTAGTGGTTTGCACCAAGAAAGCAAATAATTTAAAGATTTTACACTTACCCCAGGTATCAAACACTGCGGGGGAAGTGGATAATGTTCTAATGACGCAATTTTTTTTCTTCCCTCCATGATTTATTTCGATAGATATGAATCTTAATATGTTCCATCTTTGTTATCACTGTGATTCCAGTGGTGATTGGACTCATATAAATGAGAAAATTCCTGATTAATCCACCTATCGGTATTGATGCCTTTTACATGTTTTACATATGAAAAAAAATGAATAAGAAAATTAAAAATTGCACTGATAGGTAAATATATTGTATAATTCACATTAATTTTTATTCATAACAAGTTTCGCCGTTGAATGCATTTTTCTGCGTACAAATGGTTAAGAATAGCTGATAATTTTGTACGTGCTTTGCGCACACACATACATACAAATACGCACATACAGACATCTTCTCAATTCGTTAAACTAAGTTGATTAGTTTATAACCCTGTAAGTCCCATTTTTTTAGGGCCCTCCTTAGCCGTGCGGTAAGATGCACGGCTACAAAGCAAGACCATGCTGAGGGTGGCTGGGTTCGATTCCCGGTGCCGGTCTAGACAATTTTCGGATTGGAAATTGTCTCGACTTCCTTGGGCATAAAAGTATCATCGTGTTAGCCTCATGATATACGAATGCAGAAATGGTAACTTGGCTTAGAAACCTCGCAGTTAATAACTGTGGAAGTGCTAATTGAACACTAAGCTGCGAGGCGGCAATGTCCCAGTGGGGGATGTAATACCAATGAAGAAGAAGTCCCATTTTTCCTTAAAAAAAAGTTCATCTTTTGGCGAACATATAGACTTTACGTACACTTCGTGTTCGAGAGGGCAAAACCAGCCCTCCCCTAGCTATTACGAGAATTCCTTAAGAATCTGTTCCGTTAAGGTAATGAAATTATTCCACAAAAGATACTCAGAGCAATTATCGTATTGATTTTTGTTATATGTAACTACTCATCACTATTGAAGGTCAAGGTAACATGGGTTTTCCACTTACCCCATCCTACTAGGGTAAGTGGAAAAACAACTCTTAATTTTAAAATATATTTCCATAAATTTCAAGCGACCAAAATGCTATGGATTACCGCACAGTTGGTGCAAAATTGACTGTTTTTGATAGCCCATTTTGATTGAACGCATTTAAATCATTTAAAATGGTTTTACACTAATTCAAACATGCACTATCGATTTTTCCTTTTCCACTTCCCCCAGTGTACCTTATATTTGTTCTATTTGACCTCTCTAAAGAATTTTTCTCGACACATTTTATAAAGAGCGAGAAAGGCATCATCACTGCTAGGTGGATTAATCTGGGTTTTTTGTTTTTTTTTTGCTTTTATTGGGTAAGGCAAAAACATTAAATAACATTTCGGATAAAAATCTCAGCTACATCACATTGGATTTGGCGAGGAATAAGTTCAAGTTGATCAGTTTAAACATGATGATAAATAGTATTTTCAACTTTTTAAATTGAGTTCTGAGTTGATGAATTTGATAAAAATGACTGAGGATTTGATATTATTTCTTTCTCCTCATATATAATATGATTGTTTTCGTTTCTATGAAATAATCACTAAACTTCCCATAATAACACAATTTAATCATATTTAGCCAATTTATATCTACATAAGACATTTACGCATTTGTGAGCAGTAAACTAATCAAACGTGAAACCAGATTCTCGATTCAGATCAACAGAACAGACGCCTTCAGCAGTGTCTCGCGATTACACTCTCCGTTCCACCCATCCAACACGATGGCTTTCAATGACCCCGAGTACGCCGACTCTGCTGCAGCTGCTGGATGCTGTTCTTCGGAGTTGACCACGACGACCGCGAATCGAAAGAGACTCACTCCGGGAATGCAACTGCAGCTCAGCAGTGGACGGACATGCACAAGTTCATTAACTTATTCCTATAAATCTCCCTGCCCGAGCCCGGGACGACACATTCAAACATCCTAAGGTAGCCACAAGGCAGACTCGGTAATCGTTTGGGGCTCACGCTGGGCCAGACCCTTGCAGTACTGCCGGCGATGGTTACACGCTGAAAATGAACTACTCGTAATTGAGAAGAATCCGACTCATTTTCATGATAAACGAGACTATTCAAAATTTTAGTGAAAGATACTACTTCTATAAAATGATGATTGCGGTTAAACAAGGAATCTTTTTTCTGTTAAATAAACTCAGAATAAGGGAGCATCCATTAGGTACGTAACGCTCAGAGGGGGGAGTGTGACAATCCATACATTTTTTTAAAATAATTCATACAAAAAGTGTGACATAGGGGGGAGGGGGTTGAAAATAGCTAATTTTTGCGTTACGCGATTAATGGATCTTCCCTAATCATTATTTTATTGAAGTAATACTCATATTTTAAGTAGTTCCGGTTTTTATGAAAACGAGTTGTATTCGACTAAATTTTGATTAGTTTTATTAAGCGTGCAGGGTTCACGCACAGCTGGAGATTGGCATGCAATTGCTACCTCTGGCTGTTGGTAGAATTGCCTGCTAAGAATGACTTCTGATCGTGGAGAAATGTGTGCAACCGAAGATGCCCGCGTATGGAACGTGATTGCAATTCAGTTACATATTTCTTTATGGTTTATTGGGTTTATCAAGAATTGCGTTTTGTTTGAACAATCTTGGCTTTCTGCTCGCGGTGATTGCAATCAGTGGAACATGATATGTGTCCAAGGTGTACGCAATGAATTTCGTTTCTGCATGGAACATATTGATTTAGTACAGCAATTATAAACATACTTCTGAAATGTGATCTTAATTGGGTGTATGACAATTATTCCGACCCCTTTGAATTAGAATGAATTATATCATTTTTTTTATTAAACTTGCTAGGCGATAATATTACGCTTAACCATAATGTCAACCATATTGAATTGTTACCGAGATAGACTAATGAGGAATTATATGTAGTGATTCTTATCAATGCCAAGATTGCTTGTGATCCGTTGTGATCCTATCGGGTCAAGGGGAAAGTATTGATTTGAATTGTTTCGCTTTTTCTAACATCTATGATTCATTTCAAATAAAGGAAAACCATTAATGTGGTGGGTTGATTTTAAGTGTTTCTCGCAGTATTTTTTTTTTGTTTGAATGCCGGCGTAACTGTATAGGGACGGGGGCTGATGTAGATCTTTCAAAAAACTACATCTACAAACAGCACCGATAACTCCCAGTTTTTTAAGGATCCTAATATGAATAAAACTGTGAACGTAGGGTTTTTTCTATAGGTAAACGGAAGGTCATGTTAACGAGTGAAACGAGAAGCTGTGAAAGCTTCTCACAGATGCTGTGAAAGCTTCTCACAGAAGCTGTGAAAGCTTCTCACAGAAGCTGTGAAAGCTTCTCACAGAAGCTGTGAAAGCTTCTCGCAGAAGCTGTGGAACGTTCTCACAGAAGCTGTGGAACGTTCTCACAGAAGCTGTGGAACGTTCTCACAGAAGCTGTGAAACGTTCTCACAGAAGCTGTGAAAGCTTCTCACAGAAGCTGTGAAAGCTTCTCACAGAAGCTGTGAAAGCTTCTCACTTCTTCTTCTTCTTAGTGGCATAACATCCCCACACTGGGACAGAGCCGCCTCACAGCTTAGTGTTCATTAAGCACTTCCACAGTTATTAACCGCTAGGTTTCTAAGCCAGGTTACCATTTTTGCATTTGTATATCATGAGGCTAACACGATGATACTTTTGTGTCCAGGGAAGTCGAGACAATTTTCAATCCGAAAATTGCCTAGACCGGCATCGAGAATCGAACCCAACCACCCTCAGGGAGGGACCCTTTTTTAAGGATCCTAATATGAATAAAACTGTCAATGGAGTTTTTTTTTCTATAGTTAAACGAAAGGTCATGTTAACGAGTGAAACGAGAAGCGATGAAAGCTTCTCACAGAAGCTGTGAAAGCTTCTCACAGAAGCTGTGAATGTTTCTCACGGAAGCTGTGAAAGCTTCTCACAGAAGCTGTGAAAGCTTCTCATAGAAGCTGTGTAAGCTTCTCACAGAAGCTGTGAAAGCTTCTCACAGAAGTTGTAAAAGCTTCTCACAGAAGCTGTGAAAGCTTCTCACAGAAGCTATGAAAGCTTCTCACAGAAGCTGTGAAAGCTTCTCACAGAAGCTGTGAAAGCTTCTCACAGAAGCTGTGAAAGCTTCTCACAGAAGCTGTGAAAGCTTCTCACAGAAGCTGTGAAAGCTTCTCACAGAAGCTGTTAAAACTTCTCGCCGAAGCTGTTAAAGCTTCTCTCAGAAACTGTTGAAGCTTCTCACAGAAGCTGTGAAAGTTTTCCACAGAAGCTGTGAAAGTTTTCCACAGAAGCTGTAAAAGCTTTCCACAGAAGCTGTGACAGCTTCTCGCAGAAGCTGTGAAAGCTTCTCACAGAAGCTGTGAAGCTTCTCACAGAAGCTGTTAAAGCTTCTCTCAGAAACTGTGAAGCTTCTCACAGAAGCTGTGAAAGTTTTCCACAGAAGCTGTGAAAGCTTCTCACAGAAGCTGTGAAAGCTTCTCACAGAAGCTGTGAAAGCTTCTCACAGAAGATGTGAAAGTTTCTTACAGAAGCTGTGAAAGCTTCTCACAGAAGCTGTGAAAGCTTCTCACAGAAGCTGTGAAAGCTTCTCACAGAAGCTGTGAAAGCTTCTCACAGAAGCTGTGAAACTTTCTTACAGAAGCTGTGAAAGCTTCTCACAGAAGCTGGGAATGCTTCTCACAGAAGCTGGGAAGGCTTCTTGTAGAAGCTGTGAAAGCTTCTCACAGTAGCTGTAGAAACTTCTCACAAAACTGTGAAACTGTGAAAGCTTTTTACAGAAGCTGTGAAAGCTTTTTACAGAAGCTGTGAAAGCTTCTCACAGAAGTTGTAAAAGTGTCTCAAAGAAGCTGAATCTTTTCTCAGAAGCTGTGAAAGCTTCTCACAGAAGCTGTGAAAGCTTCTCACAGAAGCTGTGAAAGCTTCTCACAGAAGCTGTGAAAGCTTCTCACAGAAGCTGTGAAAGCTTCTCACAGAAGCTGTGAAAGCTTCTCACAGAAGCTGTGAAAGCTTCTCACAGAAGCTGTGAAAGCTTCTCACAGAAGCTGTGAAAGCTTCTCACAGAAGCTGTGAAAGCTTCTCACAGAAGCTGTGAAAGCTTCTCACAGAAGCTGTGGAAGCTTCTCACAGAAGCTGTGAAAGCTTCTCCCAGAAGCTGTGAAAGCTTCTCCCAGAAGCTGTGAAAGATTCTCACAGAAGCTGTGAAAGCTGCTCACAGAAGCGGTGAAAGATTCGAACAGAAGCTGTGAAAGCTTCTCACAGAAGCTGTGAAAGCTTCTCACAGAAGCTGTGAAAGCTTCTCACAGAAGCTGTGAAAGCTTCTCACAGAAGCTGTGAAAGCTTCTCACAGAAGCTGTGAAAGCTTCTCACAGAAGCTGTGAAAGCTTCTCACAGAAGCTGTGAAAGCTTCTCACAGAAGCTGTGAAAGCTTCTCACAGAAGCTGTGAAAGCTTCTCACAGAAGCTGTGAAAGCTTTTCACAGAAGCTGTGAAAGCTTCTCACGGAAGCTTGAAATCTTTTCAAAGAAGCTGTGAAATCTTCTCACAGAAGCTGTGAAACCTTCTCTCAGAAGATGTGAAAACTTCACTCATAAGATGTGAGAGCTTCTCACAGCAGCTGTGAAAGCTTCTCACAGAAACTGTAAAACGTTCTCATTTTAACGAGTGAAACTAGAAGCGATGAAAGCTTCTCACAGAAGCTGTGAAAGCTTCTCACAGAAGCTGTGAAAGCTCCTCTCAGAAGCTGTGAAAGCTGTGAAAGCTTCTCACAGGAGCTGTGAAAGCTTCTCTCACAAGCTGTGAAAGCTTCTCACAGAAGCTGTGAAACAGTGCGTGTTTTAGACGTCGCGAAAAGGGTAAATTTTCTATACGGTGTTCGGTGGCTCATGCGCATGTATTGTCGTATCAAGCGCGATTTTCAATAGCTTGCAGTAGCTATCGAACAAGTGAGTACAGACAGAGCCATTGGGCAAGTAAGTACAGGGTATGCGCATCGTTCCGATCGTCCAAAGCGCGATCCTCCACAATTTGAATATGGCAACGGGTATTTACGCTTTGATTTTTTTTTCTCTCGTCGATGGACAGCATAGGTAAGTGATAAACGTTTGGAGGATCGTGTGTTAGTGCTGCGCGTCGTTTCGGTCGTCCAAAACGCGATCCTTAACGGTTTGCGCATACTCAGTGTGCAGGTAGTTAGTTTGTTCTGCTTTGTGCGGCCGAATCATAGTTAAAATTGTGTTTAAAAATGACATGGTCGCATCGCTTATTAGAGTGAATCCAGATCCAACGATGCCTACCGACTAACTAATAATCTTTCCTGTAGTTTTTGTGGAGACGCAGAGGTAAACACGGTCTTTGAATAGCAAAAATCACCTCTTAATATTCCGTCTTTCTTCCTAATTGACTACAAGGACGTGGTCAGCGCCGTTATTCATCATTTGAATATTTGAGTCTCTGAAACTTGCACACTGAGAATGCTTGAACAATCCCGTCTATCATTCAGTTGATTCTTTGTGCAATTTCACTGATTCTGGTCAATCACGGAGTAGCAACCATACACAAGTAACCATTAGCCCTCCCAAGCAACACAATTTCAACAAATCTGGTTGCAGTAACCATATTGTGACTGAATCCGGTCATATATAAGTTACTGTGATTGATGTGCAATATGTGTGCTTCTAAGGCTATCTTACGCCAAACCGCCATATAGGGCCACTATACGGCTATTAAAAAACTTTTAAGCATTAAATTAGCACTATATGGCCGATTTGGCGGAATATAGTGCTTGATGGTTACTTGGGTAGATATGTGTAGTCAGTCAAAGCTAAGCTAGGCAAACGGAAGGTCTTGTTAACCTTGGATGTAACGATGGCTCATCATGCAACCCAAGCAAAGCTTGAGAGCAAATCGATAACTTGTTTTGATGTTGTGAAATCGCCGATTATGATTACATAATTTGTTGTCTTTTTGATCGTTTTAACGGTGAAAATAATAACACGTATAGCAGAAAAATCGGTTTAGGGTCATTTTGCCGAATGGCGTTTGGTCGAATGCCGTTTGGCCGAATGCCCATTTGGCCAAAAGGGTCATTTGGCCGAACGCCTTCTGACCGAATGACGTTTGGCCGAATAGTTGAAAATCTTTTTTTTTTAAGTGAGAAGCAGAAAATCAGAAGCAAGGGTTGAGAGATTACAAACTATATATGGCAAGTGAAGAAAGAAATGTTACGCTGTGAGATATGAAACAGAAGAAAGAGAAGAGAATAAAAAATGAGGAAATAAGGAAGCAGCAAGAAGGAAGAAAGAAAAAAAGAGAGGGAAAAAGTAAAAAAGATGAAGGAATGAAACCTGAATATTTTCTAGACCGGACGAGAATCGAACTTTCGGCATAGTCTTATCGCACGGCCAAAGAAGGCCTCTAGAGATTTGAACTGTAGTTGATGTCGTAATGCACGAACTCGTCATAAAACAAATGCAAAAGTGGAATTGGACGGAATATCAATCAGTTTTAGAAAAAAAGATCTCATTTCCAGATTTTCCAACGAAATACATGTAATCAGTGCTTGAAAACAGAAATAAATTATTCCATGAAACATTAACAATTGTAGTTTATTTCAGCTTTCTATACAAAATTTTACATCTATAGTTTGTTATGTTATGTTATGTTATTTTATGTTATCGTAAATTCTGTAATCAGCATAATTATCACCTATTTTTTTGAGTATTGCGTCCTTGTTTTGGTACTCCAGCATTTTTGATGTTCCACCTCCTGCGAGGAAAATATTAAGCGGTTCCGCTTTTGATCTGTAGTATGACTATACGATTGTGGCACCTTTTTAAAAAAAATAATTTTAAAGATAGTTTAGGATATAGTTTAGGAATTTGTTGTTTGTATTTAATATATAGCTGCTTATTCTTATAGAACAAGTACCCATTGAGGTTTAAAATATCACCACCACGAGAACTCTTCAATACTTCAACCTTATCTGCGCTCATGTTTCTTGCTTTGATAAGTGTCTTGACGGAGCAACAGCTGATGACAAAGTGAAAAATGTTTCGGGTTTTCAATTTTGCACAGGATTGTTATTTTGATACCATAGAAACGAGTGTACTAGGTTATTGAATGCTTGACAACGCAAAATTTTGGACCTAGGGACACGGCAGGTATTTCCGTCCAAAGCAACGTACATTTGCTAGAACTCCACTACAGCAGAACGTTTCTCCTGAGTCTACGATTTGGTACGTATGAGATTTACAAAAAAGCGTCTCTTTTATTGGTTTTCGAGACTATGACGAACAGACGAAAATACCTGCCGTGTCCCTACTATTCATAGTGGGGAAGGAAGTTAGGAAAAGGAAGAAGAAATAAATAAGGAGAGAAAGCTGGAAGAAGGATGAAGTAAGATAGAGAAGGAATATTATAATTCTAGATTGCTTTGAGAATAGGTCGTATGTGCAAATGAGAGACTCTCTTTGTTCACCCTCTCTTTCGCTGAAAGTTCGGCTAGTTTTTCCGGCTACAATTCCTCTTTAGCATGCTAGACAAAGTTATTGTCTTTAGACATCTGCCAAGAAATCTGAAGTAAACGAAAAAGAAAGAAAAAGGAAGAAAAAGGAAAGAGGCAAGTAGGTGGAATCAAGAAGAAAAACCCAGATTAATTCACCTAGCAGTGATGGTGCCTTTCTCGTGCTAATAAAAACTAGTATTTTGGCCATAACTTCCAATACCATAGTCCGATCTGGCCAACATTCAATAGGAAACAATGGAATGAAAGTCTGCGTCAAATGTAACTTGTTGGGAGCAAATCGGTTGAGGATAAGTGCCCGAAAAATGAGTGACACTTTTGGTACATTTTGGTACGTGGGTGCGCACAGACACACACACAGACATCACCTCAATTCGTCGATCTAAGTCGATCGGTATATAACACTATGGGTCTCCGAGCCTTCTATAAAAAGTTTTTGGAACGACCATATAGCCTTTACGTATACTTAGTATACGAAAAAGGCAAAAAGAATATTGAAAAAGAAGTCGGAAAAACAACGAAGGTAGATGGAAGGAGGAAGGAAGAAGAAGGAAGAAAGAAGAAGGAAGAAGGTAGAAGGTAGAAGAGAAAAGAGAGAAAAGAAGAACGAAGGAGAAAGAAGAAGTATGAAGTGAAAAAGGTTGAAGTATGAATGAAAAAAAATAAGGAAGGAGGACGAAAGAAAGACGGAGGATAAATTAAGAAGGAAGATGGAAGAAAAAAGAAAGGATAATGGAGATGTAGGAAGGAAAAATGAAGAAAGAAAGGAGACGGAAATAGCAAAAAGGGGTAGAAGAAAAAAGGAAGAAGGAAAAATAAGAAGAAATAAGGGTGAACGAAAAAGAAATAAGTATGATGACGGAAGAAGAAAGAAAAAAAAGGAAAAAAAAGCTGTATAGGGAAGAACGAGAAAGAGGAAGGAAGAAATAAGAAGGACAAATGAAGAAGGAAGATAGAAGAAAAAAAGAAGAAGGAAAAAGTAAGAAGAAAAAAAGGAAAGAGGAAAAAGCAACTAAGAAGCAGGATGAAGATAGAAGAAAAATAATAAAGAAGGAACGAGGAACTAGGAAGATGGAAGAAAGAAGGAGAAATAAATAAGAAGGAAGATTGAAGAATGAAAATATAAAAGAATGAAAGAAGACGGAATAAGGAAGAAAGAAAAAAAGTTCCCTCGTAGTGTTTGTGACAAGAAGTGACAAATGAGAAATGAGTAACGTGAAGTTATTGGTAAGATGTGAGATTTGATATGTGAAAAAGGATAAGTGAGATAGCGAGTAGCAAGAAGATGGAAGGAAGCAAGAAGAAGGAAGAAGGAAGGCGGTAGAAGGAAAAATGAAGCAGAAAGAATGAAGAAAGAAAATGGAAGATCGAATAAGGGAAAAAGGAAGAGGGAAGTAGGAAGAAGAAAGAAGGAAGATGGAATGAGGAAGAAGGAAAAAGGAATAAGAAAGAAAGGAAGAAAGCAGAAGGAAGAAAAAATAGGAAAAAGAAAGAATGAAGAAAGAAGAAGGAGGAGTAAAAAGGAAGAATGAGTATGGAAGAAGGAAGAAGGAATAAAGAATAATGAAGAAAGAATAAAGAAGGAAGAAGGAAGAAAAGAGGAGAGAGAAGAAAGAAAGAAATAAGGAAAAGGAAGAAAAAATAATAAATAAGAAAGAAGGAAGAAGGACTATGAAAGAAAGAAGAAGTAAGAAGGTAAAATAATGGAAAGAAGAAGGAAGAAGATAAAATAAAGGGAATAAGAAGGTTGAAGGAAGAAGGAGAAAAGGCGGAAGGAAGAAAAAGAAAGAAAAGAAGAAGAAAGAAAGAGAAGGAAAAAAAAAGAAGGAAGAAGAAATTAGGAATAAAGAAGAGGGAAGAGAGAAAAGAAGGAAGGAAGGAAGAAGAAGGGAGAAAGAAAGAAGAAGGAAGAAATAATAAGAAGAAAACAAGCAAGTAGAAAAAAGAAAGAATAATGGCAGAAGGAAGGAAGAAGCAGGAAGAAACAAGAAAGAAGGAAGAAGGAAGAAAAAATAAGAAAGAATGAAGAAAGTAGAAAGAAGAAGTAAGAGGGAAGAAGGAAGGAAGGAATGAAGGAAGAAAGTAGTAGAAAAAATGGATGAAAAAAGGAAGAAAAAAATAAAGTGGGAAGAAGAAAGAAGAAAGAAGAACGAAGAAAACAGAAAAAAGAAAGAAGATATAAAAAGGAAGAAAGAAGATAGAAAAGGGAAGAAGGGAGAAAGAAGAAGAAATAAGAAGGAAGTAGGAAGAAGGAAGGAGGAAGAAGGAGGAGGAAGAAAGAAGAGAGAAAGAAGAAGGAAGAAGTAAGAATGAATAAAACACCAAGAAGAAGGATTAAAGAAGAAAGAAGAAGGAAGAAATGCTCTTAGAACTGTTCTCAGTTCACTTTTCACTTCCTACTTTTTATATCTCACTTCCTACTTCTCATTTCGCATTTCGCATTGAGGTCAATTTTTTTAACTATTCGGCCAAACGACTCGTTCGGCCAAACGGCATTCGGCCAAATGGCCTGACACCGAAAAATCTTACTGTGACATCAAATCGAAAACTATTCCTGCTATCGATGTGAGCTTATCGAAAACTAATTTTGATTTTGGTTCCGATAACAAAACACAGTTTGATGTCAGATGATACCATTTAGAATTCTACAGCAAAATGAGATCAAAATATGTAATCAAATATGATGATTCATATTTGAAAACAATTTAAATTTGATGTTAAAATAAAAATATGTTTTCTATATACTCTCTTATGTTTTCAGGCTTTGCTCGGGAAATTAATCAATACAGGCCGGACTTGATTATCCGGAGGCTCGATTAACCGGAGGCTCGATTATCCGGATTAAATGGCTCGATTATCCAGAGTAATATTTTTACCCATCTCACAAAAATAGAAATATGTATTATCAGTGTGTATCCGTAACGTATTCAATATGTGCAAGACACCTAGTAGTTCTATTGCCTTTCTCGCTTTCCCAAGGGACTGTTCACAAATTACGTAACGCTTTAGGGGGTGGGAGGAAGTCAGACCAAGCGTTACGGTCCGTACAAAAAAAAACTAACCTTTGATAAAAAAGGGACGATTTTGAACCTCCATCCTTCCCCTCGTAACGCTTTTTTTATGGAAGATTTAATTGGTTTGTATGCCTCTCCTTCCAGCGCGCGACTTTACTCCGACCGAACCCAATTTTATGGGGGCGGAGTCAAAGTTGTACAACATGTCGGAGCGTGTATGGGGCCCTTTATGGAGAGCGATACCTCAACAATAGGACCTTAGCACTACCGCAATAATAGGCTCAAAGAACGCAATTTTTTAATCAGAAATGTTGATTTTTCATCATTTTGAACGGAATTTTGTCAAACAAAAGGTGTTCTAGTGGAAGATTTGAAGAGTTTCAGTGGATCCACAATTAATTTTGGTGCTATTATATCAAAATGGACTATTTTGACACTACCAACATTAAGACATACCACAACGATAGGACGTTTGTAATAATAAATAAATTCATTTTTTCATACCACTATCACGGACTCATCACACTCCAATTTAAATTAATGAAGCATAAATTTCTACAGTTCGACGTTATCGAACTAATCAATATATGTTTGTGTAATATATATTTCTAAGACGTAGATTTCAATATTCTTTTATTCCTCAACTTCAGCGAAAAATTCATTTATCCTTCTAAATGAAGATCGCATCGGCTAATAGAAACAAAATGCTTGGAGTGTCCCACGTTTAGCCCATTTAGTGTTGGCCAAACGCTGCCGTTTCGCTTTTATTCGAAAGATGCATAGCTTGTGCTTCAGTAGGTTATAAAGGATGATCTTGGACATTGGGGAAGAAGGAATATTTTGAGCAGAAGTCTCCGACAGCCGAAAACTAATGACGAAAATTTTAACAGCGAAAAAAAATCGCGTCCCATCTGTTCCTAGTCTTATTATGTGCTAAAATAAGCAGAAGTGGATATCGAACAAAGTTGCAATTTTTTTTTAAAGATACAAAAAATGATAGGGATTTGTGATTGTTTCCAGGCTCTTCTTCATTAGAAAGTATCGAACGATCTCAACGATAATAATTTATTTCTATAATAACTATCTGAACATCCTTCTCGATCGAAGCGTGTATGATTACGATGCTGATGATGAAAACAGCGCAGCAATAGGAAGCTGCGTAGGAAAAAAAGAACAAACTCGAACGCTATAATTTTCCGCATCAACCGCAAACGGCTGGTTGACCAGGAATGCACAATGAGCCTTAGCTGGTCGGTCATGGCACTTACGTACATATTTCTTGGCCATGACCGTCAGCGGCATAATTTCTTAGATAACAGTCGTATGGAAGGAAAAGGAGGTTTGAAGCCCTTCTTTTATGCCATCATTCGTCGAACATAATAGACTGGTTCAGAATAATCGAAATAGAATTGCGAATCGTTGCGTCACTCGTCACATCCATTTGTTATTTGTTCAAACTAAAGCCGAAGTGACCTAAAGATTAAGACTGTACCGGTACATAGCTGTACTTTAGGGCAGTTCAAGTTTGCGTCAAATTAAAATGTTCCATTTTTCATAACTGTATTAGCATCTTTTAGATAAATCGGAAGTCCTGACAAAATTTCAAGCAATTTGGTTGCGATTTGGGGGAGGCACAAAGGCAATTTATTTTTAAATGAGACTTTATATGAAGAGAGCCTGGAATCCGTTTGACAAATTCTCCCTAACACTGTCAAATCACTACACACTTAACACATTTCACCGTATTCGGTAAATTTTACCGAAATCTCAACAGCAGAACTGTTCGGTAATTTATTTTACAGATTTTTTGTATTTTTTTCCATTGCTCAACTGTCAAAATCACCGAAAATCAGTTAAATTATTTACCGAACAGTTCTGCTGTTGAGATTTCGGTAAAATTTTACCGAATTCGGCGATTTATTTTAAGTGTGTATGAATTAAAATATACAATCTAACCTCCGTTTCATTTTAATTCCAATCCTCTTACCTTCTCTCGTCGGCCCGATGTAAGCTTCCACCATATTTTGACAGTCACGTGTCATAATGTCGAGTCGTCGCCTTGACCAATTGTGTCAATTTATCCAGAATTCCATGTTCATGCATTAACATGCATTAATAGCTGGACTTAATCAGTTGTGTCGTGTGCAGCTTTCAAGACAATGAATAGACGATGTGAAGTCACTATGAATTCGCGATATTTTTACATTATCCGGCGAACGGCGAACACCTGAACAGTAGTGGTGGAACATTCGCCGCGTTTTACTATCACACACCACACCACGTACACACCAGTCAAGCAGTTTGACGAACATTGACTCCGCCCCCAAGAAAACGCTTCGGTTGCTGCTTTGTTTGGCGGCTCGGTTGGAAAAAATTAAAACTGTTTGATTTTGGTTTGAGTTGTCGGGGGTGGAGTCAAGGTTCGCCGAATATGTTTGAGCATTTGTAGTGAAGTTGCACAAACCCCCCATATATTTTTTGATGGTTGGTGCTCGAGTTGGTGCTTCGGTCGTTCGTGTGTGATGTTGTTGGTCGAATAAACTGATTATTCGTGTCGCTGTTGGTAAAGCTTGATGGATGTTTGAATAAACGAGAGGTGGAGTCAATGTTAGTCAAACTGCTTGACCGTGTGTACGTTCCATTAGAATTAAGATAGTACCTTGTAGGTGGCTTTCAGCAGTGTGGTAGTTGCTACAATTCAGCATGTCGCCTTTTTGTATGTGGGCCAAAGGGAAACCCATCCGGCAGAACAGCCTACTTTTACATCTTGATAAAAACCCCCGTTGTCTAATTCAGGCTTGTAAAATGTCATCTGCATGTCATTTGACTAATTTGCTCATAACTTTCTTTAGAAGCCAAATTTCTTCCATAATTTTGAATGTACTCATAACGCTTGAGTAGGGTTATATTTTTGTCCAAGGGTACATTGCTCTAAGTATAACATCAAAGTCTGGAGAGTGAAAACTCTCCAAAATGTCACGTGTCATTTGACATAATGTCATTTGAATGACATTTTGCCTCCCACGCCCCAGATTACAAATTTACAGCAAAGTCTCGTTAGACAAAGTTGTAGGCCCATTTAACCGCTATAAGTTCGTCATACAACATGAATTGATAGCTACCTTCTGAAACAAGTTCTGGGAAAATTATACAAACGAATGCAAATGACATTTTACAACACTGGTCTAATTTAGCTTTTTTTTCAAATGAAATTTTAAATATAGTATTTTATCTATACTGAGACTCAATTAAAAAAAACTGAGTTTGTGAAAATAAAATATTTTCACACTGGATAAATTTAAAACTATACTTCCGTTAACCGTAAGTCATACTCCCTCATATTTAGAGTTTGGATACTATCATTTCCCAAATGAAAGCCAATGAAATCTCAATCATCAGGTGTGAAAGATTTTAATGTTAATTATAATTAATCCGTTTCCTCGAAAAACAAGAGTTGGATGGAACTCGTTCGTTGCTCGATATCACACAGTCTTTACTAATCAAAATTATGAGATTTCTCATCAGCTTGGGCGAAATCGAATCAAATTTTGGATTTGAGATTACGAAATCAGATTGGAATGTTGTGTGTCCAATTGCGTAACTTGAAAACAAACAAATATTTTCTCCTTTACATAGTGGTGGATCAGTCTAACTGCAAAAGTACTTGCAATCCATAAAAAAAGCAATGCAGCATAGGGCCAGACCGCAGGCCAGAACCAAAGACGACCACTTTCGTTGAACTTGACCTTGACTGGCAGTGCGCTCAACGTCGTAACGCGAGTGCAGAAGACGTAAACGAAGTGCGTGCAGCGCAGAAGTGAAATTGATGATTGAATAAATTTAAGCGAGCCTACATGAGTTTTGCGGGCGGTTTCAGTACCGGCGGGCTACGACGGGTAAATTTATTTCTTTATTGTTATACAATCGTGAACGGCGAGGTTCATTCGATGGCGTGAAGGACGGGGGGATAATGGACAGTTTGGAGCCAGGAGCAATGGTCTACAAGACGTACGATCGGTGGACACAGATCGTCATTCTTCCAATTATAGCCAACGCGCAATTATACCAACCTAATAAGCATTCTGCCAATTCAGGATCAGGAAACGATGCGACATTAAACAACTTACGTCTATCGTTTGTTTCGAATACGTCAGCGCCAGAATGAAGGAAATTCCAAATATAATTTTTATTATTCATTTTATTATTTTTTTCGGCTTTTTACAAACATTTTACATTTTTTACCTTTTTGTTCGTTTTTTCGTCACCTGAAGATTGGACGGCTTTTATATTTTTGTTTTGCTGAATTTCTCTTTTTTTATTGAATCACAATAAAATAAATATTTTGTTTCGTTTCGTTCGATTAAAAATAAATAAATTAAATCGATAAAAGCAATCCCTTCCTCTGAACCTCCGTCAACCAAAATGCTCTCACTGACAAACTTTCCGCTTATCTAAAGAAGGAACTTAACCAGCAAGCCTTGAATAAATGGCACTGAAGGGAGAGGAAAGGAGCTTCGTCGAGGAGATTTTGTTGCCACTACAAACGAAATGATCTGACTTGATGACTTTCCATTGAAAAAGATAAATCCCTTAAAATAAGAAAGGAATTCCAAACTTTTCTCTACCTCTGTGGCAGTTTGTGCAAGTGTAAGTGTGTGCGTGTTTGAATCGTATGGCTTATTGCAAGTACAAGATCCTAACTAGCGTAAACTTAAAGTTTAAATCATCTATTCAGTTTGGTTTTCCGTTTCAGAATTTTCAGGGGCAGGTTCAGCAGCAGCAGCAGGAGCTTCAGCGGGGGCAACATCGGCAGATTGTTCTGATGCAGCAGCTGGAGCGGCAGTAGTGTCAGAGCTCGATGGAGCGGAAGTCGGTCGGAAGAAGTTCTGCACGTTCTGCACTATGCTCTGGATTGGGTTTGTCTGTCCGGATTGTTCAGAATTGCTGGATGGCCGGTTCAAAACCGATCCAACGGCATTCTGCACTTGCTGGATAATGTTTGGGCGTGCAGTGGTGCCTTCAGCACTCTGGGCATTCTGGGAGCTTGGATTCAAGAAATTCTGGAAGTTCTGGCCAAGTTGCTGGATGAAGTTTGGTGCAGCAGTAGTGGCGGCATCATCAGCTGCAGCAGCTGCATTCGTAGCACCTTCAGCAGGAGCTTCACCAGGAGCAGCAGTAGTAGATCCACGGTTCAAGATTGATCCAATTGGACTGTTCTGGATAAGGTTGTTAACTGGTTGAATAATCTGCTGGATTAGGTTGGGACGAGCTGTGGTAGCGTCCTGCTTAACATCAACAGCACGGAGAACATCAGACGGCTCTTGCTCTACTTCCTTGACTGGGGCAATTTCTTCGACAACTGGAACGGCTTTGACGACACCAACCGGTTCTTCCACAGCATCAGCCTTGATTTCTTCAACTTTTTCCTCAGCATCAGCCTTGACGTCTTCAACTTTTTCCTCTGCAACAGCCTTCACCAGTGGAGCTACTTCGTTATCTGCAACAACAGCAGCAACTACTTCTGGCTCTTCGACGGCCACAACTGGGATAACAGATCGCAGAGAATCAACGGGGGCAACTACCTTCTCTTCAACGGCGACATCCGCAACTGGAACTTTTTCTTCCACAACAGCATCAGCTACAACTGGAGCAGAAACCTCATCGGCGGCAACTTCAGCGACAATTTCAGCAGCCGGTTCAGCAACAACTTCCTTCTTTTCCTCAACAATGGCAACTGGCTCTTCAGCAACGACTGGTACAGCTGAACGCAAGGATTCAACTGGAGCAACTTCCTTATCTTCTGTTACCTTTTCTTCTGGAACCTCAGGTTCGGCGACGGCATCAGCAATAGCAGATTGCACTTCAGCAACCATTTCAACGAAGGGTTTAATTGGCTGTGGCACAACAACAGCGTCAGAGACTACAGCATCCTCAACGACATCCTGCACAACTTCATCCTTAACTCCTTCTACAACTACAGCAACTGGTTCATCGATGGCGACAACTGGATCAACGGTCTTTAGAGAAACGACTGGCTCAACTTCTATTTCCTTAGCAGCAACGGCTTCATCGGCAACTTTTTCATCAACCTTATCCAAGATTACTTCAGCAACAGTCCTCACGGCAGGAACAATAGCTTCCTCCTTTACCTCGACAACAGGCTCATCCTTAACCACAGCTTCGACTACTTTTTCCTCGTCAACTACTGGCAAAGCACTACGCAGAGACTCTTCAGGATTACTTTTGACTTCTTCATCCTTGACGTCTTGAACGACCACCTGTTCAACGACTTCAACGGCTGGTTCAACATTGCGTAGTGCTTCAACTGGGGCTACGACCTTGTCTTCAACGACAGGCTCCGCAACTACTTCTGTTTCTTTAACGACAGCGACTGGCTCTTCGACAGCCACCACTGGGACAGCGCTTCGTAGCTCCTCTACGATTTCCTTCTCAACGACGGGAACGACGGCATTGTCCACCACAATACCAACTGGTTCTGCTACCTCGACAACTTCAGCAATGGTGCGCTGGTTTTCAACCGGCACGACAGTTTCCTCGATCACAATGCGGGCTGGTTCTTCCTCGACGGCTACTGGAATCTCATTTTTGCGCAACTCATTGACGATTTCCTCCTTAACAATCTCTTCGGCTACTGGAAGTACATCCTCCCGCGCCACTCGAATAATCGAGGCACCGTAAACTCCACTAAACGCCACGCAGGCTAACGCACAGATTAGTAGCACTTTCATTTTTTACGAAAATGGTTTCTCCGATGCGATCTGCAAAAAGATCGTCGAAGGTGCGAGTTTCGTTTTGGCACAAATAATTCACTAATATATGTTTTTGTTCAGTTCCTACACACTATCAGTCAATCACTCTCGTTTGCACACTTTCTATCTGCCACCGTTCTGCTAATGAATCTATGCTCTCTTCGTTCCTAGTCGGTGGTGTGATCGACGACGATCTGCACTTAGCCAATTAATGTCTCCGACTGAATGTAAAATGAGAAAGAAGCTCGATTTTATATCACCGTTGGTCGTAAGCCGATGACCCGTTATATTTTTTTCTTTCTTTCCTTCTTCTGGCTTTCCAGCGTTTCTCACTTTAGAGCCCACTTCCCGTTCCTTGCGACCACCATTCCTGGATGATGCCATCCCATCTCCAGCAGGGCAGTGATAGCAAAGTTCTGTGTGCAATCAGCAGCCCCGGTTAGCATATCATGTTGGGTCTAAATCACAGCCCGCCACTGGAGAAAACAGAAAGAAAGAGCGAGACCGGCGAAAGGCAACGCAAACGGGGAAGAGTGATTCGGCTATGATGTGCTCACACCTGAGAAAGATGGCAAAAAGAATCTTCGGATGGAGTTTTCGCTCTTTTGCACTCATCATCAGCTGACCTCACCCCCTGCGATCCGTCCCATCGTCATAAACTGGCCAAACACTAGGCTGGAACCATGGACGTCCATAAACCAATTCTTTATTCCCTCCGGGGGAATGTTTGTGCCATTTGCCCGTGGAAGCATTTATTTACTTTGTTGTTTTCTTTCTCCCTCTCTGGACTGGACTGGGCACTACTGGCATGGCAGAATTTTTATAGCGGGTCCAAAGACTCGACGGCAACGGCGATGGTTTCCCTTCGTGCCCATCGTTGAGGTCGCCGTGGCTGCTGATTGTTGCCGATGCGATGCCACTGGAGGGGATAATTTGATTTTCTAACTTTTTTATTCTTCGCGCCAACGACAGATCAAACAGGTCTTCTTCTCGCGGACCATCGAAGGAGAAATATAAAATGCAAACTGGAGAATAATATTTCAAGTGATGACAATACAAAGACATGTTTTCATGTTTCCTTATTTTTCGAAGTATTGTGGCCGTCAAGATTACCTGAAAAAAAAAATCTGGCAATTATTATTTAAAATGTTGGTATGTATATACACTGGGTTCTGTTTTTACATGATTTACCTTTTCACTATTTTCCACTCATCCTAAATGTCTAACGCATATTAATTATCATGTGATTTTCCTTCGATTTATTCTGGATTTTATGAAACATGTTGCGAAAAGCTTGGTGGTAAATTGATGTCACACAATCAAAAATACGAGCAAAAAAATCGCGTAAAAACGAAATCCTGTGTACAATTCTGCAAGGTTTCAATACAAGAAATGTGAGCATTTTATACAGATATTGAGTAATTTGCACTTCCTTAGACTACTGACTTGTCACTTTACTTTACTTATCGAACCATCAAGAACAAGGTTTAAAAAAAACTTTATCAAGTATCACACGCTTATTGGATGACATTGTACTCACATCTTGGACTGAATGGAATAAGATCTATCGGAAAATTACAATATTGCTACAAGCTTGAATGGAAGCATTTTTGGAAATCAGCTTTCAACAAATATGATTGTTATCGTATCCGATGGGTTTATATGATTTTTCCTCATGCGAAAATCACGAGCTAGGTTAGATATCTCTCACTTAACTTTTCAAAAGGACCTAAGTAACATTTTTTTCATGAATTAATTTGAATAAGCTACACTGGGGGAAGTGGAAAAGGAAAAATCGATAGTGCATGTTCAAATTAGTGTAAAACCAGTTTAAATGATTTAAATGCGTTTAATCAAAATGGATTATCAAAAACAGTCAATTTTGCACCAACTGTGCGGTAATTCATACTATTTTGGTCGCTTGAAATTTATGGAAGTAGATTTTAAAATAAGGAGTTGTTTTTCCACTTACCCTAGTGGGATGGGGTAAGTGAAAATCCCATGTTACCTTGACCTTCAATAGTGATGAGTAGTTACATATAACTAATATCAATACCATAATTGCTCTGAGTATCTTTTGTGGAATAATTTAATTACCTTAACGGAAAAGATCCTCAAGGAATTCTCGTAATAGCTAGGGGAGGGCTGGTTTTGCCTTCTCGGACACTAAGTGTACGTGAAGTCTATATGTTCGCCCCCCCGAACATTTTAAAGGAAAAATAGGACTTACAGGGTTATAAACTAATCAACTTAGTTTAACGAATTAAGATGATGTCTGTATGTGCGTATTTGTATGTATGTGTGTGCGCAAAGCACGTACAACATTATCAGCTATTCTTAAGCACTTGTCCTTAACCGATTTGTTCGCAAAAAAATTACATTCAACGGCGAAACTTGGTAGGAGGAATAAAAATTAATGTGAATTATAGAATATATTTACCTATCAGTGCTATTTTTAACTTTCTTATATATTTTTTTCATATGGAAAACATGTGAAAGGCATCAGTACCGATAGGTGGATTAATCAGGCATTTTCTCATTTAGATGAGTCCAATCACCACTGGAATCCCAATGATAACAAAGAAGGAACATATTAAGATTCACAGCTATCGAAATAAACCCTGGAGGGAAGAAAAAAATTGCGTAATTAGAACATTATCCACTTCCCCCGCAGTGTTTGATACCTGGGGTAAGTGTAAAATCTTTGAATTATGTGCTTTCTTGGTACAAACCACTACCAATTGAATGGGATTAGTTTAATTGTATTGTTATGGTCACCTGTGATATAAATTCACTAGAAAAAAGAACAATTGGTGCTAATAAGAATTAATTTTTTGAATGCAAATATCAATTTTTTGCGAAACATAAAATTACAGTTCAAGCATTTACCGTGTTAGTGTATGTGTTATACAAATTTCAACATAGTATTAGTGTGAGCATCAAAGTATAACATTGCATGATGCCATAATGTGGTAAAAACTTTAAAGTATGTACAATTCCAATTTTTCGAGTCGATTCTTACACTTACCCCCTTTTTCCACTTCCCCCAGTGTTCCTTACTGCAATCAATAGCTTTCATGTTGTTCTGTTGATTGCGCTATTCAAATTAATTCATGAAAAAAATGTTACTTAGGTCCTTTTGAAAAGTTAAGCTAGAACTCACGAAAAACTAAAATTGAGATTCGTATGGGCATTTTGCATAGGCAGTTCACAACGCTCTTTCTCGCCTACTATGCAGGACATTATCTGCCGGGTCGACTAGTACTGTATAAAAATAATTCTATTGCGAGCAAAGTATGCCACGATTGTGAACGGAAGTGTTTTTTTTTCCGAAAATAGAACATTATGATGCGATGGCTCTGACGGGTATACAGAGACTGGAGATTTCCTTCTTCGAGATGTGAGCTGTTCGCACTGCAAATAGCCAAGTTCATCAAATAGTTCATAACATCATAACTTCTTCTTTATTGATCTTATATTCGTTTGTAACTTTACTCGCATAATTTTTTTTTGATTTTGGTGTCACTCCATATGACTAAATTTTGGATTTCGGTTTATGAAGAACGTGATTTGTGGTTTCTCTTAACCTGTACAACAGATAAAATGATATTGATTGCACATATCACAAAGAACCATGGCTCCGTAAAGTGTTATACACGCCTAAGCCTACCAAATTTGTATTTACTTTATTTCGTCAACCAACGTAGACTAGTACATATACATCATGTTTGATTTTTTTAATGCTATAGTTTACTGTAAAAAGAAAGAAATTTTTTTTTTGTAAAGTAAGGCCGATACAAATATTTAAAAACTATTTTGTCTCCCCCCCCCCTCAGATTTTTTTTTATCCAAAAAGTAATATTTTGAGGGGGCAAAAAAAATTCAGATAATTTTGAGGATTTTCAAAACATTCCTTAACAAATCCGAAGAGTTTTTAGATTTTATTTTATTTTAATGTTTATTTTTTATTATCCCCCCCCCCCTTGTCCCTTCGGAGACCAGTCGGACAAAAAATTTATAAAAAAATTGTAACGGCCTAGTATATAATTTTATTTTAAGCTAGTCGACCCGGCAGACGTTGTCCTGCATAGTAGGCGAAAATGCGCGTTGTGAACTGCCCATGCGAAATTTCCATACGAATCTTTATTTTAGTTTTCACGATTTACTCAACCCTACCCGTGATTTTTGCATGAGGAAATATCATATAAACCCGTCGGAAACGGCAATGAACATATCTGCTCAAGTAATGAAGAAAATCCATCCAGCCGTTTTCGAGTTATGCGGATTCGAACACAGACCATTTTATTTTTATTATATAGATTTATATTGCTCATATGCTCAAGGACCGTGGATTCGGCATCGTAGCGCTGCAGTAGGTTTGTTGTAAGGGATCAATCGTGCGAATGTTTAGAGATAATCATACCATCTACCAGAGCTGCGGCAACACACACGAGCTTGTAACAGCTTTCATAGTGATGGGCGATATGCAAAGGCGCGTGATCGGGTGGTCCCGAGCAGTACAAGTCAGACAAAAGTGGTTGCAGTTGCAGGAACTTGATAGTGACAAAATCTGGTCACACATTAGTTACAGTAACTTGGAACATGTGTGGTGCTAGGAGTGACCGATTATTGAAAAAATGTGCAGGTTGAGGATCAAAGGCCGGTTCTTCAACTTCAGCATTATCAACGTTCATAGTCCACACTCCGGAAGCACTGCTGATGTTAAGGACGCCTTCTACGTGCAGCTGGAGCGTGAGTACAACAGCTGCTCAGGCCACGACGTCAAAATTATCATAAGAGATTCCTGTGATAAACTTATCTTTAAGATAAAAAACTATTTAAAAAAATACTTCATAGGAGATTTGAACGCTCAGGTTGGCCAAGAGGAGGAATTGGACCGACTATTGGGAAGTTCAGCGCCCACCGGCTGACGAATGAAAACGGCCTACGACTAATTGATTTCGCCGCCTCCAAGAATATGGCCAAGGCCATTCGCAGCACCTACTTCCAACACAGCCTTCCGTATTGGTACACCTGGAGATCACCACTGCAGACAGAATCACAAATCGACCACGTTTTGATTGATGGATGGACGGCACGGCACTTCTCCGTGCCCCCGAAAACGCGAGAACTTTGAAACTTAGATTCCGTCAGGAGTGACTTTAACGATGCAGCCGAGAACAACGTCGTGTATGTGGGACGAAGTCGATAGAACGAATGGTTCAACGAAGAGTGCAGACAGATTTTGGAGTACAAGGATGCAGCGCTGACGGTCATGATGCAGCAAGGCACCCGGCAGAATGTGGAACGTTATAGACGGAAGCAGATACAGCAGACCAGCCTTTTTCAGGAGAAGAAACTCCGCCTGGAAGAAGCCCTCATGTTCTATCAGAAGCTCAATGCATCCCGCAAAGGCTTCGTGTCGCGAGCCGAAATGTGCGGGGATAAGAATGTAAGCAACTTGACGAACGAACGTGTGGTGCTCGAAATTGTGGAAGCACCACTACGAGGAACATTTAAATGGTGCTGAGAGTACACTGCCTATGATCGCATATTAGTCCCATATGAAAGAACATCAAATGGAGAAACTGAGGAACATTAAGTCTACTTGTCTCATCTTGAAAATTACCACATATAAGTCCTATTATCAAAGAAAAAGGGACTCATATGCGGTCATTTTTCATCTGGGACAAACTGGCTTGATATTTTTTCGACTTTTCCTGAACAAACATTCCTATTTTACAGTTCCATTCGATAATAGTATGATGAAAATGACCGTTACAGGTGCTAACTCGAAAATGACGAAGGATGGATGCCATCCAACAGCTAAAGACCAATAAAGCAGCTGGTAAGGATGGTATCGGAGCTGAGCTCATCAAGATGGGCCCGGAAAAGCTGACAGAAGCAGCTACCGGAGGAGTGGGAAGAAGAGGTCATATACCCCACACACCAAAAAATTTTGAATATTACAGGTGACGTATGTGAATAAAATGACACAAAACAACATGACATAAACTGAATCGCATATTTTTCAATGTTAGATGATTTATAATTACATGTCATGGAACCCAAACACAGCGCCCGATCCGACGCACCTAACACTCTAGCAGTCGATGACTTGATAAGGTGAAATACTTGTTCGTGCAAATCGTGGAACATGCTTTACTTCGTTCACCCCTCTTTCAAGAGACGAAGATAGCTGAGTGGTAACGTGTTGGGCTCTCACTAAGCGGGCTTATGTTTGATTCTCGTTCTACTCCTTCATTTTTTTTTGGTTAATAAAGTTGGGATGTAAAATTAAAGTATCATCTAATTTTACGTCAAAAGTGACGCTCGTATATGTCGGTGTCGCAGCACCTAAAATTACATTATTATTTTTAGGTGTGCACGTACACACTCAATTTTTATTTCTGTAGCTCGGCAAAATCCGCACAGCCGTGTGCCTGGCAAAATAAAAAACTGATATCCCGTCAAAAATAAGGTTTGTTCGCTGGGCTTCGGCAAATTATTTGCTGATTGATTTGCTGAACTTTAACAGATATCTCAGCGAAAAACATGTTTTCCGGGGCTCAGCTGTGCGAATCTCGGTAAAAGTTGAACAAATTGCTGTGATTCCAGTAGGGTGGTTGGTATTGGCCATTTTTGACAAATACCGGTGTTCGGTATTTGGTGGAGTCAATACCGGTAATACCGGTAGAATACCGGATTTTGTGAAAATTTCATGTATTTAAAGAAAAACTTTTGATTTGGACTTTTGGATGAAAAACAATATTTGTTGACAATTAAAAAAGCTCTACATGCCTCGAAGAAAATGCCAAAATCGTTTCTGTTCAATTGCTTAACGGCAAAATCATTCAAAAAAGCAAAAAGATCAGCGTATTTGGATTCATTCCTTAAAAGCATCGAATAAGTGGCGGAAATTTCAGTGTCTTGATTTGATAATTGTTCCAACATAAATTGAAGCGCCACGTCGGCTTCATATATGTAGAGTGCAGAGCTCACAGAGGAGTGATTGAACAGCAGCTTGAACGGGTTGGAGGGCTTGAATTATTTTACCAACCGCCAATCAATCATCACTGGAGTTGAATTTGGATCAAAGCTCAAACTCATGGATCCGTTTGAGCATAGCATAAATAACATGTTATGCCAGCGTGCCTTGGCATCAGCCACTTATTTAAATTCTTTTCCGAATTCAGAACGAACATATTTTTGCAGAAAATCGTTTTTCACAGGTGATCTCCGGAAATGAACCACTACGGCTAGTATTTTTTTCATGATTTCATACATCCATTGCGGGAAAATTCTCGACGATGTCAGCAATGTTTATTGAACCAAAAGTCATTCGCAGTTTGACAGATGGCTAATAGAATGAAACAAATGATTAATGACGGTGTTGATCGACTTTTGTTGTAGCGTGAACGTTGTCGATGATGTTTACTTGGGCAAAGTTATTCATGGGCGCATTTAATTGTTGTATTTTTGCACGATGAGTCTTTACTACTTGCAACCGAATATTTGTCTCATCTATGCTGAATTTCCTATTTATATCGCATAGATATGCAATTACACACGAAACCGGATTTCCGGATAAACTGATACGGTTGATCAAATCGACGATGGATCGGGTGATGTGCGTAGTTCGAGTTTCAGTTTCAGCATTCTCGAGTCCCTTCGAAACGCGTAGAGGGTTACGGCAAGGTGATGGTCTTTCGTATCTGCTATTCAACATCGCTTTGGAGGGAGTAATACGAAGGGCAGGGATTGACACGAGTGGTACGATTTTCACGAAGTTCGTCCAGTTATTTGGTTTCGCCGACGATATTGACGTAATGGCACGATGGCGACGATGACGACGACGATGGCACGTAACTTTGAGAGGATGGAGGAAGCCTACATCAGACTGAAAAGCAAAGCTAAACGGATTGGACTAGTCATCAACATGTCAAAGACGAAGTACATGATAGGAAGAGGATCAAGAGAGGTCAATGTAAGCCACCCACCACGAGTTTCTATCGGTGGTGACGAAATCGAGGTGGTTGTAGAATTCGTGTACTTGGGCTCACTGGTGACCGCCGATAACGAAACCAGCAGAGAAATTCGAAGACGCATAGTGGCTGGAAATCGTACGTACTTTGGACTCCGCAAGACGCTTCGATCGAATAGAGTTCGCCGCCGTACCAAACTATCTACACAACGTTTATTAGACCGATAGTTCTCTACGGACACGAGACCTGGACGATGCTCGTGGAGGACCAACGCGCACTGGGGGTTTTCGAAAGGAAAGTGTTGCGTACCATCTATGGTGGGGTGCAGATGGCGGAGGGTACGTGGAAGAGGTGAATGAACCACGAGTTGCATCAGCTGTTGGGAGAACCATCCATCGTTCACACCGCGAAAATCGGAAGACTGCGGTGGGCCGGGCACGTAGCCAGAATGTCGGATAATAATCCGGTGAAAATGGTTATCAACGATCCGACAACGATCCGACGGGAACAAGAAGGCGAGGTGCACAGCGGGCAAGATGGATCGATCAGGTGGAGGACGATTTGAGGACCTTCCGCAGACTGCGTGGTTGGCGAAGTGCAGCCAAGGATCGAGCTGAATGGAGAAGACTTTTAAGTGCAGCACAGGCCACTCCGGCCTTAGTCTGCTCATCAGATATGCAATTACAAACAGTTGAGCTGATACATGTAGGTGAAAATTATTCAAGATATTTTATACTGACAGCAAAATTTTAAATACCGAAAATACCGGTATTTTCATTTCTAATACCGGTATTTTCGATATCCAAAATGGCCGATAATACCGGTATTCCCGAGCAGCACAAGTCGGACAAAAATGGTTGTAGCAACTTCATTGTGACTAAATCTGGTCATATTTTAGATGCAGTAACCTGTGTGGCACATGTGTGCTGCTAGGGTTACCGGTTAGACCACCCTAGATACCAGTGAAAAAAATTAGGTGTGAGAACTTTCAGGCGATCACCATCCTTAATGCCACCTACTAAGTGATATCCCAGGTCATCTTCCGTCGTCTGTCACCAAAGTGAATAAGTTCTTGGGAAGTTATCAACCCGGCTTCGTTGACGGCCGCTCGACAACGGACCAGATCTTTACTGTACGGCAAATCCTCCAAAAATGCCTTGAATACCAGGTCCCAAAGAAGTAATAGCGAAGCAATTTTTAACGAAGAGCCGGATGGCAACTAGAAAATTGGAATGATTTCAATTATTATTCTATAAGAACAATAATACTTTCACAGAAATATGACTTTATATGTGAATGATCTCATAGAATGAATCATTAAAATTGTCGCACACACACTTTCACTCCAACATTGCTTACAACATGCCGTCGAAACAGGACTTACTGCGGCGCGCATTGTACATTTTTTATTCAAGCGAACAAAGATCATGGGAAAAGTACACGCTAGACTAACATTTGAAAAGGGCGTAATATCCGAAATTTATTACTCCTGATTCTTTGTTCACCTATATAGCTTTATATGTAGACGAAGAATCAGAAGGAATAAATTTTGGCTGTTTCGCCCTTTTCAAATGTTGGTCTAACACGGTCGAACAGTGTGAAAATGTTTCGAAAACTGTCATAGCATTTTTTGGACTACTGAGCTTCATTTTATACAAAACCAAAGACACAAAGCAACTCACAAGCACGATCAGAAGTAGCATTCCGTAGTTTGTAGTTTTTTTTCCCGAGCTATTCTTTTCATTTCGGTTTTTTAGTTGCCACGCGTTATGTAGAAAAAAAAAACGAACACGCTGGCTGCACTCGAATCAGACTTGGCGGCCCCAAGCGTTCGGGAAAACTGAAGGCATAGGTGTATCAATGCTGTAGCCACCCAGGTAGATATGCCGTTAAATTGGTCGTAGTTGTACTTTTCGTCAAAATTCTACGATATCATATCTGTTGGGATACCTTACTGTTGGGGTCGAAATACGTATATCTGTCAAGGTACAATCAAGTGGTGGAATTAAATGGGAAGGTACAAACTCGTCTTATGACAAGTGAAGACATTCCACTAAAAAGCTCAACATAATTTTCTTAACAAATTATTTGATTTTCTACGGATACATCGTTGTTCCACCCGATGCAACGCATCCGACCGACCGATGGCTGTGGACGCACTAAGCAGTGACTTAAATTAGTCTCGAGAGAAGATAGCAACCGACCATCATCCGGACATGGGATATGTGAATCTTGATCGCACAAAGTGAACGAGGCATTTGAACATGATGGAACAAAATACGAGAAAAAACACACAGAAAACCACAGTTGCCCGCAGAGAACATGTTCCGGCCCAGCGAGTAATGCTGAAAGGAAAGAACTATTATTCATTCTGGTCACGAGTGAAATCAGCGAAAATTAGCGGCGCAAAACAATCAACAGTGGGGAGAGAAGGTAGGAGATTGCAACCCGGCACAGTAGGTCATCTTGATTTAATCGAGCGGTCAAAAATGGTTTAAAGAAAATATCTCGTATTCCCCCCATAATTTAGAAAAGGTTAAAATTTAAATTTAGAAATATCTTTACTATTTAACTGCATGTGAATAGTTTCACTACTTAAAAAAATACAGTCATATTATGTCAGGTTCACAATAAGTCATTTCGTGTCAATAACTTATCAATTATTCGAACAATATTTAATGAATTTATTAAATTTTATCTTCTTCGTACCATGTGTGACGTATTCCTTTTTTGTTTCTGTGCTTTGTGTAAATCGGGAAACCATTGTGGCCACCTTTCACAACTTCTTTCCCTTTTGTGCACGAGTAGAGAAAACACTGGCCACACCGATGGACAAGATCTGAATCCTATCCGCCAAATTGCTGCTGATGGATGGAGGAGATTTTGATTTCCGATCGCACCCTCACCTCACGATTCGGTTGCGCCTAGCTATTCCTATTTGCTAAGGTTTGAACAAGTTTTACAGCAGCAAAATAAAAGTGAAAATTTTTGAAATTGACGTACAAGAGAAAGGTAAGGATGGATAAGATGGGGCGAACATGTGCCAAATCTCCAACTGGCAACAACTGTGTAGATGACGACAATCAGTGCAATAATAAAACCAACGTCCTTTTGGACGAACGACATCTATGAGGGGCAGCGTGCGGGTTTTCTTGGCAAGATTGGTTTTTGGAATTCGCTTTCTATGTTTTAACATGCAAAAAGTAGGTCCTTAAATAATAAAATAAATACACTATCGGAAATGAGTGTGGAATCATCATTTCATAGCACGCAAGATGTTTTCATTTCCATTTTGGTTGTTACAAATATGTATTAAATAAAAAAAATGTCCTAGTGATCTTTAAGAGACGAAAAGGTGAAAAAAAAAAACAAAAATGTATTGAAAAACATAAAATAAAAAAAAAACTCTGGGGGATTGTTAAATAACTTTCTGATATTTTATTGTTGGCCCTCAAATTTACAATTTTGATCAAGAAAAGTCAAGAAAGGGGGGAGACATACATACTTGGAATAATCCACTTAAATGCACAACTGATTGGATGTACTTAAAAGGAGCAACCTGTTTTATTTCCTTTTCTTCTGTTCTTGAAATAACATGACCATAAAAACGAAAAAAATACACGTCAAAAAGTAAAAATAGGTTTTACTTAATTTTACCTCCTGATGTATAAATCATATTCGGTATCCGGGTATTTTCTTCAAATTTGATTAAACAATGCATGCTGTAAGATTTTTAAATTTTATTTATTTCATCAGCATTTTAGTTGACACAATTCATTGGTTCCGAATATATCTGTCTAAGACGTGCTTAGTGCTTTCAATTTAATTCCACCATGTTTTGTTATCTTGCAGATACGCATTTCGACCTCAACTATGAGGCCGTCTTCAGTGTCTCGTACTTGACTCGAGTTGGTACGTACGAGACACTGAAGACGTCATCACAGTTGAGGTTGAAAAACGTATCTGCAAAGAAAACAAAACGTGGTGAAATAAAATTGAAAGTAACTAATTCGTCTTGGACAGTTAAAGACATTACACTAAAAGAGTTTAAATATTTTTTTTCTGAATATAATTTTAATGTCTTGGATGTATGCGTTTTTTTAAATAAAAATTGCGAGTTTAAGTAGATTTTGAAAAAAAATTGAAATTGAGAAATGATTGATTCTCTAGGTATTTTATTTCTTCTCTTTTTTAATTAAATTTTTATATATTTATTTATTTTTTTATATATCTTTTTATTTTAAGATTTCACGATTTCAAAGTTTTATGAATTTCAGATTCTTTTATTTTTCATATCGAATTTCCATATCTTATCTTAAAATCGTTAAAATCGTTAAATTTTGAAATTTCTTGATTTTTTAAAATTTTTGATTATTATTTATTCAAATTTTTGGATTCATACATTTCCCAGATTTTTAGATCCTTCGGTTTTGGGTTCTCTGATTTTTAAATGTTGAAAACTAAGGATATTCAAACTTTTTGATTTTTTAATTACAATTTTATGTCTTAAAACTTCCAATTTTTTGGAATTTTGAATGGAAATTTTTTAATCCCTTAATCTTCAGATTAAAAATTTTCAAATTTTACCATAAACAATCTAAGTTTTTAGATTTTCAGAATTTTAGATCCAAATCCAATCTAAATCCAATCCAAATCCAATTCAAATCCAATCCAAATCCAATCCAAATCCAATCCAAATCCAATCCAAATCCAATCCAAATCCAATCCAAATCCAATCCAAATCCAATCCAAATCCAATCCAAATCCAATCCAAATCCAATCCAAATCCAATCCAAACCAATCCAAACCAATCCAAACCAATCCAAACCAATCCAAATCCAATCCAAACCAATCCAAACCAATCCAAACCAATCCAAACCAATCCAAACCAATCCAAACCAATCCAAACCAATCCAAACCAATCAAACCAATCCAAACCAATCCAAACCAATCCAAACCAATCCAAACCAATCCAAACCAATCAAACCAATCCAAACCAATCCAAACCAATCCAAACCAACCAAACCAACCAAACCAACCAATCCAAACCAACCAAACCAATCCAAACCAACCAAACCAATCCAAACCAACCAAACCAATCCAAACCAATCCAAACCAATCCAAACCAATCCAAACCAATCCAAACCAACCAAACCAATCCAAACCAATCCAAACCAATCCAAACCAATCCAAACCAATCCAAACCAATCCAAACCAATCCAAACCAATCCAAACCAATCCAAACCAATCCAACCAATCCAAACCAATCCAAACCAATCCAAACCAATCCAAACCAATCCAAACCAATCCAAACCAATCCAAACCAACCAAATCCAACCAAACCAATCCAAACCAATCCAAACCAATCCAAACCAATCCAAACCAACCAAACCAATCCAAACCAATCCAAACCAATCCAAACCAATCCAAACCAATCCAAACCAATCCAAACCAATCCAAACCAACCAAACCAATCCAAACCAATCCAAACCAATCCAACCAATCCAAACCAATCCAAACCAATCCAAACCAATCCAAACCAATCCAAACCAATCCAAACCAATCCAAACCAATCCAAACCAATCCAAACCAATCCAAACCAATCCAAACCAATCCAAACCAACCAAACCAATCCAAACCAACCAAACCAATCCAAACCAATCCAAACCAATCCAAACCAATCCAAACCAATCCAAACCAATCCAAACCAATCCAAACCAATCCAAACCAATCCAAACCAATCCAAACCAATCCAAACCAATCCAAACCAATCCAAACCAATCCAAACCAATCCAAACCAATCCAAACCAATCCAAACCAATCCAAACCAATCCAAACCAATCCAAACCAATCCAAACCAATCCAAACCAATCCAAACCAATCCAAACCAATCCAAACCAATCCAAACCAATCCAAACCAATCCAAACCAACCAAACCAATCCAAACCAATCCAAACCAATCCAAACCAATCCAAACCAATCCAAACCAATCCAAACCAATCCAAACCAATCCAAACCAATCCAAACCAATCCAAACCAATCCAAACCAATCCAAACCAATCCAAACCAATCCAAACCAATCCAAACCAATCCAAACCAATCCAAACCAATCCAAACCAATCCAAACCAATCCAAACCAATCCAAACCAATCCAAACCAATCCAAACCAATCCAAACCAATCCAAACCAATCCAAACCAATCCAAACCAATCCAAACCAATCCAAACCAATCCAAACCAATCCAAACCAATCCAAACCAACCAAACCAATCCAAACCAACCAAACCAATCCAAACCAACCAAACCAATCCAAACCAATCCAAACCAATCCAAACCAATCCAAACCAATCCAAACCAATCCAAACCAACCAAACCAATCCAAACCAATCCAACCAATCCAAACCAATCCAAACCAATCCAAACCAATCCAAACCAATCCAAACCAATCCAAACCAATCCAAACCAATCCAAACCAATCCAAACCAATCCAAACCAATCCAAACCAATCCAAACCAATCCAAACCAATCCAAACCAATCCAAACCAATCCCAAACCAATCCAAACCAATCCAAACCAATCCAAACCAATCCAAACCAATCCAAACCAATCCAAACCAATCCAAACCAATCCAAACCAACCAAACCAATCCAAACCAATCCAAACCAATCCAAACCAATCCAAACCAATCCAAACCAATCCAAACCAATCCAAACCAATCCAAACCAATCCAAACCAATCCAAACCAATCCAAACCAATCCAAACCAATCCAAACCAATCCAAACCAATCCAAACCAACCAAACCAATCCAAACCAATCCAAACCAACCAAACCAATCCAAACCAATCCAAACCAATCCAAACCAATCCAAACCAATCCAAACCAATCCAAACCAATCCAAACCAATCCAAACCAATCCAAACCAATCCAAACCAATCCAAACCAATCCAAACCAATCCAAACCAATCCAAACCAATCCAAACCAATCCAAACCAATCCAAACCAATCCAAACCAATCCAAACCAATCCAAACCAATCCAAACCAATCCAAACCAATCCAAACCAATCCAAACCAATCCAAACCAATCCAAACCAATCCAAACCAATCCAAACCAATCCAAACCAATCCAAACCAATCCAAACCAATCCAAACCAATCCAAACCAATCCAAACCAATCCAAACCAATCCAAACCAACCAAACCAATCCAAACCAATCCAAACCAATCCAAACCAATCCAAACCAATCCAAACCAATCCAAACCAATCCAAACCAATCCAAACCAATCCAAACCAATCCAAACCAACCAAACCAATCCAAACCAACCAAACCAATCCAAACCAATCCAAACCAATCCAAACCAATCCAAACCAATCCAAACCAATCCAAACCAACCAAACCAATCCAAACCAATCCAAACCAATCCAAACCAACCAAACCAATCCAAACCAATCCAAACCAATCCAAACCAATCCAAACCAACCAATCCAAACCAATCCAAACCAATCCAAACCAATCCAAACCAATCCAAACCAATCCAAACCAATCCAAACCAATCCAAACCAATCCAAACCAATCCAAACCAATCCAAACCAATCCAAACCAATCCAAACCAACCAAACCAACCAAACCAATCCAAACCAATCCAAACCAATCCAAACCAATCCAAACCAATCCAAACCAATCCAAACCAATCCAAACCAATCCAAACCAATCCAAACCAACCAAACCAATCCAAACCAACCAAACCAATCCAAACCAATCCAAACCAATCCAAACCAATCCAAACCAATCCAAACCAACCAAACCAATCCAAACCAATCCAAACCAATCCAAACCAATCCAAACCAATCCAAACCAATCCAAACCAATCCAAACCAATCCAAACCAATCCAAACCAACCAAACCAATCCAAACCAACCAAACCAATCCAAACCAATCCAAACCAACCAAACCAACCAAACCAATCCAAACCAATCCAAACCAATCCAAACCAATCCAAACCAATCCAAACCAATCCAAACCAATCCAAACCAATCCAAACCAATCCAAACCAATCCAAACCAATCCAAACCAATCCAAACCAATCCAAACCAACCAAACCAATCCAAACCAATCCAAACCAATCCAAACCAATCCAAACCAATCCAAACCAACCAAACCAATCCAAACCAATCCAAACCAACCAAACCAATCCAAACCAATCCAAACCAATCCAAACCAATCCAAACCAACCAAACCAATCCAAACCAATCCAAACCAATCCAAACCAATCCAAACCAACCAAACCAATCCAAACCAATCCAAACCAATCCAAACCAATCCAAACCAATCCAAACCAATCCAAATCCAATCCAAATCCAATCCAAATCCAATCCAAATCCAATCCAAATCCAATCCAAATCCAATCCAAATCCAATCCAAATCCAATCCAAATCCAATCCAAATCCAATCCAAATCCAATCCAAATCCAATCCAATCCAAAATATTTAATTCTTCTGGTTCATGAGATTACATTGTAATATGCTTATACGTTTTGGCATTTACTTCAATCGGCATAAGATGATAGAGAAACATTGAGCCCTGGTACCAGGAGTATGACCTTGGCATTCATTGGCGATCAATAACTTTTGCAGTCACTGTCATCTAAACTAAAGATAATCCAAGATCACGTACTTGGTGAATGTTTCACCTTGAGTGCATCTAAGCCCTCCAATCTGCCACGATTTCACGCACTTAAGTACAAAATCGGTTAATGATATACAATGACGGCTTCCGCGTAAAGAGCATTTTCACCAAAGAGGTTGATTGCAACGTTTCCACATAAGTACCGATCGATCTCAGCGTACGTATGTAGGACTTCGCTAGCCTCCACGATTAATGCAAATAGTGGAGGTACGAGCTAAAAATAAACAGCGCAGAATATGAAGAGAAATGTTGCGATTAACTTCCCCGCAGATTTAATCTAGGCGCTGTCAGTCATGTCAACCATCAGTGCCAGGCGAAGGAGTCCCGTGTATGCATCTTATTTGGTACTATTCCTACAAGTAGGGGAGAGTCGGATGAAATGAACAAGTGGCGTCGAATGACCAATAAATTTGTTGTCACAAAAGCTAAAAAAAATCACATTTACATTTTTGCAGATTTCGTAATTTCATATAACCACATCTTAAAAGCAAATATTACCTTTATTGTAAATACAATTTCTTGGAATATACAATGCTGTAGGATATAAATACAAGAAATATAAGCTTTGTATACAGATACAGTATTAAAATAGGGGAAAATTGTTAGATTTAAATACAATGGTTGTATATTTAAATCCTCCGAAATTGAATATGCCAAAATTGTATACAGTTTCTGTAAGGTTCTTGAAATGTATAATTTGTCGTGCGCGGTTTGGATGCATACTTACTTACTTGTGCTCAATTACGAACCTTTTTCTTGTATATAGATCGTACATTTTCATAGATCTCATCTTTGGCTTCATCCTCCAATTATTTTTGCAATTCTTTCCCAATATCCATCTGCTTTTTTCATTTCTTTCTTTTGACGTCTCATAGTTCAATGTGACTTTAACTTTTTGGTCATCTCCACAGTCTAACGTGATTCATTTGATGCATTGCACATTTCACATAAATCTGTGCGGAAGTCTATTTGACGCACTTGGGCCCCTATTCTCCCAAAAGAAAAAAAGAGCACACCACTTAAACAAATCAACCACTTCTGACGCCAACGAACGAGTAACGAATCCGACGGATAATTTAATCAGGTATCACGACATTAAGCAGTCACTTGGTACCATCGCTACTGTATCAACATGGAAGCTTGGTTTGGGTCATAGAGAAACTGCCACTGGTCAGTGCGGTGAAATGAATCTGAAAATTGCGGATCACTAATGTCCATTTCTAACTTTTCGAATACAAATTGCAACGGTTTACTATATCCATATGTGATGGGAATAAAAGTGGTTGGTTGTTCGACAGTTCAACCAACTGCAGACCAATATGGGTACTGAATAAAATCTGGCTTTATTATGCTCACGTCTTCGAATACTATGTGTTAAATTGGGAAATTAGCAATTCTACCCGTTGAATACAAATAATGGTGCGGACGACAGTAAGAGTGAGAAATTGTCTATTTTGTATACGATCGTAAATTTGATCGCATGTAGAGATTAATCGGCATACGTAAGCACGGGTGAAGTGATACAAATTTGCATCAATATTGAGCACTTTTGAATTGGATTTCCAATAATCATGAACTAAAATGTTGGAAAAACGGTTAAACCACATGGATCACTTGTACATACTTTCAGACTTAAAAAATCTTTACAACAGGTCGAAAAATGTTGATATAACTGGAGAGACATTTGTTACAGAAATGAGCTGCTCAACGATACATAGGTTACATTCTATAAAAATGGGAAGATTAAGCTTTAAGATAATCGTGTGAAGATATGATTATATGCATAATAAATTGGGGCAACACGGACTAATATTTTAAAAGTTAGGAATGATATGAAAAACTATGGCCATTTCGAATGGATGGGTCAATCGGTCAAATATGTAAATATCTAATAAAACCAAATATCCACTGAATAAAATATAACTCTTGTTCAAAACGAAATAATAGAAACTAAGATCCTAGTGGTGAGCATCAAATAAATCATTCGTTCACGCTGTTTTTTGCGAATTCGCAAAAATAACTCTTTTATGGGCATTCTAATGAACCGTCACTAATCGCTAGATTACCCACTGACCGTTGTTTCTGTCGAGCGCTAACTGCCCAACGATGTCCAAAAACGGAATTCCATTTCGCTGCAAAACTAGCCAGACGACCACTGAACTGGGCCATTCTCCATTCTGTGCGCGGTTGAACTCGTCCCCATGCGCCCGCAAGAGCTCGCGGAGAAAGAAACAGAAAAACACTGATATATATTATCATTAAACTAAAAATACCGTTAGCACCCCAAGATTCATCTGGTTTTAATTTATTCAATGCGATCGATTTAACAGGCTGCGGTGCCATTGCTTTTAATAGTGACCGGGTGCTCACACCGGCGCGGCCGGATGGTTTCTTGGCTAAGTCGTTGGTGCTCAACGCGGTTCACGTAACTCTTTTTGAATATTCTCACCATAACAAATCAAATGAGCATGACGTTTTAGTACGAAACTTCTGCCAATGCCAATGTGATAGATAGGAGGAAGGTAACTGATGGAATTTCTAATTGGATGTAGGAAACGAGCTCTATAGCTCATTTCCAATTCTAGCAGATTATTATAGAGGTCGCAGAGCGAAGCGCACGAATTTTCGCTGGATAGCTTCGATGCGCTGAGCTTCGTTTTGGTAATACGGAGCCCAGACAACTGACGAGTACTCCAAGATTGGGCGAACGGTTGCACAAAACAGTGATTTCAGACAGTACACATCCCGGAATTTCTTGGCAAAGCGAAACAGGAAGCCTATTTGTGAAGATGTCTTCGAAACGATATATGGTACATGATCCTTGAATGTCATTTTCGAGTCGATCAAAACTCCGAGATCCTTGACTGTCGATTCGCGTTGAAGCTGAATATCTCCCAAAGCGTAGTCGAATAAGAAGAGCGAATGTTTGCGGCCGAAGGATATGACAGAACATTTTGCGACATTTAATGTCATTCGGTTTATGCGGCACCATTCAGCAAACACTTCGAACTGTTGTTGCAGAAAAATTGCATCTTGAGGATGCTTTATAGAGTAATATAGCTTCATGTCGTCGGCATACGATAGTTTAAGGCATTTGAGCACAAAATTAACGTCGTTCATATACTACAGGAATAAAAACGGACCCAAATGGCTGCCCTGTGGAACGCCAGAACAAACCGGTAGAGATGTCGCAAATTAATCGATTACTTCGATTAATCGATTCATCGTTGTGATAATCGATTAATTTTGAATCGATTATTACCCAACGATTAATCGATTCAATAATCGAGATTAATCGTGAGTAATCGATTAGTTACTAATCGATTAATCAGAATTTTACGACATCATAAGGATGTCGAAAATTAATTGATTATTTCGATTAATCGATTCATCGTTGTGATAATCGATTAATTTTGAATCGATTACTATACAATGATTAATCGATTCAATAATCGACAAGAATCAAGAGTAATCGATTAGTAACTAATCGATTATTCGGGATTTTACGACATCTCTACAAACCGGAAAGGGCAGTGAAACGTGATCTTTTATTTTAACCGCCATACTCCGTCCAGTTAAATAGGATTGAAGCCAACCGAGCATGGAGTTATTAATGCCTAATTTGTCAAATTTCGCAATGGCGATCTGATGATTCATCTTGTCGAATGCTGCGGAAAGGTCTGTATAAATGGCATCCACTTGATGACCACTCTCCATTTGTCGAATTGCAAAGGAAGTGAAACACGTTAGGTTAGTAGTCGTCGATCTTTTAGGCATAGACCCGTGTTGGTCGTTCGATATGTAATGTGCATACTTTTGAACCAATTCTTTGAGAATAATCAGCTCAAACAGCTTAGAAATTGCGCTTAGCGCAGCTATTCCCCGGTAATTTGAAACAGTCCTCTTGCATCCTTTTTTGAAAACTGGGAATAAATATGATTGTTTCCAGCAGTTCGGAAATAATCCGGTAGTCAATGAGAGGTTGAATACTGCAGCTAACGGCTTTGCAAGCGTATCAGCGCAGCGTTTCACAATAAGAGACGGAATACCATCCGGGCCGCATCCAATTGAAGTTTTCAATTCCTTATTAGCTGTTATTACATTATCGTCGGAACCAAAGACGGCTGCTCAGCGGCTTCAAAACGGGGAATATTCCTGGTGGCGTTGGCTACAGCCTGAGGGTCGAGGTGCTCATTTGTAAAGACACTACTGAATTGGGAACGAAACAAATTGACCATGTCGTGGGTAGTTTCGGCTTCGCATAAACCATCTGTCATCGAAGAGGGCAGTCCTGATTCCTTTCGTTGTTCGTTGACGTACCGCCAAAAACTTTTAGGGTTAGTCTTGAGTCGACTTTGTAGACGATTTTGAAAGACGTTAAAAAGGTGGTCGTTGAGTTGCTGATAGTCAGAGTTTGCCTTCAAATAACTGGCTCTTGTAGAATCAGAACGATACTTGCTATGTTGTCTGAGAGCCGCGCGCTTCGCTCTTTTGAGGTTTTTGAGGTGAGCATTAGACCAGGCTGGCTTAACCGGTTTGGATATGGATTTCAGCGGAACGAACTGATCAATAGCGTACAGTAATATACTTGACACAGTCGATGCAGCGAGATCGGCGTCGAAGTCTTGAAGAATAGCGTCCCAGTCAACGTGTGCAAGAAAATCATTCATGACGTTGAAACTGGCCTTATTAAAGTCGTACGAAAAGCTTTCAGACGGCTCGTAGAAGCGACAGTACGAATTTATCTAAAGTTAAGTGAATCAAGGTGCCTTTCGACCAGGACTGCGTCGTTAATTCGGTCGGGGGGGATGTAAACAACACAGACATAGAGAGTGCCATCAACAGTAGATACGGCGATCCATAATTGCTCTACAGATGTAATGTTAGGAGGACTGATTAGTCGGGATTTGAAACTAGAGCGAACAGCTATCAAAACCCCACCTCCAGTGCGTTTGTTGCTATTGAAAAGTGACCTATCTTGTCGATAAACGGAGTATGAGTCGTCGAACAGTTGATTTGTAGAGGTCTTATGGTTGAGCCAGGTTTCGGTAAACGCGTACACGTCATAGCAGCCATCGCACAAGGCCAGATGGTAATCAGCAATAGAGCTATTGATTCCGCCGACGTTTTGGTAGTATACCAAAATATTCGAAGATACTGAGGCAGCAGTCCTTACATCGGAAACAAGCGGTTGAGGAGAACTCAACTCTCGTGAGGCGGAAGTGGAAGCACTGGAAATTGAGACACTCTCAGGTACGGAAAATACCGGTAACTGGTTGTAACTTGGCCTGAAGCAAATTGATTGTCTGTGATGCAAGCTTCGGTAATTTCATCGGAAACGCTTATTCGTGTCGGTGTCCAGTTGTTGTTAGTTGCGGGTAGACTGGAATTAGCATTGGATTCAGAGTACGAAAAGCTCATGATACTTGCCTGCGGTAGGAGTTCGGAAGACCCCATCTTCCAGCTCAGACGCAGGACCGGGACGACTATTGGATGCTGGCAGTGGAGGCTCGACTGCGCTGAGCGGAATAGGGGCTTCCTTTGGGCTAGCCGCAGATGTGCGTCCCGGTTTCAGCTCGATTGGGAAACGAATACGTTGGCTTGAGGAATTTTGATGGCTAGTCGACGTTGAATGGAGATATTCAGTGGTGCTTAAGACGATAGGAGCTTTCTTGGGACTGCATACTGTGCACGCAAGTGCACGTCGTGGAAGTGGAAAGCAGCTGGTTTGATTATCGTAGATGACTAGAAGCGACAAATACATCAGGGACAGAAATGCACGGACGAACATTGTACTTGCCTGAAGAAGGAATTCGGAAGACCCCGTCTCCCAACTCACACGCAGGACCGGAACGGCTGAAGATCGCAGGCAGGATAGGCTCGACTGCGGTAAGAGGAATAGGGGCTTCCTTAAAGCTTGCGTCCCGGTGCAGGGCTGATGAGAGGCAGATGACTGCTTATTCCATAGCTATAATTTCTTTCAAGGAAACATCCAGCGGATCGACGGCTGTGGCTTCGGGTCCCGGGCGCCAAAAATTTACGCCCGGTCTGTTGTCACTAAACTCCCTGTAGGTAATACCTTTCGGCCAAGTGGAGGTTGACAGTGCCTTAGATTTTAATTTCATACTCATCCCAACTTTGAATGACACGAATGATAAGGTGCTTATGTCTCGTCCCTTGGCGACAAGACGGGCAACTTGTATGTCCTCGCTTCCCAGACGTTTTTTGCCTAGGCGCACACCTGTTCGGCGGTAACGTCTCTGGCGATTCGTGATAAATACAACCAGAATATAGGCTGGGCTGCTGGAACAGTGGCTATTGCGAACGATGGAGAGGGCGTACTACCAGTTCCGAGTAGCATTGTTGGTTGTTTGTTCGTAACTCCGGCCGTACTAAACAGTCTTCGGCCTTTGCTCAACATTGGATAGCCACCAGTACGTGTAGAAGGTTTCGGAGTGCACGAGCTAGAGTTGATGAGTTTCAGGTTTTGCTTTATGTCGCTGTGAGAGTTTAGTGCATCTCCTTGTCCAACTTCATAAGCGCAGCGGACGGCGTTGCGGAGGCGCATCTCCTTCATCAAGGTTGAGCAGGAGGGACACAACCATCACTTCCTCGAATGCATCCGCCTTAACTCCACAGCATCGGGGATGAAAAATAGCCTTGCAAAAATCTTGGCACTCAATTTGAATATCACCGATTTCACCGGCACATGAACAGCAGACGTAAGATATAATGCTTTCAAGACAACAGCGTATACAGAAACTGAGTTATTCGGCAATAAACAAATGCACCCAAACACGGCAATTTATCACATGTACGGTTGCGAACAAAGTGCAGCTAGAGTACAAACAGCGATCAGTAAGTGGACCAGTCCCACAGAATCGATTCTTTATTCCGCAGGCAGATTTCTCAGCTTTTTCACTAGCTACACGAAATCCTCCGGCTTACTGGGATGCACAACACGGAGTACTATCGAACGCTATCAAACAGAACGCGAATTGACGAAATTTGCACGGTGAAAAAACGATCAAAATAACATAAACACAGACCGATACTGACAGAGACTAGATGTCAGAATACTCAAGTTGCAGATATAGGAATAGTAATGGAAACGGTATGGAAGTCCATTTCCAGTTCTAGCGATTGCTAGAACATGAGAAATAAAGAGAAAGATACAAAGTAGGAGTATGGAACGGACCTGGGATTGAACCCACGACCTCCTGCGTATGAGGCAGAAGCAGTAGCCATATGACTACCGAGCCCGCTTCTTGACAAAAAAAAATTGAAGGATTAGAACGAGAATCGAACATAAGCCCGCTGAGTGAGAGCCCAACGCGTTACCGCTATTTTCGTCTCTTGAAAGAGAGGTGATCGAAGTAAAGCATGTTCCAGAAGAAGTATTTCACTGCATAAAATCATCGACTGCTAGAGCGTCAGGTGCGTCGCATCGGGTGCTGTGTTTGGGTTCCATGATATGTAATTTTAAATCATCTACCATTGAAAAATATGCGATTCAGTTTATGTCATGTGGTTTTGTGTCATTTTATTCACATACGTCAACTGTACTATTCATATTTTTTTGGTGTGTACTAACACAGCGGTTCTCAACCTTTTTCTTGAGAGGTACCCCTTCAAACTTATGCATTAATTGAGGTACCCCCTCTTGAAAGTAGGCTTCCAATCCTCTTGAAAAAATAATCCCGAGGTCTTTGAAGGGGAGCTCCTTTCAGCTATTGAATCCCTTTAAAGTAGGTTTCCACGCCTCTTGATTAAAGGCTTCCGAACGTTTTGTAGATTGGCTTCCGAGCCTATGGAAGACGAATTTTGAGTTACTTAAAAGCAGGCTTCCTTTGCATCTTGAAAATACGCTTCTGAGCCTCTTGATAGTATGCTTCCAAGCCTCTTGAAAGAAGAATTCCGAGCTTTATGAAGTGAGGCTTCCGAGCATCTTGGAAGGAGGCTTCCGAACCACTTGAAAGTAGAGTTCCGAGCTTCTTGAATGCAGGCTTCCTAGCCTCTTAAAAATAGGCTTACGAGCTTCTTGAAATGAGGCAACCTAACCACTTGGAAGGAGGCTTCCGAGCCTCCCGAAAAGAGGCTTCCGAGCCTCTCGAAAAGAGGATTCCAAACCATTTGAAAGGAACCTTCCGAGCCTCTTGGAAAAAGGCTTCAGAGCCTCTCGAAAGGAGCCTTCCAAGCCTCTTGGAAAAGGCATCTGAGCCTCTTGAAGGAGGCATCTGAGCCTCTTGAAGGAGGCTTCTAGGCCTCTTGAAAGGAGGCTTCTGAGCCTCTTGAAAGGAGGCTTCTGAGTCTCTTGATAGAAGGCTTCTGAGCCTCTTGAAAGGAGGCTTCTGAGCCTCTTGAAAGGAGGCTTCTGAGCCTCTTGAAAGGAGGCTTCTGAGCCTCTTGAAAGCAGGCTTCTGAGCCTCTTGAAAAGAGGCTTCTGAGCCTCTTGAAAGGAGGCTTCTGAGCCTCTTGAAAGGAGGCTTCTGAGCCTCTTGAAAGGAGGCTTCTGAGCCTCTTGAAAGGAGGCTTCTGAGCCTCTTGAAAGGAGGCTTCTGAGCCTCTTGAAAGGAGGCTTCTGAGCCTCTTGAAAGGAGGCTTCTGAACCTCTTGAAAGGAGGCTTCTGAGCCTCTTGAAATGAGGCTTCTGAGCCTCTTGAAAGGAGGCTTCTGGGTCTCTTGAAAAAAGGCTTCTGAGCCTCTTGGAAAGAGGCTTCTGAGCCTCTTGAAAAGAGGCTTCTGAGCCTCTTGAGAAGAGGCTTCTGGGCCTCTTGAAAGAAGGCTTCTGAGCCTCTTGAAAGGAGGCTTTTGAGCCTCTTGAAAGGAGGCTTCTGAGCCTCTTGAAAGGAGGCTTCTGAGCCCCTTGAAAAGAGGCTTCTGAGTCTCTTGAAAGAAGGCTTCTGAGCCTCTTGAAATGAGGCTTCTGAGCCTCTTGAAAGGAGGCTTCTGAGCATCTTGAAAGGAGGCTTCTGAGCCTCTCGAAAGGAGGCTTCTGAACCTCTTGAAAGGAGGCTTCTGAGCCTCTTGAAAGGAGGCTTCTGAGCCTCTTGAAAGGAGGCTTCTGAGCCTCTTGAAAGGAGGCTTCTGAGCCTCTTGAAAGGAGGCTTCTGAGCCTCTTAAAAGGAGGCTTCTGAGCCTCTTGAAAGGAGGCTTCTGAGCCTCTTGAAAGGAGGCTTCTGAGCCTCTTGAAAGCAGGCTTCTGAGCCTCTTGAAAGGAGACTTATGAGCCTCTTGAAAGGAGGCTTCTGAGCCTCTTGAAAGGAGGCTTCTGAGCCTCTTGAAAGGAGGCTTCTGAGCCTTTTGAAAGGAGGCTTTTGAGCCTCTTGAAAGGAGGCTTCTGAGCCTCTTGAAAGGAGGCTTCTGAGCCTCTTGAAAGGAGGCTTCTGAGCTTCTTGAAAGGAGGCTTATGGGCCTCTTGAAAGGAGGCTTCTGAGCCTCTTGAAATGTGGCTTCCGAGCTTCTTGAAATGAGGCTTCTGAGCTTCTTGAAAGGAGGCTTTTGAGCCTCTTGGAAGGAGGACTTTGAGCCTCTTGAAAGGAGGCTTTTGGGCCTCTTGAAAGGAGGCTTCTGGGCCTCTTGAAAAGAGGCTTCTGAGCCTCTTGAAAGGAGGCTTCTGAGCCTCTTGAAAGGAGGCTTCTGAGCCTCTTGAAAGGAAGCGTCTGAGCCTCTTGAAAGGAAGCTTCTGAGCCTCTTGAAAGGAGGCTTGAGCCTCTTGAAAGGAGGCTTGAGCCTCTTGAAAGGAGGCTTGAGCCTCTTGAAAGGAGGCTTCTGAGCCTCTTGAAAGGAGGCTTTGAGCCTCTTGAAAGGAGGCTTCTGAGCCTCTTGAAAGGAGGCTTGAGCCTCTTGAAAGGAGGCTTGAGCCTCTTGAAAGGAGGCTTTGAGCCTCTTGAAAGGAGGCTTGAGCCTCTTGAAAGGAGGCTTCTGAGCCTCTTGAAAGGAGGCTTCGAGCCTCTTGAAAGGAGGCTTCTGAGCCTCTTGAAAGGAGGCTTCTGAGCCTCTTGAAAGGAGGCTTCTGAGCCTCTTGAAAGGAGGCTTCTGAGCCTCTTGAAAGGAGGCTTCTGAGCCTCTTGAAAGGAGGCTTCTGAGCCTCTTGGAAGGAAGATTTTGAGCCTCTTGAAAGGAGGCTTCTGAGCCTCTTGGAAGGAGGATTTTGAGCCTCTTGAAAGCGACTTCCGAGGAAGCTTCCGAAGCCTTTTGAAAGGAGCCTTCCGAGCCTCCTGGAAAGAGGCTTCGGGACCTCATGGAAGGAGGCTTTTGAGCTTCTTGAAAGGAATCAACCTAACCACTTGAAAGGAGGCTTCTGAAGTGCCCAGGAGGCTTCCGAGCCTCCTGAAAGGAAGAATTTTTACGAGCCTCTTGAAAGGAGGCATTCAAGCTGCTTGGAAAAGGGCTTACGAGAAGCGTAGAAGGATGCTTCTGAACCTCTTGCAACGAAGCAAACGAGCTTTATTGAAAAAAAAAATCATTTTGTTAGTTTGACCTTTTGTTCCGCAGCCCTTCATACATTGTGCTGATTGTGGAAGGCAGGATTCAATTGGGATTTATTGATCGCATTGCATATTATGTACAATATAAATTTTTGAAATAAAAAAATTATCATTAGTTTTGATTGCAAATGTAATACGTCCGCCATTACGCATTTTTGTCCGAGGTACCCCCTAGGGCCAGCGAAGGTACCCCCAGGGGTACATGTACCCCAGGTTGAGAACCGCTGTACTAACATAATAATGAATATTATTACAACTAACACAGCTTAGAAACCTCGCAGTTAATAACTGTGGAAGTGCTCAAGAAACACTAAGCTGCGAGGCATCAATGTCCCATAGGGGGATGTAATGCCAAAAAGAAGTGTTAAAATAGTGTATTATCTATGGCGCGTAAATAAATTAGATAGATTGATGGACATCAACATTTTGTAAGGGCAACTTCATCTATCGCTTCATCGTTCGTCGAGCTATGCAATTCATGTTATCATATGGAATCTGATTGTTCTCTGTAGCAACATGATTTATTGACAAGAATGGTCATGTAAAGTGAATCAGACTGTACCATTTTGATACAGATTTATCATTTTAACACTGTAAATACCCTACAGAAAGCGTGGAATGGCAATTTTAATAATACCTTATTCTGCTATTGATACCATACTCTGTTATGAATCAGCCTTGCATAAGAGGAAAACTACTTAAAAATAATACCAAAAATTAATATGCAATAATAATACAATACTCCAGGCATAGTATTATTACAATACCAAACGCATCACAATTTATTATTCATTTGGTATTGAAATACCTAAGCATGTTATGCCTAAAGTATTCTGCACATTAATTTTTATGAACTATTGAGAAATCGACTGTATATTTTTATTTCGATTTTAAGGACGGCTACGCAGTCTTGAATTATTGAAACAAGATGTTTATTTATCCGACGTTTCGACACGGGGATGATGAAGACACCATCCCCGTGTCGAAACGTCGGATAAATAAACATCTTGTTTCAATAATTCAAGACTGCGTAGCCGTCCTTAAAATCGAAATTAATTTTTATGATTTTACGTTTACCTCTTATGCAAGGCTAGTTCATAATAGAGTAGGGTAACTGTACAGCAGGGACTATGTCCAAGGGCTTGACGATCCCTCCCCAGGCCATCTGCGAGTTTTGGGGCTTGCCTAAGATGTGGTGGGGTTTGACAGTGGGCTCTGCTAAATCTCTATAAAAAGCTGCATGTATCCGCAAGTAGGCCCCACCAAAGCGACCGTGTGCCGCTCAAAGCGCACAAGCCCAAGTCCTGGTGTTAGGTGGGACGCTAACAGCCCTGACAAAACGGCCCTCCGACGAGACAGGAGGTTTGCGCAGGCCCAATAAGCCGCCTGGAAAACCAACCATTACGAACAATATAAGAGATAATGCGACTCGATATAATCGGCAAAGACCTAGGCGACGAATAAAGGATCACGATTGGAAGCTTGGAACATGGAACTGCAAGTCGCTAGGTTTTGCAGGTTGCGACAGGATGATCTACGATGAATTACATCCCCGAAACTTCAACGTCGTGGCGCTGCAGGAGATTTGCTGGACAAAACAGAAAGTGTGGAAAAGCGGGCATCGAGCGGCTACCTTCTACCAAAGCTGTGGCACCACCAACGAGCTGGGAACCGGCTTCATAGTGCTGGGTAAGATGCGCCATCGTGTGATTGGGGATTAAAGGCCGTTTTTTTTCAGCTATAGCATCATCAACGTGCACTGCCCATACGAAGGGAGACCCGACGACGAGAAAGAAGCGTTCTACGCACAGCTGGAGAAGGCATACGATGGATGCCCACTGCGGGACGTCAAAATCGTCATCGGTGACATGAACGCACAGGTAGGAAGGGAGGAAATGCATAGACCGCCCAAGTAACAATTTCCTTGCTTCTTGGATTTATCTAATTCTTATTGCGGACTTATGACAGCAATCACGAAGCTGATTGCTCAGTTTTATTGGCGCTCTTATTGCTATCAATAAACCTCCCATAAATCTGCTGAAAAATGCTTCAAACGTCAAATGCCTATTGACCATATGAACAGATCTATGGTAGTGATGAAGAGCGTAATAAATCCAATTTTCAACGCTCGAATAAAGCTACAATTTTTGGTCATAATGTGGTCAAATGAATTACCCCCATAAGAATGTTTGTATTGCGAAGAGTTTATGACGGTGTTTTATAAAAGCAAAATTTTTCTGATCAAATTCCATGATGGCCATATTGAAAACGGAAAAGCATTTCGCAGTCAATGAAATATATCACTGAAATGCATGATTTAACGAAATTTTCACCGCTTATCATACTTTTTCCGATAAATAATTTTATTAATTAATAGTTTGGGCAAAATACTAATCGATTTAGTGGACATCCTAGATGTTGTGGTAATCAATATTTTCGATTTATTTCCCGGAACTACGTTATATGGCCGGCGCGTGGTGTTCAACCTTATTTTTTTCACAACATTTGACCATAAAATCGGAAGCGCACTTCTTTTTAATGGTAGTGAATCGAAATAACAACCTGAAATAAAATATTATTTTGTTGTCATCATCATAATTTTCATCAACAATCCATTTTGTTATCATTTTTCTGCAAAGATTTGTTTCTCTTTTTTTAATGCAACATTTTGACAGCTGCCGCAGCCAAATTCCCTTTTTTGCGGGTGGTTTAAAAAGGGTTTCTAAATGCTCTTATAATATGTTTATAGTGGTTATCTGGAGAGGGCCACTTGGTAATATCTTACTCTTATAGTGGTCATCAGAAGGTTGCCGTGTATTACTCGGTTTTATTGTTAGATCTTTTAAATTGATCTTGAAAACCATTCTTAGAGCGGTATAAAACTTAAAATGTTACTTGGGCGGTCATAGGACCGGACAGTCTGCACACCGTATCGAATGAAAACGGCCAATAAACTTCGCAGCCTCCCGCGGAATGGTAGTCCGAAGCACCTTCTTTCCCCGCAAAAATATCTGCAAGGCCACATAGAGATCACCTAACCAAGAAACGGAAAACCAAATCGACCACGTTCTAATCGACGGTAGAGTCTTCTCCGACATCACTAACATCCGCACTTACCGCAGTGCGAATATTGAATCCGACCACTACCACGTTGCAGTATGCCTACGCTCAAAACTCTCGACGGTTTACAACACGCGTTGAAGTCGGACGCCGTGGCTAAACATTGGGCGGCTACAAGACGCTAGACTAGTCCAAGACTACGCGCAGCAGCTGGAAGTGGCACTCCCAACGGAAGAGCAGCTAGACGCAGCGTCTCTTGAAGATGGCTGGAGAGATATTCGATCCGCCATTGGAAGCACCGCAACCGCTGCATTAGGCACGGTGCCCCCGGATTAAAGAAACGACTTATATGACGGCGAATGTGAGCATTTGGTTGTGAAGAAGAATGCAGCATGGACGAGATTGCTGTAAAACCGCACGAGGGCGAACGTGGCACGATACAAACGAGCGCGCACACTAAAAAATAACTCCAATACAGGAAAAATTGAAAATGGTTTTCGGACTCCGCAGAAAGTGAGAACGTGGTGGGAAGAGAGAAGGCCGACAAAGGTGACCAAACTTATGCATTCTGCTTCCTAGGACTATGGCCCAAAAGGCCGTCATTGGCCGACCCGAAACAGCTAAGGCAGCAATCTGGCGAAGGCGCTCAGAGCAAAGCCAAACAACGTGCGACCATAAAGGGTAAACGTTGTCTGGACGGAACAGATTGGGATTTTTTTTATTGTGATTTTAACCACTGCGACCATTAAGTTGATCTATTGTGGATACATAGCGCGTCGACCCAAGAAGGCGACTTCTCGGCCCAAAAAGGCGAAAGGGGCCTACCAGACGCAAGTCGCCGGGCCAGAAGAGGGTACCAGCCGGCAGGTGCCATGGGCACATGGGACCGAAAGTCCATGGCAGCTGGTCAGTAGGGCAAAGCGTATCTCGCCTGCAATGAAAGCAAAGGATAAAGACGAGGCCTTGTTGGTGAAAACAGATAAGGAAAAGTACACCGAAGTCCTTGAATCGATGCGGGCGGCAGAAAAGCTTTCGGTGCTAGGTCAGGACGTGCGAAGCGTCAGACGCACCAAGACCGGTGAAATAATCTTGATTCTGAAACGCGGAGTGCAAGCTAGTGGGACGGACTATAGGAAGTTGGCCCAAGAGATCTTGGGTGACGACGTCAATGTGAGGTCGTTGGGGGCTGAAGTGACCCTCCAGTTCAAGCAACTGGACGAGGTTACGAACGCGGACGATGTCGTCTCTGCCAGCAGTGCGGCACAGATGTTGAGAAGGCCTCTGTACGCATAAGAGGCGGCACCTTCGGCACGCAGGTAGCGGACCTTATATGAGTCACGGAAGCCAAAAAAATTCATAGAAAATGGAAGCTGAAGATCAGCTAGTCAGTATGCCCAGTAAGCAAACTCCAGCCGCCATCAGTGACCAAGTGCTATTCGTGCTTAGAGTCGGGGCACAAGTCCTACGACTGTATGGACCCAGACCGTAGTAACCTGTGTCATCGTGCGCTGTGGTAAGGAAGAGCACAAGGCGCAGGAATGCGATAAGGCACCAAAGTTCCTCATCTGCGCCAACAAAAAGCAAGCCTGTAACCACGTTTTGTGTGGACCTTCATGTCCTATCAGAGAGACAAACAAGAAGAAGCCGTGCTAGTACCACAATTGAATTTTAATCACTGTACATCTGTTTAGCAGCTGCTGTGGCAGTCGTCCTCCTGTTCGACCCGTACAACGTTCCTGTCGTCTATTAGGTGACGAACGGATCTAGGATGGCAGCTATTTGCACAACGGGACGGTATCTGGCCCAAGAGGTGATACACTCTTCCGCTGAGGGTGTCGTGATTGCCAAGATCAACGGTGCTTACCCATACGCTTAAACCTGGTTTAAGCACTAAGCGTAGGTGAAGAAATTGACCCTAAGACTCATTGGCCAATTGGTAATAGTTTCTGGGTGATCTGCGAAAGTTACATCTGTTCAGGGCCAATCCCAGACCGTTTGGAAATGGCCATATTTCTGCGTATACCTTACGGATTTTCGATCAGCCAGCTTTGGTCAGCATACTAGTTCTACTTTCTGAGGAAAGGATAAAACATGATGGAAGTATACGTCACTTAAAATGACAAGCAGAAAAAAAATGCATTAACATACCCTCGAAAAACCCGGAACATCTCCGGTGGCCAAGGACAAATCTGAGGTTTTGGATGGGGACAAAATACTAGAAGAGTTTCCAATCCGCCAGTGTGTTGATCGCGTATGCTGCCACAAGAATTGAATCCCTGTAGACTTCTAAGGTCATAGGTGAAGCCGACGATCTTGACATCAGAAGGGAACTTTAGTTTCAGAAGACCGTCGTACATAATATTCCATAATACCGGCTCCAATAATGAGCCTTGCGGTACTACTGCATTAGTTGGAACACTTCTCTGACTGGCGGCATCGGTCTCGTATAATAGTATAAGGTTCTGGAAATAGCTTAGAATATATAGAATACCTCGCCTTTTACATTGGATCGCTATCTCAGCGGTCTTTACCACGCTGTCAACGTCAAACGTGGACTTATCCTTACGGAACCCGAACTGATTGCTTGCGAGGCCGCCCTTACCCTCTGAGTACGGGGTCAGCCTGTTGAGGATGATCCTCTCCAGCAACTTGCCCGTCATGTTAATAAGACGGTTTCCCGGCTTTCGGTAATATAACCAACTTCTGCCTTTTTCCATCTATCGGGAAAACTACTGCAGTCATGGAGACATCTCTGCATAGATGTTCGCAATGATTGCTGCCTTCAGAAAGGTGTTCGGAACTCCATAAGGCCCTGGAGCCACCATTTTGGCCTACACACACCCGAATACTAGAATAGAACACTAAATTAATGATTTCGTGTGTGTCACTTCTACGTGAAGTTAAACGATTTACAATGATATGGAAATGCTAATATCATCTTCCAAACTTGGACGTACATGCAGAGTGTAAAATAATCGAAAATTTTTGGTGAAGTCCATTTTTCTTCATTTGTCAGTTCACTTCCGACACATTCATAGTCGGCTCTGGACAGTCAATATTCAGTTGAATATTAGTCATTGAATATTTATGCACATTTTACAAATTGATAAATTATCTGAAATCTGAACCCGTTTAAAATGAGTGAAGTGATTTATCACACAGGACAGAATCCGATTTTCATCCGCGAGGCACTTTCAACGGTAAACATCAACATAAACAATGCTAATTTTGTTTTTTTCTGCACATAGTAAACACACTCAGTGACAGTCGAATGAATGAATTCGTGGAGTAGTCGTCTGACTATGTCATTCTATGTTTTGAATATTCATGCGATGTTTGTCAAAATTCGGACCGAAGTTGCTTCATGAAGATGAATATTTTAAGCTCTGCGTACATGTTCATGATAGAATTAGAGGCGAAAGTATAGAATTGATAGTTCCGTTAGGATACGGCAGGCATGAAGAATGTTTTTATAGAAGTCGATTTGAAAGCGAGCGGAGGGCAATATTTGTGATGGCACATATCACACGACCTTCCTTCTGCCAAGCTCCCGTATGAAGGGGGAGGGAAGAATATCAGTGTGGAAGCTGATATATCTCCACTGGCAAAAGGAAGGTGATTTGACTTGCTCATATGCCATCGCGTGCGGAAGGGTTTGCTATCGACGAGTACTGTCTCCAAATTTCTAATATGACATCAGCATTTAGTCGAATAGGATTTTTATTGCACAGTTCTGTACGTCCAAGTTTGGAAGATGATATTAGCATTTCCATATCATTGTAAATCGTTTAACTTCACGTAGAAGTAACACACACGAAATCATTAATTTTGTGCTACCCTTGGTGGGGGCATCCATCAATTCAGCTGTTATTGGTCGACGGTACAGCAGCAGAGCCTTTCTCTGCTTTGTTCTCTCCGAGGCAGCCAAGTTGGTTGCGACGAGACGGACGCAATGAGAAAACAGAACTGTGCAATAAAAATCATATTCGACTAAATGCTGATGTCATATTAGAAATTTGGAGACAGTACTCGTCGATAGCAAACCCTTCCGCACGCGATGGCATATGAGGAAATCAAACCACCTTCCTTTTGCCAGTGGAGATATATCAGCTTCCACACTGATATTCTTCCCTCCCCTATCATACGGGAGCTTGGCAGAAGGAAGGTCGTGTGATATGTGCCATCACAAATATTGCCCTCCGCTCGCTTTCAAATCGACTTCTATAAAAACATTCTTCATGACTGCCGTATCCTAACGGAACTATCAATTCTATACTTTCGCCTTTAATTCTATCATGAACATGTACGTCCAAGTTTGGAAGATGATATTAGCATTTCCATATCATTATAGAATAGAACGACTTGGGCGTAATTTTGGATTTCCAACTAACGTACAAGATGCACATCTCGTACGTTGTAGGCAAGGCTTCCAAAACCCTGGGCTTTATCTTTCTTTGGCCAAAGAATTTTCTGACATTTACTGTCTGAGGTATCTGTTTTGCTCACTGGTGCGGTCTATACTGGAGTACTGCTCCGTTCGGAATCCCAATGAACGGTGCAGAACAAATTGAGTCCGTGCAACGACGTTTCCTACGATTTGCTCTGCGTAGCCTACCGTGGAGAGATCCATTACGCCTGTCAAGTTATAAAATCTGCTATCGGCTTATCGATCTGGAGCTGCTAAGTTATCGCCGTAACACCGCTTGGGCCATACTGGTTACAGTTGTTTCGCAAGGCCGAATAGATTGAGCAAATTAATATCAACGTACAGCCGAGGGCACTTCCAAATAACGCTATGCTAAGAATGCCATTTCGTCGGACTGACGCTGCGTAGGAGATTCAAAGATTTTTTCTCATCGCGTCAGGTTATGTTTGAACTCAAATTTTTACTGCAGGCACCTCCATGCTGGTCACGTTTGGACTCAAATTTGCACTTCAGACGCATCAATGCTGTTTGATAAGCACTTGATCCAATATGAACGCCTCGACAGGTCAAGTTTGGACTCAAATTTTCACTGCAGGCGCCTACATGCTGGTCAATGTTTGGACTCAAATTTGCACTGCAGGCGCCTCCATACTGGTCACGTTTGGACTCAAATTTTCACTGCAGGCGCCTCCGTGCTGATTGATAAATACTAATAAACGCCTCGACAGGTTATGTTCGAGCTCAAATGTGCACTATGAACGCTTTTTTTGATGCGCAGATTGGTATTCAAATATGGTTTTTCATCACAATCTGTATGTAGACAATTCGTTCATTTGGAATCATCTATAATTTTAATATTCCTCTTTGTAGATCACATCATATCCGGCAACGGAAAGTGCTCACATCGTCTTGCATAAATTAAGTAAGCTAATGTTACAATATAAATGTTACACTGCTCTAGCATTTTAAGAAAATTTAAATTATAATTTTGAAAACAAAAATTAACTCGAAGCAAAATATAAAGCTTGTTAGTCGCCGACTAACCCCGTCCCCCCGCAACTACAGCACTGTCTCGAGTCCCTTCGAAACGCGCAGCGGGTTACGGCCTCATTCATTTCTTCGGAAACTCCCCGAATTTTTTTTTAGTAATTTTCCAGATATATCTATATATTCCTACTGATATTTCCTCCGGAAATTCCACCAATACTATTTAGGAAATTCGGAAATTGTGGATTTCTTCCGCAAATTATTACTGTATTCCTCCCTGAATTTTAATGGAATTTTCCCGCAAATTCTCACGAATTTAATTTGGAAATTTTCACGGAGTGTTATATTAACCTTCCAAGCAACACGTTTGTCATCAAAAAGTTACCATGACTTGAATGTAAAATTAGGTCATATGTAAGTTGCACTAACCAAAATGGTATGAATCATTACAATACACAAGGTGGTGTATTATAACAAATTTTTCTGATGAAAATATGCATCGCTTTTGCCTTTCTCGTAAACAGGTGGATTAATCTGGGTTTTAGATATAGAAAATGCTACATTTATATTCCACGAACCGAAGCTGGTTCTTTGCTATCGCAACAAGGTACCTACACTTTGTAGCCGTCGTATCCCTTCTGAAAATTCATGCATTGGATTAGATTCCCATTAAACGCTAGATGCATTAGATGTTAAATGTTGTCAACATGCGAACTAACGGGTATAATTTTCCCTATTGAATTCTTTCCTTGTTTTGAGTGATCGTACGATTCTCTATGGCGAACGATAATAAACAAGATGCTGCAATAGGTGGGATCGCGACCGAAGCTGCATTTCTCAAGGTGTCTTTGCTGACGCTTCGAGACATGGAACGTTGCGTGAGTCACACGCACGAACAATGTTTACCGACGTTTGGAGTGACATTGGGCCCCGGTGGTTATAGTTTGTAAATACATACTAGGGAAGGAGTAAAAAACAGATTCATCCACTGTTACAAGTTACATACAAGGCATATTTCTCGCGCCAAGAATCATAGGGGCGTAACTACATAGATCGATTTCTCTTCGTCGATGTTTATCAATGTAGCTAAGTACGGCAGTTTGAAGAAGATTTGATTGTTTGAGATGATAAAGCATGGTTGCATCTTGCTCCAGTAGCAACAAGCACAGTTTTAACTTTTGAAACAAATGAGTTATAACCGAAACAAAAAATCGATGAAGAAAAAACGATCTATACAGTTATATCCTTATGATTCTAAGCGCGGGATGGTTAAGTTGTTTGAGCTTTAGACCAGTGGTTCTTCGAACAAACTCTTATGGTCCGACGATATCTGCTAAGTTGTCCAATGATGAAACTTACGCCCCTCGACGGTTTTTCCATGACCAATAATGCGTTCTCGCTGGTTCGCCGATGATGACGACGCATTTCACTGATATCCAGGAAGACGGGTCGACAGACAGATTATACCTCTGCCGAGACGGGCCGAGCCGTTAAGTCGAATAATATGAATCGTAAAACCGCATTTCAATTTTGACGCGCAGCAGTCGATCTTCGGCATGCCCAGTAAGGTCATCCAGTTCGGATTGGCGCTTTCTGTGTTTATGATTATTATTTTACATTGTGACAGTTTCAACCGATTTTATGAGTTTATGTGAAGAAAGCTCGCTGGATGTACGACTGGTTGGAATTGATGAAAGAAGCTAAAAATAGAACTGCAGTGGAAATTGGGTGCATCAAAATATGTTAATAGGGTTATTTTGGAATGTTTGGGAATTTACTCTCGGGATCAGAAACCGGATTGAAACGGGGCCAATAATATGAGTGAAAATATGGCATTTCTGGGATATTCCATTGCACTGTTAAAATTTTATTTATTTTTGAAGACCCAGTAGGTTTGGTTTGAATGTTCAAATTTAAATTCGTTCCATCAAGCAGTTAAAGACAAGCTTCCATAATTTATTTTCAAGTCCCTTCATCCAACATTTATTAGGCGCTCTCACTTCCTAGAAGCAGTGAAATTTACTTTCACTGTCCAGTCGCTAGATGATATATTGTTTACGAATTTGCAGACGCAAATCCGCTTATTTATTCGAGCACCCAACAGGTCATGATACAGGTCGCAAAAAAGGTAATCCCACTTCCATCCAAAATCATGGTGACGGGCGCAGGTCGAACCAGTTTCATGGATATGCATAGGAAATTCTTTTTCTCCTCATGTTCCGTGTTTTCTGTCCTTTCCAAATTGCCTTTGAAATGTTTGTGTGTGGATTTATTGTAGCACAAACCATAGCCGTCGGAGATATCTAATTTGCTTATTTTTGTGTCCTGAATTTGGAATCCATAAGCATAAATCTTTCATTGCAGTGAGGTCATTGACTTGAATCTGTGTGCTCCGAAGGAAATATATTTTGCTATTTGATAAATTTCTCTTTAATTCGCCACACGAGTTTCTTTCACCGTATTGTTGGCGCCATGAATACAATAAACATTTTTTGTGATTAAAGTGACAATGATTGCAATTGTGGTTTTGAATCTCCTAATTTGTCAATGTTGAATTGCAAAAATGTCCAGGTTCATAACAGAAGTACACAGAATTATGATTTTACGCGATTTAAATTTTCTCTGTTTCATCTGAACAAAATCCTTTTGAAGCACGATGCAATAATTCTAATGGGAATTTGAAGTAACGCGATTGAAAGTTCGACGGGAAAAAATAATCGCAGAGTACAATTCTGTGAAAAAATTTAAGCTTTTTTAGTGGAATGTCTTCATATGTCATAAGACGAGTTTCATACTATTCCATTTATTTCCACCAAGTTGTAATTTTTACGGATACGTATTTCGACCTCAACTGTAAGGCCGTCTTCAGTGTCTCGTACTTGAAACGACTTGCTGAATCGAGTCTTATGACAGGCACATTTTGTGTTTCAACCCGAACCAGAGACAACAGAATACGTTTTATATCAGCTTGTATCATCTTGCTTCACTAATGGAAACAAAGAAGCTTGAAGTCGTTGAAAAATATCCTCCTGTTATGAGTGATTAACAGTGCTTCGAAATGTTTGGAATTGATCTCTGATATGCGCCTCCCAAGCTGTCGGTTAGTGACCGGACAGACCAGTTTGGGAATTTCTGGGTTAGTCATGCCAAGTTCGTCTGGATGCAAAACCGAAAACAATCCAAAAACCGTTGTATGTTGATTGACAGGCCGACCATCAGTCCGCATGTTGTGGTTTCTCAGAATGAGCAGAAAGGTGAATGGGCTCAAAATTAACTCGTGCGTTTCAATTTGTTTTCGATAAGAACCATGAAGCCGGAACAGTGTGAATTGAATGGATTGTGAATTTCTCTTTCTAAACTTAGCAAGCAGAATGCAAAATGCAGTATGAATCCGTTGATGGGGAAAGATCATAAATTTATAATTTGACGTTTATATTTTTTATATTTTAACGTTATATATTTTCCAAATATCAAATCAAATTCACATAATCATGTAAGCATACTGAAGACATTGCCTCAGAAAATTCAATTTTATACAAATGCGCAGCTAATTTCATATCTTGATATTTTCTTCTTTTACTAATCTGATACTCTTCCTGCCACAATGGAGGAACTGCGTGGCGTAGCAATTTGATTTGCTTGTCAGTCCTATGAAAGGCACTTCCAAAGATAGACAAGGAATGCAATTTTACATCAGCATCACAGAATAAAATCGCAGTTGGTAGACGGCACCCATAAGTAGGGACCTCAACCTCTGGAACTTTTCCATCAGCTTCTATAGGGTAACCGTGTCCTTCGTGGGGGTAGTGGTTTTTTGAGGAAATTTTCCGTGAATTATACACTTTACGATTATTAAGTAAAAGCGCTATGTTATAACTATACTATTTAGTTATTATCATTCCTAGATTTCGCTTGAAAAACAATTGAAAAAAAAATCTAATGAAATTGACTAACTTACACATTGAATTCAATAGGAACCGTCTTCAACTTACTTTCTATCAAATTTCTTCTCTATAGGAAAATTAGTGGTCCAAGCATTTTTTTTGCAATTCCTGATCATAATATCTGGTTTACAGTTCGTCTTTGAGTCATAAAATGGCCTACTTTTCCATACCAACGAAATGGGTGCTTTAATGAACATTATGCAACTCAAATGGGTTGCATAATATTCATTATAACACTCATTTGGGTGCTATAATGAAAAACCAACTTCAGAACAATAATTACATGACTACATTTTGCTGAATTAGCTTGGGTAAGTGCTCAAATAGTGTATTCTCTGCGTCGCGTTGTAAATGAAATAGTTTGATGGACATGGCATTAAAAATGTCCAAAGGCAAGTACATCTATCGCTTCACGGTTTATCGAACTATGTAATGTGGCACGGCAACATGGAATCTGATTATTATCTGCAGCAACATAATTTATTGGCAAGAATGATCATGTGGAGTAAATTAAAATGTACAATTTTGGTACAGATTTAAGTCCATTTTTCGTCATTGCAAAAAATAGCGTGTGCAACTCGTTGCAAAACTCGATTTTTTCAGCACTCGTAGTATTTATCCAACTCGGCAAGCCTCGTTGGATAAACATACAACTCGTGCTGAAAAAATCATCTTTTTGCAACTTGTTGCACAAACTACTATTGTAGTATCAAATGTTGAAAAAACAATCTCATGTTAATTAGAGAATTGTACACCTTAATCTACCTATTAGTCAATGTATGAAAACTGTAAATTTAATCCTGTTATTAGTTTTATGGAAATTGTTTCTTCTATCACTAATACCTCCACTATAGGTACAGATACCCTAAGTGCAAAATTATCCATTGAATCAATTCTGCTTACAAATATCGTGTTATTTTTAGATTTTTTATGTTACTTTCCGAGACAGGGCAATTGGACTTCAATGGTCCGGTGAGATCTTGTATGGGAGCCCCGAGATGCATAGTCAGGGTGGAATGGATCAATCCACCTATCTCTGAAAGAAAATGTGATAGCGTCATAAAAATGTGAATGATCACTTGTCAAAAATCGTTTAATTCGTCTTCAAAAGCACAATTCATTTGCAATAAAAGTTCGAAGAATATTCAACATTTCATACACACCATCGAAAGGCAGATTGGTAATGAATTACATAGCGTAGATAACAGAGACGAGCATGTTTAAAATTGCATAATAACATACACAGGGCCGGGATTCACCGCTGCTTCCCGGCACCTCGATGCTGGAGCTGCAAAAAATCATGCAATTGGCTAACGGCGTAACAAGCAGCGGGCCCATTAGGCCAGGAATATGCTCCATACTGTGACAACAAGTCTTAAGCGGCCGCGCTGCGCAGTGTTGCATTTTCCCTCACACCATCTTCCCGCGAAGCAATCTTGGACTGAAAGCCGCAAAACAAGATAGGCTGGTTATTGGTATTTTAGGGTTCAACACGTGTAAGAAAAGTATAGTTATCTTTACAAGTGAATAGCATTTATCTACACTAGATAAAGTTGATGTTCTAGGTTGTCCAAACTATTGTGAAGTTTGGAACAATTGGTTTAACAGGTCAACTAACCGTCTAAGACGAGTTAAGTACTCTCCACAACTGTGTGGTTGAAATACGTATCTGCAAAGATATCGAAAATAATTGGTGGAATTAAATGGAGAGTACTTAACTCGTCTTAGACGGTTGAATACATTCCACTAAAAGAGCCTAATATATTTTTCTGAGGTCAACTAAGCTCGATAAAAATCTGACATTGACCAGTCATGTCCATGCACGTCCGTAGAGCTCGCGTATATGATTCGCACATCATCTAAACCAGAAGTTCAAAAATTTCCAAACTGTATTGGAGTTCGTATCAATTGGTCTACCAGGAATTCCTAGAGGAACTTCCAGAGGGATTCCTGGAAGAACTTTGGATTTTCCGAAACGAAACTTCCGGAGGAGTTCTAGAAAGAACTTTGGGAGAAGTTCCAAGAGGAGCTTCCGGATGAATTCCAGAAGGAACTTCCAAAGATATTCCAGAAGTAACTTCCAAAGCTATCCAAAAAGGAACTTCCGGAGGAATTTCAGAAGAAACTTCCGAAGGAACTCCAGAAGAAACTTTCGGAGGAATTCCAAAATGAACTTCCACAAAAATTTCAAAATAAACTTCCGGAGAAATTCTGGAAAGAACTTCCGGCGGAATCTCAGAAGGAATTTCCGGAGGAATTCCAGAAGGAACTTCCGAAGGAACTCAAAAAGTAACTTCCGGAGGAATTCCAGAAGAAACTTCCACAGGAATTCCAGTAGGAACTTCTGGAGGAATTCCAGTAGGAACTTCTGGAGGAATTCCAGAAGGAACTTTCGGAGGAATTCCAGAAGGAACGTAAGAAATCCAGAATGAATCTCTGGAAGAACTCCAAAAGGAACCTGGAGAATTCTTGCAAGTGTTTTCGGAGGAATTCTTTCGAATGTTCCTCCAAGAATTCCTCCGGATATTCCTCCAGTTCTTCCAGAACTCCTACAGGAACTCTTCCGGATATTCCTCCAAGAATTCCTCCATGCATTCTTCTTAATATTTTTACAGGCACTCATCAGAAACTGCTCCGTTTAATCCTCCGGGAATTCCTCCGAATACTCCTCCAGAAATTTCTCCGGGATTGCGTTGATTATTTTTCCAGGAATTTCTCCGGAAACTTTTTTAGGAGTTTCTCCGGATATTCCTCCAGGAATTCCTCTGGATATTCCTCCAGTAATTCCTCCGAAAACATCTCCAAAAATTCTTCCGGAAGTTCGTACAGGAGTTCCTCCGGAAGTTCGTACAGGAGCTCCTCCGGAAATCCTCCAGGAATTTTCAATATGAAATGATGAGACAGGATTCCCATTCGAATCGAACTTGTTGGTTAAGAATAGGTACCAAAAAAAATAACTAGACTACTTACGCACTTTTTGTACAAGAAATAGTATTTTGGCCATTATTTCTGAACCCAAAGTTTGATCTAGTAAATTTTCAACAGAAAACTTTTGAGTCAATTCCATTTTTCAATAGGAAACAATATAAAGGCTGCCCCAGACCTGAGTGATTTCATCGCTTCAAAGGCGAACATTAGTCGCCGCGACTTTATCGTTGGGTCGCTGTAGGCCTCCAGTTACTCTTCCACAGAATCGCCAAGCGTTAAAATCGCGTCGCAATTTTTCGGTCACGTGTGTTAGGGGGAACCTTAATAAGATTTTCCAAAATGCAACCAGTCGCAAGCAAATTGGATAAGGATAAGTGCCAAAAAATGGGCCCCAATTCGCCGACCATAGATGATCGGTATATAATACTATGAATCTCCGAGACATCTAAAATATGTTTGTTTTTGGAGCGAACAAATAGCCTTTCGGTACACTTTGTGCCCGAGGGAGACAAAAAAGGGTCTTTTGAATCAAATATTAGGCAATGATCCGCACATCAAATAACCATTCACAGGTCCTTTCAATCTCTTCTTGGTAAACGTGTTTCCTTTTGTTGCTAAAGATTTTCTCGTGGAAATTTGCGATTTAGCGTTACGTAATTAATGGATTATTCCTCAAAGGGTGATATTCTGCAAGGTAAATTCCTTTAGAAAAACTCCAATTGAAAGGACATTATAGGTGCTGATGGAGTATTTTGACTTGTTTTGCACATGATCATCAATGGCAATTGTACTAGAACGAAGCGTTTTATCACAACGTCGGCGGGGGAAATATTTCTCTGACCCGTTTTTCGCATTTGTATCAGACGACGAGCATAGCGGGCTTGGTAGTCATATGGCTACTGCTTCTGCCTCATACGCAGGAGGTCGTGGGTTAAATCCCAGGTCCGTTCCATTTTCCTACTTTGTATCTTTCTCTTTATTTCTCATGTTCTAACAATCTCTAGAACTGGAAATGGACTTCCATACCGTTTCCATTACTATTCCTATACCTTCAACTTGAGTATTCTAACAGTAATCTGCTAGAATCGGAAATGAACTTATATAGCTCGTTTCCTACATCCAATTAGAAATTCCATCAGTTACCTTCTCCTATCTATCACATTGGCAGCTCGTTAACCAAGACGGACCTCTGCCTCTCCAACCTAACCCATAAATTCCAACAAATTCCGCATGAACTCGTGGCAAGTGCAGAGGTATATTCGGCTTGCAGTGGGCGAGTAATTGCATCATCATTTCCGCCCCCTTCCCTACATTGACTTGCATTCTGACGTGGCAGGCGCCAGTATGATCTAACAAATGAGATCACCAGTATTTGTACATTGAAGATGTGTGCTAGTCCCAAGCAAACATCTGTTGGTTCCCTGTGCAAGAACAGCTGATCTGGTCATAATGGAGTAGCAACTACGAGCAGTCAATCAAGCTCAAGCTCAAGCTTTGTATCAGGCAACGAGCAATTTGTTTTCATTTTTTGTTATGATAAAAAAAAGCCTCATGCTTTATGTCCATCGTCGTTAATTATAAATTGAGAACGAATTCTGCAACCGATATTCTGCCGTCAAACGCATATATGTCCCATGTTTGCTGGGATTTCCTATGTACATGGGACAATTATGCGTAGAACGGCAGTGTTATGCATCCAAACACATCGTTCTATGGCGGCGAGGTTACGTTTTCATTTGTCGAATGAGTGACTGTTTTGTCTCAAATGCAATAGCTTAATTGACAATCAATCAAGTAATTGCATGAAAGGAAAAGAGGAAACGGACTTCCACGGAAAAGTTCTTGAAGCGAGAAGTTTGTGGACATGTTCTGAAGAAAATAATTGATTCATGGAAATAAAATAAATATGTAGAACACCCCTATTTCAGTTCCTTCCTAAAATTCCGGATAATCGAACCCCGGATAATCGAGTCCGACCTGTATTTTGGCCATAACTTTTGATCCCATTAACCGAATTGACCAATTTTAAATTTGAAACAATGGAACAGGATTCTACTTTGAATGCAGTTTGTTGCGAGTGAGGTGGTTGAGGATAAGTACAAAAAAAATGAGTGATGTGCATTTACCCGTTTTTTTGTATGAAAAAAATGTATTTTGGCCATAGCTTCTGAGCACATAGTCCTATCCGGCCAATTTTCAATAGGAAGCAATGGGACAATATTCCGCATCGAATGCAACCTGTTGCGAGAAAATCGGTTGACAAAAAGTGATTAAAAAAAATATGGAGTGGCATCACTGTGCGTTGGTCAATGAGTTAGGCTATATTTCCTTTTTTTTTGCAAAGTTATGATGGAGTCCGCTTCCTTAACATGCTTTCACAAATGAGCCTTTGTCAAAGCACAAAAAGTTTTAATAAAAATTTCCTAAAAATGATTTAGAGAATCCATCTCCTTCAGTGCGGATTCGACTCTTTTTGCTTTACACTGAAATCAAAACCGTCCAAAATAGTGCTGGATTATGATGCTTTTGGATAATGGACAGTAACCGCCACTACAAGAATTCCTGCATCAACTGTGTATCGACCGCTGCAAATGGATTTGAGAGAATTACACATTTACAATTTTCTTAAAATATCATTGCCTTTTTACACAATTTTCCTAAATAAACTTGCTTATAAACATCATCAATACTTTACCAGTACGGATCATGTTGAAATGGTCCCGTGGAAGCATTTTATAATCGAACTTCACTCATGGTTTATCATCATCCTCACCTTGCATAACGATCTTCCACACAAAAGTTTATCGTATAACTTTTGGGCCCATATTCGGTCATATGAAGCATGTTATTCTTCTGCTCCCTGAAAGTCCGTAGTTCATTTTGTGTCTTGTTCGGTCGACTTTATTCTTCGATGTTCTCAGATTTTTCCTAACCTTGAACAGAAGTACCATTTTTACCGGAAAAGATTGTAAAATTTTCCGATCGAACATACAGGGGTTAGACAAAAAGGTTGAGATAGGCAAAAATTTGTCGAAGTTCAAACAAGCATAACTTTGCATAGAATGATCCGATTTTGATAAAACTGAAACCATCGGACGCGGAAACTCTTCTAGTATACTGGCCCTATGCGAAATTTCTGATTGGTTCTTGGCCACTGGTGGTGTTCCGGGTTTTCCGAGGGTATGTTAAAAATGCATTTTTTTGCTGTTTGTCATTTTATATGACGTTTACTGCCATCATGTTTTATGTTTTCCCCAGAAACTAGAACTAATATGCTGACCAATGCTGGCTACAGATCGAAAATCCGATAGGTATACGCAGAGATATGGCCATTTTCGTGGAAACGATACGGGATTGGCTATACACCCTGAACAAAGGTCACTTTCGCAGAACTTCCGGAACCTGTTACAATTTGGCCAAAGAGTCTTACAGTCCTCAAAATATATCTCTAATAAAGATCCTATATTCATCGTCTTGGGAAAACATGAATTTTGACACCCATATATGCATGGTTCCAGATGGTGCCAAAACCGGCCCCTCCTGGAAGACCCATGGAACCTGCTATAAGGGTGGCAGTGGACACTATCATTCTGGAAATGTTTCTGTAATCATCGTCTCGCAAATCCATGAAGTCAGATACTCATATTTGCATTATTCCGATCTGTTATCATTTCATCATGTTCCCGGTACCGTTTTTACGGAAATGGCTGTATCTCTGTGTAGTTTAGATGGATTCTCGATCTACAGCCACCATTGGCCGGCATATTAGTTCTAGTTTTCGGAGAAAGCATAAAACATGATGAAAGTTAACGTCACATAAAATGACAAGCAGTGGAAAAAATGCATCTTAAACATACCCTCGGAAAACCCGGAACATTTCCGGTGGCCAAGGATAAGGGTATGCGACAACACACTTTTTCCTAACGAAACGAAACGAAACGAAATTTAAAATGTCTATGTTGATTCGGATCGAAACGAAACGAAATATAGATTTACTTTCGAGACTTCGAAACGATACGAAATCAAGGTTCATTAAATTCGAAATTTTTCGAAACGAAACGAAATTTAATTTTTTTTTCCGCGGAATTTTTATTAAACTGGTTTTACATTATGTACGCAATTCTGATTTCACTTTTTCGAGGTCAACTAACTGTTTTGCGACCAATAGAGTTATAATAACAGAAGAGGCAGTCTGTGATAAATCACCGCATTTTTGCCGCATATACCATTGACGACAAGGCAATACCCCAGAGTTTGTGCCGCGTTCAAAGGAATTCATCGTGGAGCGTGTGCTCCCGAATATGATCAATTTAATATCAGTTTTATACAAGTAAGTATAAAAAAATATTGAAATTGTGTGATTTTTCATATACGGATTCAAATTTCGTTTAAAACCTTAGTTGACTTAAGAATAATGTAATTATGCTGAAGCATACTTCATATTATCTTGTCAGCGTGGTTTTATAGTATTGAGCTAAGTCAAAATTAGAAAATGAATGCTTAGAAGAATCCTGTGCACCGTTCTAAAATGCACAAAGATTGTATTTCAGATTGAATTTCACAGACCCATAGTCAGTATGAGCTGAAAACAATCATAAGTAAAGAACTTTCAGCAATTTTAATGATATTTCAACCCATTCTAGATTTTCTTGCAGATCTAGAAATGCTTACAATTCTTCAATGTTCCTTACATATTGTGCAAATAGGCAAAGAAGAGCTTAGCTGGATTAACTGTACACATCGTAGTTGCTAATTTTGATTGACCGAGAAACAGTAAATATGCACAGCTCATCAATTAAATAATATTCTTGGGCTACAAAAAAGTTATTCTTATTGTATACTTGCTTCGGAGTTTCCAATTCATGGTCAATAACGATGCTGGTCACGTCCTTACAGTCAATTTAGAATTAGGAGAGGAAAATTAGTTTCACACTCATTGTTATAAAAAACCGAGGAATGCTCTGCATCTCCGTGAGCGCCACGGGAAAGGAATTGTTGGTTAGTAGAGAAGGTAATTCATGTTAAGCCCCTTGGTAACCGACTAAACATTTATTGTAAACGAAGTTGTGCTTGTGCAATGTACTTCGTTTAATAAGCTTCTACAATACCATCGATTCCGCACTAAATATTTTTGTGCTCTTCAATGCAGACATTAGTTTTATCACTTCGCGTTCTCCCACACTAGCTGTCGTGATCAGCATCTACAAGATCGATTGTATTACGCATTGCATGAAAAATTTGGAGCCCTGCAAAATCCAAAGAGCCTACAATGAATATTTTCCAGGCTAGTGATCAAAGCAACTAATACTATATTTGCGATGTTTTGTTTATATTTATAATTATGACATTAGTAGAAAATGTGTTTTGCTGGACAGAAAACACATAATTTAATGAAATGTTGAAAAGCTTTGAAATTTTGTGTGTCTCAGGGGTCACCAGAAACACTGCGATTTGTGGCGGAATTTGACTACGGGCTCTGGTAACCTATAGCAAGGTGTTTCTGTATGAATCTGAAAACTGGTTCAACTAAAGCGATATCGTTTCGCTCAGAACGCACTAATCCAAATCTTAGTAATGATGGGTCTCTTAACAGAACCGACAAGAAGACCTTTGGGCGAAATGGAAGGTCAGCTCAGGTTCAATAAGCCGTCGATCAAACCAATTATCACGAACAGTGTAAGCGCCTTGGAACGTGTAATATGAACATTCTTTCAAATTTGATATGAAGTCGAGATTATGTAAAATATTTTATTGATTAGCTTCCCAAACCATAAGTAACTGAACCACGGGAAATACAATTTCTGTGAAGAAAACATCAATAAAAAATTTATTATTATTATTATTGTCTTTATTTTAGAGGCTTTCAGCCCTAGGCTGGCTCACCTCTAATGTAGAACTAAACTGCGGTAAAATTGATATTGATAAATTAATTAATTTAATTTAATAAAATGGAGAGTGCTAAACTCGTCTTAGACGGTTGAATACATTCCACTAAAAGAGCTTAAAATATTTTTTCTTAACGATTTTGTTCAGCGGCGCAACCAAAATTTTGATAATATAAAGTATGGTTTAAGTTTTGTTTCGAAATTCCGCGGAATTCCGTTAAATTTCGTTAGAAGCTAGTTTTTTTCTAGCGAAATTTTTGTAATTTTACGAAACGAAACGAAATCAAGAAATCAGATTTCGCCATGCTCAAATTCCGCGAAATTCCGCGGAATTTCGTTTCGAACCACCTGAAACGAAATTTTTCGAAATACCGCATATGCTTAGCCAAGGACCAATCTCAGGTTTTGCAGGAAGAGTGTCCGCTTCTGATGGTCCAGGTTTTATCAAAATCGGATTATTATACGCAAAGTTATGCTGATCTGAATTTCGACTTATTTTTACCTATCTCAACCTTTTTGTCTAACCCCTGTATGTCTCATAGAAACCGATTTAAGCTCAGATTTTTTGATGCCCTAAATTGAAAAACCCACACCATACTTTCGTATCGCATTGCAAACTGCTCCGATAATCTAATTCGAATCACGTGATTCATTCGTGGTTCAAATCTGCAGAAAATAGAACGGAGCGTTATACCAGTTTTATTGTTTTGACAGTTGACTGGTATAAAAAATGAATCTAGAACAGCTGCTGGACAAATTATTATTTCAGATTCATAGTCAAACTGACAGCCCCGAACGATTTGAATCACTGCTGATTTTACTCTTAGAGAACGAGGGTACTTAGGCTAAAGTTTCTCGATCCATAAAGTACTTTTAGATGCTTTTCACAAAAAGTGTGACGTGAGGGGAGAGCGGAATTTTCGGATTTCGGATCCTTTCACACCGTCTTCCAGATCAGTTCACGGGCCGTAGCCTTCTAGAGCTTGGCGATACGGGCCATGCTCTTGGGTCCCAGCAGACCACCGCCCAAGTGCTACCGATCGTTGAAGTTCGTTTTGATGGTTTCCACCAGCTTGAATAGATTGGCGCGGTCCGAGTTATCAACCTGGGTCAGGGCAACACAGGTGCAGGTCTTACGGTACACCAACGTTCCCAGACGAGACTTGCTCTTGAAAATAGAGTAGGGGATGCACATCTTGCGGCACAAGGCAGGCAAGCAAACGACCAGCTCAATTGGATCAACATCGTGAAAGATGACAACCATGCCTTCTTTTGCTCTAGCTTGACCACGGTGTTGATATCCTGACGCAGCTGGTTACCCTGGATGGCACTTCCTTACCAGTAGCCTTGTGTGCGGCCTTGACCTTCAGACGCTGGATCTTCGCAATTGGGTTCTCCGGGCGATATTTTTCCGGAAGCTTGAACAGCTGCTGGGCGGTGTGCTTGTCCAAAGCCTGTGAGAACTGGTTGATTGGCGGCGGGATTTTCAAACGCTACTGCAGCACAGCCTTGTGGTGCTAGATACGAATGTACTTTGGCCAGCGAACAAAGCGGGACAAATCACGTTTGGGCTGACCAATTCCGTAGTTCTTGACGCGCTTCTTGAACAGAAGGTTTACCACTTTCTTAACTGCTAGAGGTGCTGCGACAACTCTCTTGCCCGTGACCTTTTTCTTGGTTGGCTTCTTATTCACCATGTTAACGGTGCCGACTTGGAATATGCTCTTGTGTTTCGTGAAACCAAGATTTAAAAAAGTGGGCGGGGTGGAGCTATGCTTTTATTTTACTTATTTTTTTATTGCACCAATACCTTATTGCACCAATACCTTCAAAGTTTTGTTTTGGGTACGCAATGCACCTTCACCTTAAGATTCAGCTGTACTCGTTAATCTCTTGTTTTTTCCGCTGAAATCATAATCTGGTCCTCCCATGGCGTGGTAATCTACATGCTTTGACGTAGAATACGTCCTTCGGGAGAACATAGGGGGTGCAGAATAATCAAATTTAAGACCGTCACGAAAAGTGGTCAGGAAGTATGGGCTAATAACTCAGCCATCTTCCGATCAATTTTGATGATTTTTGTATCAATCGATTGATAAACTCTTTAAGATTTTGCACAACCATTAAAAACAATTGAATAAAGGTGCTTAACTATTGAAAAAAAAAAAGATTTTCGTCAGGCACTGTAGTGGCTATTAGTCATTTGGCGCGTGAATTAATAAATAATGTTCTGAGTCGCTGCACTCTAATACGTAATTCTACGTTGATTTTGCGGTCGTGTCTCTGATACAACCTTCTATTTTTTAGTGTTTGGAAGCCGTCGGGTCCTCTTAGAGCTTAATTTGTTCTGTCCGGCTTGCCACTTTTGCGCGAAATCTAGTGACTACCGTGCCATCGCATCCGAAGGTGAAGGCACCAGGTTGGGTTATCTTCTCCGTCTTCCTACTCCCCTTCTCTTCAAGCCTCCTGATCAGAATGTCTTGTTCCCATTTAAAGACCTGAACTGACTGCAGGAACTTCAGCAAGTTTTTCTTCAGCTTCTTGCTGATGTTGTCCCTGCCGTTCATGAACTTGATAATGGCTTAGAGCTCCTTGATAACTGCCCTCACACTTGATTGATGTTCGCTGTTTACAGCAGTAGCTGTTTTCAGCACCAAGCTATTGACGGTCCCGCTTTGTGTACAATTGATTGGTGCATTTTCTTCACTCTCCGCTACTGCTCCACCTTTAGAATGGAGGGCGACGCAATGGGTCACACTCTACACTCTCGGTGTCTACTTTGTTACCGCTTGTATTTGTAGCGTCAATAATCATGTCTGCTGAAAATTCGAATCTTGCACTGTCTGTTTTTTTGTTAACATGAATTTCACATCAATCATCGATATTCTTCTTCTTCTTATTGGCATTACATCCCCACTGGGTCTTTTCCACCTCGCTGTTTTGCTTAGTGTTCCTTCAGCACTTCCACAGTTATTAACCAGGAGGTTTCTAAGCAAAGGGAATGAGGCTAACACGATGATACTTTTATGCCCAGGGAAGTCGAGACAATTTCCAAACCGAGAATTGCCTAGACCGGCACAGGGAATCGAATCCAGCCACCCTAAGCATGGTATTGCTTTATAGCTGCGTATCTTACCGCACGGCTAAGAAGGGGCCCGATAATACCGTTCCGCAAAAACATACAAAACTATAATTAATTTATCTTAACAAGGAAAGGTGACACCTTGCCAAAGGTGGATCAGATCATAAATTTTCTTCCCTTATTTCGTACCCGAGTTCAAGTCCAAGATCGTGTCCTCTCTAAGCGAAGGTTTTATGTGCAAACGACCGGGGCATAAATTATTGGAATGGAAGAAATGAGAAAACGCAGAAAGGGGCAACATGCGGAGATAAAAATAAAACATTTTTCTCTTCTTTTCACCCAGATCGCACTTTCCGCGCGACTGGACGGCCGCCCGTTCGCTTTCGCACTCTCCACATTTAGAAAGAGCGCTGACTGACCACTGACTGCACTGTGGTACTGCGGCACCGACTGGTTTCCCCCTGGCCAGGGAGTCCCGGGACCCGTACGGGACGCTCGCGGTCTGAGATTGTGGCCATTATGACGCTGCATTTCATTTGAATCGCATAAAATTGCTCGTCGACGCCACTACGCCTCGCTCACAGTGGGGTTCGGGTTTGTCTCTCGACTGAAGTTTATACGCAACATAATTGAAGGGGTTGTTTCTAATAAAATTTCTAAAATTATCATTCTTGGATGCAAATATCCACTGAAAAAAAAACAAATAAATTTTCGTTATTGTGATTAAAATTTTTTAGCACGCTGCTGAATTTATAAATTAAAGGGGAGTAATAGTCGCCAAATGTAGATCGGCTATTGGTTGAACACCACGTGCATTCAAAAAGAGGTGAAGAACATTTGACGATTACCTTACATTTTATTTGAATTTACAAATGAGTAGACAAATTCTTAATAAATCTGTACTTAATCATGAAACATTTACCAAACTGCCTTATCTGCTTGCTGCTGATTATCGCAGTTCTTGCCTTACATCGGTATTCACTCGGGGTAAGATGGTGAAAAGATAGGCCATGTCCATCGGCATGGAAGTGCTGTTTTGGTTTCCATCTATTGCATAAATTGCTATCGCATTTATCATCTCATCGGCGACATTAAACTTGTTATGTTTATTACCCTAACAGTTTCCGTCGACCGAGTGCGGTTTGGCTTGCGGACGCAACCGGTCCCCGGCCCAGAATGGATATGATGAAATGTGTGGGCATATATCAAATATATGAATGTTATATTCGTTCTTAACGACAGTGCCGGGACCTATTTTAAAGCAATGTTTCCCGGGATGATTTACGATAAAGGTCTACGTGTTAACTAAATTGGTCATAACATAAAATTTCATTCGGTCAGTTCGTTCAAAAAAGGAAAAAAATTGCGTCAATCTGGGGAATACATTTTGTTCTTTTTTCACTGTGTGGATTAATATAGAATTTGATTATAACATTTAATGTTTTATTATTGTGTTAATATTTGTAACTAACAATACATCTTGTAAAAAATTTTGATTTATGTTGCGAGGTTATACCTTTATACATATGTATGCGTTTCCAAGCTTGCAAACTGATATTGTCAATGGTGATTGGCATGAGTGATGAAATTTACAAACGAGTTCAGTATCTCTAACCTATTGGTATTTCCCGAATAACCAACATCCCATACTCTAGGTTGTAACCATTGCGAAGTAAATATTCATAGCAAATCTTCCTGACCACTTGTATTTTAAAATCATTAAAGTTTAACGCCTCGCAAGCCAAGATCGAACAGTATTTTATACTATTTGTGTATTCGCATACCATGTGCGAGCATACATGATGGTATGCACAGGGTCCCGCAATTGAACTGCTACAAAAGTCAGTAAAAACAGTATAATACAAAAAACGTATTGGGGACTAGTTCTACAAAACGTCGTCAAACCGTGACAGGATTAGATACCAGCTCAAAAAGTGAAGAAAATTCAACTAAGGGGGTTTCAGAGCTTCTTCTTCTTCTTATTCTTATTGGCATTACATCCCCACACTGGGACAGAGCCGTCTCGCAGCTTAGTGTTCATTAAGCACTTCCACAGTTATTAACTGCGAGGTTTCTAAGCCAAGTTACCATTTTTGCATTCGTATATTATGAGGCTAGCACGATGATATTTTTATGCCCAAGGAAGTCGAGACAATTTCCAATCCGAAAATTGCCTAGACCGGAATCGGGAATCGAACCCAGCCACCCTCAGCATGGTCTCGCTTTGTAGCCGCGCGTCCTACCGCACGGCTAAGGAGGGCCTAAGGGGGTTTCAGAGCTTATTTCGAGCTAAGGGCGGCCAGCGAGTTCGCCAGACCTGAAACCCTATGAATTTCACTGTCTGGAGTATGTTGGAGGTCGCGTCTACTCTAAAACATTTTGCTTTTTATGCAAGTCCTGAAGCGACATCTGGTGGCATCTGGTAAAATAACACAAGAGCACCTGCGGGCTTTGCACGATGTGTTCCTCGATCGTCTGCGACGAGTGTCAAGCTCAAGGACGAAAAAGATGAACTTGACCAGTGGACTTTCCAAAATTGATGTTTTATTGTAAAATTAAATGAAATTGAAATGAAATATTTTTGCTTTCAATTTATCTCAATCATCAATTTATCTGTTTATTCTTATGCTGCACTTCAATTGCCGGACCCGGATTTATTTATTTATTTAATTATTAAACAATAATTAATAGATTATCTCCTAATGGCTTTCAATGCATATGTAGTATCTATGAGAAACTGTATTTCGATAAAACCTTCTTTTGATCAACACAATTGTACCTTTCAGTTATGATTTTTTTTTACAAGGGATAATGCATTTACGCACGACCCAGTACACGTGCTTAATAGTTGCCAAGCTCCCACTCGGAAGTGTACTGGAGTGTCGGACTTGACCAGTGAAGGTAATACCTTCTTAACTCCCTTGGGCTCCGTCCATAATTTCCCCCAGGAACTGCCTCCTATCATTACTTCTGGGAGATAGGCAGTGAGCCATCCTTTTCGACTGCTGCTCGGCGTACCAGATTCTATGCAAACTGCAGGCAATCTGAGTAGTTGCAGTCGAAACTGCGTTCCACTTCTCCACATCCGCTTGGCACATCCTCTGGACAAGGGTATCAGGGGTAGTGTCCTGACCGCAAACGTCTAGCATAGTTCTTCTTTCGACGTCGAAACAAGGACGTAAGACTTGGGCAGTCAGGGCAGATGGGGACCTTCGCGTGTCAAGCCTTGTGGAGGTACTGCCGGAAGCAGCCATGGCCTGACAGAAATTGAGTCTGATGGAAATGACCCCATGTCTCTCCACCTAACGCGATATGTTAGGTATCAGCCAGTAGGTCCACCTACCTTTCGAGGAGTTATCCCACACGCGCTGCCATCTGGCGACCGGAACCACCCTGGTACGCTCCTCGTCTTCCCGGATAACCAGCCCGACTGGCATCATGCTCGCTATCACGCAGGCTGCAACGTGTGGTATCATACGGTAAGCCGATATCACTCTGAGACACATCAAGCGGTACGTGCTGTATTCTATCAGGGCTGATCCGCCCTTAAACAAGTGGCTTAAGCGCCACTCCACTGGGGAGACCACGTTGTTTCATTGCCCAGATGAGACTCTCCTTAGGGCGAGTTCATTTAATCTCCTCGAAAGGAGTTTTACGGATGGTTTCAGCTAGCTACCAAACCAACGACCGAACGGGTTTACCCAAGTTAATACAACTTCCTCATACAGCCAGAAGGCACTCAGAGAGTCGGAAAGGGATTCATTATTATTATTTATTCAGACTAAGGCCGAAGTGGCCTGTGCGGTACATAAGAGTCTTCTCCATTCGGCTCGGTCCATGGCTACACGTCGCCAACCACGCAGTCTACGGAGGGTCCGCAAGTCATCTTCCACCTGATCGATCCACCTTGCCCGCTGCGCACCTCGCCTTCTTGTGCCCGTCGGATTGTTGTCGAGAACCATTTTCACCGGGTTACTGTCCGACATTCTGGCTACGTGCCCGGCCCACCGCAGTCGTCCGATTTTCGCGGTGTGAACGATGGATGGTTCTCTCAGCAGCTCATGCACCTCGTGGTTAACTTGCCTCCTCCACGTACCGTCCGCCATCTGCACCCCACCATACATGGTACGCAGCACTTTCATTTCGAAAACTCCAAGTGCGCGTTGATCCTCCACGAGCATCGTCCAGGTCTCGTGTCCGTAGAGGACTACCGGTCTTATGAGCGTTTTGTAGTTTGTCAGTTGGGTACGGCGGCGAACTCTATTCGATCAGAACGTCTTGCGGAGTCCAAAGTACGTACGATTTCCAGCCACTATGCGTCTCCGAATTTCTCTGCTGGTATCATTTTCGGCAGTCATCAGTGAGCCCAAGACATTCTTCTAACACCTCGATTTCGTTACCACCGATGCAAACTCGCGGTGGGTGGCTCACATTGTCTTCTCTTGAACCTCTTCCTATCATGTACTTCGTCTTCGACGTGTTGATGACTAGGCCGATCCGCTTAGCTTCCCTCTTCAGTCTGATGTATGTTTCCTCCATCTTCTCAAAGTTACGTGCCATAATATCTATGTCGCCGGCGAAGCCAAATAGCTGGACGGACTTATTGAAAATTGTGCCACTCGTGTTAATCCCTGCTCTTCGTATTCCTTCCAAAGCGTAACCCGTCGTACATAAGGTCCCATATAAGCGGCCCCAGTATTGATCCTCGTCCAGCTTCTTCGGTAACAGGAACTCTTCTCTGACCGATATCGGTTTCATATAATAGTACACGGTTCTGTAAATAGCTTCCAAAATCCGGTACAGGCCTACCGAGAGCGTAACGAGAGCGCAATGGCATCTCCGCTTGCGCAGCTGAATGCGTTCTTCACTTAAAGTGTCACTAACGCACAGTATCAAAAACCTCGCCTTTTTTGTTGGATCGCTATCTCGGCGGTCTTTACCACCGAGTGAATAGCGTCCAACGTGGACTTACCCTTGCGAATACGGAATTGATTGCTTGACTGCCCGTCCGAACCCTCTGAGTACGGGGTCAACGGGGTGGGACGGGACGGGAATAGTACCTCGATAATCCTCGTCAATCTATCCAGGACCACTTGTGGGAAAGGGGGAAGAGCCCCCTCTGGTCATGGTCATCACAATACTGTAGGCGTTACCCCACGGATGCGCGTTGGCTCCATTGCACAAGTATGCAAACCACGCTCTCTTGCTGCTCTTTACGGTCTTGTTGAATGTTGAGGGCCAATTTCGTAGCACGAAACACTTCACGGTGGACCACTCTTGCCTCCTCGGTGCGGGCACGTTGCGTCCTTCGTCCAGCCTTAAGGCAAGCTGATCGAAGATCTGCAATCTCGGCACTCCACCAATATACCGGGCGCCTGCCATTTCTCAGCAGGGCTTTCCTTTGCATGGTGGTGTCACATGCGCGTGATAGGACAGCTACCAGCGCATCCCCGCTTAGTCTGTCAGTGTTGGCCTCCAATCCCAGGGCCGCGGTGAAAACTTTGTTGTTAAAGTGGTTGGTCTTCCACCAACGGGTCTGACAAGGATCCCCCGCCCTTGGATGCTGTACACCATAATTGATCTCAAAGCGAAATTCTACACTAAAAACAATTATGCGTGACGTTCTTTGTATTAAACGTTTTGTATCAAATCTCGCATGCAAACTGATCAGAAAATGTCATATTTATTTTGACAGCTCATTGCATTAAGTTGGTTTATTTTGGTTCGATCAATACATCTAAACTAATCCCGTTGGCTCCTATAGGAAGTATATGAATCGTGTACAGCAATATGAGTTTGACCCAGAAATTCCAATTAGCTTGATGGCGGAATTGCACACTGTAGCCGGCACGGATCGATTCATCTTCATAAGCACGTGGCTTAAGCACCACTTCTTTAAGGAGACCACGGCCCAATTCAGTTTGCCCGGATAAGACTCCCAAAGGGCGAGTCCATTTATTTCTCAGATAAGATTTACGGATCATTCCAACTGGCTACGAGCTATTCCATGCCAAACGGTATCGCCCTATCTATCGGAGCATGCTCTACAGCCACTCAGAGAGACGGTGAGAGCCCACCAAACCCTGTATACACTCTAAGCATGAGTGCGCCTATCACTATCGGCAGACACTCTCCTCTAGCCTGGTCTTCTACAAAGAATTGGAAGCATACAACATAATCCTCCATGATCTGCGCTCCGGGTAAGAAGGTTAACTTTTGTTGCCAGGATAAACGGCTTGTCCTTATTGTTGACGTCACTACCTCATAGTACCGCTCTTGGCGGGAGTGCGCACCGGTGGTGGCAAAATAGGCTCACGCACGCATGTTCACGGGTCCGTGATGGCGGACCCAATTATTTGTCGGCGGGGTTGCAGCTCACGACAAAATCAAAACGACGCCAACAAATTCCTCTGTGGCGCCCTCCTTGGACGCCGCACTCCGTACCAAAAAAAGATTGATTCACCGTTCGATGGGCTTACAGTCGATCATCTGTTGGGTGGGATCGACGGTCTCACTGCCAGAAAAATGAACGCCGATCGCTTCTCAATGAAGGGTGTGGTTTACAGTTGTGGTGGTGGATTCCCGACGGGTTCCTTACTTGTAGATTGGTGGTGGCTGGTGGATTCCGTCCACCTAGAGGTCCACCGGTCTCCTCGGAACGATGTGTTGACGGATTGTCCGCTTCTGGCCGGTTGGCGATTGCCAGGAATCTTCCGTCCGTAGGGGAAGAAGCTCGCGCTTGGGTGCGCGGAATTCGCTGCGGATGGAAGATAAAAGCCAATCTGGATAGACAGGACACACAGTGAGCACAAGCACAACTTAGCAACTTTAGAGCACATTCTTACCTGATGGTTTCATTTCTATTTCTTACAACCGCACGCGAATAACACACACACTTGGTATGCCTACAGCAACTAAAGAAAGGACAAATATTTTATTAACCGTAATAATTTAATAGTTAATAATTAATTATTTGTGTACAATCGTGACTTTATCAGCACGATTATTATCTATTTACAAAATTGGTGCCAGACTGACAAATGTAGTCGGTTAGATGATAGCCTGTCGATCATCTGATCAAACTGTTCTAACGGCCACCTTGGTGGGGCATAGCAGCTACAATAGAACACACCATTGATCTTGGCTATCGCGACACCCTCAGCGGAGGCATGTCTATCTATCTATCATCAGACTAAGGCCGGAGTGGCCTGTGCTGCACATAAAAGACTTCTCCATTCAGCTCGGTCCATGGCTGCACTTCGCCAACCACGCAGTCTGCGGAGGGTCCGCAAGTCGTCCTCCACCTGATCGATCCACCTTGCCCGCTGTGCACCTCGCCTTCTTGTTCCCGTCGGATCGTTGTCGAGAACCATTTTCACCGGATTACTGTCCGACATTCTGGCTACGTGCCCGGCCCACCGCAGTCTTCCGATTTTCGCGGTGTGAACGATGGATGGTTCTCCCAACAGCTGATGCAACTCGTGGTTCATTCGCCTCCTCCTCGTACCGTCCGCCATCTGCAACCCACCATAGATGGTACGCAACACTTTCCTTTCGAAAACTCCAAGTGCGCGTTGGTCCTCCACGAGCATCGTCCAGGTCTCGTGTCCGTAGAGAACTACCGGTCTTATAAGCGTTTTGTAGATAGTCAGTTTGGTACGGCGGCGAGCTCTATTCGATCGGAGCGTCTTGCGGAGTCCAAAGTACGTATGATTTCCAGCCACTAAGCGTCTCCGAATTTCTCTGCTGGTATCGTTATCGGCGGTCTCCAGTGAGCCCAAGTACACGAATTCTTCAACCACCTCGATTTCGTCACCACCGATAGAAACTCGTGGTGGGTGGCTCACATTGACCTCTCTTGAGCCTCTTCCTATCATGTCCTTCGTCTTCGACGTGTTGATGACAAGTCCAATCCGTTTAGCTTCGTTTTTCAGTCTGATATAGGCTTCCTCCAGTGGCGCCGGGAGTGGGTGGGACAAGTAGGACATGTCCTACGCATGAAAATACCTGGGTAGGACAGTCGAAGCATTGTCCTACCCATGATTATGGTAAGAACATACCATATGAATAACTAAAAGATCTAATACTGTCAATACTATTTCAATTTCTAGATCTATATAAATATCATTAAAACGTTTCAAAGTTAATCAGTTTCTCAGAGGTTGAAATGACAATCGTAGAGGTTTCCAAGAATTGTGAAGGAGAAATCTATTCCGAAAGGCTTCTTAGAGTCTATGAGGAATCTTTTCGCTACAAAAAATGCGGAACAGCGGAACCAAGATCGACATATGAGCACGACTAGGGCTGCATTTCACATAGCATAGCATAGGATAGCATAGCATAGTAACGGTGTACTTCGTAGATTAGACACTAGCGATACTCATGTTTTTCTTTTGAAACCGTTATTTAGATTGCTATCAGAAATCAAGGTGGGTGTGGTCCTTGATATCAATCTAGGATAAAAATCACAAAAGCATGAGGATTACTACTCCTGACCACGCCGATCTTAACCGTTACTTGGGAGGGGAAGGAAGTGTTGATATAGTATTTATTAAACGAGAGGCCCCCGACTCATCGACACCCTCATAAGTACCACGGAATTGGATATTGGGGAAGGTATTCGTTGGGTCCCTCCTTAGCCGTGCGGTAAGACGCGCGGCTACAAAGCGAGACCATGCTGAGGGTGGCTGGGTTCGATTCCCGGTGCCGGTCTAGGCAATTTTCGGATTGGAAATTGTATCGACTTCCCTGGGCATAAAAGTATCATCGTGCTAGCCTCATGATATACGAATGCAAAAATGGTAACCTGGCTTAGAAACCTCGCAGTTAATAACTGTGGAAGTGCTTAATGAACACTAAGCTGCGAGGCGGCTCTGTCCCAGTGTGGGGATGTAATGCCAATGAGAAGAGAAGAATATTCGTTGGGTCAGGATTTGCCTGTAGCTGACAATGTGACCGTGGAAGTTCTTACACCGTAACACACCACTAAAAATGCTCAATAATTCATTGAGATTTTCCCAGAAGTCTTGAAGTTTCTAATAGTATCTGCTCACCCATTACATAGTTGAAAACTTTCTGGAAGTACGTAATAATTCCTGCAAATTCAGGGAGGTTCATATAATTTCTGAAATTTTATAAGAATCGTCAGGTGTACTGTGAATTAACTCTAATGCAAGACCGCCTTTAGACGGGGTATTTTATAAAAAAAAAGACAGAATCACCGTCTTCGACCAGAGGTCGCACAGACTGAACACTTAACATCTAGCATGAGACAACGGACAAGGACATTTACACAACACCCAGTGGACCAGTGGAGAACTTTCCGCTTTACGAAAAGTTTTCTCCTTACCATACTGCGACGAGGTAGTGGTCGGATTCAATATTCGCACTGTGGTAAGTGCGTACGATCGTGATGTCGGAGAACGTCGATTAGAACGTGGTCGATTTGGTTTTCCGTTACTTGATTAGGTGATTTGCATGTGGCCTTGTGGATATTCTTGCGGGGGAAGAAAGTGCTTCGGACTACCATTCCGCGGGAGGCTGCAAAGTTTATGCATCGTTGGCCGTTGTCGTTCGATACGGTATGCAGACTATCCGGTCCGATGACCGGTCTATACATTTCCTCCCTTCCTACCTGAGCGTTCATGTCACCGATGACGATTTTGACGTCCCGCAGTGGGCATCCATCGTATGTCTGCTCCAGCTGCGCATAGAACGCTTCTTTCTCGTCGTCGGATCTCCCTTCGTGTGGGCAGTGCACGTTGATGATGCTATAGTTGAAGAAACGGCCTTTATCCTCAGCTTGTACATCCTTGCGTTGATTGGCTGCCACCCAATCACGCGTTGGCGCATCTTTCCCAGCACTATGAAGCCGGTTCCCAGCTCGTTGGTGGTGCCACAGCTTTGGTAGAAGGTAGCCGCTCGATGCCCGCTTTTCCACACTTTCTGTCCTGTCCAGCAGATTTCCTGCAGCGCTACGACATCGAAGTTGCGGGGATGTAATTCATCGTAGATTATCCTGTCGCAACCTGCGAAGCCTAGCGACTTGCAGTTCCATGTTCCAAGCTTCCAATCGTGATCCTTTATTCGTCGCCTAGGTCGTTGCCGATTGTATCGAGTCGTATTATCTTCTATGTCGTTCGTAATAGTTGTTTTTAAAGGCGGCTTATTGGGCCTGCGCAAACCTCCTGTCTCGTCGGAGGACCGTCGTGTCAGGGCTGTTTAGCGTCCCACCTAACACCAGGACTTGGGCTTGTGCGCTTTGAGCGGCACACGGTCGCTTTGGCGGAGCCTACTTGCGGATACATGCAGCTTTTTATAGAGGTTTAACAGGGCATGTACCACCTCTTGGATCGGGTACCGCCCCGTCGTGCAAATAGTCACCGTCCTAGACCTGTTCGCCACCAAGTTGCCGTTATCGACAGGAATACGGGTACGGGTCGGACAGAAGGGCGACATCGGCCCTCGACTCCGAGACCAACAACTGTGCAGATGGTGCTTTATCGCTTAACTGCGCCTTGTGTCCACCACAATGACGACACATGTTACAACGGTCTGGGCTCTTACAGTCCCTTTGGCAAGGAGGTTTACCACGTCCATTGTTAACGCATTGTCAAAAGAATTATTTTTGAATCACTCATTATTGTTGGGTCCCCCTTGTGGCTGCCGTCGAATCCTACTGGAGTAGTCGCCTTAAATAATCGTCTTATATGGCATGCAGGGAGGCCATCCAAGAGGATATCCAAGACAAGGTCGTTTAACACGCGGCCAGAATGGCATAATCAGAATCTCACGGGTATTGACCCTGATCTGCCAATTGGCACTCCCTGGGCTCCAGTGCGCTTTGAGCGACACATAATCGCTTTGATAGTGGCCAGTCAGTGGCTTTCACAGTTGCTGATGTGTAGTTTGACCGAATTTCGTTTCTTTTACACTAGAAAAGTAAGTCACCTTCACACCGGGTCACCGGGTCAACTCTAATATTTTCGCGGTTTTCAGCATAACCTTATGTATTAAATTCTGCAAGAACTTGAAGAGTATCATAGATCTTGATCAGAAATGGTCCAGATCAAAATTACTAAGCATCACGGCATCGAATAGAATTAAATAAGGCGGGCGCCCATCAAAAACATTGAAATAAGTTTCTTTATACTATTATGAGCCATCCCAACATGCACTCAACCTGCACAGTGTACCTTTATTTATACAAAAAGTTGCTGCTTGAGCAACGTTTCATACAAATCTGTCCATCGAAGATGGATAGAAAATGGAAGGTTTAATATTGTTTTAAATATAAAAAAGAAACATATCAGGGGATTTTTTTCCTTCATTTTATTAGATTGGCAATAACCGTTCTCAGTCTTACCAATTTGCTAGAAAACAGTAATGTTATTTTGTGTTTTGCATACACATACCTGAAGGAATGCCACCGCAAAACAGAAAGGTACACACGATTCCCATCCGCTGGCTCCCTTCAACTTTCTTAATGAGATGCGCCATGCTCTTCCGACAGGCAAAAACAAATCACATGTCCATCGAGTGAACGATACGTGCGGGTGATAACCCAGTTTAAAGCTGCGCTCGAAACGAATGTCAATAACATGTGCCCCGGGCCGGCCGGTACCAGCAGCACGAGTTCGACTCAGGGCATTCACTGATTGGACGTGGATAGTACACTCAAATCTGCCCCCACGTGGCAGCCAAGGGGCTTCACCTGGCGTCAATTTGGAACCGTATCTGATTGGAAATTTCTGCCAATAAAATGCTCATTTGAATACTTCCCATGCGTTCGGCAAACTGCTCCAAGTTTGACCACAAATGAGGAGATCTGATTTACAACACACTCGACCACAAATAATCGGACGAACGACCGGCTGCGGTTAAACAGCCATAAAGAAAGCACGCGAAGAAAGTCACATTCGAGTTGGCAAGCAAAGACCCCGGTACAGTGTCGCTAAGATCTGCACGTCCGAAATACGAGGTGACTTCTGCCTGTGGAGTGAGTTGCGACTCACAATCAGAAACGGGTTCGTTGCTGGTGTCTTTCGTATACAAAGCAACGACCGACGGTGACGGTTCGAATATTGCAAACTTTGTAAAACCGATCGCAGGCGATTGGTTGTGGTGTGTTTAAAATACGAATGATGGGCACATGTTTTTAAATTGTAAGAATTTATTTACAAAAATTATACACACGAATGGTTTAAATCGTTTCAAGAACACGTCTATTAAGTCACTTAGTATGACACTTCGCGGAGCCATCTTTTGTATGATATTATACAATTGATATCATCTTATAATGAATAATTAGTATGGGAGGTATGTAAACCAAAATACTGATGGAGACTCAAGGTAAGTAAATTACGTAGTTTCAGGACGGATGGGATATTGATTTGAGGTATTTCAGCTGCTCAACCGTGTATTTAACTCCTTAAACGAGTAATGGTTTGTCAGATTTTGATTCGAGCTTCATGGTACATGAGACAATTAAATCTTAGGCGTCAATCAATTAAACAGCGATCCAACTGTTTGATGGAAGTTTTTGATTTTTGAATTAGAGAGAACGGATTATATAATTGATTTTGGAGCACATTTAAATATATAACGATTGGACACTCTCGCATGGACAATGAATCGAGGATATATTTTGACTTTTTCAAATGCTTAATATCCACAAGAAACTTAGACATTCATGTATCTAAAGATTTCATTTCGTATAGCTAAATCAAAAGTTGTGCTAGCGTTCGCTTCGTATCTCAAACAGGTAGGACTATTATTATTCACGAGGCAAGCGATTGGCGCCACATAATAAATTGTTTTGACCACATGTATTATTAATCAGTTTAAGATCTCAGCATCGGTTGGCCATCTATTTTCTGCAAAAGCTTTCCAGAAACCAAAAAAACGAAACAGAATCCACATATGTGTCGCTCCAATTTAGCATGTTTTGCATAATGTCAAATCTGGATGAAAGCAGAATCAACTATCGCTGACAGGGATGCTTTTCTTTCATGGTTAATACATTTTTGTCATCTATGTATTTTTCAAAACACATTTATTTTGGTTGCTCCAATATATATGTTTCGCTTATATGCTTTTCTCACATTGAAAAAATAATACAGATTTTGTTACATTGAGTCACCCAACCAGGATGATGCTTTGTCTTTTATTACTTTCAGTTTAGCGTGAAATTATCAGCTTCCGTTTATTTAGTTGGCTTGCAATTTTTTTTGGTAATGTTTTTTCAACCTTTTTTTCTATTCTAACCCTAAGCAGCATGTTGTTCCATTTCACGTATTTTTTTAATTTGCGTTAATGGCAATCAAGCATTCGCTTCCGTTGGTAAACAATAATGTCCGCAATATGTACAAAATTGTGCTACGTAAACCAACATAAGGTTATTCAACGAACCTGTGGGACTCGATATTGAGTTCAACAACCGACAGTAAGTTATTTATAAACAAAGAAGTGAAGAACGGAATCGTAAAATTGGGAATAGCAAATCATTGAGCTACGCGTACCTACGCATCGTTTTACTGCGCACTGTCCTTTCCTATGAGGCTACAAAATGCATCATATTTGTAACGTGACTCATTTGCCCATGCTGGACTACTTCTGTTCGTTTAATGACCTTTCTGCATTCTTGTTTTATTTCGGGGTTTCTGTAGAAAAATATTTGCCTTGCTTTGTCACGCTGGTTAATGTTGTTTAATGTTCTCTAGAGACAGGATATGGTATAAGGAGAAAGCCATTGATGACAAGCAGTGTCGATAGGTGCTACATTTGTTTTATGGTTATCGTGCAGAAATTAGCAATCAGTACACACTCTTCCATTGAAGACAAAAAAACACGATCGAAATTAGTTTGACCTCGAGAAGTCGTATCTTCGTTAAAACTTCCATACTTTGTATTTCATGTTTATAAAGGGTTTATTTGTTTTTCAATTCTTAAAAAATAAGACACACTTTCCGGGTGAAAAATGCAAGATTATTCCATGTACAGAGCCGCAAAGATTCTCAAAACGATAAAAAAATGTGGTGACGGCAGCAAATAATTAAATGAAGTTCTGTATATGGAAACTTTATTCAAATCATAAAACTGTGCACAAATTGAGTCATAATGAATTATGTATTAGAGTTATTCAATTTACAAAAGGTTTTCGAAAGTGGCTAAATTTTAATTGAAAGTTTTTGTAATGGGGGATTGACGGATTAACGGATTCAGGTAGAATTCCTCAGAAAGATGGACCCATCGTTAGTAATACATTATCATTTTTATCGATATTAGAAAGATCCTCACAGAAATGATTGAGTTATGACAGTTTTAGTGAGCTTCTTCTTCTGGGCAATTCATCCCCACACTGGGACAGAGCCGCCTCGCAGCTTAGTGTTCATTAAGCACAGGTATTAACTGAGGGGTTTCTAAGCTAGGATACCATTTTTGCATTCGCATATAACAAGATGATACTTTTATGCCCAGGGAAGTCGATACAATCCGAAAATTGCCTAGACCGGCACCGGGAATCAAACCCAGCCACCCTCAGCATGATCTTGCTTTGTAGCCGCGCGTCTTACCGCATGGCTAAGGAGGGCCCCTAGTGAGCTAAATATTGACTAAAATCGTAAATGATGTTGTGTATAATTAACAGGTACATATTTATGAGGAGTTCCGAATCCTTTATGTACTCGTGTAAATATTGTAGGTACTTGTGCTCGTGCCTACCCGGTTTAGACGGTCATACAGTACAGTATAGAATAACATAACGAGAGTAATTTAAGTAACGGTGCTATAGATGAAACTCATTGGTCTTTCACTTGGACGTAAATTTTTGAAAATTGTTAAAAATTTGAACCTTAAGGTGGTTATACAACAAAGTCACAAATCGGCCATCTTGGAAACCACGCGTTTTTTTTTCAGTTAATTTTCAACAGCACGGATTGGGATATCCATAACGCACATAGTAGTGATTCAATCGTGAAATCATTTGCTTACTTATGCTATACAATCGATTTCAGTTTCAGCACTGTATGAAAAGCATTATGTTACCTATTGAAGATGGGAGTATAAAAATATGTGGTGAATTTGAAATTCACCATGGGACTGATTGTATAATCACCTTAAGGTGACACGGGAAGCACTAACAATCATCAAATCGTCATCATTTTTATCAAAGCTTAACTTTTTTTCTACAACAAATATGATTTTGAAAAAGTATCACCGGCGCGTGCTCACTCGCAATCTACATGCTGATACATTTACAGTTACATCAAACAACTAAAAACCAAAATACGCCGCTTCAAAGTTGCAAGGTGATAATGCTAGAAAGAGACGAAAGATAGGAAAAATAACACGGTGTTTAGTGCCTCCCCAAATCACTTTAAAACCGACAAGTAAATACAAGCGAAAATTACTCTTATTTCATTTATGGATCAGCTAAATTTCAGTAAAGCTCATCATTCGCAAATAATAGAAAATATTATTAGTGCTATGCGACGCCGACAGTTTTATTGAATATTGCAGATCGATGCGCCGCAAATCATAATTTCATCACGCCGATAACTAGTTGCGATATAATAAAAAATAGTTTTTCATTAAGTCAAAAAGGAACCAGACCTGCCGCCCTACGGGGGTCTCGTAGCGTAGATGGTTACACGTTCGCCTTATAGGCGGATGGTCATGGGTTCGATTCCCAGCCCCTCCACCAAACCCGTGTCAGTCGCCAGATGCGCAAGCCATGTGGTAGCGTATTGGGAGACGCGCCTTATCGTCACGGCGGCCTGATGACGACTGACAACTTGTTCTTCTCGGAGGCATTTCTCCTACGTACCCGGATAAATAGCAAAAGAACAATGCAACGATCATTGGATGTACGACATGGGGGTCGTTCAAAAATGATGTCAATAGTTTTAGGGGAAGGGGTGTAAGATTTTGTGACAATACATATATCAGGTATACAAACAAGCGTGACAAAGGGGGGAGGGGGTCAAGAAATCTCAAAAAGTAGTAGACGTCATATTTGAATCGCCCCATGGACAAACGGACACAATGGACTCACGATTAGATTGACTGGAAACGGCAACAAAATGTGAGTAATGGAAATCTTAAAATAGATTGTGTGTGGATTCTTTACAGCAGAATACCACAGTAGATCTCGGCACAGTAATAAGTAAGTAAGTATTCTCGACACATTATCGTTTAAGTAACAAAGAGTACCTGCCAAATAATATAAAGGAATAAAAAAAGAAACCAGACTTATATTCAAGTGTTTTCGAAAGAGTTTAAATAAATATAAAGTGACCACACGTCCCGGATTTTGCGGGACAGCCCTGGATTCAACCGAGCTGCCCGCTCTAAGTATGATAGGGGACTGAAAAGAAGGCTTATACGCCTACCCACCATTTATTCAATATAGCGTACAATGTTTTGTTTTAATTTAGTTTAATTCATGATAACAAAACTTCGGAAGTATCAATGAGCTATTTTTCGACATAAAGAAGCCATACAAACACAAAAGGCTCGATGTACCTCAACTAATTGCATGTTTTCGCCAGGAGAAGTTAATTTCTTCTAATTAGCACTAACTGCGTACGAACCAATCACCCAAAATGAGCGCTGAATTCGGGTATACTACCCACAAACTGGGTACCAAAAACAGAAGTACCAAAAACGATGTTGGGTAGAGTGCCATTGTACCGCGGATGACAGGCGTTTCCTCCTCCTGAAGTATGCAGAGTGGCTTAGAAAAATTGTCGGCGTTGCATCAACTTAGAATTCGGGACCTCCGAACCCAACTTTCTTCCGAAGTTTTATCTGTCAAACTAATTGATGCGTTGTTTAGCGCATTTTTAGGCGAATCCAACGCACCACTTCCGAAGTTGGGTAATTTCCCTATATTTGGAGAAAAATCCAGTTTCAGTGTAAAAAGCGTACTAACTTTGTTCCGGATAGACAATACCATATCTTTATGCTCACCAAGTTTCATTCGATTCTGAGATGGTGCTGCCAGCCCATAGAAGGGTTGGCGTGAAATTCGTCTATATACATAAAAATGAATTTCGGTCTATCTGACCCTTATAGACTCGGAAACTACTGAACCGATCGGCGTGATAATTTATATGCAAACGTTTTCGGGGCCGGGGAAGGTTTTTAAAGTGGTTCGAGACCATTCCCCGTTTGAAAAGAGGGGTCCCATACAAATGAAACAACATTTCTTCATGACTCGAGAATTAATCAAGCAAATGGTACCAAATTTGGCATGTAGAGGTTTTGGAATGGAAGATATTTTTTTACAATGTTCCGAAAACCCAGATGTGAATATTTGGAACATTTTGATTTGGGAAATGTATTGGAGGTAACCATCATTCCCGTTATGCATAACAATTACTAGTACCTACTCCCTCCCCTATCCCTATTTCCATATTTTTTTTCTCCCGCGCTGGTTCACGCCGACGCCATTAAATGCCAAAGCCATGATAGAGCGTCCAGAAACCAGAGAAGCCAAAGTATTAGTCTGTAAACGATAGTAGGGTCTGGAGAAGCAAGTGAAAAGCTCATGTCGACAAGATAAGTGAGCGTGGGTGGACCCTCTGGCCGACGAAGGAGAAAGAGCCGTGGAAAGCGGGGAAATTTGCCTTCTCTACGATAACTCTTTCGATATCTTATTCAAGTGCCAGCCAGGCCAGGCCTCGAAATGATCTACCTAGTATCCGACGTACATATAACACGCGTCAATACCGAAGCTTCATTATTGCTTGAGATTCAAACATCCATCCAAAGCATGAAATAGAACAAAGCCCTAGGGGTCGATCGCATATCAGTCGAGATGCTCAAAGTTGACTCCATGACATCCGCCCAACTGCTGCATCGTTTGTTTCTTTCTTAATATCTGAGGTACCGCAACTTTCCCGATCAACTGGATGCAGGGTATCTTAGTGGAGAAGCCCTAAAAGGGTGACCTTACTGTATGCGATAACTGGCGAGGCATTATGTTGCTGTGTACCGTTCTCAAAGTTCTATGCAAAGTTATCCTAGCCCGGATTCAGGATAAGATTGACCGTGAATTAAAACGTGGGAAGCCTATACCCAACCATTAGATGGTAACAGATTTACATGGTGTGATTGATTCTAACAATTATTCTTTATAAAGCAGTATTGTAAAAATGTTGAGGCAGGAAAAACATATACACCCGATTCTTTTTTTACACGGGGGATGTGTTCCGTGTAAAAAAAGTTTTTAGTTCAAAATTTGAAAATCCGTGTAAAAAAAGTTTTATGATTTCTCGACAAATCATGCAAAATGGAGCAACTTTGCAAAAATTTTGCATGGGATTTTTTTTACACCGCCGTGTAAAAAAAAAAAACCGTGTAAAAACAGAATCGGGTGTACATATTTTTGATTTTTTGTGAATAATTTTCCCCCAAGTTTTAACCGTGCAAAAACTGTTATCATTCTTGACAACACTGCCGGTAGCAGAAAGAGCTTCTCTACCGAGCTTCAGCAAACGAACGGCTACGTAAGCAGTAGTCAAAATCGACCGATAAGCAACTGGTTCAAAAAATGGTCTAGATTCGAGATGGCACATCTCTCTTCAGGCCCATACCAATTATCATACCAACTTGAAACGGCCTCGAAACCATCCGAGCCCAAACAATCTGAGGACTCCCGGAATACGGAACAGAATCGACTGAGCGTGGGGAAGCAAAATTTATTTTTTTGAACCACCTTAATTATTAGTTTGCTGCTACCGGTGCCACATTAGTGATACTTTCGATCAAGAATCGTGACTAATATCAAGTTTTTACTTCAAAAAAGTTACTAATATAAAGTTTGATATCAATATTTCCCGGTGGCTTCTGTGCGGTTTTGTCCTTTTTGTTTCGCTTTGAGTGAAATGCAAACCATTCTGCTCCTTGATTTTACTCCATCTAAACGATTTTATAGTCTTAACTTAGAACGTTCTACTAATCGAGGGATATTTGAATTTTCTAAATGTCATGTCAAACTGCCAACAAATGCACGGCAGAGCCACAGGAGCTCGCGCGCTGAAAACACACTCCAGTGTTAGGGGCGGCTGATCATCTTCCGAAAGCCAACGAGAGAATCTAAGCAAAACTGTGCACAGCATGCTGCATCGTGACAGCATCGAGAAGGCAGCCCCTTCAACACGCAACCCTGATAAGGAAGCCTACCAGAGATTCTACAGTTATTAGGAAATGCAAAAGTAGACCAAACGGATTGAATCAATGGCAACAGAACGATTAAAGGACAACGATTGGAAAGTCGGATCTTGGAACGTGAGAACTGAACTGCACTTGTTGGGCTCCTGGCTCGTGAGCTGCAGAAGGTCGACGTGAGTGTGGCAGCAATTCAGGAAATACGGTGGCCCAGAACTGGAGAACGTGAATTCCGGGCGGTGGATCCCATAGCGAACACTTCGGGGGGTGACAGAACAGAACGTGAAGTTGGCTTCATGGTGATTAGGAATCAGATGCAGCATGTTATCCAGTGGAAGCCGATAAGCGACCGCGTGTTGAGAATGAAGGGCAAATTCTTCAACTATAGCCTGATCAGAATATCTGCCCCAACGAATGATAAGCCTGATGACGTGAAGGATGAGTTGTATGAGAGCCTTGATAAGGCCTACGGAGAGTACCAAACACACGATGAAAGATTGTAATCGGGGATGCAAACGCGCAGATCGGAAGAGAAAGTTTCTTTCACCCTGTCATTGGTACGGAAAGCCTTCATTCCGCTACCAACGATAATGGTCTGCGACTTGCGACCTTTGCTGCTGCTAGAAGAATGGCAATCAGCAGTACCTACTGTGCACGTAAGAATATCCGCAAACACACCTGGAAACATCCGAGTGGAGACACTTGCTCACAGATAGACCACGTGCTGGTCGACGAACGACATTTCTCGGATGTTAGAGATGTAAGGTCCTTCAGGGGTCCGAACATTGACTCGGATCACTATCTTGTAGTTGCAAAAATTCGGGCGCGACTTTCCAGCGTCACGAATTCACGAAACAACAGAACGATGCGTTTCAATATCTAACGCTTGTCAGTTGAAGGAGTTACTGAAAAGTACCACCCGAAACTAGACGAGCGGATATGAGATGCCACCGGATCTGGCAACGTCAACAGTTTGTGGGAAAATTATTCACGAAGCTGTGACTACAACAGAGCAGGAAGTGTTAGGCACTCCACAGCGACGCCAACGAAATGGTTGGTTTGCTGAGGAGTGTCAGTGAGTGACAGACGAGGAAAATGCTGCTAGAAGTCGAATGCTAGTTTCTCGTACACGTTCCAACAGAGAGCGGTACAGTGTAGCAAGGGCAGAAGAGAAACGAATCCACCACAGAAAAAAGGCAACACGAAGAGAGTGTGATAGCTGAAGTGCAAGAGAACATGTATAGAAACGATATAGGTTTTACGTAACTGTCGATGGCGAGCGGCATAAGACTGCGCCAGTACCTGCCATGTGCAATGACCGAGAGGAGAATTTGCCGACCGACAAGACTATGGTGGCATCTAGATGGAAGGAGCAGGAAGTCGGAAGGAGCAGAAAGCAAGGATGAACATAGTCGGTGACGGTCAAGCTGTAGAACCATCAACAACGCTGGACGCGGTTAATAAGGCTCTACACGAGCTGAAGAACAGTAAAGCTTCTGGGAAGGATGAGATCCCGGTCGAACTTCTCAAGCACGGAAGTGAGCAGCTGCATCATTCAATCCACCACATTATCCATAAAATATGGGAGGATGAAGAACTTCCTGCCGGCTTGTTGGACGTCCTCATATGCCCAATCTATAAGAAAGGGCATAGACTAGAGTATGCAAATTACAGAGGGATCGCCCTTCTGAACTCGGCGTACAAAATCCTGTCGCGTATCCTATTTAACAGACTGAGACCGCTTGAGCAGTCCTTCGTCGGCGAATACCAGGCAGGTTTTCGTGAGGGCCGATCAACGGCGGATCATATGTTTAGCTTGCGGATCATCCTTGATAAATTCCGGTAGTACAACTTGCAGACTCACCATCTGTTCATTAATTTCAAAGCATTATTTTTCATTCAAAAGAAATGAGCTGTGGCAGATAATGTCCGAACATGGTTTTCCGGCGAAACTTATTAGACTGATACGTGCAACGCTGGCTGGCTCGAAATCAAGTATTCGGATTGAGACGAAGTGTCAACCTCGTTTGTAACCTTAGACGGATTGAAGCAGGGTGATGCACTTTCGAATTTATTGTTCAACATTGCACTCGAAGGCGCTATTAGGAGATCTGGCGTGCAGAGGAACGGCACTATCATCACACGGTCACATATGCTCCTGGGTTTTGCGGACGACATCGACCTTATTGGAATCGATCGCAGAGCAGTGTAGTGGAGGCTTTTGTCCCACTGAAGAGAGAGGCGGCGATGATAGGCTTAACGTTGGACAGCCCTGATTAGAGACAATAATTATTTTCAGATCTATAATTTATTGTACAGAAACTTTTCTTTATTTTAGATAGCAGTAAAACAAAACTCACATCGTTTTCAAACCATATATCGTGTGATATTTCACGGAACAACATGTAGCTGATTGATTCTGTTTTTTTTTTCTGAAAACACTAGCTCGATTCAGCGCAGAGAGAAATATGCTCTCCGATAAAAAAATACGGAAAAAAGATTGTCCTCTGAGCTGAAAATTGCTGCTTTATTTTACTGAGTCAATAAGTGGAAACACCGTCCACAACACCCGACAAGACTACTCTAGACTATGAAAACAAACTGTAGCTCTTCGGACATTTTTCGACCAAGAATGTAGGTTTATCTAGTGCGAAAATTGTTAAAACAACATTGCAAACAAAGTGTATATATGAAAAATATCGAATAGGTAATAGAATATAGTAGTGAAACTTAATAACATCGGATAAAGCTTAGCTATTATCATAAACAGTGTAGGTATAGTATACTGGTCTTTTGATCGACGTATTATCGTAGATAGGTATAGTGCTTCAGCAGGTCTCAACCAGTGTGGAAATATATACAGTGACCGAATTTAATGTGGGAACAATGTCAATTTTCCTGGAAAATGGAAAAGCTAAATAATTGTTTTTACACCCAGGCAGTATTGTCCTACACTTATTATATTTTATAGCCTTGAATGAGTAAGTTCAACTAATAGAAGGATATTTGAATTTTCTAAATGTCATGTCAAACTGTCAAAAAAATGCACGCAAGAGCCACAGGAGCGCGCGCACTGAAAATACACTGGAGTGTATTTTCAGCGCAAGCGCTCCTGCGGCTCTGGTGTGCATTTTTTTGACAGTTTGACATGACATTTAGAAAATTCAAATATCCTTCTATTAGTTGAACTTACTCATTCAAGGCTATAAAATCGTTTAGATAGAGTAAAATCAAAGAGCAGAATTTTTTGCCCTGAGTGTAGGACAACACTGCGACCCAGGATTTTTATAAAGTTCGGTTAACATGAACTTTCACAGCTTTTTGAATACCACCTGAATTTTCCTTGATTTTTTTTCGAGGGGGTTAACACATTGTTTCTTTGACTCTATATGTCAAGTAAAACCAAACCTTGTAAAAATAACTTGGGTATAATAACAATGAAATGACATCTACAGCTTTGATTGAATGAAGTGAGCTAAGCCTTTTGGTAAAAACATTTTTACATTCATAAAAACATGAAGACAATCACCCAACAAGACGGTGCTGGTTGTTGAGTGGTAAGCGTGACCAGTGTTGGTAAAATCACTCATAAAACTCAATCAACGAGCGCTCCCGTGCGAACGAAATCATCTGTGATTTTAAAGGAATGCATCACGCTTGAATTTTTCATGCTAAAACGCATCATTTCACTCATTTGCCAAAAAATCATTTTGGTTTAAAACGCATTTGAATTCAATTTGGAGGAAATTTATTGCTTATACATAAAAGAGTGTCTAATATTTTATGCGACAAACGTCAATTCACTGTTTTTAACGAAGGAGAACAAAAGAAAACCTCCGATGATTCAAATGGATGATTCAACTCATCCATGAGTTTTTAGGTGCTGAGTTGGGTGCGTTTCAACTCACGCTTGATTTGAATCATCCATGAGTTTTGAGATTTTGAGTTTTTACCAACATTGAGCGTGACTGCACTAAAAATGTCTTTGAGCCATCCATCAAACAAAAAGTAAATCCTTCCCATATGTTGATGGGTATGATTACATGTGTGGTCCAGGTGTGTTGAAAAAGAATTGAAGATTTCATTGAATAACGATATGTTGACCTTTTATTACAAAATAATTACAAAATAAATCTCAAAATGTAACCCACAAATATCACCAAAATAGAATAAATTTGTCTCAACATTATATTTATGTTTCCATCTTTTGCTGTTGTTTCACTCACTGCCTTGATGAAACTTTCTTTGCTTATGTTAGTTTCATCAAGGCAGTGAGGTTAGTACTCGAATCAACATTCTTCATGTTTCAAGGAACGATATACGGACAGACCTTCGGAGTTCCAATGGGGTCTCCATTATCACCAGTCATCGCCAATATAGTAATGGAGAAGCTGGAACAGGAGTGTATGAAACAACTGGAGGAGAAACAAATACAGGTTAGAGTATACAAGAGGTATGTGGACGATTGCATATGCATAGCCAAAAGGGAAAATATACAAATGATCGTGGAAACATTCAACAGTTTCCATGATCGGTTGCAGTTTACGGTAGAGGAGGAGGTGGGAGGTAAAATTAAGTTTTTGGACATGATGTTGGAACGGCAAACCAATGAAATAACAACTTCATGGCTGCCGAAAAGTCCAAATGGAAGGTATTTAGATTTCAATTCTAAAAGCCCATTCCAACACAAGCAATACGGCGATCGCGCTAATCGATCGCGCGATAAAATTGACCCACGGAGAAAACGGGTACAAACCTTAAAACAAGCCACTCAGATTCTTATGAAAAATAATTATCCGATGTGGTTTGTGAACAGGTTAAAAGAACAGCGTGTCCATAAGCATTACAACTCCCTAGAAAAATCCAAGGCTCCCGAACAACTACAAAAATATGTGTCGGCTCCATATGTACCAAGCCTGAGCGAAAAATTGAAGAAAATTCTTCGACGCAATAATGTGGTACTAGCCTCCAGACCACAAAATAAAATCAAACACACGATTTTCAGTAAGCTGAAGGATGTAATACCACCAGGCAAACAGAAAAATGTAGTGTACCCTATATCTTGTGGCACAGACGATGGGAAAATCTACATCGGCCAAACGAAACGAATGCTAGAGGTACGGATTGAAAAACATAAGAATGACTGTAAAAAGATGAATCCGAAATCTGGCTTAGCAGTTCATATGATGAATGAAGGACACCGTTTCAATTTTGACAAAACTAAAGTGCTCGAACGTATTGCAAACCAGGAGGTCAGGACAATAGCGGAGGTATTCCACATCAAAAAAATAAGGGAAAAGCAAAGCAATAAACCTTCAGCGAGAATGTGGGAATTTCAACTCCATATTCAACGGACTGTTGTATCGACTGGGTGGCGAACTGCATACGACGAGTGTAAACACGAACAACGACGACGCAATAAACGAAATGGGGTGTTGACTGACGGGAAGACTAAACTTGGGAGGGAAATTCGGATTAGTGTAATTTGACTGACCAAGCTGAAAGGTTACATCCAGCACGTTGTAAGTTTGTTTGAAAAATGTATAGTAATGAAAATTGTTAATCGTTTAAATAAATGTCTATTATAGACGTCTGATGATGGCTGAAGGTCAGTAAGCCGAAACGCGTCACGAAAAATAATGCTGTGAAGTTTAAAATATCACCGAGAAAAGCCAATCTAGCGGATTAATTAATTAATAAACGCGCGGTGATTAGCACAAACAATTACAAGAAAAACCCTGATTAATCCACCTAGCGGTAATGGTGCCTTTCTCGTGCATTATAAAAATAGTATTTTGGCCATTACTCTTGAGCCCATAGTCCGATCTGCCCAATTTTCAATAGGAAGCAATGGTAGAGTATCTTGCGTCGAATGCAATTTGTTGCGAGTAAATCGACTAAGGATATGTGCCTGAAAAATGAGTGACATTTTTTACTCAATTTTTCTATAAAAGTGGTATTTTGGCCATAACTTCCGAGCCTATAGTCCGATCTGACCAATTTTCAATAGAAAACAATGGCAGAGTACCCTGCGTCGAATGCAACTTGTTGCGAGTAAATCGGTTAAGGATAAGTGCATGAAAAATGAGTGACATTTTTTTCTGTAATAAAAGTGATATTTTGGCCATAGCTTCCGAGCCCATAGTCCGATCTGACCAATTTTCAATAGGAAACAATGGCAGAGTGTCCTGCGTCGAATGCAACTTGTTGCGAGTAAATCGGTTAAGTATAAGTACCTAAAAAATGAGTGACATTTTTTTTTGGGTGGGTGCGCACAGACGAACACACATACACACACACACACACACACATACACACACAGGCATCATCTCAATTCGTCTAGCTGAGTCGATCGGTATATAACACTATGGGTCTCCGGGCCTTCTATAAAAAGTTTGTTTTTGGAGCGATCATATAGCCTTTACCGTATACTTAGTATACGAGAAAGGCAAAAAGTTGCAATTACCGAGGGTAAACAAAAGGATTCGCAACTATTGATACATAAATTAAAAAAATATATCGATGATGAATGAATTATTTTAGGAATCGATAATAGATTATTCAACGACTGGATATATTGTAGGGGAACTGTTCCGTTTTCCATCTCACTGAACATATCTTCATCTCATTTCAAAACAAAATAATATAGCACACGCGTGCTCACTGCTGATAGAAAAATTAAAAAATAAGAAACAAACCAAATTCCTTTCCATTGCTTAGTTTCTGATGGGATAGAAATAGGAGCTGTGGGATGAAGTGGCGAACCGTTCAAAACAAGAATAAAGAGCTTTGTCATTCTGCAAGAAAATTGTCACTATATTCCTATTAGTTTCGATCAATGAATCACCACACCAGTTTTTGGCAATAAAACATTTCGTGCAGAATTTTTGAATGATGACGACCAAAAGGTAGGTAAGTTACGATGATAGCATACTCTAAGATTGATAGGATTGAAGGGAGATGACAAGCGCTGCAGGCGTTTAGTGGTAACCAGCGAAGCCCCTTATGTCTTAGTTTAGTCTTGGCGCTCTTTTTGGTTTTTATGCACTCAGCAAAGCGTTCTGGGTATGACTATTCTTACTTATTTTTTTGGATAGATAGATCCTTATATATTGGATGCTCTACTTCCGGTTTTTCTTCTTTCATTCACCAATTATTTCAGCAATATTAACATTTTATTTCCATTCTTATTTATTTAGTGTTTTACATACTACGATTTGGTAATCTACTAAAAGAAAGGCATTTTATGCGAACGTCTCTTCATTTTCACTACCACATGCTTCTCGACGTATCTAGAGTCAGCAGCTGCTTCGGATGCTTTGGTTTGATTACATATTAGTTTTTGAATCAGGTTGATATTTTTCAGGACATCTTATTCTTAGTTCTTAACAGCTACGGATTTTAGCAGAACATGAAAACTGTCAATTTTCCATCTTACAATTTATTTACTTTACTTTAGCAAAGAGCTCCGTAATCTCGTTATGCTATGACATTCAGATGACACAAACCAACCAGCGGACTGCATCAATCCATATACTTAAATGACATATTTTGGAACTGAACACGAATGTCTGGAGAGCTTGCTTCTGTTTTGCCCATTCAAGCACAATTTATGTTTCGATCCTTATTTTTCTATCCAAGGTATTTTATTTCTTACCATGCATTTGGAGTGTACATCAGGGTTCATTTATGATTGATCACATTCAGTTGACTAGCTATGGGTTGCTGGTTCAAATTTCGGGGCATTGGATTTAAAGTTCGAAAACATCGTGAAATTGATTTCCTTTGAGCTTCTTCCTTGTTGAGACAATTTAAACATGTGCTGTTGAGCATTACACGGTTTTATTCTTGTTTTGGGGAATTGTGGGCAAATAAAAACTAAATGAATTATTGAAATTTGGTCTTAGGAAATCAAAAATATGAAGCCAGTGTTCATGTTTTACATAAACTTGTTTTAAATTTTTGAAAGCTATTTGAATGATTGTTACTCAAATTCAGATTAAGACTGCATAAACAGTTATGCAATGAACAACTATTTTCCAGCGACTCATTTCAGCACTTCTCTAAAATCACTTTAGCTTGTTGAACCTTCTTACAGGTTAGTCTCCGTCCTATGAGGGTTAATCGGATATTTATTCATGTGGAATTGTGTCGTTTGCTGAACCGCGGTCCCTGGAAAGCTGCCCTTAAGTCCCCCGTCGTTACTTCTCGAATTTACGGATAAGATCCGCTGCAAAGGCTCTTCAACCACCGGTTGCTGTTGCGGCGGATTCTGCTGCCGATGTGCCGTAGAGTCAACCGTTCCGGACGTGGTTGAGGACGACATTCGGCGCGACATCGACGACCACTCGTTTTGCTTCAACAGGAACTGCTTCACGTTGTACTCCATCTGAGCGATGTCCACACTGTTGCCGTCGTCCAGATCGCACTCCAAATTATGACGCAGCGGTTGCTCGAGCAGTGCTTTGATGTCGTCCGGCTGTCGTGGCCTGGTTAGTGCTCCGCTGCTGAACGTGGGTATATTGCTCAGGTTTCCGTGATACGTGCCGTGATTATTATTGGTAAAATTCAGCTGAGTTGCGTTGGACGCGATGACTGCCTTAAGACTAGAATGGCTGTATCCTCGCACGGTAGATGCGTTGGTGCTATTGGCTTGAGCAAACGAATTGGTATTCTTATTATTGTTGCTGTTGATTATGTGGTTGTTGTTGAATGCATTACTATTGCTAAGAACGTTATCGCTAAGTATGTGCTGCGCCATGGCACTGTTACTGCTGCTACGACTAATTTTCATATCACTAGCTACCGGTTTTGTTTCAATACAATTTCCTTTGGATTCAAGCGTTGATATACCATTACAGGGTGCATTATTATTATTGATGCTATCGACTAAAGTGAGCGAAGCAGCGGAAGCAAGTGCTAGGTTTTCACTATCTGACTCGGTATTGCTCATGTTCTCAGTGTTGCCAATCTTCGAGTTGTTCTGCACCCATTCCGCAACGCGAGACAATTGCTGTCTCCTAAGCATCACACTTTCTTGAATGTCGATCTCGCTAGATATGGAACTTGACTGTGTGCAGGACTTCTTCGAGTTCAGATCGAGACCTTCTAGTTTGTTCACGTTGATGTCGAGTCTCGGTTTACTGGGAGCAAGATTGGACGTTATCTTCGTGTTCAACAGCAAATTGTTGACCTCTTCTCCGATTGTACAAAGTCGGTCGGACGAATTGGGCGACGTAGTTGTGCTCATGTTGCAAACGTCTTTCGGTGAGCTGTCCTGGCGGGATTGGTCCGTTCCTTGGTTACCACCAGAACCGTGGCCACTACTTAGAACGCCACTACCCGAACCGTTGACTACCATTGATGTCTGCTTGCTACTGTTGCTACTATTATTTACACTTGTGCTTGCAGTTGGAAGGCTTGTCGTTTTTATGGCACCATTCAGTCCAATCGATGGATCATCGTCTAGTAACAGTTCCTCGTCCAGGAATTTGGCTCGCCTAGTGTAGATCACCGGTCCTACCGATGATTTGCTCTCCAGTAGATCGTCGACGATGTCATCCTGGAGACTGTCCAGCAGTATGTTGCTCGAACCATTTTGAATTCGAAGAGAGCAGATCCGTGGGCCAGACATCTTGGGATTTTCAGCCTAAAATAAGAAAATAATTGATAAAATAGATGTACAGCAGTATGCAGAGTTTATTTTCTATCTTATAGCCTTTTACTACAAATATCAAACGTTAAAAATATAGGAGAAAGAGCAATATTCAGACTCCAGAGACTCCATTAGTTCCGTTTTCCCTTTCGGAAGTGACGCTTTTTCCTTATTGCAGCATAAAGGTTATATTGACAAGCAAACTTTCTTTAAAATACGATTTTTTCGTTATTTTAAAAAGTTGAGCATAAATAATTTATAAAACCGTTGGCCGTAGAATTCTGGATTTTTCCCGAAGGAATTCCAAAAGGAATTTTCATAAGAAGTAAACTATTAGCATTAGCATTGAGCAATTCGCACAAATTCGTAGGTGGTACAAGCGTAGACTATTGTATGAGAGTAGCATCACTTTCATCCGTTATCGCAGATATTGATTTGGGACTAATCACTATCTATTAGATCGAAGTAATGCACTCTCCAATTAGTCGAGATCTGTCCTGGCCACGTCCTTGTGAATGCTGAGAAAAGGAAGGATGGTTAGTTGGACACCTACTTAAGACAGATGTAGAGAACTCTTCACCTCTCGACCCTTCATATGTGCTAGGGGAGGCTTATTTTTTATTTTATTTATTTATTTTTCTTGTATATCTTCATTTGACTATATCTGTCTCTATGAAGTACTCTGGTAGGGAAAAGCCATAAATTGGCATAAAAACCCTGCATCTTTTTTTTAACATACAGTATTACAATTAGAACACATTAAAATAGCAAAAATTAGTCTAGTTAATAAATAAAACACATTCAAGGTACTCCAATCGCTTGAAACTAACACATTATTTACAAATATTATTCACGGATTTAGTTGCTTAATCGGCGTCCGAAATCAGCTGCAATGACATCGAAGTCGTAGCGGTCGAAGAATAGATTAAAAGTCGACATCATGAATCCTATCGGCTCAAAATGTCCATAGCGGCTGTTCCTTGCACTCAACTGAAAGAACTGACGACGTTTGAGTGATCGCTTTGGCACATATACATTAAATTCGTTGAGCAAAGCAGAGGCATCAATCTCATTCGTAAGGATCTTTACGATGAAAACAGCTTGCATATTTGACCTTCTCTTCTCTAGTGTTTCGATAGTGCATCGGTGTTCGTACGGTGGGAGGTTCGTGGAGTCTCTCCAGAGAAGGCCTCGAAGAGCATTGCGGACAAATTTGAGTTGCTTCAAAACGGTCAATCCAAATTCTGCTGTGAGGACACCAGACAAGCATTGCTGACTCCAGTATAGAGCGTACAAGAGCACAATAGAGGGATTTCAAACACAGGATAAAACCAAGCTGTCTATTTGCGCGAGCTATCACAGATCTTCGTAATGAGGGCGGAATGATAGTTCAGAATCCAACAAAACTCCGAGATCTTTAACTATGTTGAGGAGTTCCAAAGTATGTCCGGCCAAAGAATAATTGAATAGAAACGGCTATCTTTTCCTGGTATACGTTATTGTACTACATTTGGCCACACAAAGCTTGAGAAGGTTACGCTTGCTCCATTCTTCAAAATAAGGTCAACAGATTCTGTAGCTCCAGACAATTTCTAATGTTTTTGATGACGGAATAAATTTTCATATCATCACCGTAGAAGATGCGATTTCCTTTAGGCACTACAAGAGCAGCATCGTTGATGAACAGGGAAAACAAGAGAGGATCCAAATTACTCCATTGTGGAACACCTGACGTGGTTGCGATAGTCTTGGAATGCGCTGCACCTAGCCTTACTTTCATTGATCTTCCCGTCAAGTACGATTCAAACCAGTTGATGAGTCCAATAGATACAAAGAGCTTCTGTAGTTTACGCAGAAGAATCCTATGATCAACGCGATCGAAGGCGGCCTTGAAATCCGTATATAGGGCACTGCACGGACTGCTTTGTCTCTTTCTCGCTGCAAAGAAATTTGAAAACAACAAGGCCAGTAAACGTCAAAATTTATGAGGAACGAAAGAGAAAGAGATGTTTCCGTGCAATGCCCTATACAGCATCCACTTGAAATCCAGCATCCATCGACGTGAATTCGACTAGATTTGTGTTTACGGAACGTTTTGGAAAGAATCCGTGTTGCGCCGTTAAGATATAATTTTTGTATTTTTCAAAGAGTGCGGTGTTTATGATGATTTCGAGAAGTTTTGAGCATGCACTCAACGAAGTAATACCCCGGTATTTGGAGATGTTGCATTTGTCTTCTTTCTTGTGCACTAGAAAAAAGAGAGATGATTTCCAAGCGGCAGGAAAGGTTCACTGTTGCAACGACAAATTGAACAGTTTCTTCAATGGTTTCAGTAAAGAAGTAGTGCATTCCTTCAGCAGAGTCGACGGAGTCCCATCCGGGCCAGGCGATACCGAATATTTGAGTTTGCGCAGCGCATTTTCCATATGATCGTCGGTAATGTCAAATATGTTGAACTCGAAACTACGTCTGTACAGACGAAGCGCAGATCCTTCGTCAGTGTCAACAGTGTCAGCATGGACGAGTGACTCAGCTGATGCAAATGCACATTGCATACCGATAATGTAGCATCATTTGCTAGAATTAGAACAAGAATACGGGACTTGGAGTTCTTGATTGAGTTAATTTGGGTGAGCCCATAAAAACTGAATGCATCTTGCAATGCACAACCTGCTGGAGTTAAGCGAGAATTGCTAGGGTAAATTTTAAGTCCGTCATCCTCAGCAGGAACCCATTGCAATTCTGGTTGATTGTAATCGCCAAATGAAGGACTAAATCGTGTTGGTTTAAGCTAGACATGATGGAATCCACAGATTCAACATGTTCCTCGATAAGCATCACATCACTCCTACGATCAGGCTGTAGATAAAGAACACCAATGCTGACCAAACGATTGCTGATTGTCAGTCTCACCCACAACTGTCCCAGTAAATCGCTCACGGTAGTCGGATCAACAAAAGGGCAAAATCTTGAGGAAACCGCAATCAATACTCCTTCGCCACGCATCTTTCGACTATTTCTTACATCACGGTCTGTTCTAAAAACGGCGTATGAATTGTCGAATAATTGAGTTGAGAGGATACTATCATCGAGCCAAGTTTCAGTAAGCACGATTACATCGTATTTTGAATCAGCTGCGGCTGGGAAAAATGTATCAATTTCGTAAGGAGCCCTCTTAGATTCTGATAATGTGCAATTCAGAATTAGTTGCTGATGACGAATTGGAACGCACCGGAGGTCTTACATTCGGAAAAGGAGAGGTATTAGCAAATCCAACACATACAGATGAAACTTGTTGAGCATGTTGAACCGTTTCATATGTTGAAGGCAGAGCTGGCATTTCCTCACACACTGTGCACAATGAGGAGATTTTAATACACACCACAGAGAGTGACGCTCATCCTCATCGTGTAAAAAAGCCAACACGATGAGTGAGGACGAAGACGAAGAGTGAGAGAATTATTCTGGTGAGAGTTGGGCCAACACAAAGTTGTGCCACTTGGTGCAATATTCTTCAAAATGATATTGTTTTCCATAATGCTCGCAGAAATACTTTGGAACACAAACATATTTCGGCGGGGTTTCAATGAAGATTGGCGCTCCATGCTAAAAAGTATAACATTGGCAAATAAGGGTTGCACAAAGAAGAAGAAGCCAAAATATGACATTCGAAAGGGATGGCACGGGAAAGCAAACGGTGAAATTTTGAAAACGCTTCTCAATAATTGAAGAAGCAATTTAGATAAAAGCGTTTAGGGGTCGTTCACCTAAGGTGACGTTCAAATAATAAGGGTGAATCAATATTTCGACGGCAAACACACAAAAACCCGTTATCAGAGCAGTAGTATTTTGGGCATAATGCATCAAGAAAAAATATAGAACTGAAATAAAATAATGGGACTTTATATAAGTTCCATGTTTTCTGTTTTTGTTTCGATTTCATTACCTGAGATTACCTGACGGAAATTGTATTTAGAAATTGTCAGTAACACATTTTAATGCGACGTAAAGTGGCGTAATAATGTTGGCAAAACAAAAAGGCTTCTGAATAGTTTTGCCTACAGACATCACAAAAGCAAGCAAAAACAAAAACATCTTATTACGCATGAAAAGTAACTGCTTCGTTAAACTTTAGCAATGCTTACTTTCATTCTGTTCGATTCACCGTTATATCAAAACTCATTGAGGAACACGGTGTGTTTATTTCATCATTTATCTTCAACTCTTCGTGTCTGACAAATGCATTCGCTGCAGAGTAAAAACACAAAGAGGCCTCACTGCGTTGAGGAAGAGAAAAAATGAGCGATAATCGAAACACACTCTCTCCGGTCTTTTTGAGGAGTGCAAAAGACACGCACATTTCGACTACTCTGAGGAGTATGCCAGCCCTGGTTGAAGGTAAGGTATCCATGTTAGTTATCCTTTCACTGGCGACGAACGTGCTGTAAAGCGAAGGACGATCAGGAGAAGAATTGTGAGCCACCGTCGAGTACTTGCCTGAGAGTTGTTACCGTTCACGTTAACAATCTGACAAAACGAATTTGACACACAGATACTATACTACTATCACTTAACTACTACTTATTCACTAACTATCTACTTAAAACTCTAGAAAGAATATTGTGAGACATTGCACGTAGTTTGATTAGATTTTAAATTATTTAATTAATCGTGTAAATCCTGATCGGCTAACATCTCTCTAATTGGAAAATTCGACGGAGGCACCACCATGTCGGGAGCCGGTGGTACATGATTACCGAAGCACAAATGAGGAGAAGGGGAAAAAACGAGTTGAGTGGACGAGGAGATGGGGTATGGGGAGGATTGGAGATGAAAAAAAAAACGATCAACGGAGGAGTAATGAGTAATGAAGGAGCTCTGGAATAGAGAAGACCGAATACGGTTTCGGAAGAAAAATCAAATTGCAAGAATTTCAAGCGGGCAATCATAATCGGGCCATAGTTTAATGTGCCGGGGAAAAGTTGAAAAAGTCGTCTACTAGTTAATCGTGAATTCGTATGGCTCGTTGGCAGAATTCTTTGGGAGCCTTCTAAAGCTGCCGGGTAAACACCAACCACATATCCAACGTGAAGGTGCTGTTTGGAAGTGACCGGTTTTCACAGGTGCATTTGGTAGAAAGCTCGGAGATATGTTCCTGGACATGTACACTGGAATTGTTTAATGGCATGGTGCTCCGACGACTATTTACTGCCACCAAAGCCAGTGTCATCACTGTGGCTGGGCTTGAAATCACTGTCCAAAAGACCTATGATCATTCCGTCAAGTCGCCCGAGGATCGTACCAACGTGGTGCCCATTATTTTTCGAGATGCACCAAATCCCCCCCCCCCCCGGGAGGGGAACCACCTACGTAGGATACAAGCGAATGCAAGCCCCCCCAGATGTCAACGCACGTGAGTCATTCATGAAAGCTGATGCAACCTCGTCACATGTCCTCATGTCATCAATGGGCCCCAACCGATCGGCCGCAACATTCGACTAACTTACACACTCTAAAACACTAACCCTAACTTAGAAAAATGAAAAAAAAAATGTTAAAAATCACTCAAACAAAACACAATAACAAGGACTTAGTATGTGAGTTCTCATTTTTTAATTTTGTCTGTTTTATGCCCGCTTCATGATGTGTGCCCTCTGAACAGGTCGAAGACCGACCCTGAAATAAAATCTGAAGTGAGCTGGTTAAGGGCGTAAGGACGTCCGCTTCATAGACGTAGGGACGTCACAGGAGAGAGTTACAGAGTACGGCTTGGAAGACTCTCACTTTATCTCCGACCTGGGCGGCTTTAATGGCAGGAGCAAACAGGCGTGTAGTGTGGAGTTAAACGGCTCGACTGTGTCGGAGCGAGTGAGAGCTTCGGATGTGCTGCATGCTAAACCTGGATATACTTACAAAAATTCTTCCATTTGATTCACACAGCACAATTGCAGAACAATTTGGAGGACTTAAAACATCGCATCTTCATATACAAAACATGTGCATGGACTATGAGGACGCAGACTAGAGGACTGAGGACTATTTGTCCCCACTCCAGGTCAATTTGGAGGGCCTTGAATATTGTATCTCATGTACAAAAAATTTGCTTGGAGGACGCGTTTGGGTGCATATTTGAGCTGGGGACATAGGGTAGTTTGGAGAACTTGGATCATGTCATCTTCATGAATGAAATATGAGCATGTGCTCGGATAACATAATTGGGAACCGAGGTGAGCCAGCCTAGGGCTGGAAGCCTTGCTTCTTCTTCTTCTTCTTATTGGCATTGCATCCCACACTGAGACAGAGCCGCCTCGCAGCTTAGTGTTCATTAAGCACTTCCACAGTTATTAACTGCGAGGTTTCTAAGCCAAATTACCATTTTTGCATTCGTATATCATGAGGCTAACACGATGATACTTTTATGCCCAGGGAAGTCGAAAGAATTTCCAATCCGAAAATTCTCTAGACCGGCACCGGGAATCGAACCCAGCCACCCTCAGCATGGTCTTGCTTTGTAGCCGCGTGTCTTACCGCACGGCTAAGGAAGCCTTGCTAACAAATTTAAAAAAAGGGAACACACCTTCATTGAGGACATAGTTCCAGTCCAGGCGAGGTCGATTTGGCAGACTATTTGGTTCCTACTCTAGGGCAATTCGTAGGATCGCAAGTAGACTATAAATACTAGGAGAACACAATTGGGGTGAAACCGTTGCTAAGGACATCATGGAAGTCGTTGTTCATTTGGTAAGTAATCTAAATACACTTAGTGGACATAATGGCGTTGATATCGTGGCTGGAGACATAATGGAAGCCTTGGTTGATTCGGTAGACCATTTGATTCAATCTCTAGAACAATTGGGAGATCTTACAACATCTTACATGTCAGAATCTATCCAAACTCCAGGACAACTTTGAGATCTAAAAACACCTCATATACCTTGATTTGAGACAAGTGAAAAACAAGTACTCGGGGAATAAAATTGAGTTGATACCGCAACTGAAGACATGATGGAAGCCTTGGTTGATTCGGTAGACCATTTGATTCAAACTCCAGGACAATTTGGAAATCTTACAACACCTCATATGTCTTGTTTTGAGACGAAAGGGAAAAACAAACCCTCGGAGGACATAATTGAGTTGATACCACGGCTTGAGACATCATGTAGGCTTTGGTTGATTCAATAGACCATTTGATGCAAACACCAGGACAATTTGGAGATCTTTCAACATATTACATGCCTGTATTTGAGACGTAAATGAAATACTAATACTCAGAAGACAAAATTGGGTTGACACCGTGGCTGAGGACATCATGGAAGCCTTGGTTGATTCGGTAGACTATTTGATAAAAGCTCCAGGAGGGTTGACTGAATAACAAACGTTGTTTTAAATAACAACCATTGATAGAATTGAATTATAATTTTGTTATGCATTCCTGATCGAAATTTTCTGTATAATTTTCGTATATAATTTACTTCTTATAAAAATTAGACGAGCTCGGTGGTCTAGTGGTTACCGCTTCTGCCTTATAAGCAGGAGGTCGTGGGTTCAATTCCAGACTTGTCCTTGTTTGTGACTTGTTTTATTATTCATTTTATTGTTCATGAAGATGACATGATCCAGGTTCTCCAAACTGCCCTACGTCCCAGCACAGGTATGCACCCTATCGCGTCCTCCAAGCACAATTTTTGTTCATGAGATACAATATTCTAGGCCCTTCAAATTGATCTAGAGTGGAGACAAATAGTCCTCAGTCCTCTAATCTGTGTCATCAGAGCCCATGCACATGTTTTGCATATGAAGATGCGATGTTTTAAGTCCTCCAAATTGTCCTGCAGTGTGAATCAAATGGAAGAAGTTTTGAAGGTATATCCATGTTTTTCTAAGGATAAAAAGGGAATGAACCATTTTAAAAATGTTATAACAGATCTTTGGCTACACGTGTAAACTTTAAGCTACATATATGATCCACTGAATTCTTGGATCACATGGAATGCTGCTATTTTTAGGAATGTATCCAATTTGGTTCTTCTTCTTCTTCTCATTGGCATTACATCCCCACACTGGGACAGAGCCGCCTCGCAGCTTAGTGTTCATTAGGCACATCCACAGTTATTAACTGCGAGGTTTCTTAGCCACGTTACCATTTCTGCATTCATATATCATGAGGCTAGCACGATGATGCTTTTATGCCGAGACAATTTCCAATCCGAACATTGTCTAGATCGGCACCGGGAATCGAACCCAGCCACCCTCAGCATGGTCTTGCTTTGTAGTCGCTTTTGGTTCTATGGATCTAGGATTTTTGGTTCTATGGATCAAAAAAAGCATGACCCATTTTTGAAAAAAGATTGCAACCCTTTGTTCATGTGTGTAGATATTGATGCCTATACTCCAGAGAACTCTTCGATGACCTGTAATTGAATAATTGTTGAATGCGTATCAAATATGGATCTATGGACCAATAAAGGGATGAACCATTTAAAAATAATAATCCTGTAGACCTGAAGACCTGTACTCCATAACTTTCTTAAATTACCTGGAATGGAACAATTCGGTAGACCATCTGATTCAAATTCCAGGACAATTTGGAGATCTTCAAACATCTCATATGTGTGGATTTGAGACGCAAGTAAAAACAATACTTGGAGGACATAATTGGATTTATACCGCAGCTGGGGACATCGTGGTTGATTCGGTAGACCATTTGATTCAAACTCCAGGACAATTTAGAGATCTTAGAACAACTAATATTCCTGGATTTGAGACGCGAGTGAAAGACAAATACTTGGATGACATAATTGGGTGGTTACCGTGGGGTAGGGTTTGCAGAAATCGCTCTTAATAGATAACGAACAACGATAAAAGAGAGGCAAAAACTGTTCCGAATCATAAGCCATGATAAAAAATTTATCAAACTTGTATACAAGTACGAAAAAACATATTCGGATATGCAGCCCCCACAGAAAAATGGTGATTTTAGCTTTGTTTTCGCTCATTTCGTGTTGGTTACTGCACAGCTGGGTAGAACAAGTAGAAATGCATCATCAGAGCCAGTGCTCCCCGCATTTGGAGCTTTTTAAAAGAAATTTATCATGGTGTATAGCCTCCCGAATCAGTTCTCTATCATGGCAGCTTGCGGAAAAAGTCTCTCGCGGTATGCTACATATCGTATATGTATACAGCGATGATAAGTGAGATACTTGTTCATTCTCTTTAGGATTCAATCCCTGCCGTGGGGACATCATGGAAGACATGGTTGATTCGGTAGAACATTTGATTTAAACTCCAGGACAATGTGGAGTTCTTAAAACATCTCATATGCCTACATTTGAGACGCAAGTGAAAAAAAAACTCGGAGGACATTCTTGGGATGAAACAGCGGCTGAGGAGTTTAGGGGATTCTTTGATGACCTGGAACGGAACGGCTGCTTAAGGTATATTAAGGCATTTGGTTTAATAGATCATATAGGTCATGAACCATTTTTAGAAAGAGATAACAGCCCTTCGGTTACGCGGGTAGACCTCCAGACCTATACTCCAGGGAATTCTTGGATGACCTGGAACGGAAGTTGGCTTAGTATATCAAATAGGGCATGATGAGAGATAACAGCTCTTTCGTTATGCTTGTAGACCTTAGGTTTACGCGTGTAGACTCTAGGAAATTCCTGGATGACCTGCAATGGAACAGTCGTTGAAGGCAAATGATGAATATACAAAGCATCTACTTCATTCTTTGGGCTTCTAAGAGTGCCTTTTTATAGTCTTGCTTTTGGACGTCAATAATGTTTCAAATTCTTTTTACGTCACGTGCCGTAAAAAGGAGGCCGTGAAACGAAGTGACGTATAAAAAACTGCCGTAAAAAGAGGGTTGAGTGTAATTAGATAATACGATAAAAATGTGTCTTCGGCCAGTTTTATTTCATATAAAAATTTACGCAACATTAGTTATGTATATATTCACAAGATAATTGCTTACATTTTTTGTAGATATAGGAAACAAATAGGAGGTAATCACCTTCAGTATTATTTAAACCCATGTTCGACATTAAGATCTGAGGAAAGAGTTTTCCGTTAAAAAAGCACGTAGTAGCTCTATTTGAGCTCTATTTGGCACGGCAAATGCTGGGTAAAGCGTACCATTGGCACTTCGCGTACCTGAAGGAATAAAATAAACCCCATTTCGCGGTCTTTAGCCTCTTACCCAGCAACTCCTATCCCTACCTCCCCGCGGTGCTGGCCGGGATACGAGCAACCTTAGGGAAGATCGGGTAACCAACCCCGGTGGGAACTATGGTCGTATGCTGACAGGGAAGGGGGGGATTGCTCCTCTCCGGAGGTGCAAATCTTATTGAGCGTCTGTTCTCCATGTCAGGATCGGCTCACAACAGCGTCTGTTCTCCATGTTAGGGGCGGCTGATCATCGTCCGAGTGCCAGCGAGGGACTCTAAGTGAAACTGTGCACCATGGTCCACCGGAAATAAGGAGGAATGGTCCTCCGGAAATTTAGAGGGTTTGGTGTCAGGCCCTGCAAGCCAGCCTTTGAAAAACCATAAGCAACGAACAATCAACAAGAGAGTATGGACCGGAACCATCGGCGAAGACCACTGCGACGAAAAGGGACTAGCTATTGGAAACTCGGTTCGTGGAACTGCAAATCTCTCAACTTCATCGGGAGCACACGCATACTCGCCGATGTGCTCAAGGACCGTGGATTCGGCATCGTAGCGCTGCAGGAGGTTTGTTGGAAGGGATCAATGGTGCGAACGTTTAGAGGTAATCATACCATCTACCAGAGCTGCGGCAACACACACGAGCTGGGAACAGCTTTCATAGTGATGGGCGATATGCAAAGGCGCGTGATCGGGTGGTGGCCGATCAATGAAAGAATGTGCAGGTTGAGGATCAAAGGCCGGTTCTTCAACCTCAGCATAATCAACGTCCATAGCCCACACTCCGGAAGCACTGATGATGATAAGGACGCATTCTACGCGCAGCTGGAACGTGAGTACGACAGCTGCCCAAGCCACGACGTCAAAATCATCATAGGAGATTTGAACGCTCAGGTTGGCCAAGAGGAGGAGTTTAGACCGACTATTGGAAAGTTCAGCGCTCACCGTCTGACGAACGAAAACGGCCTACGACTGATTGATTTCGCCGCCTCCAAGAATATGGCCATTCGCAGCACCTACTTCCAACACAGCCTTCCGTACCGGTACACCTGGAGATCACCACTGCAGACAGAATCACAAATCGACCACGATCTGATTGATGGACGGCACTTCTCCGACATTATCGACGTCAGGACATATCGTGGCGCTAACATCGACTCTGACCACTATCTGGTGATGGTTAAACTGCGCCCAAAACTATCCGTCATCAACAATGTTCGGTACCGACGACCGCCGCGGTACGACCTGGAGCGACTGAAGCAACCTGATGTCGCTACTGCATACGCGCAGCATCTCGAGGCAGCGTTGCCGGAAGAGCTGGAATACAGTCAAAGCAGCCATAAACGACGCAGCGGAGAACAACGTCGGGTATATGGGTCGAAGTCGACGCAACGATTGGTTCGACGAAGAGTGCGGACAGATTCTGGAGGAGCACGACGCAGCACGGGCGGTCGCGCTGCAGCAAGGTACCCGGCAGAACGCCGAACGTTATAGACGGAAGCGGAGACAGCAGACCCGCCTTTTTCAGGAGAAGAAACTCCGCCTGGAAGAAGCGGAGTGCGAGGAGATGGAACAGCTGTGCCGTTCTCAAGATACACGCAAGTTCTATCAGAAGCTCAACGCATCCCACAAAGGCTTCGTGCCGCGAGCCGAAATGTACCGGGATAAGGATGGGAGCATCTTGACGGACGAACGTGTGGTGATCGAAAGGTGGAAGCAGCACTACGAGGAACATCTGAATGGCGCTGAGAGTACAGTAAAAGTCAAGGCAGCGGAGGAGATGACTACGTCAGTTCAGCGGACGATGGAAGCCAACCAGCCCCCACCTTGGTATCGGAGCTGAGCTCATCAAGATGGCCCCGGAAAAGCTGGCCACTTGCCTGCACAAACTGATAGTCAGAATCTGGGAAACCGAACAGCTACCGGAGGAGTGGAAGGAAGGGGTTATATTCCCCATCTACAAGAAAGGCGACAAACTGGAGTGTGAGAACTTTCGAGCGATGACCATCCTTAATGCCGCCTACAAAGTGATATCCCAAATCATCTTCCGTCGTCTGTCACCATTAGTGAACGAGTTCGTGGGAAGTTATCAAGCCGGCTTCGTTGACGGCCGCTCGACAACGGACCAGATTTTTACTGTACGGCAAACCCTTCAAAAATGCTGTGAATATCAGGTCCCAACGCATCATCTGTTCGTTTATTTCAAGGCGGCATACGACAGTATAGACCGCGTAGAGCTATGGAAAATTATGGACGAGAACAGCTTCCCTGGGAAGCTTACCAGACTGATCAAAGCAACGGTGGATGGTGTGCAAAACTGTGTGAAGATTTCGGGCGAACACTCCAGTTCGTTCGAATCGCGCCGGGGACTAAGACAAGGTGATGGACTTTCGTGCCTGTTGTTCAACATTGCGCTAGAAGGTGTCATGCGGAGAGCCGGGTGTAACAGCCGGGGTACGATTTTCAACAGATCCAGTTAATTTATTTGCTTCGCGGATGACATGGACATTGTCGGCCGAACATTTGCAAAGGTGGCAGAACTGTACACCCGCCTGAAACGTGAAGCAACAAAAGTTGGACTGGTGGTGAATGCGTCAAAGACAAAGTACATGCTTGTGGGCGGAACCGAGCACGACAGGGCCCGCCTGGGAAGCAATGTTACGATAGACGGGGATACCTTTGAGGTGGTCGAGGAATTCGTCTACCTCGGATCCTACCTCGTTAGTCGTGAAATACGAAGGCGCATCATCTGTGGAAGTCGGGCCTACTACGGGCTCCAGAAGAAACTGCGGTCGAAAAAGATTTGCCACCGCACCAAATGTGTCATGTACAAGACGTTAATAAGACCGGCTGTCCTCTACGGACATGAAACATGGACAATGCTCGAGGAGGACTTGCAAGCACTCGGAGTATTTGAGAGACACTCTTTGGCGGTGTGCAAGAAGAAGGTGTGTGGCGGCGAAGAATGAACCATGAGCTCGCCCAACTCTCCGGCGAACCCAGTATCCAGAAGGTAGCTAAAGCAGGAAGGGTACGATGGGCAGGACACGTTGCAAGAATGCCGGACAGCAACCCTGCAAAGATGGTGTTCTCTTCCGATCCGGCAGGTACGAGACGGCGTGGAGCGCAGCGAGCGAGATGGGCAGACCAGGTGCAAAACGACTTGGCGAGCGTGGGGCGTATCCGAAGATGGACAGATGGGACCTCGAACTGTGTATTGTGGCGTCAAATTGTTGATTCAGTGTTATCTGTTTAGATGTAAACTAAATAAATGAATGAATGAGCACTATTTGAAAAAAATGCACGATTTAGCCTGCCAGAATGACGGGACCTAGGTTAAGTAAGGTTAATTTCCCGACGTGGCCCATTGTCCATTTCTTAAACTTAATAAATTTAAATTAAATAGTTTTCCCCTGATACCAATTGCCACTAACCTTGATTGTTTTAATGAGATTCCTATTAAAGCTCTCGAATATCTTTGCGCCATCCCGTTCCGGGTCCCGGCTGCTGGATCTACTCCACAGACTGTTGGTACTTCCTACCGCATGGTACAGCCCGCTACCAACACTGCTACCCGTCACTTTATTTGGCTGACTAGTAACACTCCCGAAAGTTCCTCCGACACCCGACTTGGGAGTTTGAAGCGTATGGATGCCGCTCATCTGATCTGTATCTTTGATTATGTAAGAGGGAGATTCGCCAGTGTACTTACTTCCAGCGGACACCGTTGCCTGGATTTTCGGTTTCAGTATGTCTTGAGCTTTCTTGGTTTGACTGACAGGCGGGAGCTTCGTGCCATTTCCGCTTGAGTAGCTGCTGTTTTTAGTTAATCCTAATCCTGACTGTACCGGTGGGTCGGAATTGGGTGACGCGCTGTTGTAGTTGCCAGTCCTTTCCGTTATTCGGTGGTGACCCAGAATAGGGTTCACCATCAGGTCGTCCTTCTTCGAAGGAGCTAACGTTGCTTGATCCGTTCCATTGTTGGGCGAGGTTTGGTCCGGTGTCGTCAGGAAGTCCGAAACGCTGCTCTTCGTCTCCGAAATGACACTATCACTGGACTTGATCAGCTTCATGATATAAGGACTATTGTTGTGGGACGGCGAGTTTAGATTATTGTTACACCTTAAGCACAGCGAGTTATTGGTTTCACCCTTGATAATAGTCTGCGTTCCAACACTGAAGTACTTCTGTCCATCGCCAAGCAAATCGGCCAGGATCAGTGACCCACTTGTGAGATTGCCGTTCCTCGGGCAGACGCACGTCTCGCAATGCTTAACGTGGGAGTTAAGCAAAGCCTCACTTGATTTTAATTCGTCTTCCAGAAACTTTGCCATCACGGACGGTGACACGACATTGCGGTCAATGCGATTACCTCTGCTGCTCCCGAGCAAACTGTCGCCGCTATTTATATGACCCAAGGATAGCACATCCTGGTGCGATTGAAGTTTTCCTGTTCCTCCGCCACCGTTGCTGACCGCACCACCACCGCCACCTCCCCCACCACCATCGTGCGAAGAGGAGGATTGGCTCGCATCTGAAGGCGATTATTGGGTGACCAGGGCGAATGTGGCACAACCGAACCGGTCCAACCACATGTGGCGAGAAAAGTTGGGGCGGTTATGTATTTTCGTTGTCCCGTTCGTAATTGGCAAGGCGTATCGTGTCCATCGGGCAAAGGATAATGTGGCGTAGGGATGAAAAAGGAAGAGCAGAAAAAATATCGATTAATGAACATTGCTACTTGATGGTGTTGATGTTAATGATGATTTGCAACATTAGTAGTAGATTATTTTATTAACTTGAATGATGAGTTGTTATCATCAGGTTAGTATACTTGTGCTCATGCTGAAGTGTGTATATGCATTGTTATTTGCGATATTTATAGGGTTTTTGGTTGTTAGGCATTTGGGTTAATACTAGCTACAACTCTATGTGGTACTAATTTATATCACTCAAATGCATTATAGTAACTGAGAAAAATACAATAAAAAATCAAAAAAGGTATTTAAGAAGACATGCTAGATTTTTCTATAGGAATGCATTAGGAATTTAAATAATATTTTTAAAAAGATCCGGAAGATGTGAAATTTTGAGTCTCCCATGCTTAAGCTCTGATGTCAATGCAGCAGAATGACGATGTAAACGGCAAAATTCAAGGTATGTCACCTTTTTTTGTTAAATCATATGTTCAAATGTTTAAGGCTCTTCATTGTGTTAATAAATCCATAAATTGAAAAGAAAAAAAAAACAAATATGCTTTAGAAGTAGTTAATAGATTTTAGTAAAATTCCATGAATTTCGGTTCGGTCCACGAGGAGATTATGGACGAAATCCAGGGAAGGAGCAGAATTACTGATGAAATAAACATCTTTCAGGCTTGAATGAATGATTCTTTTATATGCTTCCCATTACATGGATATGTCTGGCAATATCTTGTGTGGCAGCGGAATGGATACAGTATAAGTGATCATGTCCTCAGGTGGTTCTGATTTCGCGTTTTTTGTTGCTAATATTTTGTTTCATTTATGTGTGTCCATCACGTTGTATCTACAAACCGTTCGGAACGATATTGGAACCTCGATGTCCACATCGTTTGCTGCGATGTGTAGATCCATTTGCCCGTCTTCTTGGATCGGATTGTTAACTCTCCTTTTACTTTTTTTTAACTTTATTAATGTGTTTTCTTTTTAATTCTAGGTTAAGTTCAACACAGAAAGAAAGGGTATCTGGAGGAGATCCCTTTGCGGGGCTACCGTGGGTCCCACCGATAGCGAATGGGCAAAGTTGCATAAAATAAAGGTTCGACCGGAAGGGCCGCCCTTGCGTGCCAACCAAGGGAATCGCCAATTATTTTAGTAATCTATCTCAAAGTTAATTTAACAATTTAAAATTGTAACTTAATGGTGAATGTAGTAAAAATATAGGGGGACAGTGGGGTAAATGAGCATGATCATGAGCATTACGACCGCACAATTCGTAGTTGCTACTCCGTGATTGACTGAACTTGCGAAATTGTACAGAGAACACAATGAATGGGGCTTGGGATTAGCTACCCATTCTCAATGTACACGTTTAGGGAGCTCAAATATTTAAAGTCAATAACGGCGCCGGCCACGTCCTTACGGTCATATAGGAATGGAAGGATTGTTAGTCCGACTCTTGTTGCTACTATAGACAGAGAATACCTCTGCATCTCTAGGATTGTCTTGGGATAGGATATCGTTTTAGTTATAAAGGATAATTTATCTGGATTCACTTTGGTAAGCGATGAGATCTATGGGATGAGAAATAACACTAATACGAGTTAAAAGTTAAAACATGCACGCCCGGTGGCATATGAAAACTAAGGAGAACCGCGTTTTGGACGACCGCACAGAAGCGCAGCACTCTGTACCGCGCAATGCAGAACACAATATTTCGGCAGATCGCGCAATCGTTCTGCTGTCCGAAACAAGAAAAAACCCGCACTGACCACTTTTAATGCGCTTATCCTCAATCGATTTACTCACATCAAATTGCATTGGACGCGGAATCATGTTCTATTATTTTCTATTGAAAATTGGCCAGATTGGAATATTACCTTAGAAATTATGGCCAAAATACTTTTTGCCTTTCTTGTGCAACCAAGTTGTACCGAAAGGCTATAATTTCTCTCCGAAAACGAACTATCGGATCTATACGATCAAGGACAGTGGGGTAAAAGAGACAAACTACACTAATAAAAGTGAGCACGGGAGCATGGTTGCGAAAGTGTTTTTCTTCCGTTATGGACTGTCTTACGAGGGCTGGGTCCCTGCTCTGCTCTACTACGATGCGAATCTCCTACAAAACCGTTTAGTTGCCTCTTGTGATTCCACGTTTCAACGTTTTAAGCCAATTCCGATTTAAATCCGAAGAATGCCCGTTCACCTTAGGCGAAGATCTCTAAATCTCATGGTAGAGGCCTGCATCCTTCAGGAAGCAAAATAGAGCCGCAGTGTTTGCCTTTTCATCAGAGAGAGCATCACGGATACTTGCTGGGATACCGTAGTGAGTTCTTGGGAAGTCGTATTTTGGACATCCTAGAATCCACGGATGTTTCGGCGTGTTGCTCTGAAGCGCGGCCACAACACTGGCTGTATCTGTAAGGCTCGCTATCGGATTGTTGTCCGGGAGGGTAATCGCGACGAATATAGCTGCGGATTCGGCGGAAAAAACGCTGCACTGAGGAAGTAAGCTCTCGGACATAGCTAGGTAGGTATCGGAAACTCCAAAGCCTACCCCTCGGCTGGATACAGAACTATCTGTGTACCTCACGGTATGGTTCCGGAAGCGAGTAGCGATGAGCTCGAGGACCGCTCTTCTCAGCTCCTCTGTATTATCGCCTCTTCGAAAGCGGGTGGCGATGGATTTTTCTACTTTACCTGGATGCATCAGCCAGCTTCTTGCTCCGTGCCAGTGGACCCGCGCCGCTGGGGGAGACCGGTGCCGGCCGAGATCCTTAGAATCCAGTCAGCCGAGTCGTCGAGGAGAGGGATCCTGTGCTCACCTGAGGTCACCGCGGCGAAGGAAGCGGCTTTGGAGCATATGGCTGTTATGACTCTATGCCGAAATGGGGTGATTCCGGCATCGACGCACGCACGTTGCTTCTGCCGGACATAGTTGTTAAAAACGGGGGAAAGGACAGTCATTAGGTCACTCCGAGCGGAGCAGGTTAGCTCCAGTGCATATAGTAGGCGACTGTCTATTGTCGCCTGTCCCACTCTTAGCCTACCCAGACAACCACACATCGCATAAGAATGTACGATTAAAATCGTTTACCGATCCAAATTTCATCAAAATCGCATTGTGGTGCGAAGCTCATCAGTTTATTTATAAACTTTCCCGCACAGTAGGCTATTTTGCGAGTTTATTCCAGCTTCATATGTTGACATCGCATATTCCTGCAAACAAACTCAAACGAAATCGGATTATCTGTCAAACAGAGTTTGTTATCACAAACTACATCGCAATGTATAACGAACAAACTTGCATAAAAATCGTGCATATCGCATACACTGCCGTTCAACGTCGGATAAGAAATACACATATATCGCCTCCACTTTTGTACGCAAAAAGCGTTCTCGCGACTGGTAAGCGATGAAATTTGTGTGCATGGGAATCGCATAACAGAAAAACAATTCTATTATGCATGCATTCAGGTTGGCTGGGTAGTGGGCCTGTTGTTCGTGCGGTGCTGTTTGGCCCAGGTCTTCATTAGGCTTATCCGGGACTTGCAGGCCATCTTAACGGCCCGGAAATGAGGAAGAAAAGTTAGCCGCCGATCAATATCCACTCCGAGAACACGGACGATTTTCCGGTTCAGAATGGGGTCGCTACCGAGTTTGATAGATGGACCACCTAGTTGATGCCGGCCACGGCAGACGTGGCCCCGGACGCACTTACCAGCGTTCATAATAAAACCGATGGAGGCCGCCCAGCGGTGGATGACACTAACTGCCGCCTGCGTCATTATTCGGGTTCGACCAGGAGTACCTCCCACAACGACCAGGAGAATGTCGTCGGCGATGGATGTTCGCCGGTTCATTGCTATCAAGAAAAGGGTGACAGCAAGAACCGACCCTTGGGGGACGCCAGTTTCCTCGGCGAATTCTCCAGAAGAGGTGCCGCCAATAAGAACCGTAAAGGTTCGTCCGGTGAGATTTTTTTAATAAAGGCAAGCATGTTGCCGGTGATGCCCCATTCTTGCAGTTTTTTTGAGAACCAGAGACCATGTCAACATGCTTGCCTTCGTGGTACCCTTTTTGTAGCACGCTGCCCAGGTTGGCAAAATAGGTACTGGTGTCATACCCTGAGCAAAAAGTGTGCTGTTGGAAACTAAACCTACCAGCTTCTCACGGAGACGCCGGTTAACCATTCTCTCCATGGTCTTACAGGCACACGATGTAAGGGAGATTGGTCTATATTTGGTGGGGTCCTGACACGCTGCGTTATTTTTGGGAATTGGGGACCATAAAGTTTCTTTTTATTTCTTTTTCCCGATATTTGAGAAATTTTGTTCCACAAAAACTTTGAGCTTGTTTGTCCGTCAATCGTTTCCGCTAATTCTTCTATCTGCCGTTTGATTCCTTCGTTTCTTAATTTGGTGAAAGTTTTGATTTCTATGGTATTTTCTAATGTACTCCGTTCGTGAAATCTCTTGGCCTCCTCCATCATATCCTTCCATGCCCTCTCACCGTGTCACTGTGTCAGTCCACCTAGGCTTAGGTATGTATCTGCCAGGTTTTTTATTTTTCATGACACATTGCTTAATTTTTCCTCTGAGCTCCTCGAAACTGTCATCTTTGTTCCAGCTTCAGACCTCTTCGAATACTTTTTATTTGTAATTCTAAAAAGTTGGCCTGGAATTTTTGTCCGGCTCATACAAATACGTTTCAATCAGCACATGTTCACTTATTTCAATGTGTTATGAAGGACTTTCCATTCCAGGCGTGAAAAAAGTTCTTCCGAGCAAAATCCTTAATCGATAGCTGTTACTTGTTTTGCGGTGTCCAGTGGAATAGAAGTTCTTGATTCATCTTTCAAAAATATGAAATTTGAATCACTAATGACGTCTAGTAAAATTTCTTCTTTACTATCGATGTAGCCAAGATGAATACACTACTAGGTGTTCCAGAGACGACGGCAGGGGTGAAAAATGTATTTCCAGTGCAAAACGTAAACAAACTCGCTGGCTCTCCCATACTAAAATCCAAAATGGCTGAATCGTGAATTTGGCAGATTGGAACACCTAGTAGTGTATTCATCTTGGATGTAGCTGTTACCTCACTGGGAGTGGTGACAATTGAAGTCGCCGGCAATGATCGCTCTATTGCACCGCTCCAATTGTACCAGTATAGAGTTTATCTCCGTTTCGAATGAGTTATCCGTAATCGATGGTGTAGCATAAATACCGATGATTACAATATCCAGATGTATTTTTTTACAGCGACTCCCAAGTAACATTTTAAGTTTTATAACGCTCTCGAAGACCAAAATTTACTCTTCAAGAATGCAATAAAACCAGCATAAAACCAAAATGTTACTAGGGACTACTAGTATCCTGCTCTGACTGCACCGTGATGTCCATCTGTTGGGAGTTGTATTTGTGCTGAACATATACTCCAACTCCTCCATAGTTGTCTTATCTAGCTGCTAGTATTTAATGGTAGCCGTTTATTCTGTATACCCGACTGCTTTCCTCTCCTAGTTATGTCAACGTTTCCAAGAACAATTCATTTTCGAATTGATTTTCGTTCTGTTTTAAACTCTGAGCATTTTCTTGTACTACACGCATTTTTATTAGGCTGTTTACATATTATGGTATTTAGTTTATTATTTTTATATTTGCTACGCTTGTTCCAAACTATGGGGGTTAGCTTTTCCGATCATGTTTGACGCAAAAGTTAAGAATTCTTCGTGGAATGTTTCCTCTGCCATGCTCGTTGATGAGGTGGCTGTTGACTGTTCGTAGCTGCGGTTGTTTGTTGTTGTTTCACTGCTTCACGTAGTAGGTTCTTTTGTTTTCTTGATTCCGTGACCTCCACGTACCGTCTGCCCTCTGCACCCCACCATAGATGATACGCAGCACATTCCTTTCGAAAACTCCCAGTGCGCGTTGGTCTTCCACGAGCATCGTCCAGGTCTTGTGTCTGTAGAGAACTACCGGTCTAATAAACGGCGGTTCAAAGTACGTACGATTTCCTGCCATGATGCGTCTCCGAGTTTATCTGCTGGTATCGTTATCGGAGGTCACCAGTGAGCCAAAGTACACGAATTCTTCAACCACCTCGATTTCGTTACCACCAATACAAACTCTTGTTGGGTGGCTTACGTTGTCTTCTCTTGAGCCACTTCCTATAATGTTTATTATTGAATCCTGGAGATTCGGAGTCGGTAAAATTATGTCCTGCGCGCGTTCTCCCAGTTTTATTACCATACCACCATCTTCGTCTGCCACATCGCCATTCAGGTGTTCTTCGTAGTGCTGCCGCCACCTTTGGATCACCTCACGCTCGTTCGTAAGAAGGTTCCCGTTTATGTCCTTACACATATCAGGCTGTGCCTCGTGGCCCTTACGTGAACGGTTCAGCTTCTCAGAACTTTCGTGCGTTACAACCGCGGTACAGTTGCACCGTCTCTTCACGGTCTCGATCTTCCTGCTGGCGCTTTTTCCTCCGAAAAATCGAATTCTGTCTGTTCCGCGCCCGTTTGTATCGTGCCTCGTTCGCCCTCGTGCGGTGTTACAGCATTCTCGCCCATGCTGCTTCGCCCATACTTCTCCTCAACTAACTACTCACATTCGCCGTCATTCTGATGACAGATCGAATATCTCCCCAGCCATCTTCAAGAGACGCTGCGCCTAGCTTTTCTTCTGTGGGATTGCCACTTCCAGCTGCTGCGCGTAGTCTTAGGTTAATCTACCGTCATGTAGCCGCCCAATGTTTAGCCGCGGCGGACGACTCCGACGCGTGTTGATCACCGCCGAGAGTTTTGAGCGCAGACATACTGCAACGAGGTAGTGGTCGGATTTAATATTCGTACTGCGGTATTAAGTGTGTACGTTCGTGATGTCGGAGAAAAATTTACCGTTTCTTGATTAGGTGATTTCCATGTGGTATTGTGGATATTCTTGCGGTACTAGAAAGTGCTTCGGACTACCATTCCGTCGGAGGATGCAAAGTTTATGCATCATTGGCCGTTGTCGTTCGATGCGGTATGCAGACTATCCGGTCCGATGACCAGTCTATACATTTCCTCCCTTCCTACCTGAGCGTTCATGTCGCCGATGACGATATTGACATCCCGCAGTGGGCATCCATCGTATGTCTGCTCGCGCTGTGCATAGAACGCTTCTTTCTCGTCGTCGAGTCTTCCTTTGGTGTGGGCTCCAGATTGACGGTGAGAGCCATGACCCATTCTTACCCCTCAGACTCATTGTCACCCCCGATGGCGGTAGTGGAACATTCAGAAGCATCCAGTAATATTGGATGGAAATAAGAATGTTGGATTGAATTTGCAGAATTTGCCAGGGTTTCGAAAACTCCGAGTGAGGCATGAACTGGAAGTAAAATTGGACCTATTCCAAAAATTTAAAGCTTCCCCTGGAAATTCAGCAATTATTACATTACCGCCATCGGGGGTGTCAATGGGTCTGGGGGGTGAGAATGGGTCATCGCTCTCACCGGCAGTCTGGAGGTCGTACATCAAAATCGTTCAAAAAGGTCTCTTATATTTTAGTCTTCTTGCCCTCAGATACATTCAATCTATTCTACAAGCATTCTAAGTAGTTGAAACAGTGACCCATTCTCACCCTTATTTGACTCATTGTCACCCCTGACGACGGTACACAATTATTATTATGAAAACACCAAATACCGGAAGAAATTTATAGATAAGAATCCAAAAATGACTAAACCAAAATCTCTTCATGGTGGTCTTCATTCGGAATTCTTCATAATAACCTGTGGTGTATGCAAAGGAAACATTTTACCAGATTTTTACACAATAATAAACTCAGAAAGTGCCAATCAGTGTATTGATTTTAAATTAAAACAGAAAACAACTTGATCCAATACGTCAGACAGCCAAGTGTATATCCGGCAACGATTATCATAATATTATTTCGATCGAATAAGCGAAATTCTTATTTCCGCAACGTGCCAATCAGTTGTGGTAAAATGATAATGTTGGTGAAAAGTGTTCAGAGAAAAAATATCCACCTACGCGTGTCCAGCAGACTGGCCCGTGTTGTTGCCAAAAGGTGTGTTGTTCACTCGAGCGAAGTTGATCATGAGGGACACTTAGAAAAACTACTGAATAACAATTATCTGAAAACCAAACAGTCACCGGATGAATGGAAGCGAGCAACTATGAGACATAAGACCTATCGGCAGAAAAAATAACTATTATTTCCGGTTTTGAAGCATGCCTTAGTACACCCAAGGTATTTTTTTATGTATCTTTATTAAGGAGACTTTCAGCCCTAGGCTGGCTTGTCTCCGGAATCTAGTTTTGGTAGGTTCTTATACAGAATTGATAGGAAAATGAACAATCGTCGGTTCTGCATTAGTGAATCGTGCAAATTAATTTGGCTTTAAGAACTTAAAAGGAAACTAAATACTGCTAAAAAGGCTGATCGAGTGATCAAACTAACATTATTAGGAAACAATGGTTTATTATACCCCGTATTCCAGATAGAAATGAATGTTTAAAAAATGAATGAGCCATACGGACAGCATCTTAATTAATTTAACTACGTGAAGTTAAAGATAAAGACATACAAATATTTTGTGCAGAAATAAATCACGTTTCGGCCCAGTCTAATGTCCAGTTTTCCACTTATCAGTCTTCTGATGCAATTGATTGAAATGAGAAGGACCACAACAGCTTCCGTCCTGTTAGAGCAAAACTGGAATCTATAAGTGAATCCACCCTCAGTGACTATATGTTGTTCAGTTGCATTGGTTATCGTTAAGGGTATGCGATAACAAACTTTTTCCTAACGGAACGAAACGAAACGAAATTTAAAATGTCTATGTTGATTCGAAACGAAACGAAATATAGATTTACTTTCGAGTCTTCGAAACGATACGAAATCAGGGTCCATTTAATTCAAAATTTTTCGAAACGAAACGAAATTAAATTTTTTTCCGCGGAATTTTTATTGAATTGGTTTTATATTATGTACGGAATTTCGTTAAAAACCTAATTTCACCTGAATTTTTTGTGATTTTTTTCATAGACGCTGAAGGTCGTAATCGAGTAAAAATCAACAGTGTAAAAAAAGAACTGGGTGTAATCTACTCTGGGTAAAAAAAGTTATTCACTTGCTTCGGAGTTTCCAATTCATGACATGTGCTTACAGTCAACTTATTCCTTAGAGCCTTCTCAACTCTTAAGCGGTGCTTACCCATGTTCTTAAACCTGGTTTGAGGCCGAAGTGGAGATGAATAAATCGGTTATTAATAAGAGGCGCTGAAAAATGACTTCAAAAGGGCTCTTGGAATCCACGACACTTTGCATCTTTGACATAGTTATACTGATCTGATTCATAGCTGGTTACGTTAACACAAATAGGATAGAATAGTTACAGATACTTTTTGTTTTCTGTTAGATATTTCTAACAAAATACTGAAGACGTTTTATAGAAGAAAACTAAATACGTATTTGTCGACTCAGAACGGGGTTATGTAGTAAGCATCTCAAATAGCTATGCGAGCAAAAGCGTAGGATTACCAATCCAGAGATGGCGAGCTTGATTCTCGGTCTGGTCAAAGATGTTTTCGGGTTGGAAACTTTTTCGACACCCTGGACATAATGTATCCATTGTCTTGCCACACAAGATACATACTAATGACTGATGATGTGCTTATAGAATACGAAGTTGTAAAGCAGATCAAGTTCCAGTTGGAATGTAGAACCATTAAAGAAGAAAAAGTAAGCGTTAAGGTCACTCCTGACAGAATCCAAGTTTCAAAGTGATCGCGTTTTGGGGGGCACACCACTCGATACGGAAGCAACGCACAACTGTCATTTTTATTTTTTCACGCATGCTGCGACGCAGCAAAGCTGAATCAACAAAAATGACAGTTGTCCGCCGCCTCCGTATCGAGTGGTGTGCCCCCGAAAACGCGAGCACTTTGAAACTTGGATTCTATCAGGAGTGACCTTAATAGAAAAAGAAACAGATTAATCCACCTAGCAGTGATGATGCCTTTCTCGTGCATTATAAAATATATTGAAAGAATAACATTAGAAAGGTCAAAAAAGCTTTTTAAGAGAATGGATCACATTTTTTCGATCATTTTGCATGTTTTTGCATTAGTTAAAATGCATCGCCACCATTTTCAGGAAATTTTTTTTTTTGCTTTGAATTTTTTTTCCAAGGGGGGACCCTTGGGAAAAAAAACAATGATTTTTCAATAATTCCGAAATGCCGAAATGTCCGATCGAGCCAATTTTCAGCAAACAATGGGACCGCATTCCCCGTCGAATGCAACTTGTTGCGAGTAAATCGGATAATGCTAAGTTCCAAAAAGTGTGTCTACAAAACTTGTACACATACACACATACATACATACACACACACAGACATCACCTCAGTTCGTCGAGCTGAGTTGATCGGTATATAACACTATGGGTCTCCGGGCCTTCTATCAAAAGTTCTGTTTTGAAGCAATCATATAGTCTTTCGGTACAACTTTGTTGTACGAGAAAGGCAAAAAGTATAACATAAAGTTTCGAAGATAGTTTTATGATTTAGTTCAGCGGCGCAGCCAAAATTTTTGATAATATAAAGAATGGTTTAAGTTTGAATTTGTTTCGAAATTCCGCGGAATTCCGTTAAATTTCGTGAGAAGCTGGTTTTTTGTAGCGAAATTTTTGTAATTTTACGAAACGAAACGAAATGAAGAAATCAGATTTCGCCATGCTCAAATTCCGCGAAATTCCGCGGAATTTCGTTTCGAACCACCTGAAACGAAATTTTTCGAAATACCGCATATGCTTAGTTATCGTACAACAGCGACATCCGAATGCATTCAGTTTGAACGTTTGCAAAAATTTATCTAATTCAATGAACCAGCAGTAGTGACCGTCGACACGGTGGTCATGAATTGTAAATTTTCGATGACGTACGTACGTACGTATGCAACACAGAACTAATGGAGATCCGATTAGTGCGATTCAATTATCGTTTGATGGAATGCAGACAGTTTTTGTCACTCAGAAGGGTATTGTTAATAGTTATGCTGACGGTTGACGAGTCAATTTGCGGAAACATCAACATGGGGTATTCCGGGCAAATGATAACTCCCGTACCGTTTGGTTTATCGATGAAATGTGCGCTTATGCATTTTGGATGTTGGAAAATCAACGGTCATGCAATTCCGATGAAAGCCGGAAAATGTACCCCGAAGCATGCATCCGCTGCATAATGAAGAGTGAGGTCACGAACGACGTGATGGTTCCATCCTGTTGATGGCAAGGCTTTGTTGTCTTTTCATCATTTGCTCAAACAGGGGATTTTTTTTTGCGTTCACAAATTCAATCACCGTGCAATTGGCGGATGGTCATGATGCAAATTTAATCAAAGATTATGTTTGCGTTTTTCGTTGACAAGATTTATTAATTTATTCATTGACCTGTGGGGTGGAGCTTCGAGAATTTAGTCCAATCGGTTTTGATTGCTGCTTCTGCAGACATAGGAATTATGCATTCAACAAACATAGGGCGAAGGAAAATCCTCGCTTGGTGATGTCAGGAGGGTAGAAACGTCTTGTAAGCAGCCTTGTAATTCAGCAATGATCGCCTGCAGTGCATGGAGAAAAATACATGATTTCAGTTCCAAAACCACTTTAAATAGTCTTAAAAATGTATATCAGTGAAAACAATAACCTTGTATTACTTTTCTTAGAACAAAATGTTAAAAACATAGATAAGGATGACACAACAACGCTCCATTCACTTGGCGAACTAATGAGCCAAGAAATGATTTTCCTGTTTGAAATTTTAGTATCCTTGATCCTAGGACCTGAGTGCTGAACAGTTCTACAATCAGCAGCAGTTGCAGCTTCCTGAACAAAAGCATCCTATCGTCACGGAAAACCGCAAAACTTATTCAAGACCAGAATAGAAACCGGCGCACCACTCAGGCATACGCTCCGTAAACCTGACTTCCAGTTGCGACGAAGCGATGATACGCGGGGAAAAGAAAACACAAGCCGCGTCGAAAGGAGGAATACATCGCCCCGTGGAGAAAAATCAAATCGCTGTAGGTGCTTTCTCCGGACAAACAAAAGCTCGTCTGCGTTCTTTTCAGCGCTGTTGATCCAACGTTATACCGAAAAAGAAAAAACAAAACAGACGGCACGGAAAAGCCATTTTTCTTTCCGTTCCTTTTCATAACATGGGTGTAACGGCGCGCAATGTTTTGCCGATAATAAATTGGACCAGTGGAATGTGTTCGTGCTGCAAGCATCAAACTTTTTGCCAAATATTGACATAATTTTAATGCAATCTGTCTTTGCTTTCTTGTGGCGCGATTTAGTAATTCTGAGAAAAAAAGATGGTTGTTTTCTTCATACCGAGGTAAAAAATATTACTGTACTAGAATGCTGTTGAAAAACTAATTGACAACATCTGGCGTGATAGGCTTCTTGTACTGGGCCTTATCCTCTTGTTTTAGGATTACCAACTACCTGTTGACAAATGTGCACAATGCTATCACAGAGGTATCCTCGGCCCAATGCTAAACGGCAATGCTCCCTTAAGGTATAGTTTTGTGCTTATAATATTGTTTTTTGATAGCTTCACGAATAATAAATTTGATGCTTCATATATAGCATGCTGCATAAACCGAACATCAATGCCAATATGCGGTGTAGCTCAAGAAAACGCGAAATAGAAACTTGCCATATAAATTGGGGGAGTCGAATCGATTTAGTTCAAGTCAGATCTACAGCAGCAAAAGCAAATCCCGGCTCTATTCGATTACACGTTCATGAACTTCGCAGGAGGCATCAATTTTGGCTCTATTTCTTTTTTTCCGTTTTCCTACTTCCAGTTCCAATCGTCCCAAACTTCGTGCCACAACGAATTTTGCTGCTACTTCCTGGCAGAACGTTGGCAGTGTTCCAACTATTAACAGCGCCAGTATACTTCTACTGCTCAAGGTTCCCCAATTTATGACCCACCAGCACCGACCGATGCGATGCCGGCTCGGAAGACTTCTGCTTTCTCCTCCTATGTAACACGACTTTTGGCCGATGAGTTGTGTGGAATCGTTTACGTGCTGAAGCAACCACTTCTCACCATCAATTTTATGTTGTCTATTTATTTTTGTACCCTGGTCTTGTAGGGACGGTTGCTGGTGGAACCGTTTTCGCCATTCTGTTTCACATTCACCGTAAGTCCAGGATCTTCGCTTGTCCGTGGCAGCTTTGGATTGCGATATTGGTGTCCATGGTCTAAACGCATAGATATGAAAGGTAGGGCCTTCCATGGCTCACTCTGTATAGGATGGAAACAAGTTCCATTCATGCAGCAGACATTTTCGGTCGAGAATCCATAATTATCATTTTTAATTAAAACCTCCATTCAAATTTAAATAGAAACTGACTTTATAAAACTTTCGACAGAGAGCTTTTACAGAGCAAAAATCGTGTTCTGCTCAGTGTCATCGGCTTGTACACATTTCCGTGAAAAAGAAGATTTGCTGGTTCGTTCGTTCCTATAAGAACGTCAGCTAGAAGCATTCAGCCGTTTTGGAATGGAAAGGTGCCACTTTGGAAAAACGATTCACCGGAGCAATATTTCTTTCGCTAACGAGGCAGCTTTTGGAGGGTGCTGCGTGGGAATGAACGTCTTCGGGACTAACGCCAACTGACAAACATTGGGTTTAATCTTTTCGACCCAGGTGAGCATGTATGGCTTTAAGTTTGCAGTCTTAATATGTTTAATGCATCTGCGGAACGTTCATAATTAAACTACGGTAAATTAACAGTTCTAAATGCTAAAATTTTGAATCGTCCCATGCGTTTTTTTAGAACAGTATAATTATGGGCCGAACGAAAAACATGAAACGTCGAAACATCAGTAAGGCAGCAGTTCTCATTAACACTGTGCCTGTAATTCATTACGCAGAAGTATTAAATGTCCCTCATTAAAATAAACATAAAAAGCATGCGAGCTACAACCAGTGGTGGAAATCTACGAACCTTACTCACAAAACGAGAAGTAGGCACTGCAAAAGACTCACGAACATTTGTTTTGCCTTTTTCTTGCCTACCTACTACTCGCAGAGAAAACAAAAAAAACAAACCCCGAAAAATGTTCGTGAAGCTTCGCGAGTCATTCGGGTTAATTTGCCATTTGCCATTTAAGTCATAAAACAACATCGGAGCATGTTTCTCACTGATGTTCGAGCAAGAACACAACTGTTTATTGTTATTGTGTTTATGTCAAGTCAAATTTATCCATTGTATTTGAAGTAATCACAAATACTCGCGACCGTGATTTTGACTCCCGAACAAAACACTGCCCTGCTTTTTGGTTTTGCTCTGCCCGTACTCGCGAACAAAGCAAGCCCCAGAGAAATGCAGGCAGAAGGTTCGAGCGAGTGTGGCATTTTGGTAGGTCCAATTACACTCTTTTCTTGCACGTGAAGCGAGTATTTCCACCACTGGCTACAACTTGCATTTGGCGGGGTGACGTTATGCGGATAATTTCTTTGACATCTACCCAAGTATACGAACAGTATATATGAGATTCAAGTAAGCACATACAGCGGTATTGTCTATCCTTCTTGTAAATTACCCAGAGTTTTACATGTTATTGTACTTTGTTCATCATCAAAGAAAAATGGTATTCCTTAAAAATCCTAAACGCTGATACGCTGTTGATTTGGAAGTATATTTTTCCATGAGTAAGTAATATGGTATAAGTACATTAGGAAATTTATTAAATTTATTGAAAGACTAGCAGAACGTATTAAATGTATTTTATTTGATTGTTAAAAATTGTGAAAAATAAAAGAGCAGAATTTTTGCCAACTGTGTAGGACATCTCAGCCTATTGTTGAATTCTAAATGTCAATGAGTGTTTTGCGAAGCCGCCCTCTAGATCAATTTTCGTCCACATTGCTTTCATCTCGTCCTTTTATTGTGTAATTTTTTTACCAATTACCAAAATTTGTATACTCTTTGTATGTTTTGGTAAACACAGCTGACCTCAAAACGAAACAATTAGTGAGAAAATCTTGCAAACCGACCATCCGCTCGTGAGTTATATTGCCTCAAAGAAAATGCAAACTCATTTTTATATATAAAAGAAGAAGATAGAAAAGACTAGACGAACCTGGCCGATCTTGCTCGGGATATTTTTCTTCGTCTTAAATGTCCTCTAGATCGATTTAAGTTCGAGATAGATGGTTTTTAAAATGAAAACGTAGTATTTTTACATTTGTTCAACTTTCCCAGTGAAATGTTCTATCTTTTCATTCATATAAACATAGCTGATCCCTAGACGAATCGATCAGTGAGGAAAGCTTGTTCAAATACCTATTAAATGTCATTTGAAGCACCTTTAGATTTGTTAATGTTCGGTTCGATTAATTTATTTGTTAGGCTATTTTCCTCAGTAAGGAAGAGCTGCCCAATGAAAGTTTCGCCAAATACGCTGGGAGTCCACGCTACGGCTCTGCCAGGCGAAATTTTTTAGAATATTTAAGGATAAAACATTCTGAAGGAGTTTTCAAATGAATTTTTGTAGGAGTTTTTTAGATAAATTCCTAGAAGCGCGATGGAGTAAGGGTATGCGATAACACACTTTTTCCTAACGAAACGAAACGAAACGAAATTTAAAATGTCTATGTTGATTCGGATCGAAACGAAACGAAATAAAGATTTCTTTCGATATTTCGAAACGATACGAAATCAAGGTTCATTTAATTCGAAATTTTTCGAAACGAAACGAAATTTTAATTTTTTTCCGCGGAATTTTTATTAAATTGTTTTTACATTATGTACGCAATTCTGATTTCACTTTTTCGAAGTCGAATAACTGTTTTGCGACCAAAAGAGTCACAATAACGGAAAAAGAAATCTGTGATAAATCGCCACATTCTCGCCGCATATCGGGATCAATTTGCGATTTGGGCGTAACTTATTTTGTAAACAAACATTGTTTTGTGGATTCCGTAGAATGCAAGCATTTTTCTCCAAAATTAATTCCCTTACCTGCTAGAGGAAACCCTATTCTATCGGATACATACCGTGGTTTTCTCAGGAAATGCTTGCTGTAGCTGGAATTCGTCTTCCAATGTTTGTTTACAAAATAAGTTACGCCCAAATCGCAAATCAGTCCCGATATACCATTGGCGATAAGACAATACCCCAGCATTTGTGCCGCTTTTAAAGAAATTCATCGTGGAGCGTGTGTTTCCGAATCTGATCAATTTTATATCAGTTTTATATCAGTAAGTATATAAAAATAAAGAAATTGTGGGATTTTTCATATACGGATTCAAATTTAGTTTAAAACCTTAGTTCATTTAAGAATTATGTAATTATGCTAAAGCATACTTCATACTGTCTTGTCAGCGTGGACTAAGTATTGGCTTAGTCAAAATTAGAAAATGAATGCTTAGATTTATTTTTTTATTTAGTGGGATACTTAATTATGTATCCACATCTACCAGGCGTATACGCAGAGAATTGATAATACTAGACCAACATTTGAAAGAGCGTATCAACCAAAATGTATTCCTTCTTATTCTTCGTCTACATATTTAGCATACATTTGCTCACTAGAAGAATCCTGTGCACCTTTCTAAAATGTACGAAGATATGTATTTCCAATTGAATTTAACAGACCCATAGTCTTATATACAATTAGCTCGACAAACTTAGCTATTGTCTGTGTGTTCTTGACATATGAGAACAGCTGTTATGGTCAGTATAAGCTGAAAGCAATCTTAAGTAATTTTAATGATCTTTCAACCCGTTCTGAATTTTATTTTTGCAAATTCCATGCGAAGATCTAGAAATGCCCACACATCTGCAATGTTCCTTACATACAGCGCCGTAGCGTGCGGTTGGCCAGGTTGGCCTCCGCCAAGGGCGCTAGTCTTTAGGGGGCGCCGATTATGCTATAAGCAAAGGATTATGCTATAAGCAAAAGACAAATTATTTAGTTTAGGGTTGGTTTAATGGTAAAGATATGTCTTATGACAAGTAAGAGATATGTGGAATAATCTAAAGCAAGCCAAAAATATTGCCTTTTTTCCACATCAACATGTTATATGGATTTGTTTTAGTTTTGACTGCTAATCCGATTTCTCAAGGACTTTCGAAACCGGTTACAAGAGGGCAGTAGAAAAAAGAGAAAAACAAAAATATAATCAACCGTCTAAGACGAATAAAGTACTCTACATTTAATTCCACCAATTATTTTCGATATCTTTGCAAATACGTATTTCGACCACAACTGTGTGGTCGTCTTCAGTGTCTCGTACTTGACTCGACTTTACGACTCGACGACCACACAGTTGTGGTCGAAATACGTATCTGCAAAGATATCGAAAATAATTGGTGGAATTGAATGGAGAGTACTTAATTCCTCTTAGACGGTTGAATACATTCCACTAAAAGAGCCTAATATATTTTTCCGAAAAATATAATATTTAACAAGTTATTTGACAATCATGGATTTTGATTATCAACATTGTGTGAATCGGATTATTTAAAATTTTAGCTATTACATATTAGGGCCACCGAGGGATTTCCGGAGCCATAATGTTTGATAGCAGTGACTATTCGCGAAATGTAGAACTTATTGAAGCAGTGCAGCATACATTTAAGCGTTTTTGTATAGAAAATTCTATTACCCTTATGAACCATATCAGAGAAGAATAAGTCGCATGCAGATCACATCATTAACTCGGCGCGTCCTTGATGTGTCTACGCTTCATCGACTTGTACATGGATCTATTCACTGCAGCATTACTAGTGACCTCCAGTTTTGGTTTCCCACGCATGGTCTACGTCAGTTGGATCTATTCTACACCCCTAGATCAAGGACAAACCTGGGAAAAGCTGCACCTCTTTCTCGTTTATGCCAGACTTACAACTAGGGCTACAACGAAGTGGACATTTTTATGGAGCTTTCGCAATTTAAAAGGATTACTTGAAACTAGCAGCTTTGCTAAGCTTTAAAACTTTATTGTATTGTGGTCCGATTTTTGGGTAACCCTGTAGGACACTATACAATATATGAGATAAATAAATAACTTAATTAACTAAAAAAAGGACAATTCACACTCAAATTCATTGGTTTGAATTTATTCAGCTTTTTTAAGTGGACATCTTTAAAAGGTTACATTCATAATAAACCGATTGACAAAATTTAGAAGTGCCTTTTGTTCTTATATCCGGAAGTAGTGGTATGGATTTTTGTGTAATTTATAGTTCAGGTAAATTTCCCGGTTCTTGTTTTTTTTTTTCATTTCTTCTTATTATAATCAAATGTATATTGGTCCTGAGGTGGACGGCAATTCCGACCATTGAACAACCCACTGCATAGTTCAATTTTATCAACACAAATATGTACAGGAAGTGACTTCAAACTATCGACAGACACAGTCCTGAGTTAAATTTTCCTTGATCCAAACAGATCCGTTGGCGGATTCGACCACCAACCAATCGACACACCATACAGTTATTTTTGATTTAATTTGTCCTAACTGGGTTCAGTGGTCCAAAGCTACATTTTACTTGATCCAAATAGGTTCAATGGCAACTCCCGGCCACCAACAAACCAACTCCAAAATATGGTTTTCCCTGATTCGACTAGATCCGGTAGAAACTCTGACCTTCAACCATCTCACCCCAGAGTGAAATTTTATTAGCTCTGTTCGGTCCAGAAGTGGTTTCAAAACACCGTCAGACCCACTCCAGAATCGGATTTTCCTTGACGCGAATAGATTCGATAACGATTCCGATAATCGACCGACGCATTTCAGAGCTGGATTTTATTGACCCAACTAGACCCAGCAGTGCGTAGGCTCTGAAAAATCCTTAACATTATTAATGAACTTCCAGCACGGCTCTAGAAGGTCGCTCAAATAACTTGTGAAATAATCAAAAAAAGTATCACCAAATGGAAACAAATCTTAGATGGACATTCTGCAATTCAAATGAACTTCAGGAACAAAAGTTCTTGTTCTCTTCACAGTATTGAATGATGTTTAAAGCATCTTTAAACCATTAATTAAAAAAAACCATTATAATCAAAAGAGGGGCGCCAAATCATGGTTTCGCCAAGGGCGCTAGCAGTCCACGCTACGGCTCTGCTTACATATTGTGCAAATAGTCAAAGAAGAGCTTCCCGAGCAAAGTCTGAAAACATGATGAGAGCATATAGAAAACACATTTTGATTTTGACATCAAATTGAAATCATATTTTTTTTCATCATGATTGATTTCATATTTTGATCCTTTGCTCTCATAGCAGGAATAGTTTTCGATTTGATGTCACAGTAAGGTTTTTCTGCTATACATTTTGTTATTTTAACCGTTAAAACGACCAAAAATATATCAAATTAAGTAATCATATTCGGCGATTTCACAACATTAAAACGAGTTATCGTTTTGCTCTCAAGCTTTGCTCGGGTACATCGGGTACACATCGTAGTTGCTAATCATGATTGGCCGAGAAACAGCAAATATGCACAGCTCATCAATTAAATAACATTCTTGGGATACAAAAAAGTTATTCTTATTGTATACTTGCTTCGGTGTTTCCAATTCATGACCAATAATGATGCTGGTCACGTGCTTATAGTCAATTTAGGATTAGGTGAGAAAAATTGGTTTTGAAAACAAGAAGACGAAAACTGTGTTTCAAATCAATCCAACGCAAGATCAATGTGTTTCGTTTAATAATCTTCTACAACACGATCGATCCCGCACTAAATAATTTTGTGCTCTTCGATGCAGACATTAGTTTTATCACTTTACGTTCTCCCACACTAGTTGGCGTGATCAGCATCAACACGATCGATTGCACACACAACAAATTTCTGCTACGCGAGGTAGATTTTTTTAACTTCGCGTTCTTCCGGAATAGCTGCCGTCCCATGACCAGCATCCACATGATCGTTTCCGCATTCATATATAAGAAAACTACATACGAATTTGTCGACTAAGAATGAGGTTATGTAGTAAGCGTTAATAGGAATATTGTATAACCTAAAGTTTTGAAATCAACTTTACGATTATGTTCAGCGGCGCAGCCAAAATTTTTGATAATATTAAGTATGGTTTAAGTTTAAATTTGTTTCGAAATTCCGCGGAATTCCGTTAAATTTCGTTAGAACTTGTCATAAGACGAGTTAGTACAATCCCATTGAATTCCACCACTTAATTGTATCTTGACAGATACGTATTTCGACCTCAAATGTAAGGCCGTCTTCAGTGTCTCGTACTTGACTCGACTTGAAGTCGAGTATTTTACGAAACGAAACGAAATCAAGAAATCAGATTTCGCGATGCTCAAATTCCGCGAAATTCCGCGGAATTTCGTTTCGAACCACCTGAAACGAAATTTTTCGAAATACCGCATATGCTTACGATGGAGCCCTCATTTTCGAGGAACTTTTCTATTATTCTGGAGCAAGAAGGACTCCAGAAGCGTTTTTTATTTATTTCAGAGTAAGAGGAATCTGAACTTTTTGGTTTATTTCGGAATGAGTGGTAATTCTAGGTATTTTTTTTTCTCAATTCCGGGGCGATTGAAGATTGGTCAGCATTATTTTAATCAAAAATAACATTCAAACTTAAATCGAGAATTTCGGTTCGGTAATATTTTTTACTGATCTTATACGGTAAAAGACAATTTGAATCGGGAACTCAGTTAGTCTGGAAGAATTAACGGTTTTCTGCAGGGGGTCGTACACTAATTACGTAAGCAATTTTTCTGGGTTTTTCAAACCCCTTTCCCCCCATGTAAGATTTTTCCCATACAAATCATTTTTTATTGATATGAGCGTAAGAAAATAGCAGACCCCCTTCCTTCCATAAGTGCCTACGTAATTAGTGTATCAGTTTTACCGATATCTCAGTTGTGAAAATTATAATACTGAGTTTCGGTAGTACGTATTACCGATGAAATCTGGGGTGTCATTGTGCATCTCGAATCGAATCACTCGATTCGTACGATTTTGCATTCGTTTCGAAAAAATTGCGGCATTATGTATTTCGTTCGACTTCATTCAGTCGCAGTACAAGATTTCGAATGGTGCGGTACTAGCTCAATCGAGTATGTTCTGTCAAACGAAATGTAAACAGAGAGAATAAGAGATAGCTGTCTCCGTGTTTAGTATGCCGCCCGCTCTGGAGAGACAACCTTCAGCGCATGGCGAATGTGAGTAAACAGAGAGGACAAGAGTAATTTCATCTGCCGGTAGCATGTTGCCTGTTGGAAAGGCATCCTTCAGGGCATGAATTGGCAGTTAATTTATAAACAATTATTGAGCAGTTGTAACCGATTAGAACATTATGCCGATACGATATGTTTTGTAAATTGAGATATTGTTACGACACAAATTATAAGTTTTATGTTTATTCGAATGTATGCCACAGATTAAATTTTGAGCTAAATAATTTAAAGCTAAAGAAGGATTCGATAATAAATTACTTTGATGTATCCATGTGTTTATGTTAAATGCACTTATCTCTTGCGCGTTTTACCCTTCTTATTTTTATTTAACTCAACTATTTTTACGTAGATTTTGGAATATATTACGCATTGCAAGAAAAATTTGGAACCCTGGAAAACCCAAAGCGCCTCCAATGAATATTTTCTAGGCTAATGATCAAAGCAGCTAATGCTAGATTTGCGAAGTTTTGTTTATATTTATAATTATGACATTCCTAGGAAATATGCTTTACTGAACAGAAAACACATGATTTAACAAAATTTTGAAAAGCTTTGAAATGTTGTGTGACTCAGGGGTCAGCAGAAGCACTGCGATTTGTGGTGGGCATAGGCTGCGGGCTCTGGAAACCTCTTGCAAGGTGTTTCTGTATGTATCTAAAATTTGGTTCAACTAAAGCGATAGCGTTTCGCTCAGAACCAAGCTCAGAACGCACTAGTTCAAATCATGGTATTGGTGGGTCTCTTAACAGAACCGACAGGAAGACCTTTGGGCGAAATAGAAAGTCAGCTCAGGTTCAATAAACCGCCGATTAAATCAATTATTACGAACAGACTAAGCGTTTTGGGGCGTGTAATTACCTAGCTTCCCTAACCATAAGTAACTGAACCACTAGAAATTAAATTTCTGTGAAGAAAACATTAATAAAGAACTAAGCTGCGGTAAAATTGATATTTATGTGAACGTGCCTCAAGGGATCAATACTTTGCATTTCGGATTAGTTTACACCTAGGCAAGAATTGATCTTTCCATGTTTATGGGCACGCCACTCAAATGATTGGATTGCATGACAGTTGATATGTTTTAAGAATTTGAGCTCAATTCAAATGTATGATTTGTTCTATGCGGGGATTGCCCTCTGCGCGTTATTTCCGCGGAGCTATCCAAATTTTTCTTTTTCTCCGTAATACACGTTTTTACGCAGATTTTTCCCATAGCTTTTTCACGCGGTTTATCGAAATCGTCAAGAAATACGTGAAAACTGCAGAAACAAAAAAGATTTTAGTTGAATACGTTTTTACGCGGATTTCGAGATAATTAGAGATTGCATATTGTCTGGAAACTATGAAAGTAGGTATACTATCACATTCTTTCCTTCAAGATACAATAATGAACCATTTATTCTCTTCCCGTAGAGAAATAATAACAAATATATTTAAAAACTTTCAACAAGTAATCGCTCTCGAACAACATTCGAAAGCTATAAAGGTGACGAGTGTTTTTCATTCGACTTGAGTCGTTTTCCAGTGTGCTATCGAGCTGAGACGAGACCTGCAAAGAGGAAAAAATGTAACTTCAGCTGCTGCCAGTCAACTGCTGTCACGAACTGTCAGGTGCAACCAGCAGCTTTTTGAGTGAAAGTATTGGTATCCCAAATAAAATATTCCACATCATTTTTGCTTTACCATGACTTTTTTACTTTAACGAGTATTCCAAACCTTCCGTTTAGCTTGTTAATAATCAGTAATAAACCTGTGTTTTGTTCCCGGTATAAAAATCCTTATGAAAATGAATTAACATATTTCGTGAATTGGATACACTTTTATTGTGCTCAGAAGGGTCCACCTGGGGCTTAGGTGAAACAGTCAAGTAAACAGTTGAAACTCGATGGTCAACTGTGATGAAAAGAAGAACAAGTGTCAAAACAAGAGAAAAGAAGCAGCGTCTTTGCAGGTCTCGTCTCAGCTATCGAGTATCCATAATGCCAAAACATCTTGTTATTCTTGTACCTCCTCGAGCATACTCGAACGATTAGTCGTTTTCGAGATCGAATCGAAAGCCGTAATGCCAAACATGTTCGACTCGATAGAATTACGTTCGAATCGAGATGCGCAATGCCACCCCTGTTTTAGGAAAATATCCTGCAAATGTCAAAAAATAAACCGATCACTCAGTAAAATAAAGGCACTTATCTGAGTATCCGGTAAAAATAGTACCATGTTCTCGGTTTTCGACCAGGTGCCGCATGGTTTGACGTCATATTTATTTGCGAATCAGAACTTTTGATATTCTGATTGCAGTGCAAGAACTTGTTTGGCAAATGATTTATGCTGCCGGTAGAAATTCTTGTTTACTTGAATATTCAGGTAAGGGCAAACATTTTTACTATCTTGTGTCAGCATATTTGTGCTAGTTTCCCTAATGTAACGTACACACGGTCAAGCAGTTTGACCAACATTGACTCCACCTCTCGTTTATTCAAACACCCATTAAGCTCTACCAACAGCGGCACGAACAATCAATTTATTCGACCAACAATGTCACACACGAACGAACGAAGCGCCAACTTGAGCACCAACCATCAAAAAATATATGGGGGCTTGTGCAACTTCACTACAAATGCTCAAACATGTTCGGCGAGCCTTGACTCCACCCCCGACAACTCAAACCAAAATCAAACCGTTTTAATTTTTTCCAACCGAGCCGCCAACTGTCAAATGGTTGTTCGAACAACTTCACACACGTTCAAACAAAGCAGCAACCGAAGCGTTTTCTTGGGGGTGGAGTCAATGTTCGTCAAACTGCTTGACTGGTGTGTACGTTGCATAAGATTGATTTGTGTGTGTTTATTTTTTAATTTAAACATTTCTAGGCAAATGGAATAGAAACTGTCATCAGCATACGATGTACTGCCAAGAGTTCTGCCGGATCACCAACATGCTTTGTTCTGAATCCAGAACTATAAAAATACTGTTTTCCTATACGTTTAGTCCTAATGAATTACTTTCTACTAGCAACCCTATAACCAGAGACCGGCGGAGTGAAAAACTGTCGAACTGGCAACGTATGAAAATGCATGAAATCGCAAAAATAATGCTGGCAGCACTTGAACTTTTTGCTTGCTTCTTATGGAGGCAAAAAGTAAACAAGTCGAATTGGAACCGCTTCTGACGGTTCGATGGGAAACAAGATGGCGTCTTCGCCGATCTCTTATTCTAGTATTTCTACTTTCTACAACTTTTTTTTCACATTTTTATATAATTGAGCGGAAATGAGGTTCCCTGAGGTTAACATTGTGATGACTTCCCTGGCGTGCAAGCAATATCGCTAGTCCTGTAATATTGGAAGAAGACAGCAGCAGAAACTTTTACTAATTATGTTTTCTGATTTAAATATTGCATGTGTTTTTTTAATATCAATATACAAAGTGAAAATTTAATCACATTTCCATTCGGCACTATGAAGTACTTTTTTTTTAGCTTTTTAACTGGGCTGTCGAGGGGATTCACGATGCACTGTTATGTCCAATGTTTTACATGGAACGACAGCAATATACCATTTAGACTCCCCTCGCAGCCTAGTGTTTGTTTTTGTTTTCTGACGGATAACTGCGTTTTAACTGGGCTTTGGCCCAGTTAGCGATCGCCCAGTTAAAAAGCAGTCCAGTTAAAAAGCGCCCAGTTGGCGAACTGTTGCTGTAATATGTTTACAGATGTCCCAGTATTGTTTTACCGATTGCTCGGTAGCTAATAAAAATTTGCTCGAGAGCTCGGTAATTGAATTCGATTACCGAGGTGACTACCGAGAGCTCAGCTGTTGAGAAATCAGTAATTCGTTTACCGAGCCCGGCAAACAGAATTAAGTGTGTTTCGAGTCGTGACTTACGGATAGAACGGTTGATACCTCTTTCAGTAGAATAATAGCGACTGAACTGGTATAATAGACATACAACGTTTCGATGTATGTATATTTGACTTTTTTTAATGGATGAAGAAGCTCAAAATCGCTGAAACAAGAACATCCTTAAATAACGTAACGTTTAGGTTGCGTGAAGTGTTGCGTTCATACACAGGGGCAGGGGGCGTTGAAAATAGCCAATTTTGAAGTAACATAAAAATTGGATATTCCCAAAGGGTGAGATACGCTCTAGATAATAGATTAGGGCTCATTCACAAATTACATAACGCATGAAGGGGTGGGTGGGTACACAATATTGCGTTACAAAATGTTCCGTTTGTCTAGGGAGTGGGTGGGTTTGTTTATAGTTCTGTTACGGTTAACATTTATGATAAAAAAATAATATAAGAAAACGATATTACTAAAAATTAAATTTGACAGTATTATTATGTAATACGAAGGAAATTAAGGTAGAGTTCACTAAAAACACTAATTTGAAATTGAAATTTTGTGAATTGTTAGTAAGACGTTATGCGTTACAGATGGAGGTGGGTGGGTATAAAGGAAATGTTACAAACAGGTCACGGAGGGGTGGGTGGGGGTTCAAATCTGTTATTTTTGCGTTATAAAGTTTGTGAATGAGCAATTAGGATTTTTGGGTTAGTGTCGTTAGTGTTTTTCTTAGTATACTCCAATTATTTGATTAGATTCTTTGCTAACATTACTGTGTCAGAAGTTGACTATGAACTGGTTATTTAGGTTAGGTTAAAATAGCATCCACCTGGCTAGATCGAGCGTGAAATTTGAGTGTGGAAAATAATTCGTGCATAAATCAGCGCCGTGCAACCCATTAGCTTTAATTAGATTTCCTTATTAATAGAAAGCATCTCAAGCATGTGTAAAGCATATACTAAATAGAGGAAAGAGTGTACGTTGTGCATACTGCTACCGTGATCCTGTTCTTTTGCAATTTGCCATTCACCTGAAGGCGCTCTCCCACAACCCGGTATTCTGGCGGTAGCTTTTGCCGTTCGGAGCGTTCCTACATAAATGGCGGAACATCGTCTGTGGTATGATTTTTCCTTTTAATTTTGCACCGTGCATGGAAGCGTCATGCATTTACAGCATTATGTTAGCAAGGAAACAGCTACGAGTGGAGTAGCACAGGAACACAGCGAGCCGAGAAAGGATATGCGAAGCTTCATCGCTCGAGGGGAAAATAATGGAAATTATAATAATAGGAGAACTATGCAAAGCTATATACAGTTGCGAGAGAACCATCATAGGTTGGAAAATAGTTCAATTGGTTGCAGTGTTAGTTGAAAAAGAAAGAAGCAGACTGATAAAAATTCAATTTATTCAAAAGAGATTTTAATTTACTATCACACAATAAACGTACAAATTTAAAATATGTGAAATTTGAAAATAATAAATAGCATTTCGTGAATATTTTTTTGGAACACTTTGAAAACAATTAGTTTGACAAATATAAATATCTTTAGTACGAGTATACATTTGTTCCAATATTCACTATTTATATAATGATTTTTTTGCATATGTAAATAAAAGGTGCATGACAATAGCCAATCCAGAATAAAGTGCCTAGAAGAAAGCCGCAACCAACAAGGGAGCCAATCCAATCTAACTACGTCTATCCGAAGGAAACACATAAGGAGCCAAACTATGCAGCTGCTACACTTTTCCGGGTCACTAACACTTACCGATTCCCCGCATCGAGTAAACCATGGCAGTTGGCGGGAAGGGACACATTGGCGGTGGACTGTCCGAGGCGGGAAGCACGTGGTAGGAGCTGGCGGTGGCCACCCCGACCCCGCTGGTGCTGCCCTCCGAGTCCGAGTGGGAGTTGGTGTCCAGACGCATGTAGGTGGCCACCTTGGACTGGATCTCGATTGGAAGCTACCGGCGAGAAGACGGGACAGAAAATGGAATTTTCAAATAGTTTTTTTTTGTTCGTTGGGCGAAATCAAATGCTAAGGATGAGACCCGAGAAGGTTGAAGAGTTTGTCCTCGTCGTAGTTCTATGGACAAATAATGCACTTACCGTAGAAAGCTTTGGCGAAACGAAGCTGTCCGGTTTGCACTGCAGCAGCTGGATGGCAACGCTCATGTCTGTTTTGTATCGTTCCTGAAAATTAAGTTGGGAAAAAAGACAGAGAGAAAGAACAATGCTATAAGAAGTCGACCAGCAGTATGCAATTAACATAATTGAGTTGTTGAAAGAAAATTGCTCGGAATCTGTAGGAGATTTGCTTATAATTGCTCGTAAACAACCAGTTTACAGCCGGAGCAGATGATGAACTATTTCTAGGAAACTTCATCAAGGAAATTAAACACGGTATTAACCCAGGCAGAAGCGTTTTGGTAGTAAATGACCATAAGCTACAGTTTTCAGATACAGTCAATCGTAAAATGGAGCATACACCCTGGATTGGATAAAAGTAATAATCAATCAAATTATCTTTTTATGCATTTCAATACTGTTTTTCATTCTGTTATCAATAAGGGTATAAAAAGTTTAAAATTTTGTTCCGGTTTGTAGTTATTTGAAAATTATTACAAAAAAAATCAGATTAATCCACCTAGCGGTGATGATGCCTTTCTCGTGCGGTAAAAAAAAAGTATGTTGGGCATTACTTCTGAGCCCATCGTACGATCGGGTGAATTTTCAATAGCAAATAATGAGACAGGATTCTGCGATGAATGCAACCTGTTGCGAGGAAATCGGTTTAGGGTAGGGTGGTCGGTATTGGCCATTTTTGACAAATACCGGTATTCGGTATTTGGTGGAGTCAATACCGGTAATACCGGTATAAACCGGTATTTTTGAAAATTTTAGAAGTAAAACTTGAATTTAAACTTTTCGGCGAAAAACAATATTTATTTATACTTGAAGTGTAAAAACCATTGCTTGTTTAGCTGGACAAAGTGAAATTTAAGTAGACATAACATACTGAGCAATTCATCACCCAATCCGCATAGGATTTTGTTCACAATATTGCCAGCTGCTAAAAATGCTCTCCCTGGTTTAATAGAAGTTGGACGAATGGTTTCAAGAGCGTTGAAAATCAATCTCAAGTACTTGCCCTTAATCCCTTTAGATTCATAGTAGGAGAATAGTTTTGCTCTGCTGCAGTATCTTTACGAGTTGTTCTTTTACCGATAAACCAGAAAAATCCTCCATAGAGGTATCTTCTATGCACTGGTCGTCAGGTGTGGTCGTTACCTATGCATACTGCTCTGATGCATGAATGATTAGACGCTTCAAGATCTCGCCCACTTGCTTAATCAAAGACGGATGTCTTAAAGAAAATGCAAAAAACATGTCTGATCAATTGCTTTTCGGCAGGATAATTCAGAAAAGCAAACAAATCAGCGTATTCTGATCGTCTCTTGGATTCATTCTTTGGGAGCATCGCAATCAGGGTAGAAATATTTCACAGTCAATGCAGTGAAAAACATGGATCTCAGTATAATCTGCAATCGCCTTCATCGCCGCCGTGATGAGTGCGACTGGGTGCAGCCGAAAAATCATTTCCAACACCGATCATTCAATTTCGCATTCAGCCACTCGTCGCTCTGACAGGCTGCTCAGTTCGCGCCTTACCGTATGAATGTGAGTGGCCCATTTAAACGCGTGGTGATTTTTTCAATGGATCAATCAAGGTAACCCATTTTGCACTCACCGCAACTAAACAACGGCGGCACTGTATATGCATATTACTATTCATGTGTGTTTGACAGAACACGTCTACGGTGGCGCGATCTGCTCATTTCATAGCGGCAGTTTTTGCTTATTGATTGGTCCATTTGCTGGGTGAATGTGTACATTTTGCTGTGGTAAATTTCATCTTCGCGGCGCAGTGGGTGATAGGAGTTCTGTTGTTTACTTTTCTGCCTCTCCGGGAATGTGAGGTTGATTTCAAAGCAGGAAGAAAATAAAAAATGATATAAAAAACATCACCTTCATCCAGTGCTGCCGAATATTTACAACCCTGATCGCAATGGAGACAATTTCTGTGGCTTTACTTGATAATTGTCACGTCAGCAGAGTAGTTCCATAGCAGCTTGAACAGGTTCGAAGGCTTGAATTATTTCACCTACCGAAAACAAAAATCATAACCACATAAGATAAGTTTGGATCGCAGTTTGAAATCGATCAAAGTTTTTTGAACGGCCCCCTAAAACTCTTTGAACGTGAACGTCGTCAATGATGCTTACTTGTGCAAATGTTCATTCATACGCGCATTCAATTGTTGTAAGTGTTTGTGGCACGGTGAATCGTTAGTTTAACTGAAAACTATTCGTGATTTTTTATACCAACAGCAAAATTTGAAATACCGAAAATACCGGTATTTTCCGTCTCTAAAACCGGTATTTTCGAAACTCAAAATTGGCCGGTAATACCGGTATTACCGGTATCGGTATTACCGGTTAGACCACCCTAGTTTAGGGTAAGTGCATTAAGAGGGAGCTAAATTTTTTTACGCGCTTTTTTCTGAGAAAAAGTATATTGGCCATAACTTGAGCATACTTGAGCATACACCAAATGTTTTTGTTTGAAATCTCTTCTTATGAACATTATCAATGCAATTCAATGCTCTTTTTTTATGGCAAGGCTTGAAATAGTATAATATATTATTTCAAGCCTTGTCATGAAGAAAGAACATTAAATTACATTGATAATTTTTGTAGGAAGAGATTTCATACAAAAACACTCGGTTTATGCTCAATTTTGCGGCATCTTATAGGCCTTTTTGGTGATAATTTTCCAATAACTATACATCGGAACAAAATTTTTAGCTTTTTATACCCTTATTGATAACAGAATGAAAAACACTATCGAAACTGATGTGTTGATGACTATTTGATTGCCTTTGAAATTGTTCATACATTTATTTGAATTTCCAAAGTGTTGAGTTTTTTGAAAAATTTCTAGAGATGAGATAACGGCCCAGAGAGTAGACCCTTTGAACATGTAAAGTATACAAAATAACAGAAATGCCAACTTTTAAATACTCGGTAGAGAGTTTATTGATTTTATCTGGTAAAAAATTCCACATTCATATCCCTAGTAATATTTTGGTTTTATACTGGTTTTATAACACTCTTGTAGAGTAAATTGTGGTCTTCAAGAGCGTTGTAAAACTTAAAATGTCACTTGGGATAATTAGGAATGAGCGGTAGCGTACATTAATCAGACACAAACAATCATTATGAGAAAAGGCTTGCAAAAATCGTTGACCGTTACGAATATACAATGGACTTTGCACGTTAATGTCTCAGCCATTTTTTGATGAATTTCCATTTTTTAGACCATTAGATCACGGAAAAGTCAACGCTTCTTTGTATTGTCCTGCCTGGAAATGCTGATTGTCAACTATAAGTTATTGATAATTGGTAAAAAGTTTAGAAAAAGGTAAATACGTAAATCCACCAATCCCGTATGTGCATGCACAGACATCAAAATCAAGAAACTTTTGGGATTAGAGGACACAGAAGGACTACGACGGTAGTAGCCGGCGAAAAACCATCGCATCGGGGGTGGCCGTCGGGGTGGATGTTGCAGATCACTAAACCGCAACGATTGCAGCGATAGCTCTTTGGCCAGCAGCAGTGTGGCCGTCGCTGACAGCAGCACTCATCTGACGCAACGATGATGCCAGTAGCAGTGGTCCCAGCAGAAAATAAATCATCAAGTCGTCTTCCACAGTAGTAACAAAAAGTGAAATTTCAAGCCAGGGGTTGAACAAACGTTTGATTGCTATTAATGATTAGAAAGACGCAATGTTAAAAGAAAATCGGTTCTTTTCAGGATCAGCATGTGAAGAAATGGTGGTGATGTTGAAAATTCACTCTAAATGGTGATCATCGGACAATATCCCCTAGTAACACGCGTGTTTCACATGGGCTACGACAACTCACATGATTTGGTCATTAGAAAGCTGCTGCAACCATTTTTTCCTGACATGTGTTGCTCGGGACAGTATTCTGAAAGGCGCTTTTGGTGAAAGAAAATCGGTTCTTTTCAGGACCAGCATTTTTTGAAAAAAAGGTGTTGATTGCAAAGATGGATTGCTTCGGTGGCATCGGTTTTTGGCGTGGTAGCTTGATTGCTGTTAGTGATTGAATAAGCGCTTTGTTGAAATAAAATCGTTTTTTTAGAACCACCATTGAAGAAAAGAAAAAGGGTGAACAGATGTGAAATTTCTCAAAATAACGAGACAGTGGTCTTTGTCGGTGGTTTGTGAAGCAATTTTGTTTTTGTTTTTTAGTTTGAAGTAAATTCATCTCGGGTCAACTTCCTTGTGTACGAACAATGGAGCTGAAAATAATCACTAATAGCAACAAACCAAATTCGGAATTAAAAGACTTTACTATTCCATTTATTTCCACTATAATTGTAGTGGACGTAAATGGAATAGTGAAGTCTTTTCACTATGTAACATTTCCCCTAAGACGCTCATAATAATTAATCAAAATAAGAATCTTGCGAGATAATTTCACTTTTTGTCGACGAAAGCATCGCTATGATTTACCGTCGAATCGCTGAAGACGCCACCCAAGTGAATAAATATTCTACAGCATCCACCTAATGACGGCTGCTACTCGGACCGCCATCGAATTTTCTTCAGTCAATATGCGAATAAATTAAATGCCGCTTCTCCCTTCAACGCACTTGTGATTCCTCTATCAACCAAAACCAGAATCTCGTGAAGAAATTTAAACTTGGCTGCTACTGACGCCATCTATTCGAACAAATTTATTGCATTGCCTTCCTCCATCCACTTTCGGTCGTCGCCAAACAATTAAGTTTTGCACTTTGAAGAAAATTTATTCCAAATCAACCTTCTCTTGTATAAGATGGTGGCCCGGAAAAGTCGATTTCATTTCTAATCACTAACAGAAACAAAATCAAAGTAAGAATCTTCCCAAAAAATTTCACTTTCGACGGACGACAGCCAAATCGATGAAGCCACGGTAGTGAAAAGTTTCTGCAGCAAGCACCCGTCGACTACCGTCGCTTAGATGGAGACCCCTTGCGAGCAGAGGCGTAGGATGGCCAATTCGGAGATAACGAGTCCGATTCTCGGTCTCTGGACATAGTGCATCAATCGTACTTACCACACAAGATACATAGTCATGCAATGGCGGGCATAGAAAAGCTTTCAATTGCTAAATGAGAAAATGCTAATAGAAGTTGAACTAAGTTGAGAAGCATGCCAAGTTCTAGTTGAAATGTAGAGCCATTGAAGAAGAAGATACTCTTCTCAACATTACTCATTTGTTTACCATTCACAGCACATAATCAAACTCAGATACATGTAAGAAAATCACACTGGACGCTTAGAATTCACCACAGACCCTGGTGGTTGCTCTTTGGAAAAATCCTTTCAACTAACTTCCGAGAATAATGATGGTCCTGAAAAGAAGCGTTTTATTTTTAATAAGGTTCCTCTCCATTTTACTCCTACTCTTTCCTTTTCTCATGAAAAATCTCTTCTACTCATAATCTCGATCTTCTTCCCAATAATGTAATCCCATTAGCCCCGCCCCGTCTAAAGGGTCGGATAGACAGACACACAGGCCATTCCAGTTCGAGACAGCAGCTCGTACGGACGTGTTTTTTTGCTCGCGCATTTTTTTCAAGTGTTTTTTCTCGCTCGTTCACTGTTTATGTTTTCACTTCGTAGCGTTGGCATTATTTTCCGTTAAGGGAGACTCGGTTGCCGATTCGGTCACAGGAGAGGTGCCTAAGCGCACTGCTCTTGGAGGCGCGGGTAACCCCTCCAAGCAGCTTTTTCAGAGCAACGTGTTCTCGCCGTTGCCGCTTGATGATGCCGGCAATTCGCCGAAAAAGAGAAAGAAGCAGCAATCGCAGCTGCCGCAGGTGCAACCGAAGCGAAGGAGAAGTGCCCGCCCGTGTGTGTGAAGGGCGATCCGTCAAATTTGCTCCCAAAAATTCGCCAAATGATCGCTAAGGACCTGAAAGGTACTTTTCGGTACCATCCGTCGTAGAGTTTCTCGAGGCTTTGCTGCTAGGGCTCCACGACATGAAGGAAGAAGATCTAATTGCGGAACTCAAGAGCTGCAGCCAGAAGGTGAACTTTCCAGCCATCGGCTCCCCGTCGTGCGATTCCAATCCTCCCACCTTTGCAACCTCACAAACGGCTGGCGGTCGCTGCAGCATCGATTCAAGCTCAAACACCACACGCTCCATCCACCAGCGAATGGCCCCCACTTCCTCCCCCTGGGTTCCGTCGTCAGGACAATGAGCCCCTTTCGGCCGAGACCCCTCGCTCTACACATCGGAGCAGCTAGTTCCAATTTTCACCCAACTGGCGACGCGACTACGCGGGTGCAAAACACGCTTTGACCAGATCTTCACCCTGGGCATGTTCATCATTGAACAAAATCATTGAACTGGTTGGTTTACTGGAGAGAGAGAGATCGACGTGGCCTTCATCACGGAAACGTACCTAAAGCCCGAGGTAAGTGTACACTGTACATATTCCGTGTGGTGAGACTCGATCGGTCCAACTCCAGGGGAGGAGGTGTGGCTATCGCACTAAGGAGTAATATCAATTGGTCGGGGTTCAGCCAAACCGCACCAAGCGGCTTTTCGACTGACTTGTGATATTTTGTTCGTAAAAGGACAACGGAAATTGTTTCATATCAATTTAAACGTACATTTGCAGTAGGATATCCTCAGTTATGGGGTTGAGGGATATCCGATACGATTGACGATCAATTAAATCTGCCAAGTCTCCAACTCAAGCTCATCGAGACCGTTGGGGTAAAAGTTACTACTTCTGTCGGTCTCATCACCCTCATTGTGGCCGCATACCGCCCAAAGCAAGCGAAGGAGATCGATGGGACTCGGCTGCCCTTCGTAGAGACATCGTGAAGCTTACACGGCGTCAAGGGCAATGCGTCATTGAAGGCGATCTGAAAGCAAGACATCAAGCCTGGGGAAACTCAAAAAGCAATCGAATCGGCATACTACGGAGTAGCGATCTGGAAGAAAGCCATTACATGAGCCCGGATTCACCAACCCGCCTGAGCAGAACCGGGGTTCATTCGACGCTCGACCTGTTCATCACGAACATGGCCAACCACTTATCGCAGCCAGTCGTTTATCACAATCTTGGACAGAACATCATCATCCCATACGAAGCAGCCTTTAACGAGCATGCTAACAACGTCCATCTTATTCCAAACGACTTCTCGGAGGAGTTGGAAATCTCAGCTGGCCTATATGGAATTGACGGCCTATATTAAATCATCGAAAAACATGAATGTCCCAGGCTTCGACAGCATCCTAAATCTCGAACTCAAACACATGAGTGCTCCATTCTTTGAGCACCTTTCGCTGATCTTTAATCAGTGTCTCCGTCTCAGCAATTTCCCATCGCCCTGAAAGTCAGCAAAAGTCATCCCCATCCGGAAGCCTGGGAAGGATCCTTTCTCTCCGAAAAGCTATCGCCACATCAGCCTTCTCTCAGGGTTATCCAATAGATTCATAGTCTGCCGAACACCACAACATCTTACTCGAGGAACAGTTTGGTCTCCGACGCGGTTCAACTGTACATCAACTGACCCGAGTTACCAACGTCCTCATCAACAGTTACCTGTCGGCAAGGACATTCCGGGTCTCAATCATCGCAGCGAGTTTCAATGCACACAACATCGTCGCAGATGTCCCCCAGGACAGTATCCTCGGGTCCCTGCTTTTCAATCTGTTCACCTCCGATATGCCAGAACCTCTCCATCTCCTCTCCTGTCTCCATCGTCTACAGCGGTAGAGTGATCAAAGCGTTGGGCAAGGGCTGGATGCCCTTACAGAATACCTCACCAGGTGGAAGATCTGTATCAACGCGGCGAAGACCCATTCATTTTCCCCCACTCTAAATCCCCTAAACATGTTCCGCCTGGGGTCTGTAAAATCACCCTCAATGGAATGAGCCAATGAGGCCGACTACCTTGGCTTGACCCTCGACAGCAAGCTTACTTTCCGTCAACAGGTTAACAAGACGGTGACAAAGTGTAATGTTTTGTTGTAACTACTGTACCCTTTGATCAACCGTTGATCGTCATTATCCCTGCAATATTAGCTTGCCATCTACAAGCAAATCATCCTCCCCGTCCGTGATCGAATACGGCATGCCGGCCTGGGAGAGCTGCGCAAAAACTCATCATCAGAAATATTTTCGCAAGATTCTTACAATCATTTGGTTGCTGTTCGTGGTTGTGAAGGCACATCAACTGTAAATAGCTTCATTTCAGAACCATCATTGTTAACGGAAGAGAGTTGATTTGAGACGAACTTTCTTCAAAGTGACAGAAAATGTAATGGAAATGATGACGTAATGGCAACGGTGATGGCCGTTGGCGATTGTTACGTCAGAAAATTTGGTCGTCACGATAGCGTCTGTAGCGATTCAGCGAACTTAAATGCTTTTGCAGGATTCAGGCATTTGGTTGTGGTTTATGTTTGAAAAGTCGCCTTTTTAAAAGTAAATTGGATTCAATTTATTATTGGGTCGAAAAGAGCTCGAGCTCGAGAAAGCGCAAAAAGTAAAATTAAAGCTAAGATAGATTAATTTCCTCACTTTTGTTATTCTTAATACTTTCTTTTTCAGTGGTTTCATGCAAGATAAGACATTTCTCATCTGTGCAGTGAATTTTAAATCACCAACGTCAACAAACCCAAAGTCGGAATTTTGTGATATAATGTGAAGTATGTGAATCAGTATGTGAAAAAGGGTTTAGAAAATTCAAAACATATGCAAATGAAACGTTTATCGTTGATACAGCCCCAGCAGCACAACCCAAACCGACTTGTTTGCAGCAACTCAAATGTGACTAATTTCGGTTACATGTCAGTCACAGAAACTTTTGTGCAACATGTGTGCTTTTAGCGGGAAATTGACCTTTTGGTATAATTTGTGTACGAGATTAACAAACATTTGTCAATGCAGTGTAACCTTTCTGTATTTCCATCAACTTTTATTCATCTTAAGTGAAATATAAAAGCATTAACCCTGATTCAAGGAATGTCGTGTATTTGTAATGTAAAATACCTACGGAATAACGTTTAATTTACTATTTCATAAACGTATCTCGAATTTACCTCTGTGCAATACCCTCACGCCGAAAATCTTACAGTTTGGCAAAACATACCAAAGCAAAAGAAACAAATCACGAATCAGAACGGAAATTTCTTCGAGATTGATTTTTTCCACGAACTGGCAGTATCTAATTTATTTCCCCATTTCTTCTACTCACGGAATGCTACCGGAATCAGAAGAAAATCCGAACGGTGCGCTATAGGTGCAGAGAAATGGTGAAATGGAAAGCACAAAACTCTTGAATCAAGTGGGTGGATTTAAAGCATAGCTTTACTTATTCGAATGCTATATCCTATGTGCCAGCGATGGATGTGGATTTTAGTGTTTCTGGGGAGATTAAAAGAACGGTAGGTCCTTTTTGGTCGGGAGCCGAGTGCCATTGCAAATGATGCAGTTCAACCAGCAGCGTTCGAGAGTGATGAAAAGGCGAAAACTTGCTCATTCATAGTATTTGTAGGTGAGTGCACTTGAGAGTTGGTATGGGAAAATACGGAAAGTGCCGACTCACAACAACGAGGAAAAAATAAACTTTCAGATGGATGGCAAGATTGAGTGCAGTCTGGGAGAATTTTAATCCAAAATCGATCACAATGGTAGCCATCAGCCATGGAGCAGGATTATTGGATTGGCAACTTTTCCTCGAGCCCCCTCGAGAGTCCTCGTCTCAAACAGTTCACAGCGTCGTCGGTCACAGCTGCTCGCTTTTCTGCAAATATGTGACCAACCACAATGTAAACTTACTATTATTGTTATTACTAAGTGCTATTTGTCGTACGCTTGGCATGTTCATTCCGGGAGTACGAACCAACCCAAATGTTTTGCAATGGGCACTATTGTGGTATGAGACTCTCCTTGGTGACCCGTACACAATTGATATTCCATCTCAATGGACTAATTAGTTCGCTCCAAGCAATTTATCTAGAGAAAGCAACGCAGAATTACGCGCTTGAACTAAATGTGACTAATTTATGCACACGTTTTTGAATGTGGTAATTTTGCTGATTGACGATGTTTGATTATGCCAGTTCGGACTGATATGAGTTTTAGATTCAAAGATGGAATTATACTTTTGGCTCTACAGTCAAATTGGAGCTTCACCTGTTTTTTAATTTGGTTTCATTATGATTTCAACAGTTTTTAATAGGAAGCTTTTCTATCCCTGCCAATGCATGGTTGATGGTTTTAATTTTTTTAGGGTAACCACAAAGCAATGATGCAGTATACCTTGGGAATCGAAACATTTTTACACATTAGAACATAATAATCCTACGCCTTTGCTTGGAAGGCAAAGGGCGATCTCTCGAATGCATAATTGCCATGTATCGTCACGACATGCAAAAATGTTATTTTGTAATGAATTGAAAGTGATAATGGCTCTTTGGGGTTTTGCCTTTCTCATGTATTGTATATTTTCTTATTGTGTGTATTAAGTTGAATTGAAAAACACATTAATTAAAATAGCAATGCAACTGCTATTTCTTATTCGTTTTCTATAAGGAACCGTTCACAAATTACGTAACGCAAATTTGTATCCAGTTTACGACCCCCTTCCTCCCCCCCATCACACTTTTTGTATGGTTTTAATTTTTTTGTATGGTCCGTACCGCTTTGCCTGACTTCCATCCCCTTCAGGATCTGATTCTATGTAATTAATAGATTATTGGAGCACAACAAATTTTACGAAATCAACGGCCTTATTTCCTATGAGATAAAATCTAAAACTAACCCAAACCTAATCCAAACCCAATCCAAATCCAATCCAAATCCAATCCAAATCTAATCCAAATCCAAATCCAATCCAAATCCAATCCAAATCCAATCCAAATCCAATCCAAATCCAATCCAAATCCAATCCAAATCCAATCCAAATCCAATTCAAATCCAATCCAAATCCAAATCCACTTCAAATCCAATTCAAATCCAATCCAAATCCAATTCAAATCAATCAAATCAATCAAACCAATCCAAACCAATCCAAACCAATCCAAACCAATCCAAACCAATCCAAACCAATCCAAACCAATCCAAACCAATCAAATCCAAACCAATCCAAACCAATCCAAACCAATCCAAACCAATCCAAACCAATCCAAATCCAATCAAACCAATCCAAACCAATCAAATCCAATCCAAACCAATCAAACCAATCCAAATCAATCCAAACCAATCCAAACCAATCCAAACCAATCAAATCCAATCCAAACCAATCCAAACCAATCCAAACCAATCCAAACCAATCCAAACCAATCCAAACCAATCCAAACCAATCCAAACCAATCCAAACCAATCAAACCAATCCAAACCAATCAAACCAATCCAAACCAATCCAAACCAATCCAAACCAATCCAAACCAATCAAATCCAATCCAAATCAATCCAAACCAATCCAAACCAATCCAAACCAATCCAAACCAATCCAAACCAATCCAAACCAATCCAAATCCAATCCAAACCAATCCAAACCAATCCAAACCAATCCAAACCAATCCAAACCAATCCAAACCAATCCAAACCAATCCAAACCAATCCAAACCAATCCAAACCAATCCAAACCAATCCAAACCAATCCAAACCAATCCAAATCCAATCCAAACCAATCCAAACCAATCCAAACCAATCCAAACCAATCCAAACCAATCAAACCAATCCAAACCAATCCAAACCAATCCAAACCAATCCAAACCAATCCAAACCAATCCAAATCCAATCCAAACCAATCCAAACCAAACCAATCCAAACCAATCAAATCCAAACCAATCCAAACCAATCCAAACCAATCCATATCTAATCCAAATCAAATCCAAACCAATCCAAATCAATCCAAATCCAAATCCAATCCAAACCAATCCAAACCAATCCAAACCAATCCAAACCAATCTAAATCCAATCCAAACCAATCAAACCAATCCAAACCAATCCAAACCAATCCAAACCAATCCAAACCAATCCAAACCAATCCAAACCAATCCAAACCAATCCAAACCAATCCAAACCAATCCAAACCAATCCAAACCAATCCAAACCAATCCAAACCAATCCAAACCAATCCAAACCAATCCAAACCAACCAAATCAAATCCAAATCAAATCAATCAAACCAATCCAAACCAATCCAAACCAATCCAAACCAATCCAAACCAATCCAAACCAATCCAAACCAATCCAAACCAATCCAAACCAATCCAAACCAATCCAAACCAGTCCAAACCAATCCAAACCAATCCAAACCAATCCAAACCAATCCAAACCAATCCAAACCAATCAAACCAATCCAAACCAATCCAAACCAATCCAAACCAATCCAAACCAATCAAACCAATCCAAACCAATCCAAACCAATCCAAACCAATCAAATCCAATCAAACCAATCCAAATCCAATCCAATCCAAATCCAATCCAAATCCAATCCAATCCAAATCCAATCCAAATCCAATCCAAATCCAATCCAAATCCAATCCAAATCCAATCCAAATCCAATCCAAACCCAATTCAAATCCAATCCAAATCCAATCCAAATCCAATCCAAATCCAATCCAAATCCAATCCAAATCCAATCCAAATCCAATCCAAATCCAATCCAAATCCAATCCAAATCCAATTCAGATCCAAATTCAATCTTTGTCCAAGTAAAATAAAAAATGATTAGCAATGGTATGGTATGAAACAATTTGTTATGATAATTTAAGCTATAAACTTTTTTTTTATGAATTAGATATCCTCTTATTAGAAGAAAATATTTATATACTAAAGTTGTATTAGTTATGTTCTTAAAATTTGAAAAAAGTGGGTCGTATTTTAGTCTGTTTAGCGGAATCTGAAATCATTTTTGTCCAATTTCTAAAAATCAATACATTTGGTACCTGATGGGTCGCAAGCAATATGAGATTTTGCTAGGGTCGCATATCCAAAAAGTTTGGGAACCTCTGCACTAGAACAACCCTTTTGTTTGACAAGATTCCATTCAAATCATGAAAACTCAAAAATTTTACTTGAAAAAAATGCGTCGTTTGAGCTTATTATTGCTTTAGTACCAAGGTCCTATTGTTGTATCGCATTTCATAAGAAATTCAGACAATACCGCAACAATAGGACGGCTTTCAAAAAATATCGCAACGATAGGCAACTGCGTTCTATTATTGTGATAGTTGGTATCGCAAAACAACATAAGTTTTGCACAATTGACGTAATATTCACTAAAATAGAGTTAAAAAGCAATTTTAATGGTAATGCAGTGCGAATAAAGATAAACAGTTCACATTTCAAGAATTTATGAAATCAATTTCGATTTGACGCGATGATAACCCTCTCCATGATAGGTCTATAAGCGAATTGAAAAAAAAATCAGAAGGGTTATGTACAAGACACAACCGCCCAACGTAAACTACGTAAGGCAGTTTTGTTCATTGAGGATTGTAGTGCCATCATGCATGAATATTTTTAGAAAATTCATTTGATTACTTATGTCACTGGTTTCGAACAAAACTAGCGTATCTTAAGATATGAAAATTGTTGGATACAATTGTTTAAAAATTTTACTATGAAAACCCAAATTTAGTCCTCAGTGGTTATGATGCCTTTCTTGGATCCGAATTGCCCACATTTGGGTTTTGAAGCATTTGATGAAATATTTCAATAGAAGAAGCCCTAGGAAAGCATTCTCTTTTCCGTTTGCAACATTTATTATTCAGAAACATTCCAATCATAGGCATATCTTGTTTTTCGTGCATCACTAGAAATCATAAAATGTCAATCATCTTATCAACATTTGATATTAATGAGCTATTCTCGTCTACTCGGGAAACGTTGCGGACGGGAAAAGATAGTGTGTGTGTTATTACATTCTAACTAGTACTGTCTGGCAGTGTCACCAGTGTTGGTAAAATCTCAAAATCTCAAATCTCATCGGCGATTCAAACCATGCGTGAGTCAAATCCCATCAGAATTATGGCCGAGAGATTTGCTCATGATTTGAATCGCAATTTGCATCATTGCATGATATTTACATGTTCTTTATTGTTGAATGCATTGAATTAATAATTTTTCGTCTAACACAATGGCTAATAATTATATATAAACAAAACATACGTCTCGATTGCGTTTTGACGCTTTTGAGAACGAAATCATTTTTCGGTGAGTGAGCGAAGCGATGCGATTCTGGCCGAGAAACTCAAACGCGATGCTTCCCCTACAGAACCGCAGGCGAGTTAGCTCGTGCATGAAACCTCGATGATTCAGATTTGAGTATGATTCTACCAGCACTGAGTGTCATTATGGATAAAATATTCGTGCAAACATTTTACTAATATCATTGCAAGACTTTTGAATCAGGGAGCAAGAAGGTGGGGGCTCTATTGTATCTCATATAGCCCGTTTCAAGAACGTATGCGTTCCGAAGCTTTTGTCGTGTACAATAAGTACCGCATTATTGCTCCCACGTATTATAAAAATATCTTAAGTGCATTCACACTTCCTGAATCAAAGTTAAATCCTTCTGATTCAGGCGCGCATTTAATTGGACATAATATTATTAGGCCGATATAAATATTTTTTTAAAATATGTCTCACCCCCCCCCCCCACCTCGAATTGATTTGCTCAAAAATAACAACTTGAGGGGCAACAAAAAAAAATTCCGGTTTTTCCATTTCCATTTTAATATTTATTTTTTACTAGCAGACCCGTCGAACTTTGCTTCGCCTAAAATTGATTTATTCTCTGATTAATTCTCGAGTTACGCAAAAATTTTTGGTTCATTTGTATGGGAGCCCACCTTTCCAGAAGGGGGAGGCGTTGCAAACCACCCCAGAAACATATCTTCTCTTCCAAAACCTCCACACGCCAGATTTGTTTCCATTTGCTTGATCTCGAGTTACGATGAAATTGGTGTTCCATTTGTATAGGAGCCAGGTTTCAAAGAGGAGAGGGGTCTCTAACCATCTTAAGAACTTTCCACGGCCCCAAAAACCTCTGCATTCAAATTTTCATGCCGCTCGATTCAGTAGAAGAAGAAGAAGATTACCTCCTCCCCCTTGATTTTGCGGAGACCATAATTTTTAATAAATATGTGTAACGGCCTTATTAGTTTTCAGTTTGCAAAAAAATGCATTTTCCAAAGTCGTTTTTTAATATAAATTGATTGCATTACTAGCAAGGGCATTAGCATTGATAACAATTGATCGTCTCATGTCTGCACAAACATGCCCCTTTCTGGATCACTTTTTCTACACCATGCACTACATTACGCATTTTTGTTACATTTGTTTCGACCGCGGTCACTGGTCCGGCTCCATTGTTCTACTTTTTGTGCGAAACACCGCACAAAAAGGATAGTCCAAAAGCCAACCGCACTGAACGGCGACGGCCGAAACGAGACTCTTGCGGACAAGAAAAGAGGGTGCTGCCAAAATGATCCGATACCCTATTTTAACATTCATAACCCAAAGTTTTAATATAATTGACAAATTGGTAGAGAATTTCCGAATCGATTGATATATAAATCTCAACAATCTATCGGAAGATAAAGGCGCTATTAGAGTTCAAAATCTTACATGATTTCGTGACGGTCTCGAATTTGGAAATTTTCATTTGTCACCCTGTATCCGAGTCTTCCCCTTAGACGTAGTTTACGTCAAAAATCCAAAAACGCCCCGGATGCAAATAATAAAATAGCTTGAGTGTTGCGGACTATTTTTAGATATTGTTACTCCATCGTTCATCAAAAGAGCACCGATGTTCCACCAAACCAAGAACATCACTACCAGGCACGTGCCATTCTAGACCAAAGACTAAAAGGTTCGGTGAAGTTTAGGAAAATTTTAATATCTTTTTTCCCGAGCTTCTTCTTTATCCAACCACAATCGGTGTTGTTTAGTAGCTAGCTGAGTCCTTTGTTTTTTGCATACCTTTTCTACCCACGGGGCAATTCTTATGCTTGGGTGATACTTAATCAAAAACGTGTAAGCAAACCAGGCATATAGCTATTCAGAGCAGTGATGGGAAATATCAAAAAATGTCATAAAATTGCTTTTATTTACTAATTTGCTGTTAAATTTCCTCAAAGGTAATTTACAATTCGGATTTATTTAATTAACCTGTAATGCTTAAAGGAACTAGAACTTTGTCAAACAGATCATCACCAGGCAAGAGAACGAGATGTCATTTTTAAATTTAGAACAATGAACTATTAGAAATAGGAGTCTTTATAGGGCTACATGTTTATATAAAAAATACAATTTGGAATAACTTGTTAATAACAAATTTGTCCCATTGCATCGAAATGACAATTCCCGTCACTGATTCAGAGTTTAGTTTAAAATTCAGAACATCAACCAGATTGTTACCTGTGAATGTATTTAAAATTGAATTAAAAATTAATTCAAGAATTCTATACGTCGCAAAGCTTCATTTTAAATAACCCATCCATCCCGCTTATTCGCAACAGGGAGTTCTTCTCTAAGTAGCATCAAGCGCCAACTCCATCACCTTCTGGTCCGGTGTACGTTACCTTCCGATACAATTTTCCAACTCAATGAAGCAAATTTATTGCTGCCAATCGCCGTGTCTATTTTTTGCTTCACCCGGCACTTAACCTTTGTTTCAGTAAAAGGCCAGCCAGCAGCGGAGTCGGTGCTAGATTGGATTGGAAACGTAAACTGCTTTCTTCGCAGGCTGTGTTTGGATAAGCAATCGTGTTCCAGGAAATACCGAATGGTTCAGATAAAACTAATTCGAATCTGTATTTCCGTTTCAGTATTACCTACCCGTTCCGATTCGTATAAATACAAAATTGTGCTTTACGGTGGCCGTCTTTAATTCCTTGTGAAAAAGGGACCCAAAAAGTTTGTTAAATTAGTTGAGCCTCAGTCGTAATGTCAGACAAAACAATTCCCAAAGGAAGATCATTAGAATTGTTTGGCGAAAATCAGAAGGTAATCTCGTATTTTTTTTGAAAATATTCCGGTACCCCCAGGTGTAATGCCGGAGAGGCAAATTTGCTGACAGACAAGACAGTAGTAGCAGTCAGGTGGGAGGAGCACTTGGAGGATTCGTTGAACGGTGAAAATGAAGGTGAATTAAGAAGCAGGATGGACGTAGCCTACGACGGTCAAGCTGTACCTAATTTGCGGTCGTATCTTTGATACAACTCTCCTTTTTCACGAAAGAAACAGCAGATTATGTTCAATTATAAATTGCGTAGAACGAAAATCAAGCGAGTGAATCACGTGAAGTATCTCGGGGCGCGTCCCACTCTAGAGTACTGCTCAGCCGATTGGAGACCACACTACAAAAAACGATATAGGACGATTGGAATCCGTTCAAGGTCGTTTTCTTCGATTCACTCTCCGGAGGCTTCCCTGGAGTGGCCCTTTCCGGGTACCTGGTCACCTGGTCAATATTGACACTTTGGGAGTCTTATAAAGGACGTCACCAGAGCATTGATCATCGCTCATGTCGTACAAGGCAGGGTTAATTCACAGATTTAAGAAGACTTGAGGTTATAAACCTGAAAGCCTGAGAGATTTTATTTTCCACGCTTGTGTAGCACATTGACTTATCGTACTACACATGAAGAAATGATCGTTCGAAATAGCGTCATGATAAAAATGCTTTAGAAAAACAGCTTTCCATAAAAAGGCTGTAAATAATAACTTTAAAACATTTTGTCATCGCATTGGGGACGATGAATACCTACTTTAATAAAACGTACTATTTTTGTACTTCAAATAAATTCTACCATGGAAACTAATCTTAATACCTAGTTTCAAAGCACAATAAACCAGAAAAGTATGTTTGTTTAAAAATGGTGACACTATACATAACAGTCATACAATATGAGGTAAATCACTAACGAGAAGCCTTTGAGCTTCTGATATCGATAGCTCGCTCAAATTAAACTGTACTCACCATTTCCATTCATATGAGCAGCATATGTGCATATGTATTCTGAGCTAAACCACACATATTTTGGGAAATAAAAATGTTCATATCACAAATGCCGGATCGTTCGTCATAGCAAACCACTGCACAGTGGTGTCTTTCAGATGGAAGTTCGGCAAAAAAATGATCATTTCCAAGCATAACTAAGCCATACATAATTTGAATTCACATTCGTTTCAATAAAATCAATGGTGGGTGCGCTTGGTGGGAGAAATTGATTTAGAAAACGTATGTTTGCAATGTAACTGAGGATGAGTTCCCTCGACATCCTAAATTATAGATATTTTTCAAATGATCACGATTTTGATTACTTGCATTTGGAAAAAAAATACAAACATTGTAAATTGAAAATAGTTTAAATTCAATAAAAGATAAACACTTATTTCCATTCGATTTTGTGACACACCTGATCCCATCGTAGTGCACAGTGCGCAACGACAGAACGACAACGATGAAAGTTCTATCCATTGCCACAACAACCGTCATCAGTTGGCAGCAGCCAAATCGAGTCACCGCACCGTAGTCGTCGTCGGACGTCGCCGACGACGCAACAGGTTGATTGATGTGTACATATTTATGAACAACCGCAGATCCGCTTATTTTGATTCATTGCCATCGACATGGTCCGGATGGGGGCGGAGGATCGATGATGGTCGTGAGAATAGAAATGGAGAAAATACGAGGAAAAAAAAGCAAACTGTTTCTAGGACGCTAATGGATCCGATAACAGGAAATATGGGCCACTAATAGAGTTGTTGCAATGGGAGTGATGAATTGAATAAAGACCCATACTTGATGAATTAGTGGAGTATATAATAAAGGTTTTCTAGAAAAATGGAAGATATTCTTATTTAGGCTTTACAAAACATAATTAAGTCTATATTATGAAAATAAACAATCGGCTGTGATGTGATAGCAGACGTGAATTTCTTTTTATATTCTTGTCTTTTAATTTGAATCACTGGTTTAGGGTAAGACGGTTTAATATGCCCCCCCCTAAGGCAATACCTTGATATTTTTTTACTTTTCAACGCAACTTATGCAAAGTTTGAGTTATTTGGTAGTCCAGGAAGGTAGTCCACAAATGCATTGCCTGTGAGTAGTCATATGAAAATATTACAGATTACTCTAATAAAGTTTTTTTGAAAAGCCGTGAAAAAATGGATTTCAAAAAGTGCCTAGGCAATACGCCCCACCTTAGCCAAAGACGTTTCATAGCCCTCCATTAGTATTTTATCAATCCCATAATGAAAAGGTTACAAATAGGTACTTATGTGCTTGACATTAAAAAACGAACATAAGTCCATTTAAGCAGGTTAGAATTACATTCCAATAGTTTCCATATAATTTGGAAGCAACTGCTGCAAGCTCGCCGCGATTGTGTCCAGTTGGTAAGGGCATATTGTCCTGCCTACACTGGGGCGTTTTGACCAGTGAAACATATTTTCGAAAAACGTTACATTTTTGAAGATGGAAGCAATTTTAAATCATAATCACTGAGAAAAGTTATTTTGTTGCCTAACTGAGTGTTCCAGTACAAGTTTTGCGGACAGTATGCTGCGTCGCCCCAGAATGTTGAGCAAAAAAACATTGGAAGCTACATCAAAACTGTATTCTGTATAAAACTTCTTGTATTTTGTTATTATTTTTATTATGTAATACAGAAATACTTCCACATTCACATAGTATGATGGTTTTACAAATATTTTTGGGTACCAACAGATTTTGACCCTTAGTTAGCTTTATTTTTATAGTACGCCAGCGACCCTTTAGTCATCGGGTTTAGCCCGTATCGCCAAGGCAGAACAGAAAAGGCAGCATTGAGAGTGGAGCCCAAGGATGGTAATCTTCATTTTACTCACTTGCATCGACTATGTGCTCAGTAGCAGACCGCTTCTTCATTGATGCGGTAGATCGAATGGCAGGGTTTGCAGAAATCGATCTCAATAGAACAACGATAAAAGAAAGACAAAAACTGCTCCGAATCATAACAAGCCATGATAACAAATTTATCAAACTTGTATACAAGTGCGAGAAAACAAAATCGGACAGGCAGCCCCCACACAAAAGTGACGATTATCGCTTTGTTTTCGCACATTTTGTGTTGCAGACCACATAGCTGTGTAGAACATGTTGAAATGCATCCGAACCAGTGCTCCCCGCGCTTGGAGCTTTTTAAAAGAAATTTATCATGAGGTATACTGCCGCTACTCGCATATCAGTCCCATTTCGGTTTTCGTCACTTTTGAGTTAACACCGTGAAAAGCATTTAATTTTATCATACTTCCACATAACATGATAAAAAATGAGACTTTGTTCGGGAAAAATGTGAAAAAATACCAAACCAACCTTGTCCCATATTAAATGTACCCGCATATCAGACCCATTAAGGTCTGAGGGAAGGGTTTTCCGTTAAAAAAGCACGTGGTAGCACTCTCTGAGAGAGAAAATTGCCCAATTCAGCCCGCCAGAATGATGCTGTCAGTGTAGCCAAAATTATTTCATCATTATGCAGTTTACAATTGCTTGAGAATTTGCCGTAAACGGAGAACAAAGGGAATTGGCAACAATGGGGAAGAAATTTATCACTCATGCAGTGGTTCGGCGAGAGAACAGCAGCAGCGCCGACCAATCACGCAAAGAGGAAATCAAAATAAACAAACTCCAGCTGGTTTTGGAAAATGAAAACATGAGTCGTTTCTAGAACAACATTAGAAAATATCGTAGGAGGATTTCTGAACAAGGTTTCCACACAAGCTTTGAAAAGTATTTGGGTGATAACAGTGGTGCTGGTGTAAGTAAGACAAATAAGACAAATAAGACAAATAAGACAAATAAGACAAATAAGACAAATAAGACAAATAAGACAAATAAGACAAATAAGATAAATAAGACAAATAAGACAAATAAGACAAATAAGACAAATAAGACAAATAAGACAAATAAGACAAATAAGACAAATAAGACAAATAAGACAAATAAGACAAATAAGACAAATAAGACAAATAAGACAAATAAGACAAATAAGATAAATAAGACAAATAAGACAAATAAGACAAATAAGACAAATAAGACAAATAAGACAAATAAGACCAATAAGGCAAATAAAACAAATTAAACAAATAAGACAAATAAGATAGATAAGACAAATAAGACAAATAAGACAAATAAAGTAAGTTCCTCCAGGAGTTCCTTCGGAAGTTCCTCCGGAAGTTCCTCCGGAATTTCCTCCAGCAATTCCTTCGGAAGTTCCTCCAGGAATTGTCTTCGAAAGTTCCTCCGGAAGTTCCTCCGGAATTTCCTCCAGCAATTCCTTCGGAAGTTCTTCCAGGAATTGTCTACGAAAGTTCCTCCAGGAATTCCTCCGGAAGTTCCTCCAGGAATTCCTCCGGAAGTTCCTCCAGGAATTCCTCCGGAAGTTCCTCCAGGAATTCCTCCGGAAGTTCCTCCAGGAATTCCTCCGGAAGTTCCTCCAGGAATTCCTCCGGAAGTTCCTCCAGGAATTCCTCCGGAAGTTCCTCCAGGAATTCCTCCGGAAGTTCCTCCAGGAATTCCTCGGAAGTTCCTCCGGGAATTCCTCCGGAAATTCCTCCAGGAATTCCTCCAGAAGTTCCTCTAGGAATTCCTCCGGAAGTTCCTCCAGGAATTCCTCCGAAGTTCCTCCGGAAGTTCCTCCAGGAATTCATCCGGAAGTTTCTCCAGGAATTCCTCCGGAAGCTCCTCCAGGAATTCCTCCGGAAGTTCCTCCAGGAATTCCTCCGAAGTTCCTCCAGGAATTCCTCCGGAGTTCCTCCAGGAATTCCTCCGAAGTTCCTCAGGAATTCCTCCGGAAGTTCCTCCAGGAATTCCTCCGGAAGTTCCTCCAGGAATTCCTCCGGAAGTTCCTCCAGGAATTCCTCCGGAAGTTCCTCCAGGAATTCCTCCGGAAGTTCCTCCAGGAATTCCTCCGGAAGTTCCTCCAGGAATTCCTTCGGAAGTTCCTTCGGGAATTCCGAAGGAACTTCCGGAAGTATTCCCGAAGGAACTTCCGGAAGTATTCCCGAAGGAACTTCCGGAGGAATTCCCGAAGGAATTTCTGGAGGAATTCCCAAAGGAACTTCCGGAGGAATTCCCAAAGGAACTTCCGGAGGAATTCCCGAAGGAACTTCTAGAGGAATTCCCGAAGGAATTTCCGGAGGAATGCTCAAAGGAACTTCCGGAGGAATTCTCAAAGGAACTTCTGGAGGAATTCCCAAAGGAACTTCCGGAGGAATTCCCAAAGGAACTTCCGGAGGAATTCCCAAAGGAACTTTCCCAAAGAAAATTCCCAAATGAACTTCCTTTCAAAGGAACTTCCGGAGGAATTCTCAAAGGAACTTCCGGAGGAATTCCCAAAGGAACTTCCGGAGGAATTCCCGAAGGAACTTCCGGAGGAATTCTAAAAGGAACTTCCGGAGGAATTCCAAAAGGAACTTCCGGAGGAATTCCCAAAGGAACTTCCGGATGAATTCCCAAGGGAATTTCCGGAGGAATTCCCAAAGGAACTTCCGGAGGAATTCCCAAAGGAACTTCCGGAGGGATTTCCAAAAGAACTTCCGGAGGAATTCCTGGAGAAACTTCCGGAGGAATTCCCGAAGGAGCTTCCGGAGGAATTCCCGAAGGAACTTCCGGTAGAATTTCCGAAGGAACTTCCGGAGAAATTTCTGATGGAACTTCCGGAGGAATTTCTGATGGAACTTCCGGAGGAATTTCCGGATGAATTTCCGAAGGAACCTCCGGAGGAATTCCGAAGGAACTTCCGGAGAGGAATTCGAAGGAACTTCCGGAGGAATTCGAAGGAACTTCCGGAGGAATTCCTGAAGGAACTTCCGGAGGAATTCGAAGGAACTTCCGGAGGAATTCCTGAAGGAACTTCCGGAGGAATTCGAAGGAACTTCCGGAGGAATTCGAAGGAACTTCCGGAGGAATTCGAAGGAACTTCCGGAGGAATTCCTGAAGGAACTTCCGGAGGAATTCGAAGGAACTTCCGGAGGAATTCCCGAAGGAACTTCCGAGGAATTCGAAGGAACTTCCGGAGGAATTCCTGAAGGAACTTCCGGAGAAATTCGAAGGAACTTCCGGAGGAATTCCTGAAGGAACTTCCGAGGAATTCGAAGGAACTTCCGGAGGAATTCTGAAGGAACTTCCGGAGGAATTCGAAGGAACTTCCGGAGGAATTCGAAGGAACTTCCGGAGGAATTCCTGAAGGAACTTCCGGAGGAATTCGAAGGAACTTCCGAGGAATTCGAAGGAACTTCCGGAGGAATTTGAAGGAACTTCCGGAGGAATTCCTGAAGGAACTTCCGGAGGAATTCGAAGGAACTTCCGGAGGAATTCCCGAAGGAACTTCCGGAGGAATTCCTGAAGGAACTTCCGGAGGAATTCGAAGGAACTTCCGGAGGAATTCGAAGGAACTTCCGAGGAATTCCTGAAGGAACTTCCGGAGGAATTCGAAGGAACTTCCGGAGGAATTCCCGAAGGAACTTCCGGAGGAATTCGAAGGAACTTCCGGAGGAATTCCTGAAGGAACTTCCGGAGGAATTCTGAAGGAACTTCCGGAGGAATTCGAAGGAACTTCCGGAGGAATTCGAAGGAACTTCCGGAGGAATTCAAGGAACTTCCGAGGAATTCGAAGGAACTTCCGGAGGAATTCCTGAAGGAACTTCCGGAGGAATTCGAAGGAACTTCCGGAGGAATTCTGAAGGAACTTCCGGAGGAATTCTGAAGGAACTTCCGGAGGAATTCTGAAGGAACTTCCGGAGGAATTCCCGAAGGAACTTCCGGAGGAATTTCGAAGGAACTTCCGGAGGAATTCCTGAAGGAACTTCCGGAGGAATTCGAAGGAACTTCCGGAGGAATTCGAAGGAACTTCCGAGGAATTCTGAAGGAACTTCCGAGGAATTCCTGAAGGAACTTCCGGAGGAATTCGAAGGAACTTCGGAGGAATTCGAAGGAACTTCCGGAGGAATTCCCGAAAGATCTCCCGGAGGAATTCCCGAAGGAACTTCCGGAGGAATTCCCGAAGGAACTTCCGAAGGAATTCCTGGAGGGACTTCCGAGGAATTCGAAGGAACTTCCGGAGGAATTCGAAGGAACTTCCGGAGGAATTCGAAGGAACTTCCGGAGGAATTCGAAGGAACTTCCGAGGAATTCCTGAAGGAACTTCCGGAGGAATTCGAAGGAACTTCCGGAGGAATTCGAAGGAACTTCCGGAGGAATTCGAAGGAACTTCCGGAGGAATTCCCGAAGGAACTTCCGGAGGAATTCCCGAAGGAACTTCCGGAGGAATTCGAAGGAACTTCCGGAGGAATTCGAAGGAACTTCCGGAGGAATTCCCGAAGGAACTTCCGGAGGAATTCCTGAAGGAACTTCCGGAGGAATTCCTGAAGGAACTTCCGGAGGAATTCCCGAAGGAACTTCCGGAGGAATTCTGAAGGAACTTCCGGAGGAATTCGAAGGAACTTCCGGAGGAATTCTGAAGGAACTTCCGGAGGAATTCTGAAGGAACTTCCGGAGGAATTCCCGAAGGAACTTCCGGAGGAATTCCTGAAGGAACTTCCGGAGGAATTCGAAGGAACTTCCGGAGGAATTCCTGAAGGAACTTCCGGAGGAATTCCTGAAGGAACTTCCGGAGGAATTCGAAGGAACTTCCGGAGGAATTCCTGAAGGAACTTCCGGAGGAATTCGAAGGAACTTCCGGAGGAATTCTGAAGGAACTTCCGGAGGAATTCCCGAAGGAACTTCCGGAGGAATTTGAAGGAACTTCCGGAGGAATTCTGAAGGAACTTCCGGAGGAATTCGAAGGAACTTCCGGAGGAATTCGAAGGAACTTCCGGAGGAATTCTGAAGGAACTTCCGGAGGAATTCCCGAAGGAACTTCCGGAGGAATTCCAGAAGGAACTTCCGGAGGAATTCCCGAAGGAGCTTCCGGAGGAATCCCCGAACGAAATTCCGGAGGAATTCGAAGGAACTTCCGGAGGAATTCGAAGGAACTGCGGGAGGAAGTCCGAAGGAACTTCCGGAGGAACTTCCGAAGGAACTTCCGGAGGGATTCCCGAAGGAACTTCCGGAGGAATTCCCGAAGGAACTTCCGGAGGAATTCTCGAAGGAACTCCCGGAGGAATTCCTGGAGGAACTTCCGGAGGAATTCCTGGAGGAACTTCCGGAGGAATTCCTGGAGGAACTTCCGGAGGAATTCCTGGAGGAACTTCCGGAGGAATTCCTGGAGGAACTTCCAGAGGAATTCCTGAAGGAACTTTCGGAAGAATTCCTGAAGGAACTTCCGAAGGAATTCCCGAAGGAACTTCCGGAGGAATTCCCGAAGGAACTTCCCGAGGAATTCCCGAAGGAACTTCCGGAGGAATTCCCGAAGGAACTTCCGGAGGAATTCCCGAAGGAACTTCCGGAGGAATTCCCGAAGGAACTTCCGGAGGAATTCCCGAAGGAACTTCCGGAGGAATTCTCGAAGGAACTTCCGGAGGAATTCCTGAAGGAGGAATTCCCGAAGGAACTTCCGGAGGAATTCCCGAAGGAACTTCCGGAGGAATTCCCGAAGGAACTTCCGGAGGAATTCCCGAAGGAACTTCCGGAGGAATTCCCGAAGGAACTTCCGGAGGAATTCCCGAATGTAGCAATATGATCTCATCCTTAAATGCATGAAACCACCCAACACGAAACATGTACCAAATTGTCCTTCACTCATTACAATTTATTGTTAGTCATAAATTAAACACTCCATGACACTGTAACCCAAATTCCAATCCAACAAAACACGACCCTCAAAATAACACGGTCAGCAACAAAAACCTTTTCCGTCTCTATGTTTTAACTACAACCAGATGTTTCCAAAATATTGTAAGCGGCTCATTTTCCTTTTCATACATTCTGTTTTGCCAACACATTTCCGGTCTATCGTTAGGTTACCGCATAAGAATTCTGCATAATAAAATTCATTCTAAAATCACAGTTCAGAGAGATAAGTTGTTATCCGAAGTCCGAACATTGTCACACGAAGGAACTTCCGGAGGAATTCCCGAAGGAACTTCCGGAGGAATTCCCGAAGGAACTTCCGGAGGAATTCCCGAAGGAACTTCCGGAGGAATTCCCGAAGGAACTTCCGGAGGAATTCCCGAAGGAACTTCCGGAGGAATTCCCGAAGGAACTTCCGGAGGAATTCTCGAAGGAACTTCCGGAGGAATTCGAAGGAACTTCCGGAGGAATTCCCAGGAACTTCCGGAGGAATTCCCAAAGGAACTTCCGGAGGAATTCTGAAGGAACTTCCGGAGGAATTCCCAAAGGAACTTCCGAGGAATTCTGAAGGAACTTCCGAGGAATTCGAAGGAACTTCCGGAAAATTCCCGAAGGAACTTCCGGAGGAATTCGAAGGAACTTCCGGAGGAATTCGAAGGAACTTCCGATGAATTCGAAGGAACTTCCGGAGGAATTCGAAGGAACTTCCGAGGAATTCCGAAAGAACTTCCGAACTTCCAGGAATTTGAAGGAACTTCGGAGGAATTCCCGAAGGAACTTCCGGAGGAATTCTGAAGGAACTTCGGAGGAATTCGAAGGAACTTCCGGAGGAATTCCCGAAGGAACTTCCGGAGGAATTCCCTAAGGAACTTCCGGAGGAATTCTAAGGAACTTCCGGAGGAATTCGAAGTAACTTCCGAGGAATTCCTGAAGGAACTTCCGGAGGAATTCCCGAAGGAACTTCCGGAGGAATTCCTGAAGGAACTTCCGGAGGAATTCTGAAGGAACTTCCGGAGGAATTCCCGAAGGAACTTCCGGAGGAATTCCTGAATGTAGCAATATGATCTCATCCTTAAATGCATGAAAACACCCAACACGAAACATGTACCAAATTGTCCTTCACTCATCACAATTTAGTGTTAGTCATAAATTAAACACTCCATGACACTGTAACCCAAATTCCAATCCAACAAAACACGACCCTCAAAATAACACGGTCAGCAACAAAAACCTTTTCCGTCTCTATGTTTTAACTACAACCAGATGTTTCCAAAATATTGTAAGCGGCTCATTTTCCTTTTCATACATTCTGTTTTGCCAACACATTTCGGTCTATCGTTAGGTTACCGCATAAGAATTCTGCATAATAAAATTCATTCTAAAATCACAGTTCAGAGAGATAAGATGTTATCCGAAGTCCGAACATTGTCACACGAAGGAACTTCCGGAGGAATTCCCGAAGGAACTTCCGGAGGAATTCCCGAAGGAACTTCCGGAGGAATTCCCGAAGGAACTTCCGGAGGAATTCCCGAAGGAACTTCCGGAGGAATTCCCGAAGGAACTTCCGGAGGAATTCCCAAAGGAACTTCCGGAGGAATTCCCGAAGGAACTTCCGGAGGAATTCCCGAAGGAACTTCCGGAGGAATTCCCAAAGGAACTTCCGGAGGAATTCCCAAAGGAACTTCCGGAGGAATTCCCAAAGGAACTTCCGGAGGAATTCCCAAAGGAACTTCCGGAGGAATTCCCAAAGGAACTTCCGGATGAATTTCCGAAGGAACTTCCGGAAAAATTCCCGAAGGAACTTCCGGAGGAATTCCCGAAAGAACTTCCGGAGGAATTCCCGAAGAAACTTCCGGAGGAATTCCCGAAGAAACTTCCGGAGTAATTCCCGAAGGAACTTCCGGAGGAATTCCCGAAAGAACTTCCGGAGGAATTCCCGAAGGAACTTCCGGAGGAATTCCCGAAGGAACTTCCGGAGGAATTCCCGAAGGAACTTCCGGAGTAATTCCCGAAGGAACTTCCGAAGAAATTCCCAAAGGAACTTCCAGTGGAATTCCCGAAGGAACTTCGGAGGAATTCGAAGGAACTTCCGGAGGAATTCCCGAAGGAACTTCCGGAGGAATTGAAGGAACTTCCGGAGGAATTCCGAAGGAACTTCCGGAGGAATTCGAAGGAACTTCCGGAGGAATTCGAAGGAACTTCCGTAGGAATTCCCGAAGGAACTTCCGGAGGAATTCCCGAAGGAACTTCCGAGGAATTCCGAAGGAACTTCCGGAGGAATTCCTGAAGGAACTTCGGAGGAATTCGAAGGAACTTCCGGAGGAATTCGAAGGAACTTCCGAGGAATTCCTGAAGGAACTTCCGGAGGAATTCGAAGGAACTTCCGGAGGAATTCTGAAGGAACTTCCGGAGGAATTCGAAGGAACTTCCGGAGGAATTCCCGAAGGAACTTCCGGAGGAATTCTGAAGGAACTTCCGGAGGAATTCGAAGGAACTTCCGAGGAATTCCCGAAGGAACTTCCGGAGGAATTCGAAGGAACTTCCGGAGGAATTCGAAGGAACTTCCGAGGAATTCTGAAGGAACTTCCGGAGGAATTCGAAGGAACTTCCGGAGGAATTCCTGAAGGAACTTCCGGAGGAATTCCTGAAGGAACTTCCGGAGGAATTCCCGAAGGAACTTCCGGAGGAATTCGAAGGAACTTCCGGAGGAATTCGAAGGAACTTCCGGAGGAATTCCTGAAGGAACTTCCGGAGGAATTCCTGAAGGAACTTCCGGAGGAATTCTGAAGGAACTTCCGGAGGAATTCGAAGGAACTTCCGGAGGAATTCGAAGGAACTTCCGGAGGAATTCCCGAAGGAACTTCCGGAGGAATTCGAAGGAACTTCCGGAGGAATTCCCGAAGGAACTTCCGGAGGAATTCCGAAGGAACTTCCGGAGGAATTCCTGAAGGAACTTCCGAGGAATTCGAAGGAACTTCCGGAGGAATTCCCGAAGGAACTTCGGAGGAATTCCCGAAGGAACTTCCGGAGGAATTCCGAAGGAACTTCCGGAGGAATTCCCGAAGGAACTTCCGGAGGAATTCGAAGGAACTTCCGGAGGAATTCCTGAAGGAACTTCCGGAGGAATTCCCGAAGGAACTTCCGGAGGAATTCGAAGGAACTTCCGGAGGAATTCGAAGGAACTTCCGGAGGAATTCCCGAAGGAACTTCCGGAGGAATTCTGAAGGAACTTCGGAGGAATTCCTGAAGGAACTTCCGGAGGAATTCTGAAGGAACTTCCGGAGGAATTCTGAAGGAACTTCCGGAGGAATTCGAAGGAACTTCGGAGGAATTCCGAAGGAACTTCCGGAGGAATTCCGAAGGAACTTCCGGAGGAATTCGAAGGAACTTCCGGAGGAATTCGAAGGAACTTCCGGAGGAATTCCTGAAGGAACTTCGGAGGAATTCCTGAAGGAACTTCGGAGGAATTCGAAGGAACTTCCGGAGGAATTCGAAGGAACTTCCGGAGGAATTCCGAAGGAACTTCCGGAGGAATTCGAAGGAACTTCCGGAGGAATTCGAAGGAACTTCCGGAGGAATTCCCGAAGGAACTTCCGGAGGAATTCGAAGGAACTTCGGAGGAATTCCTGAAGGAACTTCCGGAGGAATTCCCGAAGGAACTTCCGGAGGAATTCCCGAAGGAACTTCCGGAGGAATTCTCGAAGGAACTTCCGGAGGAATTCCCGAAGGAACTTCCGGAGGAATTCCCGAAGGAACTTCCGGAGGAATTCCAGAAGGAACTTCCGGAGGAATTCCCGAAGGAACATCCGGAGGAATTCCCGAAGGAACTTCCGGAGGAATTCAAGAAGGAGCTTCCGGAGGAATTCCCGAAGGAACTTCCGGAGGAATTCCCGAAGGAACTTCCGGAGGAATTCCCGAAGGAACTTCCGGAGGAATTCCCGAAGGAACTTCCAGAGGAATTCCCGAAGGAACTTCCAGAGGAATTCCCGAAGGAACTTCCGGAGGAATTCCCGAAGGAACTTCCGGAGGAATTCCCGAACGAACGTCCGGACGACTGTACGAAGCACCTGCCGGGGGAATTCCCGTGGGAACTTCCGCTGGAATTCCCGAAGGAACTTCCGGAGGAATTCCTGAAGGAACTTCCGGAGGAATTCCTGAAAGAACTTCCGGAGGAACTTCCGAAGGAACTTCCGGAGGAATTCGAAGGAACTTCTGGAGGAATTCATGAAGAAACTTCCGGAGTAATTCCTGAAGGAACTTCCGAAGGAATTCCTGAAAGAACTTCCGGAGGAATTCGAAGGAACTTCCGGAAGAATTCCTGAAGGATCTTCCGAAAGAATTCGAAGGTACTTTCGGGGAACTCCCGAAGGAACTTTCGGAGGAATTCGAAAGAACTTCCGGAGGAATTCTGAAGGAGCTTCCGGAGGATTTCCGAAGGAACTTCCGGAGGAATTCCTGAAGGAACTTCCGGAGGAATACCCGAAGGAACTTCCGGAGGAATTCGAAGGAACTTCCGGAGGAATTCTCATAGGAACTTCCGGAGGAATTCCGAAGTAACTTCCGGAGGAATTCCGAAGGAACTTCCGGAGGAATTCGAAGGAACTTCCGGAGGAATTCTGAAGGAACTTCCGGGGGAATTTCCTGAAGGAACTTCCGGAGGAATTCCCGAAGGAACTTCCGGAGGAATTCCCGAAGGAACTTCCGGAGGAATTCCCGAAGGAACTTCCGGAGGAATTCCCGAAGGAACTTCCGGAGGAATTCCCGAAGGAACTTCCGGAGGAATTCGCGAAGGAACTTCCGGAGGAATCCCCGAAGGAACTTCCGGAGGAATTCCCGAAGGAACTTCCGGAGGAATTCCCGAAGGAACTTCCGGAAGAATTTCCGAAGGAACTTCCGGAAGAATTTCCGAAGGAACTTCCGGAGGAATTCACAAAGGAACTTCCGGAAGAATTCCCGAATGAACTTCCGGAGGAACTCCCGAAGGCACTTCCGGAGGAATTCCATTAGGAACCCCTGAAGGAACTACCGAAGTAACTCCTGGAAGAACTTCCGAAGAAATTCCTGGATGAACTTCCGAATGAAGTCCTGGAAAATCTTCCGGGTAATTCCTTGAGGAACTTCCGAAGGAATTCCTGGAGGAACTTTCGAAGGAATTCCTGGAGGAACTTCCGAAGGAATTTCTGGAGGAACTTCCGAAAAAAATCCTGGAACAACTTCCGAAGAAATTCCTGGAGGAACTTCCGAAGGAACTCTTGTCGGATTTTTCGAAGGAATTCCTGGCGGAACTTCCGAAGAAATTCCTGGAGGAACTTCCGAAGGAATTCCAGGAGGAACTCCCGAAGGAATTCCTGAAGGATCTTCCGAAGGAATTCCTGGAGGAACATCCGAAGGAATTTCTGGAGAGGATTTCTAGAGGAAATTTCTAGAGGAATTCCTAGCGGCACTTCCGGAAGAATTCCTGGAGAAACTTCCGAAGGAATTTCTGGAGAAACTTCCGAAGGAATTCCTGGAGAAACTTTCGAAGGAATTACTGGAGAAACTTCCGAAGGAATTCCTGGAGAAACTTCCGAGGGAATTCCTGGAGAAACTTCCGAAGGAATTCCTGGAGAAACTTCCAAAGGAATTTCTGGATAAACTTCCAAAGGAATTTCTGCAGTAACTTCCGAAAGAATTTCTGGAGGATCTTCCGAAAGAATTCCTGGATAAATTTGGGAGAAATTCCTGGAGAAACTTCCGAAGAAATTCCTGGAAGAACTTCTGAAGGAATTCCTGGAGAAACTTCCGAAAGAATTTCTGGAGGAACTTCCGAAGGAATTCCAGAAGGAACTTCCGGAGGAATTACTGGAGGAACTTCCGGAGGAATTACTAGAGGAACTTCCGGAGGAATTCCAGGAGGAACTTCCGGAGGAATTACTGGAGTAACTTCTGGAGTAATTCCTGGAGAAACTTCCGAAGGAACTCCTGGAGGAACTTCCAGAGGAATTTTTGTAGAAACTTCCGGAGGAATTCCAGGAGGATTTACTGTAGGAACTTTCGGAGGAATTACTGGAGCAACTTCCGGAGTAATTCCTGAAGGAACTTCAGAAGAAATTCCTGGAGGAACTTCTGGAGGATTTCCTAGAGGAGCTTCTGGAGGATTTCCTGGAGGAATTTACGGAGGAACTTCCGGAGGAATTCCCGGAGGTACTTCCGGAGGTACTTCCGGAGGAACTTCTGGAGGAATACCTGGAGGGACTTCCGTAGGAATTTGTCTTGATTATCTTATTTGTACTGTTTGTCTTAGTTGCTTTATTTGTCTCTTTTATTTTGCTTATTTGTTCTATTTGTCTTATTTGTGTTTTTATTTTCGATTATTTATCTCATCAAATTCCAATATTTGATTTCAATTTATATATTTGGTATCCTCGTGGTCCCTAATAGGAATACGCTTTTTTCTAGTGTCACGCTAGATACAAAGTTGACGGACTTTCTACCGCTCTCATCGCTCCTTTCCTGCCGTGCGCCACAAGAAAATGTGCTGTTGGCTGCTCTCCCGAAATGGTAACTTTTGTATGGAATTTAAAAACTTGGTTGAAGTAAAAAGAGCTTCCTGCAAAATTTATTGCGGTGACATATACTTTTTATTACATCAAAATGATCGTTGGAAAAATTCAAAACTTTTGTCAGTTGGGTTTTGCGAAATTCGGTTCCTTTGTGCCTCAAATCATCGGAGAGAGGTACTGAGAAGCGAAAATTTCAGTTGTACAATAGCTCAGTATTGAGACATTCATTCAAATTTGGGAAATAGTAGGTCCATGAAATTTTGTAGGAACATTCCTTGATAAATTTCAAACAGATTGTCAGTTGGGATAAGAGAAATTCGTTCCCAATTCCGAGTTATAGACATTTTAGTACGAAAATAGCGCTCTACCGCGAGAGAGCTTCCCTCAGACCTTAAGAATTTACATAAGTGGTTTGCTCAAAATTCAATTATTTTTTTATTGATTTGAATCGTTTTGCATTAACTCATTGAATGAGGAATGACTCTGCAAAATTTCATCCAGATCGCAAAATGTTTGAATTTATTAGATTTTTTTAAAATTTTGCATGGAAAATGCGTTTTGAGACTTCATCGGCTATTATCTCAGTATGCGAAAAACCAATATGGGACAGATATGAAAGTACCGGCAGTATAGCCTCCCGAATCAGTTCTTTATCATAGCAGCTTGCGAAAAAAGTCTCTCGCGGTATGCGAGAGGCGATAAGTGAGAGACTTTGTAATTCTCTTTTGCATTCAAACCCTGCAGAATGGTCATTAAGCCGAACGGACATTAGGCTGAATGAGAAGTAGGAAGTAAGCAGTAAGAAATGAGAAATTACAAGTGAGAAGTGATATGTGAGATGTGGGAAGTGTGACATATTAGAAGTAAGAAGTGTAATAAGTGATAAGTGAGAAGTGAGAAAAGAGAAAGTGAGACGTAAGACGTGAGATGTATGAAGGGAGAAGTGATATGTGAAAAGTGATAAGACAGAAGTGAAACGCTCATGTCGACGGGACAAGCGAGCGTGGGCAGACTCTCTGGCCGACGAAGGAGAGAGAGCCGCCGCAACCGGGGACATTCGCCTCCTCTACGATAACTCACGACGCTCAAGCGGGGCGAAGATGAATACAACGATGCCTTTGAAAGACGCGAATGATCAGTTATTGACCGACCCAACTGACCAGCTGAAACGCTGGTTTGAGCACTTCGAACAACTTTTTCAAGTGTCAGCCAGGCCATCACCACCTCGGCATGATCTGCCTAGGATCCGACGTATAACACGCGTCAATACCGAAGCTCCATCACTGCTAGAGATTACAACAGCCATCCAAAGCATGAAATCGAATAAAGCCCCAGGGGTCGACCGCATATCAGCTGAGATGCTCAAAGCTGACCCCATGACATCCGCTCAACTACTGCATCGTTTATTTCGTAATATCTGAGACACCGCAACTTTCCCGGTCGACTGGATGCAAGGTATCTTAGTGAAGGTGCCCAAAAAGGGTGACTTGACTGTATGCGATAACTGGCGAGGCATTATGTTGCTGTGTACCGTTCTCAAAGTTCTGTGCAAAATTATCCTAACCCGGATTCAGGAGAAGATCGATGCGACTCTCCGGCGGCAGCAAGCCGGATTCCGTGCCGGAAGATCCTGTGTGGACCATATTGTCACGCTCCGCATAATTCTAGAGCAGGTCAACGAGTTCCAAGAGTCCCTTTACTTGGTATTCATTGACTACGAAAAAGCTTTCGACCGTCTCAATCACGAGAATATGTGGGGCGCCCTGAGACGCAAGGGGGTTCCTGAGAAAATCATCGGCCTCATCGATGCACAGCACGAGGCCTTTTCGTGTAGAGTGCTGCACAATGGGGTCCTGTCTGAAACTATCCGGGTCGTAGCTGGTGTGAGGCAAGGATGTAATCTATCACCGTTACTGTTCCTCATCGTAATCGATGAGATTCTGGTAGATGCGATTGACCGTGAACCAAACCGCGGGCTGTTATGGGAGCCTATAACCATGGAGCACCTAAACGACTTCGAATTGGCTGATGACGTTGCACTCCTCGCGCAACGGCGCTCTGATATGCAGAGTAAGCTCAACGACCTTGCCGAGCGCTCCTCTTCGGCAGGTTTAGTCATCAACGTCAACAAAACCAAATCGTTGGATGTAAACACGGTGACTCCTTCCAGTTTCACAGTAGCCGGGCAACCAGTGGAGAATGTTGAAAGCTTCCAATATCTTGGTAGCCAAATGGCGTCAGACGGGGGTACCAAGATCGACATAGGCGCACGGATCAAGAAAGCAAGGGCTGCCTTTGCGAGTTTAAGAAATATCTGGAAAAACAGGCAGATAAGTGAACGCACCAAAATACGAATTTTCAACTCTAACGTGAAGTCTGTGCTGTTATACGCTAGCGAAACATGGTGTGTATCAGTGGAGAACACTCAACGGCTGCAGGTGCTGTTCACTAACAGATGCATGCGGTATATAATTCGGGCCTGGTGGCCTCACAACTGGATCTCAAACAACGAGCTCCATCGTCGTTGTCACCAGATGCCCATAGCAACAGAAATTCGGGATCAGAAGTGGGGCTGGGTCGGCCACACTCTACGTAGGGGCGGAAACGAAATCTGTAAACAAGCATTAGACTGGAACCCAGCGGGACATCGCAGCAGAGGCAAACAAAGAAATAAAAGAAGTCGACCGAAATCTAACCTGGCAACAGGTTAAAGCGATAGCCGGGCAACGCTCAGGATGGAGATCTTTCAAGTCGGCCCTTTGCACCACCAGAGGTGTACAGGATCCATAAGTAAGTAAGTAAGATAAGACAGAAGTGAAAAAAGAGAAGTGAGAAGTAAGAAATTAAAAGAGAGAGAAGTGAGATGTAAGATGTGAGAAGTGTGACAAGTTAGAAGTGAGAAGGGAGAAATGAGAAGAAATGTGAAATGAAGGAAGGAAGGTAGGAAGATAGGAGGAAGATAGAACTAAGAAAGAAGGAAGAAAAAACTCAAAGGTGCATCCAAAATTTGAAATAAATTCTCAGCATTGCCACTGCTACCCACACCTTCATGCTGCTGTGTCCACTTCGCTGCATCAAATTTTGTCGAACAGCTCCTTCCGCGGAATCCCGATCAAAATGGCTCGCGCGCGTCGGAATGCAGCTTTGTTGTATTCAATAAATTAAGCCCGTTAGCCACGCCCCTTTGTGATCTGTATGGGTGTGAATATAATGTTCACTCTAACGATTAATGAAGGGGCGGGGCTAATGGAATTACTACATTAGATATAAGAAAGTTGCATTCCGGCACGCGCGAGCTATTTTGATCGGGATTCTGCAGACAACGGACTGTTTGAAGAATGACAAGTTCTAAGAATCCTATAAAATTTTCTCGCCAGATTCTGAATTGGGTATGAGATGTTGTTTATCTAAGATATCTAGTAGACAGTTACAACTGAGGTGGCGTCTTCATTGATTTTAAACAAAAGCCACCATTTTATACAAAAGAAAGTTGATCCGACTATCCGAAATAATATTTCTTCAAAGTACAAAACTCAATCGTAAATAGCGAACTCCATAAACCCTTCTAGGGAGATGATGCAGTAAATTTGAATGGATGGCATCACTAACAGCAACTAAGCTACAACGCCAAACCCGATGTCACCGAAACAATCCATTTTCGCAATTAACTCTTTCTTTCCATAAAATGTTGGTCCTGAGAAGAACCATTTTTCATTTCCCAATGCGACTTTACCAATAACTAACTGCATCCAAACGCTTGCCGGCACTATGCGTTGAAACTGTTCGACCGCCACTTGATGATTTTTTGCTAAGCCTCAAAAATTTGGAATAATCTTTTCGCATTGCCACTGCCACCCATGCCATCTTGCTGCTGTGTCCGTTCCGCTGTCGAATCTCGAATCAAAATGACTCGCGCCTGCCGAGCAGCAGCTTTCTTGTATGTAATAAATTAAGCCCGTTAGCCCCGCCCCTTCTGATATGGTTAGCCCCGCCCCCGCTCATCTGATATGGGTGTAAATATAATGTGCACCCATAACGATTAATGAAGGGGCGGGGCTAATGGAGTTACTTCATTAGATATAAGAAAGCTGGTTTACGGCGCTCGCGAGCCATTTTGATGGGGATTCCGCAGACAATGTCGGAGAATGTTATTTGCCTTACACGGAGAATGTATACTGCCTTACAAGCGGGAAAAAAATGCAACAAAAATAAATAGGAGATTTAAAAAAAAAAGGTTTTACGTAGAACGAATTAAAACAAGGCACGTTACATTTTTTAGCAAAGAGTCCTAGTTGGAAAACGCATCATAAGTGAAAAAAAAAATTTGTTTTGCACTTTTTTTCCCAAGCAATTTTGTCAAAAATCCAAAAACCAAATATACAAGAAAGGCAAAGTATTTTTCACGCTAATCACGCCATAATCTAACACATGAGATTAAAAATAATTATTACCAATAGGAAAAAAGTATATCTTTGTCGTCATTTTTCAAAGAACTATAACTGAAAATCCGTCTTCCACTCGCAACTTACGATCTGTTCGTAAAAAAACCGTTCTCAAATTGACATTTCATTTTTTATGGATCAAACTCATCTGGGGGATTACTAGGTAGTAAATATAGTCACTACATAGAAAATAATCTACTTATTATTGTTAATAAATAGAAAACCATATGATTTGTTGGTGGCAATATAGTTGCCACTGCCTTATAAATGGTTAAACCGCTCTTTGCGGAATCTCGATCAAAATGGGTCGCGCGCCGGAAAGCAGCTTTCTTGTATTCAATAAATTAAGCCCGTAAATTTGAATGGATGCAATCACTAACAGAAACCAAGCTTCCACGCCAAACGCCGAGGCCACCGAAACAGTCCATTTTCGCAATTAAACCTTTCTGTACAGAAAATGCTATTTCTTAGAAGAACCAATTTTCTTTCCCCAATAATGTAATAAAAGCATCGCCACTGGCGGCACTATTTTTATAGTCAACCCTTTCTTCATATAAAATGCTGGTTCGTTGAGGTTGAATGATCTGCACCAACACACCGAGGACCTCCACCAATGCGATGGATTTCCGTTGAAAATGTTACCAGCGCCTGCGTGATGCTGTGTCCGCTCCGCTGCGATCGCTTTGATGCGTCCGCTCTGCGTCTTGTTCAAACTGAGCATTAGATCCAAACCCGCAAGTGATTGATTTTTGATGTCTGTGCTAGTGATGCATGTATGTGATTGGTTGGTTTACCTATTTCTAAACTTTTTATCAATTTTCGATAATAAATAGTTAAAAAACAGTGTTTTCATATGAATAGAAGAAGCGTTGACTCATCCTTGATCCAATGGTAAAAAAAAAATTGAAAATCCATCGAGAAAAAGCTGACATATTAAAGTTTAAAGTCTATCATATTTTCCTGACGGTCCCTGAGTTTCGCAATCGTAAAGTGTACCCCAATATAGAAAAGACAGACGTAGTCCTACGTCAAATGGAATAAAAAAGGAAGAAATTAGAGAGAAATAAGGAAAAAATAAGGAAGAAGATAGGAGAAATAAGGAGTAATAAGGAAGAAGAAGGGAGAGATAAGACAGAATGAAAGAAGATGAAGAGGGAAGAAATAAGGAAGATATAAAATGAAAGGAAGAAGAAAAACCCAGATTAATCAACCTAGCGGCGATGATGCCTTTCTCGTGCATCGTAAAATGTACTGAAAAAATCACATAAGAAAGTCGCAATGAGACGACGCAATGAGAAAACAGAACTGTGCAATAAAAATCCTATTCGACTAAATGCTGATGTCATATTAGAAATTTGGAGACAGTACTCGTCGATAGCAAATCCTTCCGCACGCGATGGCATATGAGCAAGTCAAACCACCTTCCTTTTGCCAGTGGAGATATATCAGCTTCCACACTGATATTCTTCCCTCCCCCTTCATACGGGAGCTTGGCAGAAGGAAGGTCATGCGATATGTGCCATCACAAATATTGCCCTCCGCTCGCTTTCAAATCGACTTCTATAAAAACATTCTTCATGCCTGCCGTATCCTAACGGAACTATCAATTCTATACTTTCGCCTCTAATGCTATCATGAACATGTACGTCCAAGTTTGGAAGATGATATTAGCATTTCCATATCATCACATAAGAAAGGTCAAAAAAGCACTTTAGGGGAATAGATTGCATGTTTTCTATCATTTTGCATGTTTTTGCATTAATTACCATACATTCTTGAAAAAAAAATTGTTTTTGATTTTAAAATTTGTTTTCCAATTTTTTCAATAATTCCGAAATGCAATGTCCTATCGGGCCAATTTTCAATAGCAAACAATGGGACCGCATTCCCCGTCGAATGCAACTTGTTGCGAGTAAATCGGGAAATGCTAAGTTCCAAAAAGTGTGTCTACAAAATTTGTACACACACACATACTCACACACACACACATACATACGCACATACAGACAGGGCAGCAGGGACTTTGTCCAAGGGCTTGACGACCCCTCCCCATGGCCACTGCGAGTTAGACCGGGACCATCGTCCCTAACCCCTAATCCCAAGGCGTCAAGCGACCCGTGCCGAGGGGATGCATGGCCAGGGGGGTGAAATAATAAGCTAGGCCTTTAACGGAGCCTGTGGGGTACCTGGGCACCCTCCACAGTAATTGTCCCTTACCGCGTTATGCTGGGCTCTGGCGTGGTGGACCTCTTTTCCCGAGCAACTCGTGGGACCAAAATGGAAAACAAAGTCAATTCTTCAATTAGTGGTAGTAGTGTAGGCGACAACCCCTTCGCAAGAGGTGGGTTGTTCAGGTCTCCGCCTAGGAGGCCAGAGGCAATAGTCGGCAGCTCAGTGCGCAGCGCCAGCGTGGGTCACTCAACCTTCCTCTCGGCTATAAAAACGCCGGAAGGGGTTATTGACGGCCCATGGCTTGTGAAGGCGATGAACCGCAAACGCGATGGGCTTTCGGTCTTCGAGGTGGCGATGGAACAGCTGGACGCCATCATCGACTTTGCGTCATCGAAGCATAATATCAGCAAGGACCTCAAGAGGAGCTTGCAGAAACTTCGAAAGTCGATGCTGGACGCCAAGCTGGAGAGGGCGGTCGGGACGGCCAAGTGTAAACCCGTGAAATCCATGGAGTCGAGGTCTACCCAGACTGAGGCCCAAGGATTCGCGGACTCGGGCAAGGTCGAGTCGACCGAAGGCGTGCCAGCTAAGACGGTGGTGCCAAAGTCTACCCAGACTGAGGCTCAAGTATTTGCGGGTACGTCGGGGGTGACTACTCCAACGGAGCAGACACAAAAACAGGGAGACAGTCTCCAGGGATGAGCTCCCTGGGGCCGCTCCAAAACGCGGAGGGTTACTACCCCGAACAAGGGTAGTGGGGCTGGGAAGCTGAACCCCGGTCAGGTACCTCCAAAACCGGGGAGGAAGGACCTGGAAAGGTCCGTCCACTCAGGCAAGACGGTGGTAAGCGGTTACGGCAGGCTGAAAGTTCTCAGCCGCACCAGACCAGGGAAATAGAGGGAATGACGCCTCCTGGACCCTGGTCAAGAACAAGAGGAAACCGAAGACGTCAAGGGCCGAAAAGAAGGCCCAGGCGAATGAGGGTAGCAAGAAGTCCAGGGTAGGCGCCAATCGCTCCAGGGGCGATGCCCTAGTCATCACGGCGGACGAGGCTAAGTACTCGGATGTTTTGAAGGCGATGAGGAGTGACGTCAAGCTCGGTGAACTCGGCGCCGACGTACGTCGAATAAGACGTACCCGGATGGGCGAGATGATACTCGAGCTGAAGCGGGGCGTCTCGCAAAAGGGCGCCGCCTACAAGAAGTTGGCGGAGGAGGTCCTAGGCGAGACGGTCAAGGTGAGAGCACTCACGACGGAGGTGAATCTAAGGGTTATAGACCTGGACGAGATCACTGAAGTCGAAGAGCTCGTCACGGCACTGCGGCGACAGTGTGAAGTGGAGACGCCCACCGCAGCCGTTCGGCTACGGAAAGGTCCGGCAGGGACGCAGGTAGCATTGGTTCGGCTATCTGCAGCGGACGCCTCCAAGGTAGTCAAGTTAGGGAGCATCAAGGTGAGATGGTCGGTATGCCCTGTGCGCATATACGAGCAACCCGAAGTTTGCTTCAAGTGCCTGGAACCGGGGCACAAGCAATGGGACTGCAAAGGCCCTGACAGAAGCAATCTCTGCCGACGCTGCGGATTGGAGGGACATAAGGCACAATGCTGCACGAACCCTCCCAATTGTTTGATTTGTTCCAGCAAAGCTGTGAACAGCAAGCACCCCATGGGGGCCTGATGTGCCCGGCGTTTAAGCGTGCTGCAAAATCAAAGTGCAGGTAAAGCAGCTGGCTTGCTCGGCTTCGCCCGAGTGTTTGGTGTGCGCAGGTTTAGAGGAAACGGCGGAACACGTGTTGTTCGTGTGCTCACGTTTTCGCGCAATGCGTGACCACATGCTTGCCACATGTGGTCTGGACACTACCCCGGACAACCTAGTTCGGAGGATGTGTAAAGACGAAGTTGGCTGGAACACCGTTTTATCGGCTATCGCCCAAATCGTCTCGGAGCTACACAGAAGGTGGCGCGTGGACTCAAGATGGCTAGTTCAGGCGCAAATAAGAGGTGGTCCAAGGGGTCGGAGTCGGCTTCACGGGTCATACCGGTGGTCATGCTCTGTGGTCGAACTCGATCCTTTTATCGAACAAGTAACCGCGCGAAGAACAACATGGTATCGTCGCTTTCGCGGCGTCGGTCAACCGGGCGGGTTCCGAGCCCGAGGACGGAAAGGGGTCCTCGTCAAGGCTGGGGCAGGCGTAGGCACCGCGTCGGCAAGTCCCTCTGTGTGCTGGCGAATAGGCCCTATCGCAGAAAGGTCAATTTGGGGTGCACGCGGCATCATCATTCTTGATACCAGTCGTGCAGAGGGAAGCAGGCGCGAAGTCGACCCTGCCCACCTTCCGAGGACATAGGGCGTGGTAAGGCCACCTGGAAAGCCGGCAATGCGCTGGCACGATACCATGGTGTTCTTCTAAAAAAGCGAGTCACGATGTTCGATGCTGCAAGGACACGCAGCTAACCTCGAGGGCGCGTCATGCACTGGCCCCCCTTTGAAGCACTACTTTCTGGTTGTACCGAAGGGACGATGGGCTTGGCGGCAATGGAAAATGTTTAGCTGGTCGGGGATGCAGCCCTGCCTCCCTCATTGGAGGTGGCCCCTAACCCAGCACTTTCTGGTCAACCCAGGATGTCTGTTGAGCAGATTCCCCCTCCATTGTTTAGGAAGAAAAAAAAACATACAGACATCACCTCGATTCGTCGAACTGAGTCGATCGGTATATAACACTGTGGGTCTCCAGGCCTTCTATCAAAAGTTGTTTTTTTGGAGTAGTCCTATAGCCTTTCGGTACAACTTTGTTTTTCGAGAAAGGCAAAAAGGAAGAAAGAAGCAGAAGAAGGAAGATGGAAGAAGTCAGAAGGAAGAAGAGAGGAGGAAGGACGAATAAAAAAGAAAGAAGGATGAAGGCAGAAAGAAGAATGAATAAGGAAGATGCAACACGGTAGAAGGAAGAATTAAGAAGGAAAAGGAAAGAAAGATGAAGGAATAAAGAAGAATAAAGGAAGAAGCAATGAAGAAGAAGAAAGAAAGAAGAGGCAAGAAGGAAGTAGGAAAAAGAAAGAGAGAAACAGGAATAATAAGACATAAGGAAGAAGGGATAGAGAAGATGGAAGAATGAAGAAAGAAAAAGAAAGAACGTAAAGTGGAATGTAGAGGGAAAAAGGTAGAAATCTCATTTGGCCTAATGGCCAAACACCATCGGTTCGTGTTTCTTTTGATCAGACGTTCGACAATGCAAGCACGAATATCACGCAGCAACCTGTCAAACTTTCAATCTGCCGCCTGATTGCCAATTGATATTTGATGCATATATCTTAGAAATCTGATTTCAAAATGATAAATCAATGCATTACATTACAAAATGATATTCATATTTTGAGATTTCAAATTGAGTATCAATATGCCAAGGTGAATTTCAATTTCAACACCGTACGCAAAAATGCTGAAACCGAGCGTCAACGTTTGCTGCTACTCATACGCATGCAGTCCTATTCAATCGCACAGTCAAATTTGTAAAGGATTGGCGACTAGATTGTGTGCTGGATGTTACTTATTTGATCGTAGATGAAGTGACTTTTTCTGTCCCTGACCCTGTCTGTTTTCGAGTTGGAAATTTTCTCGACATCCTGGACGGGCATAGAAAAGCTTCCAATTTATAACAGAGAAAATTCTAATGGAATACAAAGTTGAAAAACAGGCCAAGTTCCAGTTAGAATGTAGAGCCATTGAAGAAGATGAAGAAGATTGGATCAATTTCCATATGCAACTAATATGATATGATAGGATAGCTGTTAGTATGTTGAAATCATCATCAGAAATGGTAATATCGCTATGATAATTATCCTGGGTCAATCGCTTGTTGCGAGTTTGCACAGACATGCACGAGTTGAGAAAGTCGAGATAAGTTTTACAGGCACCAGAAACAAATCAACCCACTTTGTTCACATGATACTCGTATTTCATTAAGCCCTATTTTGCAACAAACCATTTCCTTACGAGTGACATACTCTGACTTCGGAAAGCGTCTAACACATCTGAGACCCCACACATCATAAATTCTTTCCGGTTGGGCGCTGCAAAACGGTGTGCTTAGCAAACATTATAATCTGTAAATAAAATACGTTTGGAAGCTAGTTTTTAGCAATTATTTACATAGTTTCAAATTTAATCGTGATTTTGGCAACACAAGTTCAATGTGCTTTCATATCCAGCCTTTTAACTCCAACTAGTTATCCTATTCCTTATCCTGTTCATTTGACCCAGTCCCATTAGGATGAGAGGCAGACAAGCTCACCACTCAATCATCGGAGCAAACAATGTAGGCAGCTCGAGTCATGATGTCGCCTGTTGCGGCAACACTCGCTGTGTATCGTCTGCACTATTTCAGCCATAGAAGCTCATCCCATACATCGATTCATAGTTGTGCAAATGAATCCCATTTAAAAGTCCATCTGCGCCACAACAACAACGCCCTGATTGCGCCGTAAATTGGGTTACCCAGCTTCAAAGCCATTGACTCTGTCGACGAAACCCAGTTGCTTTCTTTTGAAGTCATTAGCAAGAGGCCCATGCTCATGTGTTTGGCAGCACGATATCCTAATAATAACATGTAAATAGGGCATGGGAAAATCGATTAAAACTTTAATAGAGTGCAGTTTGCGTGATAACATTCACAGCACTTGTAAGCCCGAATGGGTCTTATGAAACGTTGTCATTTAGATCAAAGCAATAGAGATAAATTTTGGAACAATTCATTTGTTTTATCTTCCGATATTAGAAATAACTATCAAAATGATTGCAAAATACCTGCCATTTATGGATTGCAAATGAATGAAATAAGCAAACATTCTACTCACGATTTCCCGCTTCAGGCTCTGGATGTTGTAGTTGGCCTGGGCCAGCCGTACGCTAAGCGTCGCCACATCGCTCGTCAGCTGTGCCCGTTCGCCGGAATTCCTGTCGACCAGCTTCAGCAGCTTATCCTCCAGATTTTGGTTCACCTTCTGGACCCGTTTGTGCGACTCGTACAGCCGTTCGTACTTGTCCTGCCACGCGATGATACTGTCCTCCAGTTCGACCTGTCGGTCGCTTTCCTGCAGGCAGGCGTTCTCCATGGCCAGCAGTTGCGAGTGCTTATCGGCGAGAGCGTTCTTCAGCACCTCGATCTCCGTGTGCAGACGCACATCACAGTTCTGCGAAATGAAACATTTTGTGTTGTAGAGGAGGGTATTGAAGGCTTGGGTGGGTACTTCAGTTCGAGAGGGTTGTTGTGTCATTTATTTTTTTGCCCCGATGGTCGAGGGTTAAATGTGGTTCAAACCGCGGTTGGAAGCTCAGCAGCGCGTGTGTCGATTTGATGCGGATGAAAGTGTGTGGGTGTGCGAATGGATGGCTACCATCTTTGATCGTCGGCCCGGATGCTAATGGGAAAGCGTGTGTATCCTATTTGTAAGCATTCGCGCGGAAGAAGGTTAGATTTGTACAGCGGTTGCACTGCTGCTTGGTTTCATGGAATTTTATCAAAACCGCCACAGCAAAGCATTCATTTAAAGTTCTAATATTGTATATGGTCACTGCTCAGTACACTTTCCCCCTAGAAGAAGTTATTGGGTTTAAAAGATACACAAAGGAAAATATGTTAAATGATATAAGCCAGAGTTTGTTTGTAAATCATCACATTGCGAAACACAAAACATTTTTTTTATTTTTTTGTCTTTGTTTGAGAGGTTTTCAGCCCTAGGCTGGCTCACCTCTGTAAAACAAATAGTTATTTTAGATATCAAATTTTATAAAGCAGAGTTTGTTTAAGAATCATCGCATTTTCTATGATTCCAAGTACTGTGAAAAACAAAAGATTTGTTTTAATTCTCAACGGTATCTATAATGCTCTTAAAAATTCTTCGGCTGGAAACTATCTAATTTATCAGGAATTAATTAAATTGTTAACCATATGAACCATATATCCACGAACCCTTTCTGGTCTATCAATATATTCGTAATATATTTTATAAGTCTATAACGTGCACAAGTGTTTCTTGAAAATCGTGAGTATATTTGAAAGTCTGTAAAAAGTCTTCGAAATTTGTAAGTGATCTATCCAGAAACATCATCGGAAGTTTGAAGTACGGGGAATTAAAAATTCCTGGAAATACGCAGAGGCTGGGGTTTCCGATACGCAGACCGAAGGGTTTCCGAAAATTCATTTGACCAACTGAAATAATTCAAAAGCTTAAAAGATCATTGGCCAACTTAAACGGCATAACAATTGAAAAATGTATAAGAAGTCACAGATGTCATAAAAATTAATGGAAATCTAATGAGTCATAAAAACTAAAATAAATCATGACTTCGTCCAGGATCTTTTAGGCATGTGGAATTTTCTAATGTTCATTTTTGTAGGATTAGGAAAACTAAAATCTGTGTTGAGTTCTAGGAGCCTGTAGAAATTCTTATATGTTTGTGATTCGTTTTTTTAAACCCCTACGGATTCATTTAAGCCTGAAGGGTTTCTCGAGTTCCCAAGAGAGATCGAAAGCATTATATAATATAAATTTAAAAAAGTTCCAAAATTTTAATACATTTTTCAAGCATTAATGGGAATTAACGTTCTAAAGTAATACTGAAAGTCCTTTTGATATTTTGATCGTGCTGCGTACAAACGTAGTTTTGTTGTACTCGAATGTTACAATAATTCCAATAGATTGCATATGATTCGAATGAGTTAAAGCAACATGTACCTAATCTTTGATCGTTGTCACATTTTCAGAAGACACAAACATACTCGTGAATGAGTTTTCCGGCAGGGTGGAGATCCGTAGGTTGTGAGTGTTAGTTGCTTTAGTGCATAATTTCTAGAATCCACGAATTCAACATATCGTTTGGCTCAAATCCCGAACAGACTCATATTCCGAACACTTGCCATCTGGAGATTTATCTGACATATTTCGTTATTATTAAAACAAATAAACAAATTTTCTCGGCAAGCATACAGATCAAGGACATTTTACTTGTCCACCAATGAGATAACGTTTGTGATAACGACATTTTGAATTTTAGTGCATTTAAAGCGGTGCTCGGAGTTTGAATCGAAATGTTCGGAATTTGAGACAGTTTTTACTATGCGTGTACAACATTTGAGACAAAGTTTGGCTGAATAAATTCAGCCAGTGTTGATAGTTACTATCAATACAATATGATTATCAAGCGCTTGTATGAAAGTTATTTCTATTAATCTATTAGTGTTCAGAATATGAATCAGAACGGTAGCAATCAACATTATTCATCAATTGTTTATAAGTCCTAACAAGAACTAACAGAAAATAGTGAAAGAATTCATACAAAATCAAAATCAATGACTTAGTATCATAGAGGCAACTGTAATATGTAATCGTTTCCTCCTCGTCTCGGTCTTTTGCCTAGCTTTGGTTTCGTATGATAAAGAATGACTGCATCTGTCACCAGAAGCACCAATAACTTTTGTAACGATTGTAAGCAATTGAGTTATTACCGAAACATAAAATCGATAAAGATAAATCGATCATTGCTTGAATCATATGGTCGAAGCGCGAGATATTGGTCGAGAACTTTCCTCGTAATTTTCCACGAATAATCTTCTGCGAGTTTCTAAAAGTTGTTTGACCCTATTGGGTACTTTCGAAACCTCATGGGGTGCTTTTGGGGAAGCTCTGGGTGAGCACATTTCCATGGATGTGGTTGACATTTTAGTCTTAAACATATCTCGTGACAGCTTCATGCTTAATCGAGTTCAGTAAATTAACAAATGAAGCGAAACTCGACATGTTTTGAAGTGAAAGAAATTGTGAAACTATGAACAAAGGACATCATCACATTTTTCCGATAATGAGGAAGAGTCGTTCGGACGAAAACCAATAAGCTGAATACCACTTGGACGTACCTTAATGTGTGGCCGAGACTCATTTAGCCGAATTGGAGGTTTGGCAAAAACGGTCATTAGACCAAAAACGGTTTGGCAGAAAGTGTCATTTGGCCGAGAGCAACTTTCGGCCGAGTGGAACACACATGGCTGAACTAGTCACTGGGCCGAATAGTTCATTTAACTAAAAATACCGTTTGGCTGAGATGGTCGTTTGGTCGAAATGGTCGTTTGGAAGAAAGGGCCATTTGACCGAACGGGTCATAAAGGGCCCTCCTTAGCCGTGCGGTAAGATGCTTGGCTACAAAGCAAGACTATGCTGAGGGTGGCTGGGTTCGATTTCCGGTGTGCCGGTCTAGGCAATTTTCGGATTGGAAATTATCTTGACTTCCCTGGGCACTTCGTGTTAGCCTCATGATATACAAATGCAAAAATGGTAACTTGTCTTAGAAACCTCGAAGTTAATAACTGTGGAAGTGCTTAATGAACACTAAGCTGCGAGGCGGCACTGTCCCAGTGTGGGGATGTAATGCAAATAAGAAGAAGAAGAAGGTCATAAAGACGAAAATGTTGACTACCCGAACAGATCATTTGGCCGAAAAAGACGTTCGGCCGAAAACGTCAATTTTGAGAAATTCTGTTTGGCCGAATTGTTCGGTTGTCAGAAAGGGGGAAGGGTTGTTTGGCTGAAAGGGTCATTTAGCCGAAAGGGTCATTCAGCCGAAAGGGTAATTTGGCCGAAAGAGTCATTTGGCCGAATGAGTCATTTGGCCGAAGGGGTTAGGGACAAAAGGTCGAAAGTCAAAAGGTTGAAAGGACAAAAGGTCGAAGGGACAAATGATCGAAAGGGACAAAAGGTCGAAATGACAAAACGTCGAACGGGACAAAATGTCGAAAGGACAAAATGTCGAACGAGACAAAAGGTCGAGTTGGATCGCTACAAAGGCCTTAAGACAATCTAAACAGTTCATCACTCCAAACAAGAAAATTTCAAATAAATTGCTAAAAAAAGTTCTTTGGAAATAATTATTGGTCCGCTCACAGATCATTATTCGGCCAGATATCATTGAAATTGAGACCTCTCAACATCTGCTGTGCGATTGTTCAGCACTATTCTTGCGAAGAAATAAGTACTTTAAGGAGGGCATATTAAATCCTACCGATATCTGGACAGCAAACCCCAATATGGTAGTAAAGTTTATTGAAACGGTAATACCAGATTGGGGTACTTCGCATCAGGAGACAATAGCGGTAACCCCATATGGTAACTCGCTGATCTGAGTAGATGCAATACAAACAAGGGGTATACCACAATAGATCAACTTAATGGTCGCAGTGGTTAAAATCCCAACTTGTCATTTATCGACCTTTTGTCTCTTTTGACATTTTATGCTTTTCGACATTTTGTCTCTTTCGACCTTCTGTACCTTTCGACCTTTTGTTCTTTCGACCTTATGTCCCTTTCGACGTTTTGTCTTTCGACCTTTTGTCATAGATTCGGCCGAAAGGGTCATTTGGCCGAAAGGGTCGTCTGGCCGAAAGAGTCGTTTGGCCGAAAAGGTCGAATAGTTCATTAGGAATGAGAATAGAGAAGTCTCGCTCTTCATTTATCTCTTCTCACTGTGAAAAGTGAAATGCGCAAAATGAGTAGTAAGACGTCTCACTACTCACTTTCGACAGTGAGAAGTGAGACATGAGGAGTGAGAAGTGAGACGTCTCACTTCTCACTCCTCATTTATCACTTCTCGCTGTAAAAAGTGTGAAGCACGAAGTGAGAAGTGTGACGCTTCACTACTCACTTCGCATTCCTTATTTTTTACAGTGAGAAGTGAAGGATTGAGACGTCACTCTTCTTACTTCAAATTTCTTACTTTTCAAATGACCTATTCGGCCAAATGTCTTATTCGGCCAAATGACCCTTTCGGCCTAATTACCCTTTCGGCCAAATGACCATTTCAGTCAAACGACTCTTTCGGCCAAATGGCCCTTTCGACCAAATGACCCTTTTCGGCCAAACGACCCTTTAAATCAAATGACCCTTTCGGCCAAAGAAACCTTTCGACCAAATGACCCTTTCAGCCAAATGACATTTTCGGCCAAACGACCATTTCAGTCAAACGATACTTTCGGCCAAATGACCCTTCGGCCAAATGATTATGTAGAAATGGTCAATATTGGCCATATTTTAAACAACGATCATGATTTGATGGATACACAATTGTAACTTTGGTGCTTAATCAATGTCTTGTCCGGCAGCTGTCGTCCGGATCCGGACTGTGTGAAAACTCTTCTTCACTCTTCTAACACATTTTAATATCCACAGCTATTTAAAAGCAAGTTGTTCTGAATGATGTCTTTACTCATGTACCAGGTCATATTTGAACATTATGCAATAGTGTCCGGTACTTTGGGGCCACTTTTCTGAATGGTGAAAATTTTCACCAAAAAATCATCAGCAAAATACATCATCGAAAAACGTGTTCAAATGATCAAATATAGTTTGTATGAATTGTCATATTTTGTGTATAAGGTATGCAAATAATTATAATACGCTCAGTTTTTTTCTTTGTCTTATTGTTCCGTGTATCACGAAACTATGGCCATTCAGAAGATGCTCCCTATGAACTGAATCATACGAACCATAATTCGAGCACGATGGTACGCCACACCAGTCACGACGTCAAATACTCGGATGTGCAACTGAAATAAACTAAACCTAAATCCCTACCCCGTCCGTCCTGATTAAAGTAATTTTTAACCTTGAATTACCACCAGTATTTTGGCCATTGACCCAACTAAATGTTAATGATAAGATATGTATATTGTATTGATATCATACTTAAGAATTGCGGCTCCGCAAAGTGTCACATGCGATTGAGCCTACCACATAAATGAAATGGTTAAAAAAAACCCAACTTTATTAACCGAGTGGTGACACTGCGTTTCTCGCATTTAGCTAAGACACCAACCTTATATGGCGCTTACATAGTGCGATTCCATTTTCCTAATAACTTTTAAACGCAATGGTTGATCGTTATCAAATTCAATAGTTTGTCTAGGGTTTGTCCCCCGTAGAATGCAACTTGTTGCGAGAAAATCGGTTAAGAATTACTATATGAAAAAGTGGCTAATGTTTTTCGGTTTTCGTGTGCACACACACATCCACACACACACATACACACGGACAGACAGACATTTGTTCAGCACGACGAGCTGAGTCGATTGGTATTTAACATCATGGGTCTCCGAGACTTCTATAAAAAGTTCAATTTTGGAGTGAAATGATAGCCTTTCGGTACAACTTTGTTGTACGAGAAAGGCAAAAATTATAATACGAATACTTAGCAAGTTTTCATCGTACTGCCAAACAACACTTTTGGCGGTTCAGCAATTGACATTTACGGTCGTAAGAAGCGTTCGACCAGAGGATATTTTCGGCCATATGACCTGTTCGACCAAACGACATTTTCAGCAATATGACTTGCCCGGCCAAACTACATTTGCGTTAGGTTATCAGGAAAATGGCATTTTGGCCAAATGGCCCTTTCTACCAAATGACATACTTAGCCAAATGATCTGTTCGGCCGACCGTCATTTTCGGCAGTATGTCCACTTCAGCCAAATGGGTTCCGGCATAATGATTTGTTTGGCCAAAAAACATGCTGCTCTGTGGCCCTTGTTGAAATGGTCTACGGCCAAACGAGTTTCGGCCAAACGACCCTTCCTCCCCCGAAAATAATACTTGCTTAAAAATAACATTTTCTTGAAAATCTTCGAAAACAACATTTTCCTGAAATAACGTTCCTCCAAAAATGACATATTTTCAAAAACAACATTTCCTCAAAAATATCATTTACTCGAGAATAACATTGGCAACAGAAAAACATATCACTTGTTTTTCCTTTTCTCAATTTGGCCACATTGAAATTGACAAATTGATCGGGAAGCGAACAGATTGCTGATTTTTTTCATTTTCAAAATTTAGCTCGCGAAAGACCTTGTCCTTTTGGCCTCGATAAGCTTTTAGATTGTCGATACTTTTAGGAATTTTCATTAGTACCAAAAATATCTCGACATACGAAGTTTTTTTTTTTTAAACACGAGTAAAATTCGATAGTTCAATGCTTGTCAGGCTTTCCGATTTAAAGTTGTTTTTATGGTTTAGAGTTTTTTCAGCTATCGTTGATTTATTGTTGAACATTTCTGTTAGGTGCCACTTATACTTCTACGAGCGTAACGCGTGAACTTAAGTGTTTTGTTACTAATTAAAAGCGGCAATCGCCAAATGTTGAACGGCTAAAATTCTTGTCCATTGTTGAACACCCATAAGAAATGCACGTGCGTTAAACAATAGGCGAAAAATTGGCGAATTACTCTGATACATGACGTTTTGGTTTAGTTATGCTGATTGTGCCAGAAACGGTATGCCCATTTAATTCATTTGTTAAAATTGATAACATAAAATTTATAATAATAATGTCATTGTTGTTTTCCAATTTTTAACTTCTTCAATGAGGTTTTTTACGTGAAATTTGTTTGCTCAATGGAGATAAATCATTCTACATACTGTAGCCTCACTTAACGTTGCCAAACATAGCATGAAAGGGCTTGGTAAGTGCAATCCCACACCGCCAAGAATAGATTACAAATCCCAAAATGGGGCGGTACGAACTTTGTGGTCAGGGACTCGAGATTAAATGAGCGTAACGAAATAGAAACGAACCGCTGCATGGACATGAGTGAGTGCTGCTCAAGGGAAAGGTCGATGAAAACTCACAAAAGGCATCAGTGGGATGGCTGGTAGCATGCCAAAAAGTGCTGCTAATATGAAGCTTGTCCACTCGTGCCCACCAAAGGATAACGACGGATACGGAAAATCTGTTCACGATGTTCGGGGTTGGAATGTAGCACACGGTATATATAATTAATTTGATTTGTGAGTGCTTGATGCTCAACTTCAGATTTTTTCCTTCGTTAATCTGAATCAATTAAATTGTTGCTTGAATCTCACTCGATCTGTGCGTATGTGTCCCGATCAGTACATGATGAAATTTATGTTGAGACCCGTTTTCATTTCATGGTTGTGAGAGGCAACATAAAAAAATGATTAAAATAGAAAGAAAGACATTCTTTACGTTTGTGTTTTAAAAACTTCAGTCAATTATATTTATTATAGGGGGAATGACGGCTTTGTCAGGTTTTGTTCTATTATTGTCAGGGGGGCTTTTATGACTGAATTTGCACAAATTTGGCCTAAACATTCTTGGTATATCAAAGAATATTGTGGCCAAATTTCATAAAATTCGGTCGACAAAAACCTCCCTGCCAATAATAGAACAAAACCTGCCAAAGCCGTCTGTTCCCCTATATAATATATTATGGGGCGGTAAGACACGCGGCTACAAAGCAAGACCATGCTGATGGTGGCTGGGTTCGATTCCCGGTGCCGGTCTAGGCAATTTTCGGATTGGAAATTGTCTCGACTTCTTTGGGCACTTCGTGTTAGCCTCATGATATACGAATGCAAAAATGGTAACCTGGCTTAGAAACCTCGAAGTTAATAACTGTGGAAGTGCTTAATGAACACTTAGCTGCGAGGCGGCTCTGCCCCAGTGTGGGGATGTTATGCCAATAAGAAGAAGAAGAAGAATATATTAGAAAGCATGAATGTATCAACGTACCAGCCTCATGTATGCACGAATACAATGATACAATAACCGTATCGATTGCCTTACCAATCGAATCTGATTGGCATTTTCTGCGTCACCCTGATGGACGTATCATGCCGTCCCCATACATCCTTTGACGAATCGTCAACGAACCGAGTGAGCGCAGCCAAATGAGAATATCATGTTAATCTTTTTTAATTATTTCCACCCACTTGGAGAGGATAATTGGTCGCCTGCCGGGTAGGTGGAAAAATATTGCTCCACGGGCGGCCGGAAAATTGGCTGTTATTTGGCAGTTGTGCGCTGGGCACATGTGGGGATGATGTGAAAGTTCGCTTTTTTTTCAAAATCTTTCGAAATAAAAAGCATTCATACAAACAACCGAGCATATTTTATTATACAACCAAGAGCGTACTTATCCAGACTTTGTGAATAATTTTGGGTTGGATACACAGATAAAATGAACACATACACTCACATTCCATTGTTATAGATCACTGTGAGTCTCTGAGCATTCTACAAAAAGTTCGTTTTTGAAGTAAAATGATAGCCTTTCGGTATTTTTTTTTTGTAAAAGAAAGGTACAAACGCACAGGGGAAAATAATCACAGATTTCAAAGAGAGCGAATCCAACAGCTTTCGGGGCCTCCAGCTAGTAAGTTGTGTAATGTGTGTGAGCAATGGATTGAAACATTGAAACTGGCGAAACTTGGGTTTCGATTCTTAGAGGGAAAAAAATTATGCACTGAAATTTGCGATTGGTTACAAATAAGGTACATTCTTCTTTTTCTTCTAAGGGGCCGTACACTAATTACGTAAGCAATTTTTCTGGGTTTTTACCCCCCTTCCCCCCATCCCCCCATGTAAGATTTTTCCCATACAAATATTTTTTGTTTATATGGAGCGTAAGAAAATGGCAGACCCCCCTCCCCCCATAAGTGCTTACGTAATAAGTATACAACCCCTAAGTTTGCATTACAATCTCTTGACGGGAAATATTTGGTTTGATTCTAAAAGCTCTGTATAATGAGATCGAAAAATTATTCGGAGCAAACTGTTAGCCAGTTTTTTCCCAACAACTTTTCCATATTTCCACCTCGTGTAATTGGCCAAACCAGCTCCCAGCTGACTGTTGTCATTGTGGAAAAACTCATAAATTCTAAGCATGGATCTTCAAACGCCAACCAGGACTATGAAGCGAATTTGATGTTCAGATAATTATGTGCCAATTAAATATTTCCTAATGATATATCTCCACATCTGAGAAGTTTGCTTTTCGATAGCAACACGAATAAACATTCGATAATATGACGAACAAAACATTGACTTCCAGGGAGAGCAACAGATTCCAATACTGTAGCTTGAGAAAAGCGTAGCAAATTGGTTCTAAGAAATTTCGTTTGCAAAATATATTTCATGCCTTCTTTTGAAGATGAGAGAACATGTTTTTATCCACATATGAAAACAATTATTATATTGCTTATTCTTAAGATTTCTAATATGTTTTAGGCAAAGCAGTGACTTAATGTTGTGTGTAAAAAAAACATATTATACTCATTAAGTTGTGACTATTATTAACTGTATGATAGATTCTCGAAGCACCTTTTTATGTGTGGTCAGTTATAATGTCGCAAATTTTGATTTTGAGGCGCATGTCCTTTTTGTGTATAGGTCGTGGGTTCAATCCCAGGCCCGTTCCATTCTCCTACTTTGTATCTTTTCATATATTTCTCATGTTCTAGCAATCGCTAGAGCTGGAAATGGGCTTTCATACCATTACCCCCCCTATAACTACAACTTGATCAGTTCTAGCAGTTCGTTTCGGCATCGAATTAGAATACTACACCACCCTTTCACATTGGCAACCCGTTAACCAAGACGAACCTCTGCCATAAAACCTCTTCTAACCCACAGATTCCAATAAAATTCCGCAGGAACTCGTGGCGAGTGCAGAGGTGTTCTCGGCTTGCAGTGGGCGAGTGACTGCATCATCAATTCCTTCCCATCCCCGATGACCGTGAGGACGTGGCCAGCGCCACGTGGCCAAAAAAAATACTAGAAGACCCGAAAGCCCATAGTGTTATTGATATGCTGGTTTTAAAACACTCTTGTAGAGTAAATTATGGTCTTCCAGAGCGTTATAAAACTTAAAATGTTACTTGGGTGTGGCAGCCTCGAAAAGCGCCAACGATTCCAAGAGATCGGGTAGAAGTCTAGGTGGTCGATTATAAAGGAAGCTGGAATATGTAGAAAGTGTCTGAGAAAACACAACGGACTCTGCAAAGTTAAGCAGACATGTGGAAAAAATGATGTCCTTTCTAACATCACCCACTGCTTCACAACAATCAACGCGACGCTGTAGCATCATCCGGAAATCATGTACCCAAAGAAAACAGTAAAGTTCTAAACCCAGTATCGTCAAGCTAACGTGATTGCAATGCTTATCATAGTTCTATCGGGAAGACACTTTTCCACGTTGTCTCAGTCTCATTATATAGGTGCGATAAAATCGTTAAGACCTACGCCTTTCTGGACGATAGGTCTTCGATGAGCTTAATCTCAAGGCCAAGTCGTCAACAATATGCAAACACCGATATGAGGAAAACTAAAAAAATAGTAGATGTGAAGATATCTGGGACCGGAAATAAGTGCAAGCTGTACCCTCTACGAGAAGTCCATACAATTCCGAATCTGAGCCTTTTCGGCCAATCGCTTTGTATAGACGATCTATCCCGCCAATATCGTCACCTCTAGGAATATATGTCGAATCATATAAAAAAACATTCAACCGCGGCTCCTTATCGGGGTTAACAACGCAAATTTGAGTCATCCACAAAAGGGAAGAGAAGGTGGCTTGTATGAACCACTAGCCATGAAAACGCATCTTGGGTGGATCATTCACGGAGAATCAGACAATGGTGAATTCTCCAGGTATCACGGTTTAAGTGTCAAGGCTTGCAGTGAAAACAATAACAAATATATGCAAAATCTGCATCGAGCGATACAAGCGTATATCTCTTTAGAAAGTTTGTGAATTTCAAAACCAATCGTCTTATCTTGACTACGGAGGACCAATTTTGATGTATATTTCCTTCCTAATAGTAAGCCAGTAGCACTTCAGCGTCTACGATGTCTAGAAGCTTTATGAGAAGATTTATGAGAAATCCTCCAATTGCGGTTGTAATGCAGCAAAAAATCGACGACTACTTAAAGCAAAGCAAGGTTACATTCGTAACCGTATCGCAACCACAGGGTTGTTACGGAGATCCTGAAATATTTTACGCGCCAAATCCGCGCCGACTAAAATCAAATCCGTGCCATTCCATCCATTCCGCGCCATCCAAAACTTAATTCTAAGCAAATACACGTTGAATATCAATTTTGGATACCACAATTTACTGAAAGTCTTCTTTTAGATTGGTTTTTATAATATTACTGATTTTAATTATGTTTTTAACTTCAACTTTACACATATTCGTACCAAATTGAAAATAGGATTAAGGAAATCGAAGTTAATATAACAACCCTTCTAGATGGCCCTTTTTACCACTAGAATACTGAGGCTATGTGAACAAGAACTAAACTATTTCAATAAACACCGCTTTTTAGATGATATGACGATTTTGGCATGTTTTGTTTCGTTATTATCAGTCAGGATTGCCAGATTTGAACATAATTGATTACACATAAACTTGGCGAATAATAAAAAATCTGCCGAAACCGCAATTTCTTCTGAATATTATTTATAATTTTTGCTCATAAGGCAAACTTGCGTTTTTAAGGAATTAGACCATACAACTTCGTTTAATCAACAAAATTTTTGTATAACAATTATTTTAATTCGTATAAAGGAACAAATAATACAAAATTTAACATAGTTGCTCAAGCTCCGTTGATTTGCAACTCAGTATCCTGAGTATGAAGCGTAAGTTCATTCAAAAATTTCAGAGGATAATTTTCGGAACTTTCAGCAGAACTCCAGCGAACATTGGTTCGTAATTTATGCGGAAAGTACTCCTTTAATTCATGTGACAAGTTTCTTTAGGAGCTCATGCAGTAAATTTCGACAATTGGCATTTTTAGCGCCAATTTATTCGCAATTGTTTGGCAGGAATTCCTGTGTCGTTTATTACTAGAGCTTCAGCTTAAATCTGCGAAGAATATTTGCGAAAAATCCTGCAGAATTTCAATATTCATGGGCAGATTCATCCCAGAAATTCCTGCAGTGAATCCTCCAGGAATTTTCGGGGAAATTATCCTGGATGTGTTTGCGGAAATCAAACTGCTCTTGGAATTTCTGCAGAAGTCGCTCCAAAATTGTCTGTGGATTTTTTTCCGGGAACATCTGTGAAAATTTCTCCGGGTATTCTTGCAAAAGTCCCCCGGAAATTTATACGGAAAGTCATTATTCCATAAATTCAAGTAAATTCATCACCACCTGCGGGAAATTTCCAGAGACTACAACCCCTCATTAGTTCCTGCGGAAATCGCTTTGGCAATTGTTGCAGAAATTGATTAATGACTTCTTGTGCAGTTTTTGAGGATTTTTACAGCAATTCTTGGGACCATCGCTACAGGAAATTCGAAGGAAATCGCAACGTGAATTCTTGCGGAAATTTCTCTGGGAATCACTGCAAAAACTCTTCCGGAAACACATTAGAAATTTCCTCCTTGAATTCCTGTGGAAATCGTTTTGGAAATAGGGGAACGGTTTGCCACTTAATCTCATAGTTCCTATTTCCATCCCATAAAAAACAAAGCAATGGAAAGGAATTTATTTTGTTTATTATTTTTGTGATTTTTTTCAGCAGTGAGCACGCATGTTGGCAAAAAGAAGCGACAAATTTGGTCCCGTATTTCTTTGTTCAGCGATGCGATGGATATATGTACAGTGAGATGGAGATCGGAACAGTTCCCCTATATGCAGACATTCTGTGGTGCGTTCTTGTGAATAACATTCCAATTTTTTTTTGTAAATTCAAGGCGGCATTCCTGCGATTTTTTTTACAGAAATTCCTTTGGACAGTGCTCCAAGAATTTTCGTGGAAATTCCTCTAAAATATTTCTAAAAAGTTTCGCAAATAATGCTACAGAAATAATTGCGATTTTTTTCAGAAATACCTTTTAAAAATCACATTTTAATGTTTGAACAAATTACTACGGAAGCACTTATTAAAATGAGGCATCTGCATAAAATCGAGAATTAATTTTTGTGTTTTCTATTGTTGTAAAACCCTTATTCGTTCTAGATGAATGCTATGAAAGCAATATAAAATGTTCAACACTACACATATGAGAATTTCTGACGAAAAAACTTTCGGAAAATGATATGATATATCATGCTATGTGGTTTATCAATAATCAATCAGAACTGACAAATATTTAGGAATTACAACGAAGTTGAGGGAATAAAAAAAGGGTGTTCATGTCCTTAAACAGACATGTTTTGTATGCGTCATGTTTCAGAATGGTTTAAAAATGACAACAAGTGACGCCCCTCTTCTCATAATATTTGTTTTATTAATGCTCAAGAGTTCAAACAGGGTTTGTTAATATCCAAAAAATAATGTGAGTACACCCGATTCTGTTTTTACACGGATTTTTTTTTACACGGCCGTGTAAAAAAATCCCATACAAAATTTTTGCAAAGTTGCTCCATTTTGCACGATTCGTCGAGAAATCATAAAACTTTTTTTACACGGATTTTCAAATTTTGAACTGAAAACTTTTTTTACACGGAACGCATCCCCCGTGTAAAAAAAGAATCGGGTGTAGTTAACTTCACACATTAATATTGTTTTCAAGAACATTTGCTAACGAAAAAAGCCCATCCAGATGTACATGAAACTAATTTTCAAAAGAAACGTTCCTAGATTCAGCATTTTATTTGGTCAATTTTCACCTAAAACTAAATCCACTAAAACCATGGTGCACCTAAACGACTTCGAATTGGCTGATGACGTTGCACTCCTCGCGCAACGGCGCTCTGATTTGCAGAGTAAGCTCAACGACCTTGCTGAGCGCTTTCCTTCGGCAGGTTTAGTCCAACGTCAACAAAACCAAATCGTTGGATGTAAACACGGTGACTCCTTCCAGTTTCACAGTAGCTGGGCAACCAGTGAAAAATGTTGAAAGCTTCCAATATCTTGCTAGCCAAATGGCGTCAGACGAAGGTACCAAGATCGACATAGGCGCACGGATTAAGAAAGCAAGTGCTGCCTTTGCGAATTTAAGAAATATCTGGAAAAACAGGCAGATAAGTGAACGCCCCAAAATACGAATTTTCAACTCTAACGTGAAATCTGTGATGTTATACGCTAGCGAACATGGTGTCTATCAGTGGAGAACACTCAATAGCTGCAGGTGTTCATTAACAGATGCCTGCGGTATATAATTCGGGCCTGGTGGCCTCACAAATGGATCTCAAACAACGAGCCCCATCGTCGTTGTCACCAGAGGCCAATAGCAACAGAAATTCGGGATCGGAACTGGGGCTGGATCGGCCACACTCTACGTAGGTGCGGAAACGAAATCTGTAAACAAGCATTAGACTGGAACCCAGCGGGACATCGCAGCAGAGGCAGACCCAGAGGCTCATGGCGGCGAAGGCTCAATAAAGAAATAAAAGAAGTCGACCGAAATCTTACCTGGCAACAGGTTAAAGCGATAGCCGGGCAACGCTCAGGATGGAGATCTTTCAAGTCGGCCCTTTCCACCACCGGAGGTGTACAGGATCCATAAGTAAGTAAGTAAGTAAATGAAGATTTGGACATTTTCTCTAACACGTCGTTTAGCTGAAATGGTCTTTTGGCCGAATAAGTTGTAAGGTCAAAAATGGTTGCTTGACAGAAAGGGCCATTTGATCGAAAATGTCATTTGGTCCAACGATCAAATGATGATTACTGAACGGGTAGTATGGTCAAAAATATCCACTCGTTAGGCCAAATAACATTCTCGGCCAAATGGTCTTTCTGACAAACGACCATTTGGGCCAAACAACTTTTTGACAAACCGACATTTGCGGCTAAATAAAGGTTTGTCCGAAACTGTATTAGGTCGAAAATTGTTTGACTGAAAATAGCATTTGGCGAAAAGCGACAAACAGCCGAAAGGCTCATTTGGTCAAATAGGTAATTTGACCGAAACAGTTGTTTGCCCTAACAGTTTATTTGGCAGAAAGAGTCATTTGGCTCGAAAATGCCCTTTCTGAAAAACAAATATTTCAGCCAAACGGCATTTTATGCCAAATAACCTATTCAGCTCAACGTTTTTTTTGGCAAAATGATCAATTAACCCGAACGACACTTGCCAAATAACGACACTTGCCAAATAACCAAAAAGACAAATGGGGGGCATATCCCTCCTAGGATTTGAAAAGTTAGTTAGCAGTGATATAAATTTTCAACATATAGCATAATGAATAACTGAAAAACATACTACAGTGCCCATAACCGTAATAGTTTTTTTTGTCTTTATTATCGAGGCTTTCAGCCCAAGGCTGGCTCGTCTGGAGAAACCGTAATAGTTATAATTAATGTTTTTTATACGTGACAAAACTATTGTGATAATAATCAAACCTATAAGATGCATACCGACTAAAAATCAAATTGACCGTTACAGAACACCCATCACACTTAACAAAGAGCAATCAACGTTGTTTTCCCTGAAGAAGACATCGAACCCGATGTCGAAACGTTGGACAAAATTTGAAAATTTGTTCTAATAAACCAGACTGCATAGCCGAAAAATCTCAAAAATTAACACTACAGTCGAAGTCAACAACTGAAAAATTTTGAAGAGAAAAGGGTTATCTCCCATATTCAGCCTATCATAATGAAATGTGTGGAAGACAAATGAGATTCTTTTTCATTTCTGAGAAAGATACCTGTATGGCAGTGAAATTGCACTTGTTGTTAATTATCAATAGGCAATATCTAAATGATTTGAAAGCATAAAAAGCGACATGATATGAACAACAACGGAGAGCCACCAAAATATCAATCAAAGCAAATGTGATACTTTGCCAGCAGTCAAATAAATGTGGTCAACCATCACAGACTGGAGTGACAGATCGTTCGGAGAATTGCTTTGGAATTCCTGGGTCTGGAATATTTTTTCGGAGTCTCTCGATGTTTTGTCTCGGAATCCTTCAACGATTTGCTTAAACATACCTGGAGGGTTCCCTTCGGAATCGCTGGAGAATTCTTTACGGAATCTCTGGATGATTGATTCGGAGTCCCTCAACGATTTGCTCCGGAATCCTTCGACGGTTTGCTTATGCATCCCTGGAACATTGCCTACGAAATCCGTGAACATCCAAGTTGGAATTCTGACGAAATCTCTGTAACATTCCAGTTGGAACTCCTGGAACATTCCTGTCGGAATTCCTGGAATATTCTCGTCGGAATTTCTGGAGGATTCCATTCGGAATATCTAGAAGATTCTCATTGGAATCTCTGAAACATTTTCGTCGGATTCACTGGAACATTCTCGTTCAAATTTCTGGAATATTCCTTGAAGTCGAAATTCCTACAAGGATGCAGTATATTCATAAGGTTCTCATTGGAATCCCTAGAATATTCCTGTCGGAATCCCTGGTGGATTGCCTTCAAAATCCCTGAAGTCTCCCTTCGATATGCTAAGAAGATTCTCGTCAAAATCTCTGGAAGAATGTTGCATTTTTCTTTTTCATTTGAGATAGATAGAATATTTTTAAATATGCAAAAATTTCCACTGCCTACCGGTAGGAACCTGACGGCGACCCGTTACATATTGTCCTTTTAGTGTGCGGGACAAAGCCGAACGCTACTACACTTAGACGCAAATCCATACGCTATCAATTTGAGTCGTTGTAGCAATTATCGGCTGTAAAAACAAACATACTTCGATACTATTGGCTACACCAGAAGCACATGCTTGAGAAAAAAGTGTGATCGCGAGACGATTTATAATTTACAAAATTGACATCACTAATTGAACCATAACGTATTGGTTGAATAGTGTGTTGAACAACTTCCTGCTCATTCCGGAGACGAGCCAGCCTAGGGCTGAAAGTCTCCTTAATAAAGATACAAAAAAAACTTCTTGCTACAACACCTATTATTATTATAAAAGCAAACTTTATGAAATTTGAAAAAAAAATGTAATTAGATTTCGTTGATGTTACAATATTACGTTTATTGAATCCGATCTACCTTACTTCACCAGTTTAGGGAGTTCTACTCACTGTTTTTTAACAACAGAAGCTAATAGTGGTTTTATGATCATTTAAGGTCAAGCAACGCACAACTGTCATTTTTATTCTTTCACGCATGCTGAGACGCAGCAAAGCTAAATCAATAAAAATGACAGTTGGGCGCCGCCTCCGTATCGAGTGGTGTGCCCCCGAAAACGCGAGCACTTTGAAACTTGGATTCCGTAAGGAGTGTCCTTAAACAAATCTGTTTTGCATCCATTTGTCTGTGTCTGGAATATACTTTTGAAACCATCATATGACCAGTAGGATTTTATCCACCATCAAACAGGCTTATTGCAAGCCAAAAGGTGACCAAATTCCGCTAGTTTTGTAGAATATTACAAAAATCGATACCGTATTTTTCTTATCTACCGTTCAAAATCAAACTTCGGACGCTTAAGCACTTTCTGATAAACAAATTATCGTGGTAGCATTTTATATCTTATTTATTTATTTATTCAGACTAAGGCCGAAGTAACGGTATATAAGAGTCTTCTTCATTCGGCTCGATCCATGACTACACGTCGCCAACCACGCAGTCTACGGAGGGTCCGCAAGTCATCTTCCACCTGATCGATCCTCGCACCTCGCCTTCTTGCGCCCGTCGGATCGTTTTCGAGAACCATTTTCACGTTTGAATATGCCCGAAACTCGAAATACGTGTTAAAACACCTGATGCTTAGTTGCTGGACCTTTAATAATTCAAAACTTCTTGGCGCACCAATAACAACTTAAGGCCTAAGCACTCAAACAATTGGACGATCATGATACCGAAAAGAAAATATACCAAAATTGGCAAATGAAACATTTTGATAATACAGTCAAGCCTCCATAAGTCGATATTGAAGAAACCATCGACACATGGAAACATCAAGATGTGAAATAGTAAATCCTTGATAAGTTGTTTGAAAGGACCATCACAGTAGCCCAGAAAATATGTTTAATATAGCATAATTTGCTTCCATGAGTCGATATTGAGTCATAAAACATCGACTCACGGGGGTTTGACTTTAAAAGTAAGTTAAATATCAAAATTTGCTTACCTAAAAGATCACAGTCTTTTTTTAAGGTCAACATTTGAAATAGTGCTCCCTTTTTTACGCTCTGATTCAATTTACGCACCCTCGTTTTGGGAACAAAAAGAGGTTTTGTAGTATAATATTATGTTTCGTTTTGGATGTCTGTTTCAATAGGTTAACAAAGGTATTCCCGGCTATAATTTTATTCCTAGAACACCCAGAAAACCGACTTTTTCCATATTTTTTTAGAAACATGATCAATTTTCAGAAGACGTCCATAGTATTTTACATGCAGTATTTTACCTCGAAAAATATTCAAAATTCAGGGAATCATATGTGTCCTTCTCCCCCTTACAGATAACAGGTTGAATAATTCGGCGTATGGAAATAACATTTGATGTAAGATATTTTATATCATCCTTTTCCACCCGGCACGCGATACCATTTATTGTCAATCCGGTTCGGGTACCTTCTCAACAATAACAGCAACGGCGGCAACCCGGATGGAGAAAGGCCATTACTCGTCAGGCTGCTCTATGGCATGGCAGTAAAACGTTTCGCATTTGAACGATTGCTTACGAGCGAGCATCCGGCGAGCGCGAACAACCCGACCTGCTGCATCAACCCGGTGCGGTGGAACACGGGCAACGAAAGATTAAACTATAATAAATAACGTTTAAAAGACGTTGACATGATTACAGCTGTATATGGAGCAGCAACGTAGCCTCGGCGATGTGTATTTTATCAGCTGTTACAGTCACGCTGTGTGGTGCGAAACCGAGATGGGTTAAGGCTCGAAATGTACATAAGTGGCGCAGTTGTGTACTGTTCTCCGACGAACGGCAGAGGATGTGCAGTGGAGCGTGTTGAATGATTACCGGAGCCTGTTGGGTCGTGAAATTAGTTTAAACTATGATTAACTCCTCTCGGAAAGAACTCTTCTGGCGCTAATTTAGTTGTTCGACGTAGGCAGCTACTTGGAAAATGCTGCCTTCATTCAATTTCGCGCCAGCTCCTAATGAGTCGTCAGATAATCCAATCAAAATCCAAGTAATGTAATTAGTAAAAGCGATTCAGAATGGAACAATTAGTTTACTAAAAACCATAGCAGTTATTTCGAGTTGAATGGGGAATCTTGAACACCAAATATCTACTGCCCATTTTTAAAACTCTATTTGGTTCAGGACGAGGAATGTCACTAATAGGATGGTCAATCAGTTTTAATATCTGAAGGCATGTTTTCATTGTTTTGAAAGGAGCCATCTGTTTAGTTTCCCTTTTAAAAAAAATAAAATCTCCTCGATTCCAAAAAACGCGTGCTTTGGAAGAAGTCTTCTACTCTGTGGACTTATTCCGCTTGCTTGAAGCGTGCTTTGAAATAAGGATTTATATCCTTTTTTGTTTTATATAGGGCGAAGCATGGACAATAGTTTCAGTCAGGGATCGAATCTAGAGTTATTTGCAATAATCTCAAACTTATCTTATCGCATACCATGGGAAACTTTTTTTCCCGATGACGATAATGAAAAGATTCGGGAAGGTCATGATATATTCCTTTGAAAAATGCTTCAATTAAACAAACAGCTGTACAAAAAATCTTGGTTCCCAATGGCAACCTAGTGAGAACGAAGCGTTTTTCATAGCTTGTCGTTGAAGGCCATCTCTCAGATTCTATTCAACTCCGGAATTGTCAGTTTGATTCCCAGTGTGTGTTATAATCGGAAAAATTAGAAAACCAGTTGGTCAACAGGGTAATTGTGGTTTGTCAATAATACTTCATCGTTTGAATAATAGACGGCAGACTTCGCTTTTGAAAACATTGTCTGTCAAATTATCTATTTGGCAATTTATGTTCGCATCTTTTCTTATATCTGTTGCAGTAAATTGAACCCGTAATTATCCATGTGAATGGTCCCGTATTATGAGAAATCGTTTATATTCCACTAATTCCAACAAATTTTTATTGGAGTGAAAAAATGTTGTTTCCGACATTTTCGGAAAAAATTTAATATTTTTTTTAGGAAATTTTGGCAATTTCAAGGAATGGTAAAATCTTAACCCTTGTGTGGCCGGCTGGGTACCCGGGTACCTTTTTGGAATTCAATTCGCGATATCTAAATGAATTTTCATAGTAGGAGATTGAAACTCTGTCATATCCACAATAATGACGGCCAAAATCGATTGTACGGGTTAACTGAAATTTTGATTGAGGAGGGGTGGAGGGAGGGGTTCCGACATTTTTTTACCCTTTAAATGGCCGGCAGGGTACCCGGGTACCCACGAAACTAAAATGTATGTCTTAGGCAAATTTTAACCGTTTTCAACCATTTTAGGCTCATTCGATTCAGAATTTTGTCCTTAGGATTTGACCGGTCCGGACCTTCGGGTCACCGGGAAATCCGGATTCCTAGGGACGTGTCCTCCATAGATTATACTGATCGTGAATTTCGATAGGTAAATAGCAATATGGGTATCAAACTTCTTGATATTTCATCAGCAGGTTGATTTTTATTTATATGGGTCCATCAGACCTGCAGATCTTCAATAGGCCATTCCAGAACAGGTTCCTCTAGGGGTCATAGGTGGCTATTGACACTTTTCAAGGGAACATCAACAATATGGGTATCAAACTTCTTGAAATTATTTCTAACGTGTGTTCTTGACAAGTTGAGCCCGGAGTGGCCATTTTGGAGCAAGTTTCCAGGGGGGAGGGGACGGGAGGGGGGTGTTTGGTCAAGGTTGGCCAAAAACATTTCTCATTGGATCCCCAACAATATGGATGTCAAAATTCTTGAAGCTTCCACAGCAGGCTGTTGTTTATTATCTTGGTTCCAACAGATGTGTGAAAATTTGAGTGGCTATTTCGGAACAGGCTCCCAGTGGGTCCAGACATGGTCATAAACATTTATGCATCAAAATGAGAGCAATATTATTTCAAGAACCAAACGTTGACCCCGGGAAGCCACTAAGTAGTGCTCCAGAAGCTCCGGAATAGCCGAAAAGGTAATCAATTCTAGAAACTCGCCCTAGAAAGCTGCGACTTTTTTTGTAGTTGTGTGCGATCAAAATCAATTCGAGGATCATTCATTGACACCGTGTGACCGTTAGGTGAGCATCTGGAAGCTCCGGAACTTTCGAAGATGTGTCAATATTTAAGTTGTCCAAGAAAGTTGTGAGATTTTAGAAATCGCTTGTTGAGAAATGTGAGAGCATAATTGATGCAATCCAAACGGATAGCCACAATACATCCAATAATGCTGCGACTTTCAATAAATCGTTCGTTCACTTCAAGTGGTAGAATAAAATGGGATAGTTCGAAATCGTCTTATGACAAGTGAAGACACTCCACTAGAAGCTCTAAGCAACCTTTGACTGACGTATTGTAGAGCTCCATAATTGTCAATCTTGTATGATGTTCCTCCAGTTTCCACCGCATGCAGAAACCACGAAGTCGCTGGCCTCTATCCGGATCTCTGGTGAATATTGTTTTTGTTATTCTTTCTTCCGACATTCGCACTAAGTGACCGGCCCTCTGGAGTTTGCCGTACTTTATACGATTCGCAATATTTCCTTCTTTATACACTTGATACAGCTCGTGATTTATGCGTCTGCGCCACACATTTTTTTCTAATTTCACATCGAGAATTGTACGTAGCACTTTTCGCTCGAAAACTCCAAAAGCTTTCCGGTCCACCTCTTTTTACATCCTAACGAATCAGAGAAAATTTCGTTTCGAATATTCGAGGAAGCCCCTATTCGCAGCAGCAATACGTCTTTTCACTTCACAGTAAACGTCATTGACACATGTCACATGTCATGTGTTCAAAGATAAACAAATTCTTCAACAACTTCCCCATCAAGTACTACCTCAGCATTAACACCAATAGGCCTACCTTTATCTTTACCCGCAACCATGTACTCCGTCTTGGTAGAGTCGATGATTTAGCCTATCTTCGCCTGCTCCCTCTTCATTAGGGCAAAAACCTCCACTACTGCCCTCTGATCGTTACCAATGTAGTCAATGTCATCCGCAAAGATCAGGAGCATATGCGACCATGTGATGATAGTGCCCTTCTTCTGCACACCAGATCTCCTAATCACCCCCTCGAGTGCAATATTTACAATCAATTTGAAAGCGCATCACTCTGCTTCAATCTCTCCACGGTCACAAACGCGGTTGATACGTCGTCTGCAACCCGAATACTTTATTTTGAGCCATCAAGCGTTGCACGTATCATCGTAATCAGCTTTGCCGGAGAACCGTGTTCAGACATTATCTGCCACAGCTAATTTCTTCTCACTGAATCGTACGCTGCTTTGAAATCAATAGACAGATGGTGAGTCTGCAAGTTGTACTCCCGAAATTCATAAGGGATCATCTTCAGGCTAAACATCTCATCCGTCGACATCTCATTGGCTTTCACGGCCAGACAGGTAGATTTTGAAACTGGAACGACGAAACTGATTAGACTATAGCCAGTTTCTTCATATACTGAGGGAGCGCATCTAGTTACAGATTTTTGTTTCACACAGATTATCAGCGGACTCAGAATGCAAGCCAATGTAGGGAAGGGGTGGACATGATGATGCAATCACTCGCCTACTGCAAGCCGAATATACCTCTGTTCGTACGGAATTTATTGGAATTGTTGGGTTAAGGTTCGAAAGGCAGAGGTCCGTCTTGGTTAACGAACTGTCAATGTTATAGATAGAAAGCAATCGATGGAATTTCTAATTGGATGTAGGAAACGAGCTCTTTAGTTCATTTCCAATTCTAGCAGAAATGGCTAGAATAGTCAAGTTGAAGGTATAGGAAAAGAAATGGAATGTATGGAAGTCCATTTCCAGTTCTAGCGATTGCTAGAGATAAATATAAAGAAAAATACAAAGTAGGAGAATGGAACGGACTTTGGATTGAACCCACGACCTCCTGCGTATGAGGCAGAAGCAGTAGCCTTATGACTACCAAGCCCGTTCTCTTCTCCTTCTTTTTTTACTTTGTTACAAAAAAAATGTTCACGATTAAGCAACTGTTGAAAACAAAATGTAAGAAATGACGACTGCTTCGGGAATTCCGGTTTTTCAGGAGGACTTCTTGGTGGCCACTCGGGATCAATGAATGATATTCGCAATCTCGCGCTTAGAATCATAAGGGCGTAACTGTATTGATGGATTGCCGAAGGTTCATGGTTGTAATGAAGGATGATTGCATCTTCTACCTGTAGCAAATATAAAATCGATGAAGAGAAATTGATCAATACAGTTACGCCCCTATGATTCTAAGCGCGAGCAAAGACTCTGCTTCTATACTGCTATTATAAACGATTTTCGAAAGTTTCTAGAACGAACTGCAATAATTGAACCTGTTCTGGAATGGGCAATCAAAAATCTGCACTTCTGATGGACCCAAATTGATAAGAATCAATCTACTGATGAAATTTCTAGAAGTTTGATACCCGTATAGCTGATTAGCTATCGAAATCCACGATCAGTATCATTTATGCAGGACATGTTTCTGGAAATCCGGATTTTACAGAAATTTAATTGACCGGATCGGTCCATCCTTGTAACATCTTTATAGAAGAGAAAATTCTTAATCGAATATGCCCAAAATAGTTGAAATCGGTTGTAAATTTCCAGCCCAGGGTACCCTGCCGGCCTGTTAAGGGTGTTTTTTTTTGCCGGTCACAAAACGGTTTAAGAACCCCACATAAGTTAAAGAATGGACATAGATATCAAGATATATATCATTATCGACCGAAGATATTTTCTTTTTTGAAGCACCACAAAAGCTATTCACACTTAAGCTAAATGACTGTTATGCCAAATGGCTTTACGTCAAATCGCCTGCTTCCTTCATTGACATGTCATTTTCCGGAAAAACATTCGGGAAACGTCATTTTCGGTAAAATGTCATTCACGGGAAAGTCTTATATCATGCAAATATCTTTTTCGTTGAAAAGTCATTATTGGGAAAATATTATTTCCAAAAAATGGTATAGTCGAGAATTTGCTATTTTTTCTTGGAATTTTACAATCTCGAAAAACCTTGAATGAACTTTAGTTCTCCATTCTTTAGTATTTAAATTATGCCTAGCGTCCATTATGCCTAATATGAATTGTGTCTAACGTCATGATAATTAATTGCATATTATTCGGCAACTCGGCCGTACGAAAACCATTTTTTTGTTGAATATCTTGGCTGTGCATATGCACAGAATATGTTTCGAAATGGACAAATTGATATGAAATTTGCGAAAAAGAACCCACGTGTCTTGGAGGGACTCGAACCCTCAACCTCCTAGCAAGCCTATGGCACAGCAGAGTGCGATTGATTCGCATTCTATACCAGCCCGCCCAGCCCGTTGCTGGGGGGTATGGAGTGCGATCCTCTCGTTTAATAAACAATGTGCACTCGCTTGACTGTGGTAAAGCTTGACAACAGTAAAGCACATGTGGAGATTGGACAAATCAAGCATCAGAAAGATATTCAATTTGCAAAAAAGAGAGCTAACCGCGGTCGTGGTTGGTACTCGGATTCTGATGGCTTTTCCGCAAACGTGACCTTTAAGTGGTCTTGTTGTGTAGGGGTTATCACGCCTATCTAGAGAGTAGGAGGTTGAGGGTTCGAGTCCCTCCAAGACACGTGGATTCTTTTTCGCAAATTTCATATCAATTTGTCCATTTCGAAACATATGCTGTGCACATGCACAGCCAAGATTTTAACCAAATAACGTCATTATGCTTAACATACTAATACAAAACCTCGCACTCTACAGCAGAGCTTTAAATAACCGAATGTTTTTGGTGAAGCCCATCGACCTTCTTTGTCACTCTCACTTCATAACATTTTCATATTTGGCTGAACATCGACAATTTAAGATCAAATATCAGACAGTGAGTATTTATTTAGATTTCGTCCTTTAAGAGGTTCGGAAGCCTCCTTTCAAGAGGCTCGGAAGCCTCCTTTCAAGAGGCTCGGAAGCCTCCTTTCAAGAGGCTCGGAAGCCTCCTTTCAAGAGGCTCGGAAGCCTTCTTTCAAGAGGCTCGGAGGCCTCCTTTCAAGAGGCTCGGAAGCCTCCTTTCAAGAGGCTCCTCGGAAGCCTCCTTTCAGGAGGCCCGGAAGCCTCCTTTCAAGAGGCTCAGAAGCCTCCTTTCAAGAGGCTCAGAAACCTCCTTTCAAGAGGCTCGGAAGCCTCCTTCAAGAGGCCCGGAAGCCTCCTTTCAAGAGGCCTCAGCCTCCTTTCAAGAGGCTCAGAAGCCTCCTTTCAAGAGGCTCAGGCCTCCTTTCAAGAGGCTCAGGCCTCCTTTCAAGAGGCTCAGAAGCCTCCTTTCAAGAGGCCTGGAAGCCTCCTTTCAAGAGGCTCAGAAGCCTCCTTTCAAGAGGCCCGGAAGCCTCCTTTCAAGAGGCCTGGAAGCCTCCTTTCAAGAGGCCTCAAGCCTCCTTTCAAGAGGCTCAGAAGCCTCCTTTCAAGAGGCTCAGAAGCCTCCTTTCAAGAGGCTCAGAAGCCTCCTTTCAAGAGGCTCAGAAGCCTCCTTTCAAGAGGCTCAGCCTCCTTTCAAGAGGCCTGGAAGCCTCCTTTCAAGAGGCCTCAGGCCTCCTTTCAAGAGGCTCGGAAGCCTCCTTTCAAGAGGCTCGGAAGCCTCCTTTCAAGAGGCTCGGAAGCCTCCTTTCAAGAGGGACGGAAGCCTCCTTTCAAGAGGTTCGGAAGCCTCCTTTCAAGAGGCTCGGAAGCCTCCTTTCAAGAGGCTCGGAAGCCTCCTTTCAAGAGGCTCGGAAGCCTCCTTTCAAGAGGCTCGGAAGCCTCCTTCCAAGAGGCTCGGAAGCCTCCTTTCAAGAGGCTCGGAAGTCTCCTGCCAAGAGGCTCGGAAGTCTCCTGCCAAGAGGCTCGGAAGTCTCCTTCAAGAGGCTCGGAAATCTCCTTTCAAGAGGCTCGGAAGCCTCCTGTTAAGAGAAGTAGGAGCTATTAGGGTGAGGAATATCCGATTGAATTTGTTATCAATTAAATTTGCGAAACGAAAACCTGGGCTTAAAAATTGGTATTTATTAAGGCGCTTGGTGCCATTTGACCGAATTCCAATCATATATCTTACGCTTATTTTCATTAACAGCAAAAAATAGGGGGTACTGCAATAAATGCAAAAGATCGAAGGGATGCCTGTCAAGAAAAAGATTGAGAACCGCTGTTTTTACTTAAACAATTGTCTCTTTTTAACTTTCTTTATTCTTCACTAACCACGTAAATCAATTTTTAATTTATTACGTATTGTTCATACGCTAGAAACAAATGGCTCGAAAAATCTTATTCATTGACCACAAAGCTGTAATAACCATAATGCCAATCGACCATTTTGTCAAACGGCTTCATATCAAATGTGGAATAAGCCTAGCGGTATTGTGTTGAGTTTAATTCCAGGACTGGTAAACTGAACAGTAAACTATGAAGCACCAATGTTCTAGTGGGGAATGTAATGCCAAAAAATAAATAGGAAGTAGAGTTTAATATAATGCATTGATAAATTTGCCCAATCCATTAATCTTGTTAAATTAAATTCGTAATTATATGTAAGCGTGGGGCGATGCTTAGCCGTGCGGAGAGATGCGCGGCAACAAAGCAAGACCATGCTAAGGGTGGCTGGGTTCGACTTCCGGTGCCGGTCCAGACAATTTTCGGATTGGAAATTGTCTCGACTTCCCTGGGCATAAAAGTATCATCGTGTTAGCCTCATGATATACGAATGCAAAAATGATAACTTGGCTTAGAAGCCTCGCAGTTAATAACTGTGGAAGTGCATAATGAACACTAAGCTGCGAGGCGGCGATGTCCCAGTGGGGAATGTAATGCCAATGAAGAAGAATATGTAAGCGTAGCGAAATTTTTGTTTTGTTTCGGTGGCATCGTATTCCACAACTGCTGCCTCGTAGTTGAGTATTCATTAAGCATTTCCACAGTTATTACCTGCCTGGTTCCTAAGCCTTGATATCCTCTAGGCATATATTTTTTTATTTGAACACCGGACCGGGATTCAAACCCAGCCACCTTCAATATTATTGTAGCAGCACATTTTCGTCACAGAGCTAAGCATTTTTTTCACGATTTCAACTGATTTTTTTCTCTTATTCAGAGGTTGTGTAAGAGCATTGTAGTAAAAAAAAGCACAACCTACATGGAAAGGACATGAGAAGGGCGGAAATACAAACTTATCTTCTCTTAGAACGATGACCAGTACTCAAAGTTCGCTGTGTCTATGCGTACCAGTATTGAGGTGTTCCGATACATTTGTGAAACGACTCCGCAAGGAGTAGAACATTTCCCAAGAAAAGCACAACATTTTTGAGTTATCTTACTGCTGGGAAAACACTGACAGGATAAATATTCCAACCATCTCGGAAACGGCGCAGAACGAATAAACTTCTCAGTGGGTGGATAACCACCCCAACCTCTCACTCACTCCACCAAGCAGCGCAACCGCCCCCCAAGCCAACAGCCTTCCGTCTAACAAATTTCGTCACCGATTAGATCTCTTTCTCAAGGATAATTGCTTTTATTGCCGCACAACATTCTAGGGTTTGCAATCGATTTTCACTAGCTAGGCATTGCTGCACAGATCACCCAAAGCATAGAACGCACCAAGTATCCTTGCATTCAGAGAGCTTATCCATTTTCAGTTTTCACCGCACTTCACCGAAACGATCCTTAAACTGTTTTTTCTCTATCACTGCACCGTGCCTTTTTGCGTTACCTGCTCACTAGTAGTAGACATTTTCCTGGTGGACACTTTGCACTTTTCCGAATTTTCCCCAGCGAGCTCCCACCCTCAAAAACACCAGAACTTCGCGGAGCTGAGCCGTCCGGGCGGAACCTCAATTTTCAACTCGCACTTTTAATTTGCCAAATTGTGAACACCCGATAATCCGCCGCCCGTTTCGGCACCAGAAAGAAAAAAATAGTCTCACTTCCTTTTTCAGTCGCGCACCGAGAAAACACAGCGAACAGCCATCCGAGCCTTTCTGACTGCAACTTGCTACAAACATCAGTGCAAGCAGCGAACTCGCCTCAAAGGATAATGTTTTGCGAATTTTCCAGCACTTTGGCGCTCTCTCTCTCTCAGCGGTGGTCAATGCCGCGCCGTGTATCTGGTGAGAGCCGACAGTCGGATTCTCTGTGTACAAAAGGACTCCTCTGTTTGTTCAGCACACAGTTGATCTAAGCGTAAACAGTAAAACAGGACGAGCAATTTACTTTCTGTCAGAACCGTATTTATTTGGTGGTTTGCGTTATTTCGCTGATAGTGGAATGGTCATCGCCCGTTGACGTATACATTATGACTGACGCGACTAAGGTGTTTGTGTAGCTCAACAGAAAATGAGAGAACGGGATTGGAGAAAGAGAGTAAACTATGTCAAACAAACTGAAGGTACACAAATTCTTCAATTACAATTTTTATTTTTATAAGTTCATTGTTAATAAGTACCTGGATATGTTTGGAAACAAATTTTCAATCATCATCATGCCAACCATATTATCAGTTTCGGCAGCGTAGAAACGTTTCAAAGCGAAGCTCTCTGTGTCACAGTTGACCCTTACCAGCGTGGATAAATAAAACTGCTCGAAATTGTCAACAACATTTGTTTTGTTGAAATATTTCACTGACAGTCAGCTGAGATCAAACTGGAAACAAACATTGAAACCCGCTTGTGTATGGAGTGGATCGTTGAACTCGGACGTCTAGGAAAAAGGTACGTTTATGTTTTTGTGCAAAATAAAAGAAATCCTCTACTTTTAGCGCTTATTTTAACTGTCATACACGCTGATAACAAAGAACCTACATAGAAGAGGTCAGGGACGGCAATGACTTCGAAAGATGACGAGCGATGCTGAGCTGGTTGCTAGAGGAATTTGGTAGACACAAATATGGACTTTATCTTATCGCACTTAGGGCCGCTACTGGGGAAAACAACAACCAAACATTGCAGACGGCAGTCAACGATTGCAGCATTATCAGCCAGATTATATGAATTTAAATTTGCTGCAAGTCATCGTTAGCTAAAGGGTTTGTATGATTTCGTTTTTGTAATCCATATCACATTTCTGAAGCGTTAATAGTTTCTGCATAGGTTTACGTTGATCAAGCTATGCATTTTCGTTAGGCAATGTGTTCAAAACTCTAGCAGTAAGACCGATCTGCATAAAATAATTCGTTACTTCGAGATCGTATTACCTTTATTTGAAAGCAACAAAGTACATTGGGACTATTACTATGTACAATGTAACAAAAATAGGCGCTACAAAAAAAGCAATTGGAATTGGATGAATGTGCATTTTTTAACAGATTAAAAAAATCTATTTTCGCTCAATCAAACCTTTGCGTGGTATTTTACTTCCTACTAGTAATAGTAGTGTTAATACTATGAGTGATGGTCGGAAGAGTATGGAACGACTTTACTATGCGTTAAGATAACTCGCTTTCCAGATAGTCTTATTTGTGAGAAGGCCAATAGAGTAAATTTCAGTTCAATCAAGCCTTATAACCTATTCAGATTACGCCATTTATTAATAACGATAATATCGTGTTGAAGTGGAGATAGAAACTTGAATGTATGGAGATTGGTATCAAGTTATTCTTTATCATTATATTTATTATCATAAATGGCGTAATCTGAATAGGTTACGAAGCCGACAACATGATTATCTAAGCAACGGAGCGCTTATCAATCAAAAATAAAGTGAACGAGAATTTGGTGGATCTGCCCAAAACATTTTTAATCCCTGTAAATTTCATATTCATCATATGTTTTTCTACTCCCATTTCAAAAACCCAAGTCAGACTTAATAATTTTCGCACAGTGTTGAGATTTAAGTCAATTATTCAACATTAGTAAGCAAATGATTTACAAATTGTTTCTTCCTGATGCGTGTTACGTGCTCTTCAAAATTTTCATGCTTTTCAATATTACCGATGTCTATGTTGAATAATCATCATTATTATTGAGACTTTAAGCGCGAGACTAGCTCGTTTCTGTTAGGAAAATTATTTTGAGTTTTAAGTGGAATGTCTTTACTTGTCACACGGTGTAAAAAAATGGATTATTATCGAAGTTTCATGCACCTCTGATTTTTTTTCACAGAAAGTTAGGCAAAGCCACTAGAAATGAAGTATGGGATGTTTAAAAATATTTCATCGGCGATTTTTTGAAAAAAGTGATTTTTATTGTTTTCTTCCTTAATATACCGTCTAAAAAGTCGATTGATAACTCAGTAATGGATAAATTATTGTAATTAGCCCGCAGAATGAAAAATAAACATATTTCTAGCCTTTTTTGTATAGAAAACCTATCTTAAAACGGGTCTAAAATTTGTAAGAATATTGTTTTTCTGTGGTTAACGCGTTTTTTCTTCTTCAAGTATTTCTTTTGTTTTTAATTTTTGCGATTCTAATCATTTTCTATCTCCAGCATCTATAACTGTTGTCTGATGAATATTAACTTGAATATTATTTTAGCAATTTTATCTTTTGACATTTGCAATATATGACCTGCCCACTGAAGTGCGCCGTATTTTAAAAGATTCATAATATTTTCTCTTTTAAACATATGATATTCCTTGTAATTTGTGCGTTAGCACCACTCGTCATTTACTGGCCCTCACTATGTATTATACGCAGCACCTTCCGCTCGGAAAATTCGAAAGCTTCCTAGTCATGCGAAACTGTTTTATTGTCGGGAAGAACCGCTCCACTGTCATACAACCTTGCTACGCAAATACCCCAAAGTGAAAGGACAAGAGATGTCAAACTCTGTGTGCATGTAACGGATTGAGTGTTACTTGCAGTGCTCACTTAGCGTCAAAATCACAACATTTACCACAAGTTCGTATTAAACGTCAGGGACACTTTCAGTATCGCACACTAGTCTGCCTCTTTACATTTCATGTCCGTAATTGCCCACCGGTAGAATTAAGGTATTATAAAAAAATGAATTTATTTTCCGTCTGCATTATACAAGACCTAACTTAGGCCCAAACTTGTTATGTACGCCGGAGGTATTTCTATTTGTAACAGAGATACTTTACAGTAAACGTCTTTGTTAGTATTTACAAACATTTCAAAGGTATTTTTTTCTACACACTTCTTTGAAGCACTATATCAGCACAAGCAACACTCAGCTTATCTCTGTTTCTACACGCAACCATGTACTTAATGACTTCATCTCAGCAGTTCTTACGCATATGCTCTTGGGTTTTGCAGACGAAATGGTAGAAACTTTTGTCTCACTGAAGATTGAGATTGTAATTAACTCTTCAAATTGTTGAAGATAGAAATATAAATGTGGTTGGAGTGTTGGAGAAATTATTTCCTTAGACTGCTTGTTGATTGCTGGTGCGAATACGGTCTTATACGACTTACGTAACCAACTTACTGCTCATAAAAGTATGAATGGCTTACACAGAAATGAAATCTCTCAAATATGGGACAGTTGTTCTTGAAGCAACAACTTAGCGTCAGTAACATGCAGTCGGAAACGAAATTCGCCCTAGTTCATGCGATAGCCTATTTCGGACATGTAGCGTGAACACTGTAAGAAGCAGGCCAGTAAGATTTAGGGGTTTCAAGTTAAATGTGCCGCGAACAATATTCAGTGAGGTTCTTGTACATGGCGTGTGCCACAGTAATGATGAGACACTGTATCTAGAGGAAAATATTATGAATTCTATAAAATATGGCAAACTGATAAAGGGTTGGCCATCTAGTTCGAATGTCGGAAGAAAAAATTGTGAATACAACAGATAACCGAGGCTGGAAATAGATGATACTTACTGAAAAAAAGTTAAATGAGATTGTGAATAAAGCAAAATAAAACAAATATTCGAAAACATACTTTAAAAACGCTCAATTCACAGAAAAAAAATACAAAACTTTAGATCCATTTAGATTTAGTTATCAATCGACTTTATAGAAGGTATATTAAGGAAGAAAACGATAAAAAAAACTTTTTTTTTAATCGCCGATGAAATATTTTTAAACACCCCGTACCTCATTTATAGTGACCTTGCCTAACTTTCTCGACACTGAAGACGTCCTAACTGTTGAGGTCGAAATACGTATCTGTCAAAGGTGCAATCAAGTAGTGGAATTAAGTGGAATTGTACAAACTCGTCTTATGACAAGTCTTTTCTGTTTGACTTATCTGAGCTCTGTGTGAACGTTCGTTTTTGATATGCCAAACGTATTAAACAGATCTTCTAGGAAATATGATCTCAAACTTTAGTACCGGTTCATGATCTGAATCAGTACCATCTCACCTTGCTATTGGAAAAGACACAAATGAATAAAATGCGCACATTTAAGAGCCAATGTAAGTCATTTCCCAATGGGTTTGATTAATGGTACTTAAATCCAAAGGCTTCACAACTGATTTAAGAAAGATCTGAACTGAACAGTTGCTTTGTTTCTCACTAGCAGACCTGACGAACTTCGTTTCGTCAAAAATTTATTTATTCTCTGGTTAGTTCTAAAGTTTTGCTGAAATTTCTCTCTCTCTCCAGAGCTCTCTTTTCCAGAAAGGAGAGAGGTTTCAAACTAAGGCAGAAACATAACTTCCCTTCCAAAACGTTGAACCTTATATCTAATGATCTCTTCGTTTGGCCTACATAGATTTTTTCACATTGGGAACAACTTATTTTATGAACGCCTGCCTTAATTAACATTTCTACTTTATCCTTCGTTGAACCCAATAGAGACTTGAGTTGGTTGCTTCTACTGGAGAATACTAGATCGATGCCGGATTTACTTAGTCAAGGGCGTAGCTGGTTGGTGATGTGGTTATCGTATGGGACCGAAACTCTTTTTAGCGGCTCATCGATCGGTATCAGCGTTGTAAATCCATTTCGTCGTAGGGTCCTTTCCTTCTTGTTGATGATCGCTCGTATAGTTCTCTCCTGGTATCCGTTGATCTTCGCTGTTTCCAAGATGTGTTGTAGTTCCTTTATTTTTCTTTCTTCGCTCAGGGGTATCGTCTGAATCCTGTGGATCATGTGATGAAATGCTGCCATTTTATGTTGGTACGAATGGTTCGATGTACATGGGATGACTCTCATGGTGTTCGTGGGCTTCCTGTAGATTTCGAGGCTCAATGTTGTATTAGCTTCCCTGATGACCAGTAGATCCAAGAAAGCTAGTTTACCTTATTTTTCCTCCTCGAAAGTAAATTTGTTATCCTTATGCACGTTGTTTATCGCTTCGAAAATCCTGGATAGATCCTTTCAATTGATGATGCTGAAAATGTCGTCAACGTATCTCCACCACTTCTCGGGTAGTATTCCTTGCTCTTGTAGGTTGTTCTCCAGATTCGCCATGAACAGTTCGCACAAAAACGGTGATAGCGGATTTCCCATCGGTGCTCCTTTCGTCTGTTTGCAGTGGTTTCCACGAAATGTGAAGTAGTTCTCCGTCATGCATAGCCTTGCCAGATTTAGGTACATATTCACCTTTCCTCGCCATGTTGTTTCCGTCCTTTGTGTTAGCAGCCAATCCTCTAGAAGATTCAGAGCATCTTTCACTGGAACGCTAGGGAACATGGTTCCGGAGATATTGATTAGAGTACTGGGCTAACCTCCCGGACCGAAAAAAGGCCACTGCCTGATCAAACCGTTAACACGTCTATCAACGTGTCAAACTTCATGATTTTGTAGAACATGCTCGGCGGAATGTGTTCTGAGGGTATTTGGTCCATCTGGTCACATTCCGGAACATCCTGGAAGTTGCCTGGGGGAATTGGCCACTTTTTGTTATCAATGCTGAAACCTGGCTTGCGACTTATCTAACTTCATGTTTTTGCAAAACAAGTCCAAGCTTTCGTGCTGTGCGGTCTGTTTCTCTCTTTGATGAAGGAAGCTCTTAATACTACCTGAAGATATTTTAATTTCAACCGTGCTTCTCTGATCCCGGTACGATTTTTGCTTGGACTCGTGTCTTCGTTTTACGTTGGACCCATTTGCGGAAGTAAGATTCCGACAAGCGGTGGTAATCCAGCAGGGACACCGTTCTGAAAAAAAAAACTTAGAAGCTCACGTCTTCTCGCTCAGCAATGAGCATTAATAAAAACAAGAGGAAGGGTGAATCTTTGAATTCTCCACTTCCTTCTAAGAAACTAGGTTTCAAGACCGTCCTGCCAGAGCGCGGAAAAAAATAGAAGGAAGCTGGAGACTCGAGATATTCCTTCTGACTCTCACATTCAAAATAATTCTTCTCCTATCAAACTGAGAAATAAAATAACCAATAAAGCAATAAAATGACCCAAAGAACAGCCTATTACATAAAGAAGGCAGAATTATGCCAAACGTCCATTATGCCTAACGTACATTATGCCTAACGTCCGTTATGCCTAACGTCCATTATGCCTAACGTACTTATGCCTAACGTCGCGGACCCCGATTTGATTAATGACAAAATTGAGCAAACTGAATCTACCTTTAGTCCAGGTGATTTGATCCATGCGAAAAAGGAAAGGATTCCGCCAATTGTGGTATCTGTTGCGGAGTTTTCTGGCTTTAGGAATGAGATTTTAAGTAACCCTCAGGGGATCAAGGTTTCATTTCAGATTTCCAGGAAGGGTGACTGCCGCGTTTTGCCGGGATCCTTTGACGATCGCAAACCTCTTCTTCAGTATTCAAATGAGAAGCGGCATAAATTCTTCACGTACTACGACAAAACTGAGCGATTGTTCAAAGTCGTCTTGAAAGGTCTCCCCAGTGACGATAAATCACTGGATGAGATTAAAATTGAAATTTCCCAGAGGAGTATTTTTCAAGAATTTTATTTAGTTCACTTTAACAAAAGTCTCACTAGTCCAATTAAGGGATCAGGTTACACGGAGCTTCGAAGACATCCTCAATCAAGATAATGTTCTTGACCCTTCGTTGGGAACTAATTTGGATGAAGTGAGATCTTTTACTAGAAAATTAAGAAATATGAAAGCCCCGGGTGATGATGATATTTTCTACATACTAATCAAAAAACTTCCTGAGAGCTCTTTATTCTTTTTGGTTAATTTATTTAACAAATGTTTTCAATTGGCATACATCCCAGATAAATGGAAAAACGCCATAGTTGTTGCAATTATGAAGCCGGACAAAAATCCAACTAAGGCTTCTAGCCCAATCAGTTTGTTTTCTTCAATGAGCAAACGGTCTGAAAAGATTATTTTAAATAGAATGATGGTTGATATTAATGACAATTCTATTTTTGCTGATGAGCAATTTGTTTTTTTTTTTTCACAAATCGAAATAGGACGCGAAAGGAATCGGAAGCGAAATTTCATCATGCGTCAGTTTTTACTGTTTTTTGCCATTCTCGTACAACCAGGGTTCGGATTTCTCACTCACTCACGCGACAACTGATGACTCCACCATGCATTTTATCCGGATAAATTACAGTGCAATAAACTCCGGCACAAGCGATGGTGCGAAAAATTGTTATCCTTCTTCCCATGTTTCGCGAAAATCTAATGCTGCTTACTTTGCCTCTCCAAGCAGATTGAATCTGACGATGCGCCACGAATCACGATAAGCAAAAGGTTCAATACAGCAGATTTTCACTTTGCTTTCAATCAATTCATGTGGTGACGTGGTTTAGGGGCAATCCAGAAACCACGTGGTCATATTTTTGAAGATTTTCACCCCCCCTCCCCCCCTGTGGCTTATCGTGGTCATTTGGCAGACACCCCCTCCCCCCCCCTATGACCACGTGGTTTTTTTCAAGTACAAAAATTTAAAAAAAACCTTATGTAACTAAAACATATGGTTAATCCGATCAATTTTGAAGATGGACAATTTCAACTGATTCAAAATTAAGCTAAACCCAGCATGGAAATTATAAATTTTCATGAATTCGAAAATTTTGATGTACCCGTGTATCGCTAAGCATCCAAGCAGGTTCATTGAGCCGATGCGATTTCATTTATTACTTTCACAAGCTACAACAGACCTTCCATGAGTCGATGTTCTAAGATACGATATCGACTGAAGTAAAAAATTAGCCTAAAAAAATTAAAAAATTTCCATAACAATCAGGAAATTTCCAATAAAGAAATTATGGTATGGGCATTAAAAAAATATTAAATTTTTTACAAATAATGCATAATTTCCATAAACAATTAGGAATTTTCCACAAAAGAAAAATAAATTAACACTTTTAAAACCAAAAATTGCAAATATGAAAAAAGAATTTTTCATAAAGAAATCAAAATTTTCCACGGAAAAAATACAAACATTCCATAAATAAATCAATATTAAAAATAAATAATTACAAAATTTTCCCCAAAATAATTTTTTTTTAATTGTTTATTGCTAATATTGATTTATTCATGAAAATTTTGTATTTTTTTCGTGGAATATTTTGATTTCTTCATGGAAAATTCTTATTTCATAATTGCAAGTGCTAATTTATTATTGTTTTGTGGAAAATTTCCAACTGTTTATAGAAATTTTGCATTATTTGTAGTAATTCCATATTTATTTAATAATCTTATCCTGATTTCTTTATTGGCAATTTCCTGTTTTATTATGAAAAATCTCTATTTTTCTCTATTAAAGAGATTTTCAATCCAGAGCTGATTCATCTCTCAAAATTTCTAATTCTTCATTGAAATTTTGTTTTGATATCGACTCGTGGAAGCCAATGATGCCATACTAAAAATATTTTCTCGGTCACTCAGATGGTTCTTACGAATAATTTTCCAAGGAACTTCTATTCCACATCTCGAATATGCTTTAGTCAATGGTCCTTTTATAAGCGAGTCATAGAGGAATGAATGTATTATAGACCAATTATTATTTTGGAGTTTGGATCATTTGATTTATCCAATGAATTAACTTATGAATGATGTATGATATAATATCCCAGTAGGTCCATTGGGTTGATATGATAATTTTGGGTACCTTGTCTCTTGGATCTCATGTTAATGGAAATTAGGATCATATGATTATTTCATCGGATTGGGTATATACCGATGATGAGGGCATTGCAAAATATCTACCAGTATCGTGGGCTGAACTTGAGAGCATTTTGGAGTACCTTGAGCATCTCGTATTCCTGAATATTAATCACTGGCTTGACGTTCAGGATGACCCATCTTATCTGAGTGTTCAGAATGATTCAAACATTTCAACTTCATTTGTATGCTCTTAGAATCGAAATCGGAATATCTGAATTTTCAGGGTCAGTCAAATTTTAGCTCCCATATTTTTTCTGTAAAGCCAATATCTAGATGAACAATTTAACTGAAGAAAATGGTGGCCTAGCTCTCTTTTGTGATTTTATAGACAATCTAAAACGCTGGGCATATATGACCCATCCGTCATGAAAGGGTTGAGATTTGTTTTGAAGTTCAATTTCAATTGTTTTAACCTAGATTGTTTTAGGAGTTGGAGTGTTTTTTCTGGAACACTGCCGCTTTTTTTCATATCGCAGGAATCTCCTTAGTTCTAAGACCCTTTTATGAATTTAAAAAGCATTTTATTTAGAATTTCATGTTGATTTTTTAAATGCAAGCTTCTCTATGTCATAACCTTTTTCATACGCACTACTAGAATTTTGTGCATTTAGAACATTTAGGTGCATTATTGAATTTTTCGATCAATTATCCTAATTATTCAATATCATATTTTCAAGAATAATTATTCTGGAGTTGCAAGGGAAACCCTTCGGAATATTGACAAGAAATTCTTCGAAGTCTCCACGGAAAAATCTTAAGAATTTCAACGACATTCTTTTCCGAAATTCTGTGGAAGAGTTCCGAAAACGTTCGGTAGAAATTTTGAAGAACTATACGGCCGTGAATCGCATATTTGTCCCATCTTTGCTAGGCTTCCTATTCATATGGGACAAATAAGCGATTCACGGCAGTATAAGAATCCGTAGAAGGATTCGAAATGCATATTTGCGATGAAAATTCCAATAAACATCAAATTCCGAAGAATTTCCAATATAAATTAGAATAAAAATCCAGCTCACTTTTTTTTACAGAATCTTTAAAGCATTTCTTCAAAATCCTGGGCACCTTTAATGAATCTTCAAAGGAAATTCTTCTAAATTAACAAAGGATTTTTTTTTCGTTTTTCAAAAGAAATTCTTAGACCTGGTTTTTCGCAACACACAACCTGGCTTTTTGTTTATTTTTTTTATGTAAATAGGATCTAAAGCTAAGATGGTAAAATAACGCAGATATGCATCGGCGTTACGACTGACGCTGCGTTACCGGTTTTCTCGATGTACACCTGCGTCTTTTCAACGCTGAGTTGAAAAGACTCTACGTGGGCATCGGCCCTAAGATGCGCTTTGCGTTTATTGATTAAATCATTAAATTTTAATGATTTGTATTTTTTACACCGCTATTAACATTCACCAAAAGTTTTTCGTGTAATAAAACCACGTGGTTCGAGAGCAACACCCCCCTCCCCCCATGTGGCTTATCGTGGTCATTTTCCAAACCCCCCCTCCCCCCATATATGACCACGTGGTTTCTGGACGGCCCCTTAGTGGGCGCTCTGAACATTTTAAAATTGTTTTGGGTTCGAATCCCGTTGCGGTCCTAATTTTTTGTAAATATGCTTGTCAAATTTAGCTGATGAGGCGACGAGAAGGAAAATTTGTGGATTAAAATTAAATTATCCGGCGATCCGGCGCTCACGAATTTATCACCCGCCATTCTATCCGGATAAAAATGTTGTGTGAGAATACTTCATCACAGGGGGAATCACACTCCGCTAAATGGATTAATCGCAGGTTTTTATTCATATGAGTGAGAATTCCGAAGCTTGCGTACAACAAAGTTGTACCGAAAGGCTATCATTTCACTCTAAAATCGAACCCACCCATGATGTTATTTACCAATTGACTCAGCTCGTCGAACTGAACAAATGTCTGTCTGTCCGTGTGTATGTGTGTGTGTGTGTGCACACGAAAACGGAAAAAACATTAGCCACTTTTTCATATAGTAATTCTTAATTGATTTTCTCGCAACAAGTTGCATTCGACAGGAGGGAATAGAACCAGTGCAGTGACCGTGGTCGAAACAAATGTGCAGTGTAATAAAACTATATATGGTCGAGGTTCAGCCAAATCACACCAAGCGCCAACGAAAAATTACCCATTTTTCTGTTCAAATTTTCGTATAGCAGATTTAATTGGTCGCAAATCGTATCGGATATCCCTCAACCACATAACTGAGGATATCCTACTGCAAACGTACGCCTAAATTGATATGAAACTGTTTTCGTTGTCGTTGTACTAACAAAATATCACAAGTCAGTCGAAAAGCCGCTTGGTGCGGTTTGGCTGAACCCCGACCATATAAAAGTGTTACAAATGCTGATGACGTGGGCATGTTCGTACATGCAAAGGCTGATCGGTTAATATCAAGGGCAATGCCCTTGCTAATACTGGGATCAAGCCAATTTGAATGCTCAAACATGTTCAGCGGCAGAATAACTAGAAAAGAGGTAAGGCTTTAATAATCTGTAAAAATATTCAAACACGCACCCACACACATTCACATATATCCACATATACATATACACAAATACGCACATACAAACATATACTGATGGACATAGTATTCGTCATGTTTTCATAGTTATCTATATGAAAACATAACGAATGTTCTTGTCTATCGGTGTGCAACACACATACACACATACTCATATACATAAACACGCACACAATTTGTATTATATTTATATTAGGTATTTGGAAGCGTTTGGTACGGGAGGTCCACGCTTTCTTCCTTTCCCTTCGCTTCCAAGCTATTGAGTGGCTTTAGGTATTCCTGAGGTCGCTCAATATCTAGGAGTCTTCTCTGCGGTACAAACTGCGTAGTTGGCCTGGCCGTATGAAAAGAAAAATTACAGAATTCAGAATTCGTCATTTTCCTGGATTCTTTCAAGCATTGGCTACGCAAGTATGAGATTAGATTAGATTAGACAAGTTGCATTCGACAGGGGACAAAGCCTTGTTGATCACTATTGAATTTGATAAAGATCGACCATTGCGTTTAAAAGTGATTAAGAAAATGAAATCGAACTACACAAGCGCCATATAAGGTTGGTGTCTTGGCTAAATGCGAGAAAGGCAGTATCCCCACTCGGTGAATTAAGTTGGGTTTTTTGAAGAAAATTCAAGAGAATTCAAATTCCGTTTCAAAAAATATCGGAATTCAACTTCAAGTACGTGCTGCAAGATGATACAAACGGTTTCGGTGACGAAATGGTGGAATTTTGATGGATGCAGTTTTCCTACTGACCAATCAGCAGAACCTGGGAGGGAGATCCAGATACTACACACGAAATAACAATAAAATTAAACGTCATGACGCAAGAAAATTATCGATGAGCAAAATATATCAAAGCAAGCGTCACACGGACTGACCAATTTTTGTTTTGCGTGTCATCGATGTTTTCGTTGATTTCATTGAAGCCGGTGCGTGACTTTCTTAAGTTTCATATATCGTTCCGAGTGCGGGAATTTGAAATATGAAGCGTCTCGTGAAACTCTCTCTCCCGGAGTATTGAATTAAGAAGTGTTCGGAACATAGTCGTTTTTCGCTTCCCTATGGAGGGAATCACAAAATGCGGCGGATTAAATTCAGTATAAATAAAATACGAGTCTTTTGTCAGCATCTATCTCGACTCATTCAAGTCATTTATATAAAATTTCATAATTTTGTCGATATTTTTTCACACTAATTTCTTCTTAATAATGATATAAATTTCTATGAATCGTTATCTAAATTCTCGTAAAGTATGATATCAATGCAATGATATATTTTGGCAAATAATTTCATAAATTATTACCACTACACCACAGACAAACAGACATAACACTCATAAAATTTTCATCGTATACTGATTTACTGGCCAATTCAAATAATCAGTAGTTGGCCAATTTATCATTCGTGGCATTCGGATTTGCTCGAGTTTTACGTTTGCTCACTATCGCCATCTGGTTCGTGATTTGCCCAACTTAGTGAAAACAACAGATGTCGTTAGTATTTGTACGACGATGGATTTAATGAGCAAATGTACAAAGTGTTATGTCTGTTTGTCTGTGACTACACCTTTATCCCTTTTTGTTCATCGAATCATCGGTATTTTGGCGTTTGTTTATCTCCGTTATCTTGTTTATATTTTTGAGATAAAAATGTATTGAATGAAACGACATTAACTTTTTGATTATGAAGGGATAGCCTTGTCGTCATGAAGAACCATTTCACAAGGACATTGCCGGTAATTGATTTTTTGGGGTAAGGAAAATAATTCTTCTACATATTGATTATATTTGAATGAAAATTATATGGGATAGAATGTTAATGCAATTTAGCTATTACCAACCAAAACTGCATTGTGGTCTAATGATTAAGATCTCTGAGCAAAGGTTCTACAGTATTCTTTTTTCCAGGTTCAATAAACGATTCAGCAAATAAATAAATAAATAAAAATCTGCATATCGATGTTCCTCTGAAGAACCTAAAATTAAAGTTCATATCAAAAATTCTGACATATCGATAAAGTATAACGGTGAAAAATCATATTGCTTTAACCGTTTTAACGGTATCATTTTTTTTGTTCAACAACTGTCGTTTTAAATATAGATTGATAATGTTCAATATAATTTTCTGCTTTTTGTAGTTTTCAAGCAAATGATCAGTATCGATACTCCCCATTTATTGAACATTTTCAGCTAGGTCTGCGGTGACGTTTCATGACAACTAAAGTTAGGTCTGCACTGACATTCATATTTTTTTAATCTGAATCTCCCTCCCAGAGCAGAACCAATACTGCCCATGATCGCATATTTGTAACACTCACATTTTTGTTCATTTTGTAGAAAGCCTGTGAATCATTAATAAAGCTCAATTTACTGCATCCAATCACACAACAGTAAAATAGGCTTTACTATCTTGCTTATCTGTGGTAAGCTGGGCGTGATTGAGTTTGTGAGGAGGATTGACAAATGATTTATAAAATCAACCAAAATGCAAATGTTACAAATATGCGATCATGGGCAGAATACTGGTGTCAACATGACGACGGCGATAATAAACGCGGCTGCCTTACCTCCGTATAGAATGCTGTCTCGCAGAAGGGAGCGGGCCATTTGGCATAAAGTCATTTGGCATAACGCCATTTGGCATAAGGTCATTTGGCATAACGGTCATTTGGCATAATTGTTACCAGCGTCAAAAGTAAGGGTCTTTTGGCATAACGGACATTTGGCATAACTTTTCTTTGCGTTCGCTGAATGGTGACTAAGTGGTGCGGGAAATACCCCGGAATAGTAAATATAACACCCGTCGATAACAATATTAAAAAGACATTATCCCCTCGTGGAAAGAATGCATTTGCAATGCAATGTAAAAGTAGACGCATGCCCGGATTAGAGCAATGGTGGATATGATACCTTCTTTGAAAGTAGGCGTTTGGCCGTATTATGGCAATGAAGGATGTGATCCCTTCTTTAAAAGTAGGCGCTTGCCCGGATTAAGGTCATGGTCGATGCGATCCTTTCTTTAAAAGAAAGCGCTTGCATGGATTGTGTCAATTGAGGATGTGATCCCTTTTTTCAAGGTAGGCGCTTGCCTGGCTGGATTATGACAATGGTGGATGTGATTCCTTCTATAAAAGAAGGCGCATGCCCAGATTGAGACAATGGTGGATGTGATAACTTCTTTAAAAGAAGGCACATGCTCGGATTAAGGCCATGGTAGATGCGATCTCTTCTTTAAAAGTAAACGCTAGCATGGATTATGGCAATGGAGGATGTGATCCCTTCTTTAAAAGTAGGCGCTTGCCTGGCTGCATTATGACAATGGTGGATGTGATCCCTTCTTTGAAAATAGGCGCTTGCACGGATTATGGCAATGGTTTGATTCGTTCTTTAAAAGTAGGCGCTTGCCCGGATTGAAGCAATGGCCCTTCTTTAAAAGTTGGTGTGTGGCCTGAATTGTGGCAATGTTAAATGTGATCCCTTCTTTAAAAGTAGGCCCTGTCTGGATTATGACAAATGGTGAATGTGACTCCTTCTTTATAAGTAGGCGCTTGCCGGGAATAAATCAATGGTAGATGTGATCTCTTACCCGAGTAGCACAATTCAGATTGATTTGGTTGCAGTAACTCATATGTGACATGATTGGTTTTAGTAACTCGTCAACGACAAGTGTATTGCTTGAGTTTTTATAGTTAGGAAATACCCCGGAATAGTAAATATAACACCCGTCGATAACAATATTAAAAAGACATTATCCCCTCGTGGAAAGAATGCATTTGCAATGCAATGTAAAAGTAGACGCATGCCCGGATTAAGGGCCCTCCTTAGCCGTGCGGTAAGACGCGCAGCTACAAAGCAAGACCATGCTGAGGGTGGCTGGGTTCGATTCCCGGTGCCGGTCTAGGCAATTTTCGGATTGGAAATTGTCTCGACTTCCCTGGGCATAAAAGTATCATCGTGCTAGCCTCATGATATACGAATGCAAAAATGGTAACCTGGCTAAGAAACCTCGCAGTTAAAAACTGTGGAAGTGCTTAATGAACATTAAGCTGCGAGGCGGCTCTGTCCCAGTGTGGGGATGTAATGCCAAGAAGAAGAAGAAGAAGAATGCCCGGATTAAGGCAATGGTGGATTTGATTCGGTCTTACGGCGCATGCCCGGATTGAAGCAATGGTGGATATAATCCCTACTTTAAAAGTAGGCATGTGGCCGGAATAAGTCAATGATGGATGTGAACCCTCCCTTGGAAGCAATTCTGTCGTTTTGTTATTTCATTCTTCCGGAAAATGTCTACCATCAGTCTAAATTTATCAGAAAACAGCCTCGACCTACTTTATCTACGATAAACATTACATGAAATATCCCTTTCGCTTTCACAGTTCAAAATTATGCCAAATGACCCACTCTTTTCTTGCAGTTCTAAATTATGCCAAATGTCCTTTATGCCAAATGACCATTATGCCAAATGGCCTTTATGCCAAATGACCTTATGCCAAATGGCGTTATGCCAAATGACTTTATGCCAAATGAACCAGACCCCTCGCAGAAGTACCATCCCTTCGTTGATGCCATTTGTCACTCAGCAATCCGACGTCCGGTTGTAACTTGGGTTTTCACATCGCGCATCTTTCAAGAAATTGCCGAGAGTTTTGATTGTTTTGACCTGAATGGTAAGTCAATCTTAGTGAGAAGTAAGTACCTTCATGGATTGAGGACAGGTGAGTACAATTTTACTTCGTTTTATTTTAATATCACAAATTGAAGCTTTTTTAAGATTTAAATTTGCCATCTTACTTGAACTACAAAACAATGTAAGGAGGCAAAACTAATTACTTAGAGTGTAGCGGCGGAAAAGAGTTATAGTATATTTCTTAACAAATTCACAAAAATATATTTGCACACACCAGTGCTTCAGAAGAATCTATGTTTTTTTTATTTGATCATCAAAAAAATCTTATCACCTTCACCTTCCTCTAAATAAAAAGTTGACCGTTTCCTTGGATAAGAACTGTAATAGAATGTGCGTTAGCTCGAAACTGTATCTAGTATTGCCAACAAAAAAATCTGTCGAGCCTGTTAGACTATACATTTTCCGATAGGACAAAATTGGCAAATTTATTTAGTTAATTTAATTTTTTTCTGAAGATTTTCCATATCCTGATCCATTGTACTCTGTAATGTCAAGTGATATTTTATCTTAAACCAAAAATTTCCTACCAAAAGAACATATATTCCAAATATCTAGTAAAAAGCACGCCAATATTTTTCCACCGGTGATTAAAAATTATAATTTTCAAAAAGTAATAATTCAAAATATGCTTATTATTTTCCTACTAACATGTTTACAGAACATTATTATTATTTTCTCAGATTAAGGCCGGATTGGTTACAAACTAGCGATACCCAGCATGATATTATTTCAGTGAACAATTTGTATATAAAATGTATCTATCTATCCATTTATGTGAATGTAGATCTGTATTAAGCTTCAGAATTGAACATTTACTAAAATTAAATTTACTTCATTCCTATAGAATCATCAAGTTTTCAGATTATTTTCCTTTTAACAAAATTATTATATTTTCAGCAATATTACGATGTATGAGGAATTCATCGTTATCTATATAATAAAAATGAGCTAAGATTTCCTTTCTGACGATTTAACTCGCGAACCAAATATAGCAATACACTCATGAGAAGTCCTATAGCAGCAAGCATGACTCAAGCCATGATGGTGGATAACTTCATACATATATTATATACATAATGCTTCTTTTCATGTATTTATTTAATTTTAGTTATAAAACATATGCTATATTATATCCTGTAAACATATGTATAATTATTTTTTCAAATGATTAACGGGATATTTTTTCCAATTCAGACCTAAAGTCCAGTTATACCGGTGCTCTTCAGCCAAAAAAACAACGTATTATGCTTACAAGAAGGAGTTATTAATAACCAAAATAACGATGAAATTGATGTTTCAGATTAAATTATTGCAGTGAAAACATTTCCACAAACATTGCCTAAATTTCGTTTAATTTTCCTTATAACATTACCTATTCCCTTAACTGCCCATGATCGCATATTTGTAACATTTGCATTTTTGTCGATTTTGAGGTAAGCTCATGAATCATCTCCATATTGCTAGTTCTTCCAGCTGACCAGGCGAAATAAGAAAGTTTGTTCCAAAAAACTTGAAAAAACTACCAAGTTGTTTTGTAACATTAAACAAAGTGATCGCATAACCATAACACCAGAAAACTTTATTGCCAGTACGCCATTCGCTGTGTGCAAAAAATTTCGACATTTGTCTGCATTCAAAAACCAAGTAATGAAAATGTTTCTACTGAAGATTCCAACTGGATAAAGTGTTTGTGCAATTTAAGGGAATTTTTAGAAAATCAGTGCGAGTTGGCTCTTGTTTCGGACGGCGGGACGATCGCGCGATTTGCCGAAATTTTGTGTTTTGCATTGCGCGGCCGGTAATAAAGTTAATTAGTGCAGTGCGTGTTGGCTCTTGTTTCGGACGGCGGAACGATCGCGCGGTTTGCCGAAATTTTGTGTTTTGCATTGCGCGGCCGGTAATAAAGTTAATTAGTGCAGTGCGAGTTGGCTCTTGTTTCGGACGGCGGAACGATCGCGCGATTTGCCGAAATTTTGAGTTTTGCATTGCGCGGCCGGTAATAAAGTTAATTAGTGCAGTGCGAGTTGGCTCTTGTTTCGGACGGCGGAACGATCGCGCGGTTTGCCGAAATTTTGTGTTTTGCATTGCGCGACCGGTAATAAAGTTAATTAGTTCAGTGCGAGTTGGCTCTTGTTTCGGACGGCAGAACGATCACGCGATTTGCCGAAATTTTGTGTTTTGCATTGCGCGGTCGGTAATAAAGTTAATTAGTGCAGTGCGAGTTGGCTCTTGTTTCGGACGGCGGAACGATCGCGCGATTTGCCGAAATTTTGTGTTTTGTTTTGTTTTTCCTTAGGACGGTTCGTAAGTAAATTGATGAATATATTTTATTATTTTTACAGCATATACTGTTATTGACAAACGCTCTATATTGTCGAATAGAGCTCCCTATTATTCACCTTTCCCACTAACACAAATTTTCCTTCCCGAGACATCTATGAAGGTAGTATGGGTTCCCTGCATCTTCACTAGTAGATGTTGAACTAACATTCCTTCCCTTCCTTCCGTGATTGTAAGGACGTGGCCAGGTATACAACTGCTACTGTATAGGAAAGGTACTAATCCCAAGTACCAATTTGCGACAATATACAGTAGATTGCTCAATTGAGCATTGTATAGCCACCCACGATTTGTACAATCACATATGCTATGCTATGCTATGCTTTAAGGGAATTTTTAGAAAATCATTGAGATTTCCATACTTTTGCATATCACAAACTTCATTGTTCTATTTCTCCCATGCCTACTTTTGTCGATTGTTACAAATATGCGATCATAGGCAGTTAATATCCCTGACAATATAACTGATTTTACTGTAAATATATGAGATGGGATTGGGAGGGTGCATCAGGGCATCAATGAAGTTACAACTGAACAATGAAGTGGTAGCCAATCGTCAAGGAAGGAAAGTAGTAGTCGTTCGCGTCTATTACTTATATCTCCAACAGTTATTAACCAGTTGACGCGCCCTTCTTCAATCAAACCATCCCGTGGAAAGCTTGACAAGTATCGCAAATTTCATTATTCTTTTTGTTTGATCATTCTGCTTGAAGGAGATTCTCATTTTCCCATCGGTTTCGTGTAAGTGTCTCTGCTTACAGATCCACAACCCCCCTTTTTGACCCTTCATACAGTCTGTTGAATCCAGAATGATATTGAACTTTAACCTTACTGTTAAGCTGAACCGGTGGAACCGCATGCAGAGCAAGACTGAAGCCAGGATGGTGGCTAACTACATACATACATGCATACATACATGAGCAATTTCATCAAATCTTAAGGATATTCGAACGGAGTTGCTCTTCTTGATATTGAGAAAGCATTTGACAGTGTTTAGAATGAAGAATTGATTATAAAATTGATGAATTTTAATTTTCCTCTGTACATTATTAAACTGATCCAAAATTATTTATCAGATCGCTTACTGTAGGTAAACTATTAGAATTTCAGATCTGATAGATTACCTGTAAGAAATGGGGTTCGCCAAGACAGCATACTGGGGTCCACATTTTATAACATATCTACTTCTGACTCATCTGATTTACCACCAGGGTGTAAAAATCTTTGTTTGCAGATAACACTGACCTTTCCGCCAAAGGGCAAAGCCTTCGTGTCATTTGTAGTAGATTGCAAAAAAGTTTGGATATTTTCTCCACTTACTTGCAAAAATGGAGAATTTTCCCGAATGCTTCCAAAACTCAGCTTATAATTTTCCCACATAAGCCGAGGGCTTCTTATTTGAAACCTTCTAGCAGACATATTGTCACTTTGAATGGGGTTCCAATTAATTGGTCTAGCAAAGCTCAATGTTTAGGACTTCTACTAGATCAAAAATTAACTTTTAAAAATCACATTGAAGGCCTTCAAGCCAAATGTAACAAATATATTAAGGCTGTGAATCATTCCAGCGATTCGTTAAACTTTTAGTTAAACAGTTAGGGCAGAAAGACAGTTGTCAAATACAGAAAATTATTTTCCAAGGCCATCGTGAAGAAATTTGAACCGCTGCTCGAAAATCTATATCAACGATTGCTTTAATTTATCGACGTCAAAATGGGACGAATGCTTTAGTAACTTTCTAGACGCGATGATGTTACCGTGCACCGGGTTTGGATGATTTATCAAGTTTCAGTATTGAAATTTTGATGTCCACTTTTACGCACTTCCTTGCCATCCAGAAAATATCTATAGGATAAATCGTTTATGAAGGATGCAAATCAAAAGTTTTCATCGGGTCTCAGACGGAATTTGGTGAGATCAAACCAATGTTGTTGTATATTATTTTTTGTTCTCTATTGAAATTGTATCGGTGGATAGCACTCATCCATATATTTAATCGTACATTCACTATTATACTATTATCCATTACTATTATACTATTATCCATCATATAATTCAAAATAACTCAAACATTTAAATATATGTTTGCCATTCTTTTTTCTCTCCTTCATCTGTGAAAGCTGTTTCGGTTCCGAGCGCTTTCTTAAGCAGATGATAGGACTATTAAAAAAAAACACTTGTAAGGACGTGGCCAGGTGTGTGGAGAAAATCGGGTCCGCTTAATTGTAGATTGTGGCAGATTCACAATGACCGTGCATATGCTTATCTCTGCAACTCCATCTACGATTTGTGCAAGGGTTCCATGCTATGCTTTCGTGGTTAATTTTTTACCCCGAGGCCGACCTATTTGAGTTTTGACAGATTGATAGTTATTTGGAACAAAATAGATTTGGCGCCAATTTTCTAGCGAACAAAGTTTAACTATCGAACTGTCAAATCTAAGCATGCTCCGGAGCAGGGTTATTTTTAACCACAGAGAAATAAACCATCGAACTGTCAAATTTTAACTAAAAGTTAAACGAATCGCTGGAATGGTTCACAGCCTAAGTGTAGACACTTAAGGTCACTCCTGACGGAATCCAAGTTTCAAAGTGCTCGCGTTTTCGGGGGCACACCACTCGATACGGAAGCAACGCATAACTGTCATTTTTATTTTTTCACGCATGCTGCGAGGGAGCAAAACTAAATCAACAAAAATGACAGTTGTGCGTTGCTTCCGTATCAAGTGGTGTGCCCCCGAAAACGCGAGCACTTTGAATCTTGGATTCCGTCAGGAGTGACCTTAAGTGTCTGTATCCACTTTGTCTTAAGAACAAACTTTTGATTTACAAACATTTTTTTAGACCAGCCATGTTGTATGCTGCGGCAATACCAGAAAGAAGGCACTTCAGAGGATTCAAAATAAAATTTTGAAAATGGTTCTGAAGTTGCCTCCGTGGTATAGTACCAATGAACTTCATAGAATTTTTAATATTGAGACATTGTAATAAATGTCCAATAAAATAATCTCCAATTTTAGACAAACATCGTTGTAATCTTCTATAGCAACGATTTTCTCCTTTACCCTTAATATAAGTTAGGTTAAGTTTAGTTTTAGTTTAAAACATTGTAATTCCTACATGGTTCAATTCAACCAGAGTAAAAATCCTAACTGCCAGAGGCAATTTAAATGTATTAATAATAACTAAAAATGTAATTTAGCAAATAAGGATGATAGTGTTAAGAAAACACGGAACACCTAGTCTAAGAGATGAATTCATGTGTTCGATAATTAGCAAAAAAGTTAGTATAAAAAAAGCTTTTGATTGCAGTACTCAAATTAATTCATGAAAAAAAATGTTGCTCGGGTCCTTTTGAAAAGTTAAGCGAGAATTATCGTCTTAGTTTTTAGTTTGATTCATTATTCTCAGAGTAACTTGCGAACGAACGAAATCATATTGAAAAGTAACCAACTAGGTTCCGTTCCCCGTCGAATGCAACTTATCTATGGAAACCCAAAAAAGCATAAGTTTCTACGTCATGCTACATTTGCAAGTTTACGCCTCCATTTCTAAAATTGATACGTGCTGAATGTTTACTGTACGTCGTGCCACTCATCTGGAACCGGCTGGCTGCTTCTGAAAGCAAAATCAATGGCAAACGCTTTTAGATCGCCCGGTAGTGAGTTTGCGTTTATCTAGGTATAAGAATTAGAAGCGGATATCGTCGAGAGGCAGAATGATGCAAGTTCCACCGGTCCACCGCGTGAAGGTCAAAAACTCTTAGATTCTCAACCAAACCCTTGGCTAATTCATCTGAACGGGGAATAATGGTTGAGCATCCTAATTGCAGCCAGCTTGGCGTGTAAAATGAGGAAATAAGCAGATATTTTATTGCACTGTGATGTTCGTTCTTTTTTGTAATGTTTATTTTTTTCTTTCCCTCGCATACTGTCTGTTAAATCAAATGAAACTATGAAATTTAAGCGTTTTTATTCAGGTTGTTATTTTATTATCGAAGTTTCTTACGGTCTATAGTGTAATGCAGCTATTTTGATCGATTGTACCAAACGATCATAAGCAATAAATAGTAAATTAACTACTATTTCCTTCAATATGGAAGAAATCTATGAAAAAAGATCTTAGTTATAGGATGATTTGAAAAAAAAAATACGATCTCATTAATTGTTATTCAAAATCTTTCACTTGATGTAATCTTTCTAACAATATGCTTTCGATACAATCACTCACAGCTTTCATACTCGCACATTCGTCATCCTTCTGTAACTTAATTTCGATAAATAAATACACCTTGGCTGCGCGTAACAGAGAAAACAGCAGTTACCAAAAATCATATGGACTACTGCACCTAATACAATTCAAACGAAACTGAACGAGACTAACCACCGAAACACGGTAGGTAACATATGAATAAAAATGCGTCAATTAAGAGACTCCGAAGATTTCCGGATCGTTTATGGTCTAATGGATGTTGTCATTTTCGCCGTAATCGGCGTAAGTTAGTTGCTATGTTTTGGATGTTCCGCTGCCGACGATGACGACGTCCGCTCTTCACACCGCCTCATCCACAAGGGGTTCGCCGTTACGCAGTAGTTATGTTTTGGGTCCCTTCTCCACCATCTAAAGTTCACGATTTCCAGTTCCTAAACCATGTTCATCTGCCCATTCGTCTGGCTCGGCGGCGTCATAAGTGGAGTCATTTTCGAGTGCATGTACTCTTGCTTCGTGTCGCATCGCATCTCGCACGCTTCGAGGAGTTGCACGAATCTGTATCCGGAGTAGAAGAAAAGTAGAAGAATAATAATAAATCAAAAACCGGAAAGCACAACCTGGTAGCTGAAATATGTCGAATCGAAAGTGAAATTGATTTTCGCTTTCCGCTGAAAGTGAAATTTACTGTTCATGCAACATCAATAAGTGAGATAATCAGCATGTTGCTAATTCTTGGTATGAAAATTTGTTCGGTCGTCTCATCTCTAGGGAGATGTGCATAGCAGGAGTAAGGTGAGATATTTTTATTCAAACTTGTTGGTGGGTCTTCAATTAACCATGTGAGATGTGTGTCTTCACACATTACCCATTGGAGTAAGATTGCCAATCCGCAGACAGACGGAAAGTTCGATCGGCGGACTGGTCTAGGTTCGTCGTATAACTCAACTACCTAGAAAGGTTTTAAATAGGGAACTCGAAAAGTGAGTAATGCCCTAGAAAAAAATAATCTCAACTATAAGATAATAAGAGCTACAAAAAATCATACTGTTCAATTCTAGTTCCAATAGCATGGAAAACATACAGAAGAAAAAACAGTACAATAATAAAACGAGCCTAATATAGTCAGGGTTCCGAAAAACCTCAAATTTTGAATCTTTTGTAAAACAATTTGGAGAACCTAGAACATCTGCATCAAACTATTTTTAACTGCATATATGACGGGACTTGGAACTTGCGTGGACATGCTGAGTTGATTTCGATTGGATACCAGGCGTAGTTGACCTGTCACTAATGTATCCTGAGCACCCTGAGGGGTAATGCTAGGCCAACGTTAAAGATCTCCATCCTGGGCGGCTGCTCGCTTTAGCCTTAACTTGGGCACCGATCAGATTCCTGTTGACTTCCTTTATATCTTTGTTGAGGCTCCGTGGCCACGAGCCCCTGGGTCTGCCTCTACTACGATGTCCTACCGGAATCCAGTCCAATCCAATAAAAGATTATTTGATCTGCAAAATCTTTTTTGATCTGCAAAATCTTATCAGTTCGTCCGAGAATCATTCCAGAATACGCTTCCCCACCAACGCTCCATCGTAAGATAGTAACGTTCTATCAATGGTGAACCTGGATTGACCTTTGAATCACTAGCTGCGATTGAAGCAAAAGCGAAGGCCCTTAATGGGCGTCCACTTCTCGTTAGCCTCTGTATGGATGAGGTCGCAATCAGACAGCATACGGAATGGAATCCGTATAGGAAGAAATTTGAAGGTACTGTTGACTTTGGAGACTCTTTTAGTTTTCTCGCTGCTACCACTGAAGACGGCTTACATGTAGCTAAAGAAGCATTAGTTTACATGATCTCATATGTGGAGGAAAACTGGAAAATTCCTGTGGCTTTCTTTTTCATTAACGGCATTGGAGCATCGGACAAGAAATCGTTAACTGAGACCATACTGACTGCACTTCACGACGTAGGAGCAACGGTGATCGGGCTTACTTTCGACGGAACGGCCACTAATATTGCAATGGCCAATGCTTTGGGTTGCAACCTTCGTGTAAACAATAAACCGTTAAAAACAAACTTCAAGCATCCATCTACCAACGAAAATGTCTTTGTTATTCTCGATGCTTGTCACATGCTGAAGCTCGTGAGAAACATGTTTGCTTCCAACAGATGCCTTCTATTAGCAAGTGGAATAGGTGATTGGAACTATGTGCAGAAACTTAATGAGAAGCAAAATCTATCAGGTATAAATACTATAATATAACTAATATACAAATTAACTTTTAAATATGAATTATTTTAGGCACGAAGATAGCTCAGAACTTGTCGGATCGTCATGTGCATTTTTAGAATCAGAAAATGAAAGTTCTATTAGCTGCCCAAACGCTGAGTGAAAGTGTTGCAAATGCACTCGAATCTTTGAAATTCATCGATCCTGAGTTTGCCAACGTGGATGCAACGATTGAGTTCAACGATGTTTTTGATATCATGAACTCGAAAAATTTCGCTGCGAATGGCTTCAAAAAACCAATGTGTGAGGTAAATTTTGACAACTTGAATGCAGTTATGACATCCGCCGAGCTCTTCATCCGGGGTATTATGTTACCGTCCCATGAAAGTATCCTCAATAGTCCCTGTAAAACTGGGTTTCTAGGATTTTTAGTGAATATCCAAAGTTTTCGGGATATGTACATTGAGTATGTACGGGAGAAAAAACTGTTGTCTCATATTGCCATCTACCGCTTTAGTCAAGACCACATTGAAACGTTTTTTGCTGTAATTCGTGCTAAGGGGGATGTAATAATAATCCGACCGTGTCTCAATTTAAGGCTGCGTATAAAAGATTGATTACGCACAATAGTATTAAGAGTACGTCGAAAGCTAATTGCGTGGATTTTAATGAATCGGTGATGTTGGTAGCTGAAGAGAAAACGAAGCAATGTTTGAGCAGAATGAATGACCGCCGCTTTGAAAATTCAGAAGACGTTGAGGGTTTTGAAACTGTGAAGGCTAGGCTGTTGAATGAAATTCCTTGTGTAGATACGTTCACGGACGATTCTTTCATAGGCACAGCTTTGCAACGGAACTCACATTCTGTACAAAAGAAACTTCTCCAAGCAGTTCGGTGCAAAAAATGTGTGGACGGTATATTAGGTGATCAAACAGTTGGGCTTGTGAGCAAAAGCATCTATCTCATATGTAAAGTGACTGAGCTTGAATTTACGATCCTGGTTTCAGATAAGAAAAATTTCAATGTGGCTAAGTATTACGAGGTGCTGTTTGCTTGTACAATGCAGAGACTTCAATGTCAGTTTGAGGATGTGTTCAGTAACTTGACTCGGCATATTCTTGAAGATAATGAGCCTAGTGACAACCATAGAATTTATTTGATGATGATAATAATTGATTTTTATTTGGACCTCAAATTGGCATGCTACGCCAAGACAGTCATTCCATTCAAGCAATCTACCAGAAACAAGTTCACTAAACTTATCTTGTTTGAGGTTCATTAATCATTTGTTCTAAAAAAACCGAATTGAAGAATATACAGTATGTAAACCATTGAACTTATTTGGGAACAATAAAACTCAATTTCAAACATTTAAAATTAAGCTTTTTTCTTAACATTTCAGCTCCTAATTTTACCCTGCTCAAATAAACTGTAATTAAGATGGCATAGTACGGGAAAGTTAACTAACCACGTAAAGGATTTTTATGGGTTCCTCAAACTTTCTTCCTCCGCTTTGTCATACAAATTACGAAAAAAACGAAAAGAAAAGACCCTTTCCTTCCTGCATTACCCCTACGTACGGTGGCTAATCACAACAGAAATTTTCCTGTTTTTTTTTCAATCCTCCGCTTGCCCCACATAGGGTCAATTTAACCATCGATAAAGTATTATGCGGTGCTTATCCATACGATAAACCTGGTTTAAGGACTAAACGAAGGTAAAAAATCGAACCTTGGAAATCTCATCTCAAGTAGGTAGTTATCTATAATCTGCATTGTCGAAAAATCATCACGATTTATTGCAAAGTCAGTCGACCAAGAATTACGACAAGATAAGCAAGATTCAATTTCATATAAATCAACATTAACAGATAGCAGATAGTCATATTTCTCGATAGCCTGATGATGTATGCAATTTCATAACAGTTTGTAACTCGATTTCAAAAGTATAGACACCCGATGACTGATTGATTTATCACTTGGTTGAGATAATGCTAGATATATTTAATAATAAAGCTCGATGATTTATTACAATGAAACGCAATTTGAAAAATAATTTGGAAATTGAAAAAATACTACATGTTTTCATCGAGAAATAATTAATTACCCAAAATACGTAAAATTGTACTATGATCCGCCTACCCTAATGAGCCTTTTCTTGGGGTAAACTCAACAAAAGGTGGGTACAAAAATGCGAAGTACCAAAACGCATGTGAGGTAGATGGGTTATCTATGGATTTTGACAGCTGTGTCGCCCCTCTGGGCGAAACGGCCCTGTGTGATTTCTGGAGGACTATAACTATAACTATTAGAGTGCCGCATCACGGTATTTATTTTTCTTTACGGGACAATTATCGTGGAGGTTCAACGCGCACTTGGAGTTTTCGAAAGGAAAGTGTTGCGTACCGTCTATGACCGGCTGCAGATGTAATACGGTACACGGAGGAGTCGAATGATCCACGAGTTGCAGCAGCTGTTGGAAGAACAATCCATCGTTCAAACACCGCAAAAATCGAAAGGCTGTGATGGGCCGGGCGCGTAGCCAGAATGTCTGACAATAACCCGGTGAAAATGATTCTCGTCAACGATCTGACGGGCACAAGAAGGCGAGGTGTACAACTGGCAAGGTGGATCGATTAGGTAGAAGACGATTTTTGTACCATCTGCAGATAGGCGTGGCTGGCGACGGGCAGCCATGGGCCGAGATAAATGGAGAAGACTTGAATTTACTGCACAGGGCAGTCCGGCCTTAGCCTGAGAAATAAATAAATAAGCGACATAATGATATTTTGAATTTAGCCTAAGTGTTTGAAATTGATTAAAGTCGTTCAATAATCTCAATACGTTCCTGCAGAGAAACCTAATTTATGCTAGTTATGGATAACTGGAAATTCTTGTAAAAGTACTGATTAGAAACTCTGAAGTAAAAACTTTTCCAGGACCATTTTACGGTTTTTATGACATAATCCATCTAGTATTTATTAAAATACCCTGATTAATCCACCTAGCGGTGATGGTGCCTTTCTCGTGCATTATAAAAATAGTACTTTGGCCATAACTTCCGAGCCCATAGTCCGATCAGACCAATTTTCAATAGGAAACAATGCTGCGAGTAAATCGGTTAAAGATAAGTACCTGAAAAATGATTGACAAATAGGAGCTATTGGATGAAGTGCCGAACCGTTCCCCTAATAAAACTACAAAAAATTCCAGAATAAGATTTTAATAAGCAACAAATCTAATTATTTTTACCATAGATGACCTCTTATCTATTGTTCATGCAAAATTTACTCAATTTATCTGCTTTTAACCATGAATTTTATTTTTCAAAGCTTTCAGGTGGAATGTTAGTGCACTGGGGTTGGTTTTCAGCGTTTTTTTACGCGAGTTTTTTACGCGGTTTTTGGGATCTACGCGGATTTTATTTTTTACGCAATTTTTCAAGAAAGTCTTGAAATCACGTGAAAATTGTAAAAAGCTGATTTTTGAAGTTGATTGAAGTCATTTTTACGCGGATTTCGGATTTTACGCGATTTTCAAAAAATATTTCAAGTCTTTTTCAAGTGGAAAGTATTTTATGGAGGTATGATGCTTGGTCATTAGAGCGAAGGCCGTCAGTCCCGAAGGTCATTTGGTCACAGCCGTTAGGCCGAATGAGAAGTGAGAAATGAGGAGTAATATGTGAGAAGTGAGAAAGGAGAAGTAAGTGAAGTGAAGTAAGTGAAAAGAAGTGAGAAGTGTGAAGTGAGAAGTGAGGAAATTAGAGGTTAGAAGTGAGAAGTGAGAAGCGAGAAGTGAATAGTGAAAAGTGAGATGTGGGACGTGACATGTGAGAATTGAGAAGTGATATGTGAGAAGTTAGAAATTATATGTGGGATGTGAGAAGTGATATGTGAGAAATGAAAAGTAATATGTGAGATGTGAGAAGCAAGAAGGGAGAAGTGAGGACTGTGAAGTGAGAAATGAAAAAGGAGAAATGAGAAGTGACAAGTGAGAGGCGAGAAGTGAGAAATGAAAAAGGAGAAATGATAAGTGCAAAGTGAGAAGCGAAAACTGAGAAGCGATAAGTGAGAAGTAGCAAATGAGAAATAAGATACGATAAGTGAGATTTAAGAGTAGTGAGAGAGATTAAGTGAGTAGTGAGAACTGAGAAGAGAGAAGTAGGAAGTACAAAGTGAAAAATGAGAAGTGTGAAGTGAGTAGAGTAAAGCGAGAAGTGAGGAGTAAGAAGTGAATAGTGAGAAGTAAGTACTGGGAAGCGAGAAACGAGTGATGTGAAACGAAAAGCGAGAAGGGGGAAGTAAAAGTATATGAGAAGTAAGATGTGCGAAGTGAGAAGTAAAAAGTGAGAAATAGGAAAGGAAAAATGGGAAATAAGAAAGCGGTAGCGAGCAGAGTGTAAAATAATCGAAATTTTTTGGTGAAGTCCACCTTTCTTCACTTGTCAGCTCACTTCCAGAAGTCATAAGAGAGAGCCGAGAAGTGAGTTGTGAGAAGTGAGATATGAGATATCAGAAGTGAGGAGTGAGAAGCAAAAATATAGAAGTTAGAAGGGAGAAGTGGAGTGTGTGATGTGAGAAGTGAGAGGCAAAGAGTTGAGAAGTGAGAAGTGAGAGGCGAGAAATGAATAGTGAGAAGTGTGATGTAAAAAGTAAAAAATGAGATGAAGATGGGATATTTTAGAAGGGAGAAGGAAGAATTGTTCCACGCGAATATGACGTCACACGTTCCATTGCTTGGATTGCAATCGTAAGTCATGCTCGTTTGGCTGCACTAATTAAGAGTTCATTTGGCTGCACTCGTCTTTGTCTCAGCTTGTCTATAGGACCTACAGTGTCTATAATCTAGACTTTGTGATTTGGGTACAATGTTTAGACCACTACCCGGGATGCGGGTGGTCGTTGAGTAACTCGATAACATTATCGAGGTCGCAAGCGGAAGGCAAAACAACAGTAAGGAACTGAAACAGAATCTGCTGGTGCACCGCCATGCTGTTCCAGACGTAAGACAAGAACAGGACGTTTTTACGGACGCCAACCGGGGGAAGCGAGAAGGTTCCAAAGGTTGACAAAGGTTCCACAACCGAGGCCTTCTCCTTCCGTGAAAGAGAGACTATGGCCGAAGAGGCGATTGATTTCGCCCTGACGGCCAACGAGGAAAAGACTGCTCCTAACCAAAAAACGGCTCAGGCAGCAAACCGGCGAAGGTGCTCACAGCAAAGCCAAACAGTAGGCGACCATCGTCGTCTGGACGGAGCAGATCGAGGCGCAGAGAAGCCCGAAGGGCGTTGACCCGAGAAGGCAATTTCTCGGCCCAAAAAAGCGAAAGCCACCAACCAGACGCAAGTCACCGGGCCACAAAAGGGCACCAGCCTGCCGGTGTCATCGGCAAAAGGACCGAAAATCCCTGGCAGCTGTTCAGTTGCTCAAAGCGGAAGTCGCGCATCTAGAGAGCAGTGGGGTACAACACTTGACACTTGACCATCAAGCGCTGGAATTCAATGGAATGCATAGTACTTATTCGTATTGCGACGCTTTTAACTTTTAATTGTTTTTAAAAGAAATTCACCATTATTAATTGCTCTTCATTGATTTTTTTGTGTGGATTTTACAACGACTATTTTTTTAAATTGCAATTCTTACGTTTGAAATTGCTAACATCTTTTTAGTTTTTAGAAAACTGTTTGAGGTTCATAGAAATTTGGCATTATTTACAGAGATTTTATATTTACTAATTGTTTCTGATTCCCTTATTGGGCGCCTTCTTTTGACTGCGGGGGCTACTTTGGATTTTTATTTTTCTGAAAAATCCAAAAAATCTTAACGTAGAAAATACTAAATTTGAAATAAAAAGTTGCGATCCAACTATCAACAAGACACCCGAATGATGATAATAGAGTTTTGATAGTAAATTTCGTTATAATTATCGTTTCAAAATGTCCAAAGTAGCCCCTGATTTGTCACGTATAATTTTTGATTCTTTATGAAAATTTTATTTTGCCGTTACAACTAGGTGGTTATGAAATATCTGCTCTCCAGCACGTATTTCTAGAACTACTATTTTTCCGGAGGATCATCAACCATAGTGGCCGCCAAATATGGATACTCACCAACCCTGCCTACCGGCCCGTGTCGTTGTCGGCCTGATGCTCGTACTTTCATTTTTCGGCTGCTGCTGCTGTTGTTGTTGTTGTTGCTGCAGCTTCGGTTGAACTATCGTTTGTGTCTTCTCTTTCGACCGAGTCTGTGGCACGTGCTCGATCTCAACCTTAACTTCCGTTGTGGACTTCTCGGCTGGCTTCGCCGTCCTGAATGTTTGCAGGGACGACGCGTATTGGTTGTCCGGTTCCGGCTCGCTGGTTTGCTCCACGACGGGTTTGATTTGTTCGTGCTGGTTTCTTCGACCCAGCTTCCAGTGGTTCTGATGGGCCGAAGTTTGCGGGCTTGGTTGATGGAACGATTGAGGCTGAGGTTGAGTTTGATGTAGCGTGTAAGCTGCTGAGGGCTGCTGTCTGGATTCTTGTTGAGGTGGTTGGAGAGGGAGATATTGAGGGGCTGAATACGGAAGATTTTCCGAATGATGTTGAATCAGTTCCACTTTGGTTCGATTGTGAGTTCCGTGGTATTCGGAAACCACTTTATTCTCATTGCTATTTCCTTTTCCGGGATATTCGAACTGTTTGTGGATATAGTAGGTGGCGTGGGGTGCACTGTGTGGTTGCTTGTGGTATTTCGACTTGTAGTATGCCTTTGGTGGTTCCTCTACGGATGGTTGTTTGACCACAACGAAATCAACCTGCTCTCCGTTTTGGACCGTGTTGACGGGTAGGGATGGCTGGTGTATTTGTTGAGGCTCTGCGTGCTCATGGACAACTGTTTGAGGAACAGGCAATGGCTCAATTTCTTTCGGGATGAAGTAACTGACGTGCGTTTGAACCGGGGCTGGAGTTGTTTCTAGTTGAGGCTGGTAATAAGGCAAAGCTTGATATTGTTGCTGTGGATGCTGATAGTTTTCTTCAGGTATGTGCTTGGGATAGTAGAAGTTAGTGGAGATGGATAGAGGACTGCTCATGTGTGGTTTCTTCGTTTGCTCGTGCCATTTGTATGAGGGTGGTGATTTCGATGGATAGTATTGTGGCTTATGGTACATGATAATCTCGTTGTGCATTCCCGGGCCGTAAGCTGGATGAAAATCACTGGTTGGAACTGATTTGTACGAATGTACATGTTGGGAATTGAATTTACTTGGCAAATGTTCAGTCTTGATAAAAACGGGTTTATCTTGAATTACTGGCGAAAAGTGAGAGGGTGCCCTGGGTGTTTCAAGTTTGCTTAGCGCTTGATGGCCCAATTTTAGTAACTGTTCTTCCGTGTTGATGGCAGGTACAAAGTTCGGTGGGGCTGATGATGGATGAGTCTGAACTGGTTCGGCTTCGGTATGATCAAAGCTGGATGAAACGATACTAGTTTCTCTAAATTTTGGGGGCGAAAAATGGTATTCAGATGGCTTATAATGTGGAGAAGGAATGAAGTGTGGTGTTTTGGGAGCATTGTTGAACACCATTCCCTCCAGTCCTAGGATCGGCAACATATGCTCAAAGGAAAATACTTCATGATCACTGGAATGCATATCTGGAAGTATAAAAAGGCAAAATAAAAGATTAACAAAAAAGAGCCGGTATAAATCTGCTTATATAATATATACGCTGATAAAATATGTTCAAGCAATATGACTTCACGGATTAAACCTCGCCATGAAGCATTCTGCAAATACATTCAATAAGTTGAAATAAGTTACTGACTATTGTAATTAAAACCAAGTTAACAATTTCCACAGTGAAGTCTATTTATCATTGATTTCCAACATTTGAAGTACGATGATGTAGCGCATAAAAAAGTGAAGCAGTTTGAATGTAATGCGAATAATCCTTATACGAAATTTTATACAATATATGGTATCTCATGTTCCAACCGTTTTCTATATGCTTTGTGCTGAGAATAATTGAAAAATGTCCTACATTTGATAGATTTTGATAGAATTTTTCATTTTGGTTGTACAATATTGAAATAAATTTCCTCCTTGACATCTTGCTTTATTCGACGGTCTTCTGCTCGATACTGAGTGTAAGGTAGAATTCACTGTATTCTTTTACTGTCTAATTATGTAAATCTTCGATTAATACTGGAACGAATAACTTACCCGGATAAGACCCATACGATGCCACGCCACCGGTCATAAGTTTGACCATGTGATCCTTATAAGATATCTTTTTCTTTTTGTCGATCGGTCTAATAATCAGCAACGGGATTTCCACATTTGAACGTTTCGGTTTTCGCGCAGCTATCGTCATGTTATAGGCAATGGCCTTGCCCACTCGGCTCGTCTCTGCTAGCCCGGCCTTGGCGCTGGCTGTGGCGGATGGTACCAAGTGGCCGGCCATGTTTTCCTCGGCACTGAGCACCACGGGAGCTGAAAGCGAAACAGATAGATTGGAAAGAGATACTTATTAGTTGTGATTTCTGATTAGATGTAAAACAGGTATAGGAGCTTTTAAAATAGATAAAAGTCATGGAAACGATTCACGCTCAAACACAAAATTCATGATAATGTGGAATGTGCGAAAAAAAATCATTAATCACCATGGTATCGATGATTGTCCATTATAATCTCGTAGAGCTTCCTAATAGTTTTGATCAAATGAGTTCTCTAGCTATTTAAGTTACTAAAAACATAAGGTATGCGTATTTCTATTCTCATGATTTTTAATCAACATTCCTTCAACAATAACCAGTGCATCTGAAACCAGTGGATATGTAAAAAACGCTGAATAATCACGATGGTATCATTTGATTCTTAAAATAAGCTTGTGGAATGTTGTTGAGCTGAATTATGAAACAACATAGCCACGCGTTACCTCCGAGCAATTCAAGCATTCAAATATGGACACTGTTGGAATCTTATAAACATATTTTTCATGTTTTCCTTTTGTTAAAAGATAATATCTTCTAATAGGGGCAATTTTACAAAATTTCATTAGTTCTTAAATGTTTTCTTAACAAATGCGATGCGAATTTTAATTTTATGCATAGTACCATGTTGTTTGATTATTTACCCCAGTAAAAAAGCATTAGGAGGTATTTTTTATTAGCATCAATACTGGTATTCAGAAAATTCCTTTTTTTTTTTAAATATCGAAAGGTAAGTCTTTGGAAAAGTGTTTGTATGAAAGGGCATGAATTTTTCTGTCCATTGCCGATTAAAACACCTAAAACACCGACTCTGCTCCTTCGCATAAACGACATATGTGAAAAATACTATAAATTTGCCTTTTTTCCACGAATAAACTTCAGAAAACTTTTTTTTAACTGGATCACCGCCACAAATCGTGTACTATTATCCGTGATTTTGAATACAGTGAACTCTCTCTAACTCGATATTCTGTAACTCGATATTTTCTCTAACTCGATGAAATGCAAAGTCCCTTAAATCTAGCATATTGCAATATTCTCTAAGTCGAAGTAAATTTCCAAAGCATTTTCACCTCGCTAACTCGATGTTGTCAGAAACAGTACATGCACGACAAAGTTAGAAGTGAAAAGTGTTAAGCGAAAAGTGAGAAATGGGATATGAGAAATAAGAAGATAGAAGTCTAGAATGAGAATTGAGATATGAGACGTAAGATATGAGACGTGAGATATGAGAAGTGAGAGAGTAAAAGTTAGAAGTGAGAAATTAAAAGTGAGAGATGTATATTTATAAGTGAAATGTAAGAAGTGTAAAATGAGATGTGAGAAATGAGACGTAAGAAGTGAGAGGTGAGAAATTGGTAGTGAGAAGGGCAAAGTGAGAAGTAAGTAGTGGGAAAAGAGAGATGAGAAGAGCGAAGTGCGAAGAGAGAAGTAAAAAGTAAGTAGTGAGAAGTGAAAAGTAAGTTGTGAGAAGGGAGTAATAAGAAGTGAGAAGTGAACATCTTTGAACATCTCTCATCTCACTTCACTTAATAAGGAAACAAATTTGAACTGTTCGGCTAAGCGACATTCGGCCAAATATAAATGTGTTCCCTATCTCGATACCTTCCTAACTCGATGATCCCTTCAAATATTAAAAGTGTTGAAAAAGAACAATTACTGATTAAAATCTATTGTTTGGGCGTTCTTTTCAAAATAAGCAAATAAATCATCACAGTAGCAATGATATGGAAATGCTAATATCATCTTTCAAACTTGGACGTACATGTTCATGATAGCATTAGAGGCGAAAGTATAGAATTGATAGTTCCGTTAGGATACGGCAGGCATGAAGAATGTTTTTATAGAAGTCGATTTGAAAGCGAGCGGAGGGCAATATTTGTGATGGCACATATCACACGACCTTCCTTCTGCCAAGCTCCCGTATGAAGGGGGTGTGCAATAAAAATCCTATTCGACTAAATGCTGATGTCATATTAGAAATTTGGAGACAGTACTCGTCGATAGCAAATCCTTCCGCACGCGATGGCATATGAGCAAGTCAAACCACCTTCCTTTTGCCAGTGGTCCCTCCCCCTTCATACGGGAGCTTGGCAGAAGGAAGGTCGTGTGATATGTGCCATCACAAATATTGCCCTCCGCTCGCTTTCAAATCGACTTCTATAAAAACATTCTTCATGCCTGCCGTATCCTAACGGAACTATCAATTCTATACTTTCGCCTCTAATGCTATCATGAACATGTACGTCCAAGTTTGAAAGATGATATTAGCATTTCCATATCATTGTAAATCGTTTAACTTCACGTAGAAGTAACAAACACGAAATCATTAATTTAGCATCACAGTAGGCTATGGAATGTTTAAATTCTGAAGAAATCACACTTTAAAAACGATGTTTGTCCAATTTGGCGTATGGGACTTTTACGGCATTACTCACAAGTTTCATCACCCCAAAATATGACTTCATGCAAAATTTGAGCTCAATCGGACATGATTTAGGGGTGCCTAAAATTCATCAAAGTTTTGAAATTTTTACCCATGAAAATTTTTCCAAGGGGGGACCAAAGGAAAAGTCGAAAATAGAATTTTCGTTTTTGATGCCAAATGACTGAAAAATGCACGAAACGTCGAGATTTGATGTTATTAAAAAAAATTAAAAACATCGATTTTTACTCTTAGATCATTTTTGGGACTTTTTTTCAGATGATGAAAAATTTTTTCATCGAATTTTAACACCGGACAAATCGCAAACGTTTTCGTAACCAAAAATATCCCCCTATGCGAAATTTGAGCTAAATTGGACATGATTTAGGGTTGCTCAAAATTTATCAAAACTTAATTTTTTAACTAACTTTAGAAGTGAAGGCAGTCACACTGTTTATTATTATTATTTATCATAAAATAGAGGATATTCTGTTTGTTGGGAAATATTTGCCATTGTTTCCCAAGTCATCTAATTTGCCGTCGTATGGTGAAATTCTTCGTAAGTTCATGTTTCATTTGCGAGCTGAGAAACAAACTGCTAAGCAAAGTGCGCAAATAACAATAGAAGCGTTGATGGCTGTATGGAAAGGTAAGCAAATTAATCAAGTGATTGGTAATAAGGCAATTGAATTTAAAATTTTGCGTTACCATAAAAATTGGAGAGATCTACAGAAAAATAGGCTGCTAATGTCGACGACTGAACTTGAGAAGAAAAAATCTGAGCTCATTTAGAAGAACCATGTAATTTATTAAATAAAACAGTATGTCAATATAACAACTCCTTTTTTTACATTACCTACGTAATTTAAAACTCCTTGACTTATTTATTTTAGAAATCAGGATTATCTATTTCACTTAAGGTGACTTGCGGTGGCACTTCAATCTCTTAGTAGTTGTACCATAAAAATCATCAACTCAATATTAGTAGTCGTGAGAAACTTGACACAGACAAACTTGAGGCAGACAAAAATAAACCTTTTTTTGTTAACATCCGATCACCGTAAACATTGCATTAATGTGATCGATTTCAGTCTGAGTTGCACTCAGAATTACGCAATACGGTTTAACTATGTCATAAACTATCGAAATGTGTCCGAAAATCAACAGATTTGCTTTGATATTTATGTGTTATGTTTTCATTATGCTAGCTGTTTATGTTCACATCTTGCGACATTGTTGCCAGCTCTTCAAACACACAAATATCATAATTGATATTTACTGCGTTTTCTCTTTCATTTTTCAAAACGTACCAAAGTAGAATAATAATGATATAATTATGACATTAGTAGATAACAGGTTGGGAGGAGATTTATTATTTTTTCAATATTTTACATATTTTCACTATGATTTCATAGTATTTTATGTTGACAGCACTGTCTGCTGCGATAGGGAATGATCAATGATTGCTTGCATACGACGCTGCCGGCGATATGCAACCGACGACAACAACGCATGCGCGGTGGGAGGAGGATTTTTTTTTTCACTTAGTTTTAGGTTTTTATTGAATCAACGCTAAATAAGCGCTGAATGATTTGATAATTTACCAACATGTAGATTGAGATTCAAACTTAGTTCTGATACTTTTTCTAGTGAAAGGATGATCAGGTTCAACGGAAATAAGCTGCGTAGTGCTAATCGGAGTGAGAAGGTGGGTAATTGTAAGATTGTGTTGGTGAGCTGCAAGGTAGCCATTCTGAATGACACCGTAAGAGGCCTTAATTTCAATAAACAAAGGTTTTTTTACGTCGATCTTATTCTATGAAAATCAAAACCGCGTAAAAATAAACCGCGATGTTTAAAAAAACGATAAAAAATTTCCGCAATGACATGAATCGTGTTTCTACGTGTTCCAGTTTTCTTGATCTTAACACGTTGTGTTTTGAATCCATGCGGTACCGCGTAAAAATAAACCTCAATGTAATAAACATTCCCTAGCAATCTGATAATTTTCTACGTAAATCTGATCTCAAAAGTTTTCAAAGTTACAAAAAATTCAAAATTTTGATAGCAAGATTTTGAGCACCCCTAAAACATGTTCGATGGAACTCAAATTTTGCATAGAGGCATATTTTAGGGCTTATGAAATGTTTGCGTAACGTCAGATTTTCAAATTCGATGAAAAATTGTTTTCACCATAATATTTTGTTCCGTGATCCCAAAACAGTCGATTTAAAAAAAAAATCTCAAAATTTCATGCATTTTGAGTCCTTTGGCATCAAAAAACAAAACAATTTTTTCCCCCTTGTGAGAAAAAAAAGTTTTGATTGATTTTGAGCACCCCTAAATCATGTCCAATTTAGCTCAAATTATGCATAAGGGGATATTTTTGTATGTATGTATGTATGTAGTTAGCCACCATCCTGGCTAGAGTCTTGCTCTGCATGCGGTTCCACTTGACAGTAAGGTCAAATTTCAAAATGATTTTGAATTCAACATATTGCTGTGTGAAGGGCCAAAAATGGGGGTGGTGAACCTGTAAGCAGAGACACTTACACGAAACCCACGGGAAAATGAGAATCTCCTTCCAGCAGAATGATCCAACAAAACAAATAATGAAATTTGCAATACTTGTCAAGCTTTCCACGGGATGGTTTGTTTGAAGAAGGGCGCGACAACTGGTTAACAACTGTTGGAGATAAAAGTAATAGACGCGAACGACTAATATTTTCTTTCCTTGACTCCGATTGGCTACCACTTCATTGTCCAGTTGTAACTTAATTGATGCCCTGATGCTCCCTCCCAACCCCATTTCATATATTTACAGTCAAATCAGTGATATTGTAAGGGAAATTTAGGCATATGCAGAGAATATATGAATTAGTGATCTGGTAGAGAATCCTATAAGCTACGTTGCTCCAATACCTTGCTCTGAAACATCGATTTAATTGTTAATAAGGCTATAAATAACTACTTCCTGTGAGCACAGCACAACATAATGCAATGGTGTTTCTGTTAAATAATCACTGGACCTCGGGCGTATATCTGGGAAAAGTAACCCTGACGACAGAGCAGTCATTGAAAAAAAATATTATCGATATATACAATATATAATATATATATAATGTAATGAAAAATAAAATGAAATATATTCATGATAAGAAGCAATTTTGAGTTTTGAGTATTGCCATACTGTTTTTACGTTAAACTATAAATAGTTGTTAGGATTTGAAAACAAACCAATTTGGTCTTTTATCAGACTTGAAAGAACCTAAATATGTTCAGCTCATAAAGGGATCATTTCCCCCCGATATGGGGATCAAGTCTCCCGCAAGTTTTGAAAATGTCCAATTTTCTATCTTTTAGAAAAATCGATTTTTTGATAACTTTCTTGAAAAAAAAATTTCTTCCGATGATGTTTTTGAATAACTAATTAAATTGTTCATCAAGTCCATCTTAAATCGTATAAATATAAGCATTTTACATCGAGAAACATCCGAAATAAAAAGTGGGGATCATGTGTGTCCAGTTTCCCCTATAAAATAATAGTTATAAATATTGAGAATACAATGAAATCAATAGCTTTGCGACCCGGATTAAATAACGCGTGATTAATACAATGTATACAGTTAATAAAATGAAATATTCCTATTTCCATGTGGGCGAATACCTAGGAGATTAGGCGGAACAAATATTTTGGAGATTGAATTCTAGATATATCTAACAGTTTTTTGCATATCTGAATGAAGGGCAAATAGTGTGGAGGACCAGTAAGCAGAGACACTTAGTGAAGCCCGCGGGATAGAAGGAATCTCCTTCCAACAGTGTAAACCAACAGACTAACAATTAGGCTTAAGATACTTAAAGGGCGTGTCAAATCTATTACAACTATGGGGAAAAGTATAGATGGATGTTTTATTACAAGTTTCGCTTCGACTCCGATAGACACTCCAATTCCATTTACTTCCTGTTTGAACTACAATGATGCCCTGTAGCTCCCTCCCAACCTGTTTATATTTTTATGTATTATATAATTTTTATGTATGTACAATAATAAAGTGTAAAATATGGGATAATAAAAAATATAATTTAATTGCAATGAAAACAAACCATTTTTATGATTAATGCAATATATACAATAATCGATTATCCTACATTGCTCTGTATTCTCCTTTTTCGGAATGAATTCAAAGGCTGGAAACTAAATTTTTTATTAGTATTGAATTTCCTCATAAGTATAATAATATTCCTAAAAGCAAATGGATATGTTATTCTTATTATTATAAAATATCATAAACAAATAATTGGGACAAAAAACTAACGTTATTTTACATTGCGTGAGAACGTAGAGGGTTGTTGCAGGAGATATAATTTAGTAAGAAAGACTATCGAGTATTTTGTGTTTTGATGTTGCTGCTACTGCTCCAATACAATTATTTATATCGTGCACCGACAGTTTGTGTTGAAGCACAACTTAATAGACGAATATTATGTCCATTACGAATATTATGAAAATGATAGCAACTACATAATAAATATATAAAAAATAATTCGTGTTCTTGTATAAAGGCCGTTTTTTGTAATAATTTATGATCCCATAGTCTGATCTAGCTAATTTTCAATAGGAAACAATGGGAAACGATTCCCTGATTTTGAAATACAGTAATCTTCCTAGAGTACAGTACATTTACGTTACTCGTTGTGTTATTTAACTCCTCTAATCCTCTTTTTACTTCTCTTATGCGATTAGGTAAGTTCACTTTACTAGAAAATGTTCGAAAATATATGAAAATATTGAGAAATACCATATAGTGATTGAATTAAATATAATGAAAGTCCAATATGTTTGACAAGGGTATCTGAAACAAGTATGTGCTACATTTAAAGTCAATACATTTCCTCGATATGGAACCAACTTTATCATCAATACTTGATCAAACCGAAAAAATCAATTCATATTGATTTTTTGTAGAAAACTTTGACGCACAGTAATTCACCAGTCTTACCGCAGTCAAAAGGATGGAAAGGATAGAAAACTATAGATATATTGAATATTATATATTATATATAATTTAGTAGTGAGTGATATAATAAGAACATAATACATCATTGTCTCCTTAAAGATCAAGTGTCTCCACTTTTAAGCCAGAAAAATGTTACATATTTTAATAAAAACCTTTTTAGATTTTCTTCTAGTTCGTAAACTGCAGTTTACTATGCGTTGAAGTTATATTAAGACAAATATCCATAATACGGTATTAAAGGTTGGATTACATAAATATATGAAGGAATAGGGTATGCGATATAATTGGAAACGGCTCACCGGATGTATCCAGACGGGGTAAATATCACTGGTTTCTCAGTGTAAAGATCACTCTCCAGCCTTCAACCAATCAGCACCAGCTCTGGGTATTTCTTCATGATCAGCCACTCAATGTCAGCTTTCGCTTCGGCAAAACTTTGTTTTAAATTCTTGGACCTTTGAACACTACCGGTGTACATATTTTGACTGCTATTACGCTCACTTTCCACTGACAGTTAACACTCAAGATACACTTGACATTGATATTTTGAAGAAATTTTAAATTTCAAATTTTTGACGACGGAGCACACGAGAGAAAAAAATTTGACGTCCTATTCGTGTCGCAGCACCCTTCGATTGAATTATGCATAAGGGGATATTTTTGGCTACGAAAACCAAAAGTTCCAAAAATATTTTAAAGGAAAAAATCGATTCTTTAAAAAAAAATATTTTTTTTATTAAAAAAAATATTAGCTGTTCCGTCAATCCAAAATTCAACAGGGATAGAACAAGCCACAGCGGTATATAACGCGATTGTCGATTGGGATCTTGAAGACAAGTACCTATGTTTTGTGTTAATTTCATTATTTAAAACTGTAATAATAATTCATATATTTTTCTCTTTAAGGATTATGTTCACATCATTCGACACAACTGCATCAAACACCGGACGAAAAAGAGGAGCGTGTAAACATTTAGACAAAATGTTCAGGAGACAGCTAATTGGGCTTCCCTGTAGGCATCACATTCATGAACTTTTGGTAGGCAAGGCATTCAAAGTCCTACAATTCGAAAATTCACAATCTCCGAATGTCGAAATTTTCAAGCGATTTCAGACGGAATGGCACCGCCTAGAAAAGAGTTCGTATCACTCAGGTATGAACGATACATTCGTTAAATCATCAAAAACAGAAAACGAGAGAAGTTCCTTATTAGAGTTTTTTGAAAGACAACTTAAAGAGTAATATCACCGCGAAGATTATCGGGAAGTTATCCAACTTGGCATTATATTTTTGGGAAAAAAAAACTTGATGGAAAATTGCAAATTAGCGCTCCTGGTGCTGTCCATAATGCAAGGTGGATGGCAAAAATTATTTACTCCTTAAAAATGTTCATTTATAGGCACACGTATAATATGCCTAACAACACTAGAGATCGATTAGCACGATTCAATGTCTTCATTGTGAAAATTTATTTGAAAAACTGGTTTCTTTGCTCATGTGCTGCAATGTCGGCAAATATTAACCTCAGTTTATTAAAATTATTGAAAAAATATGAGGCTTACGATGAGGAAGTTGCAAAATCAGTGCACAAAGGCTTTTTAATCCATTTACAGTATTTGGATAACACCCTCACCCTTTTTTGATGAGAGCTTAGATCCAGCGGACAAACAAACAGTAATCCAAGCCATTCGTTCACCAGGTAAATATTTTCAACTTAAATATATTCAGACTATGAGTTTCTAATTATCTTATCATCTACAAAGGCACAGGAAATTAATTCTGCAAAATCTGTAGTTGAGGCGCATGAAATATTAATGATCGAGTTGCACTATTTCGTAAAAGGTAGTAACCGTATTAAAAAATTGTTCAGTCTATACTTGACATCGATGTTACGCATTGGAATATTTCAGAGGAGTATCAAATTGCCAAAAAACGAGTTCGAAGCCTGTAAGTAGTGAATGACAGTGCAGAACGTGGTATAGCATTGATAAAAGATTATAATTTCAAACTCTCAGTAGATGAGAATCAAAAACAGTGTATTCTACAGTTAGTTGAGGAACATCGAAAAATGGACAATAAAACAGTATGTCAATATAATAACTCCTGTTTTTACATTACTCACGTAATTTCTTGAATTACTTTTCAAACTCCTTTACTCATTTATTTTACAAATTAGGATTATCTATTTCACTTAAGATCAATACACAAAGGTTTTTTTACGTCGATCTTTTTCAATGTAAATTAAAACCGCGTAAAATAACCGACGTGAAAAATCGTGTTATTTCAAAAATCCAATTATAAACCTTGATTGATCCACCTAGCGGTGTTTGTGCCTTTCTCGTACGTTATGCACCAGGGCTGCCCAACGTATGGCCCGCGGGCCGGATGCGGCCCTCGGCTCAATTTTTTGTGGCCCGCGGCATGCAGAAAAAATAACCTCATGATCGGCCCGCCAGCTTTTCCACCTGACTCCAGAAGTTTTTTTATTCATTATTCAATATGTAAGTTTTAAATCGAAGCTCGTGCTGCAAAACTATTCATTTGAATTTGAAACGAAAAATAATATTTTACATAATTATAAATGATTGCATAAGTGATCCCAAGACACAAAAGTTTGATGTGGAACATCGCGATTTCAAGAAAGATTGGTCAAAGTAGTTTATATTCACGTTGAAAAATGGAAAACCGGTTTGCTTAATTTGTCCGTAACGTTTTGCTATATTGAAGGAATAAAATCTAAATCCTAGTATTCTTTGAAATATAATATTTGAAAAGGCCCAGGTAGGAACCAAAAGTTTATAGAATTTCAAAGGTTTCAATTCAATCTTATATTTTTTGATCCAAATTAATTGTACAATGGATTATAGAAGCAACAAACTCTTTAAACTCGAGCAAATATGAAGTCAAAAATTGCAGTACGCTCTAGTTTTACTGTTAGTAAGATTTTGGAAAAATGGATGATTTTTTTCCAGGACGAAGAACTTGTTAAGGAATGCATTTCGATTGTTGTTGACATCGACAAGCTTCCTTCCTGTAGCATCATTTTGCGCGGAACACGGTGAAGAGTAAAAGTTCTCGCAGAAGATTTGAAAGCTACATAAGGGGTCATTCAACAATGATGTGAAAGGTTTTAGATTATGTGACACTGCATATATTAGGTATACAAAAAAGCGTGACAGAGGCGGGATGGTGGGTCTGGAAATCTCAAATAGTAGTGGACGTCATATTTGAATCGCCCCTAACGTAAAAAAAAACCCTTCGCTTCATATTCTACTCTCTCTCAAGCGATGAAAATTCCGTCGTAAAATCGTGGCAAAGGTCAGCTTTATTCTTTAGCTTTATTCCCAATGCAGGGAACAACTAACGAGGAACACCTAAGTGCTGTTAAGACATGTGTAAAGGAACTTTTTTCTTCTTCGAAAACGTGACCTTAAGATTGACACAGCACCAGCAATCATAGGAAAGAACAATGGCGTTGTGACAATTCTGAGCAAGAAAAACGCAATCACATAGCTATGGCGATATTTCCCTGCCATTCCATATTCAATATTCAATATTCCTCAAGTATAAGACAATCAACTTTATCAACGTTGGAGAACTCATCCCCCACCAATTATAAATAATGTTGACGAAATGAAAGCCGAATAAGGAGACTTGCTGTATTTTTGCAAATTTCATTGACTAAGCTTTGGTACCGTCCTTGAGAGATTTTATTCTAATAGCACTATTTCTACAAAATAAAGGAAAACCACTGCCCGAGCTAAATGATCCTGAATAGGTAAGTGACTAATTGGCTTTTCTAGCAGATATCGTCAAACATCTAATAGCTTGAAATCTGGTTCATTTCTCTCATCCTGTTTAGGGTTTAGCCCGTTTAGGGCTTAGGAAATGTTTGCGCAACGTCCGGTTTTTTAAATTCGATGAAAAATTGTTTCCGCCATAAGATTTTTTTCCGAAGTCTCAAAACAGTCGATTTTTTCAAAAAAAATAATCTCAAAGTTTCATTCATTTTGAGTCCTTTGGCATCAAGAAACAAAAAAAAATTTTCCCACTTGTAAACAAAAAATTAAGTTTAGATTAATTTTGAGCGTCGAACTTGATTTAGCTCAAATTTTGCATAGGGGGAAATTTTTGGATACGAAACCGTTTGCGTATCGTCCGGAGTTAAAATTCGATGAAAAAAATTTGTATCATCTGAAAAAAGTCCCAAAAATGTTCTAAGAGAAAAAATCGATTTTCTCCAAAACATTTTTTAAGCAATTTTCTGGGGTTTTCAACCCCCCCTCCCACCATGTAAGATTTTTCCCATACAAATCATTTTTTTATTTATATGGAGCGTAAGAAAATGGCAGACCCCCCTTCCCCATAAGTGCTTACCTAAATAGTGTACGACCTCTAAATAGGGTCGTAATACTCACGCACAAGCGAGTGAACTGAATGGACTGTCACTGCGGGCTGCGTGTGCAATGAGAAAAGATATATAGGGGGAATGACGGCTTTGGCAGGTTTTGTTCTATTATTGTCAGGGGGGTTTTTGATGACTGATTTTGCTCAAATTTGGCCTAAACATTCTTTGCATATCAAAGAATATTGTGGCCAAATTTCATAAAATTCGGTCGACAAAAAACCCCCTGCCAATAATAGAACAAAACCTGCCAAAGCCGTCTGTTCCCCTATGTGATAACATCTTCGGGACTGCTAATGCCGAATTAACAAGCAGACCGTTTCAGCCACCACCGGATAGGCATCCGAGCTGACTTCCTGCTGAGCCTGCGAGATGTGATGTTCATGTTTGTGAAGCTCATGTTGATTGGAGCATGGATTCCGAATCTTAGTGGAAGAATACGGGCTCAATGTCTCTCCGAAAGGTGGCCGATGATCAAGTGTTAATGTTGGTTCGAGTTGACAGTAGACCATAATTGCCTCGATGAAATTCTGCTGGAATTTCATCAGGGACTGTCCATATAATATGCGTGAAGATCAAAGCCAGTCGCTCCGGGTTGTAGAGCGGAGCCAATTCTTCCGATAACGAGGTTTATTTATCGAAATCCTGGGAAAGGAAGTGAGGGCATAATAAAGTAAGCAGGTGATATCGGAGCTGCCGCTGCCAATCGTTTATGCGGTTGCAGTGGTGTATAGAGACTGGGATCCCTGAACCTGATGGAGCAGAAAATCAAGAAAGTGTACCATGCTGATCATTGGAACTCAGTTTCCTGATTTCCAGAAATTTTGTTGAATTAAGGCAGCCCTTTTTGCCAACCCAATCGTGGAACCGTGCACACCATCGGAGCCTATCGCACAAATTATTATTGTTGCAAGAAAGAAACACATTGCTCAAAAATTTCAAGAAATTTATCACCGTTCACAAACTTCCATATAGTATTCTGTGACTTTCTGATCCCACTCAAATAGCTTGTTCCTTTTCTTCTATTTGGTCATTCTCTGCTATTGTCGAAGCACGGTAATCCAATCAGCTATTTATCCCCAATTATTCCATGTGCACGATTGATGGAATCCCATCCCCATCCCGATAACGTCCATTGCTGTTCGCTCAACTAGCATGACTAAAAAGGGAGCGAGATGCTTTTATGAAAATTTATTTGTCTGGGCTAGATTGAAGTGTCTCGTCGACGTCGTCGTCGTCTCAAGCAGACTTTCCCATGTACTCCGCTCAGAAAAGCTACCTACTTGATAGGTGGAAAGATTTTTTCTTTTCTAAGCACCTTTTGAATGGTGTCGGCGATGTTGCTTGCCCATTCATTGTCGGTTTATCCCGCCTGCCCCCCTCCCGGAGAAGCAACCCGTGTTCAAAAGTGGACGCTCGTCATGCTCGCGTCCAAAGACCCAGGTCGTATGCTCCGGTGGGTTTGGGGACTGCATTAGTCTGTCTGCGCGATGAAGAGCAACTTGCCAGGTGTAAATTGACTATGCCGTCGCACGGAAAGGGATGAAGGTGCTTAGTTCTTTGAGTTGAAGTTGTATAAGAAATAAGGAATTATGGATCCAATTATGGTACGACTGGTGTTTACTTTTATGTGAGCCATCTAATGATAAAATATGAAGCGATGAAGTGCGAGATCTTCTATTAAAAGTACAGTACATTCAAAGCATTTTTCAAAATTCAACTTGAGCTTTCTTCCGGCTTACAAAAAAAACTTATTTTGTTTACTTTAGACTTAAACCATGAGAAAATGAGTCGTACCGGAAATATACTCCATAATAGTTACCAAGTGTAGCAGACAGGAAAATTTGGAAGGTGTGAAGAGATATCAATCTCAGAAAGGATGCACAAAGGTTTACTAAGGACTGCTATTTGTGAAACATGAGACCATTTCCGTTCTTATTTGTGTTAATGTGCAGAGAACACTTTTGAGCGCACAGAGAAAAAATATCAACATACAGTGTGGGAAAAAAATAGAAAACGAAACCGTTTCAAGTGAAGCATTAAAGAAACAGACGACCTTGACAACAATAGAATATTTTTGATCATTCATATCGTTCCAGCGACATATTCCTGTGGTCATGCTACTGAAACCTTTTTGGAAATCAACGAAAATTAAAAAAAAACTCAAAATACAATTCCAGCGCTTAAAAAGGGAATTAAATTTTTATTAACAAATGGTGAAAAGGCTCAAAAACTTGCTCAGCAGTTTGATAGTGCCCATAATTTTAGTATAGGTCTCACTAGTCCTATTGAGGATCAGGTCACGCGGTTCGAAGACAATCTCAATCAAGACAATGTTTTTGACCCTTCGTTTGGAACTAGTTTGGGTGAAGATATAACAAAATTTAAAAATATGAAAGTCCCGGGTGATGATGATATGTTCTACATACTAATCATAAAACTTCCTGAGAGCTCTTTAATTTATCAAACAAATGTTTTCCATTGGCATACTTCTCAGATAAATGGAAAAATGGGAAAGTTGTTCCAATTTTGAAGCCGTAAAATATCAACTGAGGCTTCTAGTTATCGCCCAATCAGTTTGCTTTCTTCAATAGGAAAACTGTTTGAAAAGATTATTTTGAACAGAATGATGGTTCATATTAATGACAATTCTGTTCTTGTTGATGAGCAATTTGGTTTTCGCCATGGTTTTTGCATTCGTCCACTCATCAGTTATAAAGAGTTACGAATTTAATTCAACTCAACAAATCTGAAGAATATTAGATTGGAGTTGCTCTTCTTGATATAGAGAAAGCATTTGACAGTGTTTGGCATGAAGGTTTGATTGTAAAATTGATTAATTTTAATTTTCGTCTGTACATTATTAAACTGATCCAACATTGCTTATCAGATCGCTCCCTGCAGGTATACTATCAGAATTTTAAATTTGCTCCTAGATTACCTACCCAATCAAATGACGGTTGTCAGAATGACAGCATCTGTTATCTGTCAAAAGATACGTAGGGGTGTCCATAACCGAACAGTGCCCACAACCGAACTTTTTTCCCTACCAATGAACTTCATAGAATTTCTAATATAGAGACACTGCAACAAATGTCTAATAAAATATTTACAATGTTAGACATGAATCGTTGCAATAGGAGATTGTTCCTTATATCATAAGTTTAGTTCAAGTTGTAGGTATTATAATTCCTACATGGTTCAATTCAACCAGAAGAAAAATTGAAACTGCCGAAGGTAATTGAAATATATTATTGATAACCAAACAATCAAACACGGAACATCTAGTCAGACATGATGAATGCATGTAATAAATAATTAGCACATAAAATTAGTAAAAAAAGCTCTCTCGCAGTGTTGGGAAAAACTCAAATTCTCAAATCCCATCCACGTTTCAAATTAAGCGCGAGTCAAACCCTACCCGACTCATAGCCCAGAAAATCGTTCATGATTCGACTCGCGGTTTGCATCATTATATGATTTCTACGTGTTCTTCTCCGTTGACTTAATCGAATTTACGTTCTTTGCTTGAAATAATGGATAATAAATCCAATCGTAAACATGAAATACGCGTCGTTTGGGTTTTTGGAGCGAAATCATTTTTCGGCGAATGAGCGAAGTGATGCGATTTTGCATGAAAAACTCAAGCTCGCGCATGAGTCTTCGATGATCGGGATTTGAGCATGATTCTGCCATCACTGCTCTCTCGCTCAGTTTTTCTCTCCGTTCAGCCAATCAGAAACTTGCAACGGTATGTGTTTTGGGTTCTTATGTCTCCGGTTACGATTTTTTATCACAAACGCAAACTCTTTGAGAATTATACTCTGACATAAATTGATACTGTTAATTAATATCACATGACGTTATATTTTCAGAATCCATAATCGAATTCAATAATTAAATTTAAACTAAATTCCGTTAGCAAATATAAAAATCTTTATGCGCGGTGTCCTTTCAATAATCTTTTTTACGGTCATAATTATAGATTATTACTCATCATTATTTTATTATCTACATTTTAGTAACTTTGGAAAAACGTTTACTTATTGTCGTATAATACGGACATAGTCAACACAAGATCGTATATGATGTCACATAGGACGCCAAAGTGAAGGCCATATAGGTACTTTTCTATACAATATGTATGTATATCGCCTCCAGTTTAGCGTCTTATGTTGCATCATGTACGATTTTGTGTTGACTGGGTAGTTCTTAACATCTATTTTAGTTGTTTACACTATGCTTGAAATCAGTAGCGATTCAGTTTCATTTAAAATTTTCTTTCTACATTAAATCTGGAGCAAAATAGAATAAACTCGCTGGTTCCCACATCATCCGCAAAATTGAGCATACACCTTGGATTAACAATTTCAAAGGCAATCAAATATTTTTCAAATTTTCTTTCAATATAATTGAATAGTCATTCCACGTCGAGCATCCGTGCGAGACGGTTGTAAGTCCGCGTACGGTCTGCTTCTCATTCGTTTTTTTTTCCTGAAGTACAGGTAGTGTTTTTTTTTTCAAAAGTGTTTTGAAGCATAGTGCTTGAGTGGAAGTGGTGCTTAGCTGTAGCAGTTAAGTAGCCATTTCGTTGGTTTTGCAACTACGCAAAACTTTGCAGTTTCGGCGTCCATCGCAGGCGCAGGCATCATCGTCCCACGCCGACAGTCATCATCCATCGTGCGTCTCGACCAACACAGACGCTGCCGTCCTGCCACCATCCGATCCATCCACCCAGTTACAGTGTTGGGTGCGGCGAGAACACCAACAATAGCGTGGTTCGCTTCGACCGCACCACCGGCGAGTGTCCATCGAGCTAGTGTGCTGCCAGAACTGTTAGCCGGCAACACAGCAGTGTGAACGCAAGTATTTAATTGAGCTCCCTCTCATTGTTCCCTCTCTTCTCCATCTTATTGGAATAGTTTTTTCTTTCTTTTTACTCGTCTTCCCTCTGTCCCAAATCATTATTTTGTTTGTGTGTGTTTTTTTTCTGCCCTTGTGATAATTGTTTAGTTTTAAAAGAGATTGTGCCTCGCTGCAGCGGCGCATTTCGTGTCCGCAATGCGCGAAGGAGAAGTTGGCGGGGTACTTCGTATTCCATGTCAGATGTTTCGTTGCATTCAGGTGTTCCAAACCAAAACGAAATGGACACCAGCAACGCTAAAATTTCCTCTACGAGCCCCCGTACCAAGGTCTACCCTCACGACTCTAGTGGGCCGTATGTTGTTTTCTTTCGACCCAAAGGCAAACATTTGAATATCAGCCAGATTAGCAAAGATCTGGAAAAGCGATTTTCGTCTGTCACGACCATTGACATGGTTGGGTCCAGTAAACTCCGTGTCACGGTCAGTGATCGCAAACAGGCCAACGAGATTGTCACCTGTGAGCTTTTCACTCTCGAATATAGGGTGTATTTACCGTCAGCAGTGTGTGAGATCGCGGGGGTGGTGACGGAGGGAAGTATGACATGCGACGATTTGAAACAAGGTTTCGGTCGTTTCAAGAACGTTTCTCTGCCTCCTGTTGCGATACTGGATTGCAAACAAATGTATTCGGTGTCGCAGGAGAGAGAGAAGCGGAGTTATTCCCCGTCTGACTCTTTCTGCGTCACTTTTTCCGGGTCCGCACTGCCTGACTACGTAGTGTTTGGCAAACTTCGTCTACCTGTTCGGCTGTATGTACCGAAGGTGATGAATTGTGTTAATTGCAAGCAGCTGGGCCACACCGCTCAGTACTGTTGCAATAAACCTCGCTGTGCATCATGCGGAGAGAAGCATGTGGAGGGCGCGTGCAAGACGGCACCGAAATGTGTCTATTGTAACGAAAGCCCTCCACATGCTCTTGAAGCTTGCCCAACGTACATACAGCAGCGAATCCACCAGAAGCGGTCTCTTCAGCAACGTTCTCGGCGAAGTTACGCCGAAATGTTGAGGAAGGCCGCTCCTCCACTCGTTTCTGACACCATCTACTCGTCTCTTCCTTTGGACGATCAAGGTAGCTCTGACTCCGAGGTTGGAAATGGGGTTCCCTTTGTTTTCAATGGCTCAACGAGGAAGAGAATAAAACAGAGCCAGCGACCCTCGAAAAAGCCTAGAAAACAGCCTCAAAGTGAGCCCCAATCCAACATGGTCAAATTCAAAGCGGGTGGAAATACTCAAAAACGTTCAACCTTTGTGGTTTCACATCGGGATGATCGAGAGTTTCCACCGCTTCCGGGAACATCTAAAATCCCAGATGCCCCATTTTTTGCGATTTCTCAGCCAGAAAGAGAGCATACAGAGCGAGCAGAAGAACTCCCGAGCGCTCCAATGTTCACACTTTCTGGCATCGTGGGGCTCATCCTCAACTTCTTTGATGCTTCCGACCCCGTGAAGAACATGGTCAAAACTGTTCTTCCTATTCTGACTCCTCTCCTGAAGCAGCTGGCTTCGAAAATGCCCCTCCTCGAGTCATTTGTATCCTTCGATGGCTAACTTAGTCAATAAGGGTAACATGATTTCGATTCTACAGTGGAACTGTCGAAGTATTCTTCCAAAATTAGATATTTTTAAATTTTTAGTTAACAAATTACAATGCGATGCTTTTGCTTTATGTGAAACATGGCTAACACCAGATGTGAACCTTAATTTTCCTGATTTCAACATAATCCGCCGCGATCGGGCAAATCGATATGGAGGGGTGCTTTTAGGGATCAAAAAACAGCACTCCTTCTATAGAGTCGATCTTGCGCCGATGTCTGGCACCGAAGCTGTCGCATGTCAGGTGACTATTCGAGGAAAAGACCTCAGTATCGCCTCGATATATCTTCCTCCAAACACCGCGATACCTCGAAGAGATCTCTCGCACATCTGCTCGGTTATGCCCGAGCCACGGTTGCTGCTGGGAGATTTTAACTCCCACGGAACAGGCTGGGGGGAACTGTACGACGACAACCGTTCATCAATGATATACGACCTCTGCGACGACTTCAATATGTCAATTTTGAATACAGGAGAAGTTACACGAGTGGCTCCTTCAGCGAGAGATAGCCGTCTAGATCATTCCATTTGTTCGAGCTCATTATCGTTGGACTGTACTTGGAAGGTGGTCCAAGATCCCCATGGTAGTGATCATTTGCCAATCGAAGTTTCGATTTCCAATGGACATAAGCAATCTGCTTCCATCGATCTTTCATATGACCTCACGAAGCACATCGATTGGGGCAAATATGCGGACGCCATCAGCGATGGCATACAGTCGATAGAAGCACTTCCCCCGCGGGAAAAGTACAAGTTTCTATCGCAGTTGATTCTTGAAAGCGCTCTTCAGGCACAACTTCGGCCGGTGCCAGGAGCTTCGGTTCGTAGGAAACCCTACAGTCCGTGGTGGGTAATCGAGTGTACGCAACTTTATCGCGAGAAATCCGCCGCGTTCAAAGAATTTCGGAAACACGGGGCGATCGTTCTTCACAAACGATACACCGCGCTCGAAATCCAGTTCAAGAAACTGGTCAAAGTGAAGAAGCGCGGATATTGGCGCACTTTTGTTGAAGGTTTATCGCGCGAGACTTCAATGAAAACTCTGTGGACCGTCGGGAGAAGAATGCGCAACGCGTCGTCCGTAAACGAAGATCGTGAAAGCTCGTCGCGGTGGATACTTGACTTCGCAAAGAAAGTTTGTCCGGATTCGGTACCGGTGAGGCAAGAGCTACGTGATGCTTTTGCAGACAGGGATGATATGGATCGTCCCTTTTCGATGATTGAATTCTCACTTGCTCTCCTTTCATGTAACAATTCCGCTCCAGGGATGGATAGAATCAGGTTCAATTTGCTCAAAAACCTCCCAGACATCGCGAAGAGGCGCTTATTGAACTTGTTCAATCAGTTACTGGAGTGCAACATTGTTCCGGATGATTGGAGGGAAGTGAGGGTGATAGCCATCCAGAAGCCCGGAAAACCCGCGTCGGATTGTAACTCGTATCGCCCCATCGCGATGCTGTCATGTCTTCGGAAGCTGTTGGAGAAGATGATTCTCTTCCGGCTAGACAAATGGGTTGAATCGAATAGTTTGTTGTCAGATACACAATTTGGTTTCCGGGCAAGGGAACGAACGACTGTCTTGCGTTGCTTTCTTCAGAAATTCAGCTTACTTTCGCTAAAAAGAGCAAATGGGCTCAGTGTTTTTGGACATTAAGGGGGCTTTTGATTCAGTTTGCGTCGATGTCTTATCTGACAAACTCCACGAGTGTGGACTTTCACCAATTTTGAACAACTATTTGTACAATTTGTTGTCAGAGAAGCGTATGAGTTTTTCTCATGGTGACTCGGCAACTTCACGAATTAGCTACATGGGTCTCCCCCAGGGCTCATGTTTGAGCCCCCTTCTTTACAATTTTTACGTCAGAGACATTGATGAATGTCTCATGCCAAATTGCTCGTTGAGACAGCTTGCAGATGATTGTGTTGTATCCGTTTCGGGGCCAACAGCGATTGATCTGCAAGGACCGTTGCAAGATACTCTGGACAATTTGTCCACTTGGGCTACGAAGCTGGGTATCGAATTCTCTCCGGAGAAAACTGAGATGGTTGTCTTTTCAAAAAAACATAAGCCGGCAAAGTTCCCGCTCCAACTGATGGGTAAGACAATCACTCATAGCATATCTTCTAAATACCTCGGGGTCTGGTTCGACTCGAAATGTACCTTCGGGAAGCACATTGTGTATCTGACACAAAATGCCAGAAACGGATCAACTTCATGCGATCAATAACCGGAACATGGTGGGGAGCGCATCCCGAAGATCTTATGACGTTGTATAGAACAACCATTTTGTCGGTCCTCGAATACGGTAGTTTCTGCTTCCAGTCCGCGGCTAAAACACACATGCTGAAGCTTCAAAGGATTCAGTACCGCTGTCTCCGTATCGCGTTAGGATGTATGAATTCGACACATACAATGAGCTTGGAAGTACTTGCGGGTAAGCATATGCGGTATTTCGAAAAATTTCGTTTCAGGTGGTTCGAAACGAAATACCGCGGAATTTCGCGGAATTTGAGCGTGGCGAAATCTGATTTCTTGATTTCGTTTCGTTTCGTAAAATCACAAAAATTTCGCTAGAAAAAATTAGTTTTTAACGATACTTAACGGAATTCCGAGGAATTTCGAAACAAATTTAGACTTAAACAATACTGTCTCGTACGATAGTGTATTATCAAAAATTTTGGCTGCGCCGCTGAACAAAATCATAAAGCTGTTTTCAAAACTTTATGTTATACAAATTTTCATATTAACGGTTACTGCATAATCCCTTTCTGAGTCGAAAAATACGAATTTAGTTTTTATCTATAAAACGTCTTCAGTGTTTTGTTAGAAATGTCACACAGAAAACGAAAAATACCTTTAACTATTTTACCTCAATATTTAAGACGTCAGGCTCAGAGTATAAATGTAATCAGATACGAATCTGATCAGTACAACTTCGTCAAAGAGGCAAAGCCATGGCGTGAATTCTTATAGAATTTGTGAATTATTTTTAAAGCGCCTCTTTCTTATTAACGGCCGACTTCTTCACCTCTTATGTCTAAACCAGCTTTAGGCGGTTCACTAAGCACCACTTAACAGTTAAGTAGGCCCCAATAAAAACATTATTTTTAAAGGAAGCACATTGATTAAACGAAGTTAGATTGATTTGAAACACGGTTTTCGTCTTCGAGTTTCCATAATAACTTTGTTTACTATAAATATTTAGTCGCTTACCAAGGCTTCACATGAATTACTTTTTCAACAAACCAAAGATTCCTTTCCCGTGCCACTCACTGAGATGCAGAGCATTCCTCGGTCTATTATAATTGTCAAACTAATTTTCCTCTCCTAATCCCAAATTGACTGTAAGGGCGTGAACGGCTCATACCATTACTCATGAATTTGACAACGATTTTTACATGCCTCATATGCACAAACACATATACAAGGACAAACAGACTTTTACTTGGTTCGTCGAGTTGATTGTATATAAGACTCTCCGATCTTCATATAAAAAGGTTGAATTTAGAAGTAAGTGATATCCTTTTGTAACAAGTTTTTGTATGAGAAAGGAAACATTATTTCTTCATACCTGGCAAACTGCTGCCGTAAAAACTTTGCGATTTTGTGGATTTTAGAAAGGTGTAGAGGATTCGTCTAGCAAGCAAATGTATGCTATTAACAATTCTCTATCTACTATCTATCATTTTCTGGTTTTGAGTTAGCTCAATGATTGTATGGCATTTTCCACAATGATTTTTACCAGAAACCCATTCCCCAGAATGGACCATATGCCATAATTGGCCAATTGCCAGAATGTACAGTTTCCCAGAAATAGTAAAACTCTGAATACCGATTATTGTTGGTGGCTAAAGAATAGAAAAAGTATTACATAAAGAAGGTAATTTTGTATACTGTAATGCGGGGGTATACTGTAATTAATTTTTACAGATAAAAATATTTTGTTATTTTAAATGTATTTTCATGCACATATTTGGAGCATGCAAATAAACGTAACATTCAATCGATCTCACTATTTTTTTAAATCGAAATAAATTTAAATTGTGCTTGCTTGTAAAATTCAGTCAAATTTAATTGAATATCGAATGTTAATTCGTTTGATGCGGTAACCTGCAAATTTACACGTCGTTAAAGTTTCAAAATTTCTTGCTGTGTTCATAAAATGGACTATTTAACATATTAGACAATTTTCAGAAAGATGGATACTATTTATCAAAAAAATTACATTTATATTTGTCTAATACCAAACAAACTGTTTACGAATGGATACCTTATTTCTTTGTCCCATTCCAGACGCAGACTTCATTTCAAAAATTGAATCATATCTACAATTGGATAATATCACTTTAAGTGATCCTAGACAGGTTTTTACTTTCATTGAAGACATTATATCTACAAGTCTAGGTAAAATGTCTACTTCTAAAGAAGGAATCACATCCTAAGTATGATAATAAAATGAAATTAGGAACTGCACTAATGCTGGGGTATTGCCTTTTCGCCAATTGTAAACGGAGAAGCGGCGATTTATCTCAGACTGCTTATTTTGTTACTACAATGACCAGGATAATAGAAAACCCACTTGCAGTTTTTGATACAAAATTTTCAATTTTGGAGATATACATCTCGATTGCGTGTGAACCAATTTTGTAAACTTTAAAATCAATTCAATAAAAAATCCGCGGAAAAAAATTAAAATTTCGTTTCGTTTCGTAAAATTTCGAATTGAATGGACCTTGATTTCGTATCGTTTCGAAGTTGCGGAAATAATTTATATTTCGTTTCGTTTCGTTTCGAATCAACATACACATTTTAAATTTCGTTTCGTTTCGTTTCGTTAGGAAAAAGTGTCTTATCACATACCCTTACTTGCGGGAGTACTGCCACTAACAGATCGTTTCGCGGAATTATCGCTCCGGTTCCTCACTCGCTGTGAGGTTCTCAATCCATTGGTCATTGATAACTTCGAGAAGCTGCTCGAACAAAACCCTCAATCTCGATTCATGAGTATTTACCACTGGTACATAACGCTGGAGGTAAGCCCTTCTTCGGTAGATACCAATCGTGCTAACTTCTTAGACTCTTACAGTTCCTCTGTTACTTTTGATCTGTCCATGAAGCAGGAGGTTCATGGAATACCAGACTTTCTGTGTGCGGAGGTCATACCTCCATTATTTGCAAGCAAATACGGGCACGCCAGTGAGGAGAGAAGCTTTTTACAGACGGGTCAAAATTGATGACTCCACTGGTTTCGGTGTTTTCAACGTTTTCATAGCGCCTACTTTAAGCTCAAAGAGCCTTGTTCCGTGTATACTGCTGAGCTAGCAGCTATACACTATTCACTCGAGCAAATCGCATCCCTACCTCCTGACCACTTTTTCATCTTCACCGACAGTCTAAGTTCCTTGGAGGCTGTTCGGTCAATGAAACCGGTTAAGCACTCAGCGTATCTTCTAAATGGGATTCGGAAAGCTTTGAGTGCCTTATCACAACGGTCTTACACAATCACCATGGCTTGGGTCCCTTCTCATTGCTCGATCCCGGGAAATACGAAAGCGGACTCTTTGGCTAAGGTGGGCGCTATGGAAGGTGATATTTACGATCGGAAAATCACCTTCGATGAATTTTTCACATTAGTTCGTCAGGAAACCTTGAACAGCTGGCAACAGAAATGGACAAATGGGGAGTTCGGTAGATGGCTGTATTCAATTCACCCGCAGGTGTCGAAGCGTCCATGGTTCAAAACATTGAAAATGGGACGAGACTTCATTCGAACCATGTGTCGTCTAATGTCCAATCACTACACTCTAAATGCACATCTTTTCAGAGTGGGGCTCTCGGAAGGAAATCTCTGTGTTTGCGGCGAGGATTATCAGGACATCGATCATGTCGTGTGGGCGTGCGAGGAGCATCGTGGCCCCAGATCTGCGCTAACTGAACATCTCCGGGTCCGAGGAAAACAACCAAAGCCTATTAGGGAAGTGTTGTCGGGCCTTGATCTCGAGTACATGTTCCTGGTCCACCAATTTTTAAAAGTTGCTGATATAAAACTGTAATCATTGCCTGCCCATTCCCTTGTCTGTCGTACCCCATATCGAATGTCTTCCTCTTGTTGTACATTTCCATGTCTGTTGTTAATCCCTTCCGTATGTCTTCCTCTCGTCGTTGTCTCCCAAAAAAAGTTTGTTTGTCCCGTTACAGATGTAAAAATGCGAGGAATGTCAACTTTGTGAACATCAGCATCGTAATTACTTAAGCACCCTAAAATCCTTTCCTTTCCTACTGTACTATTGTATTCCCTAACCTCGACTAAATCGCGAGTCTTTCGGTTCCCCAAAACTAACACTATGTATAAGAATCAAGAAATGTATTGTTAAACTTGATTTCGGCTCCGTAACGCTTCACGGCAAATGAGCCTTCCAAATAAACGAAAGATAAAAAAAAATTGAATAGTGTTTTTCATTTTGTTATCAATAAGGGTATAAAAAAGGGTGATATGTTGTTCCGATGTGTAGTTATTTATAAATTATCGCGAAAAAAGGCCTTTGAGATGCCACAAAATTGAGCATACACCGAGTGTTTTTGTATGAAATCTCTTCCTATGAAGATTATCAATGTAATTTTTAATTCTTTTATCATGACAAGGCTTGAAATTATAAATATCCTTTACTTTGACATTCATTGCTTTGAAATTAGAGCAAGAGCTGCTCGAGTTTTGATCACAATTGCAAACAAGTGAAAGGTAAGAACGTCGCTTCGTAAAAAATCAATGTAGAAGGGCAGAAGAGTTTCAATATTTATATTGAAAATATCTTCACAATACTTCATCAGATGAACTGATGTTGAAGTCGAATTGATCCGACACCTCGTTGAAATGGCGGATCATGGCGACAAAGCTATTGGCAGCATAATTTATGTTATGCCTTTCTTCGAAGAGCAAATCTCGAGGTCGAAGGGATCGTGAGGGTGCATAAAATGGAATTTTTGTCAACAAATCTGGCACGTCGTACTCGGATAACAAAAGTTTGGCGATGAAAACGGCTTGCGCCACGTTACTCCGCTTTTCAAGAGTATCTAGCCCCAGCAGACTACAGCGATCAGCATACGGTGGTAAATTTAGCGGGTCCGTCCATGGGAGATGGCGCAGGGCATATCGTACGAACTTGCGTTGCACAGCTTCGAACCGAGCAGTCCAAACAGCTTGATAAGGATTCCAGACAGCAGAAGCAAATTCGAGTTGAGAGCGTTCCAATGAGCAGTATAAGGCTTTGTAGCATAAAGGATCGCGGAATTCATTTGGGATTTTAAAAATAAAACCAAGCTGGCGATTCGCTTTGTCGATCGTAGTTGAAAAATGTCGTCTGAAAGTGTGCCTGTCATCCAACACGACGCCTAGATCTTTAACATGATCCACACGTTGTAAAGTTGTACCAGCGATACTATCGAAAACCACGGTTTCGGCAGTGCGATGAAAGCTTATTACGTAGCACAGCCAGGACCAATATGATGGACGCTCACAACAACATTTGAATAAATCCAAGAGCTTCTGCTATTCTTGGCAGTCCGCCAGATTTCGAATAACGAGGTATAATTTGAGATCGTCTGCAAACATCAACAGCAGGCATCCACGCTGCCGGATAAAAGTTACGTCATTCACGAAGAGCGGAAACAACAATGGACCCAGTGTGCTTCCGGGGGGACTCCGGAGCCGTTCAAAAAACAGTGGGATGAGTGATCTCCAATGATGACGGTCACCTGACGTTGCACTAGATATGATCGAAGCCAGTTGCAGAATGTTGCAGTGTATCCCATTTTTTCAAGTTTTGCAAGCAGTATGTCGTGATTCACTTTATCAAATGCTGCTTGTAGATCAGTATACACGGCATCGACTTGGAGCTTTTTGCGCATATTGTCCATGCAATATGATTTAAAGCTGACTAGATTCGTTTCTACGGATCGAACCGGATAGGAGCCATGTTGATACGAACTGATGTAGTTTTTGCATGAGACAAACAGTTTCTCGTAGATCAGTCACTCGAACACTTTTTATTCCATGCCAAGAGAAGTAATGCCTCGGTAGTTTCTCACGTCACATTTGTCTCCTTTTCTGTACACCGGAAACATGGCAGAGCACTTCCATTGAGTAGGAAACTTTTGCTGAAGGAGTGATAAGTTGAAAAGTATGCACACTTTTTCAGAACCGCTGGCTCATGGTATAACACTAGGGCTTGCTGAAAAGGACGATTTTATCCTATTTATCGCCGAGACAGCCATATCAGTTTCAACGGTAAAACATCCATGCTAATGACATTGTTAGGTACATAACTCGCTACTCTTGCGATGTCAGCTTGAGATGGCAAAGCATTGGAAAAGACGGTCGAAAAGTGTTCGGCGAAGAGATTGCATTTGTCTTCGGCATTCAAGGCAACATCATTGTTAAGAAACACTCTTGATGGTAGTCCGATTTTTTTCCTCTTTTTATTGACGAACGACTAGAATCCCTTGGGATGACGGCGAAGATTATGCTGCATGCGACACATATACTGCTTGTAAAGATGCGTGTTATAGCGGCGATAACAATTACTGGCAATTGAGAAATTTCGTTTAGTGATGATAGCACAACGTCGGTTAGTCAGGGCACGAAGAGTCCTAGCACGATCCCGTTTGAGGTTGCGTAGCGTTAGCCCATGGTGGTTTTCGTAGAGGTTGGCGCTTTGGTACGGAGGCAAATACGCAGTAAAACGCAGTTAAAACGGCAGTTATAACGGCTAACCGCTGTGTCAATGTCCAAGTCATTCAAAGCATTCCAGTCAAATTGAGTCAAAAAAAATTGTCGATCGCTGGCTGGGAGTGCACGACTGTGATGGGTGGTTTTGGGGCTTCCTTCTGGCTGGCAGGCTTGTTTCTGAGATACAGCGATTATAATATAAAATAAAAAAACCCAGAATAATCCACCTAGCGGTGATGGCGCCTTTCTCGCGCAAAAAGGTAATAAATGTAGCCTTTACGCTTACATCTCGATGGTGTACAAGAAAGGCAAAATAGTTACACCGTCTAATGTTATGATAGAAAATTTACACTAGTAGACGACAGATGGCGCTGCCAAAAGTTTCTCGAATTTCCTATGTTCGAATTTTGACTTTCGGACAATTTCATAGTACTATGAAACTGTACGAAGAGCATACTTACGCCTAAATGCGTGCAACACGAGCATCTTTATAGTACGATGAAACTCTTAATGGCAGCAAGCCACGGAAAAACTTTAAAAATATTCATAGATGCAAGGCATTTTTCATAACACATTATTGTTCAATGTGACTATGTCTCATCACTATTTTAATATTATCTATTTTTTGCAATTTGCAATTATTATGAAATTCAATAGTGATCAACAGCGTTTTAGTTTCTGTCGGATGCAACTTGTTGCAAGAAAATCGGTTAAGAGTTTCTATGTGAAAATTTGGCTAATGTTTTTTATGGCATTTTGTGCACACACACACGCACACACATACACACACACACGCACACACGGACAGACAGACATTTGTTCAGCTCATCGAGCTGAGTCGAATGGTATATAACACTATGTGTCTCCGGGACTTCTATCAAAAGTTAGAATTTGGAGTGAAATGATAGCCTTTCGGTACAACTTAGTTGTACGAGAAAGGCAAAAAAACAATATTTTTAATTTTCAGACCTCAGACGTTCTTGAATGTATTTCGATTTTATTAAGGCAAAACATACTTTTGCATATAAACAATAAAGACGGATCCTTAAAAAAACGAAAATCGATCCATAAATAACTTCTGAATGTTCCATAAAACGCTACCATAAATCCATGAAATAGTTCAGGAGATCCCGTAAAGAATATTTTTTCGATCCATAACTAAACTAAAATTTAGCAATTAATGGGAAAATATGTTCCATTAACATAGTCAAGAAAAACAATACAATTCCTGCTATTTTACCATGAACGTATGACAAATGATCCATGAATCTTTGGAAAATGATCAATAAAAAACTATATTTTGATCCATAAAACTTCAAATTTGCGCATTTTTTTTATCGTAATGATGATCCATAATTTCAGTAATATTATCCATGATTTTAGTAATATGATCCATAACTCTGGCCATTTGATCCATGGCTTTGTTCAAATGATCCATAGTTTTGGTGATATGATCCATAAATGGCAAATGGTCCATAGATTCTATAAAATTTGTGGATCAATTAATATAGTTTCATTGGCCTTCTTTCCAAGCATTATGGATCATATAAACAAAATTATGGATCATATGACCAAAATTATGGATCATATTACTGAAATTATGGATCATCATCAGGATAAAAATTGCGTAAGTTTGAAATTTTATGGATCAAAATATAGTTTTTATGGATCATTTTTCAAAGATTTATGGATCATAAAATTATTTTTTATGGAATCTTCCGAACTATTTTATGGATTTATGGTATCGTTTTATGGAACATTCAGATGTTAGTTACGGATCGTTTTTCATTCTTTTATGGATCGTTTTTGCACATTGAACGGTGCAAAGTAAGGGCTGCCTTTTATTAAACCTAGAATCTATTTTTACGGAGTCATTGATGTTTATTGAAAAATGCTAGTAGCCAAATGTCCTATTCAGCCAAATGTCCTATTCGGCCAAATGTCCTGTTCGGCCAAATGACCTATTCGCGCGGATGACCTGTTCGGCCAAATGACTTTCGCCCAGATGATGGTTTTCGGCCTAATGGGTTGTTCGGCCCAGTGGCATTCAGTCGAATGGGTTTCGGCCAAACGACCCTTCCCCGGGATTAGCTACCCATTCTCAATGTACACGTTTCGGAAGCTCAAATCTGTCCAGTCAATAACGGCGCCGGGAAGGAAGGGAAGGATTGTTAGTCCGACTCTCGTTGCTACTAGAGACCGAGTATACCTCTGCACCTCCACGATTGTCTTGGGATAGGACATTGTGTTGGACAAAGGATAATTTATCTGGATTCACTTCGGTAAGCGATGCAATCCAAGGGATGGGATATAATGGGGCGTATTGAAAATTTTCTTCTCACTTTACTTTTTATCGCAAAACTTATTTTATTCACCGGTCGCACAAAGCAGAATAAATTATTACGGATGATCGCGCGATCGTGCTGTGTACTTCTAGAAAACACGGAGGGGTGCCACCCTAACACACATATAGACATCACCTCAGTTCCCCAATAAAAAGCTGAATCGATTGGTATAACACTTTGGGTCTTCGCACCTTCTTTCAAAAGTTTGGTTTTCAAGTCTTTACGTAGACTTAGTATACGAGGAAGGCAAAAACATATTGTTCCATCTAGGAGATATATTACTCGTACATTATTGAAGAAACACATTAGAGAGTTCAATAGTTCAAAAGAAAATAGATTGCATCAATTCATACATGTGAGTTGTTTCTACTCACTTTTTTCTCATTTAAGTTATGGAAGTATCGAGTAGGGGGGCTGGGTGTAATATGGACACTAGGGTGGCTCAAAAAACACTTTTTCAGTTTTTTCGATGGGTCGCCCTCTTATTCTCTTCTATTTAATGCCCTAATGCTCTGGACAAAATTTCAGCCAAATCGGTCAACGTTTGGGCGGTGCTAAACTTGTTGGAAGTTTATATGGAAAAATGTAAGCAGAAACATCGAAAACAGTGATTTGCAGTTCGATGGTACAGTTTACGATGAAGAACTATGACACTCATTCAGTTCTTGTAGAATTAAATACAGAATGTTATGCTGAAAACGCGAGAAGACTAGAGTTTATAAGGCAAAGATATTAGCATTTTACTGGAGCATTGTAGGGGTGAATTTATTTCTTTTCAAAGGTAAAAGAAACGAAATTTGCTCAAACCCTGCTTCAAAGAAATGCTAATAACTTAGCCGGGCGAAGTTGTGAAGGGTTTTTGTGAAGTTAGGTATATTCGATACTACCTTCACAGTCTCTATGTTGATCAGAGGTGTGAGAAGTGGGTTGAACGCTCGCCTGCGTCTATGAGGGCGGACACAGTAGCAAATTAAATACAATATGGCTAATCTGAGGCGTTCATAGTAGATTAAGCACTCGTCTGAGGGCAAGAGGGTGGACTTAGCATATTTTGGGTTTCTTTTCTTTTCTTCTCTTCAAAGGAAATAACTAGAAAAACATTTTTTATAAAAATATAGTGTTTTGAACAAGAAAATCATCCTGGATAAAGTGTGTAAGTCGTCGATTTACCGCGACCCCCATTACTACAGGACTGCCCACCATGATTTCATTTCTTAGAAAATTCACAAAAGATTAAATTGTGAGATAAATTACCTATTCGGCTCGTACCCATTCTTTGAATAGACTAACGATCACTGAGGCTAATTTTGACGATTTGTTCTAAAAGCTTAAATACTGTACATCAAAAATTAGATGACCATGATATTTTAGCCGTAGTTTGTATTAAATCATAAATAAATAGATTAGTTTTCATTACTGGAATGTGGTAAAACATGTCGTATGTACTCATAGTTTTAAACAAGGAATAAGATCCAGTTGCTGAAGTATCAAAATTATAACGATTAGGTCAAACGGGACCCCAGTCCGTTTTACCCACCAATTTTACCCTTACATCCCCTTTCTATCATTTACTTTAGAATGTTAAAAATAAATCTGCGACCCCTGATAAGCGCAACGAGAGGTTTTCTAAATCCTAAAATAAATTCTACTTCATAAAGGCATTTCTGAAGACCCTTAAATTTAATCTTGATTTGAACACATTAATGAAACAACACACTTAATGAAAATTCAATTCAATCGACAGCATATCATCGAATTCATTTGTTACTGTTCTATTCTTTGCTGGAGAGACTCAAACACGACGGTTGTATCGGAAATCAAAATGTTTTTGTTCAGTTTTTCCCCAACCCACGGCATCTTACAGAACAAACCCAGCTTTCCCAGAAGTCAATGAAACCTTTCAAAACATACCTGCCAGCAAAACGAAGAACACAAGCGGCAGCATCTTTCACAGAATCGTGTGTTGATGTTGTTCTCTGCAGTGTTTTCCCGCTCTGTTCCCGGTCTGTCTGCTGCTGCTGCTTGCGATTCCACCCGGCAAGTCGAGCAAAACTTTTAACTTTGAGTGTTTTTGCCGAATTTCCTCCTGCTTCCTGAACTTATCCAAAGCACACCACCCGACCGGGGATCGCTTTCACTGTTTAAGTATTTTATGTATTTATTTTTTTTGCCTGATTTCGCACTTTTCTTCGGAAATTTAATTTTCACTTCTCGCTTATTCTGCTCCACAAAAGGATAAAGGCTTCCGAGAGGCTGCCACAGGATTAAAAACGGGGATGGTGGAAATTACTTTCTGATTAAGAGTTTGGCTCTCACCCACTTGTGTTTTGCGAGCCGGGCTGTTCAAGTTTTCTGTCGAAAATCACTTCCTTTTCACCGCTCCGTTGCTTGTTACGCCGGATGGTCTCTTCTTAGTTTTTCTTTGATTTGCACTACATTTCTTTGCACAAACGACTTTTCCGTTTGAAAAACCAATTCACAACCTGTTAATTCGTTCTGCACTTTTTATGCCGCTAGTTCACTTGATATCCTAGGATCTCACGAACGGTTTCTCAAAGTGAGTTTTACTCTCAACTAGTCTTGGTTTCTTTTTTTTAAAGAAAAAAGTTAAACGTTTACTGTTGGCACTATTTAGTCCTTGAAGTTTTTCCTCCCCGCTAGTAAAACAAGCCTTTGATGGCCAGACAGGGCTAGCTGAATGCGATGCACACTTTCGGCGGTCTGCCAACCGAATAACCAACTGAGCAGCGGCTGGAAAGTTTAAACTTTAAATTTCGAGGCTCGTATGTCTTCGACGACTTGCAGCGCTGGTTCAGACCACAAACTGCGGATGGGTGCAATTTGATTTGCTCTTTTCATTTCTTTTTTCGACGCTTCCATTTACCCGCCTTTTCCTTCCTCATTTGATAGGGTGCTGTGGCACTGCTGCTTGAAATGGGGATCTATGGGTGGCAGAGTGCAATTCGGCCGGCACAGCGCGCGGTGGCAGCCAGTTCAAGTGTGGGGTCGATGATATGCAATAGAGCGAGACGATAAAGGCGAGAGGAAAATTGGAAAGAGCGCGATCGGCGACACAACGGGTGATACGTGTAATGTGGACGATGGGGGAAAATCACTAATGAGAAGCGGATAGACCTTGGATATTTATTACGATAATACATATATCATGTCACTTTTAATTGCAATTTATTGGTAAATAATAATACACTCATACTCATGATAAAAACAACTTAGGTATGTATTTAAGTGTTCAAGTGCTCGGTTACGAGTAATTTTGGAATAAAAGACTAGTCACTAATGACCCACGTTATTTCATATCGAACCATAGGACGATATGACATTATCTGCGCAAATGCTTACAACATGGCGAATTGCTTTGTTCAATGAGACGAATTTGTGTAAACAACCTTACAAAGAATCTATGCATGTTTTTTCACATATCTCCATAATATAGCCATGCTGCAATCAGTTGATATTATGTATGCCCTTTCATGATCGTTATAATATTTAATTCAACTAGACCTGTGCGCCGAAGTATTTGTGAACGGCGGCGGCGTAAGGCCATTTTTACACCGGCGGCGGCGTCGGCGGCGTCACGCCGTAAGCAATGTTCGGCGGCGGCGGCGGCGGCGTGAATCGGCGTGAAGACATTTGAGCTGAGAAAAAAAAATCACGTAGCAAGACATATGATGCTTGTGTGATTTTAAGATTTTTTTGTACAATTGTTAGCTACAGTCAGACCGATGAGGCGAAGATCCTAATAGCTCTAGCTTGTGTCTCAACAGCAAAAGTTTACATTGCATCCTCCACTAGGACATTGCCGCATCACTGCACATAAGTTCATTGGAAAGTAATCCGGATATAAATCCAGAAATTCGTTTGGAAATTTTTCCAGATATTGCTAAGAAAATTCGAAAAAGGAATTCCATGAATTAATTTAGAATTTCTCTATGAATTCCTTCAGAACTTCCTCCAAGAATTCCTTTGAAAATTTGTTCGGGTAATTCTTCGGAAATTTATTCCGAAATTTCTCTAAAAGTTCCTTCAGAAAATTCCTTAGAAATTACTTTATGGATTGCTTCGGAAATTCTTTTCCGGAGTCTTTTGGGAATTTCTTCAGAAACTCATTCGAAAACTTTTCAGGAATTCCTTTGAAATTCCGTTAAGAATTCCTTAGAAAATAGACATGAACATAGACAAAATAGAATTTCTCGAAATTAATTTATTGGCTTTTTTCGGTGATAATTATACTACTCAAAGCGAAAGGGAGTAGATGAAAGTAATGAAGATACAGATTCGATTGACACCGCAAGCGAGCGGCAAGTGTGAAATGAATAGAAACTGAAGATTAGCAGAGGGCCATATGAGAGAACAAGCATTGTTGAAATCGCTGTTATTCTGCCTAACGTCCACCCAGGAACGGCTTGGATAGTGACGTGGTGATCACTGTACCAAGACAGGCAAAATAACAGCGATTTCAACCTGCTAAAGTGCTGTTCGGCTAGCGTAAACAGTTCTATTGATTCGTGGCATATTTTCAGAGATTCATACAAGAGCGCGCTAAATCTCTTCACGCATAACTCTCGCAAGCTCATACTTCGCCCAAATTGAATCTTATTCGAACTGTATTTCATCAATTTTTTGCCAATTGGATTCTATAATTAGGAAAGCTTTGATCACCGCGTGACTTTATCGAAATTAATTTATTGGCTTTTTTCGGTGATAATTATTTTTTTGCCTGATTTCGCACTTTTTGAATCTCTGAAAATATGCCACGAATCAATAGAACTGTTTACGCTAGCCGAACAGCACTTTAGCAGGTTGAAATCGCTGTTATTTTGCCTGTCTTGGTACAGTGATCACCACGTCACTATCCAAGCCGTTCCTGGGTGGACGTTAGGCAGAATAACAGCGATTTCAACAATGCTTGTTCTCTCATATGGCCCTCTGCTAATCTTCAGTTTCTATTCATTTCACACTTGCCGCTCGCTTGCGGTGTCAATCGAATCTGTATCTTCATTACTTTCATCTACTCCCTTTCGCTTTGAGTAGTATAATTATCACCGAAAAAAGCCAATAAATTAATTTCGATAAAGTCACGCGGTGATCAAAGCTTTCCTAAAATAGAATTTCTATAGGAATACCTATGGATACTGTTTTAGGAATACATTCGGAAATCCCTTTCGGAGAAATTCTTCAAAATTTGATTAAAGATTTTCCTTAGAAATTCCTCCTGGAATTTCTTCAAGGAATTTCTAATAAAAAATCTTCCAGTCATTTCTCAAAAAATTTCTTCTGAAACTCTAGGAAGATATTTTTGGCATTCTTTTGAAATTTCCCTCTGGAATTTATTTAGAACCTTCTCCAGGATTTTTTTTTTCAAATTTTCTATAGGAATTCTTTCGAACATTACTCCGGGAATTCCTTTAGCAACTTTTCCAGAAAGTCCTATAGACCTTCATTTTTTTTAAATTTCTCTTAGAATTATTTCCCTTCTGTAGTTCTTTAGGGAAAGGTTCGGATTTTTTGACGTTGGACAACGTCTTACCCGAAGGTACTGGGTGTCAAATCAGAATCTAAAATTGGACACCGTCACGAAATCATATAAGATTTTGAACTATAATACAGCCTTTATCTTTCGATGGATTTTTGAGATTTATATATCAATCGACTCGGAAACTCTCCAGCAATTTGTCAATTTCATTGAATCTTTTGATCATTCACGATAAGCTATTAGAAATTTCAATTTTTGTCCTACCCAGTAAAAATATTAGAATAAACCAATCCCGTTCATGCATTCCCAACACGGACATCAGAATGATATAATTAACGGGCCATTTGATCCACCGTTTAATTTTCTCTGGATATAAATAGACCTGTGTTACGCACCCGTGCGTCATTTTGGTTCGAGGATCCACGGAGAGCGGACAGAACGCTGGCATTGGAGGCGGTGTTTGCTGCATCTGTAGCCGTGTCGGCGTCATCGGCACTCCAGTGAAAATTTCTCGCATGGTTCGGGATCTGAATTTGTTGCAGTTTATTGGGAAGGCGCATAATTGTAAATCAATCGATTCCGTCCGTGGCAAGCGTCAGAGGGAGATGTTGCCGCATGGATGACATCAGTATCAGTAATGTGAAATTTTATTTCAAGATACTGATTTGGTTTTGTTGCTATTAGTGTTCGGAAAGGCGCTTTATGGATAATAATTCGGTCCTTTTCAGAACTACAATTTTGCAAAAGAGAAGGTTGAGCCGAGGAAATTTGTCTTCAAAGTGCAGATCATGATCGATTTGATGACATGAAAATTTCCGTCTTTGCAGAATCACAAGCCTGCGTCAGAGGGAGAGACTGCAAAAAAGTATTCATATGCAGAAATGTACTTCATCGCGCTGCTGCCACAAACGCCAGCGGAATAAGCAACAGATTGTCCGAATGCTGCGAACGAAATGGTGCAATAAATTCGAACAATGAATACAAATAACACTAATATCAGAACCATAATCATGTCCATGTTTTACAATAATATCCTTACGTTGTCCAACGTCTACCTTGCTGTCGTGTCTTGTACACAACCCTTCTGATTTTTTTGTAAAATCTGTCATTTTTAAAAATCGTTGTTTAAGTTTTTTTAATTGAAAATAAGTTTAACACTCAATTTCTTTCGAAAATTCCTTTAAAAACTCCTCCAAATAATTCGTTTCGGAATTTGTCCTGCAGGAATATTGTATGGTGTACTGAAGGAATTTCCTAAGGATTTCCTGGAGGAAGTTCCAAGGTAATTTCTGAAAAAATAAAAGGCCTTTCCCGAGTGTTTTCTGAAGAAATACCTTTGTCCAATTCAATTCCTGGTGGCTTTTCTAAAGAGGTTTTCGAAGAAATTCCTGGAGGAACTTTCGACTCAATTCTTGAAGGAATAGCCGAAAGAGAACCTGAAAATATTCTTGAACAGAATTTTCAAATGAATTTCTGAAGGAATTGATCTTTACCGTAAAAAATGTATCTCGTTTTATTCGCTCAATCGATTCTTTGGCTTATTTAAGGTCAACTTTCTCAAAGAACTCATTATTTTTTAGGCCTCTAACTATTTTTAAAATCGAAAACAAAAACCAAAAAAGTGCTGCACGTGTGAATCGGCCTGAAAAATTCACCCGATGTTCGTTCAAAATCGTGCCAATCTTAAAATAACAGCACTTTTTCGATTTTTGTTTTAAATTTGGGAAAGTTGGCCTTAAATAAGCCAAAGAATCAATTGCGCGAATGAAAATTTTTGACGGGATAGGTCAATTCAGAAAGGAATTTACGAAGAAATTTATAGTTGATTTTCCAAACAAATAGTTATTGGAATTTAAATAGAAATTCCTATATTTTTCTCAAGCTTGAGCTTGAGCTTGTTTGACTGCCCGTAGTTGCTACTCTATTTTGACCAGATCAGCTGTTCTTGCACAGAGAACAAACAGATATTTACTTGGGGCTATTTAGCACTCATCTTCAATGTACAAGTACTAGTGATCTCATTTGTTAGGTCACACTTGTGCCTGCCACGTCAGAGTGCAAGTCAATGTAGCGAAGGGGGAGGAAATGAAGATGCGATCACTCGCCCACTGCAAGCCGAATATACCTCTGCACTTGCCGCGAGTTCTTTCGGAGTTTATTGGAATTTTCGGGTTAGGTTTGAGAAGCAGAGATTCGTCTTGGTTAACGAGCTGCCAATGTAATAGATAGGAGACAGTAACTGATAGAATTTCTAATTGGATGTAAGAAAAGAGCTTTTTAGTTTATTTCTAATTCTAGCAGCTACTGCTAGAATAGTTGAAGGTATAGGACAGACATGGAAACGGTATGGAAGTCCATTTCTAGTTCTAGCAATTGCTAGAACATGATAAATGTAAAGAAAGATACAAAGTAGGAGAATGGAATGGACCGGGGTTGAGCGTATGAGGCAGAAGCAGTTGCCATATGACTACCAAGTACGTACTCTCTTCGAAAATCGTAAGCGTAACAAACTCAGCTTTGACTCTAGAATCAAGACTACATGCCAAGAAAAACTCACAAAATATCGAGATTGCGAATATTTGGATATTCCCAAGAACTCCTTGGGAACTTACTACAGGAGTTCCTTCGAAAATTTCTAAAGATTTTTTTTCGTAAATACCTTAAATAATTCCCTAGAAGATATATTCAGGAATTAAGTCGGTAGGTCATCAAGAAACTCATTCTAATATACCTTCAAAATTTCCGTCAGGTATTCGATCGGAAATTTCTCCAGGAAATCCATCAAAAAACCTCCACAAATGAAATCAGATTTTTCTTCGAAATTTCCCTCAGGAACTGCTTCGAAACTTCTTAGGACCTTATTAAATTTCTTCAGGAAACTCCTTCAAAAATGCTTCTAAAGTTAATTTTGACAACTCCATCAGAAATACTTTTTGGAATACTTTAAAAAATTTCCCTCAGCTGTAATAGATTTGACAATTAAGATATGTAACATTCAAACGTCAAAGAAGTCACCCCTCGGAAAGTTCAAAAAGGATTGCGATCTATTTATTAGTCTCTTGGATTACACTGTAGAAAGAAGATTTTCTCTTTCCCGCCGGCTTCGCGTAAGTGTCTCTGCTCTGCCACGGAAATTCATCTAGTAATTCCTTCGATTTTTTTTCCGCCATTTCCTTCCAAAATTCTAGGATGAATTTTCTAATATTTCCGTACGAATTCCTAGAGCAATTTCCAATGGAACTCCTAAAGGAATTGCTGGCATTCTAAAATTTCTCAAAGAATTTCTATGGATATTCCTCCAAGAACTCCTTCGGAATTTTCTCCCTTCCGAATATTATCCAGAAAATCACTATGGAGATAAAACCAGAAATTGTTAAAGACTCTAAGAATTTTCTTCAGGTATGCCTTCAAAACTTCCTACAGGACTTCCTTCGGACATTCATTAAGGAAAATCAAACAAAAATCGAACTAATTCTGGTAATTTAAGTTCAAGAAGGAATGAAGGAAATGTTCAATTTGATGGGTCATGTGTCCTCAAGAAGCCAAGTTTCCATTTTTGCATTCACATACACTAGGCTATCACAATGATTATCCATGCCCAGGGAAGTTTAAAAAAAATCCAACCAGATTGGGAATCCAAATCCAACATCCAACCACCCAATGTGACCATCGTGCGGTTATTTCACATGAAGTTATATATAAGATTAGAAGTTCATCGCTTTGCTCGTTGATTTGTAGGTCTGTAGCCAAAAAGTTTTTTTCGTCTTTATTATTAAGGTTTCCAGTCCTAGGCTGGCTCACCTCTTAAAGTCAAAAAGTTCATGGATGATTTAGCATTTAACACGCCAATGCGGGTAAGTGTGATAGAGATAACAAATCTGCTAAATATATAATAGCTAAGTAATTGCCTGATAGGTTTCCTTGGTTCGGCAAATGCAAACACACTGCAAACTGTGATTTGTGTGTTGGCTAATCATCGGCGTGAAATACGAAATTCGGCGGCGTGGAGCCAACCGGCGTATGGCGCGCCGCCGACACCTTCACCGGCGTCGGCGTACGTTAATAAGTATCGGCGGCGGCGGCGCACAGGTCTAAATTCAACCCCCTTGATATTGGTCTTCGCGGATGATATATTAATTATAAATAAAAATCGTGGTGAACTGAAGAAAATACTTGAGTGATGTGGGGCTGACAATCAATAACGACAAAAGCCAAATACTGATCCGTCACAGCAAATAGTTTTGAAAATTCAATGACATGTAAAATTGCAGCTCATCACATCGAACGAATTAACATTCGATATTCAATTAAATTTGACTGAATTTTACAAGCAAGCACAGTTTAAATTTATTTCAATTTGAAGGAACAGCAAGATCGATTGAATATTACGTTTATATGCATGCTCCAAATATGTGCATGAAAATACATTTAAAATCACAACATATTTTTATCTATGCTCCTAATGCAATGGTAACTACACCAGAATCATTTTAGAGATTCAACGATATTTTTTCAAAAAGGACGAATGATCAATATAAAGGTCAACGTCCAAAACGACAAAAAAGGCATTGCTTTATAAGGTGTTGAACTTTTTACACAGGAAACATGCCTAACATTTGAAAACATTTTCTAAGATACAACGAACAGATGATTTGAAGCGTATTGGAATATAATGCATTTCGATTGCCGAACTAACATTTCAACTCTCGTCAAAAGGCAGGTGTTCAAGAATAATTAAGAAAATACAGAAAAATATCAAAATGATACATAACTGGACCCGTATCCAAATAAGGAACAAACATTGTAAATTAACGTCAAATTCGGGTGGTTTAATCCCCGGAAATAGGCAATTATCTTTGATTGAACTGGGCTGCGAAATGGTGAGTTGACATCCGGGAAGGGGCGCCTAACATAGCTCTGGTCCTCACAAGTTCCAATACTCACGCTTCCACGGGTCTTCCGATGACAATTGACCGCCAGCTAAGGGTTGCGTACTTAGCTGGTAGTGCAGCCTGGGCACTGTTGTCCTTCTGACATCAGCTAGAGTGAGAGGGTGCGTACTGTGGGGTCTGCCTAGGATGTGGTGGGGTTCGACAGTGGGCTCTGTTGAACTTCTATAAAAGGCTGCATGTGTCCCCAAGCAGGCCCTATCAAAGCGACCGTGTGCCGCTCAAAGCGCACTAGCCTAGTCCTGGTGTTGGGTGGGACTTTAAACAAATTTGACCCGACTGATCGAGCGTCTGTCCACCAAGGAGGTGCGGCTCCAACAGCGTCTGTTCTGGCATCCAGCGGCTGAGTATGAAATGCTATTCCCCGGAAGCTAAACCTAAGATGGCAGCCCCATCCCGGTGGATAGGGAACCTTGGGCCAACAACCTACTGTTCCCGAAACATCAATTTGTTCGAGAATCCGATAATGAAAGAATACGGACTGATTTTACGGCGACGACTCTTAGCGCGAAACAACGGACACGAATAGGAACATGGAACGTTTTAACCCTAGCCCAGCAGGGTAAATTGGCACAACTTGCCAATGAGGCACGCCGCATGAAGCTTGAGATCCTGGGACTGAGTGAAGTCCGTTGGCCAAACTTTGGAGAACACAGAACGCCGTCGGGACAAGTTCTGCTATACTCTGGTTTACGAGGTGAACACGCTCCCCGGCATCGCGGAGTTGGCTTCCTACTAAGCGCTCAGGCACACTCTGCGCTTATGAAGTGGGAACCTATAAGTGAAAGGATAATCGTTGCCAGATTTAGAACACGGGTCCGAAACCTTACTATAATCCAATGTTATGCGCCAACCGATGCTGCCGATCTGCAAGACAAAGAGAACTTCTACAGTCAACTCAATGCCGTCGTAGATAGAATTCCGAAGGGTGATATCAAGATCTGTTTGGGCGACTTCAATGCGAAGATCGGATCCGACAACTCGAACCATGAGCGCATTATGGGACGCCATGGTCTCGGAGAAATGAGCGAAAACGGAGAGCTGTTCGCAGAATTTTGTGGTAATAACGACATGGTGATCGGGGGATCGCTCTTCCCTCATCGACCGGTTCACAAGGTCACGTGGGTCTCCCGTGACGGCTTTACAGAAAATCAAATCGACCACATCTGCATCAGCCGAAAATGGAAACGGAGCCTTCTTGATGTACGGAATAAACGTGGTGCCGATATCGCGTCTGATCATCACCTCCTCATCGGCGAAATACGCCTGCGCATTGCGCGGATTCGTCGGCAGGAGGAAAGAGTTCGACGACGATTCAACACACGCCGACTGGAAGATGCCACGGTGAAACGGTCCTTCGTTGAAGAACTGGAGACGCGTGCTGCAGATATTCCGGAAGGTGGCAGCGTGGAAGACCAATGGACCGCCATCAAGAATGCCTTCATCGCCACCAGCGAGAACAATCTGGGTGAACTACGCACCCAGAGAAAACAATGGATCACCGATGAGACCTGGAGGAAGATAGAGGAGCGAAGAGAAGCCAAAGCCGCGATAGAGCGATCGAAAACCAGAGGAGCCAAAGTCTTAGCCCGTCAACAATACACGGCTCTTGAGAAGGAAGTAAAACGCTCATGTCGACGGGACAAGCGAGCGTGGGCAGACTCTCTGGCCGACGAAGGAGAGAGAGCCGCCGCAACCGGGGACATTCGCCTCCTCTACGATATCTCACGACGCTTAAGCGGGGCGAAGATGAATGCAACGATGCCTGTGAAAGACGCGAATGATCAGTTATTGACCGACCCAACTGACCAGCTGAAACGCTGGTTCGAGCACTTCGAACAACTTTTTCAAGTGCCAACCAGGCCATCACCACCTCGGCATGATCTGCCTAGGATCCGACGTATAACACGTGTCAATACCGAAGCTCCATCACTGCTAGAGATTCAAACAGCCATCCAAAGCATGAAATCGAATAAAGCCCCAGGGGTCGACCGCATATCAGCCGAGATGTTCAAAGCTGACCCCATGACATCCGCTCAACTACTGCATCGTTTATTTCGTAATATCTGGGACACCGCAACTTTCCCGGTCGACTGGATGCAAGGTATCTTAGTGAAGGTGCCCAAAAAGGGTGACCTGACTGTATGCGATAACTGGCGAGGCATTATGTTGCTATGTACCGTTCTCAAAGTTCTATGCAAAATTATCCTAGCCCGGATTCAGGAGAAGATCGATGCGACTCTCCGGCGGCAGCAAGCCGGATTCCGTGCCGGAAGATCCTGTGTGGACCATATTGTCACGCTCCGCATCATTTTGGAGCAGGTCAACGAATTCCAAGAGTCCCTTTACTTGGTATTCATTGACTACGAAAAAGCTTTCGACCGTCTCAATCACGAGAATATGTGGGGCGCCCTGAGACGCAAGTGGGTTCCTGAGAAAATCATCGGCCTCATCGAAGCACAGTACGAGGCCTTTTCGTGTAGAGTGCTGCACAATGGGGTCCTGTCCGACCCTATCCGGGTCGTAGCTGGTGTGAGGCAAGGATGTATTCTATCACCGTTACTGTTCCTCATCGTAATCGATGAGATTCTGGTAGATGCGATTGACCGTGAACCAAACCGCGGGCTGTTATGGCAGCCTATAACCATGGAGCACCTAAACGACTTCGAATTGGCGGATGACGTTGCACTACTCGCGCAACGGCGCTCTGATATGCAGAGTAAGCTCAACGACCTTGCCGATCGCTCCTCCTCGGCAGGCTTAGTCATCAACGTCAACAAAACCAAAACGTTGGATGTAAACACGGTGACTCCTTCCAGTTTCACAGTAGCCGGGCAACCAGTGGAGAATGTTGAAAGCTTCCAATATCTTGGTAGCCAAATGGCGTCAGACGGCGGTACCAAGATCGACATAGGCGCACGGATCAAGAAAGCAAGGGCTGCCTTTGCGAGTTTAAGAAATATCTGGAAAAACAGGCAGATAAGTGAACGCACCAAAATACGAATTTTCAACTCTAACGTGAAATCTGTGCTGTTATACGCTAGCGAAACATGGTGTGTATCAGTGGAGAACACTCAACGGCTGCAGGTGTTCATTAACAGATGCCTGTGGTATATAATTCGGGCCTGGTGGTCTCACAACTGGATCTCAAACAACGAGCTCCATCGTCGTTGTCACCAGAGGCCGATAGCAACAGAAATTCGGGATCGGAAGTGGGGCTGGGTCGGCCACACTCTACGTAGGGGCGGAAACGAAATCTGTAAGCAAGCATTAGACTGGAACCCAGCGGGACATCGCAGCAGAGGCAGACCCAGAGGCTCATGGCGGCGAAGCCTCAATAAAGAAATAAAAGAAGTCGACCGAAATCTAACCTGGCAACAGGTTAAAGCGATAGCCGGGCATCGCTCAGGATGGAGATCTTTCAAGTCGGCCCTTTGCACCACCGGAGGTGTACAGGATCCATAAGTAAGTAAGTAAGTTTGATTGAACTGAATTAAAACATGTTGAAAACATCACATGTGAGTTCTGAATTCGATTTTGTACAGAGATCTGATTTCATTGCGTTTGTCATTTGAGAATCTCACCTTTACACAGAGCTCTAATCGGTCAAAGGGTTCAGCAAATCCACCAAATTCATATCCACTTCTTTCCGGAAGTATGAACGCTCCTCTTTTTTTGTCATGGGTAAATTAAAATGTTCTATGGGGGAACCTAGAACAATTTTCATGTTTTCCCCTTATTTTCAGAGCAAATTCCGTACAAATTTTAAATAATACCCATTTTGTTTCCCCCAAAAATGTATAGAAAATGACCCCCGAAAAACCTGATAGAATAATAATCTAAAGCGACACCTCCTGAATCGAAATCTGTCAACCGTGGACGAAATTCAAATCAAAGGATCAATTAAAACAGTCTGATTGACTATACTGCCACTGTAAATAGTACAATACGCACCATGAAAAGAGATCTATTCTATTTATATTTCACTTATCTTACTTTATGATACGCAAGTTGCTTTTAATTGCAAAACTGTTACTTTTGGTGCAATTATGTTCTATACGAAAACAAAAGGCGCTCCAAATTTGGTGGGAGACGATTTGTTTTTGATTAATGTTTTTTTTTATTTCAAAGCCTACTTTGCATCTAAGTAATTGGCTTGAAAGCTTATTGTCAAGTAGGGATCCTATAATGAGAGATATGCGAAAGCAGCCATGGTAAGCCAATCGTGCATTGAGAACTGTCAAAACGTGAGCCAAATGAACGTTGTTATTGTTGCAGATTGAAAGGTATTGAGATCAGATTATTATGAAATAGATTTTAGGAAAAGTTTCATCAAATAAACAATTTGTTTTACTTTCGCAAGTAGCAGTAATCTAGTTTATGCATCGTGTTACGTTCATTTTATTTTTATTTTAGTGACAATGCTTATTTAAACACTGTTAGTGGCCTGACAAACATATTCCAAATAGTTGTCAAATGCAAGGTCATATACAAGCTTCAACATTTTTCGCTGCGGCAAGTGCTGGAAGCATTTGCTAACGAAAGTAACAGCGTTGCTAAATCGTCTGGAAAAGTATTTGCATATCTCTCATTATAGGATCCCTATTGTCAAGTATATGAACAGGATAAGATAAATAATTTATAAATTAGTTACCTTCAACCCCTTTCAATTGAATAATATCTCATGAGGTACAGTCCCTTCCCGATTTTGGCAACACGACCGGATTTTAATGTTGCCAAAATGGGGATGTTGCCAAAAACGGAAAAAAAATTTCATACAAAATTTCAATTTTTTTTTATTTGCATGATTGAAGCTAAATACTTAGAATATGTACTACAAAGTATGTGGAGTGTGTTTTAATGATGCACGTCCATCATAATTGACATTTTTGCGATATTATTCATAACTCGGAGATTGTAGTTTAATCAAAATTGAAACAAACTCAAGAATGGTGATCAAACGATAATGTAACTAATTAGCCAATTTCAAAATTCAAATTTATTAATAAATAATATTTGAAATTAACAATAGCGTCGGCCACGTCCTTACAAAACTTTGTGGTGATAAAAAACGTTTTAGTCCATTGAAGTGCTGACTTTAATCTGACATCTCATAAATTTTGATCCACCAATAATGCTTGTTTTTATCATAATTCATTAAATAAATCAAATAGCAATCCGGCGGATACAAGATGACTAAATGTGCTACAAATTTCGAATTCTTATGTAATGGATTTTGATGGAGGCAAACTTTCTTGTGGTCGGTGAGATTAAGACTAAAGTTCTGTGCACAATTTTCGCTGACAGTATGGAAAAAATGAACGCCAGGCATAAGACGTTCCATTATTGGTTTAGAAAATGGTAACGGAAATCTGCGTTATGCACATTGGTCAAGCGTATCCAATGTAGTGTGAGTATGGGTTAACTACACTCGACTCACTAAAACCAAATCCCTTTGCATTAGTCAGTCTTCTGGCTAATGGAATGTTTAAGGTGGTAATGGTTCATCCATGAGCACAATGGGCACCTCGCACAACGAGTGACAATGTGGCCAAGTGGAAGCTGGAAGACCATTTGCGACATGCCACCTCTGACACTCGACCGCAGTCAACCTACGGACAAACTGGTGCTCGTTGCAGGTCATCGCACTTTAGTTCTCCATGCACTACTTTCATTATTATAACTTTGAAAAGATGGAAGATTCCTACATTAGACTGGAGAGGGAAGCACTAGTCATTAACACGTTGAAGATGAAGTAGGCTCAAGAGAAGACAACGGCCATCATGGCGACAAAATCAAGGTGGTTTAAGAATTCGTCTACTTGGGGTCACTTGACCTTCGATAAAGATACCACCAGACAAATTCGGAGACGCAACGTGGCAGGAAAGCGTACGTACTTTGGACTTCATAACGATTCGACAGGCACAAGAAGGCGAGATGTGCAGCGATCAAGGTGGATCGATCAGATGGAAGACGATTTACGGACCCTCCGTAGACTGCGTGACTGATGACGTACAGCAGTGACGAAGACGACTGTTATGTACCGTAGAGGCCACTCCGGCCTTATGCTGAATAAATAATAATAAAACTACATGTGATGCATAACTCTCCTATCGAAGCAGCTAGAATTACACCAGCGATCTCATGGGAACTTCACAGGAGGTACTCCAGTTCTGATACTTCGCCATCACAAACAGAACATTCGAGAGCAGGCATGGAAGTGTGAGTGAGCATTGTGAGCATTGATCTATTGCAATCGTAGTATCCACAGCCAGCGGGTGAACTGCCTTACTCATATGGAGTACCTAGAAGCGATCGTTGCTGTGATCGTTTCCCATTTTAGAAAGCTTGAATTGCTTCTTCTATCAGCGCACCGTAACGACGTTCATTGTTGTGTTACCAAGTGATTCGCTTCACTCAATAGACTTCCATTGGTGATCGTTGAAGATCATTAAACGGTGAATCATCGAACGTCCAATTTCAAAGATCTTATGAAGCTCATAACTTGCCCCGCGACAGAGCATCAAGTTGGCTTAGATTTTTTCTCATGATCTGATTTGTTTCAATGCCTGCTCAAGAACCTTACGGTTACATGTTACCAAACTCTTACCATTACTGTTGAACTGTTGGCAAACATGCTGGAATCAAAAGTCTCGGTATGCAATTGACACATCAGGAAACTGAATAGCCAACAGTGTTCTGATATTAACCGCTAGACAAATTTGCGTCAATTTTAAACAATACGACTCTTTGAAATAAAATTGTTGCTCATTATCTATACGGGAATGTAGCAGAAAGACGAATAAAATGATAACATGACAGTTATCTGATACCAGAAAAGAGGCGTATAATGAGCAAAATGACTTGAAGCTATATACTATTAGAAAATCGAATGTGCTAATCACTAGCAATTACTACTGGGGCTTGCTTGCTCCTGGATCATTCATGCAGTATTGGTTGCATTGTAATGTAAACATCGAGCTTCGCTTAATAGGTGCTGTGCTATGTACAACGGTGTGAGTCAGCTTATCAACGACAAAATAAGTGAGGATGCCAAAAAATACGACATTCCACGGTGGGCTGGTTAGATTTAGGTAGTGAGAATAGGGGCATGGAAAACGTGAATAAAGAGAGCAGAAAAGTTTCAATAGAAATTGTTTGCAATGAGCGGTGATACGAGTGGTGGTTCATTATTTCAGTGAAAGTGCCCACTACACGTACAGAGCCCATAATACGCATATAAACCTTAATGACATTCACTTTTGGTTTTGTTTATCCTATTACATATTAATAAAAAGGTTTTAGCTTTAAAAAGTAATAAAAACAATATTTTCGGGGTTGTTGCCAAAATCGGGAAGAAAATGTTGCCAAAAACGGGTGTTGCCAAAATCGGGGGTAGACAAAAACGGGTGTTGCCAAAATCGGGATGGGACTGTAGTGGTATTATTTTCAGTATACAGTGTTTTGAAGTGGCTTTTGAAACAATTGGAATTCAGTTGGAAAACAACACGGCTGCCTGAAAAAAATAAGATCTCTTAAAAAATGCTATCACGCACATGAACAAATCCTACCAACGTTTATGATCATCAACGCGCCTTTGATATTGATATACTCGCGATAAGTCCGGTCCGGTGTTAAAGTTACGAAATTTAATAAGGTCATTAAGTAATCCACGTTTTTGTGTTGCACGTCTATCCCCATTAAACCATTGACTCAACGTTTTTTTCTTTCGTTTGTCCGAAACTAACAACGCTTCGAAACTCAATAAAGATTTCAGTTGCACAGATCCAACTATAGCATGGCTCATAAATGCCCTACTGTCCAGTTTACGATCTGTATCTTATTGTAGTGTGAATTGCCCGTTAATTTAATCCAAGCTTCAGCGCATGCAGTCAACATGCACTAGTTGGAAGCATTTGCTGCTCGCGTAATCGGCGGTTTATAAAAAATAATTGTTCCGTTGTTATCTAATTGTGCTGTTTGTTAACTGTTGTACCAGATTTTCAGGCAGATCATTAATTTGGTAGCGATTGATACCTTCCATAGTCTACAAAACTGAGAAATTATACATTAGGTGTATATTACTCAGTCCTCAATTCGTTGACACAATTTGCCCGCGCAAATCAGTGCCGCTAATGACAGGGGGCCCGGCACCCGCATTGTCGAACTTCGAATCTGGGAAAGCACTACACCGGAAGAACGATTAGCCCACTGTGTTTTTTTTTTCATTCGTGAATCTTGCTGCGTCTGTGAACTGCTGGTGGAAATAGTCGAGGGTGGAGAGCAAAACCAATTAGTACCTTTGGAGCTTTGATTGGCATCCGAAAATAAGAGATGAGAAAATTAGCGTACCCAATGATGCCAATCGAACTAAGGCAATCGCAACGAAAGTGAAAACAAAACATCGACGCTATAATAAAACAACCGACAACTCGAGTATCATCATCAGTGGGATAACCTAATTTTTGTGCGATGAGATGTTATGGGTCTATAGGTAGGATGAGAAAGTATAAATGATGCTTGAACAGCGATGGTGTCCGCGGAAGGGAAGTGAACTTTTACTTTAATGAGTGCGAGTTGGGAAATATTTATGGGTGTTTGACCCTGCCTCCAGTCAGACCTCTAGAGATCATTCGATCGCTATTATTAATTGATTATTAATTGATAGTTCATGCATGCTAATTTTTAGTAGGGTGTGTAGGGCTTCAAGCCTTACAAAACACCATTAATCAAATCAATTCAAGCTGTGGAAAAATATAAACTTGTGGTGGGAAAGTATAGGGATTCTTTCAAGGGTGTTTTTGACGTTCTTCCTAATTTTAATTTTGTGACAGGGCACGAGAGTGTGCAATATCTGCTTTATTGTTGTGTTTATTACCGCTTTCAACTCAGTTGTTTGAAGGAATATAATTAATTTATCTACTAGTCATCGTTCTTTGCATACATCTATTCAAATAATTTAGACATTTTAATTCTAAAACAAAGCACAACATCCTTTCAAGACTGCTCTTTATGCGAGATCAGAAAACCCATGATATTATTTGGTTGCTTGAGATAGAAAAAGGGCACTTTGCTCTCTGTCTTATGACGATCACATCTTTTTGCAGTACTGAGTAGTAGACCTCTTCATGTTTTCAAAAAGTATCACAAATTCAACCGGTCAGCGCGGAATCACAATTCTTATGCTAAGATAAGCCTTCTGTCAAATTTTCAGCTAATTTGGATTAAATTTCGAGGTGGCTCAAGTCGATTTAGTGTTTTTAGGCTATGTATTTTCAATTTTGAAAAAAAAAAATCAACAAGAGATATAAACGCCGAAAACTATCGCAACAACCTCTATACGGGTGCTTTTAGTGTGCTCTATAAGTCTTGTGAAAATTGCGATTTATTTTGTTCACGTTTTGACCATGTTAAAGTGCAGAAGGAAGGTCGTACGATAAGGGCCATCACAAATATTGCTCTCCGCTCGCTTTCAAATCGACTTCTATAAAAACATTCTTCATGTCTACCGTATCCTAACGGAACTATTAATTATATACTTTCGCCTCTAATTCTATCATGAACATGTACGTCTAAGTTTGGAAGATGGTATTAGCATTTCCATATCAATGGGGACAGCAATTCCATATCAAACGGGCAGCAGGGACTATGTCCAAGGGCTTGACGATCCCTCCCCAGGCCATCTGCGAGTTGTGGGGCTTGCCTAGGATATGGTGGGGTTTGACAGTGGGCCCTGTTAAACCTCTATAAAAAGCTGCATGTATCCGCAAGTAGGCCCCACCAAAGCGACCGTGTGCCGCTCAAAGCGCACAAGCCCAAGTCCTGGTGTTAGGTGGGACGCTAAACAGCCCTGACACGACGGCCCTCCGACGAGACAGGAGGTTTGCGCAGGCCCAATAAGCCGCCTAGAAAACCAATCATTACGAACAATATAAGAGATAATGCGACTCGATATAATCGGCAAAGACCTAGGCGACGAATACAGGATCACGATTGGAAGCTTGGAACATGGAATTGCAAGTCGCTAGGTTTCGCAGGTTGCGACAGGATGATCTACGATGAATTACATCCCCGCAACTTCGACGTCGTGGCGCTGCAGGAGATTTGCTGGACAGGACAGAAAGTGTGGAAAAGCGGGCATCGAGCGGCTACCTTCTACCAAAGCTGTGGCACCACCAACGAGCTGGGAACCGGCTTCATAGTGCTGGGAAAGATGCGCCAACGCGTGATTGGGTGGCAGCCAATCAACGCAAGGATGTGCAAGCTGAGGATTAAAGGCCGTTTCTTCAACTATAGCATCATCAACGTGCACTGCCCACACGAAGGGAGACCCGATGACGAGAAAGAAGCGTTCTACGCACAGCTGGAGCAGACATACGATGGATGCCCACTGCGGGACGTCACGGTGCCCCCGGATCAGAGAAACGACTGGTATGACGGCGAATGTGAGCAGTTAGTGGAAGAGAAGAATGCAGCATGGGCGAGATTGCTGCAACACCGCACGAGGGCGAACGAGGCACGATATAAACAGGCGCGGAACAGACAAAACTCGATTTTCCGGAGGAAAAAGCGCCAGCAGGAAGATCGAGACCGTGAAGAAACGGAGCAACTGTACCGCGCTAATAACACACGAAAGTTCTATGAGAAGTTAAACCGTTCACGTAAGGGCCACGTGCCACAGCCTGATATGTGTAAGGACATAAACGGGAACCTTCTTACGAACGAGCGTGAGGTGATCCAAAGGTGGCGGCAGCACTACGAAGAACACCTGAATGGCGATGTGGCAGACGAAGATGGCGGTATGGTGATGGACCTGGGAGAACGCGCGCAGGACATAATTTTACTGGCTCCGGATCTCCAGGAAATCCAGGAGGAGATTGGCCGGTTGAAGAACAACAAAGCCCCTGGGGTTAAACAACTACCAGGAGAGCTATTTAAACACGGTGGTGAGGCACTGGCTAGAGCGCTGCACTGGGTCATTACCAAGATTTGGGAGGAGGAAGTTTTGCCGCAGGAGTGGATGGAAGGTGTCGTGTGTCCCATCTACAAAAGGGCGATAAGCTGGATTGTAGCAACTACCGCGCAATCACATTGCTGAACGCCGCCTACAAGGTACTCTCCCAAATTTTATGCCGTCGACTAGCACCAACTGCAAGGGAGTTCGTGGGGCAGTACCAGGCGGGTTTTATGGGCGAACGCTCCACCACGGACCAGGTGTTCGCCATTCGCCAAGTACTGCAGAAATGCCGCGAATACAACGTGCCCACACATCATCTATTCATCGACTTCAAAGCCGCATATGATACAATCGATCGGGACCAGCTATGGCAGCTAATGCACGAACACGGTTTTCCGGATAAACTGATACGGTTGATCAAGGCGACGATGGATCGGGTGATGTGCGTAGTTCGAGTTTCAGGGGCATTCTCGAGTCCCTTCGAAACCCGCAGAGGGTTACGGCAAGGTGATGGTCTTTCGTGTTTGCTATTCAACATCGCTTTGGAAGGGTAATACGAAGAGCAGGGATTAACACGAGTGGTACAATTTTCAATAAGTCCGTCCAGCTATTTGGTTTCGCCGACGACATAGATATTATGGCACGTAACTTTGAGAAGATGGAGGAAGCCTACATCAGACTGAAGAGGGAAGCTAAGCGGATCGGACTAGTCATCAACACGTCGAAGACGAAGTACATGATAGGAAGAGGTTCAAGAGAAGACAATGTGAGCCACCCACCGCGAGTTTGCATCGGTGGTGACGAAATCGAGGTGGTAGAAGAATTTGTGTACTTGGGCTCACTGGTGACTGCCGAAAATGACACCAGCAGAGAAATTCGGAGACGCATAGTGGCTGGAAATCGTACGTACTTTGGACTCCGCAAGACGCTCCGATCGAATAGAGTTCGCCGCCGTACCAAACTGACAATCTACAAAACGCTCATTAGACCGGTAGTCCTCTACGGACACGAGACCTGGACGATGCTCGTGGAGGACCAACGCGCACTTGGAGTTTTCGAAAGGAAAGTGCTGCGTACCATCTATGGTGGGGTGCAGATGGCGGACGGTACGTGGAGGAGGCGAATGAACCACGAATTGCATCAGCTGTTGGGAGAACCATCCATCGTTCACACCGCGAAAATCGGACGACTGCGATGGGCCGGGCACGTAGCCAGAATGTCGGATAGTAACCCGGTGAAAATGGTTCTCGACAACGATCCGACGGGCACAAGAAGGCGAGGTGCGCAGCGGGCAAGGTGGATCGATCAGGTGGAAGATGACTTGCGGACCCTCCGTAGACTGCGTGGTTGGCGACGTGTAGCCATGGACCGAGCCGAATGGAGGAGACTCTTATATACCGCACAGGCCACTTCGGCCTTAGTCTGAAAAAAAAAAAAAAAATATCAATGTTAAAGTGATTTTCGAGCTTTTAAGTACATACAAACACTATTTCCCATTGAAGTCGTTGTTCTACAAAATTCTTGAATTTCTAACAAATCACGACTATTTTATTATATTATTATTTCTCTGTTTTCCCTGGATATTCGAGTAACATAATTGCAAATGTGCGATATACGGTTAAATTCTTAAAAATCAGAAGCTGAACATTTGTCAAAAATTTGCACAATAGGATTTCTTCAAACAAGTTATTCGAACAAAACATATATCAATTCATATGATATTTGATGCTTACAACAAGCGACTTCCAAATTTGGTTCATTTCACCATATGTTTGTATGCTTTTACCATTGAGTGCATCGTAGTAACAAGTTAAATCAAAGCTTCTTTGTTCGAACAACTTGTTTGAAAAAATCCTAACGTGCAAATTTATGACAAATGTTCAGCTTCTGATTTTTAAGAATTTAACCGTAAATTGCACATTGGCAATTATATTACTCAAATATCCAGGGAAAAAAGAGGAAAAATAATATAATAAAATAGTAATGATTTGTATGACATTCAATAATTTTGTAGAACAACGACCCAGGCAGAAGCCATGAACAGAATAACAAAACATGATATGGACTTGATTGATATAAGAGATAAAAGAACAGGCAACAATATCAAAAATTTGCACCGAAATATCATTTAAATATCAAGATATGCTATGGATAAGAACAAACTAATGGCACTTGAAATCGATCACTTATTACAAATAACATATCTTGATATGGTACAGCGCTCCAAGCAGTCGTATGCGGAAATGGTTAAGTCGCAAGACACATCCGCAACAGCCACTGCATCAACTGCTATTTCAGCCACCGTTCGTGTAAGTGATTATTATGATTCCATATCCATTGATGAATTGGACTCTGACGCAGCCGATATCACTATAGGATTTCGGGCGGTCATTAATCGAAAATGTCATGTCTTCCGAATTATTTTAAAATATTTTCTCTCCATTGTCAATACTCTAATTAAGAGAAATTCTGAATTTGAAGTCTCTAGGTGCACTAGTTCCAAAGATATAAGGTGGCAAAGTCAGAAATGGGTAAAAAAGTTAGCAAATTTTCTGAAAAAATATTTTATTTTCAACTATTTATTGAAATATTTTTAAATGTTTTTTCTTCAATGTTAATACATCATTACAAAGGTTATTGTATAAGCTTTTAAATGGTGTGCAAAAACTAATGGTTACACTGTGAAAAAAATTGAAAAAAATGCGGAAGCAATATTTTTTTCCAAAAACGACGCTATTTTCAACTTTGATAGTGAAGAACTTTTTTCCTCAGGAATCCCCGGGTTCTTTTATGATACACATCAAGGACAAAGCTTCGACTAAAATGTCCCTGAAAGAATTTCTTGCCAGTATTTGCAATTAACAGAGTTAAGTCACTCTGATTTTTTTTCATTTGTTTTTTACCGTGTTTTGCCTCTCTCGTACTCCAAGGTTAATGCTCATTCCAAAACGAATGTTTGATAGAAGGCCCGGAGACCCCTAGTGGTATATATCAACTAACTCAGCGCGAAGAATTGAGGTGATGTCTGTATGTGTGTGCATGCGCGTCTGTATGTATGTGCGCAAAAGAACGCAATCGCCATTTAGACACTTATTTGTGTCCGATTTTCTCGCAACAAGTTTCATTCGACGGGAAATCTAGTCCCATCGTTTCCTATTGAAAATGGGTCAGACTGAACTATGCGCTCAAAGGGTATGGTCAAAATACATTTATTGGTAATAACTTCGACTTTATTTATAACCATTTGAGCTCATTTAATTAACTTTTCAAAGGAGTAAATGAATAAAACCCCCAATGCAATGCAGCACAACGGTAACGGAAGGATTTAACAGTTCGCTCATATATTTCCTGTCAAATTTTACCGTTTCCGTCGCCATTCCGCTGAAATGCGTTTGGGGCTTGAGTGGTTTGAGTCATTCTCTAAACCTAATTTTCTGAGCTATTCATTAGCTACTGATGGAGAACTAAATATGAGATTTCATAATATGTAAATATTTATAAATCTCCTGGAATCAATAATTCCCGACATGTTTATTGCAAAAGTAAAGACGAACAATATCTTAGTTAGAACGGAGCGTATGAAATTCCTGCTAGTGTTCATGAATGTCTGGCTAATGGTAGGAAATATTTATTCACTCATCTACACTTTGAGGTTCACTGGCTGAACAACCAGCGGAAAGTCAATATAAACAGTTGAAGAAATTTAGAACTCATAATGCAAGAAAATGATCAAGAGAGGCAAATGTTGACATTTTCCTTCGTGCCTTACATGAATCAGATCCATTTTAAGCTCGATTTGGATAACGAGGAGACGTTGGAAAAAATTTTTCACTTAGTTATTCTTATGCCATGCGTAATTTTGTAATATTTGAAGATTTTCAAAAGTTCTTTATCTTCTAATACTTTAGATGAATTTATCTCATCTTCCATCGTTGATGGAATTGAAGAAAATATCATTGAAGACTTAAACCTTGACACAGAAAAGAATGATGCTGTATATAACTTGTAGAAATCATGAAAACAAATCAAAAGTAATTCAAATAGTGTTGTTATTTAAATTAAAAGAATTTTGCTTTTCGGAAGAATGGAGCATTCTTACATTCCACAATGAATGTCCACATTTTTGAGAATATATTAATCTCATTTTTGAATAACTTGTACACGTAAAAATGTCATGGGATTGCGATTTCTAATTTGCTAATACCCTTTTTCAAAAGTTATTTTCAATTCTGATTATTTGATTAACATTTAATGCTTTATGATCCTTCAGATCCTAGTACTTTGTCAAACAAATTGTTCTAAATACAAATTGTGAGGCATGAGAGTGAGAACAAAAATATCACGGAATGTCATGAAATTAATGTCATTTAACATGATCGCCGCCATAATGTCCATAAATTGCTGAACTTAGTTTTGTACAGCCCCTTCCTTCTCCTTAAGAAAACGCACGAAATTTCAACTTCCCAAATAGGTTTGCTTTGTCACGTTAATCGAACCTATGAAAAAAATAATTACGTAATTCATAGACGATCCCCAAAGGGGGGGGGGTTGGAAATTGTATATTCATGCTATTTCGACCATACACAGCTAAAACTAAGTGGAAAATCACTTTAAAAGTCCAATTTTATTTTTGACCGCTCGCTTGTATGGGGATCCCCCATAGTGGATATGGATGATCCTGCGGAGGTACACGTGCCCGAAAAGAGGAAGCAACCGTCTTCCCCGGGATCGCGCCGCAAGAGAACAAAAATCATCCATAAAAGCTTGGCAAAATCTGAAGGTAATGGGGGTTTATTTAAGATCCCGAAGCAACCTGTTCCTACTGCTTCTTTCGATCATAGTTACAGTAAGACATTCCCGCCATTGCCAAAATCCGATGTTCCGACGAAAGAAAAAAAGTAATTCGCACTTCTAGTAAAAGTATTCCGTCCAAGCGAGGATTGATCTCCTTTAAGGACCTTTCGGACCGTTTTTTTGAATTTATTCAATTTTCCGAATTCATTGAGGCCTAACATTGACCTTTTTATACCAACAGTGGAAAGTTATCTGAAGCAATTGACTGTTTCATGGCCCCTTCTTGCAGGAATTGTATCTTTCGATGGATAATACGGCCAATACCCAAGATACAATCACTGTGCTGCAGTGGAACTGTCATAGTCTGAAAAATAAATTAGACGTGTTCAAGTTTTTGATTCGCAATTCCGATTGCGATGTATTTGCACTCTGTGAAACATGGCTTTCTTCTGAAGATGAAATCAACTTCCACGATTTTAATATTATTCGCCAAGATCGGGATGATCATTATGGTGGCGTTCTTTTGGGGATCAAAAAATGCTACTCCTTCTACAGAATTCCCATTCCGACTGTTCCCGGCTTAGAAATCGTCGCATGCCAAGTAAATGTGAAGAATAAAGATTTTTGCATAGCTTCAGTGTACATTCCTCCAAATGCCTCTATTAATCGTCGACATTTTTGGAGCGCAGTCTTCCTCCTATCATCTCCAGTATTGATATTGGGTGATATGAACGCACATGGTATTGGATGGGGCGAAACGTATGACGATTATAGAGCGCCTATTTTCTATGATTTGTGTGACGATTCCAATTTGAATATTTTGAACACTGGTAAAGTAACTCGAATAGGACCAAATGGTCAACAAAGCCGTATTGATCTGTCTTTATGTTCAAATTCACTATCATTAGATTGCACGTGGAAGGTAATTCAAGATCCCCATGGTAATGGTCACTATGCCGATAGTCACCACAATTAAGAGTGGCTATCAACAATCTGAGCCAGTGAATGTTCCTTACAATCTTACGAAGAACATTGACTGGCAAAAATTTGCATCGGCGGTAAAAATTGGTATTGACTCAACTGATACTCTTCCACCTTTGGATGAATATCGATTCCTTATTGAGTTGATTCAAAAAAGCGCACTAGAAGCTCAGAAACGACGCGTTCCAAGTACATCTGTCATCAGAAGACCAGCCACTCCTGGATGGGATGATGAATGTACTAAGTTGTATTCTGAGAAATCTGATGCCTTCAAGGCCTTCCGTAAACACGGAAGGTCAGAGCTTTTCGAAGAGTATTTGAGGCTCGAAAGAAAACTCAAAAATCTTCTCAAGGCAAAAAAACGTAGCTACTGGCGACGTTTTGTCGAGGGACTATCACGAGAAACCTCAATGACAACACTTTGGAAAACGGCTCGCAACATGCGGAACCGCATTTCCACCAATGAGGGTGAAGAATACTCCAATCGATAGATATTCAACTTCGCAAAAAAGGTCTGCCCAGATTCCGTACCAGCAGAACCGCTATTTTGAGAATCAGTCAATGATCCCGGTTCTTTGGGTGGACCATTCACAATGCTGGAACATTCTATTGTCGAATTCGTTTTTAAAAAGTTCCAACCTAAGTGCTGTCAAAGTGTTTTTTTATTCGCTCAGGTTGGAATTAGGTTCGCACTAGTTCCAACCCCAAAGCTGTCGGGTTCGCACTGTGTTGTTTCACGGTTTCGCACCGGGTTCACCAATACAACTGTACTACAACTGTCAAAACCACGTGGGTGGGTGGGACTGGGCGGAATAAACAAGCAGAAGGGAGAAACGATCTGTTTCTGTTTATTAAAATAAAATGCGCGTTGAAAATCTTTTTTCCGGGAATTTTGTGATATTTGTTATTGTAGTTTAAAATGAAATTAATCCGGTACTGTTGTCTAGATTCTGTTTTAAAAATAATTGTTAGGGAAGTTATGTATTCATAAGTTCATTCAGGTTTTTCTCACAGATGGTGTCCTAAATTAGGTCGGTGGATGGAATTATGTAGTTTGGGAATTCCCCTTGAAACCCGTTCACAAAATCCGCTAAGAATTGTCAGAAAAATATATTTGAGGAATACCGAATAGAATTATTTCTTATGCAGAATTTCTTTTGAAATTCTTCCAAAAACTTTTTCGTGCGTTTCAGAGTTTCCTTCGGGAATTCTGCCAGATAATACTTGAGAGTTTCTTTCAGTAATTCTTTCTTGAATTTTTGGCGATATCTTTTAGGCATTCCTCCATATTTTTTCCAAGCGATCTTTTCGAGAAGAATTCCTTTGAAAATTCTTCTAGGAATATCTTTGAATACTGTTCCAGGATTTTCTCAGGAAGTTGCTCTAGGAATTAATTTGGAAATTCCTACAATATAATTCCTTCAGAAAATCCTTCTAGAATACAGGAACTTACTCGAAGTAACCTTCAGGAATTGCTCCGCAAGTTTCGTACATAAATTCCCCCGGAAGTACCTTGAGCGATTCCTCCGGGAGATTCTTGAAAATTGAAAATGCACGGGGTCCAAAATCCAGCGGAAAATTTTCCCGAGGTGTGCGGCTACCTTTATCAGGAGAGGTAGCGAGGAAAAAAAATAGCGAATCCTGGAGAATTTTTATTACATGCTTCTGAGTGTTCTCCAAAAAAAAACTTTTGCGGCAATCGATGAATTTACGGAAATACGGAATTCTTGTGCACGGGATTATTGAATATAATTAAATAGGGGAACTGTTCCGATCTCCATCTCACTGAACATATATTCATCTCACGGGAAACAAAGAAATGCAGCACCAATTTCGTTGCCTCTTTTTGTCAACATGCGTGCTCACTGCTGAGAAAAATCACAAAAATAATAAACAATCCAAATTCCTTTCCATTGCTTTGTTTTTCGATGATATGAATATCGGAGCCATGAGATGAATTCCAAGAGCAGTTTCCCTGTTTATATCCATCCAAAAGTAAATTCCACTATCCGCAAAAATCAGTTCACACACTTAAACATATTTCTCGGGTACTTATTCAAAAGGACGTATGTGATTTTGTAAACAAAGATTCAGACGACGATTTGTCCGATCTGATTACCCTCCCACGCAAACCATCACCATAGACAGATAGGGGGAGGCTTCGGCTACCTGCTAATGGTGTTGGTTTGCGTGGGAGTGCAATCAGATCGGACAAATCGACGTTTGAATCTTTGTTTACAAAATCACATACGTCCTTTTGAATAAGTACCCGAGATTTATTTATCATGATCTGATTAGTCAACGCCAACGCACTGCTAGTGCACTGGATGTCCTGGATCATATGTTTCGATTCAAAACAAACACGATGCTACGCACACCAACATATTCAATGACAGATGGAACTGAAAATGTTCTTTTATTCAGGGTTCGGGTTGGCACTGACCCAGGTTTAAAAACGAATTCGACATATGTCTCTTCTTTCATCGGATAACTCTGCTCCGGGATGCGATAACATCAAATTCAATCTTCTTAAAAACCTCCCAGATATCGCAAAAAGACGATTACTTGACCTGTACAACTGTTTCATGGAGTACAACATTGTGCCACCTGAATGGCGACAGGTCAAAGTAATAGCTATTCAAAAGCCTGGGAAACCAGCGTCTAATCACAATTCATACCGACCGATCGCCATGCTATCATGCATGAGAAAGTTATTGGAAAAAATGATCCTTTCAAGAGTCGACCATTGGGTCGAACAAAATGCATTACTCTCAAATACTCAGTTTGGTTTTCGAAAAGGTAAAGGAACAAACGATTGTCTAGCGTTGCTCTCTTCAGATATTCAGCTGGCCTTTGCGCACAAGGAGCAATTGGCTTCAGTATTTTTGGATATTAAGGGCGCTTTTGATTCAGTTTCCATAGAAGTACTGTCAGACAATCTGCACAGTAGTGGATTACCCGTTATTTTGAACAATTTCTTGTACAATTTGTTGTAAGAAAAACAAATGAACTTCACACTCGGCACTCTGACAACTTCCAGAAATAGCTACATGGGCCTTCCCCAAGGATCATGTTTAAGTCCCTTGCTTTAAAATTTCTATGTTAAAGATATTGACAATTGTTTGGAAGGATAATGCACGCTCAGACAACTTGCAGATGATGCCGTGGTCTCTCTAAGAGGTCCAAGTGCAGCTGTCTTGCAAGGACCATTGCAAAGTACCCTAGATAATCTGACTGTTTGGGCCAGACATTTGAGGATCGAGTTTTCACCGCAAAAAACTCAGTTGGTTGTGTTTACTAGGAAGCGGTACCCAGCTCAACTGAAACTAAAACTGTTGAATGATGACATCAACCAATCTTTATCTTCTAAATACCTTGGGGTCGTGTTTGATTCTAAATGTACTTGGAAACTCCATTTTGAGTATTTGATACAAAAATGCCGGAAAAGGATCCATTTTCTACGTTCTATCTCCGGAACCTGGTAGGGTGCTCACCGGAAGACCTCATCAAACTCTATATAACGACTATTCTCTTTGTTTTAGAGTATGGCTCCTTCTGCTTCCTCTCAGCAGCTGATTGCCACCTGATCAAATTGGAACGAATTCAGTATCGTTGTTTGCGTATTGCCCTTGACTGCATGCATTCAACGCATAACATGAGCCTGGAGGTGCTTGCTGTAGTCACTCCTTTAAAGCACCGTTACTGGGAGCTCTCACTTAGAATACTCGTCAAATGTGGAACAAGTAACACACTTGTCTTAGATAACTTCGATAAAATGCTTGAACTGACTTGTCGTTCAAGATTCCTTAGAGTCTATCTCAACTACATTTCTTCAGATCTTTGTCTTCCGTGTTATAATCCACCTCGAGTTCACTTCACCAACGACAGTTCCTCAATTGAATACGATCTGTCCATGAAATACGCTATTCAAGGAATACCAGATCATCTTCGACAAATATCTATTCCCTCCCATTTTTCAGAAAAATATGGACATGTCAATTGCAACAACAGATATTTCACTGATGGTTCTCGCATTAACGGATCCACTGGCTTCGATGTTTTCAATGTAACTTCAACCACCTTCCGAAAACTTCCGGAACCGTGTTCGGTTTATGTTGCTGAGCTGGCAGCAATTAACTTCGCTTTGGGGACAATTTCAAATCAGCCCGTAGACCATTATTTCATCTTCTCGGATAGACTTAGTTCAATCGAGGCACTCCGGTCGATGAAACCTGTTAAGCACGCATCTTACTTTCTTACAAACATAAGAGAGCAGATGCGTGTTTTGGTCGAAAGATCATTCAAGATTACCTTTGTTTGGGTCCCATCTCACTGCTCAATCTACGGCAATAAGAAGGCAGACTCGCTGGCAAAGGTGGGCGCACAGGAAGGTGAAGTTTATGATAGACAATACTCAAGCAACGAGTTTTTCCCATTAGTCCGTCAGAGTACTCTTCAAAGTTGGCCAATAAATTGGACACACAACGAACTTGGACGGTGGCTATTTTCCATAGTTCCAAAAGTTTCTGGGCGAGCGTTGTTCAGAGGGAGGACTTAAGTCGAGGCTTCATTCGCGTGATGTCGAGACTTATGTCTAATCACTATTCACTAAACGCACATCTGTACAGAATAAACCTTGTCGATAGCAACTTATGTAGGTGCGGAGCCGGTTATGATGACATCGATCACGTAGTTTGGTCCTGCTCGGAAAATGACGCCTCCAGAGAGCAATTATTGGATACCCTTGTGGCCCGAGGTAAACAACCCTTCAGGGAAGTTCGCGGTGTTTTGGGAGATCGTGATGTTGTCTATATGCAGGCCATTTATAGTTTTCTTTGTGCTAACATCTAACAATCTAACATTTTGTTTTTTTTTCTCTCTTTAAAGTTTTATTTTGTTCTGTTTCTGCCTTTTTGTTCCGTAGAGCTCCATAGCTCTTGCCATCCGGAAGATGCTCCCAGTCGAACCATTCCTCGAGCACGACGACACGCCACATCGTCACTGACGCCAAATACCCGGATGAGAAGCTGAAATTTCCTGATCCCAAATCCTAAGCCCCGTCCATCTTTAAACATTGTAAACTAACCTCGAGTCACCACGAGCTTCTACCCCCCTCTTACTAACCGTATAATAAAATGATATTGATTGTATATATCACAAAGAACAATGGCTCCGTAAAGTGTTATACACGCCTGAGCCTACCAAATAAACGAAATTGGAAAAAAAATATCTTGATATTCTCATGATATTTTAGTGCAAAATATTGATATTGTCGTCTGATCTTTTATCTCTTATATCAATCATATCCATATTTCATTTTGCTATCTTATCAACATTTGATATTATTGAGCTATTTTCGTCTACTCCGGGACTTCTATGGGAAACAGTGTTTGTATGCACTTAAAAGCTCGAAAATCACTTTAACGTGGTCAAAACGTGAACGGAACGAATCGCAATGTTCGCAAGACTTGTAGAGCATACCAAAAGCTTCCATATAGAGGTTGTTGCGATAGTTTTCGGCATCTATATCTCATGTTAGAATTTTTTTCAAAATTGTAAATAGCATAAAACACTAAATTGACTTGAGCCACCTCGAAATTTTATCCGAATTACCTGAAAATTCGTCAGGAGGCTTATTTTAGTACAAGAATTGTGATTCTGGGCTGACCGGTTGAATTTATGATACTTTTTGAAAACATGAAGAGGTCTACTGAGTAGCAGCCAAATGAAATTTTCTCTCAAGATTCTGATTTTGGTTTTGTTTCTGCAGCGATTGAAAAGGCGCATTTTTTGAAAATAAATCGATTCTTTTCAGAACTACAATTTCATACAAGCACGCGAGCCCGCGCACGAAACCTTTTGTTCGAAATGTCGTGGTGCGCAGCATTCAAGTGAATTGTTCTCGCAATATTCGGACTATTTGGTAGGCTGTTTCGCTACTATGACGTCTATGGCACTCTTAGCCATATTGGGGGAGTACACTTCTGAACCATTAAGCTGTTAATGATATTAAAGGCGCAATATTAGAAATAATTTGGATCTTTTCAGAACCACAATTTTAAAGAAATCATAGTATCATAGGAAACAAATCGGTTTTTTTCAGGACATTTTTTTTACAAGAGAAATTTAAGCCGAGATGAATTTTCCTCAAGGAGCAAAATATAATTGCTTGGCGTCGGCAAAATGTTGCTGTCGGTAGCACGAGCGCGCGTCGGAGGGAGACCCTGCGGAACTTTATTTGCAAGGGTGGCGTCAGTCTATAATGATTCTAATTTTGGTCTTGTCACTATTGAACCCCAAATACAACTCAACAGAATGGCAAGATTTGATAGAAAATATATGGGCTATCTGCCAAATCCTGCGGTTTCCGTCGCCATTCCTATGTGTTGCGTAGGGGGCTTAAGTGATTTGGAATGCGCATTATTGAAAAATGAAACGGTTCTTCCAAATATCATCATTCTATACAAAATAATTCTAATCCGAGAAGAAAGTGTAAAACACAATCGCTCGGCAACGGCAGAAAAGTCAATCGCAAACAATGGCCTTACGTTGTCCAACTTTGCGGTCATGTCTTTTATACATCCCTTCTGAATTTTTATTAAACTATCTTAGGGGCCGGGTTTGCAGAAATCATTCTCAATAAAACTCAAATTCCACCCTCAATAGATAACGAACAACTTCTCTGTGGAACAACAATCAAAGAGAGGCAAAAACTGTTTGAAATCATTACATGCATGATCCCAACCCCGTGAAACAAGCACTAGTTCTTGAAGCCTAAATTTAATCGAAATGAAGTGCGCGTTTGATTTCATGGTGAAAGCTAATGAATAAATATGTATGCCTAAACACCACGCGCCAGCGAAATAATGTAGTTTTGAGCAATAAATTAAGTTCTTTTAGTTCTTTGTGCTGACTTAATGAAATCAGAAAGTTTGTTCTAGAAATCCCGAAAAACTGCTAAGGTGTTTTGTAACATTGAGTGAAATGGCCGAATAACAAAAACACAGGAAAATCCTGGCGCCACAATGCCGTGAACAGGCAGTTTCGTAATTATTTTGCACTCAAATAAAGCATGTCGCTACTAAAGATCTCAAAATACAATTTTTGTTTGCAATTTTTGGCGATTTTTAGACAGTTAATTAGATTTCCATACTAATACATATTATAAACTTAAACGTCCCATTTTTTACATGCCAACAAAAAAACTAACGAGAAAGGTCAATTAGTTTACCTGCTTTATTTTTTTCCATTTTCGAAAATTGGTTTTCAAACAGGGAGATGCAGTAGGAATAAAAGGCTCTCTAATGTTAATAAGCCCGTATAGCCCACTAATTGTCACAATGACAAATATTCTCAAGTTCTTTCAGACATCCATCAAACTGTTTAGATATGGGGCCGTACACTAATTACAAGCAAGCATTTTTTCGAGGTTTTTCAACCTCCCCTCCCCCCATGTATGATTTTTCCTGCACAAAATATTTTTTTATTTATAAGGAGTGTAAGAAAATGGCAGACTTATGGAGGGGCATAAGTGCTTATGTAATTAGTGTACTACCCCTATCGACAAATCTTTTTTTTTTATTCTTTTCTTTTTATTTGGTAGGCACTCTGTGTTACTTAACCGCTACTGTGCCGAGATCTACTGTGGCATTCTGCGACCAGAATCCACACAGAATCTATTTTTAGATTTTCCATTATCATTATTGTTCTCGTTGCTTGTCCATCTCATCGTGAGTCCATTGTGTCCGTTTGTCCATGTCGTCTATCTAATGATCGTTGCATTGTTCGGTTGCCATTTATCCGGGTAACGTTGGAGGAATGCCTCCAAGAAGAACAAGTTGTCAGTCGTCATCAGGCAGCTGTGACGGTAAGGCGCGTACCCCAGAACGCCACCGTATGAGCTGCGGATCCGGCGACTGACGAGGGTTTGGTGGAGCGGCTGGGAATCGATCCCATGACCATTCGCTTGTAAGGCGAACGTGTAGCCAACTACGCTACGGGACCCCCCTATCGACAAATCTTAACAAATATTTGTTATAGTGACAAAAACTGTGCGAATAACTTTTCCCGGGCAGAAGTCATGAACAGAATAACAAAACATGATATGGACTTCATTGATATAACCCGAGTAGACGAAAATAGCTCAATAATATCAAATGTTGATAAGATAGCAAAATGAGATATGGACATGATTGATATAAGAGATAAAAGATCAGGCGACAATATCAATATTTTGCACTAAAATATCATGAGGATATCAAGATATGTTATTTGCAATAAGTGATCGATATCAAGTGCCATTAGTTTGTTCTTATCCATAGCATATCTTGATATTTAAATGATATTTCGGTGCAAATTTTTGATATTGTGGCCTGTTCTTTTATCTCTTATATCAATCAAGTCCATATCATGTTTTGTTATTCTGTTCATAGCTTCTGCCCGGGAAGAGATAAAACAACAGGCAACAATATCAAAAATTTGCACCGAAATATTATTTAAAAATCAAGATATGTTATGGATAAGAACAAACTAATGGGACATTATATTGATAACTTCTTACAAAAAGCATAACTTGACCTCCTCATGATATTTTAATGCAAAATCTAATTAAATTTAATAATAAAAATTTAATTTAATTTAATAATAAAAAATTAATCAAAATCAATGTTATCTCTTATATCAATCATGTCCATATCTCATTTTGCTATCTTATCAACATTTGATATTGTTGAGCTATTTTCGTCTACTCGGGTTGGGTTAGGTGTATCTGAAATAAACGAATCAGTTCTAGAGATAATTGCAATAAAGTTTTGAAACATATTTTAGATGGTGCACTTTTTCTTTCAACAACATTCTAAAATAAATTATCATTTTTTTATTCGAATTAGATCTGCTCTCGAGCGATGTGTAAAACAAATAGAAATTCATAATCAAAAGCGGTGCCTCGCGTTTGGAGCTTTTAAAAAAATCATTATGGGGAATAGCCTCCCGAATCAGTTCTTCATCATGACGGACAGCTTGCGAAAAAAGTCTCTCACGGCACGGTATGCTACATATCGTAAAAATGTAAAAAGAGATGATAATAGAGAGATTTTATCATTCTCTTTCAGATTCAATCCCTACATAGGGGTAAGTTTGAAGAGCAACACATTGTTGTTTTTCGATGAAAATCAAAAGATTTTTCTCAATCTTTGCACTTAATCTCGATGGATATTTTTTACATGAATATTTATAACTGCACTGCAATTATTATACTCAATCAGAAACAGTGGCACAACCACTTTCTGAATCGTGAGTAGGACAAACAGGAAATGCCAGTTTGGACAACAGTTCTGGTATCAACATCAGCATTAAGTGATTCGCATACAGGTAGGTCTCACAAGTCTTGAATATGGGTTCCCATAAAGACACTATATACAAAGACGCGAAATCTGATCCCTGAGCAAATAATTCGAGAGGCAACCCTGAATGCGCAACACTGCTCATATTGCATAAAGTTTTCAAATTGGTGTAAGTGATTTTCCTAATTTAAAAAAAAATATTAGTAACGCTTATACCCACGCAAATCAGATAGCAAATACAATATAAACAAGTTGAGAGTCATTTTCTACCATTTGTAGGGGTTTATTAGGCTACATTGATCCAAAAATATTACAACAATAATTTAAACATGTTTATTTGCGGAAGTTAAATTAGCCCTTACCAAATTTGGAATTCCAATTGGAACATTTCCCGTCTTTGTTTATAGTGTCTTTAGGTTCCCAAACTGTGGGTCGCGTCCCCCGGGGGGCTTATCAATAGATGGTCGCGAACAAGTAATTTTGATTCAGAGTTTTAAGTCTATTTTGTCCCACGAATCTATTCCAGCAAGTAGAAAAAGATTCCAATCCAAATCTAATCCAATTCAAATCCAATTCAAATCCAATCCAAATCCAATCCAAATCCAATCCAAATCCAATCCAAATCCAATCCAAATCCAATCCAAATCTAATCCAAATCCAATCCAAATCCGAATCCAAATCCGAATCCAATCCAAATCCGAATCCAAACCAAATCAAAATCCAATCCAAATCCAATCCTGATCCAAATTCTACCCAAGTAACCATTAACGCTATATACGTGTACCGCTATTTAAAAATTTGTAAGGATTGAAATAGCACTATATGGCCGATGTGGCTTGGGTATCCAAATCCATTCCATATCTAATTTAAATCCGATTAAAAAATACAACTCAAATAAAATTTAATTCAGCTTAAAATAAAAATAAAAATTTGCTTAGATTTTTGCAAATATAATGAAGGGGTATGAAACAGTATTTTGATTTTATCAATCCAACGCGAACTCACTTTTATCCACTTTCTTAAAATAATTGCAATTGGTGCCTGGTGGGTCGCAAGCAATATGGAATTTTGGTAGGCCCATTATTCGAAAAGTTTGGGAACCTCTGGCCTAGACTGTTGTATGCGAGTAGCATCTGCACTGTAATCCTTCACCACAGAGGCACTCTCCAACAGTAGAGATCTGTCCTGGTCACGTGCTTGCGAATGTTTTAGAGGAAAGAATGGACAGCTACAATTCTTCCTATACACTTCGTTGTTTGAATGCTATTTATGACGGAGTTATAGCGCTAGTTGCAGTAACCTAGGCTAAATGATTGTAATCTTGTTTTCATTTAGTAGAAGTTACAGCAACTTAAAAAACATCATGGCATATACATTTCTGCTTTGAAGCTAAGTTTTTTAAAGAGGCACTGTATTGAAGTAATACAAATTTAAAAGATTTCAATACAATGGTTGTAATATAATCATCCGAAAGTTTTTATGCCGAAATTTTAGACAGCTTCTGTAAAATTCTTATGCAGAACTGTATTCAAATCTGCCATTCGCTGGTTGGATGTAGACAGTCAATATCATTGTTTTTTTGCCTTTCTCGTACAACTAAGTTGTACCGAAAGGCTATCATTTCACTCCGAAAACGAACTTTTTATAGAAGCTTCTAAGACCCATAGTATTATATACCAATCGACTCAGCTCGACGAGCTGAGCACATGTCTGTCTGTCCGTGTGTATGTATGTGTGTATGTGTGTGTATGTGTGTGCACAAAAGCTATAAAAAACATTAGACAACTTTTCATACAGTAATCCTTAACCGATTTTCTCGCAATAAGTCGGTCATTGCGTTTAAAAGTTATGAAGAAAATGGTACATCGGACCATATAAACCCCATATAAGGTTGGTGTCTTAACTAAATGCGAGAAAGGCACCACCAACGCTAGGTGGATTAATCTGGGTTTCTTTAATTCTGATCAAAAAGTGTACTAGCTTCGTTTAAATTTAACCGTAGTAGAACAGAAATACATATATATTTTTCAAACTATGTTTTTTTTAACAGACAGGCAGGCCCCCACCCCCTGGCCCCTCCTTAGTTACGCAAATGTGGATAGGACAATGCTTTGACTGTCCCACCCAGTAAATGCATCCGTAGGACATGTCATAATTGTCCCACCCATTCCCGGCGCCACTGCTAAGAAATGTACTACAAACGACTAAGTGATTTTTTGAGTTGGAACATTTTGCTCCATGGGTGCGTTCTGCACTGTTCTCCTCTAATTAGTTTATTTGACTTTCCAAAGAATTTAACCTCTATTCGAAAGATAGAGCTGCAGCAAAACGCGCAGGAGGAGGCGCAAAATGGCAGACTTGCATGGGAAATAAACAGTGCACGCAATCACAGCAAATGTAGGGAAAATATTGTTGAGTAAAAAAAATAAAATGTTGAATTTTAGAGATGGTCCTGGGATTTTTTGTTTCAATCTAAGCGTCACATCTTGATAATAAACTAATAATGCGTTATAATGAAGATAATAACTTATTGCATATTGGACCATTTGAACCCATAGGATTATCAGGACCATCCTGAACTTTACAGAAGTTGGACCATGGACATGTTCAATGTGCATATCTATCTTAAAAATAACTTCTGAATATGAAAAACCAGATTAATCCACCTAGCGTTGCTGGTGCCTTTCACGCATTTAGCTAAGACACCAACCTTATATGGGGTTTATGTGGTCCGATGGACCATTTTCTTCATAACTTCATAACGCAATGACCGATCGTTATAAAATTCAATAGTGATCAACAAGGCTCTGTCCCCTGTCGAATAAAACTTGTTGCGAGAAAATCGGTTAAGGATTACTATACGAAAAGTTGTCTAATGTTTTTATAGCCTTTGTGCACACACATACACACACACACATACACACATACATACACACGGACAGACAGACATGTGCTCAGCTCGTCGATCTGAGTCGATTGGTATATAATACTATGGGTCTCAGAGGCTTCTATAAAAAGTTCGTTTACGGAGTGAAATGATAGCCTTTCGGTACAACTTAGTTGTACGAGAAAGGCAAAAAGCTAAAAAAAGGCTCTAACTTGCTATTCTGAAACCCATGTGGTTTTTCTGTAACACAAGCATGATACTAATGTATTTAATTTTCGGATAATTATTCGCCTTTTCCATGATTTCTTCGGTGGAAATTTTCAAACTTTTTATGGGAAACGGAAAACTCTAGTCTTCCATGAGGTGTTTTTATTTAAATCGAAAAGCATAATATCTTCGATGGTGCAAAAACAACTTCGTCGTCTCGTGCATACCACACAGATTCAAAACAAACAACATGTACTTTTATGATGTATGAACACTTTATTAAAGAATGATCTATGAGTGAGCTATTTAACCGAAACAGATGCTCTACAAATGAAACATAAATGCCGTATCAACAAATACCGGGCTTTCGGACCTGAACTCCTGAAATGAAAAAAAAAAAGGAAAACACAACATCAGAATCAGCAACCGACAAAGTCGCATTCCGCACTTACTGGGCCGTGCTCCGCACCGGTTCGAGCATTCCAGCTTGTACACGTTGTGGTAGGTGGTGTGGTCCGTTCCGCAGACCGGATTGTAGTGGCTCAGCGTCAGGCAGTTTGTCATGCAGATGTAAAATTCGCGTGACCTATTTGGCTGCTGGGGTTCCAGGGACGGTTGCAGCAGGTTCGGTGAACGAGTGGCCTGCACCGTCGTCACCAGATCGTTGAAAGCTTCCGATGTGAGAAAGGTGGGCCGAGCGGATTGGAACGTGCCGCCACCGCTAAGCGATGCTTGATTTCGGACTGCAGTTAAGGTTGGGATGCAAAGCGGACGGAATGGGATTGGAGAGATTGTAAATCGATAAAAAAATGCCTCGATGTGGTTTCTTACCGAATTTTTGACTCGATGGGAAATAGGTTGTGAAGGGACTTCGTATCGGTTGCTGGCGTCTCACACGTCGGGCTTCAGCCATGCTGGCTGATAGGATGAGAGCTACGAGAAAGGTTTGAAAAGAAATGAAAGGAAGAAGGTCATAATTTAATTGGAAATTAATACAAGGCGCAGGCAAAGCTGCTAATGAGCATCTTTTTTTCCTTTGAAGTTTTGATTTCCTATAGATTTTATCTTCTTAATAAATTGTTAGGATGACTATAAGGTAAAATATTGATGTCAGACACTTGATGTGATATTCCACATGATTTAATATCCATATTAAACATTCACAAAAGCCGTTAGTACAGGAAATGTATATAACAAACATTCTAAACGGCAATATTGCTTTTCTTACCGAAGAATAGTCTACCGTCACATACGTACGTGCAAATTTGTTGAAATACCAAAACAAATGCTAACACGTTCAATTGTATAGAAATTAACAAAAGCACATTCTTGCATCTTTTTTCACACCTTAAAAAGCGCTTCTTGTTGTTGAGACGTCATCCATATATGGAAAAACTGGTGGGAGCATATTTTTGTGGGACAACAATTTATGGAATCGAATACGGCGCAAAATTTGCAATAAATTAATGGCCATCACAAATACCTATTCATAAAATCAACCAAGTGGTTTCGGAGAAGCTAAGGGGTGGAAAAATAAAAAATAGATTACTGATAATTCGAGTCGTCAGATCCGATATTCGCATTGAAGTCGCCAATTATGAACTTGATATCATCATTCAAAATTCTATATACGACGGCATTGTGTTGGTTCTGTAGCTCTTTGTTTTGCAGATTGGTAGCATTGGTTAGCGTGTAATGTTGAAATTTTTAAAGAAAGGTTTCGAACATGTGTTTTGAATCTAACAATGGTCATTCTTGCCTCTAATGACTCTCACTCCACAACAGAGTGTATCTGGGGATACCAATTCCACGATGCCGGATAGCGTGATCGTCTAACAGGCCAGAGAATATCAGAATTTGTCCCGATAGAATTCTGTGCTTTTAAAAGTTTGTCCAACGGATTTCATTTTGCTCTACAATCTTAAGCTACCGTCGTCGGGGTGACAATGGGTCAAATGGGGGCGAGAATGGGTCACTGTTTCAAGTACATAGAATGCTTGTAGAATAGATTGAATGTATCTGAGGGCAAGAATACTAAAATATAAAAGGCCTTTTTGAAGGATTTTGCTATCCGACCTCCAGGCTGCCGGTGAGAGCGATGACCCATTCTCACCCCCAGACTCATTGTCATCCCCGATGGCGGTATCTATGATTTTTCCTGCTGGGCTGGGATAAAAACGTTCCATGTTATAATTCACCAGTCGATTTATGCAGTATTGGCTTATTTTCTTCTTCTTCTATGGCTCTACATTCCAACTGGAACTTGACCGGCTCTTAAACTTAGTATTCCATTATCATGTCCTAAGTGATTAGAGCCTGTCCACGTTAAATTTCGGACAATTAGATATTGTACAATTGATTTGTCGTCATTTAATTAATTTGAACGAGAGCTAAGACATGCTGAAAGCAGCATGAAGAGATTGAGCTGTTATGTTAATATATCGTCTCAGTGGTTGGTAAAAATGTTTAAAAATCGCGCCGGACGATGTGTGTCCGAAATTTATCGTGGAAAGGCTTTAATTGAAAGCTTTCTATTCCCGCCATTGCATGAGTATGAATCTTGTGTGGCAAGTACAATGGATACACAATGCCCAGGGTATCGAAAATGTTTCCCACCCGAAAATATACTAGCCGTACCAAGAATCGAATTCGCCATCTCCGGACTGGCAATCCTACGCCTTTGCTCGCAAGGCTACTGGAGACCCCATTGAGTTTATACAGCCGTCCAATTAGATTTTCACCCGATTACAAAATTTAGCAACAGTTCCCAACAAACATTACCGGTGTAACACACAAAAAACACTCTCTCTTATTTTAGGCTCATCCTTATGAAAACGTCCAAACCGCAGCGAGCCACCGGAAGCGTGAAATGAGATTTGAGGTTTCACCTTATCACAAGTACCTCCCCACACAACACAGCCGGTGGTGCAAGCACAATTAATCTGTGCAGACCAACAGCCGATGGCTTTATTTTCGGCTATTTGCATTTGTTGAATTAAAAATCAAAAGAAAAAGCAGATCGCGCACTATCTTTTCATCGACGGTTGAAAATTTACCATCGTGTGAATTGAAAGCACCACCATCATCGCCACTAGAAAGCATGGCCAAAGTCAAGTCGGGAGGAAAACGTGAACCAAGATGTTCGTAGAGAAGATCATCGTATACACTAGGGTGGCGACGGCCGGGAATCCGGGAATAGTGGTCATAAGAGTGAGAAACAAATATTCTTAAAAATATTTACAATATCGAAAAGTTTGAATAAAATCAAAATAAAATTTTGACAATTTCATGTCGATGGTTGTATAAATGTAAGGAAAACGTTCTTTCAAACCATTTCCGAAAAACTTTGAATTAAATATTTCAATCTTAAAAAACTGGTTTTCATTATCACCCTAATGTATGTTGCTGTACTTGTAGTCGGGGGACTATCGGTCACTCTGCTTGTTTGGTGGCTAATTTGCTCCAATGAAGGTGAAATTGGTGATTCGCCGATGAAAATGAAATCTCTCTTTCAGTTGAGCAGGTATGTCCATTGCATTGCCGAGAGAGGTGTGTTCGGTCCGGTATAATCCGAATGATTTATGGCGCATAATGTTAATTGATGCGTGGGGTGTTTGATACGATATGTTGTTGGTGTACGCGATGATTATACGGTTTTAATGTTATTGACGCCTTTCATAAGATGAAGTTGTGCTTAGTACCTACAATATCTTTGATCAAGTTATATAAATGATATATTTCTCTTCCTTTCTCACAGATGTATTGCAACTGGACTGCCTTACAGATTATGATCGATTCCAAGGGCGTAGCCAGCCCCCGCCTCGTTTCTTTAAAACAGTGATTCCAAAAGTGCGACCCGCAGGCCGTAAGCAGACCTCAAAGCCTTTTTTTGTGGCCCACCAATGATTTCAGATAATCAGAGCATTAGAGATTAAAGCTTCCAATGCATGGTACACTTCGATGTTTATACTTTATAAATAATGATTATGATTAATGATTAACTGACTTTGATTAACAATTGAGACAATTTTTAACAATAATTAACGATTATGATTTTTGAATATTTTTTTAGTACTAACGATAAACGGTCATAATTGAATATCGGACTATTATGTGATGATTAATGATTAACAATAGATTTAATGTGAATGTGATTTATCAAAGTTGATCAGGCCGATACAAATATTTAAAATCTATTTTGTCTCCCCCCCCCCTCGGGTTTTATTTTTGCTAAAAAATAATATTTTGAGGGGGCAACAAATTTATTTATATATTAGGGTAAAACGTCCTATCGTTGTGGTATGTCCTAATGTTGCGGTAGTGTTAAAATAGTTCATTCTGGATATAATAGCATTAAAAACAATTGTGGATACGCTAAAACTCATCGAATTAACGACTAGAACACCTTTTATTTGACGAAATTCCGTTAAAAATTATTAAAAATCAACATTTTTCATTAAAAATTGGAATCCTTTGAGCCTATCATTGCGGTAGTGTTAAGGTCCTATTGTTGTGGTATCGATTTCCATAAGAATTGCATGCAATACCGCAACAATAGGACTGACCTTGAGAAAATGTCGCAAGGATAGGCACCTGCGTCCTATTATTGCGGTAGTTTGTTTTTAGTGTGATAAAAACAAAACAGCATAAGTTTAACACAATTGACGTAATATTTACGAATCTATAGTTAACGAGCAACCTATTCGACTACAGCAATGTAGAAAAAGACCAACATGTAATTTTTAAAGCATTTTTGAAATCAATTTTATGTTGACACGGTGCTTAACCCCTCCATAATAGGTCGTTTTACCCTATTTAAATTATTATTATTATTATTTAAATAAAATTCGGATAATTTGGAGGATTTTCAAAATATTCTTTAAAAAATCCGAGGAGTTTTTTTATTTTTTTCATTTTGATATTTATTTTTTATTAGCCCCCTTGACCTTTCGGAGACCAGTAGGACAAAAAGTTAATTAAATATTTGTAACGGCCTTATTATTAATTATTTGAGTGATTTGCCTAGTTCTAGGAATTAGGGTGGCAAAAGCTAATTTAGCATAATCAAATACACCCGATTCTTTTTTTACACGGGGGATGCGTTCCGTGTAAAAAAAGTTTTCAGCTCGAAATTTGAAAATCCGTGTAAAAAAAGTTTTATGATTTCTCGACAAATCATAGCAAATGGAGCAACTTTGCAAAAATTTTGTATAGGATTTTTTTTTACACGGCCGTGTAAAAAAAATCCGTGTAAAAACAGAATCGGGTGTAATTACAGATGTCATACCTGATGCAGAAGCCCAAGCCAAACTTCACGCTGCTACTAGTTTGGATGAGAAGGAAATGTTGTTCCAAAGAATCTCACATTTTGATCCACAAAACTTCTGAATCAAACGAATTAAAAAAAAAAGAAATGAACCCAAAGCGTCGGAGTCGCTAAATCATACGTTTTAAGTCCTAGGGCGAGTCCAAGTCACTGTTGGCAATTGGCAAAATCTACTCTCAGTATGCATTACCGAGTGAAAAGACTCAAGATGCTTTAGGCACTTGGCCAATACGACTGCGCCCGCGAATGTTTGGGTTAGGGTGGTTCAAAAAATCGATTTTGCTCCACAGCAGTCTTCAAAAGTTCCTTTGCAATTCGTTGCATTGATGCAAAATCCAAGGAGCAGGAGAATGAATGCTCCCTATGTGTCAAGTGATCATTGCTTTGATGCACTTGCATCATTTTGTAAAATACTGCATCATTGATTTGAATCCTTTCATTGGATTCTAGGCAAAGGCAAACACGTGGTGCGTATTATTAGTAACCGGTTTGCTTTCCACTTCGTTGTTACGTCGCGAAGACGATTGTTGTTAGCAACTGGATATTTTGTCATATTTTGCTTCTGTAATAGGAAATTACATTTGAAACAAAATGAGAGGTCCGAGAACCAAAACTTCAATGAATTGGGTTGAGAAATTAATTACCCTACTTGTTTACATTATATGACTCTTAGCATATTATATTATATGACAATAGCATTAGGTTTCATCCAACAGATAGAATCGCCGAAATCGAAATTTCATTACGATGAGCTCTATAGATTCGGTGCTCGGAAGGTTGTTGTCTACATTTTTCGCTGCTGCTGTCAGTTTGAAGTTTTTTTTTTTCGTCAAAATAAACAGTTAGTACCAGTTAGTACGACACAGCATTACCACGACGTGTGTCCTAACACTTGAATCATATCCATATAATAAAGTATAAAAAACGAAAAAGTTCGACGGGAGAATCAAACTTTCAATTAAGAGATTGACACAATTGAATATGACACCACTAGCCATATAACCACATAGCCACCTTTAGGTTCCATGCTTTCAAAGGGCAATTTGATGCTTCGATTTACGATTCGGTAGGTCATCGCCTGAAATGATTTGAATCAATGATGCGATATTTCAAATCAAGTGTGCAAAGGAGCAATTGAAAGCGAGGATGTAAATTTATTCCAATTTAAATCATTTTTTCAAAGCTTGCTTTTGCGAATCATTCTGAAAAGAGGACGCTCTTTGAAGACTGCTCCACAGTGCTCATCTGATGCTTCACCATATTCTGATTGTCCTCTGAAAACTTGAGCTCATTTGGATTAAAACTGATTTAGCACAAGCCGTTTCAAGTTGCATGCAAATTAGTATGGGGAAATTTATTTTTTCATTATACTGTTAATGACGCTTCCGCATTATGCGCAGGTTAAAAGAAAACCTACATAGCTAAAAGGAATACTTAACAGCTTTCACCCAATGAAAACCGCATGTTGATTATCTTCCCCAATGATTAGTAATAGATTTTAAGACAGGTTGCGAATCTTTAGTCATGATCGTTAAACTTCTTTGAGGGCATCACTGAAATGTGCAGTGCAACATAGTAGCCTGAATTTGTGGGTGCTATCTTTCGCGCCACGAGCAGCAATGTTGCCTGTTGATGAGTTATGCAATTAGCTCCAGAAAACCACGGTATAGATTAAATTCGATTACTAATTATTGGAACGATTAATTGAGATGCGGTTTTCACTGAGTGAAAGCTGTTGAGTATTCCTTTTAGCTATGTAGGTTTTCTTTGTAAATGCCCTTGATGGGGAAGCGTCATTAACAGTATAATGAAAAAATAAATTTCCCCATACTAATTTGCATGCAAACTTGAAATGGCTTGTGCCAAATCAGTTTTAATCCAAATGAGCTCAAATTTTCAGAGGACACTCAGAACATGCTAAAGAATCAGATGAGTGCTGTGGAGCAAAATCAATTTTTTGAACCACCCTATTGGGTATATTGACGCCGTACGTTCACTCAAACACTTTAATTGTGGTACAATACAGTAAGTGCTCCCTTTGTTTTTCGTTCTGGGTGTTATTCTTTATATTAAGGGCGAATGACCCCTTCAGTGCATTTTATTTAGACATATTTACTCAAAATTACGACAACTACAATAATATAGTTGTTAACAAATTTGCCTTTTGACATAGTATTAAATCATCTTGATAAGGTCGGTTTCTTTAATAAACATCAAAACTTTCTTCTCTACATTAAGATCGTCACTTAAAATTTTCCTAACAGAACAGTAGTTCCTAAACTGCATTCAATCATTTTCTGATCAAAAGCTCTACTACTACACCCGTCCGTCTCCGCAAGACGGCAGCAGCACGGCTTTGTCAAGGCGAATGTTGTATTAATCAAAAGTTCTTAACTTAACCTGAGCTCACATTTGGAGGTACCTGAAGTCATTGTGTATAAACTAGCCAATCACTGCCGTAATCTGACAAAGTGACGTATATGCCATTTTCCAAAAAATGGTGTTAACGAGTAGTACTCATCGTACTCTTTAACAGAAAATTGGAAAACATGTATGTTGCAAAATGGCGCATACGTGACCTTTTCGGATTACGGCAGATCAGTGATCGATGCACTGATCGTGAGAGAGATAGCAAAATAGAAACCATACCATCAGCGCTAACGTGCGACGGGTAGCTTAGGAGCAAAATTATATTCGTCTAGAATTATATTCGGAATGACGCAAGGAATGGGATTTGATGGAATTGAACTTAGGTCGATGACATGTTGATACGCATGCTACAAGTGAAGTGAGAAATGAGTAGTGTGAATTGAAAAGTGGAACGTCTCACTTCTCACTGTTCATTTCTTACTTTGTGAAAAGTGAGTAGTCCGAAGTGAGAAGTAAGACGTCTTCTCACTTTTCACAACGAAAAGATAGAAATGAGTAGTGAGATGTCTCACTTTTAACTACTCATTTCTCACTTCTCACTCATCACTGTGAAAAGAGGGATGGGCAAAGTAAGAAGGGACCCTAGTAACAGAATTGCGACCGATTTGGTTGCAGTGACTCCTATATGACTTGGTTTAATCATACATAAGCCACAGAAACTCGTCTATGATAAGTGTGTTACTCGGGGAGTTGCCTCTCTTCTCACTCATCATTTCTTACTTCTCATTTCATACTTCTGCAAGGAGAGGTGAGAAGTGAGACGTCAAATGACCTATTTGGCCAAAAAACATTTTCGGCCGAATGATCTATTAGACTAAAAAACATATTCGGCCAAATGACCCTTCTAGGCAAAAATACCCTTTTCGGCCAAAAGACCTATTCGGCTAAATGAACTATTCGACCAAATGATCTATTCAACCAAAAGAGCTATTCAAATGAACTGTTCAGCCAAATGACCCATTCGGCCAAATGACTTATTCGGCCAAATGACTTTACCAAGTTAAATTATTTGTGATTTGATTTAACGAATCTAGGAACTAAGGTATTCGGCGTTGGCATTCATCTCAAAAATTTCCAAAAATTTGTTACACCCTATAGTCTTTGATTTTTTATTTTATCGAATGTTATAGCCAAACATGTTTTAAATTTGTTTTGCAATTTGTTAAAATATTTTTGCCTATTTGCCGAATGATTGTTGATGGTACGGATACAAAACTAAGTTTTGTGTTAGGCCAGTTTTCATTATTGGAAAACTGACCCAAAACTGTGTGAATCCAAACGAGCGTACGATCCTTTAATATGAATGACACTGATCGGTTCATCTTGGGATTCTTTGTGTTTATATATGTTAAGAGTTGACAGGAAAAGTTGGAAAATGGTCGAAATGCAACTTTTCCATGAGTTCTGAAAAAAAGCATTAAGCTCGAACTGTAATCGATCTAGTACCGTTTTGCTTCGAATTGCCGGACGCTTGGAAAGCCGGACACTACAATTGTTATTTGACTTTATTTACCATTTCAACAAGTATTTCTTGGGTTATCAATGCAGGGAACGATTCTTAGACTTGAAACCATTTTAACAAATGTAAGTAATCCGTGATCTGTGGTAAAAACTTGAAAATTAGAGGTAAAAAAGGAAGGCATGTCATAATCAACGGTGAATTTCGTTATTCTTAGCATGCAGCTTTAGACTCAACATTAGAAAAACTAAGCTCATATTTTCTGTATTCTATCATTTGCATCATTAGTATTTTAATAACATAGTATGATAGCACTCTTTGTCATGAATTAGAGAAATTGCTTGGGAATTCATGGATTTGTAATTTGTATTACATTTTCTGTATGTCCGGACTTCGAGGCAAGTTCTTGCAATTGCTTCGATTGCCGGACATGCTGAAATGATGTTAAATAACTGTTTATCAGTTAAGTTAAAGGAAATCAAATGATTCGTAATGAGCAAGCATAGTTACAATCTCGTTAGATTTGAGTTGTTGCACCCCAAAAGGAACATTGATTGCTCTCAGCTTATCGATATATACTCATACACATATTGTAAATGGTATCACTTGCACACAAGTAGCAAAACTTGCCTTCAGTTTCTAGTGAAAGGTTGTCTTCAAAAGTATTTTTTAGCCATTCACATTTTGTAGAAAAAAAATGAACAAGTTTGTAAAAATAGCTTTTTTAACAGAATTGTACAAAAAGACACGTTGTGAACGACACCCGTCAAATAAAAAAACTCAACATTTCTCGGACAAGCCTGGATTTTTCAATCCGCATGCACAGTTAAAAATTCTGAAAATCACGCGCCATGGAAAAATCCAAAAGCATATTTTTGTGTTCAATAGCCTCTAATTTTACATCCAACTTATACTTGTACGCAATATTGAATACAAGTTCCATAGTAACGACGACCTGTCATTTTAAACAGTGATGGAAAAATGAGTCGAATTGAACGGAGCCTTTTTGTTACATCATATATGCTGTAACATTTTTATTCTGTGTAAATTCATTATTTCAATCGCTCCTTTCAATTCTTGATTTCTAATAGCAAACTGAAACGGATTTCAAAAGACACATAAATACCACTAATGTCTATATTTCGAAGTATATCTTAACAATGATAAGATAATGCATAATTTTAATTCTCCGATGTTCATCCCATTAAAAACAAAAAAAAAGTTTGATTTATTTCTTTCTTTTGTGATTTTTTCCGCAGTCAGCACGCAGGTTGATAAAATAAATCGACGAATTTGGAACCGTATTTCTTTGTTTCGCGATGCGATGAATATATATTCAGTGAGATGGAGATCGGCACATTTCCTCCTATCATATTTATTTCTCATTCATTTATATTCCTCCTATCATATTTATTTATGGTATTATTGATGCGAATAGAATTTGGGTCATCTAATGATTCTCATGTCCATTGCAACTTATCCACGTTGAATTTGAGAGGTAGTTTTGAAGAAAAATTTGCATTACCCACAGACACGGCAAATTTCTAAAAAGCGCTCTACCTTGAAAAGGGGAGAGGGGGAGATTGTATGAAATTATTAGATTCACAATGTTGTATATTGCAGTTAAATGCTCCTGCTTGGTTTCAAATACTGTTTTTTGGTAGTCCTGGTCAATCTCGGAGCAGAAACTGCGGATGGTACACACAACGAGGGGATGCCAGATTCCATACAAATGTGTATAGAAACCGGAAACGGATTTATATTAATCGAGAAATATGAATGCTATGTTCTAGTTGTCTTTGAACGGATTAAATTGGCTATTTGAGAATCAATATAGGCCAAACTCGAAGTGTCCGGAAATTCGAAGCAAAATTGTCCGGTATTTGAAGCATCCCTCATACCACATACTCATACTGTGTCCGGATTTTGAAGCAAGCGATGTTCAATGTTTTCGATAATATTAGCTATTTTGTGAATACAAAATGTAATTCTCAGTACACTACAGAAAATTTGATAAGTTAATCTTGACAGAATGTGTGTCAAATGTCAGTGTGTCAGTGTCAAATACTTAATTCCGTTTGAAATATTGAGCTGAAAATTCAGCTTGCTTAGGTGTCCGGACTTCGAGTCAAAACGGTATGTGGTGCTGCAATCAAAAAATGATTGACAGTTTAACTGAGATAAAAAAAAACCAACCCGAGCGAGATAGCTAAATCCCAAGCTCGAGTCAAGTTTTAGTCAATCACGGAGTAGCAACTACGAATTTTACGGTCATCTGCTCATGCTCGTCTCTGCCTATTGAAAGATATGAACAAACAGAATTTTTGCACCAATAAATTAACAGTTTTATACTTCCATGCCTGGTTGGCAAATGGAACAAATCAATTGATAATAACAAAAATGGCTTTGCTAAAAAAGAAAGGTGGAGGTGTTACCAACTTATATCTATGGTGTTATTTGAATATCAAAATTACTGAGCTTGTGGTAATAGCTGTTATATTCAGTGAACACCAATCATCAAGAAGGAACAAACACATGTTTTCCTTTTTTGTTCAAGATCTTGACTGCACATATGCACAGCACATGTTTCGAAATGGGCAAATCGATATGAAATTTGCGAAAAAGAATCCCCATGTCATGGAGAGACTCGAACCCTCAACCTCCTACTTTCTAGATAGGCGTGAAAATCCCTACTAAACAAGACCACTTAAAGGTCACGTTTGCGGAAAAGCCATCAGGATCCTAGTACCAACCTCCACCACGGTTAGCTCTTTTTTTTGCAAATTGAATATCTTTCGGATGCTTGATTTGTCCGATTGGGCCTCCCTCCAAGGCACGTGGATTATTTTTCGCAAATTTCATATCAATTTGTCCATTTCGAAACATGCACTGTGCATATGCGCAGTCAAGATATTTAACACAAAAATGATCATCGTCGAGACGAGTTAAGTACTCCCCATTTAATTCCACCAATTATTTTCGATATCTTTGCAGATACGTATTTCGACCACAACTGTGTGGTCGTATTCAGTGTCTCGTACTTTACTCGACTCTTCGTCGATTGACATGTATATCAGTTAATCTATGTCAATATTTTAGAGCGAAAAGCTTAGGTTGCTAACAATTGGTATTTTTCCCTATTACAGTAACAGCATCGATTTATCTGTTCAATGATTGTAGGGGGTGGGTTTTTCCATTTATATGCTGTGCTAAATTTGTCACAATGCCACGATATTTTGTGGTGATCGAAAACCTTTGAACGATTTCATTGAACTATTCTCTTCTTTTGTTCATTTTGTTGTTATCGTTTTACGATGCATAATTTTGCTAATGAGTCTTTCAGAATAGCCTTCAAACAAACAAGCTTTTCAATCAAAACCCATTTTATATGTTTAGAAAATAATTAATCAAATAGCTAATTTTCAACATTGTTCGCAATAAAGTGTGTCATGCTGTGCCCTGTCTCTTCGGTGGACCATCATCGTGCCAAGTCTGTTTAAAGTAGAGTGGAATAATATTGCGTTGGCAGATGTATTGAATCCAACTTCACGCATCTATCACATCCAAGGCAAGCCTTACAGAACATCGGTACAAATATGTTGTATGTGAAAGGAGAAAAGTCAAGTCTGCGTTCCCTAACAGCACATCACGAACAAAAAAAAAAGTTTCATTTGTAAAGCTATAAGTGATCCTCGCTTAGGTATTTTATCGTATAGGGATGTAAATTGAATGACGGTTGACCTTATGATAATTTCAAATATTTTGCTATTTCACCACTGCTGGCTGAGATTACTCGACGGTATAAAAATGTTATGGTTTCGTCATTGATAAAGCCGGCTTCGTACCGTTAGTGCAGTTCACTTTTATATGGCAGCATTGGGACTAAGGAAACACTCAATACTAAACCGCTGCATAATCGTCGTCCACCGTGATTGAACTACGGCGGTCACGAAATCACTGTACCGTAACATTCATACGCGCACGTTACACTGACTGGTTGAGCCAGATTATTTTCTACGTTCGAAGAACGATATTGTTTATGGCATCCATCAGCAATTAACAAATTGTTTGATCAAATTAATTCATAATTGATTCATGGTGCTCCGTTCAACGGATCTACCCATATTTCCTCATCATCATTTTCACAGATCAATACACCTTATTTGTTAATGCTTAATTGATTGATTACCACATCTCTACCGATAACCAGATGCAGGCTGCAGAAACAACAGGCAGTGCCCGGTTCGAATCACATTCACGTTTTAATTATCGTGGAATTGAAAATTGGAGCTTACTTATGCAAAGAAATACGTTGCACTTCACCTGTTTAGAGCTTTATAATTTTCTCAAAACGTTGCACATGCTTCAAGGGTTTGCAGTTCAGTGGCGAATAATTAGAATAACAAAAGATCCCTTAATCAAAATGCAGACCCAAGCGTTGAAACTGTCTATCATCATGAAAATGCTCAAAATAACAGCAACAAGGTTTATGCAGAAAATATGATAATATCACAGCACTTCAAGATAACAGAATATGCAGATGATAAGAAAACAAAATTTCGACATTCCCTGTGCATCGAATCGGCTTAGTTAGGTTGCGGTGATTCCTCAAGAAACCTCTTCGGAGATTCCCGTCAGAGATACACAATCTCCAAAGGAGTTCCTGGAGGAATCTCCAAAGGAGTTCCTGGAGGAATCTCCAAAGGAGTTCCTGGAGGAATCTCCAAAGGAGTTCCTGGAGGAATCTCCAAAGGAGTTCCTGGAGGAATCTCCAAAGGAGTTCCTGGAGGAATCTCCAAAGGAGTTCCTGGAGGAATCTCCAAAGGAGTTCCTGGAGGAATCTCCAAAGGAGTTCCTGGAGGAATCTCCAAAGGAGTTCCTGGAGGAATCTCCAAAGGAGTTCCTGGAGGAATCTCCAAAGTAGTTCCTGGAGGAATCTCCAAAGGAGTTCCTGGAGGAATCTCCAAAGGAGTTCCTGGAGGAATCTCCAAAGGAGTTCCTGGAGGAATCTCCAAAGGAGTTCCTGGAGGAATCTCCGAAGGAGTTCCTGGAGGAATCTCCGAAGGAGTTCCTGGAGGAATCTCCGAAGGAGTTCCTGGAGGAATCTCCAAAGGAGTTCCTGGAGGAATCTCCAAAGGAGTTCCTGGAGGAATCTCCAAAGGAGTTCCTGGAGGATTCCCCAAAGGAGTTCCTGGAGGAATCTCCAAAGGAGTTCCTGGAGGAATCTCCAAAGGAGTTCCTGGAGGAATCTCCAAAGGAGTTCCTGGAGGAATCTGCAAAGGAGTTCCTGGAATAATCTCCAAAGGAGTTCCTGGAGGAATCTCCAAAGGGTTTCTTGGAGCAATCTCCGAAGGCGTTTTTTGAAAGAATTTTCGAAGGGGTTCTTACAGAAACCTCCAAAGAGGCTCCTGGAGGAATCTCCGAAGGGGTTTCCCTAGACATCTTTGCAGCAGAGCCATACCCAAAGCAGCACAACTTGTTTCACTATTGTCGATGCAGATAAAATCAAGAACATGTATGACCTTGTCTCAACTACGTCGCTCGACTGAAACGTCGCTGGTCGCGTTCCAGTAAGTGCTCCAGCGACGCAGGCAAATTAAATGCGTCGCTACAGCATCAAACTGGAAAGCGCTCGCTGATTGAGCGACGTTCTAGCGATGACCCGCATAGACAATACTGGACGTTTAACTGTCCTACAACTATCCAGAAATACAAGGGATGTAGCCTTCGGAAACATCTTTCGATTGCAATAAAATTGTACTAATGTTGTAGGGTAACGGGATGTAATGTTAGGCCTGGATGCAACGTTTGCTCATCATGCAAATTAATCAATAATTCAGCAATAATACATCGTTTTGTAGAGAGATATTTATCAATGCTTTTTTGAAAAAGTATATCAAGCCGACTTTATTTATAATACGCAAGATTCATGCACTTCTTCATTCGATAAACGCAATTCATATGCGTGAAAAATTGCTTTGACTCGGTTAGTTAGCAACCACTTAAGTAGGCAGGCAGTGCAAGAGATTTTTCTTTTGCCCAATAAAGTAGTTTTTGGAATGGACTTACCTATTTTCGCACATTAGATGAACGGATAACAATCACACTATTTTAGCATTCATGTTAAATTCACTATTTTCATTAGTATAGTGACACAATTAACCAAAACTTTTTTGAACAATATTAGAACACTCGTTGCCAAAATTCGGCTGACGATTTTCACTTGAAGCAGCACATTATAATTGCCTACCTTACGGCTTATACAAACGATTTACAGTGAATAATGCACCAACATTTCATGGGCCGAAAAAGCATCCAACACCAGAGCCGAGATTAGGAAAATTGGACGAACTTAAAGTCCATTTCCCATAAAACTTTTGATGTATTAAATAATAGATTTGGAACCATTATTGTTGTTTTTGAATACTTAGCGTATTAACCAAAAGTAAGAAAGCCGTTTGGTGACATAATTTCGGTAAGATCTTCAATACATGAATATTTAAATTGATAAATGTGCTCAACCACAGCATAATAGGCTAAGGTTTGAGCTAGTGGCGCCGGGAGTGGGTGGGACAAGTAGGACATGTCCCACGCATGGAAATACCTGAGTAGGACAGTCAAAGCATTGTCCTACCCATGATTATGGCTCTATGATAAGAAAATAGCATTATGGATAACTAAAAGATCTAATAGTATCATTTACACGTTTCAAATCTAATCAGATATCTAATCAGAAGGTTTATCAGAGGTTAAACTGACAATCGTGGAGGTTTCGGGGATTGTAAAGGAGAACTCTATTCTAAAAAGCACCTCAGAGTCTGTGAGGAATTCTTTCTATTCAAAAAAGTTTCAATTATGTGTTGAGATTTTCCAAGAACTCTTGAAGTTTCTAATAGTCTTCCATGTCTAATACTCTTCCATGAATGAACATTTTCTTGAAGTACGTAATTATTTCTGCTAGTTCAGGGAGGCTCAGAGAATTTCTGAATTTTATAATAGTTGAAAGACCGACAGGTGAATTGAACAAAAGTTGAATATCCGAACGAGGCTTAGCTTAGCTTAGACTGACTATACTTGTCAATGGTTGCTTCTCCGTGACTTATCAGAACGGGTTTTACCATCTAATCTGGATATAACCGTTTTTGAACGCTCAACTATAGATCAATAACGGTGCCAGTCAGTTGGGAAAGGAGAGAAATGTTAGTGTGTATCCAGCTTTTTACGCTAGCTGTAAATTTGCAAGGGGTGAATCGATTTTGACACTTGCTGTGGACAGAATACTTTAATTTTATCTCAGGAGCCATGAATCAACAGTCTATTGACATACTTGGTTGTCATATTTTTTCGCTTGGAAAGGGTTTGAAATCACAAGTGCAAGTTTTCCAGGATTTTAGTTTAGTTTTTAATGTAAAAAGACATCTATAGTATGATTTATTTTCAGAATGAAAGGAAGAGTAACTTAGCCTTAGTTTCCAAGAAGTTAATTAATTTGGAATTGAGTACAGAACGTTTTATGTAGCGTAATAAACATAGCCAAAAAATTCTCAGCCCTTGCCACAAAAAGAAGTTGCCGCCAACATTTAATTGCTTCAAATGCCAAGCATTTATGATGATGATGATGATGGTCCCGCCACATTCCCCTACAAAGGTTTGAGCTAGACGAGTTATCGTTAAGATATTTAATTAAGATCAATTTAATCAGATTTACAAAAAAAAAGAATCCGATTATTTTACAGATATACATTCCTAAAAAATGCCCATTACTATACAGCAAAAACATAATTGAAAAAATGAGCCGTTGATTTCAACTTCGAATTTTCGTAAACATCAGTAGAGATACTTACAGTTTAACAAGAATGTAAAACTTGTGATACCTCTCGCACAGATTTCAAAAGTTTCACCATGACACGCGCTTCATAAAGTCATAACACAAGCCGCAGATAATAACTCATAAGTATCTTTCAGAGTTAAATTTTTATGTACGACAACACAGAAGCCAAATCTTGTGTTACCGCTCCGTCGATATCAGAAGTTTCGGCAATAGACGCGAATACAAAACAATCTACCAGAATGCTTACTACTTATCCAAGTAATCATTCAATCGGCTCGAAACAAGCAATATTGATTATAAATTTGAATTCATTTATACCTGTATTCCGCGCGCGAGACTCAAACTTTTGTAGACTACACAAAAAAAAGGTTCAAACTAACATTACGTCAAAAAATAAAATCCATCATCATCATCGAGGCGAAAGTTATAGTTTATATGTGCCCCAATAAAATAGAAAATAAACATTTGGTCATACTAAATCATCCGTCGTCAAAACTTCGTCAAAATATACGTGTCTATAAACTAAAAAAAAAATGATCAGGTAGCTGTTCAAAAAGCAGCTTTGACGTGTGAAATACATTGTCTCTTAAATTGCGTAAGTGTTGTTGCACGTTTTATATGTATAGGCATCGAATGGAAAACATTTATTCCTTTGAAAAACAAAGAGTTTTGTGAAGCTCCGTTCAAAAAATAGGGTGTTCTTAATTCTTCCGCGTTTCTAGTGTTATAGTTATGAATATCACTTCCTCTTTCAATTCGATCACACAAATATCGAGGCAGCAAACCGTTAACTAGGGTCGGTGAACCAGTTGTCGCCATACATAAGAACAACTGTTTTTAAAAAAATAAGTAAATGGCATGTGGGTGGACTTTATATATCAAGCGGAAGGTTTAACTTCCTGCTCCTTAGAACAGCTGTGAAAACCACAATAAAATATGTTATAATCCTCAAAATTGATTAATCCATAATAGGAACGCATGCACCAGTTGTGGCACTATTCTTAATTTTGGTTCCTTATTTGGCAAATCCCATTGTTTTCTTATGGGACTGGCCAAATAGGGACCACTAGTGCCACAACTGGTGCAAAGGACGTTAAAAATTAAGCAAAATCAATTTTTACAATTATGCTTTGCTTGTTGTGGAGAAAATCAAAGGTGTATTCGTGCCATATGAATATGCATTATCGATATGAACTTGGTTTGCGGTGATTTGATTGGTCATTTGGCATATAAAGCACTAGTGCGACAATTGGTGCTATAGCCACAACTGGTACACCTAGCCTACTTTAAAAATGAACACCATTGTCAAATATACTATTCTCTGCTTCACGGACAGCCACTGCAGGGCACTTAATAAAAAAGTAGAAGAAGTGAATCTATTACATCTCAAAATCAAACGCATTACTTTATTTTATAAACGCTGTAATCTCGATATTTGCGTTTCATGAGCTAGGAACAGGATAGAAGAGCAAAAGTCCAAATGAGGAGAGATGATCGATTTATACAATTGTATTTTGCGAGCAATAGTTAAGTCGTTTTTCAATCGGCAGAGAATTCCATACTTCTTGGCAATTTTCTTGATAACATTGTCAATATGTGTGTCAAATTTGAGCTTGTCATCAATAATCACGCCAAGATATTTAATCTCGCGTACGCGATCAATTGTCTCATCATTGATTTTTACAGAGACATCTACATCTATACGGTTTCGCTAAATCAACATAAATTTAGTTTTACTTATATTCAATTTTAATTGTTTGTACTTCAACCATCTACTTAAAGAACGCAAATCTTCATTTAAGCGCGAAACGGCTTCATCTAGGTTCTTAGCTGCAATGAATATTACGGTATCATCAGCAACAAGGTTAACATCACAAAATCGTTAAACTCGTCGCATATCATTTATGTACATAATAAACAGAATGGGCCCTAATACACTCCCCTGTGCAACTCCGAGTGTGTTCTCCACGGGGCTCGACACAAAATTATTAAAAGCAGTCCTTTGAGTTCTATCAGACAAATAGCTTTCAAACCATTTATATGCAGAACCCGAGATTCCAAAGCGCTTGATTGTTCTCAACAACAAGGGCCTAGAAATTGTTTCGAAAGCGCGTTTCAGATCCAAAAACACAGCAACAATCGTATCTTTACGCTCCATGCTTTCTTTCCACTTCGCCAATACCAAATTCAATGCAGTTTCACAAGAATGGTCTTCTCGATATCCTGATTGTTCTGGTATCAGCAAGCTGTTATTATTCAAGTAAGTTATCAGCTGGCCTTTAACAACAAGTTCTAAAATTTTCTCTAATGTGTGCAACATATTGATGGGACGAAACTCTTCGGCTTTAATCGTCCCGGCAACTTTTTGAATAGGAATCACTAATGATTCCTTCCAAACGCATGGCACTTGCCCCGTTTGCAATGATTCATTAATCAGGTCCAGCAGGTTGTTTCCGATGACATCGAAGCAATCTTGTATCACTTTTGCATTTACGTTATCTACGCCAGCCGTTTTTCCCATAGAAAAGCAAATAATTCTAAGTTCTTCCAACGTTGTAGGGCGAAAGCCATCAAAAAAGCAATTAACATTAATCGGCTGTTTTATTTCGTCAGGTTCATCAACCAATTCAATTGATTGATTAATTGATAAAACGCTGTTAACAAAATATTCATTAAACTTATCTGCAACTATTTGTTCTGATTGTTCTAATGTGCCATCAAAACTTATGGACCGCGGTTTACTTGTACTAGGTTTCAAAAGTGATTTCAAAATTTTCCATAACTCTTTGCTTTATCCCACATTTCTCAACCAAATGATCATCCATTAACTAACATGTGCAATATGTTTTACCTCTTAGGTTTTAAATTTGGTTCGAAGGGTAAGCACTCCGCGATGGTGAATAAAATGTGCATAACTATGTTTATTTCTTTAAAAGTAGAGTAAACTGAATAATTTGAAATTGATATTTTGGAAATATTATCTCGAACTGGTTCTAGAATAAAGCGAAATTACCATCGTTTTTTGTTTAGAACATGAATCCATTCTTACTTTAAATAATCGAACAAAATAGTTCGAGCCTTTACTTATTATTACAATGCTTTCACTTATCACTATCAACACGACACGTCAGCAATGACAACCTGATGGAATCTGATGGAAATTTGGCCGAGACATCCGGTCAATCCTAGCTCTGGAAAAATATCGATGAAAAGGACATCTTCATTTAATTTTCCATAGAATTGCAAATCCTCTACTTTCTCATACGAATTAGATTTCCATATACTGCAGTGTTAATTTTTTTTGTATCAAAACACCTGAGAATTTAATTGATCCTCCGAGCAGAATTAACTATGCCATAGCCGGTCGACCTCTATTGAGAACTGACATTAATAAGAAATTAGTAATAATGTATCTGAATAGAGATTAATATGTTGATAAATTAATGTTAGCTATGGGGCAGTGCATAGGTTCAAATCAGTTCAAATAAAGTCAAATAGACTTTTGAGCGGTGCCGAAGTTCATTTAGAATAACTTTTTTTTAAACTTTTTTTTTTATCAAAATAGCAGAGCACATTTTGACCCAATTATGAAAATTATGGTAGACGACGCAAACGTCAAAGGGGGTGATTTAGAATTTATGGCATTAGCTGCGTAAAAAGCTGGATAGTTTTTTATGCTACTAGAGACCGAGAATACTTCTGCAACTGAAGTATAGATCATTGTATTAATGATTATCTTAATAGTCATAGCGAGTTTTATAACTTATCCGAGTATGTCCGAAAAAATATCTTTAAAACCGAGAGGAACTCTGGAAAGTCCCTGAAATTCAGTTTTTGTCCTACCCACGTCTCGGAACGTGACCGCGCCTCTGGTTTGAGCCTTATACCCTATAATTCTTCAGCGGAAAAAAATAAAACAAAAATATAAAACTGGATTCTACTACAGCACAATTAGCTACTTCGCAGGGACTGCATGTTAGCTCTCTATGAAAACTATGCAATTCTGAAGTTTCGTACTCAAATTTCCTGTTACTTGATTGCACCATCACTGGAATGAATTTTTAGTTGTCAAAACGTTGAGCGATGTTTCCCCAACTTTTCTTTAACTTCTGCTTATATAAAAAACTTAATTCTGAAAGACCCATTGATGTTACGTAGTAAATAGTTTGCAACTGAACGTTCTTGTTCCATATATTCAACATGCAATGCAGCACACTTTGGCTGTTTGTTTCCGAATGTCAAACATGTATGACATTATTGCAATGCTGATGCAACATTCATCACAATTTGAACATTTTTGACATCTTCATGAAACTTTTTTGTGCTTGCCTTTAATGAAACAAAATGCGCGTGCTACTTCGGTCTAAGTCACCAGAAATCCCACCAGAATTTTTTTCCAGTATCTTCGTTGAAGATTTCTTCAAGAATCCCTCCGGAGATTTTTCTAGGAACCCCGTCTAAGATTTTTCCAGGAGTGCCAACGGAGATTTCTCCGAAAATTCCGCTAAAGATTTCCATAGAATCCTGCTGGAGATTCTGTTAGGAATCCTGCTGAAGATTCTTTAAGGAATTTCGTCAGAGATTTCTCCAAACATCGTGCCGAATGTTCCTCCTGCTATATCGCCAGAGAATTATGCTAAGAATCTTGCTTATTATTCAGGAATCCTGCTGGTGATTCATTCATGAATACTGCCAGAGATTCCTTCATAAATCCCGTCCAGGAATCTCGTTAGATATTCATTCAGGTATCTCGCCGGAGATTTCTCCAGAAACCTCACCGGAGATTCTTTCTAGAGATTCTTCCAAGAATCTCGCTGGGAGATTCTTTCAGGAATCCTGATGCAGCTTTCTTCAGTAATTCCGCTGAAACTTTCTCAATTAATCCTGCGAAATTTTTCTCCAGGAATCCTGCCGGAGATTTATCCAGCAATCTTGAGTGCGTTATCTTCTACGAAGAGTGCTGATGCGGTCTCCACCCAAGAGTTTGGTACAGATCTGACTCAACCCAATTCCAACCAAAGCAGGTGAAACTATAGCTCAAAAGTCAATGATCTTCGCCTTGAGCCAAACCATGCTTTCAGGACATCAAACAGGCTTTTAGCGAGCAATGGGCACATCTGAATGGCTGGAGACTACAGTTTAACTTGACGTAATACTAATCAATGTTGGTGGAAGACCTTCAAAAACAACGGAGTGTAGTCAATAATTGCCGTCATGTTCTGTAGTCCTGTAGTCTTTCACTGTTGATCATCATGACAAGAAAACTACCCTTCGGTAGAAAACAGAACAGGATCATCGAGGTATCATTCCAATACTACGAAACCGCAATAGAACTTTGTAGGGCCAGGAGTGATAATGATGTCTACGATCTGTTGGGGGTTGCTAAAGCACTGTGGACAGTAGTAGAGCACCCGTGCCTGATTATTTCCCGAACAAGCACCACCATGATTGTGGTTCCACAATGCAAAGATCGAGGCGTAGTATTCCGAAAACAGAAAGAAAATAAAAAGATAAATAAGTTGTATCAAACAACAAAAAAAGAGCACAATATAATGATCCGAAAAGCCGGTGAATGCACTCTACATTTAACATTGGCATGAAAAGAAAATTTCACCGGAAACAGGCTTTCCAGTAAATGAGGAATTACAAAATTGAATCCTGTAATTGATTATTCGAATAATTTCGAATAATAGTATTGCAATTTCTTGTGGGTTCAGGCATCATATATGATAAAACATAATACACAGGTATCTAAATTTTCAACGAGTACGCCCCCACATAACCACTTTTGGTCTGATACCATTACGGTTTGACCGCCCACCCTTCACTAAAGATGTAGACATTCGTCAAGTTCCGCGACGCTACTCACCAATCACTAACACGGCAGCGAACTTGATTTGCTTCATCTTGTTCGATCTTCTGTTACCAATTCGTGAAAGAAGCGCGAAAAAAGCCTTTTCTATGTCTGGCACTATTCACGTTTGGGGTGCTCTATCCGACGATTTGGAGAAAACTTGCAGTGCGCCCGCCCAATGCTATGTCGCGCACTCTCACTTTCCACCAACCGACCGTGTCGACTCCCAAACTCTTCTTAGATAATAAAATGGTTCCAAAATCACCGAATCGCGTCCACCGCTATCGAAGGACCAGCTTCAACTAATGGTAATCCGTTCCGTACGTGGCCAAGAAGCTAAGATTCCTTCCTTCCTAATGATCGCATTATGACGATTACGTATCAAACTAGCAGCGAACCAGACAGTGTACCACGGTGATGACTGGTCGGTCAGACGCAATGATTGAGCAATGATGATAATGACGAACTACGAGCAACGGTGCTGAATAGTGCTGCACTGGATAATTGTTGATCTTGAAAAGATCGAGCGAGACCTCCCGATAAAACCCAACCAGACGTACCGAAGCGGCGAATCAGCAACGGTTTGTGTTGTTGTTCTAAGCCGCCACCGCGGAGCTAGCGCCTCCAACTTCTGAATGGCGTGGCTTATGGGCTTATGAGTTTGTGATTTACACAGGTGCAGACGTTTACATTAAGTCAATAATAGTCGCTAGCAGAAGATGCAAAAATAGGAAGTTCTTAACATGTTCAACTGGAAGTGGTTCAATATGGGCACTTCACATTATGAGACATATTTTAATGGAAGAATTGCCAGCATGAGATCTTTGAACATTAATCTCAATAAACTGAATTAGTTGACCAAACAAGTGTGCACAATTTTTCAATAATCCGGGCAGAGCGGTTCTCAAAGATAGTCTTCGTTTCGCCTTCAACTTTATTTTCATGTGCAAACCAATGAATATCCTTATGTTTATTTCAATTAAAATTTACATATGGTCTTTCCAAAATTAAATACACTGCCACCACTGCCCATACACGTTTATCACCATGCAAATTGATGTGCAACATTTTTTTTCTGCTCAAAGGCGATTCCGCAGTTCAAAACATTGACACTGATTTGGAGGAGCCCCATAAACAGCCGGTTGAACCACTTCATAGCCTCTTATGTTCCGCCAGGCGGCTCTCTCGTCCGTGCTTCCTCCGTGCATTCAGTTCACTGGACGAGGAGTGGGTTAGGGAAGGCTTGAAACGATTTTTAATTCGCTTCGCATGATGGTAACTGACCAACCCCTCTAGAATAATGGGTCCATTGAGCTGCGGTGGATTGATTCACCTGATTTGGAAGTCATAATTCGAGCCGGAGGCGATTTTTAATTCGAGGTGGAGTGTGGTAGGGTTATAGTTAACTGTGGGTGTTGAATTAGTACTTTCTATGTGATAAGTACATCACGATTCATTTAAGAAAATAGTTTTGACTCAAGCTAAGACAAGCTTGACAATTTTTTTAATATATCGAGAAATTGTTGTTTCACAAGTTAAATTATTTGCATATTTCTCTTTGAAATCAATCCCTGGAAGCGAAACATATTGTGGTTGTTTCAATGTGATATTCGTACCTTTCAAGGACAATACAAACGTAAGGTTGGATGACGTAATGCCATTGCGGATGTAAATTGAATTAGGAGCCCAACCCTTAAATTTTTTTTGCTTACCACGGCTGTGAGAAGAGAGTTTTTTTGTAACAGAGCAAAATAGGCCACTGATTGATTTACTTTTAAGTGCTGAGCAATTTTTTGTCAATTCGAAGGACAATTTATTTTCGGATTTTTTATTTGCCTGAATTTTTTTCATAAGCATTTCCATATAATCTAATCTAATCTCATAGAGAAGGTGGGGATAAAACGGACAGAGATCTCTTCTACGCTAAATCGTTACAAATTTGTCACTCTATCAAGTGCATCTTATTGCCTAGTATATGTACTGTCACAGAATCTGAGACCCCCTCCTACCCAAAACCTGTGACATCATTTTTGAACTAACCCTAATGAAAGCTACACTGAGAGCAGCTTTACAGTTAAAATTACTACAGACTACATGCCCCGTTTGTATCAACTTTATTGAGCTTATGTTTTTACCATGGCCTCAAAACAAAACACAGCAGTCAAAATTACCATGCATGTAATTATTTTAACTACAATCTCGTGTAAAATTTAACTATGCGTCGCATTCAAGATAAAAATTAATCTGTTGTGAGTTTAACCAATTTGGACCAGCATTTTGAATTTTTTTTAAATTAATGAGGAATAAGGCCAAATTTGATCAATAAATGTTTATTTTTTCTAACAATTAGCAGATAATTGGCATGGCACGAAAAATTGCCAGGCGAGAATAAATGAAAAGCACACTTCCTCAACTGCAGCATCCCAATTGTAGAACTTTAATCATGATCGAATGGATTCAAATTCCTATATGCGGCTTTCTTCGTCAAACACGGAAGCTCCAGCGGGGATGGCATTTCGGTCGGCATTGTCAAAGGAACCATCCCCGGATTTAGTATTGTAGATCAGATTAATTGTACCTTGACAAATACGTATTTTGACCTCAACTGTAAGGTCGTCTTCAGTGTCTCGTACTTGACTCGAGTCAAGTACGAGAAACTGAAGACGTCCTTACTGTTGAGGTCGAAATACGTATCTGTCAATATACAATTAAGTGGTGGAATTAAATGGGCAATCAGCAATTAGTAAATCAAAACATATCGAATCTCCACCACAGCCAACACAGTGTATGGAGGGATGTGGGACAAAAGATCGAAAAAATCTCTACTTTATCGAAACAAAATTATGAAATATGTGAAGAATATACTTCTTTTAGTTAAGAAGTTAGTTTTTAGTTAAAAAGAATATTGAATTTGAAGGTTCAGAAACCTTGGTGTCAGGCCATTTGGCTAAATGCCGTTTGGCCGAACGCCATTTGGCCGAATGCCGTTTGGCCGAACGGGTCGTTTGACCGAATGCCGTTTAACCGAATAGTTAAAAAAAATACCTTAATTTACGAGTGGTCCTTCTTTCTTACTACTTCTTCCTTACTCCATCTACATTCTTCCTTCTGCTTTTTTCGTGTTTCTCCATTAAGCGGATCGGCCGGTCGTCGAAGTTTAGTTTTGCTTTGTGTGGAAGGCAAAACGATCAGCTGGTCGTCGCAATTTTTTTCTGCTTTGCGCGGTTGAATGAATAAATCAGAAAGTGAAAGTTTCAGACAGCGAGAGTGTTTTTTCTCATCCCATATATCGCATCACTTACCATGGCCATCACTCACCACACCGAAGTGAATCCAGATAAATTATCCTTTGTAACTAAAACGATATCCTATCCCAAGACAATCGTGGAGATGCGGAGGTATACTCGGTCTCTAGTAGCAACGAGAGTCGGACTAACAATCGTTCCCTTCCTATATGACCGTAAGGATGTGGCCAGCGCCGTTATTGACTTTAGATATTTGAGCTCCCGAAACGTGTACATTGAGAATGGGTAGCTAGTAGCTTCTTTATTCCTCCTTTATTCTTCCTTCTTCTTTCTTCCTTTTTCCTTCTCCCTTCTTTCTTCTTCCTTCTTCCATCTTCAATCTTCCTTCTTTCTTTTTCCTTATCCCTTCTCCCTTATCCTTTCTGCCTTCTTCCTTCCTTCTTCTTTCATCTTCATTCTTCCTTCTTCCTTCTTCTTACTTTCATTTTCCATCTTCCTTCATCCGTCTTCCTTCTTCCTTCTACCCTCTTCCTTTTTCCCTCTTCCCTTTTCCCTCTTCCCTCTTCCTTCTTCCTTCTTCCTTCTTCCTTCTTCCTTATTCTTTCTTTATTCCTTTTTGCCTTTCTCGTACAACAAAGTTGTACCGAAAGGCTATCATTTCACTCCGAAAACAAACTTTTTATAGAAGCTTCGGAGATCCAGAGTGTTATATACCATTCGACTCAGCTCGGCGAGCTGAACAAATGTCTGTCTGTCCGTGTGTATGTATGTGTGTATGTGTGTGTATGTGTGTGTATGTGTGTGCATAAAAGCTAAGAAAAACATTAGACAACTTTTCATATAGTAATCCTTAACCGATTTCCTCGCAACAAGTTGCATTCGACAGGGGGCAAAGGCTAGTTGATCACTATTGAATTTTTAAACGATGGACCGTTGCATTTAAAAGTTATAAAGAAAATGGTATATCGAACTAGATACTATATAAGGTTGGTGTCTTGGCTAAATGCGAGAAAGGCAGTATCACTACTTGGTGAATTAAATTGGGTTTTTATTCTTCCTTCTTCCTTCTTCTTTCTTCTTTCGTCCTTCTCCCTTCTTTCTTCTTCCTTCTCCCTTCTTTCTTCTTCCTTATCCCTTCTCCCTTATCCTTTTTCCCTTATCCTTTCTCCCTTCTTCCTTCTTCCTTCCTTCTTCTTTCATCTTCATGCATCATCATCATTCATCTTATTCCTCCTTTATTCCTTCTTTATTCTTCCTTCTTCCTTCTTCCTTCTTCTTTCTTTTCCTTCTTCTTCTTCCTTTTTCCTTGTTCTTCCATTTCCTTCTTCTTTCATGATTCATTATTTGTCCTCCTTCTTTTTTTGTTTATTCTTCATTCCAAGATGATCTTGCTTCGTATTGCTTGCTACTTGCTATCTCACTTATCATTTCTTATTATCACATCTCACCTCTTACCAATAACTTCACACTACTCATTTCTCATTTGTCACTTCTCCCTTCTTACTTCTTACTGCAAACACTTCTTGCTTCTCACTACTCACTTCTCACTTCACGCACTTAATAAGGAAACGTATTTCAACTATTCGGCCAAACGGCATTCGGCCAAATGACCCCAAAACAGTTTTAGAGCCTCCTTTGGAAACCTTCTTTCGAGGGGTCGGAATTCTTCCTTCGAGAAGCTTTGAAGCCTACTTTCAAAAGATTCAGAAACGTCATTTCAGCCAGCCCCCTTTGAAGTGGTTCGGAAGCCTCTTTTCAAAAGAGCTGGAGGCTCTCTTTCCAAGAGGGTTTGAAGCCCCCTTTCAATAAATCTATGTAGGAATAGGATAGGAAGCTCTTATTCAAGATGGTCAGATGTCCCGTTTTTAAGAGGGTCACAAGCCCCCTTTTCAAGAGGATTGGAAGTTCTCTTTAAAAGACCCGAAAGTCCCCTTTCAAGAGGCTCGGAGGCTCACTTTCAAGTGGTTCGGAAACCCTATCGGGGCTCGGAATTCTTTATTCTGTTTGGAAGCCTACTTTCAAAAGGCTCTGCAACGTCATTCTATGATATTCAAAGCCTCCTTTCAAGAGACTCGAAAGCCCCCTTTCATTCGACTCAGAAAACTCCTTTCAAGGGGCCCGGAATTCTTTTTTCAGCCGACTCCCTTTCAAGTGGTCCGGAAGCCTCTTTTCAAAAGGGTTGGAAACCCTCTTTCAAGAGGCTCAATAGCTCACTTTCAAGAGGCTCGGAGACTTCCTTTGGAGGGGCTCGTAATCCTTCCTTCGAGGAACTTTGAAGCCTACTTCCAAAAGGCTCAGAAACGTCATTTCAAGATGCTCAAAGCTTCATTTCAGGAGACTCGAAAAAACCCTTTCATGAGGCTTGGGAGCCCCCTTTCAAGAGGCTCCAAAACCTCCGTTTGAGGGACTCAGAATTCTGTCAGCCAACCAACTGAGCTCGGAAGCTCAGCTTCAGGAGGCTCGGAAGCCCCCTTTTCAAGAGGGTTAAAAGTCTCCTTGCGAGAGTCTCGGAAACCCACTTTCAAGACGCTCGGATTTTTTTTTTCGAATGGCTCGGAATTCTTCTTTCAAGAAGCTTGGAAGCCTACTTTTAAAAGGTTCAGAAACGGCATTTCAAGATGCTCAAAAGTCTCTTCTCAATAGGTTCGAAAGCACTCTTTCAAGATAATCTTCTGAATTACGCTCATTGAAATAGGGGGTACCTCAATTAATCCAAAAACACGATGGGGTACCTCTCTAGAAAAAGGTTGAGAACCGCTGATCTAAACAACGAAACCATGCAATATGGGTGTCTATCAATCGAGATCGATGATTAGAATACGATGTTTGACCCAATTCGCCAGATCGATGAACAGAATTCGATGTATGATGAAGGAGCAACAAAGTATTTGCAACTTATCGCCGAAAAAAATCAATTTTGATAGCAAAACTTCAGTCGTCAACTCCCAGTGTTTTAATAAAGGCTAATAGCCTGATTTTGGTTCGATAAATTCGTAACAAATGCGTCAAAGTTCGCACGCGGAATTCGCCGCAATAGAAATGATGGCGTACAGTACGCTGGTTCCTAGAAATTCTGTCCTCTTGAAAAGAGATTCTTCATCTCTCAGACCTTTTATTGCATCAAGTTCTCCCCTTATTGACGCCTACTACACTGCCGTGAATCGCATATCTGTCCCATCTTTGCTGGGTTTCATATTCATATGGGACAAATATGCGATTCACGGCAGTACACCAGTCCGCTAATTTCAATTATCTGTTATCCAGTCCTTTGTGCTGACAATTAGGCTCATCTTATCTTCGTTAGCTATTTCCATCTATTCTTATTTTCATCTAATATCTTTATTTCGCGGTTCAAGATTTCTCGTTTTTTATTTGCTTTTTCCCGCTCAGTCATAATAGCAATTAAGTCTCCATGGGAAACCACGATTGGCGGCACATCCGGTGATGCACTGTTCGCGATAGATGGGCCGTTCATAGACAATGCAATCTCTATGACTAGTGGTTGCTCATACGTGGTAGAATCGAGCAACTTCTGCATACCGCTTTGCTCCTATATGAGCTGCGTAATGGTAATGAGACCATCCTTCACATTGTGGACAGAACCCCTGTTATCCAGTTTGTTCGACAATTTGCAGGCCCTATAGTCTGTTCTTTCCGTCCTTGCTTCTTGCATCCTTTTACCAGATAGTGTTTCAAACTTAAAATTGAGAAATTTCGATCGATTGATAATCTGTGGTCCGGAACATCCGTAAAAATGTTCAATCCTTAAATCCATTTTTTGTCGTACCCTGACATGGAATTGATGCCGTGACAAACAAACAGTATTTGGTGCTGGAAATATTCGGAACATAACAATTATCATTTCAGTACTAAAGGTTCGAAAATGAATAATTCTAGGAAAATCCCGCCGCTTTACGATGAAGTTTTCGAATTGCCATTTTACTCGAACCCACGACTCTCAGTACGCTAGATTGGTGCTTTCAACCCACTAAGCAACGAAAGACCACCGTCGGACTTCACAACCTAGCGGCTACTGAATGAGCCCGAGATTCCCAAATCGAACGCATAGTCGAAGCACTCACAATCCATTTGTCAAGCCAACACTTCCACATGTGTATAGTATCGTCAAGTATCGGTCGTCAAGCTTACATAACGTACATATTAGGGTGGCTCAAATTAGTATGGGAAAAACTTTTTTCAATTTTTTTGATGGGCCGCCCTCTTATTCGGTTCTATTTGATGCCCTGATGCTCTGGACAAAATTTCAGCCAAATCGGTCAACGTTTGGGCAGTGCTAAACTCGTTGGAAGTTTATATGCAAAAATGTATGCAGAAACATCCCAAAACAGTGAATTACAGTTGGACGGCACAACTTACGATGAAGAACTATGATACTCACTCAGATCTTGAAGAATTTAATACAGAATGCTATGCAGAAAACCGCGAGAAGATTAGAGTTTACCCGGCTAAGTTATTAGCATTTCTCTGAAGTGGGGTTTGACCAAATTTCGTTTCTTTTACCTTTGAAAAGAAATAAATTCACCCCTACAACACTCCAGTAAAATGCTAATATCTTTGCCTAAAAAACTATAATCTTCTCGCGGTTTTCAGCATAACATTGTGTATTTAATTCTACAAGAACTGAATGAGTATCATGGTTCTTGATCGTAAATTGTACCGTCCAACTGCAAATCACTGTTTTTGGATATTTCTGCATACATTTTTTCATATAAACTTCCAACGAGTTTAGCACCGCCCAAACGTTGACCGATTTGGCTGAAATTTTGTCCAGAGCATCAGGGCATCAAATAGAACCGAATAAGAGGGCGGCCCATCAAAAAATTTGAAATAGTGTTTTTTGAGCCACCTTAGACATATTCACATTCGACTTTTCAAAAAATAATAAATGTCCAAGTCGGGTGATCCAATACCCGGAAATAGATAGGCAATTAACTTTGGGCTCGGGCTCATTCAGTAGCCGCTAAGTTGCGAAGGCTGACGGAGATCCTTCGTATCTTAGTTGGTTAAAAGCACCAGTCTAGCGTACTGAGGGTCGTGGGTTCGAGTCTCATCGGAAAAAATTGGTTACTTCCAATACAACTTTCAAATCAAAACCATCCACATATTGTACATATTCACATCATAGTCATATTTGTTGTTAATTATTTGGCAATGGTACAAGGCCCCGTTATGCAACACTCTACACGAGAATGAGGCCGATAATTTTCTCAGGAACCGCATTGCGTGTTAGGATGCTCACATATTCCGGTGATTAAAACGCTCCAAAGTTTTTTCGTAGCTAATAAAACACAAATAAAGGGACTCTTGGAATTCGTTGACCTGTTACCTTTTTTGAGCACCTTCGTTAAAATACCATTGCTTCCAGTCGACTGGGAAAGTTCACAAGTTTTATTAAAAGATTTTTCAACATTAACCGTTGTTATCGGTGGATATCTTGCTATATAATAGATGTATAAATAACATCATAGACTTTAAATTTAAATTTTGTGAGAACTATCAAGGAAAACAACTCCACGTAGCAAAATAATCGATCAGGAGCAAGCACGATTTTAGTAATTATTTAGGTATTTAATCTATGTTGCACATGATTTCATAGTTGACGTTTCAACCATTCAAAATATCAGCGAATTCAGCTTATTACGTCTTTACTAGGTAAGTTCTACCTCTGTAACATCGATACGTTGCATGTACCAAACCTCATTTAGGTCCTCATGGGTTGAAATGTTTTAAATTTGAGATGTTTGTCCTAAAATCATTCGAAATACACGCGCAAGTGCAATGGTTGTTACGTCAACTATGAAATAATGGGCAGTATAGATGTTTAGTTATTGCCGTCTATAGTATATTTGTTCGCTTATTAAGATGGAAATAGGAACATATACCCTAAATGGTATGTAAATTGAATACAGGATGGCCAATAATCGAATGTTACGCTAAGAGACTTCCATTAATTAACTATCTTTTCGCTTTTCCATCTATTGCATTTCCAGGACTAACATGATATAAAACACAAAACGGCTCTCTCATTTATTAATATGGCTTTCTTCCATGACATTTTTGCTCACACTACTTCTGGCACGGCACGACAGAATCGCAAGAAAGATCCATAGAATATGCCAATGAACGACTTTGAGTCTAGTCACGATAAATTTTCGCCGAAGGAATAAGCTCCAGCACGTATAAATAAATGTGCACATGGTGGATAGAAACGTGCGAATTCATCCACTTTTCTCTCCTGCTAAAGCCATTGCTGATAAAGCCACTACTCACTACGAAATAAAAAGACAATAGATAAAGGGAACACTCCCATCTACGAACTATTCTCAAAGGTGATGTTCAACCACACTCCGCGGTTGGCGAGGAAGGCGACTCACCGGATGAACCGATGCATGTTGGGATTTTCCAATTTTCGTATTCAACAGATGTTGTTTGATTATTGCCTCTAAAAATGTCTGACAGAAATCCAATTCTCAACTTGCTTTTGTTTTGACGTGTCGGTCCGGTTGTTTTACACTGCCCAAACAGACGTGGAGCTGCTGGAACAGCTCACCTGACCTGACTTCCAGTAGCCGCCTCCTCCCAACATAGACGCGCAGACACAAACCGAACCGAGAAGAAAACCAAACGGAGACCAGACGATCCAATATTCCAAATCCCTTGGGGTGCCATCAGTCTTCATTCGCTACACAAACGGTACCGACCAGGGCGACGATAGCAGGTTCATCCCAAAACGAAAGCCGGATTCTCACCGTGTTGGAACGAGTCTAATGAGAAAGGCTCACGATAATCGGTTGCTGGCGTTACAACTGTCAGGATGTACAACAGTGGCTAAATGGGGTAAAATTCATATAACTCAGGGAGGAATATTTGACCAGGGCCAGCAGCCGTAAAATTGTTCCAGAGCAAACAGTTGGGAAATTGCTAATAGCCTGTCTTTGCGCTCGGTGCTCAGGGTGGACAGAATTGTGAAATGTTTCTTTCAGGTCTTGAAATGCCTGGGATATTTGTATTCTTCTTCCCATGAGCATGGAAAGCTCAACCATTGTACCACTACCACAGATAAGTGAAAAACTGGAAATAAAAAAATTCCAAATTAACGGAGAGTAATAAACCCTAATTAATTAACCTAGTGGTTATGGAGAAAAGCTTGTTATTTTTGTTTTTTTTTTTGAGAAAAGGGATGAGAAAAGTCCAAAATACCACTAATAGGTAAATAAGGAACCCTTCATACAACGATTTTCAAGGGTGTTAAGGATAATCTGTGATCATTCGGGGATATTTCCATTGAAAATCACATTTAAAGTTTTCAAACTCTGTTCATAAGGGTTCTGATAATACACGTTTCTCACTTTAAACTTTATTTAACGTATTCTACATTGTTTATTTCAAACGGTAACTTTGTATATTTGTAGCCAAGTATTTTGAAAATAGTTAATTACTATGTGAAACATCCTCGGCTGGAATAAGTGAGTGAGAGTGAAGAAACGAGATATACTGGTTATTTGCTTTAGGAACTGTGGAAGTCTAGTAAAAGTTTGAAGTTACAAGTTTCAAGATTCACTTTAATAGAAAATTGCCCGACCAAAAAAGAAAACAAATATAAACATGAAACCGTAAAAAGACTGCTAATCATTGGCAACTGAACAGATTGTGAGGTATTTACAATCCATGTGCGATTCCCCACTTAATTTTTAATGAACCACCCCACTCACAGTCCGATCAGAAAGATTTCGACCGTGTCATATTGACTTTTCCTTTCAGATGAAATATTTATTCTCCGTAGCTTGAGTAACATTTACATTATTATTATGCTGAAAAGTGAATATAAATTGTAATATTATACGTTGCCGGTGCCTCCAGAAAATAAGAGGAAAAAATAATCCACTTCGGTGCCTAACAGAAACTTGCCACCCGAGCAGCAAGAAGCGAATCCAACATTGTAACACTGGAACAGATTTCTCCGCATACCAAGGGACTGGGAGCACGTGGCAGATCCGGGCGGGTACAAACTGACTGGTTGACTGACGTTCATTGGGGTGCTGATCCTAACATTTACATTTTGCGTTCGCTTCACAAATTAGTTCGTAGCTCATAGCCGGGTCGAAACAGGTCGAGGAAAGCCTGGGTTTCGGTAGCTGTTTACTTCCACCGTATAGGAGGCACGTTGGTCGGTGATGGTAGGTAGAGTACCTGCAAATGATTAAATTTATTTACATCAACGATACGGTTAAATGAGTTAGAGGAGCTTTAGTAGTCAATTTTTTTGAGAAGACGAGTGAAATTTTTCTAAAACTCCACTCATTGCATAGAAATAATGATATTTGCTATGTTTAGTATTTAAATCAATTCAAAACGGATCCAGATCAGCTGCACAACATATGTATTAGCTAAAATTGTGGCATGATAATTGTGACACATAAAGACAAATGTAATCTCGAAAGGAAAAACGCACCAAGAGACCGCCATCCCATTTTTATTGTAGAAAAGACCAAGATGAATACATACAGGTATTGTAGTATGTCAATTTACATGAATCAGCCATCTTGGATTTTCGTATGGGGCAGTTGAACTGCCGCAGTTTTGCACTGAAAATGAATTTTTCACCCCCGCGAATCTCTCCCATCTACTGTCGAAGTGAGTGAACCCATATTTAAGAATCCTGATCCAAGATTAATACAAACAGGTGTTGCAGTAATGCTGTCCAATGAGTAGCTCGAAGTAGTTCCAAGTAATTCCCATCCCTCTTATGCCCATTTAATGACAAAAAAGAACGAGCAAAACGGGAATAACTTCAAGTTACTTTGAGCGGGGGTCTGATGTTTTGGTTGTGTTTTCGTAGTGTAGATGCAGTCTCGTTTCTTCTGCTTGTCGTTTATGGAACTGTCAGTGTGGAACGCACCTATCTCTTTCTTTCCCATGATTCTTCTTATGGCTGTCAGTGCGGAATTTTCTATGTTGGCTATGAAATGAACTGTGGTGGAGGTATACAAGTGTCAGTCCCGTGACTTTGAGCTGCTCATTGGACAACCCTAGTATGTCAATTTCATGATTCTGCCATCTTGAATTTTTATACAGTATACCCCCGCTGATCCGAAAAATGTATGGCCGGACTATCGAGATTTCTCTTGTTGATCCGACTGTCAAATCCATACAAATGAACGAACACAAAATCACAGCACACATTTGAAAACTGACAGCATAATGTGTTTAAATGAGTGTTGATACTTTTCAATCCGGAAAATTCCGACCTATCGAGATCCGGACTAACGAGTCAGTCGTCGGATTAGCGAGGTCCGAATAAGCGGGGGGATACTATATGGAACAGCCACCGAGTTTGTTTATGTTTCGTACTGAAAATTATTTTTTTCACCCCCACGCTAGTCTCTCCCATCTACTGTCGAAGTGTTTGAACCCTGATTTAAGAGCCTTGAACTAGACGAACCTGCCCGATCTCGCTCGTGTTTTCTGCAATCGTTGACGATAACGATTGACGTTTGTTTGATTGCAGCGTCGCACTTTGTGGTCGCACTCTATAGAGAAGAAGACTAGACTAGAATCATGGGCCCTCCTTAGCCATGCGGTAAGATGCGCGGCTACGAAGCAAGGCCATGCTGAGGGTGGCTGGGTACGATTCCCGGTGCAGGTCTAGGTAATTTTCAGTTTAAAAATTGTCTCGACTTCCCTGGGCTTAAAAATATCATCGTGTTAGCCCCATGACATACGAATGCAAAAATGGTACCTTGCCTTAGAAACCTCGCAGTTAATAACTGTGGAAGTGCTTAATGAACAGAGGCGGCAATGTCCCAGTGGGGGATGTAATGCCAATGAAGAAGAAGACTAGAAACACATTCCATATAGGAATCTTTACCGTGGAATGTGGTTCTTCTATGATTTTGAAACGCTAGCGAACCTAGTGGTGGAAGTCAAGCTTTACTGAACAGCGAGCATAAGGGGCAAGCCAGAGTAAACGCGACGTGCGATGCGACGCGACGCGACTCACGTAAAAGAATAACAATCATTATCAACAGGCTGTCAAATTGCACTGTTGTACGGTTGTCAAGTGTTGTAACGTTGGACTGCGTGCGTGAAGCTTTTATCCGTCTATCGTTTCTGGCTTGATTATTTGTCATTTTTATTCTCGTAATTTCGTTTAATCCGTGTAATCAAAAGTGCATTCGAAGCTGATTCCAGTGATATAGTTTTCGATCGCTTTGCACTGTTAATAAAGCTATAAAATAGAAAACAATTCTCGACAACGCCATCGAATACATCATCGTGCTAGTTGAATCTACCGTCAAAGTGTCATTACCGTCTACGACATAGCATCCCGCTTAACGATGCGCTTTGGTTGCGGTAAATGCTCCCTACCCATCGGTGGACTAGATGAGAGTATCGATTGTAGTGGATGCAGTGTAAGATACCATTTACACTGTATGAATATGAACCAGTATCAGTGGCGTGTATGCGTCGATTTTGAAAACGTACTTTGGTTGTGTGATGACTGTCTATCGTCATTCCGCAAGAACCATTCGCCGTCAGCAAAAGATGATCCCAATGTGCTAGTACAAGATAAGCAAAAAGAGGAGGGCAAAATCGAGCATATTGTTAGTGAACTTCAATCAGAAATGACAATATTAAAACAAAGTATTGCAGAACTACAGCAATCGATGAGCAGTGGTTGTCAACCGATTCATAGCAGGATAGCAAAACCGTCCACTTCTACGCCTCAAAGAAATTCAAATCGCTTAGACTGGTCATCGAATTCAAATGATTCGGGTCAGCTGTTGAGAGGATCAAATGTAGGAAATATCTCCGTCGGCATTCGTAAGTTCTGGATATTCTTTACCAAAGTGGCTACACATGTTTCAACCGATACGATGCGCGAAATGGTATCCAATGCTTTGCAATCAACGGAGCAACTAGAAGTTGTGAAGCTAGTCCCGCGCTGGAGTAATTTGGAGAATCTGCGATATGTATCGTTCAAAGTTGGTATAAACTGGAAAGACAAGGAAAAGGCGCTAGCAAAATCAACGTGGCCAACGGGATTAATGTTCAGGGAATTTGTGAACCGTGAATTTAGTTATTGGGAGCCGTAAAAAAATGAATGCTTTAATATTTTTGTTAGTTTTGATTGACTGTTCTTGTAATTTGTTCTTTATCGTTAAATTGTTACATGCTCGTTATTCTAAGTGAATGTGAATTATTTGTATTAGATTAGGTAAACAATCATTGGGGCAACCTTTGCCTGTTGATTGAGATCAAATAAATAAATAATGATGTAGGCTTCCTCCATCCTCTCAAAGTTACGTGCCATGATATCAATGTCGTCGGCGAAACCAAATAACTGGACGGACTTCATGAAAATCGTACCACTCGTGTCAATCCCTGCCCTTCGTACTACTCCCTCCAAAGCGATGTTGAATAGCAGACACGAAAGACCATCACCTTGCCGTAACCCTCTACGGGTTTCGAAGGGACTCGAGAATGCCCCTGAAACTCGAACTACGCACATCACCCGATCCATCGTCGCCTTGATCAACCGTATCAGTTTATCCGGAAATCCGTTTTCGTGCATTAGCTGCCATAGCTGGTCCCGATCGATTGTATCATATGCGGCTTTGAAGTCGATAAATAGATGATGTGTGGGCACGTTGTATTCGCGGCATTTCTGCAATACCTGACGTATGGCGAACACCTGGTCTGTGGTAGAGCGTTCACCCATAAATCCCGCCTGGTACTGCCCCACGAACTCTCTTGCAATTGGTGTTAGTCGACGGCATAAAATTTGAGAGAGTACCTTGTAGGCGGCGTTCAGCAATGTGATTGCGCGGTAGTTGCTACAATCCAGCTTATCGCCCTTTTTGTAGATGGGACACACGACACCTTCCATCCACTCCTGCGGCAGAACCTCAGCCTCCCTAACCTTGGTAATCACCCAATGCAGCGCTCTAGCCAGTGCTTCACCACCGTGTTTAAACAGCTCTCCTGGTAGTTGGTCAACTCCAGGGGCTTTGTTGTTTTTCAGCCGGCCGATCTCCTCCTGGATTTCCTGGAGATTTGGAGCCGGAAGTCGCATGTCCTGCGCGCGTGCTCCTAGGTTCATTACCATACCGCCACCGTTGTCTGCCATTCAGGTGCTCTTCGTAGTGCTGCCGCCACCTTTGGATCACCTCACGCTCGTTCGTAAGAAGGTTCCCGTTTATGTCCTTACACATATCGGGCTGTGGCACGTGGCCCTTACGTGAACGGTTCAACTTCTCATAGAACTTTCGTGCGTTATTAGCGCGGTACAGTTCCTCCGTCTCTTCACGGTCTCGATCTTCCTGCTGGCGCTTTTTCCTCCGGAAAATCGAGTTTTGTCTGTTCCGCGCCCGTTTGTATCGTGCCTCGTTCGCCCTCGTGCGGTGTTGCAGCAATCTCGCCCATGCTGCATTCTTCTCCTCAACTAACTGCTCACATTCGCCATCATACCGGTCGTTTCTCTGATCCGGAGCCACCGTGCCTAGTGCAGCGGTTGCGGTGCTTCCAATGGCGGATCGAATATCTCTCCAGCCATCTTCAAGAGATGCTGCGCCTAGCTGCTCTTCCGTTGGGAGTGCCACTTCCAGCTGCTGCGCGTAGTCTTGGGCTAGTCTACCGTCTTGTAGCCGCCCAATGTTAAGCCGCGGCGGACGACTCCGACGCGTGTTGATCACCGTCGAGAGTTTTGAGCGCAGACATACTGCGACGAGGTAGTGGTCGGATTCAATATCCGCATTGCGGTAAGTGCGGACGTTCGTGATGTCGGAGAAGAATTTGCCGTCAATTAGAACGTGGTCGATTTGGTTTTCCGTTACTTGATTAGGAGAATTCCATTGTGGGAGAAGAAAGTGCTTCGGACTACCATTCCGTTTATGCATCGTTGGCAGTTGTCGTTCGATACGGTATGCAGACTATCTGGTCAGATGACCGGTCTATACATTTCCTTCCTTCCTACCTGAGCGTTCATGTCACCGATGACGATTTTGACGTCCCGCAGTGGGCATCCATCGTATGTCTGCTCCAGCTGCGCATAGAACGCTTCTTTCTCGTCGTCGGATCTCCCTTCGTGTGGGCAGTGCACGTTGATGATGCTATAGTTGAAGAAACGGCCTTTTATCCTCAGCTTGCACATCCTTGCGTTGATTGGCTGCCACTCAATCACGCGTTGGCGCATCTTTCCCAGCACTATGAAGCCGGTTCCCAGCTCGTTGGTGGAGCCACAGCTTTGGTAGAAGGTAGCCGCTCGATGCCCGCTTTTCCACACTTTCTGTCCTGTCCAGCAGATTTCCTGCAGCGCTACGACATCGAAGTTGCGGGGATGTAATTCATCGTAGATTATCCTATCGCAACCTGCGAAGCCTAGCGACTTGCAGTTCCATGTTCCAAGCTTCCAATCGTGATCCTTTATTCGTCGCCTAGGTCGTTGCCGATTGTATCGAGTCGTATTATCTTCTATGTCGTTCGTAATAGTTGTTTTTAAAGGCGGCTTATTGGGCCTGCGCAAACCTCCTGTCTCGTCGGAGGGCCGTCGTGTCAGGGCTGTTTAGCGTCCCACCTAACACCACGACTTGGGCTTGTGCGCTTTGAGCGGCACACGGTCGCTTTGGCGGAGCCTACTTGCGGATACATGCAGCTTTTTATAGAGGTTTAACAGGGCCCACTGTCAAACCCCACCACATCCTAGGCAGGCGCCACAACTCGCAGATGGCCTGGGGAGGGATCGTCAAGCCCTTGGACATAGTCCCTGCTGCCCTGTAGACGAATCTATCAGTGAGAAAATCTTGCATTTGGCCGTAAGGGTCATTTGGCCGAAAGGGTCATTTGGCCGAAAAGGTCGTTTGACCGAATGGATCGTTTGGCTGAAAGGGTCGTATGGCCGAAAAGGTCGTTTGGCCGATAAAATCGTTTGGCCGAATGGGTCATTTGGCTAAAAGGGTCGTTTGGCCGAAAGTGTCATTCGGCCGAAAGGGTCATTTGACCGAAAGGATCATTTGACCAAAAGGGTAATTTGGCCGAAAGGGTGATTTGGCCGATAGGGCCATTAGGTCGAAAAGGTCATTTTGGCCAAAGGTCATTTGGCCGACCCTTTCGGCCAAACGACCCATTCGGCCAAATGACCCTTTCGGGCAAACAACCCTTTCGGCCAAAAAACCCTTTCGGTCAAATGACCCTTTCGGCCGAATGACCCTATCGGCCAAACGACCCTTTCGGCCAAATTACCCTTCCGGCCAAACGACCCTTTCGGCCAAATGACCCATTCGGCTAAATGACTTTCGGCCTAACGGTCTGTTCGGCAAAACCACTTTCGGCCTAGTGGCATTCGGCCGTATGGGTTTCGGCCAAACAACCCTTCCCTAAAATTATTCACGGAGGAAATGCAGCTAGAGCTCAAGCGCATCGCCAGAAAAAAAACATACAATGTTTATTTACATAACATACAATCAAAAACTGTTTATACCTACGCAATCCAGAAAAGTTTCAACTGGTGCCTGACAATCCAAAACAATTTGAGAAAGTGAGTTACCTATTCATTTAACAAATCTGACACAGTCGTTTCTCCACATTTCGATATTGAAGGAAGCATCGAGACAGAGAGAGATCGACGAATGGAAGGAAAATTAAAATGGGTACTCGGTTCAAAAAAAACTCGTTGCTATGAAAAACGAGAACAAAACAAGTCATTTGGTTATGTTGATATGTTTGTTATTGTCCAAAGATGGTCTAGTGGCCTAAAATTTGAACATATCGACATAAGGAGAGTGAATCCAGAACAAAACATGATCAGATGACATCGAGATAGAGAGGTTATCGAGATTTAAGGGACCTGTGAGGGTAAGATATAATTTGCGAAATGAGTAGTTTACCATTAGTGTGTTTTTATTTGAATAATCTCCTGAATAACGAATGATTTCTCGCTTAACTTTTCAAAAGGTCCTAAGTAACATTTTTTTCATGAATTAATTTGAATACTGCAATCAATAGCTTTCATGTTGTTCTGTTGATTGCGCTATTCAAATTAATTCATGAAAAAATGTTACTTAGGACCTTTTGAAAAGTTAAGCGAGATTTCATGGTCATCAGATCAACCAACAGTAGGCCATGCCTCAACCTCCTTCTTCATCAAACAGCTAACGGGCGCGTATGTAAACAAGCACAATCAAAATGGTGTCTTCTACATCCAGACCTAGCAGCATAGGACCGAAGAAACCATCGACATAGAGAGAGATATCGAGATACAGAATATCAATCGAATACAGAATGTAGAGAGTCGACTGTATTTCGAGTTGTGTTGAAAATACTAATTTCAATAATAATTCATTAATTTTCTTTCTTCATGGACGATTTTTCAGATTCATCGAAAGCACAGCGAGGCCATTTCACGCCAGAATCAAACTTCGGAGGCATCTTCAATCACCAATGACTATAACGAGGTCACATTCGGTACCCTTCGAGATGAGAATCCCATTGGCAAACAGGGAAAAGCCACAGCTCACGTAACAATCATAGAAGGTAAAATTCAGCGTTGGATAACTACCAATAAAATCCAAAGCCCTTGTTCGGCTGTTAATGTTAGTGGGTATCGTCGAGCATATGTGAAGTGCTGGCACTGCTCGAAATCAATTGCGTTAAGCAGCCGCACCAACAAGATTGGTTCATGGTATTGGATCATTTCTAATTTCACTCAGCATATTTTGAACCATGCCCAATTGCCTTCAAGCGTTTCCATCACATCATACTTCAAATTCAATCCCGGTCGTAGCTCAGGACCGGAACATGATGACTTTGATGATTAGGATCATAATAAATCCCAAGGTGAATGAGGACATGGTTTTCCATCGCGTACCACATCAGTCAAGTGAATACGAAGAGGAATTTCTAGAGCAAACACTAGATTCTGAGATGGATTTGCAAGAAAGTGCAGTTTTTGATCCCGTTGAGACAGAAAAAAGTGTTGAGTAAGTTCAAAAGTGAACAATAATAATCGTTTAATAAACTGTTGGAACGTAAACGATGATCAGTACCCTTTGATGCAGCGGTCTGAACCCACACCCCCAGCGAAATCATAACTATGTACATGGCAACACTTATATAAAATATCATTGTATTCATTACTAACACACCATCACAATTATGAACTATACATTAATAACAATAAATACATTCAGTTGAATTCGATCTTCTAAAGCACTCGTGCGCCTTTGTTTGTTCTTCGATCCCCGCGATTTGCACTGTGAAACGAATTTCACTAATATTCGGTAGACCCATGCTGTTATATACCAATCGAGTCAACTCGTCAAACTAAACAAAAGTCTGTCAGTCCGTGTGTATGGGTGTGTGTGCACACGAAAACCCAAAAACATTAGCCACTTTTCCATATAGGGTAAAGTGTCCTATAGTGGACCCCCAACCAATAGTGGACCCTCTAGCCATTTTTGCATTATTACAGCACAATGTAAACATTTTGCTATGAAATTCCATCGTGAGAACCTACCTTACAGTCCTATGATTTGATTACATGCATTGGAAATGCTATGGAAAGTAAAATTAAATGATTTTTTACAATTCTATAAAAAATAAACATGAGAGTGTCCACTATAGGAATATTTTGGGGGGTCCATAAAAGGAAAGAAGAAGCAAATTCCTATTATGGACCCCCAGGGGGTCTACTATAGGGCGAATTTAGTCAGACTTTAAAATGTTAATTTCAACGAATAACGTCGTGTATTTGAGTGTTTTATGTATGTATCGTGAAGAGGAGATGCAGAACTTGGTATTAGATGTCAAGCACAATTGATATGTTGAAAATTTCTACTCCTTATGACCAAAAGGGCAAAATTTCGCTACTAGGGGGTCCACTATTGGGCATTTTACCCTAGTAATTCTTTACCGATTTTCTTGCAACAAGTTGCATTCGACGGGGACAAACCCTAGTTGATCACTGTTGAATATAACCAAGATCGTTCAAATGCTATGAAGAAAATGGTGTGTTGAACAATAAAGGCTTGGTTGGTTGATTCACTATACAGCGTTTGCGAGAGCCATAATGTAGGCAATTATTTATGATGTGTATCACACTATGATGAAACCAAACGATTGAAACGAGAAAGGCATCGTCACCGCTAGGTGGATTAAATAATCTGAGTTCTTATTTTCATAATAACTTCACGGAAGACATAGGTTAAAGGATGTATTTTGGACCACCCTTACGGGGGCTCTTATTTTGGACCACCAAGAGGAATTTGCACTCAGTGGTCAAAAATATGAGCCGTCGAACTGGTGGTCCAAAATACCTCCCTTACCCTACAACTAGGTGATAGTAGGAAATCACTCAACGAGGGTCTTTCGACATGACTGATATAGGGGAACTGGGGGTAGGACGCCCACGTTAAGGAAAATGCCATTTTTATCAATGAAAACCACCATTTCAGCCAGTTTTCATCAGCGCATACTGAAGAACAGCATATCTGCGACTGACTACCGATAACAGATATCTAATTGTCCATTTTATTGCACAGAAATTTGATTTTTAAAAAGCACCCGAAAAAAATGATTTTGAAACCATGCGGGGTGAGATGCGCCAGTGGATGGGTTAAAACGCGCATGTGCTTATCGTACTGATTTTCATTTTAATTGCCTACATTAAGGCAATTAACCGAATGTTTCAGCTGTTTCGGTCATACGAAATACACCGACCTCAGAAGTTTGAAGGCCCATAAAATCGTTTTAAAACCATTTTTGACGACGATTTCGTGTGGAACATAAAGAACACGAGTAAGCAGCATGGCTCATGGCTCAATTATTAATTTATCAATGTATAACAGCGACAGAAAGACTAAATTCCACCGAGCTAGAATTGCATCAAAACACGCAAAAATCGTTTTTTCGAGTTTTTCATGTATAACTAGAGAAAAATCATGAAATATATGTATCCAATGGCAATATTTTTCATTGCTTTATCGTATAGACTATTGAAAATAATCAAAATGGGGATATTTAACCTTATTCAGGGGTGGCGCGTTTTAACCCCTATGGGCGTGCTACCCCCACTTCCCCTAACGTTCTACGGATATTATTTGGTCAGGATTCAGCCAAACCGGACCAAGCGGCTTTTTGACTGACTTGTGATATTTTGTTCGCACAAGGACAATGGAAATAGTTCCACATCAATTTAAACGTACATTTGCAGTAGGATATCCTCAGTTATTGGATTGAGGGATATCCGGTGCGATTTGCGACTAACTAAATCTGCCAAACGAAAGTTTGAGCAGAATAATGGGTTATTTTTCATTGGCGCTTGGTGTGATTTTGTTGAACCCCGACCATTTTTGGAAAATGAAACAAAATGAAAATGACGTTGTTCAGATTACGGCCAATTGCAGTGACGATCTTGAAAAATCCCTTTGGAGCTTTTAGTTTGCCATCTAAAACAATTGCCATCTAAAACCAGTAAGAAAAGTCATGTTGATATGATTTAGAACAATTATGGATTTTAAAATGGATTATTTACTGAGCCATTTGTTTTATTATCTTGCAAATATCTTCATCAATGCTACTGAGAAGCGCACGAGGTATTTGGTTTGTTTATTATTTTTGTGATTTTTTTTCATCGGTGAGCACGTATGTTAGCAAAAAGAAGCGACGAAATTGGTGCCGTATTTCTTTGTTTCGTTGTTATATGTTCAGTGAGATGGAAAATGGAACAATTCCCCTATGTCATCGTTAGTACTCTGCGCTCCAGTGACATCTAGCAATGGTTCGTCCACGTTCGTCATCCTAGGGCTGAAAGCTTCTCAAATAAAGACAAAAAAACCTTCGTCGACGATGTCCAACATATCTACTTCAACTAGAGGTAAAATGGGATTCTTATTCGATGTACTTAGAACGCATTCAAAATCCGAATCCTTCCATTCTAATCCAACTGTATTTAGTAAATGTTTTGCAATTGATTTACCAGCAGATACTGCTTCATTGATGACATCGTTTGTTGGAAATTGATGATACGAATTCAGTAGCCTTGAAGCTATCTCTAGCAAAGGCAATTTTTCCGTCTAGCTTGCTTCGGAGTTCGTCTAAATACTCAAATCGTGAAGCTTTGTTCATGAATTCCAGCGATGGCGCATTAGCAAAAGATTGTTCATTATGCTGCGAATTTCGAACCGTCGAAAGAAGCATTTCCGTTCGGTTTATTTTGCGGCAGAACAAAAAATAATTAATCATAGATTGTGCGTTCAATTCTATACCAAGTTCCACGTTATTCGTTATAAAATTCTCATCGTGCTTCAAACCTTCAATTTGTTGTATCCAACGATGCCATACTCGCATGAAAAAGGTATAGCACACAATATCTTTTCAATTCTCTCCAACGGAAGAAGAGAAGACTTCTCATACGAGTCGTATGTCATTTTCATTACAGTAATGAGAGCTACAGTTGCATTTGTTCCTGGATATTTGTTCAGCCATTCAATAACTCGAGGATCGATGATCTTGTGGAAACTTATTGACAGACATTATGATGTGCTGCCCCAAATCTGATTCAGCAAGTCCGGTGTGTGTCCGGTGTGTTCAAAACCTTCTTTGACGATAGCTATTAAATGACCACGTTTTTTTTTAATTTCTTCATTTTTTTTAAACTAATTTTATTTGCTAATTATCTATTACTAGCTGACCCGGCAGACGTTGTCCTGCATAAAAATAATATTTGTCTAAAAATTCAATATGGAACAATTCAATTTATTTATTTTATTTTTTTAGGATAACTGATTTAGATTTCAATATAATAACACAATTATTTTAATGCTTTTTGATGAACAACGTTTTTGGTCTTGCCTTCCGATGCATATATGAACAGCGCTGATGGTCTACCAACTCTTGAACACGCAACATAAAGTTGTCCATGCGAAAAACATGGGAACTCTAAATTAATCCCACAAATTTCCAATGACTGACCTTGCGCTTTGTTAATCGTCATTGCAAATGCAAGCCGAATAGGAAATTGGAGGCGCTTGAAATCAAATGGCAAATCGTTTGGCACCATCGGAATACGGGGAATTAAAACATCTTCACCTTTGTATTTCCCTTTGATAATCGTAGCTTCGATGACGTTGTTCATTAACTTCTTTACAGCTAATCTAGTACCATTGCAAAGAAGTGGTTGATTGATATTTCTCAGCATAATAATCACCGATCCGACTTTCAACTGAAGATTGTGTGGTGGCAATCCGGGCAATTCTAATGAATTTAAAAATTCTGTAGGATAGTTAACTACATCGTCCTGATTCACAACAGTGTCCACAGATTTATACGAAACTAATTCGCCGGGTATGGCGTTTTGAATTGTGAAATTTAGTTCGTCGACGTCGTTGTTCTTGGCTGCCAATATTGCACGCTCACTCAACCAAACGTGATTCGTATAATGTTGAGCAATGTTTGGGAATACGCATTCTATGAGTTCATTTTTTGATTGCGTCAAATTACAAAAATCGGTGGGCAGGGTTACCAATCTAGTCAAAATGTCTACTGGAAGTCTGCCATTCCCGATGTCTAACAGTTGCTTTGAAAATACATCGCCAGTTCCATCGTTTTGCAATTGCACACGCATGTTTATAGATAATTTTAGCGTTTTAACATGCCGCCATAAATTCGATGATTTCAAACATGCATTGATCTCATCAGCAGCCGTGGATCGTGGAATTACTGGTAGAGTTTGGCGAAAATCACCAGCCAACAGTATCAAGACACCGCCGAACAGAATTCGCGTGTCCCGAAGATCCTGTAATGTCCGTTCCAACGCTTCCAATGATTTCTTGTGAGCCATGGTGCATTCGTCCCAAACGATTATTTTACACTGCTGCAATACTTTGGCCATTGGGCATGTTTTGGAAATGTTGCATGTGGGGTTTTCGTTGATTTGCATGTTCAGCGGCAGTTTAAGTGCTGAGTGTGCTGTTCGGCCACCATCTAATAAGGTGGCAGCAATACCCGATGATGCAAGCGCCAATGCGATTTTATTTTGCGATCGAACTGTTGCTAATAGCAGCGAAATCAAAAATGTTTTTCCAGTGCCTCCAGGCGCGTCCAAAAAGTATATTCCGCCACTTTCATCGTTGACAGCTTTTATAATGGTGTCATACGCACTTTTCTGGTTGTGATTCATCTTGGGAATGTTCGATCGCACAGTTTCTTTTAATTCATCACGATTATAATTAAGCTCTCTTTGCACTTCTTGATTAAATGCAACGTGCATTAAACGATTTGGTGAAGTCATTCCTAATTTTGTCAGCATCAGCCCTCCCGTCCTACTTAGTCACACTTGGTCGACAACTAAGAAGCTTTGCACAAATCCAAAAATTTATATTTGTCTGTCTAGGCTATATGTGTGGATGTGAGCGTGTATGTGTGTACAAAAAATAGTGTGCCGTACGGCCGATCACCTTTACAGTCTCTTAAAATGGCCCACCCCCCTTCCCCCTCCCATGGCTGCCTCTTGGATTCGAACCTAGAGCATCGACAAAACCGACAGAATGATGCGCTCACGCTATGCACTCTTCCACGGTTACTGTGTAAATAGTTTCTATTATCAATTGAAGTCTCTCTTGTCTGAAAAGTCAGGATGTCGGTGAGCTATGCTTTTTGCGCTCTCCACCCTCATTCGTGTGAAACGTTTCGGATAGTGAGCTACCCTGGGGCATCATTGCGCATCTCCTTTCGACAGCTCTTTCGTATGACTTGTTGCATGGTTTGCTCGTTTCGTGTCGAGGTGCGCATAGCCACCACTGATTAAAAAGCGAGATGTGTGCAAAATCGGTGTAACAACAGCTCATCACTCACACGATGCAAATGATAGTAGAAGCTCGTCACAAGCTTAATATGTATATGTAAATACATCCAGTAAGTCGATTCATGTACAAGTTACGAGAGAATGGAGTCGAATCGTGATTACTGGCATTACGATATTGTTCGTTGTCTGTAACAATATCCTCCGTTTTTTCGCCTTTCCCGTACAACGAAGTTGTACCGAAAGGCTATCATTACACTCCGAAAAAGAACTTTTTATAGAAGCCTCTGAGACCTATAGTGGTATATACCTATCGACTCAGCTCGACGAACATTGAACAACTTTTCGCAATCCTTAACCGATTTTCTCGCAACAAGTTTTATTCGACAGAGGACAAAGCCTTGTTGATTACTGTTGAATTTGATAACGATCGGTCATTGCGTTTAAAAGTTATGAAGAAAATGGTACTTCGAACCATATAAGTACCATATAAGGAGGTGTCTTAACTAAATGCGAGAAAGGCACCACCAACGCTAGGTGGATTAATCCGGTTATTTTTTTAAGAATCAGAAGTGAATAAATAATATTTCTTACAAACGTTAAACAAAAATTATCATCATCACGTACTACTGTAGGGTAAGAGAAGGGTTTGTTTAATTAAATTATGCATACCTAAAACAATACGAGAGGGAGGGATACTGCCTTTTTTGAATCACGTAATGTGTGAACAGCCCCAAATGAGAGTCGAGTTTGATACAAGTAGTAATATTCCGCTTGTGTTTATAAATTGTTTCGTTACGTTATGAAATTCTCTTATCCTCTGAAAATTAGTTTGTCAGAATTTTTTTATGTTCATTTTGAAATTCGTTTTTTTTTTTCGGTTCGGCCAAAACAATTATTGATATACAATTCTTTGGACCTAGTTTGATCGTAAATGATTAAAAAACAGATTACCTACCCTTTCTGGCACATTATAAAATGTAATAAAAGAACACCATAGAGCTATCAAAATAGACTGTAGAAAAATAGATTCCATTATTTTCATCGTCTCGCATTTATTTGAATTCATTTTGATGCATTGCAGCCATTTCAGACATTTTTTGAAGGATTTTTTCCAAGGGCTTTAAACATATAAACACGAATTTATTCCAAAAAGTTATAATTGAAAAACGAAAAAAGCATCGTTGAAATAGAAATGAATCAAAGTGACGAACGTCACAGGCATGGTTCTTTACATGGAGTAACATCACTCATGGAAAATGGTATAACAGAGTCATAGTCTATGTTTGATTGACGAAGAATTTGAAAGATTGTTTAAAAATTTAACAAGAAAGGGAAAGAAAAAACTACGAACAATCCCCAGTTTTCCCTGTTTCTCTTCGAACATCCAGAAATTCGTTTGAAAAATTTAGGGAGGCATGGGGACGAAAGTTAAAAACAGTAATTGTGTTAATAAACTCGCTACTTTGAATTGAATAAGATTATGTTTTCACAGATTTTGTTTTAGAAGTTTAGGTCTAAGATTTCACGCTTCCAAACAATTTTTGTAAGGTTCTCATGACATGGTAATGTAGAAAAAAAACAGATTGATTCACCTAGCGTTTATTTAGCCCTTTTCGAGCTTAAAGAACGATTTTCGATGTTTTTGTTGCCTAAGGTAAACAATAAGAGGTGTTTTGGTAGATCGCGATGTGATTTTCTTTGCAGGCTACTAATTTTTCCGTTCGTCAAATACTTAAGTTTAATGACTATCCTCTAGGAATCCAAAACTAAATGCGTTTTCAAGAGCACAAGTATACGTAAAGGATATATGATCACTCCAAAAACAAAATTTTTATAGAAGGCCCGGATATATTCAAAAGCCATTTTTTTGTCAGGGAAAAATTCTAAATGTATCATTTTAATTTTATAAATTGATGCAATGCATAAAAACGAACGCAAATATATGTGAATTGATGAAAGTAGTGGAATCTATCTTTCTACAGTGATATTTTGGCCTTTCTGAGGCTTTTTTTTATTATTTTTAATAACATGCGAGGGAGGCACCATCAACGCTAAGTGCATTATTCTGTTTTTTTTTCTTCATAAGAAGGAATTTATCCGCTATATAAACACCTTGGTGAGAATGCAATTTCATGCTCGTGTGGTACCTATTATATAGTGTAGAATCACCCAAAAATAAAAACAAGGATCAGAAAAATTATATTGAATATATTAAGACATTATTATAATAAAAATAACTCACGCCAACTTTACGCCGATTAACGGTACCGTGCCACTGCAGTTCCAGAATTCCAACGGTGCCGTCATGCTGCCACATCGCTGCCGCTGACAACACGTCTCAGACAAGTTGACGGGTCAAGCGATAGTGTATGTATTCCGAAAGACTAATTTTCACGCTGCACGTTCCAACACACTAAAAGGCAAACATTTTTCTTTTCTTATTTTTTCCATATTTTCTTGCACATATTGTCTGCTAAACAAATCACTGAATAAATCACTCTTATGCACTTTCTGATCTTCTTCATTGAACTGGGGTGCTAAGCGATAGCACGTTTCTGGTGAGCACATCAGAAATAACGCTTATGCGCTTTGCAGTTTTGTAGCAAGCGTCGGGTATACCTTGTTACGCACATGTACGTTACGTATTACGACGTTAGGCATAACGGACGATAGACATAAAATGGCCCAAAGATCAACTTATGGCAGAATTATGCCTAACGTCGCAAACTCGTAAGCGTCAAAATAATTCCTGCTAAATAAAGCAGATATGACTTCTTCGCTCTTCGAGAATCTTCTAAATCGCCGTGCCAATCGATAACATACATGACTACAGAATTTCTGATCATTTTTTAGCTCTTCGTGATCTTCTTTATCGAATTGACGTGCCTTACACACATCGATAGCACGATTTTGTTAAACACATCAGAAATTACTCTTCGGCATTATTCGAAACTTATATGCCAACCACCAACACATTTTTGATTATCGATCTGCTTCGTTTATCATACTTCTTCAAACGATGAAATATGCGAATTCACACTGATTCAGCAAAACAACATCTAAACAAAACATTAATAACTCTTTCACTTTTCGCGACACTTCCCGAAAGAATCTGCCTCTAAATTGATGCCACACTTAGAAATCAAATTTCTGCCAAGAAAATCAAAAATTACTCTCCCGTACTTCAGTATCTTCTCATTCAAACTGTATCGAAAAATAACCCTTTTCATTTTATAATATTCTCCAAAGACCAATTCAAATTTATGTCGTGTACTTCGCTCAAGTGCGTGTCAAACGGATAGTATATGAAAAAACACTAGAGGAAAAGAAAAAGAACAGAAATGCAGACCATACATAAATATATGACTGTACTTTTCAAATTACAAGCTTATGCAGTCATTTATTGTCTATGACAATATTGTTAAGTAAAATTGAAGTTTTATGGAAAAAGGTAAACAATATGGGAAACGTGTGCTAAATAAATTACATTAGTATTTTTTTGTAGAACATGAGAAAAATGTAAATTTGTTTTAGTTGCGAATTAGATGTTGAATCACAAAAACATATTTGAACGCGCCGCCGGGATTTCCTACTATAATTCTATCGGTATTTCATGAATTCAATAAAAAATAACCCAATCAAGTATTCATCCACCAATTACTTCGAAAATTCCTCCAAGAACTCCTTTTTAAAATTAGTCATGAAATTATTTAGATTTTTTTTTTTAACCATTCCAAAAATTCTTATTGAAGGAGTTATCGAGGAAGAAATAGTGGATAATTTGAAACAATCAGCAGGAATTTGAAGAAATTTGTGGATGAATTCTAGAAGGAATTGCACATAAAATTTCTAGAAGAATACCGTTTTGACTCAAATCCTAAAATAACCCATATTCAGAACACTGGCGTTTTTGCAGAATTTTACTTGATTTTCCATCGGTTTTAAGTACGAAGGATCAAGATTACAAACGAATTCAAAATTCTTTAGGAAGAAATACGCGAATAAAGCTAAAATTGCCATTTAAAAGCGAGAGTTCGGAATATAAGTCAAGTTTAGGATTTGAGTCAATACGGTACTTAGGGAAATTTCTTAGGGCAATTAATGAAGGAATTTATGAAAGAATTCCCACGGCAGCACCTGGAGAAAGTTCTGGAAAAATCCCAGGGGAGATTTGCGGAGAATGCACCAAAGATCTTCCGAGAACAATTCTGGAAGAATATCGGAATTGATGGAACAATTTGTAGGGATATTTCTGAAGAATGGTCAACGGTTAGCCTTGCGAATTTGATTCTTGTTTCGGCCTACGATGATTTTGGGTGGGGAACTTTCTTGGCTCCCTGGTCATAGTGTCTCCATTGTGATTGTCAGTCAAGATATATACTTACTCATGCAATTGGCATAGAAAAGCATTCATAACTGTGTAAATGCTAATAGTATGGAATGTGGAGCCAATGAAGAAGAAAAATAATTTTAGGACGGTTTTCGGGTCGGACGCATTATTGTTGGATGAATTTTCGCAAGTTTCAAGAACAATGCTTGAAATTTTGAGGTAGTTACTATGGATATTTCAGTAGGCATTCTTGGCGGAATGTTTGAAAAAGTTCTCGGATTTTTTTCAGTAAAATCTTCGAAGAAAGTTCTGAAGATTTTTCCTTTCTCTAGAAAAGAATCTCCGAATATTTTCTCGAACAAATTACCAAAATTAGAATTTTTATAAAACTTTTTGTATCAATTAGCATTAAACTGAAGCTTATGCATTTTGCTTTAAAAGAATTGTTTTTAATATTGTCTTTTATGGTTACAATTATGCCACCACTATTAGCACCATTACCTCAAATGGCTGAAAATATTTATTAACATAACATTCATTTGAAGTTCTAATGAATATTGGCATTTCAGGACTGAGCATTTCATAAGAAAATCCTATGTGTCCTAATAATAGAGCTTTTAAGTATATTAGTTTAGTAGGAAATCGTAATAAATCAATATTTGTTTACAAAATATCGTACGAGCAAATCGCAAAGTGAACCCTATTTGATTTAATGTGTAAAACAAGTTCTTACCAGAGATCAGCCAGTATCTTTATTAGACAAATATTTGTATTAGAAAACAAAATTCGCCACAAACGTCGCCACGCCGCCGCCCGCTGCTGACTGCAAACGGCATAATTGTCTTTACTTGAGAGGTTTTTCAGCCCATGGCTAGCTCACCTGATAATTTTAAATGTACTCGCACTTAGAAAAATATTTTAAAGGTTTTAAGTATAATTGTAAAGGCTTGTCATAAAACAAGAATAACAAAAAAAAACAAGATAGAAAATTTCTCTAGGCTAGGTTAAGAACTTATTTTCAAACGAGTTGTTCGCTTCTTTACTAGGTTCTTTAGTGATAATAGATCGACTTCGGTAGAAACTGGAACCGAGTTAGGTCATTTTTTTCAAGTTTGTGCGAAAATAATAGAAATGATGTGCACTCAGGGGGAGAAGGCGGAGCACTGAATCCCTACCCCGACATGTGCGACATCTGGATTTGGTTCTAAACTATAAACAACCGTATTAATTCTCTACCACCTTTTTGTTATGTCAATTTTGATGCACACTTTTGTTTTTGATATATTATCAAAATTAAACACTCAATCATGCAGCAATATAACGATGTGGTATGCTTGAGATACCTGCTTGATTATAGGGAATCGAAAAATAATTTATTTGCAGTAACCGAATATAGAAATGGTCGCATTAACGATTGCGCCCTAACACCGGTTTTAAGCTTTGATGCATAGTACACGAGCTTTGTTCGCCAGTGACAGGCGTATGGGGCCCTTGAGTGCACTTTATTCTGAGTGTAGCCAATTGAACTTCCCGCGAAGATGACAAAAACTTACATGAAGCATACCCGGTGGCTTACGCAGACGAACGTCAACCGAAGCGATTCGCACTATAAATGGCATATCAATTGTTTTCTCGCGACGAAGTGAAAACACAGAATTCACACGACACGCACCGCACTAACGAATTATTTTTCTTGCTGTCCGGAGCAGAAAAATCAACTTTCACCCGCAGTATTCAAACAAAACACGCTCTAGGGCGAAACAAAACACGCTCTAGGGTAGTTGTACCAGTAACAGCATTAGTGACTGTTTAGTACACATAATAGTACGAAATACGATTTATCTAATCCATATGACAGCTATAAGTCTTTCTTCCCTACCTCATATTATGTCACAAAATGTTGTATCCTATACGGAATCGCTATTATAATTGATTCATGTTCCAAAAACTTACTAAAGTTAAGGAAAATGTGGAATCCTGTGCTCTAATATCATAAATTGACGTAATGAATATTGTTCTATACCATAATGCTCACTATGTACACCACTTTAGTATGCGCGCTATTGTATTTTGTAGAACACTGCAAAAATGGAAAACACTGGAAAAATGGAACGATAAAGTTTGTGATATAGATTAGTTCTTCTTCTTCTTCTTCTTCTTCTTATTGGCATTACATCCCCACAGTGGGACAGAGCCGCCTTGCAGCTTAGTGTCCATTCAGCACTTCCACAGTTATTAACTGCGAGGTTTCTAAGCCAAGTTACCATTTTTGCATTCGTATATCATGAGGCTAACACGATGATACTTTTATGCCCAGGGAAGTCGAGACAATTTCCAATCCGAAAATTGCCTAGACCGGCACCGGGAATCGAACCCAGCCACCCTCAGCATGGTCTTGCTTTGTAGCCGCGCGTCTTACCGCACTACTAAGGAGGGCCCCGATATTGATTAGTATGGAAATCTAATTCACTTAAAAAAAAAAAAAAAAAGGACAAGGACAATGTATGAGCCTAACTCAAAATCGCAAAAAATGCAAATGTTACAAATATGCGATCAAGGGCGGGCTACACATATACCAATTGTTGGAGTAAGTAATTTCGAAGAGAAACAAATACATATACATTTATTATTTAAACATTATTTTTATAAAAAATAAGAAAAGGAAGACTTTTAACCAAGCTTTCGATTCAATCAATGCCATTAATAGTTTTACATCCTATCAAAAACAAATGGATGAGTTGCAATTTGGCATGTGTTTCTTTTCCTCACAAGTCAGTGGAAATAAAAACGACGAAATTTGTGCCTCATTGGTTTAATTAAATAGTCTTAATTTATCACGTTTATTATTACCAAGTAAGTATCATTACTGGTACACCGACCCTAACGACTCTACCCACCCACAGTAAAACTGACATGACATGACGTCTTTCTAACCAAACGAAAGAGCGCCTGTCGCCGCCGTCGCTGCCGTCAACGCCATCGCCGGCACAAGAGAGTGAGTGCAGCCTACCATCGACGCAACGCTGCGCTGTAACACGCCGAATGCGTGAGTGCAAGAGAGCTCTGCCGCTGAACAGTGGAGAGCGTAAGCAATCATTATCATTGTCATCATCATTGGCAATACGCGTTGAAAACACCACGTGCTCCTTGTCATCTAGCACCCATGGCTTAGAGATACAATAGTGCTGTCCAATGAGAGCTTGAAGTAGGTCGAAGTTTCTCCCTGTCCTGCTCATGCTCATTTGTTGACAAAAAAGAACGAGCAGGACGGGAACAACTTCGAGCTACTTCGAGCAGCTCATTGGACAGCATTAATATGTGCACTAAACAAAAGTGATTTGAAAGTCGCTCAAATTGAACTTCTCAGCACGTGTTTTTTTTCAACTCACCTAAATTAACAGCAAGATGAACATGTCCAACTATCGACAAGCCAATTAAGTTGATCTTGAACCAGGTTTAAGCGGATTAGTAAAAAACCCTTAAGAGTTAAGCGAAGGCGAAAAAATTTGCCATAAATAAAAATTATACAAATTGATAAAAAAAAAGTTGGGGTTTCCTTTATCACGATTAAACTAGCGAACGGAATGACCGATTTGCAAAAAAAATCTTATGCGTTCAATCTGGTTTAAGTTCATATACAGAAAAGAATATATACCATAGCTCGAAATTCATGAGTATGTAAACATTTGATGAGTTGTAAGAGATGTTTGAATTTTAAAACGATCATACATAAATAGATCTAGAATGCGGCGCTGCAATTATTTGACATTTGAAAAGAAAACTGTTTAGAGCTTTTTGTGGGATATAGGTATTTACTTGTCAGTTGTCATACGAGTTATTTAGTATTATTCCATTTCATTCCACCGCTAGATTGTAATTTTACAGATATATATCTAGAACTTCGTAAGATCGTTTACAGTGTGTTATTCTTGACTTGACTACGTTCTAGGACTAATCAAGTCAAACTAAGTCGAGTCAAGTACGAGACACTGAAGTCAATATTTCTACTGAGATCGAAAAACGTGTCTGTAAAGTCCCAAATGAAGTCGTTAAATAAAATGTGATATTATTAATTCGTCTTATGACAAGTGAAATAATAGTAGTCTATGAAACTAGTTGCAAAAATCAAATTCATGATTAATTTGTACCAAAATAATTCAGTCTAATTTATTCATTCTTGCCAAAAATGTATGTCGATGCAGAGAACAATCAAATTCCATGTTATCGTGCCACATTGCATAGATCGACAAACCATCAAACTCACCCAAACTAATTGAGTAAAATGTAGTCATGTAACTTTCTGATGTTGGTTTTCCATTTTAGTATCCAAATTAGTAGTACAATGGAAAAATAGTATGGAAAAATTAGCCATACACGAACTGTAAACCACTGTATTATGATCTGTATTACGATCAGGAATTGCAAAAAAGTAGTGTCAGTTTCGAGCAAGGCAGGGTCCGTTCAGATGACGAATGATGATCTGGGATATCACTTTGCAGGTGGCATTTAGGATAGTGATCGCTCGAAAGCGAAAGAAAATTACTTCCTTCCAGTTCCCCGGTAGCTGGTCAGTTTTCTAGATCCTGACTATCAGTCTGTGAAGACAAGTGGATAGCTTTCCGGGCTCTTCTTGATGAATTCAGTTCAGATATAATCCTTACCAGCTGCATCGATGCTATTGGGCTGTTGGATCTTCAATTTTTCTAAAGTTTGAGGCTGTTAGGTTTCCAACGTTCGCTGAACTGGCTCGCCTTCTCCGCTGCCTTGACTCTCACCGCTTGTGCTCTCAGCGAAAGCGTAGCCTTTGCGGTATGCGTTGAGCTTCTGATAGAACTTACGAGTTTCTTGAGAACGGCACAGGTGCTCCATTTCCTCGCACTTCGCTTCTTCCAGGCAAAGTTTCTTCTTCTGGAAGAAGCAGCTGTGCTGTCTCCGTTTTCGTCTATAGCGTTCCACAATGTCCCTGGTCCCTTGTTGAACCGCGACCGCCCACACTGCGTCCTACTTCTCCAAAATCTATCTGCACTCTTCGTCGAACCAATAGTTTCGTCGATTTTGTCACACATACCCATTATTGTTTTACACTGCGTCGCTAATGGCTGCTTCAACTGTACTTTAACAGAGGCCCCAAATGTACTCAAGAAAACCCCATCGAGGTATCCTCCTTCCGCGACGCTGCTTTAAGATACTGCACATATACAATGGAGACATCAGGTTGCTTCAGTCATTCTAGATTGTACCGAGGCGGCCGTCGGTACCGAACATTGTTGATGACGAATAGTTATGCTTGCAGTTTAACCATTACTAGACAGTCGATGTTAGTGTCACGATATGTCTTGACGTCGATAATGTGTGAGAAGTGCCATCCATCAATAAGTTTGTTATTCTGTCTGCAGTGTTGACCTCCAAGCATACCGATATTGATTGGTGTGCTGAAAGAAGGTGCTACGAATCGCCATATTATTGAAGGCCGCGTGATTAATTAGCCGTAGTCCGCTTTCCTTCGTCAACCAGTGAGCGCTGAACTTTGCAATAGTCTTTCTGAGCTCCTCCCCCTGACCAACCTGAGCAGAGCATTTACATGACCTATGATGATTTTGATGTATTGGCTTGGGCAGCTTTCAAATTCATGTTTGAGCTGTGCGTAGAATGCGTCCTTATAATATTCAGTGCTTCCGGAGTGGGCTATGAACGTTGATTATGCTATAGTTGATGACCCGGATTTTCATCCTCTCAATGATCGGTTACCACTCGATCACGCGGCTTTGCATATCGCCCATCACGTTGAAAACTGTTTCCAGCTCGCGTGTGTTGCCGCTCTGGTAGATGGCGATTACCTCCAACCATTCGCACCATTGATCCCTTTCAACATACCTCTTGCAACGCTACGATGCCAAATCCGCGGTCTTACAGCACATCGACGTGTATGCGTGTGCTTCCGGTGAAGATGAGATTCGCAGTTTCCCGAACCGAGCATCTAGTCCCTAGTCCCACCGAAATTCTTAGTTTTCGAATATGCGCCCTCAAAATAGTCTTATTGTATGAGCGCCCCTTCAAAAATAGGCGACTAAGTACCCCATATTTTACGACGACAGGGCTGGTCAGCATTTTATTAACCATCGTTAAACAGATGTCCTCGATAAGAATGAGCGCTTCATTGTATATTTCCACTCCTATTTCTAGCTGTGGATTTGAAGTTGTGAGACGCATTCGGTGTAAGATATCCTCAGTCATATCGTCCTTGTATTTTTCCCACAGATCAATCGGCATTGAAGGAAAGCACGTCGATATAATAATAGAAAATAGTGAGCGTATCTGATTTGGACGTGATGAAAGTACAGCATCGGCAAGTGTGTGATCCCAATGTGCGTCGTTTTCCAACAATCGCAATCGTTGACACGCCTCACGATAAGTCGCACACAACTGTCCATCGACAGTTCGCAAATCTTGGAATGATCGTGGTCCACGAACGTTCACCAACAGCAATCGCAAATAAAAGCATTCATCGTTGCTTGGATGCACAGTATAAATACGTCCTAAAGCATCAGTTGAAAATACATTTGGATGACCTTCGACAGGAGCACCTTGTTTGCGCCTTTGGAACGTTTTCGATGATTGATTCCAAACATAGTAGCGTGGCATTTCAGCATATAGCAATGTTCGGGCAAATGGATCACTTTGACACATCGAAAAGAAACTTGTCAATGTGGTTGATGGAGGACGGTCTGCTCTTTGAATCGCGTTCTGCGTTGTGAAGTACACTCGTTGTCCATTTTCGAGGTGAACAGCCAGATGAACTACTGTCGGATGTCTTTCGTGGATTGCAAATGAAAAAATTCTCCAAAATGCCTCATTGCTGCTTACATAACGCCCCATTTGATACTGTGTTACTTCGTCGTTCGCATTTGCCGAATCTACACCAAAAATAGCCATATCACTTCCCTTGTTAACGTATTTGCAGATGTATTTGATGGATTTCACTGAATTACAATACTCCACATTGATGTGTGCTTCGAATGTTTTGGACAAAAGTGGGGAATAAGGTACTATCCAACGATTGTCTACCTCAATGTTCTGACGATTTACTTTCACAATTGCTGTTCTTCCATTGTCATCAGTTGATCGTCGACGATACAACGGATAGCCATCATTCCCGGTTACAGTTTCACCGATCAATGCTCTTGGATATTTTTTTGAACACTTTCCATCGACCATACATGGCGAATTCATGTTAAAGGCCCCACATGGTCCATGTATCATGTTCTTCGTCACCACCTCAAACAATCCTGGATCGACATTTGCGTCGGGGATTTCCGCTGATATGACCTGGTCGATTTCATCAGGTCTTATTTTGTCTATCATCCAAATCAAAATGTGGGCATGTGGCAATCCTCGTTTCTGCCACTCTACGGAATACATGTAGCAGCGTATTGCACCGAAAACGCGATGCTTCACTATGTAATCCATAAGAGACTTAAGTTTTTGCTTGAAAACGCGTGCAGTAATATCGTGGCGATCAATAGGAGATTGTCCTGGAAACAAAAGTTCCCTTATTTCATTCCACTGCGGATTGCATGTAAAAGTGATGAATAAATCGGGTCGACCATATTGACGAACGTAAGACATCGCATCTTGTGCATATTCATGCATATGGCGGGGGCTTCCAATATAGGTCGCTGGCAAAATCGTCATTCTACCTAAATTGTTTATATTGCCATCAGCGTTAACTGCATCGCGCAGATGAATGTATTCTTCCGAACGAAGCTTTTGCTGATTGAATCGTATAAAAGTCAATCGCTCAGTTTCGATTTTCACGTACATATCTACAGCGTACTGGTGGAATAGTTTTCGATATTTCTGGATGTGGTTAGGATCATTTTCGCGAACCATCATTCTGTACGCATAGTAGTTCATGGAACTGACTTTCTTATTTGTTTCTGTTCCTGCAAAATTAAATTTGAAAACAGACATTTATGTTTTTAGTATTAACTGCTTATTTTCTGTTCTACCCACCTGTAGATGGGTCTATCATTGGGATTGTGAAATGATATCCATCATCCCCTTGCCAAAATAACAGTGGATACTGCAATGCGTCATACGATCGATGCGTTTCCGAAATACGCTTCAATTGATCATCGCGGCGATGAAGTACAATATCACGTGACGGCAAATTCTCACCAACAATAATGATTGCGATATCATCGACAGTCGGTGCATTAAATCGTCTAGCATGTTCCCCAACAGGCGTCTTATCCGCATGAATCACAATTTTATGATTGTCTGATGGCATTTTATCTAGTGATGTCTTGAACAACCGGACCAATTCATTTTGTTCATGAAGCATATTTTGTAATTGCTCGACAATCTCCGGTTTGACTCTAGAATTGTATGCACAACGTTGAGCCACTTCATCGTTTGAATTTCCCATAAAGTATATTTGTAAAAATTGTGGGTTTTCATTAACTGGTGGCAACAATGAACCTGCTCTGTGGTAAATTTGACCTTGAATCTATAATTGCCAAACAAAAAAGTAAAAGTAGCTGGTGGTAATATAATGTTGGGGAAGAATTACCTTGAATGTCGGCATGAAATTGTCTCTGACAATGTGAGTAGCGCCAAACGAAGTCATTTGAAAACATTCATTATATTTCTGGATGTTCGTCAGAAAATGTTTTGAATTAATCCCTGAACCAGCTAATAATGAATGCAATGGTTCGGATGGAGGAGTTAAGGAAGGTAATTTGATCTTGCCACTTGCGCAACATAATCCAGGTGCTTCTTTACGAAATTTCAACGCCTTGCAATGGGAACACACCACAGTCATAGATCCAATATCGACATTATTATTCGCGCAATAATCAATTGTTGGATCGTACCTAAATGCTTCATGTATCATCACACTACCGACTTGGCGTTGTACTCGTCTAGTTAGGTTTATTTGCTCGTGAATGTCAACAGATCTAGCTTGTGCTGTAGTCCTCCTTCTCGTTCTTAATCGATTGACATCATTTTGAGCAATGCGTTGTTCTTGTGACTGCGTCGATCGCGACTGTGACATTCTTTCTCTATCCAGTTCATTTTGCGATGCATGTAGCTCGGTAGATTGAGTCGCTCGATGATACGTTGTATTCCTAGCTTTACGACTCCTGCGTCCAATGTTGATGCGTCTTATTGGTGGCATAGCAATTTTCTGACTAAAGAATAAACAACATAATCAGCTCCATTTCAATTTCAATTAATGTTGAGGCTTGATTTTGAACGTTTGTTATATTGTTGCAGTAGAACTTACCCGCAATCTTAACTCGTGATTTGGGGACCGGCACCAATCGTAACTTTAAAGCGTATTTATAGCTTAACTCGCGATTCGAGGGTACGTTTCAGGATGCTCGACTGAAAACGTCAATTAAAATCAGATCCATGTCAATAACTACAAATATGTTTTGAATTTACGTTTTGAATTTACAGGACGCTCGGCTGAAAAACGTGCAATATAATCAGATCCATTTCAATCAAATACTACAAATATGTATGGAAATTACCAATTTTCAGGTTTCGAACTGTGGTTTGATTTCGAACGTTTGAGATATTGTTCCTGTAGAATGGCACTTTGAACACTGGTATTTATTCATTAACTCGCGATTTGGGGGTACGTTTTATGATTCTCGACAGAAAAATGTCTGCCCAAAATTCATGTCTACTATGATTTATGCGTTAATATTATGATCCGTACTCTCGTACAAAACATAATTTTAGCTTTTCACCTTTTTCTCAAATTTACTTGTGATTTTTGCATGAGGAAATGTCATATAAACCCGTCGGAATCGACAACGAACATATCTGCTGAAGGAATGAAGAAAATCCGTCCAGCCGTTTTCGAGTTATGCGGATACGAACACAGACCATTTCATTTTTATATATATAGATATGCATTCATCTCTTAGACTAGGTGTTCCGTGTTTTCTTAACACTATCATCCTTATTTGCTATGTTACAGTTTTAGTTATTATTAATACATTTCAATTGCCTCTGGCAGTAAGAATTTTTCCTCTGGTTGAATTGAACCATGTAGGAATTACAATGTTTTCAACTTAAACTAAACTTAACCTAATTAATACTAAGGGTACAAGGAGTTAATCGTTGCAATAGAAGATTGCAACGATTTTTGTCTAAAATTGGAAATTATTTTTTTGGACATTTGTGGCAATGTCTCAATATTTGAAATTCTATGAAGTTCATTGGTACTATACCACGGAGGTAACTTCAGAATCATTTTCAAAATTTTATTTTGAATCCTCTGAAGTGTCTTCTTTCTGATATTGCAGCAACTAGTCCATATTGGCACAGCATACAACATGGCAGGTCTAAAAATTTGTTTGTAAATCAAAAGTTTGTTCTTAAGACAAAGTTTTGATTTTCTGTTTATAAGTGGATATAGACACTTAATATATTTGTTACATTTGGCTTGAAGGCCTTCAATGTGATTTTTAAAAGTTAGTTTTTGGTCCAGCAGAAGTCCTAAGTATTTGGCTTCGCTAGACCAATTAATTGGAACCCCATTCATAGTGACAATATGTCTGCTAGAAGGTTTCAAATAAGAAGCTCATGGCTTATGTGCGAAAATTATAAGCTGAGTTTTGGAAGCATTCGGGTAAATTTTCCATTTTCGCAAGTAAGTGGAAAAAATATCCAAACTTTTTTGCAATCTACTACAAATGACACGAAGGCTTCGCGCTTTGGCTGAAAGGCCCGTGTCATCTACAAACAAAGGTTTTTGACACCCTGATGGTAAATCAGGTAAGTCAGAAGTAAAAATGTTATACAGTATGGGCCCCAGTGTGCTGCCTTGGGGAACACCAGCTCTTACAGGTAATCTATCAGATTTAGAATTCTGATAGTTTACCTGCAGTGAGCGATCTGATAAATAATTTTGGATCAGTTTAATAATGTACAGAGGAAAATTAAAATTCATCAATTTTACAATCAAACCTTCATGCCAAACACTGTCAAATGCTTTCTCTATATCAAGAAGAGCAACTCCAGTCGAATATCCTTCAGATTTGTTGAGCCAAATTAAATTCGTAACTCTTAATAACTGATGAGTGGTTGAATGCCCATGGCGAAAACCAAATTGCTCATCAGCAAAAATAGAATTGTCATTAATATGAACCAAATGACCTCGTGATGCTGGGAAATGGCCTTGAAATTATTGAGAATTCTTTACGGGATGTTGAGCTAAACTAAACATCCACGAACAGCAGACGATTTTGATTTTGAATTTTTCTTAATACGCAAAGTATAGTGTTTAGTAAAAGTACACAGGTTGTCGGAGTAAGAAGTAAAAAGTGAGGAGGAAGAAAAAACAGGTAAGAATAGTAAAAACAGAAAGAGAATAAAAGGAGGTGGCAGAATGAACAAGGAATAAAGTAGAAGGAAATAGTAAGAAGGAAGGAGGAAAAAGTAACAAGAAAAACCCAGAATAATCCACCTAGCGGTGATGGTGCCTTTCTCGTGTATTATAAAACAAGAAAATTACATAAGAGAGGTCAAAAATGGACTTTAGGGAGATAGATTCAGCTATTCCCATCAATTCACATTCAATTGCGTTCATTTGAATGCATTGAAACAGTTTTTGAAAAAAAAAAATTTTTGAAAGTTTTTTTCCAAAGAGGAAAAATGGGGAAAAAATTATTTTTTTTTCTAATAATTCCGGAACGCAACGGCCGATTGGGCCAACTTTCAATAGAGAAAAATTAAGAGAGATTCCACTTCGAATGCAACCTGTTGCAAGCAAATCGGATGAGGCTAAGTGCAAAAAATCGTGTCTCACAATTTGTTTTGTACACGCACACTAACATACATACATACATACATACAAACATACAGACATCACCTCAATTCGTCGAGCTGAGTCGATTGGTATATAACACTATGGATTTCCGAGCCTTCTATCAAAAGTTCGGTTTTGGAGCGATCATATAGCCTTTACGTATACTTAGTATTCCCAAAATGCAAAAAGGAAGAACGAAGAAGGAAGTAGGAATGAGAAAGGTAGAAGAAAAAAAGAATTAGGAGAAAGGAAAACTAGTGGAAAAAGGAAAAAGAAAAAAGAAGTAAAAAAGTTGAAGGAAAATGAAATTAGGCAGAAGGAATGAGAAAGAAAGATGGAGAAAGCCCAGATTAATCCATTAATACAAAAGCTTTCTTTCAATGATTCATACAAGAAGTGTGACATAGTGACATAGGAGGGGGGGTTGATAATGGCCATTTTTTGCGTTACGTAATTAATGGATCTTCCCTAGCTTCAAAAAAACATTTTTAATTTTTTCCCAAGGAGATTTGGTGAAAAAATTGGAGAATAAACTTTTTTTTCTTGATTAATGACTTGTGAGGGAGATTTCAGGTCAGGGTCAGATTTTATTCTTTTTTGGAAAAGATGTTCAATTTTGGTAGGGGTAGCGGGGGTAAAGTGAACAGGCGGGGTAAAGTGGGTAACGGCTTGTTTATCCCCTGTTTATGGATTTCTCGTATTATTTTCCATGCTACACCATAAATTAAGCATTTCATGCTCTCCGAGCTATTTCAAATCATGAAATATCTATTTAACAGCTAGATTTTAGCGAAATTTTGCGCGCCTTCGCAAAATGCTAGTTTGATGTAATTTTGGCACTGTTGCATTTAAGCCAAGAAAACTCTGAATTAGTAGTTCTAAACCAAAATATCGTTCACATCGTTAATTTCGCTTGTTATGAAGCGGAACTAGTTGATGGAAGATAGTTTTTTAATTTTTTCTTAGTTTAGGTGATATTTGAAAAATATGTAGCTATAGGGGTAAATTGGTCATGTCGCGTGGGGGTAAAGTGGGCAATGTTCTATCAGAGAAATGGAGACAAACTAGCTCAAATTTCAATCTTAATCGGTTCGGCTGACAGTGGGATCATCAATCAGGGGTTGAAGAAATGGGGGATCTGATCATTTACGCTCCACACACACATTTTCGTACACTGTCTACATTCCTGAGCGAATATTTCCATTCGACGCACCTCGTTCATGGAAACATCCATATCTCAGATGTTTGTCATCCGATCTATGATACCCATATATCAATCAACTCAGCTCCAGCTCTAGTTTCTGTAAAAGAGTATAACAAGGGCCAACCTTTCATCCATTTTAATAATATAGGCGAACAAAATCTAGCATTTTTGACATGCCGTCAAATAATCCAGAATTTCTCCTGAGGCCAGAGCATGATTTTTAACCCATTTTTCAAAACTAGATGAATTTCCTGCCAAACCAATGCAAAACCAAAAGAACCTGGTAATATTTCACTGAGCAATGGTCAATTGAATATTGAAAAAAAAATCCCACCACATAATTTTGACCAAGCTCGGTACGTCTGCTTGTCTGTGATAAAACGAAGTGTTTAGACATGTCAGCTAACATTTTGAATATTATTAAGAATATGTATTTGGTTTAAAACGTTTTGATTGACTTATTTGCTTTATTTACAATATTGTTCACTTTACCCCACCGCCTGACCATTTTACCCCGCCCAAAACAAAATTGAACTATTTTGGACTAATTTTAAATGATCAAAATAACATATTTAAATATTTTTTCAAACTTTTTTCACAACAGGCTTTGTTAACTAATAAGATAAGCTTCGACACACCTGTATTGAACAATGCAATTTCTTGATAACCACTTGATAAACAGCAGCAGTTCTTAGGGTGTCCAATTTACCCCCACCACACCTAAACATAGTTAAGTTTGCCATTTCATGCACGTACGGAATTGGTTGGTTCCCCGATTTTAAACAGTGCTTGTCGAAATTCAATTTTCAATAGTTTAGCGCCTTCAACCCATTGTTTTCAACAGTTGTACAAAGTTTTAATGAGTTTGTCGATCGATTGATACCATAATCTCCAAAATCAGATGAAAGACGGCGGAGTTATTAGCCCATACTTCCTGACCACTTTTCGTGACGGTCTCAAATTTGAATCTGCAGAATACCCCCCTTATCCTTCCGAAGGACGGATCCCTACGTCAAAATCATCCTTTTGCAACTAGAAAACTTGATGAGAATGCTTTTTACCCTTTGAATGTCGAATAGAAAAAAAACTCACACCTCAATTACCGAGCGCATAATAAAGGATATTTCCTCACATGTCACATAGTGAGATTGGTATGCGATTGGCATCACCGTCATCGTCTGCTTCTGCCTAATGGATATTGTTTTTAATCGGAAGCATTGTAACGAACAACTGCGACGAGACGGCTGTCATCTCCGTCGTCGTCGTCGTCGCCGTTGGCCACCACGTTGTCATCAGCGCGTTGAAGATTAGCTTCTGGACCCGCCCCAGCTTCCCGAAAGCCAACCCAACCGGAAGGAACTTCAAGCTAGAGGAAGAAGTGTGGCATTGTAGGGCTCGGTTGGGGGCAGCGGGCTCGGATGGGTGGCTGAGTCGGACTGTCTGGAAAAATTTTATTCACTCTTCTTCCGAAAGGCAGCCGGCGGCGGCTAGACAACTTTTGGGTTTTTAGCATCCAAGTTTCACCGCCGTACGTTGATCGGTCTGTCGTCGTCAGCTGGGGCCGGAATGGAACTTTTGTGATTATGCAAATTTTACACGAGGTGTTGTGTGTGTATTGTGCTTCAACAGGAAATTTGGCACTCGTTTCCATAGTTTGAAAACAATTCGGAAGTTGATTGAGTCTACAGTTGATTTGCATGTGAACTGTGACTTTCCTTTGTAATGTTTAGATAACGCAGCATTATTTTCGCCTTAAAGTAGGCCCATACATAAGTTCGGCAAAAGATTTTTAATTTTAATAAATAAGGAGAGTATTCCAAAACGTTATTTTAAAAAGCTAGAAATCTAAAGGATTTCAATTACTGTTTTTTAAAATCAATAATAACTTCTAAATCTCAAGAAAGCAGCCTGTTTCTAATTTTCCGACTACCCCTTATAACAAACGAGAAAAGCATACTTATTGTCAATTGATTTATTTATTTTGCTTTAAAGAAATCCATTGAATTTCTAATAATCGAATTAAATTTGTACTAAGAATTGAGAGCTCTTTTGTTATTTTACCTCACCAGCCATGATTGTCGTCGTGACCTTTGCGCTACACGTGTGTCAGTTGATTGTCCTCTCTCTGATGGGATACGTCGCCCAATTTGTGCGTCGTGTCGCATCGTTCGCAAAATCTTTACCGTTTCATGGCAACGTTTTTCACCACCCCACTGACAACGCCTATCCCTCTAATAGGGGTTCAGCGCACTTTGGGGCCCACTGACAACTAAATGTTTGCAAACCAAACATCATTACGAGAAGAATTTTCCACAATGCCTAACACTGGTTGAGTCTTTTGAATGAATTTTTACTGTTTTTGATGAATGTATCACGCATGTCATGACGAGAAAAATTGGATTGGATTTCTAGTTTCATTGTCCAAAATTATCATTATATAAGCTTACATCATTGCATTCTTATCATTATAGGAACAAATTGAATCCTTTGGCACCTTAAATATCTGGAATTTACGTTCCCACCAAAATAACAACGTGAATTTCATAATCTAACCACATTACCAATAGTTTCGTTTCATTTATTCCATCGTTCCACTCCAAGCAAACTAATACCACCATTTGTTTATGATGGACTATCAGTATGCAATCTAGGAAATAGTCTGTTAAAACGCAACGCTAATCTACTGTGAATTTCTTCCGTTGACTTAAATTGGTTGACAATAGAATAGACCTAATCTGTGCAAAACAGTCACCATCAACTCCGCTACTAACAGCAACGCTGACCCTGGGTGCTGCGGATAGAGCCGCTTTTCTGCGCTCAAGAGAGTAGAGGGATATTTTGAAATCACTCCCATAAACAAAATTATTTTGCAATTACTTGGCTGTCAAACATTTCCCACTCATCGAATTTCTCTTTCCACGCTGCATGAGGGCGCACAAATGCGCTAGACTCTACATGACTTTACAATTGTTTACATACATTCATGCTCCAATCAGCTGCTGAATCTCGTGAAAATTCGTAACGAGTGCTTTCTAGTTGCATTCCTACTAATTTTCCACTCGAAATATAATGTGAGAATATTAGTTACAAAGAATACAAAACTCAAACAAAGTTTATTTTTATTTTTTCCCCAAATAATAACAATACTTCTCAATATTAGATCAGAAACGAACATAACCACAATCTTCAATGTTTGGCTCCGGCACAATAGAAAATTTTGGATTCAGTTTGACAACCAAATCGATTCTATCCGCACCACCCAGCGCTGACCTACCATTTTCATTCCATCTCAGCGATAAACAATTTGTGAATTTTTAATTTTGAACACGCTTTCGCAGCTTCTTTGAAACGTCTTTCGCTCTGTCCATTATTGGAAAGACCGACCGTTCGTTTTCCTCCTATCGGTATGCAACACGATGCACACCATGGTAGGTCGACCAAACGAAGCTCGAAATTTAATTACATCGTCATCGTCATCTGTTGGTTTTGAGCTTTTGCTGTCGAATTCCGATTGGATTCGAATATATTGCATTAAGCTAACATGCTTTTGCCATGTTTCAATAATTAAACTTGTTTTGATAATCAAATAGAATCCCAAACGCCATAGTATTTGATTTCAATGTGATTTGAATATGGGTTGCTACGGGATATTTTTAGTTTGCTGTGCAAATTTTTGAATTTGGCAGCCATGATAGATAATAATTATTTTTTTCTTGAGAGCCGATTCCTCATTCTTAATTGAATTTGACTCAATAGTCAATTCTGAGCAGAAGATGGTAGATTTACAAAGTGACACCAGTAAAAAAGTGTATCAGTCGAATCCGTGGTAAATCGGTTATGCGCCTGGTCCTAATGAATAAAAAGTTTTGAACAATTCTTCGAAACAAAGGTTACATTGTAATTTTATACTATGCTCGTTCCAAGTTCCGCAGAAACTGTTGTTTGTTTTGATTATTGATTCTGAGATCTCGTTAAATCGCCTGAACCTGCCTGAACTAAACAAGGTGACAAGGCACGTGTACCAATCGGAATCATAGCAGATAGCAGAATGAATACAAAGTAACAGTGCTGAGCCATGATTGGGTAGTAGTGGCTCGTACCTTTTCTATTGAAATATTCCAGGGGCTGTCCATATACTGTCCACTGCCCACGTAGCATATGGGCGGCCCCTAATTTATTAAAGGAATTAGTGAAAATAATGTGACTTTATGAACATACTCAACCGGTCCTTCATTCTTTTATTTTTTTCTTCTAAAAGCATGTCCGAAGGGGTATAACCAAATAATACCAGGGCGAGGGCTAAGAATACGATATTATTTTTAGATGTTATGTATAAGCTTCGATGAAAATCACATGACAAACCAAAAGTGATATCATATCTTAAATATGTATCACTCTGATCGTTATTTATTACAATACACAAGGAGTGTCAGGAGTGGTGTTTGATGCCTTCACCCTCGACATAAATGGTATGGTTGACAGGTGTGAGCTTTATGTCGATCAGCTTTACACCTTCTGCATATCAAACTACGGTCTGGTCCCTTGCAGACAGAGGACTTATGCTTGTAACTGAAGTACTTAAAACAGATCTGTAGAGGTTGATGTATGCTTATTGGGCATACAGCCACCATACCTTCAGCTTGGCCTTATCGAATACCTTCTTGACATCCGCAAGAGGTACTTGAATTAAGGAACCCTTTGTTCCAGCAAAACTCTTTCGTAACCAAATCACAGCGTCTTGGTGATCGAATCAACACGTCTCGCAAAGCATCGATTAGATCTTCGGTCAAAAATAACCTCTACGGATGCTGTTGAGTTCTTCTCCTAAGCCATAGAACTTCTTTTCGCCTCTCATGGTCTACAAGACTTCAGCTTCAGGATTGCCACGTTCTCTGGACGATGATGCGCCTATTGCACTACCTTCTTTTTCCGCAGTCACTTCCTTGGTCACCTTTCTTGCGGCTTCTCCATTTGAGCCTTCGCCTTCTTGGGATCTACAAGCACCTTCCAGGGTAAGTCGTAGGACTCGGCGATCTTCAACTTCTTCACTCGTGGGTGGTACTGGCTCACACCACTTCTTTGAATTGCCCATACTTAGGAGTTGTACCAGATGTCATGCGCCGTCACAACTCTGCAACCTGGCTTACCGCCATCCCCTCCTAAGTAAGGAGTCGAATTTTTCTCTCTGCTTACTTACTGGATTTAAACAGAGACTTGCTTTGCCACTACGGTAAAGTCGCAGCGTGTTAGCACGGCTTGCTTGAAGTGCTGGCTGAGATTTGAGGATGAACACAATCATATCCGTAATGTTCGTCATCAATCCCATCCTCAGACTCACTTCCTCTTTCTCTCGCAGTAGTAATAGAATGTTGTCGTTGTTTCTATCCCTTAACCGAACTGTCACGATTCCGTACCGAATGCCTTCCGGTCAATCTCGCTCTCCAGCTGCATGAAGTTTCTCGAGCGAATTATAAATCGGTGACTAATTATCGAACTTCAATCAAGCTGACGCGTCCGGACGGCTCAATAAGCGCTAACACGGTTTTTCGTGCTGGACGTGGTACCGATACGTACTTTTCCGAGTTTTAAAGGTCGTTGTCTACTACCGATAAACACTGACTGATAGCATACATGGATCTATCGATGGCGCATGACAGCACTTGGCTCCACGGCATGTTGCGAACTCTAAAGTCTTAGCGAGTGTGTGGTCGGATGCTAAATCTTCTGCAGAGTTTCCTCTCGGAATGCACCTTCCAGGTGTTCATAGGAAGACATATATCCATATTGTCTGTAGACGCTATAGTTGAGGTTCTTCTGTACGCGGATGATATCCGCCCCATAGAGCACATAGTAAAAGGATAAGGTTCACACCACAGACCGCAGACCGCAGACCGCCATTAAAACTGTGGACTAACGGGTGGAGAGCGTGAGATTCTCTTTATATGTGACCAAATCGCAGACGTTTTACAGCAGCCCCAGCGCGTGCTGAGAGTCAACGCAAAAGATCACCATCGATCGAACACCGTTCCGGACACCAACCGCCAACTGCGAATCCTTCAGATCACGGGAACTAAGCTTCCACGTTCCAAATGCGCAAACTTGCTTCAGGTGGTGCTGTTCACTGCAAAGTTGACGTATGGACGGTACGCTACGCTTTTAGAGCGTTCAAGATCTGCCAGATTAATTCCATTATGGCCAAAGCCGACACTCCTCCGTTTGGATTACTTGCACAGTCGCTAGCACGCACGGCATAATCTGAATTATGGCTAGAAGTCGCAACAACAGCATCCTTCCGTTGTTCCTCCGGGCATCAGATAATCTTTCCGAATGTACGGATACAGCAGTAGTAGAAGCGGCGTGGCGGCGTCACGCCGTTGGTAACCGGCGGCGGCTTGTGTCGACGTGAGCTTATTTCAAGCAGTAGAACTTTTCCTAAATTTTCGTCAAATTCATCCCTAAAATCCAACAAGAAGTGCTCTGAATGCTGCTCCAGGAATTGCTCCAAAAGTTCCTTCAGGAATTCCTCCGGATGTTCCTCCAACAATTCGTCCAGGAATTCCTCCGGAAGCTTCTCCAGGAATTCCTCCAGGAATGCTTCCGGAAATTCCTCCAGGAACGACTCGGGCGATCCTCAAGAAGATCATTCGGAAGTTGCTCCAGGAGATCTTTCGGAAGTTGCTCCAGGAGATCTTTCGGAAGTTCCTCCAAGAGAACTTTCAGAAGTTCCTTCGAAATTTCCTCCATGAGTACCTCCAATAATTCCTCCGGAAGTTCCTCTAGGAATTCCTCCGGAAGTTCCTCTAGGAATTCCTCCGGAAGTTCCTCCAGGAATTCCTCCGGAAGTTTCTCCAGGAATTCCTCCGGAAGTTCCTCCAGGAATTCCTCCGGAAGTTCATCCAGGAATTCCTCCGGAAGTTCCTCCAGGAATTCCTCCGGAAGTTCCTCCAGGAATTCCTCCGGAAGTTCCTCCAGGAATTCCTCCGGAAGTTCCTCCAGGAATTCCTCCGGAAGTTCCTCCAGGAATTCCTCCGGAAGTTCCTCCAGGAATTCCTCCGGAAGTTCCTCCAGGAATTCCTCCGGAAGTTCCTCCAGGAATTCCTCCGGAAGTTCCTCCAGGAATTCCTCAAGAAGTTCCTCCAGGAATTCCTCCGGAAGTTCCTCCAGGAATTCCTCCGGAAGTTCCTCCAGGAATTCCTCCGGAAGTTCCTCCAGGAATTCCTCCGGAAGTTTCTCCAGAAGTTCCTCCAGGAATTCCTCCGGAAGTTCCTCCAGGAATTCCTCCGGAAGTTCCTCCAGGAATTCCTCCGGAAGTTCCTCCAGGAATTCCTCCGGAAGTTCCTCCAGGAATTCCTCCGGAAGTTCCTCCAGGAATTCCTCCGGAAGTTCCTCCAGGAATTCCTCCGGAAGTTCCTCCAGGAATTCCTCCGGAAGTTCCTCCAGGAATTCCTCCGGAAGTTCCTCCAGGAATTCCTCCGGAAGTTCCTCCAGGAATTCCTCCGGAAGTTCCTCCAGGAATTCCTCCGGAAGTTCCTCCAGGAATTCCTCCGGAAGTTCCTCCAGGAATTCCTCCGGAAGTTCCTCCAGGAATTCCTCCGGAAGTTCCTCCAGGAATTCCTCCGGAAGTTCCTCCAGGAATTCCTCCGGAAGTTCCTCCAGGAATTCCTCCGGAAGTTCCTCCAGGAATTCCTCCGGAAGTTCCTCCAGGAATTCCTCCGGAAGTTCCTCCAGGAATTCCTCCGGAAGTTCCTCCAGGAATTCCTCCGGAAGTTCCTCCAGGAATTCCTCCGGAAGTTCCTCCAGGAATTCCTCCGGAAGTTCCTCCAGGAATTCCTCCGGAAGTTCCTCCAGGAATTCCTCCGGAAGTTCCTCCAGGAATTCCTCCGGAAGTTCCTCCAGGAATTCCTCCGGAAGTTCCTCCAGGAATTCCTCCGGAAGTTCCTCCAGGAATTCCTCCGGAAGTTCCTCCAGGAATTCCTCCGGAAGTTCCTCCAGGAATTCCTCCGGAAGTTCCTCCAGGAATTCCTCCGGAAGTTCCTCCAGGAATTCCTCCGGAAGTTCCTCCAGGAATTCCTCCGGAAGTTCCTCCAGGAATTCCTCCGGAAGTTCCTCCAAGAATTCCTCCGGAAGTTCCTCCAGGAATTCCTCCGGAAGTTCCTCCAGGAATTCCTCCGGAAGTTCCTCCAGGAATTCCTCCGGAAGTTCCTCCAGGAATTCCTCCGGAAGTTCCTCCAGGAATTCCTCCGGAAGTTCCTCCAGGAATTCCTCCGGAAGTTCCTCCAGGAATTCCTCCGGAAGTTCCTCCAGGAATTCCTCCGGAAGTTCCTCCAGGAATTGCTCCGGAAGTTCCTCCAGGAATTGCTCCGGAAGTTCCTCCAGGAATTGCTCCGGAAGTTCCTCCAGGAATTGCTCCGGAAGTTCCTCCAGGAATTGCTCCGGAAGTTCCTCCAGGAATTCCTCCGGAAGTTCCTCCAGGAATTCCTCCGGAAGTTCCTCCAGGAATTCCTCCGGAAGTTCCTCCAGGAATTCCTCCGGAAGTTCCTCCAGGAATTCCTCCGGAAGTTCCTCCAGGAATTCCTCCGGAAGTTCCTCCAGGAATTCCTCCGGAAGTTCCTCCAGGAATTCCTCCGGAAATTCCTCCAGGAATTCCTCCGGAAGTTCCTCCAGGAATTCCTCCGGAAGTTCCTCCAGGAATTCCTCCGGAATTTCCTCCAGGAATTCCTCCGGAAGTTCCTCCAGGAATTCCTCCGGAAGTTCCTCCAGGAATTCCCCCGGAAGTTCCTCCAGGAATTCCTCCGGAAGTTCCTCCAGGAATTCCTCCGGAAGTTCCTCCAGGAATTCCTCCGGAAGTTCCTCCAGGAATTCCTCCGGAAGTTCCTCCAGGAATTCCTCCGGAAGTTCCTCCAGGAATTCCTCCAGAACTTCCTCCAGGAATTCCTCCGGAAGTTCCTCCAGGAATTCCTCCGGAAGTTCCTCCAGGAATTCCTCCGGAAGTTCCTCCAGGAATTCCTCCGGAAGTTCCTCCAGGAATTCCTCCGGAAGTTCCTCCAGGAATTCCTCCGGAAGTTCCTCCAGGAATTCCTCCGGAAGTTCCTCCAGGAATTCCTCCGGAAGTTCCTCCAGGAATTCCTCCGGAAGTTCCTCCAGGAATTCCTCCGGAAGTTCCTCCAGGAATTCCTCCGGAAGTTCCTCCAGGAATTCCTCCGGAAGTTCCTCCAGGAATTCCTCCGGAAGTTCCTCCAGGAATTCCTCCGGAAGTTCCTCCAGGAATTCCTCCGAAGTTCCTCCAGGAATTCCTCCGGAAGTTCCTCCAGGAATTCCTCCGGAAGTTCCTCCAGGAATTCCTCCGGAAGTTCCTCCAGGAATTCCTCCGGAAGTTCCTCCAGGAATTCCTCCGGAAGTTCCTCCAGGAATTCCTCCGAAGTTCCTCCAGGAATTCCTCCGGAAGTTCCTCCAGGAATTCCTCCGGAAGTTCCTCCAGGAATTCCTCCGGAAGTTCCTCCAGGAATTCCTCCGGAAGTTCCTCCAGGAATTCCTCCGGAAGTTCCTCCAGGAATTCCTCCGGAAGTTCCTCCAGGAATTCCTCCGGAAGTTCCTCCAGGAATTCCTCCGGAAGTTCCTCCAGGAATTCCTCCGGAAGTTCCTCCAGGAATTCCTCCGGAAGTTCCTCCAGGAATTCCTCCGGAAGTTCCTCCAGGAATTCCTCCGGAAGTTCCTCCAGGAATTCCTCCGGAAGTTCCTCCAGGAATTCCTCCGGAAGTTCCTCCAGGAATTCCTCCGGAAGTTCCTCCAGGAATTCCTCCGGAAGTTCCTCCGGAAGTTCCTCCAGGAATTCCTCCGGAAGTTCCTCCAGGAATTCCTCCGGAAGTTCCTCCAGGAATTCCTCCGGAAGTTCCTCCAGGAATTCCTCCGGAAGTTCCTCCAGGAATTCCTCCGGAAGTTCCTCCAGGAATTCCTCCGGAAGTTCCTCCAGGAATTCCTCCGGAAGTTCCTCCAGGAATTCCTCCGGAAGTTCCTCCAGGAATTCCTCCGGAAGTTCCTCCAGGAATTCCTCCGGAAGTTCCTCCAGGAATTCCTCCGGAAGTTCCTCCAGGAATTCCTCCGGAAGTTTCTCCAGGAATTTCTCCGGAAGTTCCTCCAGGAATTCCTCCGGAAGTTCCTCCAGGAGTTCCTCCGGAAGTTCCTCCAGGAGTTCCTCCGGAAGTTCCTCCAGGAATTCCTCCGGAAGTTCCTCCAGGAATTCCTCCGGAAGTTCCTCCAGGAATTCCTCCGGAAGTTCCTCCGGAAGTTCCTCCAGGAATTCCTCCGGAAGTTCCTCCAGGAATTCCTCCGGAAGTTCCTCCAGGAATTCCTCCGGAAGTTCCTCCGGAAGTTCCTCCAGGAATTCCTCCGGAAGTCCTCCAGGAATTCCTCCGAAAGTTCCTCCAGGAATTCCTCCGAAAGTTCCTCCAGGAATTCCTCCGGAAGTTCCTCCAGGAATTCCTCCGGAAGTTCCTCCAGGAATTCCTCCGGAAGTTCCTCCAGGAATTCCTCCGGAAGTTCCTCCAGGAATTCCTCCGGAAGTTCCTCCAGGAATTCCTCCGGAAGTTCCTCCGGAAGTTCCTCCAGGAATTCCTCCGGAAGTCCTCCAGGAATTCCTCCGAAAGTTCCTCCAGGAATTCCTCCGAAAGTTCCTCCAGGAATTCCTCCGGAAGTTCCTCCAGGAATTCCTCCGGAAGTTCCTCCAGGAATTCCTCCGGAAGTTCCTCCAGGAATTCCTCCGGAAGTTCCTCCAGGAATTCCTCCGGAAGTTTCTCCAGGAATTCCTCCGGAAGTTCCTCCAAGAATTCCTCCGGAAGTTCCTCCAGGAATTTCTCCGGAAGTTCCTCCAGGAATCGAAATGTTTCTTGGGCTAAATTCCTCCAATGATTCTCCCGGAAAGTCGTTTGCAAATAAATTATTCTGGAAATTATTTCTCCGGATATTTGTCTAGGAATTCTTAAGAACTCCTCCACAAATTCCTCCAAGAACCTCTCAGGCAATTCTTACGGAAACTTCTCCAGAATTACCCCAAGAACTCACCCAGAAAACCTTTCAGGATTTTTTCGGGAAACCCCTTGAAAATTCCTCCGAAATATATGAAAATACTCCAAAAAATCTTCCGCTTTTTCTTCAGAGACTTTTTTAGAAATATTCCAAGAACTCTTTCAAAAAATACCAACAATAATATCCGCGAGAATTCCTTCAAGAATTCTTCCAGAAATATCTCAAAATGTTCTCATGGGAGTAGTAGTAGTAGTAGTAGTAGTAGTAGTAGTAGTAGTAGTAGTAGTAGTAGTAGTAGTAGTAGTAGTAGTAGTAGTAGTAGTAGTAGTAGTAGTAGTAGTAGTAGTAGTAGTAGTAGTAGTAGTAGTAGTAGTAGTAGTAGTAGTAGTAGTAGTAGTAGGAGTAGTAGTAGTAGTAGTAGTAGTAGTAGTAGTAGTAGTAGTAGTAGTAGTAGTAGTAGTAGTAGTAGTAGTAGTAGTAGTAGTAGTAGTAGTAGTAGTAGTAGTAGTAGTAGTAGTAGTAGTAGTAGTAGTAGTAGTAGTACCCTAGCAGCACAATTCACGTTGTTTTGTTTGCAATAACTCATATATGACCAAATTCGGTCATATATGAGTATCATCAACTGATTAACAACATGTGTGTTGCTCGAGTAGTAGTAGTAGTAGTAGTAGTAGTTGTAGTAGTAGTAGTAGTAGTAGTAGTAGTAGTAGTAGTAGTAGTAGTAGTAGTAGTAGTAGTAGTAGTAGTAGTAGTAGTAGTAGTAGTAGTAGTAGTAGTAGTAGTAGTAGTAGTAGTAGTAGTAGTAGTAGTAGTAGTAGTAGTAGTAGTAGTAGTAGTAGTAGTAGTAGTAGTAGAAGAGAACAATGGGTTTACCAAATAAGGAACCAAAATTAAGAATAGTGCCACAACTGGTGCATGCGTTCCTATTATGGATTAATCAATTAATCAAGGATAATAAAAAAATATCATTGTTGTTTTTACAGCTGTTCTAAGGAGCAGGAAGTAAAACCTTTCGCTTGATATATACAGTCCACCCACATGCCTTTTACTTATTTTTAAATAAATAGTTGTCCTTAAGTATGGCGACAATTGGTACGCCCACCATATGTGATTTTTTGAAGCGATGACATGATAACGATAAAAATGACACAAATTATGCCGAAATACCCTTTTTCAAAAGTTTTATTAACTTAGGAGCATGTTATTTTTAAACTATTTCGTTTATTTTTAATGCTCACTCGTGTTGACGACTTTACGGAGCCACTAAGCACTATTGTACAGTAATACAAAAATTCGGGACCGACTTGTTATTTGGGCGTAACTTATTTTGTAAACAAACATTGTTTGGCGATTTCTAAAGAATGTAAGCGTTTTTTCTTCAAAACGTCCCAAGTAACACAGTTTAGATAGATATGGTTGCAGTAACTCCAATGTGACTCGATTTTGTCGCATATGAGTCACAGTGACTGGTATGTGACAAGTGTGCTACTCGGGGTATGCCCTTATCTAGCAGAAGAAAGCTTATTCTTTTGGAAACATATTGTGGAAATGCTTGCTTTAGCGGGAATACGCTTTCAAATGTTTGTTTTCAAAATTGCGAAAAAGTTACGCCCTAATCGTAAATCGACCCCGAATTACGTTTTATCGACATAAAATTCCATATTATCTTTATCTTATTTTCTTAACATTCGTTATCCTAATTTTATCTTCAGCAATTATTTCCTGCCGATTCTTCTCATCATCGTTTCACTCATAAGATAGTATTCTACACTTTTCCTTCCTGTATGAACGCGTTAGACTCAATAAGACGACGGGAGAACTTTCGCTTGTTGGCCAGCTGTGAAGCATGTTACTGATAGTGGAACAGATACCCTCGTTGGTTTTTTTTATAACTTTACTAACGTGATATACCCTCGTTGGTGAAAACGAGTGATGTATCCATACAAGGAAATTAATTTTAATACAAGTGTGGGGCGCCATTTTTGTTTTCAATCAAACCAGCACCTTTATCTTCACCCCCATACGAATCCAAGGGATCCATCACAGCCCACGGGTGTCCATCCACCATAGAATGCACATTAAACATAACAAATGACTCAACCAAGCCGGCACGAATTGGCGTCATGCTGTCTGATACAATTTTTCTGGTGCGATGTGTACCGAGAAACGGTCGGTTGTCGCCAAATGCCCCTGCTATCCGCTCGTGTAGTGCCGTAACGAAGACGATAACGCATCGCGACAGATAGAAAACCTACGCAATTTGTTATGTCTGGGTACGGTTTTGTTTAGCTGTTTGCACGTCTCCCACCCAAGAACAACCGGTGCCCAATGTTTTCTCGTGCGCCTCCGAAACCCGATGGAACCGATTTTCGCAGTTCTTTTCTTCGAACTCCAGTGGTGTATTGAGATTGGTTGGACGGACGACTAAGCATCTGGTCATAAGCTACACCGAGCCTTATAACTCTAACTTATTTGTAAATTTTTAGTAAAATGTCTCAGATATGTCTATGATCTGAATAAGAAACATATGGAATAAAGCATTCACGACTTTTCATGCTTCGCTGATATTTCAAGTTTATTCCAATTTGGTTTGACAAAATATCCGTCCATAAAAATACGTAAACATCGAGTAATGTATAAGAAATTGAAGACGACATTTTTGTTGATGTCAATATTCATTTATCTGTAAGTTACAAAGTGGTGAAATTCAATATAAGTACTCTAGCATCAGTTGACAAGCTAGTTAGAAATAAATTAAACTTATTTCCCTCAAGTGCGACCTGAAATCCACAGAACAGAACAGAAGTCAAATCATTTGATGCATGTATTGCTTTTCACATTCATTTCCCTAGTAACATTCTGGTTTTATGATGGTTTTATAACACTCTTTTAGAGTAAATTATGTTCTTCAACAGCGTAATAAAACTTACAATGTTACTTGGGTTGGTATAAATCTTCAGGAAGAGGTCCTACGGATTTTTATTATGATTTTTCGTTGCGATCAATATTTCAAAGTACAGCTCGCTTTTTGAAGTATAAGTAATAATTATCTACCTCCCCAAAACTAATATGCATAAGTATCATGAAAAATTGTATTAAAGGCTAGTCGCAGTGATTCTATCGTTGGGTCGCTGCCGGCAATGGTCCATTTACGCTTCCATACAAGCGGCAACAGAATCGCTGTCGCCAAGCGATAGAATCGCGTAATTTTCGCTCCGTAATGCTTAACGGCATATGAGCCTTCCAAATAAAAGTTTAAAAAATGATTATCTACGATATATCACGGCACGGCACGGCAAATGCTGGGTAAAGCGTACCATTGGTACTTCGCGTACCTGAAGGAATAAAATAGACCCCATCTCGCGGTCCTTAGCCTCTTACCCAGCAACTCCTATCCCTACCTCCCCGCGGTGCTGGCCGGGATACGAGCAACCTTAGGGAAGATCGGGTAACCAACCCCGGTGGGAACTATGGTCGTATGCTGACAGGGAAGGGGGGGTTTGCTCCTCTCCGGAGGTGCAAATCTTATTGAGCGTCTGTTCTCCATGTCAGGATCGGCTCACAACAGCGTCTGTTCTCCATGTTAGGGCGGCTGATCATCGTCCGAGTGCCAGCGAGGGACTCTAAGTGAAACTGTGCACCATGGTCCACCGGAAATAAGGAGGAATGGTCCTCCGGAAATTTAGGGGTTTGGTGTCAGGCCCTGCAAGCCAGCCTTTAAAAATCTTAAGCAACGAACAATCAACAAGAGAGTACGGACCGGAACCATCGGCGAAGACCACTGCGACGAAAAGGGACTAGCGATTGGAAACTCGGTTCGTGGAACTGCAAATCTCTCAACTTCATCAGGAGCACACGCATACTCGCCGATGTGCTCAAGGACCGTGGATTCGGCATCGTAGCGCTGCAGGAGGTTTGTTGGAAGGGATCAATGGTGCGAACGTTTAGAGGTAATCATACCATCTACCAGAGCTGCGGCAACACACACGAGCTGGGAACAGCTTTCATAGTGATGGGCGATATGCAAAGGCGCGTGATCGGGTGGTGGCCGATCAATGAAAGAATGTGCAAGTTGAGGATCAAAGGCCGGTTCTTCAACTTCAGCATAATCAACGTCCATAGCCCACACTCCGGAAGCACTGATGATGATAAGGACGCATTCTACGCGCAGCTGGAACGTGAGTACGACAGCTGCCCAAGCAACGACGTCAAAATCATCATAGGAGATTTGAACGCTCAGGTTGGCCAAGAGGAGGAGTTTAGACCGACTATTGGAAAGTTCAGCGCTCACCGGCTGACGAACGAAAACGGCCTACGACTAATTGATTTCGCCGCCTCCAAGAATATGGCCATTCGCAGCACCTACTTCCAACACAGCCTCCCGTATCGGTACACCTGGAGATCACCACTGCAGACAGAATCACAAATCGACCACGTTCTGATTGATGGACGGCACTTCTCCGACATTATCGACGTCAGGACATATCGTGGCGCTAACATCGACTCTGACCACTATCTGGTGATGGTTAAACTGCGTCCAAAACTATCCGTCATCAATAATGTTCGGTACCGACGACCGCCGCGGTACGACCTAGAGCGACTGAAGCAACCTGATGTCGCCACTGCATACGCGCAGCATCTCGAGGCAGCGTTGCCGGAAGAGGGTGAGCTCGATAGGGCCCCTCTTGAGGACTGCTGGAATACAGTCAAAGCAGCCATTAACGACGCAGCGGAGAACAACGTCGGGTATATGGGTCGAAGTCGACGGAACGATTGGTTCGTTGAAGAGTGCAGACAGATTCTGGAGGAGAAGGACGCAGCGCGGTCGGTCGCGCTGCAGCAAGGTACCCGACAGAACGTGGAACGTTATAGACGGAAGCGGAGACAGCAGACCCGCCTTTTTCAGGAGAAGCAACGCCGCCTGGAAGAAGCGGAGTGCGAGGAGATGGAACAGCTGTGCCGTTCTCAAGATACACGCAAGTTCTATCAGAAGCTCAACGCATCCCGCAAAGGCTTCGTGCCGCGAGCCGAAATGTGCCGGGATAAGGATGGGAGCATCTTGACGGACGAACGTGTGGTGATCGAAAGGTGGAAGCAGCACTACGAGGAACATCTGAATGGCCCTGAGAGCACAGGCAGTGAAAGTCAAGGCAGCGGAGGAGATGACAACGTCAGTTCAGCGGACGATGGAAGCCAACCAGCCCCCACCTTGAGGGAAGTTAAGGATGCCATTCAACAGCTAAAGACCAATAAAGCAGCTGGTAAGGATGGTATCGGAGCTGAGCTCATCAAGATGGGCCCGGAAAAGCTGGCCACTTGCCTGCACAAACTGATAGTCAGAATCTGGGAAATCGAACAGCTACCGGAGGAGTGGAAGGAAGGGGTTATATGCCCCATCTACAAGAAAGGCGACAAACTGGAGTGTGAGAACTTTCGAGCGATCACCATCCTTAATGCCGCCTACAAAGTGATATCCCAGATCATCTTCCGTCGTCTGTCACCATTAGTGAACGAGTTCGTGGGAAGTTATCAAGCCGGCTTCGTTGACGGCCGCTCGACAACGGACCAGATCTTTACTGTACGGCAAATCCTTCGAAAAATGCCGTGAATACCAGGTCCCAACGCACCATCTGTTCGTTGATTTCAAGGCGGCATACGACAGTATAGACCGCGTAGAGCTATGGAAAATTATGGACGAGAACAGCTTCCCTGCGAAGCTTACCAGACTGATCAAAGCAACGGTGGATGGTGTGCAAAACTGTGTGAAGATTTCGTGCGAACACTCCAGTTCGTTCGAATCGCGCCGGGGACTAAGACAAGGTGATGGACTTTCGTGCCTGTTGTTCAACATTGCGCTAGAAGGTGTCATGCGGAGAGCCGGGTGTAACAGCCGGGGTACGATTTTGAACAGATCCAGTCAATTTATTTGCTTCGCGGATGACATGGACATTGTCGGCCGAACATTTGAAAAGGTGGCAGAACTGTACACCCGCCTGAAACGTGAAGCAACAAAAGTTGGACTGGTGGTGAATGCGTCAAAGACAAAGTACATGCTTGTGGGCGGAACCGAGCGTGACAGGGCCCGCCTGGGAAGCAGTGTTACGATAGACGGGGATACCTTCGAGGTGGTCGAGGAATTCGTCTACCTCGGATCCTTGCTAACGGCTGACAACAACGTTAGTCGTGAAATACGAAGGCGCATCATCAGTGGAAGTCGGGCCTACTACGGGCTCCAGAAGAAACTGCGGTCAAAAAAGATTCGCCACCGCACCAAATGTGTCATGTACAAGACGCTGATAAGACCGGTAGTCCTCTACGGACATGAAACATGGACAATGCTCGAGGAGGACTTGCAAGCACTTGGAGTATTCGAGAGACGGGTGCTTAGGACCATCTTTGGCGGTGTGCAAGAAGACGGTGTGTGGCGGCGAAGAATGAACCACGAGCTCGCCCAGCTCTACGGCGAACCCAGTATCCAGAAGGTAGCTAAAGCCGGAAGGGTACGATGGGCAGGACATGTTGCAAGAATGCCGGACAGCAACCCTGCAAAGATGGTGTTCGCTTCCGATCCGGCAGGTACGAGACGGCGTGGAGCGCAGCGAGCGAGATGGGCAGACCAGGTGCAGAACGACTTGGCGAGCGTGGGGCGTATCCGAGGATGGAGAGATGCGGCCTCGAACCGTGTATTGTGGCGTCAAATTTGTTGATTCAGTGTTATCTGTTTAGATGTTAACTAAATAAATGAACGATATATCTAAATAACTTGAGAAGCAGTTACAACTTTGGTAAGTCAGATAATATGGTCGATTTTTGATCTGGCGTGTAATCTATTCTGGTGAGAATGTAAATTTACTTGCTGGGAATAAATTACCATTGTACTAAAAATAAAGCAAAGGTAAGATGCATCGAAAATCACAATCCAAATACATGAGAATATTCAAAAGTGAAACAGGTCATATTGCACTGAAAAGGTTGTGCAGTGACGAATAATTCGAAGAAGATTTTGCAGTCGATTGAGGACGTTATCGTTTCCGAACTCTGCCATCACTTCCCGTGTCACAGACATCGACGGCAAACTTCCTAAAACAAAAACCTGAAACGTTGTAGATTTCATATATGATAACGATAATTTGTTTCTACAGTTTTATGTTTCAATCCGTCCCTCCCGGTAAAAACGTCCCCTTTTGTGCCCTTCCCTCCTTCATCCGATGGAACACAGACAGAGCGCGGCGATGACGATTATTTCGGTTGATGGTTCACGTTTCCCAAAAAACCCAAACAAAATGAGTCGAGTGTCGTTTTGTCTGCGGTGGAGGAGCGCACTTCCAGCGAATTGGAGCGGTTGAACGATTCCAGCCAGCCAGCCAGATCCAAACGAGCCAACAACCGGCATCGTGTCGTACATTGTAGTGACATTGACATTGGTCGAATGCGACGTGGAATGAAAATGCTGTCTAGGGAATAATTTCCAACGGCTGGATTGGAATGGATCAGAGCACGAAAACAACAAGAAAAAATGTGATGTAAGTGATGAGAAGCAATACTTGAACTTGTCGAAAACATGTCCAGATCCCATTTTATCTACGTGGGACTAGCAAGTTTTTTTGTCGATGCGTTTGTGTTTCTTTAGTATTCAACATTCCAATAAATCTGCTGCCTCTACTATCAACAATTACGTTCAATTATATAAGGTACACTGGGGGAAGTGGAAAAAGGGGGTATGTGTAAAAATCGACTCGAAAAATTGGAATTGTACATACTTTACACTTTTTACCACATCATAACATTATGCAAGAATATACTTTGATGCTCACACTAATACTATGTTGAAATTTGTATAATACACACACTAACACGGTTAACGCTCGAACTGTAATTTTAGGTTTCGCAAAAAGTTAATTTTTGCATTCATAAAATCAATTCTTTTTTGCGCCAATTGTCTCTTTTTCCAGTAAATTTATATCACAGGTGACCATTAAAATACAATTAAACTAATCCCATTCAATTGGTAGTAGTTTGTACCAAGAAAGCAAATAATTCAAAGATTTACCCCAGGTATCAAACACTGCGGGGGAAGTGGATAATGTTCTAATTACGCAATTTTTTTCTTCCCTCCAGGGTTTATTTCGATAGCTGTGAATCTTAATGTGTTTCTTCTCTGTTATCATTGTAATTCCAGTGGTGATTGGACTAATATAAATGAGAAAATGCCTGATTTATCCTCCTATCGGTATTGATGCCTTTCACATGTTTTACATATGAAAAAAATGTATAAGAAAGTTTAAAATTAGCACTGATAGGTAAATATATTCTATAATTCACATTAATTTTATTCATTACAAGTTTAGCCGTTGAATGCAATTTTTTTGCGAACAAATTGGTTAAGGGCAAGTGCTTAAGAATTACTGATAGTTTTGTACATGCTTTACGCACACACATACATACAAATACGCATATACAGACATCATCTCAATTCGTTTAACTAAGTTGATTAGTTCATAACCCTATAAGTCCCATTTTTCCTTTAAAAAGTTCATCTTTGGGGCGAACATATAGATTTTACGTACATTTAGTGTCCGAGAAGGCAAAACCAGCCCTCCCCTAGCTATTACGAGAATTCCTTGAGGATCTATTCCGTTAAGGTAATGAAATTATTCCACAAAAGATACTCAGAGCAATTATCGTATGGATTTGAGTTATATGTAACTACTCATCAATATTGAAGGTCAAGGTAACATGGGTTTTCCACTTACCCCATCCCACTAGGGTAAGTGGAAAAACAACTCCCAATTTTAAAATCTATTTCCATAAATTTCAATCGACCAAAATGGTATGAATTACCGCACAGTTGGTGCAAAATTGACTGTTTTTGAAAGCCCATTTTGATTGAACGCATTTAGATCTTTTAAACTGGTTTTACACTAATTCAAACATGCACTATCGATTTTTCCTTTTCCACTTCCCCCAGTGTACCTTACACCACAAAATTCATTCTGCTATTTGTTAGCTTTATGGCCGACAAAAATATTTAAAAACAATTATGTCTCTACCCTCAAATTTATTTTTCCCAAAAATAATAATTTGAGGAGGTAACAAGAAAAAAAAAACTGGAAAAAATTAAGGTTTTGCAAAATATTCTTCAACAAATCCGAGGAGTTTTTTTTTTAATTTTTCATTTTAATATTTATTTTTTATTATCCACCAACCACCCTCCTCCCCCTTCCGATGACCTTTCGGAGACCGTCAGGGCATAATTTTTATTAAATATTTGTAACGGCCTTATTTAACTCCAAGATTGATCAGAAGGATGTAAACTGTACTACGACCCAGCTGGAGAAATGGTTCTCCAAAATATCAACAGAAAAAAGGTTGTGTTAGTTGGACAGGGTAAACTGCAGCATTGGTCAGAATTCACAGAAATGTACCAATGTTGTAAGTCGAGACAAATATCGTACCATTCTGCATTTTTATCCCACATGCTCGAGTAAACTTACTGCATCATTTCCATTGTTGATTACTCTCCTTTATCTATTCTCCAGATTACAAAAATGCAGCAAAAAGTCCAGCATTCAGTTGCTGCTTCAAAGCGGTATCTCCTTTAGGCACGACACTAGAGTGACAAAGCCCAATGAAGTATTCGGTGTCTAGACAACGACTAGACTGGTTAACTACCGTCGTCACTCTTTTCAGTGCTTTCCCACCCACACTTGGTGCACGGTATCGTGTGGCCTCGTTGGTCGCTTGATGGTCCTCCAGTTCTCTGTTCTAACCGACTGAATCCCAGACGGCATGCACTCGAGTGAGCCACACATTTTTGGTTAGGCCAACAGTTTGGTATGCATACGAGCCTATCATCTCTATTCGAAACTGCGGTGTCCACCAACTACTGCACTTCTTCCGAGGTCGTAGGAAAATTGTTGTGCACAGCAAAGGGCATAGTATGAAACAGTATGCCACATAGAATTCAAATAATTTTATATTATTGAATTTTCTGAAGAAGTAACCACCACCTTAGTGCTAAGTTGAGTAACTTTCCCAATCATTTTTTATCCCTAAAAATGAATAATTGGCCTCTTGTTTTTTACCTAAATCCTCATATTCTGAATACTTGCTTTCATTTGTAATCTTGATCATCCATACCTAAAACAGATTAAAATTTTGGTTTAAGGATGCTAAAACGTCAGTGTTTGGAATAAGAGTCACGTTCGGGATTTGATTCAAGACGGTAATTAAACTCACTTTGATTGCAAAAAATAGTTCCTGGCTAGATTTTACCTTGTTAGTGCATTGTGGACTATTTTCTCCAAAGAATTCCCGTGCGACAATCGTCGAAGAGAGCAGACTTTGAAAAAAAGTGCATTCTAGTTGAGTTCGTTCGATGTGGTTTGGGTTTCTCCCATTGTATCTGTGGTTTTCATCACCAGACGGCGATACCGACCTCACGTCAGGGGTGAGTGTGCTTTTTAGGCTTTCGGAAGTGCCCAAACACTTCTGCGGAAATAATGGTACCAAGCTGAAATAGTTGGCATTCTGCTTCCTACTTTTCCTGCACAACTAGCTTCATAGAAAGGTCGCGTTATCAACCATCAGTATTTTAAAACATCAGATCAGAAATTTATTGCATTGCAGTATTTGAAAGGAAATAATTGCAAGTTTTATATGGAACTAGCTGTATGTATCCGGTCTTCCTCAGACTGAAAAATTGATTCTGCAATTCAAATGTATCAAAAACGGAGACGAGCCAGCCTCGGGCTGAAAGTCTCTTTAATAAAGACACAAAAAAAAAAAAAAAAATGTATCAAATATGTAGAAACTGCAGCAAACAAATAGATGCATTTAGCTGGCTGTTCGGCCACATTGAGAGTTGACGTGAACTCATTGTCAACTTCTCTCCACGAACAGCAAGGATAACCGTGCGGTATCGGCAGCTGATTATTTAGCTAAGAATAACACTACAGATAGCCTGTTCCAGCAGTAAAAGTCCTCCAGATGATCCTCGAGCTGAAGCGGGGCGTCTCGCAAAAGGGCACCGCCTACAAGAAGTTGGCGGAGGAAATCCTAGGCAAGACGGTCAAGGTGAGGGCACTCACGACGGAGGTGAATCTAAAGGGTTGAAGACCTGGACGAGATCACCGAAGTCGAAGAGCTCGTCACGGCACTGCGGCAACAGATTATCATTGACCTAAATTACATAATAAATTGGAGAACGAATAGTAATAATCATATTTATTACGGTAATTGGGTCACCGATGGGTCTAAAATGGCGGCGATATGGACAACGTGGAAATACCAAGTCTAAGAGTTGGTGTCCACGAAGGCTTCGTCATTGCCAAAGTCAACGGGGTCTTCTTCTGCAGCTGCTATGCGCCTCCTCGATGATCGATCGAGCAGTTTGGTCGTATGCTGGATTGTTTGACGGCTAACTTGATGGGCCCAAGTAGTACATGTAACAACTCTTTAATATAAAAAATAAATGAAAGTTTACATAATGGTCGGATTTAGGATGCTTGAAACATTCCAAGTCGCGGTTGATTGCATTTGGATCATTTTTCAGTCATCTTGAAACGAAATGTGTTATAAGTTTTCAAGCAGTTACAGGGTCACTGAATTGTAACCATAACATTGAACTGTCATAAGTAATTAGGTACAATAAAGTTTTTAATTAGTTACCGAAAGACTATCCAAATAATAGTTGCCAAGTAACAAAAACACCACAATAATTTCATGATATAAAGTGAGAGAGCCTCCATCCTGATTTGAATTTCTAACACCATTGATGTCTGGTGCTGAATTATAATTTTGAGACAGAGATACTGCACATCCCAAGTAACAATTTCAAAGCTTCGTGGTTTTTTTTTAAAGTTTTTTAACGGTTTTATTACAGCTTTTCTTAATACCATAGGATAAGCTTTATTGATGGGCTTATAGTTATCTTCAAAACCATAATAAACTGCACAATAAAACCACAAATGTCAAATGCATCATAACCTTATTAGTGGTCTAATGATTATCCTGAGGGGTCTCTTAAAACTACATTGGAAGACTGTCATAATGCCAAATATGTTGGTCATAGTCTAGTCTCACGCATAACATCCATAAAACTTCGTGGGTTTCAATAGATTTATAATGGTGTTACGCAAGAACATAATGTTTATTTTTCAGTTCATGAACTATAGCAGATTCAATGGTCAAAAATACATTTTCTTTGTCATAATTCTTCTGCTAAATGTATCCAACATAATAAGAACAGAAACGTAATCATTCTTAATTCGAATGCACAATTGAGAATGTCTCTGTTTCTATTTCCATTATTTTGGATATATTTAGCAGAAACATAAAAATAAACAAAAAGTTTGTTGTATGAAAACAATAAAATCTAATTCTTCAAAATGGTCCATAACATAATTTTTCTTATATACATTTAATGGAAGATGCCCATGTACTTCCCGAAAAAATAAAATGGTTGAAAACTATAGTGAATTATCTGAAATTTTTAGTGTGAATGGGTGCGACTAACATACAGGTTCTACTGTTGCTGATGAAGCAATAACTTTAATTGAAATTATTTTGAATGATAAGAAAATTATTTTGAGCTTTTTAGTGGAATGTCTTCACTTGTCCTAAGACGAGTTTATACCATCCCATTGAATTCCACCACTTAATTGTATCTTGACAGATACGTATTTCGACCTCAACAGTAAGGCCGTCTTCAGTGTCTCGTACTTGACTCGACTTGGTCAAGTCAAGTACGAGACACTGAAGACGGCCTTACTGTTGAGGTCGAAATACGTATCTGTCAAGATACAATTAAGTGGTGGAATTCAATGGGATGGTATAAACTCGTCTTATTTTGAATGTCATTCCGTTGCTATCATAACGTATTATTATGTCTTTATTTGTGAGATTTTTAGCCCGATTCTAGCTCATCTCAGAGCTATCATAGTGTAGTATTCAATGCTATTATTAATTTCTACCATATTTAGTTAATTATTGAGCATTCTATTTCATTTTTTTTTTGTCTTTATTTAGGAGAGTTTCAAATAATTTATTATCTTGATAACTATGCAGCAATTTATTTTGGCCACTTCTTGAACGAAAAGTACCCATCGTGTAGTAGCAGCCATGATGGTTAAATAAAATTATTTTCAAACTGGCGCAAATTCTTTAATGGAAATCACTATCAGATGTAATTAGTGGTTATTTCTAGAATATGTTCTAAATATAGAAGATCTGGAAGTGTTTCGAGTTGAATCAGAGTAATTTGTCAGCTTTTAGCATATCGATCGATTTTGCGGACGATACAGCCTCAATGTGATTGTCGTAAACCACAATTTATTGCCGGCGCGCTCGATAAAATTAATTTTCTCACCTGGTTTTACCAGAAATTCGAACGCGCACAAAGATTTGATGCACGCGAACGAATTTCGAGACTACAATGTTCCTATGATTTCCAATTATTTTTCTTCTATGTCCATGAATGTTGGTTATTATTTTTCTTCGTTGTTCCATTCTGATATTTTCCCCTTTTCTCCAAAACAATAACAAACAGCTCCGTGAAAAAGAAATTACCTTTTTTTTGACAGCGGTTTTATGGTAGCCTTATTATCAACTTGGAACTTGCTTTGAAGACGTTCTCAAGACTGGTCCACTTGGTCATAAATTACTCTTGTAGCTGTCATCAAGAGGCTGTCATGTAGTATTTAGTTTTATCGCTTGCCTTGAAAATTTGCTCTCCAAGAGTTCTAATAGAGTATGATAAAACTCAAAATGTTACTTGGGATGCACACTTTTTTGTATATTCACTAATTTGGAATTGAATTTAATAATTAAAAAAAAACAATGCGAATTAACCAACACGCAAAAAAATGTTGCGGTCAAAACTACCATTCCGAGGGTTAATTTAAGAATACGCACCGACGATTTTCAGCAGACAACAAACCCGTTTGATTTTACCATGCGCGCAGTGAAAACCAACTATGGTCGTGGTGGAATGTTGTTACATGAACTGAATCAGTGGTGAATTTGTCCGAATGCATGGTTAATTTAACTGAAAATTTGTGGTTGTTTTAAAAACATGGTGTAGTCTACAAAATAGTAATTGTTACCATGGAATTTTTTTCTGTGAAAAGTTGCCAAACGTCAAACAAAGCTAGTTACCCTGAAACATCAATAGCTATGGAAGCAAATTACAGTGTAACTTTGAGGTGAGTCACATCAGTGTTGCAAAAAAATATTGTTACTAGTAACTAATCTTCACAGGCGTATTAGTTGCAATGTAACTTGTTTATGATTTGTAAAAATGATATAGGTTACTTGTAACCCGTATGTAACGGATTTGTATAGCCCTATTTATATAATCAACACTGCATGTGAAATGATTGTGTCCATATCGGAAATCGTTGTATACTGTAAAGTTTCATGAAAAAACGAATTTTGGTATTACCGTTTACAGCACTAAGTAATATCGTCCAGCTTAATATTGTTTAGTGCACAGCAATTTGACAAAACTATTATTTGTCTTAATAGGCATTAGTTTTATAAAATTAGGTAGATCGAACGTACTTGAGTGTTGAGTCAATACAGTTACTTAAAGTTAAAGTCTATCTACTAAAAAAATAAATAATCCGTCTAAGACGAGTTTAGTACTTTCCATTTAATTCCTCTACGGTTTGTTATCTTTGTAGATACGTGTAGATACGACCTCAACTGTGAGACCGTCTTCAGTGTCTCGTACTTGACTCGACCTCTAATGCCTTTCCGAGAAAAGTCAACTTTTGCTTCTTTGTCAAAGGCATCCACTAATCTCGTGAATTTGCATTTAGATACAATTATTCAAAGTTTTTTCCCTATAGTTATTTTCCACATAGCTGTTTTTTCCATAACTTTTAAAAACAAGAACAACAACAGTACATTAGTGAACCAAAATTCCTGATTTATAAAATGTGGGAAAATACATATCCGTCACAATTTTTGTATCAATCTTCCTATGATATTGCTAGACAAAAAATTTCCATTCCTATTTATAAAAGAAAACGAAACCCGAAGGTCATAAGTGATGCTAAATTTATGTCATTTAAAAATCAAAAATTTTCTAACTAATGAAGTGTTATTTGAAAACCTGTTCTAGAAAAATGTTGATAGATCTACGGCCTTCCATAAGGGTCATGTTTTGGAATTGACAGTATGAAAAGTAAAAAAGTAACAAACATCAGTACATTGAAAGATTACATAAGTTATCAAATCTTTTGAACCACCATGTATGCGGTCGTTTGATGAAATATGCTCGGAAATATGTCTATAAAATATATTTTTAGTAAATGATTAATGTAATAAATAAGAAAACGGCTGTTTTTATAAATCTACTTTTAATTTTTAATTCGAGATTTAGACATATAATAATAGAGACATTTATTTTTATTTACTGTTATTGAAACTTATTTAAGAACAAAAATGCAATCATGTTACTATAAATAATAAAACCTAAAAGTTGGTTTAACCGAGGGCGCGAGGTTTTTAGCTAGCTAAAATGATAGGTTTCACCAAAAATTCCATTCCGCACATTTATCTCTGCTAAAATAACATAAAGATAACACTTTGCATATAACCATTTACAATTTGTTATTTTAGATTCATGTCTTCAACTTTCTGATTACTGACATTCAATTTCAGTGACATTGTGACCAGATTTGTTTTATTTTCGTATTAAATACATAACAAAGCTTCATGACAACAAATAAAATGTTGACAAGTAGAAGTCAGTAAATAGTTACAATGCACAGTGTTCGATTTCGTCGATTTCACGATCAAAATTGAATAACTTTTAAACCGTTGGATTTATATGTTTGGTGTCTTCTAGAAAGTTTTTGGGCGTGAAAAGACACATCTTTTGATGTAATGAGTTTGATGATCAATCCTCCTAGAAGTGAGATGAAAATTTACTTTTCGTCAAAAAAATAAATAGAGAATTGGTTTCTTCAGCAAAGTTGTAGAGTAAGGCATTACGAGAAACTTTGTAGAACATTCCGAAGCTCTATCTATTAAAGGTAATGAAATATGAGCGTTATCTGAGGATGACCCCCTCAAAAACAGTTTTTTAAATATAACTTTTTAACGTGATTTTTCACATTTTCACGATCTTCTACAAAGTTATTCGGGCCAACAAAATACGCATTTTGATTACGATAGAAAGTTTCTATCTCTTAAGATAACAAAGTTATTCACGATTTTCCATTTTTTCTTGGTGAACTTTCACCTTAAGTAACTTTCTCCGGCGCAAAATGGCGCAGTCAGTTCAGGTGGTATCCGAAAGTCCTAGCCTTCTGCTACAACTGACATGTGAAACTCCTTGTAGGCAAGAGTAGGCAAGGTATGTTACATTCAGAAGAAGTGTCCAATATAACACCAACAAAAAGGCAAATAACGCAGCTTGCAACCTACTGTTAATGCTTTAAATGCATTTTCATTCCATAAAATTATAAGGAGAATTACTGTAAGCCCAAAGCGAAGCACTGGTTTTATTTGGTTCATCAAATACAATTAAATATTATCAGTATTGCTTTTATATTGAATTGAATTGACTAAAACGCAAATAAACAAAGATTCTGAAAATTCAATCAAAGTTCATTGCCTGCTTTCCGGATATTGGCCACCCGGAGTGGAAATTAATTATCATGTTTTAAAACTCAATTTGTGCATATGCACAACATGTGAAAGATTTAGTTTGAAAAATGAATTGGAGGTAACCACTTCCTTTGGTGGTGGTTGAACCCATGACGAACTTTGACAGATCCTATAGACATTTTCGGCTTGGAAAAACTCATGCCTCGTTTTTTCACTTTCACTGGTTCGTCCCTTTCCGTTTCCTCATAAATTATCTTCCATCAGTTCATGTGAAGAGCTTCGTATTTGTATATCTATTTCAATTGAAACTATGTACTACCAGACTTGCCTACAAGGAGTTTCACATGTCAGTTGTAGCAGAAAGCTAGGACTTTCGGATACCACCTGAACTGACTGCGCCATTTTGCGCCGGAGAAAGTTACTTAAGGTGAAAGTTCACCAAGAAAAAATGGAAAATCGTGAATAACTGTGTTATCTTAAGAGATAGAAACTTTCTATCGTAGTCAAAATGCGTATTTTGTTGGTCCGAATAACTTTGTAGAAAATCATGAAAAAGTAAAAAATCGCGTTAAAAAGTTATATCGAAAAAACTGTTTTTGAGGGGGTCATCCTCAGATATCGCTCATATTTCATTACCTTTAATAGATAGAGCTTCGGAATGTTCTACAAAGTTTCTCGTAATGCCTAACTCTACAACTTTGTTGAAGAAACCAATTCTCTATTTATTTTTCTGACGATAAAAAAAATTTCATCTCACTTCTAGGAGGATTGATCATCAAACTCATTGCCTCAGAAGATCCGTCTTTTCACGCCCAAAAACTTTCTAGAAGACACCAAACATCTAAACCCAACGGTTTAAAAGTTATTCAATTTTGATCGTGAAATCGACGAAATCGAACACTGTGCAATGTGGCAATCAAGACCATAATGTTTCAGTTACTGTAACATGGAAATGTTACGGATGGATTACAGCGCAACTTAATGTGAGACCGTATAGTTAGTTACACAGTAGCTCAATTGTTTGCGCTTTTTTGGTTGCACTAGTGTTACAGATACAGTTACAGTTAATAAAATTTCACATAAATTGTTGTCGCATATAGATCACCGCAATCCAATTGTGACAATCTGTGCTACTTGGGGGGCGTGGTGATAGCGGGGGACTCCAACGCTTGGTCCGTGGAAATGGGAAGCCGATCCACGAATCAACGGGGGCAGATCCTGCTGGAATCACTGGCCATGTTGGATGTGGATTTGGCCAATGTCGTTACCAAAAGTACCTACAGCTGGAACGGGGCCGAGTCGATTCTGGATCCCGTTACGTTCTGGATCCCTGTCCAAACGTGCAGTTCGAACTGGAGAGTAGATGATGGCTACACTCACAGCGACCACCTGACGATTCGCTACAGTATCGACTATACGACCAGCATTCAGCGGACTGAAGAAGGGGCGAGGCCTAGCCCTCGTATGTGGAATACATCGTACTTCGACGACGAGGTGTTTAAGGAAGCGCTCCGCCACGAGCACAATACTCTCGGTCTGAGCGGCGAGCAGCTGGTAACAGTACTCTCGCGTGCATGCGATGCCACCATGCCTAGGAAATTCCACCCTAGGAATGGGAGGCCGCCGGCTTACTGGTGGACTCAAGCAATTGCGAGCCTGCGCCGCGCCTGCCTACGGGCACGGAGGCGGATGCAGCGAGCACGCACAGAAAAGGAGCATGTTGAACGACGGGTGGAGTTCGTGGCTGCTAGAACCGCTCTGAAGACTGAGATTAGATGAAGCAAAAAAGCCTGCTTCGAGGGCCTGTGTCAAAGTGCCAACGCGAATCCATGGGGTGACGCCTATAGGGTCGTAATAGCCAAGACACGTGGGCCGATGGCCCCTACAGAGCGGTCTTCAGAGATACTGGAGAGGATCATCGCGGGGCTCTTCCCACGTCATGACCCGAGTCGCTGGCCTCACTTTATGGGGCTGCCAGGGGCCAGGGTGGCCGACGACGGAAGAGTAACTGTGGCGGAACTTGCGGGGATTGCACAGTGTACAGGGTGTTTAATAAGTTCGAATACACCTTCAAAAAATGTTTAAAAATTTAATTTAAATTATTTCTTTTCCCAGTTGCATTTCATTTTAGGTATTGTTTATAAGGAACATTTGTAACATTTCTTTTGGAATGACTTCTATTTTGTACTTCTTCACGAGCTTTAAACGTTTCCAAAACCCATCGCAAGCGGCACGCACGATCTCCATGGGCATTTCGTTCCAGATTTTGAGAATTACGTCTTGAACTGGTCCAAGTTACTGACCTTGTATTCGTACAGCTTTAACATAATAAAGGACCAAACAAAAAAGTTAAGAGGGTTCAAATCCGGGAAACTGGGAGGTCGCAATGTTTTGTCCAAAAAGTCGATGAAAATGTCCCCATATTAGGCTAAAATCGCAATTTCCGTGTATAAAGGGTTAACGTCCTATTGGAACACGTAGGGCTCATCTCCGTCTTAGCACAGGGCCACTTGGGACATCAATCGTCCCCAAAACCTCAGTTTTGTAGTACGCCGCAATGATTTTGACATTCAAAAACGGCTATTTATGATGCCCCAATCCATTTTCAACGCGCGTAATAAATAAACAACAAGTGACAGAGTGTCAACACCACACACATCCGATAGCGTATATATACCGCTAACGCTGACACCAAAACTAATACAGAATATGTACATTGGGCTTACAAACACAATGATCAAACATTTGTATTCGAACTTATTGAACACCCTGTAGGTAAATATATCTAGGAACGTTTTTCAAATAGGCGTAACTGTATTTGACCTTGAAATTTGAAACGGCTAATACTCTTCCAATTCAGCATATTTCGAACAACTAACGTTACTACTAGATAGATCGGAATCTGTTCTATCTGTTGGACACAAAAGTTCACTGAAATAGTTTGAATTAAGAGCACAATCGCCGTTCCAAAAATCAAGGTCAGAATCAATTACGCCTATTTGAAAAAAGTTCCTAGATATGTCCATTTAGAACACGGAATCATTTATTGTATTGCAAGTACCGGACCGGAAAGTGACCGCTGCAAGAATTCTTTTACAGCGGTTTGTCTACCTAGGCGCCCACTTGCTGTGGTATAAATTTCACGATGTTTCGTGCAGCGAGTCAAAAATTATTCCAGATGGAAGCCGAAAGGAGAGAAAAAAATCTGCACACCCACGTTGATAATCCTGCTCATCGACGATGGAACCTACGTCAAAATGGATTTCGGACAGCTTCCTAGCCAAAAATTCTACATGGCGACGACACGAGGAGTAGTTCCTGCGAAGTTTAAGTTTGCTTTTTGGACAAACTTGCAAAAAAACAGATGATTGTGGCAAGGAATATGCAGCTGTGGAGCAAAGACCTAAGTGTTTGTGACGAATAAGACGATGGACTCGAAGCTGTACAAGGAGGAATGTCTCAAAAACCGTGGTCTACCTTTCATAAAGCCCATAAAGGTCCCGTGAAGTTTTGGCCAGATTTGGCGAGTTGCCACTACAGCCGGGAAGTCGTACAGTGGTACCGCGATAATAACGAAGATTTCATCGATAAAAAACATAAATCCACGCAATTGCCCACAGCTCCGGCCTATCGAGACATTTTGGGCAGTAATGAAGCGAAAACTTAAGAAAACTGCAAAAACATCTCGGGGCGCGCCTCAGATGACCAAAATGTGGAACAAATGTGCCTGCCAAGGAAGTTGACTCCCGAGGTGTTCAACTTTTGATGAGAGGAATAAAGAAGAAGGTGCGAATTTTCACTAGAAAAATAAAACAATAACATAAACAAAGGTAACAAAACATAACAATTCATCAAATACGGGCTCTAAAAGTATTCGTCTAGTCAGGTTTGACGCGCTTTTGAAACGAGAACTGGAGTTGTAGAATGGAATTCAATATTTCGTTGGATTCCCCTGTGTATCTATGACGGGCTGTAGTTCTTATGGCATGGAACTGACCAAATTAGCCGTAATGGGGGACGGAATATTCTTCCATTTTTCTTTCAACACTAATTTCAATTCGTTGTTGTTCGAAATATGACTTTCACGAATTTCACGAAAAGTTTGTCGTCCAGAACCTTCCAATGGAGTTAAATTGGATTTATATCTGGGATCTGAGGAGGCGTTTTGAGTTGATTGGGGTATTATAGAGTAGCTACAGCTTTTTTTTTGTTTGGGATGAACCACTGCGTCCATTTCATTGAACTTTTGTAGTATACCCGTGTCATTTGTTTAGTGCATGTCTTTCTGCTCCATTTCTATTGAGAAAAATTAAATTGTCATTTTTCATTCATATATTTCTCAAGCTTAATGTAAGGCCTCTTTAGATTAAGGTACCGCTATTTATACCCTTCGAAAAAATGGCTTATACCAACTCTCAAAGGCGCGCCCCTCAATCAGTTTCGGCTCAACAATAAGTGGGATAATACTGATTTTGACCATGCATCGGTACTGAAGTTCAAACATATTTTTGCTTCTTCTTATGAGTTCGGAATTCGTTTTTGTATAGACATCTGATTTCATTGCGTTTGGCATTTCCGAATCTCACCTATACACAGAGCTCTAATCAGTCAGAGGGTTCAGCAGATCCACCAAATTCGTATCCGCTTCTTTCCTAATTATTCAGCGCTCTGGAGCTTGGAGATTCATGTCGTCGGCTTTGAAAACCAGCCTAAGGTTGAGTTACGTTTTTACAATTTATTCCATTGAGTCCATCCAAAAGGAGCTAAAAATGGGTCATCTAAAAGCAAATTATAGTCGTTCCATACTCTTCCGACCGTTACTCATACATAAGTATTAACAAGAATAGTGAGAACTAGAGCACAGTGTGGTAGATCTTACTCTGTAATGCAACACAAAGAGTGTCTACCCAGCATTACCGGCTCCGTTAACTGTCTGGCTAATTGTTTCACCCCCCAGGACATTCATCCCCTCAGCACGGGTCGCCTAAAACCTTGGAATTCGGGGTTAGGGACGTCATATTGTCAGCTTCAGTGTTGTACCGAGCCTGGCGATATGACCGGATTTACACCGTTACGCACTACTTCAGAGTATCCATATCCTAGCGTAACGGGACAAGCTACAGCTTAGTACTTTGGGCTGTATGCTTGAGGTAATTATCACCCCGTAAGATGTATGTTCCCTGTAAGCCCAATTTCTCAGCACTGGCGTTCAAATTTTCTTTCAAAATGCGGATGAACATTTTGTGATACATAATTCCTTCAATAATAGGAAATTTTCCCACACCGGTTGCGCTCAAGCACCTCAGAGACCATGACGGAGCCCCCACCATGCTTTACTGCTCAAAAGAGATTCTGCGGCTGTATCTCAATATTCCTTTTCCGCCATACCATACATCGACCATTTGATCCAAATATGCTGTACTTGCTTTCGTCAGTTAACATGACTTGATTCCGAAAGTCATCCTTCTTCCAGCGATATTTTTAGCGGAAATCGAGAGTGTTTTTGATAATTTGATGGCTCACTTGAATTTTCTTCCGTGATACTCGCCCATTATACCCGTACTTTAAACAGGTATTTCTGTTCGTATTGGTTCATATCTGAGCACTTCTTCTCTCCAACTCACTTGCCTATATGGGTAAACTTGTTTTAAAAGATTTTTTTTATTTTCCGCACAATAAATCGCTCATCGTTATCAGCTTACCATCGCTGACGACCACTCTGTTATTTGTTTTGATAGATTTTTGTGGCGCTGATGAGATCAATCACCAACTAAATGGTTGAATTCTTGCTACCCTTGGTCTACCCACATTTCTTGCAAAGTCATAAGTCAACTTGCACTTATTATGCAGGCGTAGAATAAGTTTTTTTTTTTTTCATTTGGACTCATCTTTTTACTTTTCCCACCCATGGTGCTTCTATTTCCCGCGCCAAGTTCAAAGAAAACAAAAACATTATTTGATCTGTCATTGAATATTGACAAAAATGTTGCTGGACATCACAAGAGTGTGCTAGTGTAACTACATGCGAATAAAACTATTATATTGGTGTTTCACTCGATTATATTCTGAATAGACGAATACTTTTTGAGCTAGCGAAATTGGCGAAATTTAGATATTCTCTACATACCAGAAAAAGTAATTGAAATTTCTATTTGTTTTTGAATAATAATCATGTGTTGATAAGTTTTCTACCCAATTTAGAAGAAAGTTTTTTTATTTCACTTCTATCACTCCTAAGTTTTACATTTTACTAAAGAATATGCAGCTAGAGGAATACTTTTTGGACCCACTGTACATATTTTCACCAAATACATCCCCGTATACAAACTACACAATCGATTTCGCGCACTCAAATAAGAATACACGTAAAAGTCACCAAACTCGTAAATCTCAAACTTCAGATAACTTAAACTTTTTTCTTCTAGTACAAAATTACATAATTACATAATTATGTACTAGTGTGAAAACACACTCATCTTTTAAGCACTTAATCCGCCACCGATTTACTCGCAAAAAATTGCATTCGACGCAGAATCCTGTCCCATTGTTTCCTATTGAAAATTGACCAGATCGCTTTAAAGTTATGGCGAAAATTCCATTTTTTACATGCTCGAGAAAGACACTATCACCGCTTGGTGGATTAATCAGGGTTTTAAAACTAGAAACCGGAGTGGCCTGTGCGGTACGCAAAAGGTTTTTCCATTCCACTCGGTTTATGGTTGCACGTCACCAGCCACGTAGTGTGTGAATAAATCGCTTATTTTCACCAAAGAAGGTGCCATTGTCTAAAATTATCTTCAGATTTCATATTAGAGGCAAGAAAATCTTATCAAAACCATTTTAAACACAGGTGATCCTCATTCGATTCGTTACATGTGGTGCCTGAAATAATGCCGTCATGGTGTTAGCAACTGTAAAAATCGAGTTAAAACCAGATCTTCGCGCTATGCTCCTACTTCATCACTCGAACCATGTGCAAATTTTGTTCTTGTCGTTCACTTTTCGTTAGCCAGATTTTTGTCTAGGCACATGGCGAATTTGTTGTAACTGTCACACCGCAGATCGTGAGATGCTCTGTGCACATTTAGTGAGAGCCGCCTAATGACAAGTTCTAGTGCGGTAGGGATGTTTTATTTATCATTGGTTTATTTTTTGTTGAAGTCGCTTGGACTTCTTCACAAAGGTCTATAGAACACTTGGAAAACAAGAACAACGAATTTTTCAAGTTCCTAAGTGGAATTACGGTGACACACTATTCTAAAGATGAGAAGCTTGACCTTTGCTTTGTGGTACAATATCATTCATTTCATTTATTTAGTCTACATCTAAACAGATAACACTGAATCAACAATTTGACGCCACAATACACAGTTCGAGGCTGCATCTCTCCATCCTCGAATACGCCCCACGCTCGACAAGTCGTTCTGCACCTGGTCTGCCCATCTCGCTCGCTGCGCTCCACGCCGTCTCGTACCTGCCGGATCGGAAGCGAACACCATATTTGCAGGGTTGCTGTCCGGCATTCTTGCAACATGCCCTGCCCATCGTACCCTTCCGGCTTTAGCTACCTTCTGGATACTGGGTTCGCCGTGAAGCTGGGCGAGCTCATGGTTCATTCTTCGCCGCCACACACCGTCTTCTTGCACACCGCCAAAGATGGTCCTAAGCACCCGTCTCTCGAATACTCCGAGTGCTTGCAAGTCCTCCTCGAGCATTGTCCATGTTTCATGTCCGTGGAGGACAACCGGTCTTACAATCGTCTTGTACACACAGATAGAAAAATCCACTGAAATTTACGCTAAAAATCATGCACATTGTAACAGTTCGCAAAATCGTATGAGGTACTTGATAAACCTTGGTGGCTTGTAGCGCCACTCTCACGTGTGAGAGACCACCAGTCTGTTGTTTTGCCCGACTTTCTTGAGACAATACCTCAGGGGAAATCCTCGAACGGTTGCTGACTGAATCTTCCAAACAACTTGCCAAACCAACGGAAACCCAAACTCGCTGCGCTTATCCCTTATTGCCCCTCGTACTCCCTTAAGCTCGCTCAACCCAATACTCACTGACCGAAGAGGAATAGAAGTCTGAAATAACCAATCTACCAACGAAAAGACTAAAACGTACGAGAACAGTGTGTTCTAAACGGAAATGCTGCAAATAAAATCAATTGGCATCCAGATCTTCTAATTCAACATATTTTATTCTCAAGGGAATTCATTCGGGTTGGACGACATGCTAAATGGGCTTACTATTTATAAGGGAAACTTCATGGCCATGATTACAATGTTTCCACGTACCTGCGCAGGATTTTCGTAGCGATGGCGGGATTCCGGCGGGTGCCGAAGACGGAGGGCTTTCCGGCGGGGTGCCGAAGACGGATGGCTTTCCGGCGGGGTGCCGAAGACGGATGGCTTTCCGGCGGGACGCCGAAGACGTAGGTTTCTCCGGCGGGGTGCCGAAACGCTGGACTGTCCGACGAGGACGATGACGACTCGTTCGACCGTGCTGGTGACGTCGGTGTCTCCGGAGCGTCGAGTTACCGGCGGCTTGCCAGTGGGCGATCGTTGCTCCACAAGATGGCGGTGTGAGCTCGTGCGCAAATGGCCGAATTAAAGGTGCGGAGGGAGTGGCGGCTGGACGGAAGACTTCCGATTTACCAACCTCGAGAGCGTCCGGAATACCGTTCCCTCGAGCTAGTAGCCCACTTTCCCTTACGACCCGGCTTCACGTACCTTTCCGATTCACCGGGCGAGGACTAAAAGGAAGCCACTAACTCTTGGTTCAGGTTCGGTCCAGCGTACGATAATTAGCGACGTACGGACCGTACCCTCAGAACCTGACCACCGGTGGTTCTACAGCAGTTTTTGGCGACTGTCGGGTCAGTTTCGCTCGACTGACTGGCGAACTTCACTCCTCTCCGTTTAGCTACCTCGAAAGGCGGGCCTTAGCGGACACACGAGCTCGAATGGTCGCTCTGCGACCCACAACGAAAATCGGACGGGAACCCCAAAATGACTCCGCTGGTCGCTTTCAACTTTCCAGCCCGTACAAAAAAAAGCGCCTATGCTTTTTTTTCCAAATAATTCCTCCGGCAAATGGAGTAAAATCGCGTAATCGTCAGGCGCACTGACGGAAATAAGCTGGATCTTCGACAGACTTTGAAGGTGCACACGTTTCACTTTGAAAGTATTATTCACAAACTCGGAACTGAAAAACCGCGATACTTCTACTCCTCTAGTGCGAGCGAAACGACAATTGCTTATTCTTTAGCGATTTTCGAATGGCGATAGCAGTTTGGCGCCTTCCTAGATTTAAGCAAATGGTTGGAAAGAGCTCTATGCTTTCAGAAGCCATTGCTGCACTCACTGAAGCAGTATACCACTTTGCTCAGCCGAGACGCAAACCGCACGAAACATTTCATTATCCCAAGACAGTCAGGCAAAGACTGGTTGCATTTTGGTCTCGCTTTGGACTTTGAATCGTCAAGCCGACTCAACGAATTCTAGCATTATTTTGCTGCCAGCTTGGAACGCCATTATCAGCGTAATTCCAAACGCGATACAGCCTAAATGTATACAATATTTGTCGTGAATCGTAAACATTGCTTGCAAGTTGTACGCAAACTTGTTAGGAAGAGAGCCGATTCACCGTAGAATAGTGTAAATTTCCGCATCTCTAGTTTTACGCGCTTCTTACTTTTCATTATTTTTTTCTGTGCATGACATATTTGGTGCGGTGGCGAATCTTTTTCGACCGCAGTTTCTTCTGGAGCCCGTAGTAACCCCGACTTCCACAGATGATGCGCCTTCGTATTTCACGACTAACATTGTTGTCAGCTGTTAGCAAGGATCCGAGGTAGACGAATTCCTCGACCACCTCGAAGGTATCCCCGTCTATCGTAACACTGCTTCCCAGGCGGGCCCTGTCGCGCTCTGTTCCGCCCACAAGCATGTATTGCATTGCAAGCATTGACGCATTCACCACCAGTCAAACTTTTGTTGCTTCACGTTTCAGGCGGGTGTACAATTCTGCCACCTTTGCAAATGTTCGGCCGACAATGTCCATGTCATCCGCGAAACAAATAAATTGACTGGATCTAATGAGAAAATTATTTTGAGCTTTTTAGTGGAATGTCTTCATTTGCCATAAGACGAGTTTATACAATCCCATTGAATTCCACCACTTAAGTGACAAGTGACTGGATCTGTTGAAAATCGTACCCCGGCTGTTACACCCGGCTCTCCGCATGACACCTTCTAGCGCAATGTTGAACAACAGACATAAAAGTCCATCACCTTGTATTAGTCCCCGGCGGGATTCAAACGAACTGGAGTGTTCGCCCGAAATATTCACACAGTTTTGCACACCATCCATCGTTGCTTGGATCAGTCGGGTAAGCTTCCCAGGGAAGCTGTTCCCGTCCATAATTTTCCATAGCTCTACGCGGTCTATACTGTCATATGCCGCCTTGAAATCAACGAACAGATGATGCTTTGGGACCTGGTATTCACGGCATTTTTGAAGGATTTGCCGTACAGTAAAGATCTGGTCCGTTGTCGAGCGGCCGTCAACGAAACCGGCTTGATAACTTCCCACGAACTCATTCACTAATGGTGACAGACGACGGAAGATGATCTGGGATGTCACTTTGTAGGCGGCATTAAGGATGGTGATCGCTCGAAAGTTCTCACACTCCAGCTTGTCGCCTTTCTTGTAGATGGGGCATATAACCCCTTCCTTCCACTCCTCCGGTAGCTGTTCGGTTTCCCAGAATCTGACTATCAATTTGTGCAGGCAAGTGGCTAACTTTTCCGGGTTCACTTGATGAGCTCAGCTTCGATACCATCCTTACTAGCTGCTTTATTGGTCTTTAGCTGTTGGATGGTATCCTTAACTTCCCTCAAGGTGGGGGCTGGTTGGCTTCCATCGTCCGCTGAACTGACATAGTCATCTCCTCCGCTGCCTTGACTTTCACTGCCTGTACTCTCAATGCCATTCAAATGTTCCTCGTAGTGCTGCTTCCACCTTTCGATCACCACACGTTCGTCTGTCAAGATGCTCCCGTCCTTATCCCGGCAAATTTCGGGTCGCGGCACGAAGCCTTTGCGGGATGCGTTGAGCTTCTGGTAGAACTTGCGTGTTTCTTGAGAACGGCACAGCTGTTCCATCTCCTCGCACTCCGCTTCTTCCAGGCGGCGTTTCTTCTCCTGAACAAGGCGGCTATGCTATCTCCGCTTCCGTCTATAACGTTCCACGTTCTGCCGGGTACCTTGCTGCAGCGCGACCGCCCACGCTGCGTCCTTCTCCTCCAGAATCTGTCTGCACTCTTCGTCGAACCAATCGTTCCTTCGACTTCGTACCATATACCCGACGTTGTTCTCCGCTGCGTCGTTAATGGCTGCTTTAACTGTATTCCAGCAGTCCTCAAGAGGGGCCCTATCGAGATCACCCTATTCCGGCAACGCTGCCTCTAGATGCTGCGCGTATGCAGTGGCGACATCAGGTTGCTTCAGTCGCTCTAGGTCGTACCGCGGCGGTCGTCGGTACCGAACATTGTTGATGACGGATAGTTTTGGGCGCAGTTTAACCATCACCAGATAGTGGTCAGAGTCGATGTTAGCGCCACGATATGTCCTGACGTCGATAATGTCGGAGAAGTGGTCGATTTGTGATTCTGTCTGCAGTGGTGATCTCCAGGTGTACCGATACGGGAGGCTGTGTTAGAAGTAGGTGCTGCGAATGGCCATATTCTTGGAGGCAGCGACATCAATTAGTCGTAGGCCGTTTTCGTTCGTCAGCCGGTGTGCGCTGAACTTCCCAATAGTCGGTCTAAACTGCTCCTCTTGGCCAACCTGAGCGTTCAAATCTCCTATGATGATTTTGACGTCGTGGCTTGGACAGCTGTCGTACTCACGTTCCAGCTGCGCGTAGAATGCGTCTTTATCATCATCAGTGCTCCCGGAGTGTGGGCTATGGACGTTGATTATGCTGAAGTTGAAGAACCGGCCTTTGATCCTCAACCTGCACATTCTCTCGTTGATCGGCCACCACCCGATCACGCACCTTTGCATGCCGCCCATCACTATGAAAGCTGTTCCCAGCTCGTGTGTGTTGCCGCAGCTCTGGTAGATGGTATGATTACCTCTAAACGTTCGCACCATTGATCCCTTCCATCAAACCTCTACAAACCTGGCACAATATCAACCACAAGCTAATACCAAACTTCCAGCAATATCGTTGAAAGTATGGGAGGGAAACAAATCCCAAATAAATTAACAAACTGGATTATGCGTGGATACAATTACAAGGAGTACAAGGTGCGTCTAACAACGCCTGAGGACACCGACAGGCAGCCAAGCTGCAACGCAACACTTTCCGATATCTCACCAGGTAAGCGACTGCCTAATCACTTATTCCGCCTACGCTTACGCTTTACGCTTTCACTGTCGAACGAAATGCCACGTTACGCTTATCTTCCGAAATACATTTCGCGTACCTTTTTACCGAAATTCGGCTAAAAAGTCTAGCTCACTTTTTGGCAATGTTGGGAAAAACTCAAAATCTCAAAACTCATGGACGATTCTAAACAAGCGTTCATGAGTTTTTGGGTAATGCAATTTCTATATAAAGCGCGCCATTGGTACTTCGCGTACCTGAAGGAATAAAAAAGACCCCATCTCGCAGTCCTTAGCCAGCAACTCCTATCCCTACCTCCTCGTGGCGCTGGCCGGGATGGACACGAGCAACCTTAGGGAAGATCGGGTAATCAACCCCGGTGGGAGCTGTGGTCGTATGCTGACAGGAATGGGGAGGGGTTGACACCTTCTAGCGTAATGTTGAACAACAGGCACGAAAGTCCATCACCTTGTCTTAGTCCTCGGCGTGATTCGAACGAACTGGAGTGTTCGCCCGAAATCTTCACACATGCTTACGTAATATGTGTACAAACCCTTACCATCAGTCGGCCAAATGCATTCTTCGGAAGAAGAGATCATATCTCCCCTTGCCTTCAACCGAGAAAATGCCTGAATTGAAAAAGGAAAGCATATCCTCTCTTGCTTTTCGACAGGTAAATGCATTCCTCAAAGTATGGATCAAGTCTCCCCCCGCCTTTAACCAAGTTGTTGCGGGAACAAGGGGACTAACAAGATAGCCGAATTATTTGCAGGTCGCAAACTCCGGTGTAGAGTGCGAAGCAGCTAAAAGCTACATATTTTATTTAAGTTAATTCATTGTTTTACATGTCGTATTTAACCTACTTACATTATTCAGTTTAGAGCATTTTTAATGTATTGTATGTCCTCTGCCTAGTTTTCTTTGTTGTGGTATCATTTCACTATTTAGGTAATATTCAAGATAAGTTTTTACTTATTTAGATGTATGTTAACTTACTGTGATAACTCGTGATACACTCTTGGATAAAAACAAATATTGATTTTAATACCATTCTAATGAGTATTTTAGTTTTAACTGTATTCACTGCATGGCAATTAGTGACACAAGTTGTCCACTCACCATTTTTACAATAAATCCTCTTTTCATCCTTCTTTGAGTTAACGATCAGTTAAGGTAGCGCCGGAGGCAGTGCAGCCAGCGGCAACACAAGTAAATGTCTAAATTGAAAGAAGAAGTCATATCCGCTCTTGTCCCTTCTGCAGGAATAATTCATTCATCGAAACAAGACATTTTATCCCCTTGCCTTGAACCGAACAAATGCCAGAAATGATTGAAGGAACCATATCGTAGTTTGTTTTCACTTTGGGCTACTTTGGATTTTTAATTTTCTGAAAAAAATAAACGAAATAAATACAAAATTTGAAACATAAAGTTGCCATCCAACTATCAACAATATACCTGAATGGTGATAATGAAAAATTGATAGTAATTTACGTTATAGTTCTTGTTTCAAAATGTCCAAAGTAGCCCCCGATTTGTCAAAAGAAGCCCCGCACGACTTCTCTCGCCTTGAACTGAGCAACTACACGTATTGAAAGAAGGAATCATATCATTTCTTGTCTTCTGCCAGACAAATGCATTTCTTGAAAGAAGGAATTATATCTTTCCTTGCCATAAATCAAGAAAATGCATCAATTGAAAGAAGGAACCAAAGTGATGCACAATTTGAAGAAGGAATTGGACAGGACAAAGTGTGTTTGACAAACACGCTTCCAACTCCTGAAAAATTTCCTTCAATGATTTTTATTGTCTTTTTCGCGTAAAAATTATTTCCGCCTTTTCTAACATGTCAAAGGCGACCTTGTTTCTGACCCAGAGTCAAAAAGATGGTAAGTGGAAAAACCAGACATATAAATCAGCGACTATAATTATTGCATTGATTCCGAAATTGTTGAATACACAACTACTATGCCAAGTGACCATTATGCCAAAAGTCCATTACGCCAAACAACCGTTGATCCAAACGACGCTATGCCAACTAACCATTATGCCAAACGACCTATCACCAAGAAAACATGTGGGCCTTTTCAGGCCACCAAATGAACATCTTTAATTTGACATCTTTAAAACGTGCTGTCACTTTCGCTAATTTCAACTTAAACTGGCTACGCAGTCTTTAAAGATTGAAACAAGATTTTTATTTGTTCAAACTAGTTGGCAGCCATACAAGACACCTTCTTTTGACAAATAAAAATCTTGTTTCAATCTTCAAAGACTGCTTAGTCAGTTTAAGTTGAAATATGTAACAATAAACATTCGACCCTTAAATAGTACTATCGCCCACTATTGAAGAAATATCAGCGTCAGTTCTAAGCATAGCAGAAATATTTTGATTATAGAGGAATTAGGGCAAAATGCACGATTCAAAGTGGTTTGACCAGCACGTAACCCGGCGCAATCGATTATTCGCACATTTTCCCTTCTGGGCACATATAATGATTGAAGGAATATTAGCATCAGCTCTAAGCATATTAACAGAAATATTGCTATTTCTAGGGGCATTGCGGCAAAACGGGCACTTCAAAGTGGTTTTACCAGTACAAGACCCCGCGCAGTCGATTTATCGCAATTTTTCCCTTTAGGGAACATATAGTTATTGAAGAAAATATCGGCATCAGTTCGAGGCATAGCAAAAATATTGTGATTTTTTGAGAATTGGGGCTAAGCTTCAAGCTTCTGCGATAGTGAATAACAACAAAACCAATGTTGGTCTTATTGAGTCAGCGGATTTCAAAGCGCACGGTATCATCAGCAGATCAGCAGATCCCTTATTTGTAAAATAGGCCAATTTACTTGACTTCAATCATTCGTACATACTATTGTATTCATTATTGTTCAGATGGTAGAAAATATTCAATCAAGCCATTACGTAAAAGGTACATGTTCCTTGAAATGAAAAGTTCATGAAGGTAAGAAATGACTAGCGGGCTCTTAGACCTCTCATCAAAGCTAACATTATTTAGAAAACTATTAGAAAGACCCTAATCTGATACTCGATCACCAATTAATGATCATCCCTAGAAGCCATCACTTCCATTTATTCACACTCAACGCGAGTAGCACGGCGACGTCGTCGACTTTGGCTGTCATCTCCGAACTCTGCGAGAGTAGCCACGGCGCGGCGCGCTATTGAACTCAAAATTTGCGCACAAATGCTGCGCGCGAGAAAGTAGACGACACGACATTAGTTCCTACGGTTCTTGGGTCGAGAGTAAACTTGATCCAATACACATACACGTTGCTTCACATTCACGGTTTCGAGTGCGTTCCCTTTGCTGAGTTGAGTTGAATCGGAAAATACACCTTTTTCGGGAAAAAATCGCATTTTCCTGCGAAGCGCGTGTGTTTCGGTCGGTCGGGTTAGTCGATCCGTGGAAAACCAGCGAGGAAATCGAATTCTGATAACGTGTGCGACGGGGTGGGATCGGTTTTCTGTCGATTATGCCTCCCAGCTGATCGGGAAAAGTGTATTAGAAGTGCTGTGGTGAGAAGAAGACAACGACAACGAGTGGGGTAATATCGGAGGCAACGTTGGTACCGTCGACGGTGAAGGCGCCAACGCGGTGGGTGGTGTCGAAGGTAGCTCGAATTGGGAAAACGCAACGCGATCGAGAATATGGGCGATAATTGGCGCTCGCGTGGTGGAATTCGCGTACGCTGTGCACTTCTCCTCGGAGGACGGCGGAAGAGTGAAAGGAAAAAAGTTCGAAAATGTTATTAAACTTGTTCGGCGCCCGTATCACCGTGCATCATTATCGCCGCGGTGGGTGGATCGATAAATATTCTAACCTCACTTGCTGTGCGAATAATAGGGTGGGCCGACGTGATTTAGTTTTGATTTCCGCAATGTGAGCGAAAATGTGTGCACTTAATTGGAAAAGATTGTATTTGACTAGTGTTTGGATTATGTGATTCTAATTTACTTGAAATTTGCTTTGTAAAACCATTGGTTCAAATCTTCTCTAGCATACACATTTCTTTAAATGATAAAAATATTTTAAATAATTTCAATCGTTTTTGGTTAAAGTAAACTCTAAATTCGAACATAGTTTTTTTTATTTCTTACAACAATTAACTGTATTCCTGTCCTATAATGTCTTCAATTTTTGCTCTATTCTATAATTTCAAATTATTCAAAAACCATGACCCAGACTAGTGAATGCTTTCGTTTCATTAAAAGAAAAAAAAACAAGTAACGACTTCCCTCGGTCAGTCAATGGAAGATTCTCTTATGGCTCAAGTTGTTTACGATTGTGAGAAATAAATCCGAGCCAGTGAAGTACCGTCAAAGCGCAATTGAATGAAAATTGATTTGAAATGATTTCTCCCTAAATTCTACCTCGAGTTGAGGTTAGACCTAGAAGGCGAAAACGAGTGAGACAATTTATTTATATGTGCAGAAATAGAAGAAAATAAAAAGGTCCTAAATATTTCAGCACTCGCGCGAGCAGCTCGCGTATCCATCGTATAGTACTGAGCGAGCACACATAGCCAGAAGTCGGTTGGTTGGCTGGTTGGATCGCCCGCTCAGCTCAGTCAGACGGCCAAATATTAATGAAGCAAAATAAAAATAAACATCAAAACAGCATAATAAAACTCCAACTACGCCCGGAGCAGGAGTCTCGCGGGAGCATTTCTAAATGTGCGAGGTGTGTAGTTCGCACGACCTAGTGCTTGGCGGTAAACAGAAGAGATCGGGGGCAGGATCGCTCGTCGGCCGCATTCACTTTTGGCCGAATCAGCAGCGGGATAGTGCGAATGAAGAAAGTGCATGGTATGTGTTATTTTAGATTCTCATGTGGTGGCGATGTCGTTTGAATACTGTTTGAATATATTTAATATCCATTATTTTCATTTAAATCACTTATAAAAAATATATGTAGACAAATGTTAAAGACAAATGATCAAAAATTAAAATTATTTTCGTTCCTTCTGATAAGAAAATTATTTAAAGCTCTTTAGTGGAATGTCTTCACTTGCCATAAAACGAGTTCGTAGCATCCTATTCAATTCCACCACTTGACAGATACTCAACAGTCAGAGAGTCAGTCAGTCAGTCAGTCAGAGTCAGAGTCAGAGAAAAACAATTTTTCATTTTTTCTTGGTTGAACCATGCATGAAAAATGGTTTTTGAATTAGTTGACCACCTATGATAAGATTTGGACTCTGTCGTGATTGCCTTTAATCTGATTTGAAATATTTGGTAAATCGAAAAAAATTCCCGCACCGTATTTGGCTAAACTTTCCGTTGAAATGTAACTGAAATCCCGTGGCATTTTTTTTCGGTTTAAATTGTCGTAAAGATTTGGCTAATTTTTCCGTGAATTTTTAAATAGATTTTTTATGGAAATCAAATGAATCTTCCGCGGGAAGTTCATCCTAATCTTTACGAGAAATTCTTCCAAATTTCCATGGAAATTCGGATTAGAATTTTTACTATTAATTAATTAAAATTTCCACGAGCTATTCATTCGAATTACCATCAAAACATTTATCGATCTTCCACGAAATTTCCACAGGAAATTTTAATGAGTTTTCCGTGCGAATTCGAATGAATTTGTCGTGGAATTTCCGAAGGAGTTTCCCGTGGAAATTCGAATGAATTCTCGTGGGAATTTGAATGAATTTTCCGTGGAAATTCGAATAAATTTCCTGTGGAAATTCGAATGAATTTCCTGTGGAAATTCGAATGAATTTCCTGTGGAAATTCGAATGAATTTCCTGTGGAAATTCGAATGAATTTCCTGTGGAAATTCGAATGAATTTCCTGTGGAAATTCGAATGAATTTCCTGTGGAAATTCGAATGAATTTCCTGTGGAAATTCGAATGAATTTCCTGTGGAAATTCGAATGAATTTCCTGTGGAAATTCGAATGAATTTCATGTGGAAATTCGAATGAATTTCCTGTGGAAATTCGAATGAATTTCCTGTGGAAATTCGAATGAATTTCCTGTGGAAATTCGAATGAATTTCCTGTGGAAATTCGAATGAATTTCCTGTGGAAATTCAAACGAATTTCCTGTGTAAATTCGAACGAATTTCCTGTGGAAATTCGAACGAATTTCCTGTGGAAATTCGAATAAATTTCCTGTGGAAATCTGAATGAATTTCCTGTGGAAATTCGAATGAATTTCCTGTGGAAATCTGAATGAATTTCCTGTGGAAATTCGAATGAATTTCCTGTGGAAATTCGAATGAATTTCCTGTGGAAATTCGAATGAATTTCCCGTGGAAATTCGAATGAATTTCCCGTGGAAATTCGAATGAATTTCCCGTGGAAATTCGAATGAATTTCCCGTGGAAATTCGAATGAATTTCCCGTGGAAATTCGAATGAATTTCCTGTGGAAATTTGAATGAATTTCCCGTGGAAATTCGAATGAATTTCCCGTGGAAATTCGAATGAATTTCCCCTGGAAATTCGAATGAATTTCCCGTGGAAATTGGAATGAATTTTCCGCTCAAATTCGAATGAATTTCCTGTGGAAATTCGAATGAATCTCCAGTGGAAATTCGGATGAACTTCCCGTGGAATTCGAATGAATGTCCCGTGGAAATTCGAATGAATCTCCCCTGAATATTCGAATGAATTTCCCGTGCAAATTCGAATGAATTTCCCGTGGAAATTCGAATGAATTTCCAGTGGAAATTCGAATGAATTTCCGTGGAAATTCGAATGAATTTCCGTGGAAATTCGAATGAATTTCCGTGGAAATTCGAATGAATTTCCCGTGGAAATTCGAATGAATTTCCCGTGGAAATTCGAATGAATTTCCCGTGGAAATTCGAATGAATTTCCCGTGGAAATTCGAATGAATTTCCCGTGGAAATTCGAATGAACTTCCCGTGGAAATTCGAATGAATTTCCCGTGGAAATTCGAATGAATTTCCGTGGAAATTCGAATGAATTTCCGTGGAAATTCTAATGAATTTCCCGTGGAAATTCGAATGAATTTCCCGTGGAAATTCGAATGAATTTCCTGTGGAAATTCGAATGAATTTCTCGTGGAAATTCGAATGATTTTCCCGTGGAAATTCGAATGAATTTCCCGTGGAAATTCGAATGAATTTCCCGTGAAAATTCGAATGAATTTCCCCTGAGAATTCGAATGAATTTCTACTGAAAATTCGAATGAATTTCTCGTGAAAACTTGGATGAACTTCCCGTGGAAATACGGATGAATTTGGTTTTCTTTGGAAATTCGGTTGATTTTCCAAGAATGTTTGAATAAATTTCGAATGTTTTTCTTGTGCAAATTCGGATGATTTTTACACTAGAAATCTATTCAAATCTCCAACAAACAAATGGTTTTTTGCATTTTAACATTAAGGTTTTTTTACGAAAATGATTTCAAATGTCTTCCTCTTCCATGCTTCCTCTGGAAATTCAATATTTCGACCTTCCACGATAAATTCTTCCGAGTTTCTTTAGAATTTATTTGTGAATTTCCTTCTTCTGAATATTAACAAGAAAGCGTTTCGATTTTCTGCGTAAAGCTCATCCAAAATTTTACTGAAAATGTTTTTCATTTTGTACAGGAAATTTCTCCAAATATCCTCATGAAAATGATATGGAAATGATAATATCATCTTCCAAACTTAGACGTACATGTTCATGATAAAATTAGAGGCGAAAGTATAGAATTGATAGTTGCGTTAGGATACGGCAGGAATGAAGAATGTTTTTATAGAAGTCGATTTGAAAGCGAGCGGAGAGCAATATTTGTGATGGCATATTAGAAATTTAGAGACAGTACTCATCGATAGAAAACGCTTCCGCATGCGATGGCATATGAGCAAATCAAACAACCTTCCTTTTGCCAGTGAAGATATATCAGCTTCCACACTGATATTCTTTCCTCCCCCTTCATACGGGAGTTTGGCAGAAGGAAGTTCATGCGATATGTGCCATCAAAAATATTGCCCTCCGCTCGATTTCAAATCGACATCTATAAAAACATTCTTCATGCCTGCCGTATCCTAACGGAACTATCAATTCTATACTTTCGCTTCTAATTCTATCACAGCGGTTCTCAACCTTTTTCTTGAGAGGTACCCCTTCGAACTTTTGCATGATTTGAGGTACCCCCTCTCGAAAGTAGGCTTCCAATCAGGGATTGAACTTAGCATTTCATTATCATTTAGTATTCAGCCAATAGCTCATTCCAGAGGCGGAATTCCGAAAAGTGTTGTATGGTGGACTTCTAGCGCTGATTCCCCTCTACAACTTTGTCTAAGTGTACATTGCTCTATGTCTAATATTCAGCGCGGGAAACGCTAGTATCATCTTATATACTAAATGATAATAACACTTATTATCATTTAGTATATTGAGTGATCCTAGCGTTTCACGCTGTTAATATTAGATATAGAGCAATGTACCCTTAGACAAAGTTGTAGAGGGGAATCAGCGCTAGAAGTCTGCCATACAACACTTTTCGGGATTCCGCCTCTGGAATGAGCTATTGGCTGAATACTAAATAATAATGAAATGATAAGTTCAATCCCTGCTTCCAATCCTTTTGAAAAGATAATTCCGAGCCCTTTTGAAGGGAAGCTCCTTTAAGCTTTTTAGTCCCTATAGAGTAGGCTTCCGCGCCTCTTTATTAGAGGCTTCCGAGCCTCTTGAAGGCGGTTTTCGAGCCACTTAAAAGGAAGCTTCCGTTGCATCTTGAATAAACGCTTCTGAGCCACTTGATAGTATGCTTCTAAGCCTATTGAAAGAAGAATTCTGCTTTCGAGCCTCTAGAAAGGCTCTTGAAAGGAGGCTTCCGAGCCCCTTGCGAGGAGGCTTCCGAGCCTCTTGAGAGGAGGCTTCCGAGCCTCTTGAGAGGAGGCTTCCGAGCCTCTTGAGAGGAGGCTTCCGAGCCTCTTGAGAGGAGGCTTCCGAGCCTCTTGAGAGGAGGCTTCCGAGCCTCTTGAGAGGAGGCTTCCGAGCCTCTTGAAAGGAGGCTTCCGAGCCTCTTGAGAGGAGGCTTCCTGAGCCTCTTGAGAGGAGGCTTCCAGACCTCTTGAGAGGAGGTTTCGAGCCTCTTGAGAGGAGGTTTCCTGAGCCTCTTGAGAGGAGGCTTCCTGAACCTCTTTAGAGGAGGCTTCCGTGGCTCTTGAGAGGAGGCTTCCAGGCCTCTTGAGAGGAGGCTTCCGAGCCTCTTGAGAGGAGGTTTCCGAGCCTCTTGAGAGGAGGCTTCCGAACCTCTTTAGAGGAGGCTTCCGAGCCTCTTGAGAGGAGGCTTCCGAGCCTCTTGAGAGGAGGCTTCCGCACCTCTTGAGAGGAGGCTTCCGAGCCTCTTGAGAGGAGGCTTCCGAGCCTCTTGAGAGGAGGCTTCCGAGCCTTTTGAGAGGAGGCTTCCGAACCTCTTGAAAGGAGGCTTCCGAACCTCTTGAAAGGAGGTTTCCGAACCTCTTGACAGGAGGCTTCCGAACCTCTTGAAAGGAGCCTTCCGAACCTCTTGAAAGGAGCCTTCCGAACCTCTTGAAAGGAGGCTTCCGAACCTCTTGAAAGGAGGCTTCCAAACCTCTTGAAAGGAGGCTTCCGAGCCTCTTGAAAAAAGGCAGCCTAACCACTTGAAAGGAGGCATCCGAGCTTCTTGAAAGGAAGCCTTCGTGCTGCTTGGAAAAATGCTTCCGAGAGGCGTAAATAGATGCTTCTAATCCTCTTGCAACGAAGTAACCAAGTTTTAGTGAAAAAAAAAATCATTTTTCTCATTCGACGTTTTGTTCGTTTGATGTTTTATTCCGCAGCCCTTCATACATTGTGCTGGTTGTGTCAATTGGGATTTATTGATCGCATTACATATTATGTACAAAATAAATTTTTGAAATAGAAAATACACAATTATCAAAACTTTATCAATGAATTTTGATTGAAATTTTAATATGTCCGCCATTACGCATTTTTGTCCGAGGTACCCCCTAGGGCCAGCGAAGGTACCCCCAGGGGTACATGTACCCCAGGTTGAGAACCGCTGTTCTATCATGAACATGTACGTCTAAGTTTGGAAGATGATATTAGCATTTCCATATCATTGTAAATCTTTTAACTTCACTTAGAAGTATTACACTCAAATCTTTAATTAGTGATCCTCTTAAAGTTCTTTCGAATTTTGATGGGGATTTTTTTTAGTTTTCACAGGAGATTCTTTTGAATTTCCTTCTGAAGTTTTTTCCAATTTTTCATGGGAATTTTTCCTAACACGATGATACTTTTATGCCATGAGAGAGATACTTCCTCCGAAGAATTTCCCTGACCAAACCGGGAGCTGAAACCAGCCAGGTTCAACATGACTTCACTGTGCAGCAAATTACAATTAAGGAATCTTCATCAAACCCTTTTAACTTTATTCTACAAACCCACCGTACGGCCGTATCCCATCGTATTTCTCATACGATGTGTAATTCCGAAGTCGCCGAGTCGCGAGTTATTATTAGTGTCTCGTCGCGTGAAAATTGGCGAAAATATAGCGGTGACAAACAGCAAACAACATATTCATTCGCGTATGCAAATTAAATGCACATGCGAGAGCATCTTCACGCATTACCTATGCCGAAGAAACCCCACGGGGCCCCGCGCGGTGCGTTTGAGTACGTGAGGAACCCAACTTTCCATGAGATTATCGCAGTCATGCTGCTGGTGCATACGACCAGGGTTGAATCAACATCGAAATGGGTGGCTAAAGAATGCGACATTTGATTAATTTGAAGTGCTTGAGTGGTAAGCCAAATGGCAATTCGAAATGGATTAAAAAATTATCTCATACTTTTATGGATTCTTTTCAAATACTTCTTTTTGTGTGTAGTCATAATGTGATTGACATGGAGTGTACATAGTCAAAAATAGCATAGATAAATTAGATATATACCAAGCTGATCATCAAGCAAGAACATTAGACTAGCTAAGAAGATATACTATAAATTTCATTGAGAATATAGTCATCAACTTGTCAGTTTCATGGGTTGTTGTCGTTTCTCCGATAATCATAGCTTGATTCGAAAATACCGTAGAAAAACTGTCCTATTTTAAGATCGAGACATGTTTAAAAAAGTAAACGAGAAAAAAGTCGTAAACTTGGCACTATTGTGCCATCGTCATCGTCGTCATCGGTAGGCACCAAAAACAAACGTGTACCCTTTCACGGGTGAAATATAATTCAGAGAAACGTATGAAGTAGGGATGCTCCATCTTCAGATGCATGGCAGAATAACCAGATGAATGGCAAAGAAAACGGAAACTACTTGAGGAATCGTACTGCCGAGTGGGAATTATAGTTGGCAAAGTAAAAAAAAAGATGAATACCGTCTAACTCGTTTAAATTTTTGGGTCTCGCACATGCGCCTGGGTGTTTGTTTTGACGGCGATCCGTTTGCCGGTGGCAAATCGAGCGAACCAGACATGTCGGTCGTTCGGTATCGAGTAGAGAGGTAGACGGTTAACTGGCGTAGCTCTTGCGTCTTTAATTAATTATATTTTCTTTAAGTCTTCTATAGAACACTCTTATATTGGGGCAACACGGTTGATATTTGGGTTCATTCAAATATCGAATATTAAACTAAATTCTTTAGAGTTTTCCAGGGAATTGCTTTGAATATCCACTAAAACTCGTTTGAACTGTCAATTGAAATTATTTCAATTTTCTTAACAAAGTTATTCGAAATTCCATGGGAAGTTTTATTGAAATGCAATAAAAAATTCACATAGATTTTCACAGGAATTTCTATTTAAAACTCTTTTGAAATTCCTAAAAAAAAATTTGGTACTTTTCACAAATCTGTCAATGCTTGCAAATTTGTGTATTATAATATAAACTCGTTGTTCAAAGCAACATAAGATGAACTGCGCTGTTAGTAAAATAAATCTAAAATGGTCTTCTTGGTAAACGCATGTTGAAGACTTGAAAGTTGAAGGTGGGGGATGCAATATCACTTCTTATTGTATTGTAAGCGCTTTACTGCCCTTCTACGCATAATTGTCCCATGTTCGTTTTTGAAGATTTTAAGTTTTTATCACGGGGCGGTCTGTTCACATGCATATTTTTCGAAAATATAAAAAAATACCGAACTTTAGTCGAAAAATTTGTGAAAACAACATAAAGTTTGTTTGTCCCATTGTTGAATTTCTACGCATATCTGTCTCGCAGAGAATAAATTCATTATTATGGAAGAATCTGTTATATAAACGAGCGATGCTCATAGAAACGGTATTCACTGATCATTTCTTTCAAACCTGTCCGCTGTCAGTGGTGAAAATGACCGGTTTTAAGGATCTTCATTCTAAGTGATAGAACTGTAATCTAACACATTCAACCATGTGGAGAGTAGAATTTTGAAAATAAAGCAAGAGGCAAGGTATGTCGATCATAGTAGTCATTAAAGAAAACGACCACTCAGCGGGACTAATATGCGTAGAAATCTACAAACAAGGGCTATATTAGTTGATTCAAAAGTATTGTCGGGCCGGCACCAAACCGGACCGCGCGATTGAGCACTCGCGCTGCGACGCGAGTCGCGACAATTTGAAATATTTCATTAGTAGTGCGCATCATGCACGCATGGATGTACTATCATGCGCACTAATCAGAAATGAGTTGCGACGTCTGATAACTGCAGATATTTCATTTTATTGAAAACAAATTTTCGATTTTCTGCTATACACGGAATATAAGATTGCTAATGTCGTCACTGTTCGCGTGACTAACATCATCCTAGCTAACATCTAGGTGCCTTCGACCTGGCAGCTAAAGTACCGGTACTACAAGTGTCAAACTGATGTTGGTGATGAAACCAAATATGCACTACAACATGATGTATGAATTATGGCCAGTTGAAGCTTGTTGAAGCTCAATTTGGCAAAATAATTTAAATGACTACAGCGCCACTAGCGTTCTAGTTCTTATGCTTCTACTGCTATATTTATAAGCATAAGTGTCCCGCTAAACTATTTCCATGATTTAGACCGTAAATTATATTCATCAAAATATGAATGATTTCAATAGAATGGAGCTCTCCTATTAGTCTAGTGATGTAAACGCCTTGAATCTTTTACCCGTTAGAAGACAAGAATTGAAAATTCTCCGTTTTATTTTACATACGATTGAGTTGCATTTTTTTGACAGTTCCTGTTTCAACAGTTTCTGTGAGTTTTTCAAAATTTGTGTAAATTTATACCGGCTTGAAAAATTATAGATTAGCGGTGAGACAAATTTTGAACAATGGTGCGCCGATGCTCGCTAGCAAAAATGTCATACAACTTGCGCAGTTGATGCTCCCCGGCACGTTTTTTATGTAGCATCAAATAATTCGTACTTATTTGGAAGATAATTTAATTTTTTTTGCATATTTTCCTGAAATGTATCTATTATGTACTTTTCAGTATCGTTTATCAATCACATTTTAATCACATTTTGTCTTGCATAATATATTGAAATGATCTCTCTTTGCTGAACCATGAGACCTGTCAAAGTAAACATCATCGACCTTCTTATTTTTACCTGGATTTTACTATTAATATGAAAGTTTTTCAATTCTAGCAAATTCTGTGTCGAGCGAAGCGGGCTTGGTAGTCATATGGCTACTGCTTCTGCCTCATACGCAGGAGGTCGTGGGTTCAATCCCAGGTCCGTTCCATTCTCCTACTCTGTATCTTTCTCTTTATTTCTCATGTTCTAGCAATCGCTAGAACTGGAAATGGACTTCCATACCGTTTCCATTACTATTCCTATACCTTCAACTTGAGTATTCTATCAGTAATCTGATAGAATTGGAAATGAACTATAGAGCTCGTTTCCTACATCCAATAAGAAATTCCATCAATTACCTTCTCCTATCTATCACATTGGCAACTCGTTAACCAAGACGGACCTCTGCCTCTCCAACCTAACCCAGAAATTCCAACAAATTCCGCATGAACTCGTGGCAAGTGCAGAGGTATATTCGGCTTGCAGTGGGCGAGTGATTGCATCATCATTTCCTCCCCCTTCCCTATATTGACTTGCATTCTGACGTGGCAGGCGCCAGTGTGACCTAACAAATGAGATCACCAGTACTTGTACATTGAAGATGTGTGCTAATCCCAAGCAAACATCTGTTGGTTCCCTGTGCAAGAACAGCTGATCTGGTCATAATGCAGTAGCAACTACGAGCAGTCAATCAAGCTCAAGCTCAAGCTCTAGCAAATTCTGTGTCGAGCGATGTGGAGCGCGTCTAAGTAGGGTAAAGTGCCCAATAGTGGACCCTCCAGCCATTTTTGCATTATTACAGCATAATGTAAACATTTTGCTATGAAATTCCATATGGAGAACCCAGCTTACAGTTCTATGATTTAATTACATAAATTAGAAATGCTATGAAAAGTAAAATTAAATAATTAATTGATTATGTATCGTAAAGAGGAGATGCAGAACTTGTTATTAAATATCAAGCAGAATTAATATGTTTGTTGAAAATTTCTACTCCTTATGACAGGAAGAGCAAAATTCCGATACTAGGGCATTTTACCCTACTCATAAAGCAGAATATCCGTAGGGGAGAACAGCGCAAAATGCACTCACGGGGCAAAATGCCCAAACTTATAAGTACACTCATTTGCAATTCAATGTTAGTTAGGAGCTGTGCACAAACCACGTAGACCAAATCACGTTTTCTAAGCCCCCTCGTCCCTAGTAGACCTTCGTTAATAACTCCTTAACTCCTCCCCCTCCTTGACGTCTACTTATACTGTACGTAAATAAAAAAAACGTATTTGTTGTACACAATGACGCATTACGGCATAATATGGAGATCAATCACGTGTTAAGTAGTTTAGTTATCCAAATCCGTTTTGGTATAAAAGTATAGCAAAAAAACCCTGATCAATCCACCTAGCGGTGTTTATGCCTTTCTCGAGCAAAAAAAAAAATCTGAAGGGTTATGTACAAGACACGACCGCCCAACGTAAACTACGTAGAACACTTTGGTGCATTGAGGAATGTAGTCATATTTTAAGATAATTCATTCGATTACTTATGTCACTGGTTTAGAACAAAATTACCGTAACTTAAAATATAAAAAATTGTTGGATATTGTATTCAGTTATGACGTCCGAGCCCTCACCGACAGTCTGGGGGTCGGATAACACAATCGTTCAAAAAGGTCATTCAGTTTTATTGTTCTCAGATACATTAAATCTATTCTACAAGCATTCTATGTAGTTGAAACAGTGACCCATTCTCACCCCCATTTGACCCGTTGTCTCCCCAACGACGGTACGATAACTTAAAATTTTAACTTTAAAATCCCAAGTGGTAATAATGCTCTTCGAAATTCTAACTGTTGCATTCGACTTAGAGTAAAATTAGTAGGGATTCAGTTTCATTCCAAATTTTCGACCACTATTCTAGTTTATTTGTAGCAATATATAGGTGGAAATAGTGGAGTATGATTATTAAATAATACTATTCTGAAATAAAAATAACTCAGCGTCACATGGTTATGATATCCCAAGCAGCACACGTTGAGCGAATCTTGTTGCAGTAACCATTAGAGTGATTCAAATTTTGACTTTTTTGCCACTCGATGCTTAAACGATTGCATTTGCCTTTTTAATAATCCTCCTAAATTTTTAGTTGATTTGGATCTAATTTGAGTGAGCACGCGCGGTGAGAAGTTTGTATGAAAATTACTATGAAAACAGTAACTTTCATGGAAAACCGTTCCCCAACGCTTCCCTTTAAGTTCTAAAAACATATGAGTACATCGGCAATACAGGAAATTTTACAAGGAAACAGACCGTCTTTGTTGCCAAACGATTTGATGCTCGCAAGAAAATGTATTAAGGAAATACTGAATCGGGAAATTGATTTAACCCGTAAAAGAATAGCATCAATATCAATAATGAGCATTTTTGTTTTCTTCATAACTTTGCTTCTAAACGAGAAATCGCTTCGCAACAACAACTGCCTTTCAGTTTGAGAAGTATTCTGTGTACTCAATGTGTTGATTATATTTAAATAGTTCATGGGCCACCTCACGGAACGGTCTTTCACATTATGGTCAGTTTTCATAGTAATTTCCATGCAAACTTTAAATGGCGTGTGCAGTCAAATTACATCCAAATTTGATAAAAATTTAGGAGGATTATTAAAATGGCAAATGCAATCGTTTAAGCATCGGGGGGCAAAAAAGTCAAAATTTGAATCACTCTAGTAACCATATTGTGAGAGAATTCGGGCATATATAAGTTACTGTGATCGATGTGCAATATGTTTGTTGCTGGGGGTGTATACTGGTGAGTGCGTGTACCACGATTTAGCGATTTTACGACAGATGCGAGACTATACGCATCGGCCCTGGATCTTGCAAAGATTCTCTGGCTACGGACAAACAGGTGCCTCTGTCCAATGGTAGTCAGAGCATCGAATCATCACTGGTGGAAGAATACGAGCCTTGGACCTTTGGCAGAATCTCCGCTATCTCTTATTTGGAGTGACGAGGAATAGTTGGCAGAGAAAGGATGGTCGCATTGTTGAGTCCGACAAAGAAGCGCGAGTCGATAAAACCCGGTTGCGCCAACTAGAAATCAACAAATACTAGCCATGTACCGTTTTGACTCAAATTACGAACATGACTCATATTCCGAACTTTAGCTTTTAAATGCCCATTTTAACTTTATTCGTGTAATTTTCTCCACAGGAGTTTGAATTCGTTTGTTATCTTGATCCTCAGTGCGGAAAACCAATGACAGTTTTAGTTTTAGGGCGCTAAAACGCCAGTGTTCGGAATATGAGTCATATTCGGGATTTGAGTCAGAACGGTACAAAAAACCAAGCCATTCGGTTGAGATGCGCCAGAGTAGGGAATAGGGTATAGGCGCTGCGGACGGGAATAGGGTATTTGTGCTATTTTATCACAATCTAACTCCCACTATCTGGCAGTGGCATTATGGATAACATATTCGTGCAACCACATTATTAATATACAAAGGATTTTATTTTTACACGATTTTTTTTCGCTCGTGTTTTTTATCGTGTGACTTCAATTTACCACCAAACTCTTCGCAACATGTTTCAAAAAATCCAAGATAAATCAAGGAAAAATCACATGACAATTGATATGCGTTAAACATTTAGGATGAATGGAAAATTGAGAAAATATAAATCGTGTAAAAACAGAATCCAGTGTAATTGCAAGAATCTTAGATCCGGGAACTAGAATGTAATAGTTCTATTGTAACCTATAGCCCGTTTCAATAAAGTATGCGTTCCGAAGCTATAGCCGTATACAATAAGCCCCGCATGATTGTACCCACAGAGTATCTGAAGTGCATTCAAACTTCCTGAATTAAAATTGAAATCTTTTGATTGTGGCGCATATTTAATCATAAAAATATAATTAACAATTTACAGTTTATCATAAAATGGCTTACCATTTTCCTAAGTTATCTTTGAATCGAACATGTTTGTTCATTTGCATTGCGATTATCGCATTATGACATTGCATTGCCGTTGCTAACAATCGATCATCCTATCCTTGCACAAACATGCGCTTGTATGTATATCGCCGACTGTGGACACTGCTCTGGCGCTACTTTTTGTGGCAAACTGGTGCGAAGCACCGCACAAAAAGAAGAGCCTAAAAACCAACTACACTGAACGACGGCCGAATGAGACTCACGTTGCGAAGGGGAAAAAGAGGTGCTGCCAAAATGGTCCAATACCCTATTTTAACGTTGATAATCAAATGTTTCAATATAACTGGAAAATTGGTGGAGAGTTTCCGAGTCGATTGATATATAAATCTCAAAAATCCATCGAAAGATGAATGCGCTATTAACGTTCCAAATCTTACATGATTTCGTGACGGTCTCGGATTTGGAAATTTCATTTGTCACCCTGTATCCGAGTCTTCCCCTTAGACGTAGTTTACGTCAAAAATATGGGTGAGTGTTTTTTAGCGTGTTTTGCGCATACAAATAGTACTTTGGCCATAACTTTTGATCCCATAGTTCAATTTGGCCAATTTTCAATAGCAAACAATGGGGCAGGATTCTCGGTCGAACGGAACTTGTTGCGAGTAATTCGGCCAATGCTAAGTTCCAAAAAGTGCGTCTACAAAATTTTGTACACATACACACATACACACACATACACACACACATACATACATACACACATACATACATACTTGGGGGCAGCAGGGACTTTGTCCAAGGGCTTGACGACCCCTCCCCATGGCCACTGCGAGTTAGACCGGGACCATCGTCCCTAACCCCTAATCCCAAGGCGTCAAGCGACCCGTGCCGAGGGGATGCATGGCCAGGGGGGTGAAATAATAAGCTAGGCCTTTAACGGAGCCTGTGGGGTACCTGGGCACCCTCCACAGTAATTGTCCCTTACCGCGTTATGCTGGGCTCTGGCGTGGTGGACCTCTTTTCCTGAGCAACTCGTGGGACCAAAATGGAAAACCAAGTCAATTCTTCAATTAGTGGTAGTAGTGTAGGCGACAACCCCTTCGCAAGAGGTGGGTTGTTCAGGTCTCCGCCTAGGAGGCCAGAGGCAATAGTCGGCAGCTCAGTGCGCAGCGCCAGCGTGGGTCACTCAACCTTCCTCTCGGCTATAAAAACGCCGGAAGGGGTTATTGACGGCCCATGGCTTGTGAAGGCGATGAACCGCAAACGCGATGGGCTTTCGGCCTTCGAAGTGGCGACGGAACAGCTGGACGCCATCATCGACTTTGCGTCATCGAAGCATAATATCAGCAAGGACCTCAAGAGGAGCTTGCAGAAACTTCGAAAGTCGATGCTGGACGCCAAGCTGGAGAGGGCGGTCGGGACGGCCAAGTGTAAACCCGTGAAATCGGTGGAGTCGAGGTCTACCCAGACTGAGGCCCAAGGATTCGCGGACTCGGGCAAGGTCGAGTCGACCGAAGGCGTGCCAGCTAAGACGGTGGTGCCAAAGTCTACCCAGACTGAGGCTCAAGTATTTGCGGGTACGTCGGGGGTGACTACTCCAACGGAGCAGACACAAAAACGGATGAGCTCCCTGGGGGCCGCTCCAAAACGCGGAGGGTTACTACCCCGAACAAGGGTAGTGGGGCTAAGAAGCTGAACCCCGGTCAGGTACCTCCAAAACCGGGGGAGGAAGGACCTGGAAAGGTCCGTCCACTCAGGCAAGACGGTGGTAAGGGGTTACGGCAGGCTGAAAGTTCTCAGCAGCACCAGACCAGGGAAATAGAGGGGAATGACGCCTCCTGGACCCTGGTCAAGAACAAGAGGAAACCGAAGACGTCAAGGGCCGAAAAGAAGGCCCAGGCGAATGAGGGTAGCAAGAAGTCTAGGGTAGGCGCCAATCGCTCCAGGGGCTATGCCCTAGTCATCACGGCGGACGAGGCTAAGTACTCGGATGTGCACAGCCAAGATATTTAACAAAAAAATGGTTTTCGTACGACCGAGTTGCCGAATAATACGCAATTAATTGTAATCAAGTGTCGGTCTTTCACCGTCATTAGTCGTCTGAGTACACGCGACCGCTTACGTTAAGGCAATCAAACTCATCAAATGCTTTAGCCAAGCAAGCCTTTGGCACAGCAGAGTGCGATTGAATTCGCATTCTATACCGTCCCGCCCAGACAGTTCCTGGGGGGCATGGAGTGCGATCCTCTCGTTTAATAAAACAATGTGCACTCGCTTGGCTGTGGGTATACAATAGTAAAGCACATGTGGAGATTGGACAAATCAAGCATCCGAAAGATATTCAATTTGCAAAAAAGAGAGCTAACCGCGGTGGAGGTTGGTACTCGGATTCTGATGGCTTTTCCGCAAACGTGACCTTTAAGTGGTCTTGTTGTGTAGGGGACTCCCTCCAAGACACGTGGATTCTTTTTCGCAAATTTCATATCAATTTGTCCATTTCGAAACATATGCTGTGCATATGCACAGCCAAGATATTTAACAAAAAAAATACTCGGATGTTTTGAAGGCGATGAGGAGTGACGTCAAGCTCGGTGAACTCGGCGCCGACGTACGTCGAATAAGACGTACCCGGATGGGCGAGATGATACTCGAGCTGAAGCGGGGCGTCTCGCAAAAGGGCGCCGCCTACAAGAAGTTGTCGGAGGAGGTCCTAGGCGAGACGGTCAAGGTGAGGGCACTCACGACGGAGGTGAATCTAAGGGTTAAAGACCTGGACGAGATCACTGAAGTCGAAGAGCTCGTCACGGCACTGCGGCGACAGTGTGAAGTGGAGACGCCCACCGCAGCCGTTCGGCTACGGAAAGGTCCGGCAGGGACGCAGGTAGCATTGGTTCGGCTATCTGCAGCGGACGCCTCCAAGGTAGTCAAGTTAGGGAGCGTCAAGGTGGGATGGTCGGTATGCCCTGTGCGCATATACGAGCAACCCGAAGTTTGCTTCAAGTGCCTGGAACCGGGGCACAAGCAATGGGACTGCAAAGGCCCTGACAGAAGCAATCTCTGCCGACGCTGCGGATTGGAGGGACATAAGGCACAATGCTGCACGAACCCTCCCAATTGTTTGATTTGTTCCAGCAAAGCTGTCAACAGCAAGCACCCCATGGGGGGCTCGATGTGCCCGGCGTTTAAGTGTGCTGCAAAATCAAAGTGCAGGTAAAGCAGCTGGCTTGCTCGGCTTCGCCCGAGTGTTTGGTGTGCGCAGGTTTAGAGGAAACGGCGGAACACGTGTTGTTCGTGTGCTCACGTTTTCGCGCAATGCGTGACCACATGCTTGCCACATGTGGTCTGGACACTACCCCGGACAACCTAGTTCGGAGGATGTGTAAAGACGAAGTTGGCTGGAACGCCGTTTTATCGGCTATCGCCCAAATGGTCTCGGAGCTACACAGAAGGTGGCGCGTGGACTCAAGGATGGCTAGTTCAGGCGCAAATAAGAGGTGGTCCAAGGGATCGGAGTCGGCTTCATGGGTCATACCGGTGGTCATGCTCTGTGGTCGAACTCGATCCTTTTATCGAACAAGTGGCCGCGCGAAGAACAACATGGTATCGTCGCTTTCGCGGCGTCGGTCAACCTGGCGGGTTCCAGCCCGAGGACGGAAAGGGGTCCTCGTCAAGGCTGGGGCAGGCGTAGGCCTCGCGTCGGCAAGTCCCTCTGTGTGCTGGCGAATAGGCCCTATCGCAGAAAGGTCAATTTGGGGTGCACGCGGCATCATCATGCTTGATACCAGTCGTGCAGAGGGAAGCAGGCGCGAAGTCGACCCTGCCCACCTTCCGAGGACATAGGGCGTGGTAAGGCCACCTGGAAAGCCGGCAATGCGCTGGCACGATACCATGGTGTTCTTCTAAAAAAGCGAGTCACGATGTTCGATGCTGCAAGGACACGCAGCTAACCTCGAGGGTGCGTCATGCACTGGCCCCCCTTTGAAGCATTACTTTCTGGTTGTACCGAAGGGACGATGGGCTTGGCGGCAATGGAAACGGTTTAGCTGGTCGGGGATGCAGCCCTGCCTCCCTCATTGGAGGTGGCCCCTAACCCAGCACTTCCTGGTCAACCCAGGATGTCTGTTGAGCAGATTTCCCCTCCATTGTTTAGGAAGAAAAAAAAAACACATGCATACATACACACAAACAGACATAACACTATGGGTCTCCGAGCCTTCTATCAAAAGTTTGGTTTTGGAGTGATCATATAGCCTTTGCGTATACTTAGTATACGAGAAAGGCAAAAAAAATGTTTGCAATTCCTGATCATAATACCTGGTTTACAGTTCGTCTTTGAGTGATAAAACGGCCTACTTTTCCATGCCAACGAAATGGGTGCTTTAATGAACATTATGCAACTCAAATTAAACATTACAAATTCAAACTAAAAAAAAAATCCAACAAAACAAAAATTAATTTGATACAAAATTAAATTTAATCCTCTGATAATTTCCTACTTTGATTAAACTGAACCTGAGTTGCGTGCTCTTGCCTACGCAATGCGGTCGGGTCTGAGCTTGACGACCGATTGGCAAATAGCTTACCCAGCCTTACTTGAGCAGTACAGTTGCTGATGAAGAATATGTAATGTCTAATGTGGACGTGTACAATACACATGTGGAAGTATTGGCTTGAGAAATGGATTGCGAGTGATTTGACTATGCGTCTACGTAGACTCTTTGAATAACACCCGTCCCCCCCTGATCCCGTTCTTTCTTCAACCACCTCGATTTCGTCACCACCGATAGAAACTCGTAGTGGGTGGCTTACATTGATCTCTCTTGAGCCTCTTCCTATCATGTACTTCGTCTTTGACGTGTTGATGACTAGTCCAATCCGTTTGGCTTCGCTTTTCAGTCTGATTTAGGCTTCCTGCATCCTCTCAAAGTTACGTGCCATGATATCAATGTCGTCGGCGAAACCAAATAACTGGACGAACTTCGTGAAAATCGTTCACCCAGAGCGTAGAGCGTTCATCCTTAAATCCCGCCTGTTACTGCCCCACGAACTCTCTTGTAATTCGTGTTAGTCGGTGGCATAAAATTTGGGAGAGCAGCTTGTAGGCGGCGTTCAGCAATGTGATTGCGCGGTAGTTGCTATAATCCAGCTTATCGCCCGTTTTGTAGATTTTCCTGGCGATTCGGAGCCGGAAGTCGCATGTCCTGCGCGCGTGTTCCTAGGTTCATTAACATACCGCTCGATCAAAGCCAAATTTTTTGGTCGTAATGTGGTCAAATGGGTAACCCCGATAAGAATATTTGCATCGCAAAGAGTTTATAAAGGTGTTTAACAAGAGCAACATTTTTCTAATCGAAATTTATGATGGCCATATTGAAAATGAAGAAGCATTTTCAAGACGGTAAAATTTATTGCTGACATTCATGATTATACAATGTTTTCATCGCGTAAAACACATTATTGGTCATTGATTAGCATTAGAGATATGTTGGGGAGAAATATCTATATATTTATGGAAGATTAGGGATATTGCTGTTACAATTATTTTAAATTTAATGCCCAAAACTACATTGTTTTGCGAGCGCGTGGTGTTCAATCTTATTTTTTTCCTAGCTTTCACCATGAAATTGAACGCGCACCTTATTTCGATGGAAGCACTTTGTAAAACAATCCTAAAAATAATATTATTATGTAGTCGTCATCATCATGATTTTCATCAACATTTTATGTTATTATTTTTCTGCAAAGTTTTGTTTCTCTTTTTTAAAAGCAACATTTTTGACAGCTGCCGCAGTCAAATTTCCTTTTTTTGCGGGCGGTTTAAAATGGATATCGAAATACTTTTATAACAGGTTTATAGTGGTTATCTAGAGAGGGCCACTTGGCCATATCTTACACTTATAGTGGTCATCAAAAGGTTGTCGTGTAATATTAGGTTTTATTCTTAGATCTTGTAAATTGATCTTGAAAACCATCCCTAGAGCGGAATAAAACTTGGAATGTTACTTGGGCACCGTTGTCTGCCACATCGCCATTCAGGTGTTCTTCGTTGTGCTGCTGCCACCTTTGGATCATCTCACGCTCGTTTGTAAGAAGGTTCCCGTTTTTGTCCTTACACATATCTGGCTATGGCACGTGGCCCTTACGTGAACGGTTTAACTTCTCATAGAAATTTTGTACGTTATTAGCGCGGTACAGTTGCTCCGTCTCTTCACGGTATCGATCTTCCTGCTGGCGCTTTTTCCTCCGAAAAATCGAGTTTTGTCTGTTCCGCGCCCGTTTGCATCGTGCCTCGTTTGCCCTCGTGCGGTGTTGCAGCAATCTCGCCCATGCTGCATTCTTCTCCTCAACTAACTGCTCACATTCACCGTCATACCAGTCGTTTCTCAGATTCGGGGCACCGTGCGAAGTGCAGCGGTTGCGTTGCTTCCAATGGCGGATCGAATATCTCTCCCGCCGTATTCAAGAGACGCTGCGCCTAGCTGCTCTTCCGTTGGGAGTGCCACTTCCAGCTGCTGCGCGTAGTCTTGGACTGTTCTACCGTCTTGAAGCCGCCCAATGTTTAGCCGCGGCGGACGACTCCAACGCGTGTTGTACACCGTCGAGAGTTTTGAGCGCAGACATGCTGTAACGAGGTAGTGGTCGGATTCAATATTCGCACTGCGGTAAGTGCGTACTTTCGTGATGTGAGAAGAATTTACCGTCGATTAGAAGAACTTGGTCGATTTGATTTTCCGTTACTTGATTGAGTGATTGCAATGTGGCCTTGTGAATATTCTTGCGGGGGAAGAAAGTGCTTCGGACTACCATTCCGCGGGAGGCTGCAATTTTTATGCTTCGTTGGCCGTTGTCGTTCGATACGGTATGCAGACTATCCGGTCCGATGACCGGTCTGTACATTTCCTCCCTTCCTACCTGAGCGTTCATGTCACCGATGACGATTTTGACGTCCCGCAGTGGGAATCCATCGTATGTCTGCTCCAGCTGTGCATAGAACGCTTCTTTCTCGTCGTCACGTCGTCAGGTCTCCCTTCATGTGGGCTGTGCACGTTAATGATGCTGTAGTTGAAGAATCGGCCTTTAATCCTCAGCTTGCACATCCTTGCGTTGATTGGCTGCCACCCAATCACGCTTTGGCGCATCTTTCCTAGCACTATGAAGCCGGTTCCCAGCTCGTTGGTGGTGCCACAGCTTTGGTAGAAAGTAGCCGCTCGATGCCCGCTTTTCCACATTTTCTGTCCTGTCCTGCAGCGCTACGACGTCGAAATTGCGGGGATGTAATTCATCGTGGATTATCCTGTCGAAACCTGCGAAGCCTAGCGACTTGCAGTTCCATGTTTCAAGCTTCCAATCGTGATCCTTTATTCGTCGCCTAGGTCATTGCGGATTGTATCGAGTCGTATTATCTTCTATGTCGTTCGTAATGGATGTTTTTAAAGGCGGCTTATTGGGCCTGTGCAAACCTTCTGTCTCGTCGGAGGGCCGTCGTGTCAGGGCTGTTTAACGTCCCACCCAACATCAGGACTTGGGCTTGTGCGCTTTGAGCGGAGCCTACTTGCGGATACATGCAGCTTTTTATTGAACTTTAACATGTCCATTCATTGATTCAAATTATTATTAGGCCGTTACAAATATTTAATAAACTTTTTTCCTACTGATCTCCGAAAGGTCAAATGGGGGGGGGCATAATAAAAAATAAATATTTAAATGAAAAAAATCAAAAAACTCCTCGGATTTGTTAAAGAATGTTTCGAAAATCTTCAAAATTATCCGAATTTTATTTTGTTGCCCCCTCAAAATATTATTTTTTGGCAAAGAAAAATCCGAAGGGGGGGGGGGAGACAAAATATATTTTGAATATTTGTATCGGCCTTATTATGGAAATCATCATAGAAACAACAAACTCTCTTCACTCAAGCAAATACGAAGTCAGAAAATGCAGTACGGTCCAGTTTTGCGGTTATAGTAAGATTTTGGCAAAACGTATAAAACCTTCTAGGGTGGAGAGTTTTTTCCCCACGCCCCTCCTAAATTCGGCCCTGCACGCTCCTGCAGCCTTTCCCTTAGACTTAATAAAAAAAACAGTTGACTTGATAAAAAAACAGTTGGCCGAATAACTCAATTGGCTGCAATTTGGTCATTTTGGTCATTTCAAAAAGATGGGCATTCGGCCGAATGTGTCGTTTTGCTGATTTAGTCATTTTGCCAAATAAAGCCGAATATTTCATTTGGCAGAAAATGCAGTTTGGCCCAAATGGTTGTTTTGCAGATAGGGCATTTTCGGACCTAATGACTCTTCCTGCCAAACGACTATTTCGGCCAAATGACCTATTCGGTCAAATGTTTTTTTCGGCCAAACGACCATTTCTGACAAATGACATTTTCCACCAAATGAACTGTTAGGGCAAACAACTTCTCGGTCAAATTACACTAGTCAACAGTGTTTCACTTCCTCCAACCATTTTCAGTGGACTTAGTAATGTATTCAATTTGTTTTTAACATGTCCAGCATTTGAGAAAAACCGGTTTTTAATTTACAAAACTACGCATTTTCATTGCAATTTGGTCGTAAAGCTGATATTTTGCTTCTAACTTTGAGAATGAGGTTTGAATAGCATAGAATGAATCTTACATTATCCAAATAAGTTGTTGAATTTTATTTGACACGTTTATTTGTTGTGAAAAACGAAATTTAATTCACAAAAGTACGTATTTTCATAGAAATTTGGTTTATTCCCTCTGTAAAGCTCAATGTCGGTTTTTCGCTTTTAAACTAATATTTGAATTTTATAGAATATACTTTGCAGTATGTATATAAGCTGTTGGATTCTATTTGACACGTACATTCATTGTGAAAAATGGAAATTAATTCACAAAAGTACGAATCATCATTGAACATTATTTTCTCTGCTCTCCAACACTTAACTTCGGCTCCTCACTTTAAGAATAAAGTTAGAATATCATAGAATGGGCCTTATAGAATGCATATGGGTTGTTCAATTTTATTTAGCACAACTCATGTGCATTCTGCAAGGACAATCCTATGGAATTCAAACTTTGATCACAAAGTGAGATTCTGACATTAAGCTTTGTAGTGCAGAGAAACCAAATTTTTATAAAAAGGTGTAGTTTTATCCATTCAATTCCGTTTTTCACAAAAAATGAACGTGCCAAATAAAACCCAACAACCTGTAAACATGCTGCAATGCTCATTCCGTGAAATGCAAACATTATTCTCAAAGTGAGAAGCCGAAATTCTGCTTTGCAGACCAAAGCAACCAAATTTCTATGAAAATATGTACTTTTATGAATTAAATAACCTATTTCGCAACAATTGCAACGTAAAATTCAACAACCCATACGCATTTTGCAAGACCCATTCTGTAAAATTCAAATTTTATTTTCAAAAAGAAAAGCCGAAATTCAGCTTTGCAGAGCCGAGAAACCAAATTTCTATGAAAATACGCACTTTTGTGAATTTAATTCCGTTTTTCACAGCACATGTACGTGTCAAATGAAATACAACAACCCAACCAATAAAATTCTACATGGTCATTTCTATGAAATTTAAACTTCTTTCTCAAAGGGAAAAGCCGAAATTCAACTTTGTGAAGTCGAAAATCAAAACTCCTATGACGTACTTTTGTTAATTAAAACCCGTTTATCTCCAAAACTGGACATGTCAAAGAAAATCTGAATATGTACCTAAATTCAGCGTAAAAAATGTATTGAGTACATTGGAAAAGGGTTGAAGGGAACGGAAATAAAAGTTCAATTTTGTTGGATAGTGTTACCAGTTTGGCTGAATGTTCTATTCGGCTACGTGTCGCGGCCGGCCAAATGTCATTTTCCGTCAAACCATTTTCAACCTAATACCGTTTCAGACAATCGTTTATTTTGGCCTTATGGAATTTGGCTAGATTATTTTCGGCCTAACGTGTTATTCAACCAAGTGACATTCGAATAAATGGGTTTTCGCCAAATGACTTTCGGCCAGAAGACAGGTGCTCGGTAAAAATCGTTTACTCATTAATGAGTACTTTTCCTCTGCTATATCTTTCCCTCTGCTGAAAAATTTACCCATTTTGAGAGAATAAGTGGATATACTCATTTAAATTAATAAATCCACATATTCTTCCAAAATGGATTAGAAAGAGATAGCAGAGAAAAAGTACCCATTAATGAGTAAACGATTTTCACCGGGTAGGGTCATTTGGTCAAAAGGTGTTTATGTCATTTGACCGAAATTATTTTTAGGAAAAAACATATCTAGTCGAAAATTTTATTTAGCCGAAATGGACAAATTTGGCCTAAAAAGTCGTTTAGCAGAAAGACCATTTGGCCGAATATATTATTTGGTCAACCAGGTGAATGTTTTTGACCATAAATATAACCCGTTCAATAATCAGTATTTGGCTATTGGACGAAATGACATTTTCGATCAAACTCTTCCTGTCCTTTCTGTCGAACAACCATTCAACCAAACGACCATTTCTGCTAAACGACGTGCTAGAGAAGAGTGCTTTTTCGGCCAAATTACCACCTCGGTCCGTTGTATAACCGTTTTACTGAAATATTCATTTCGGCCAAATGGAATTCGGCTTGTTGATTTTCGACTTGACGTTTTATTCGGTCAAATAGATTTCCGCCAAATGATTTTCGGCCAAACGACCCTGCCGAATTTCTGAAGAATTTCTTCAAAATTCTGATTTTTCATCGTTGAAATACCGAACAGTTTACCGTAAAAAAAATCACGTTGAAGTTCTGAACAATTTAAGTTAAAATTTCGTAAAATGGGTAAAGTTCATATAAATTTTCAATAGAAATTTCAAAAAATCCCGTGCAAACTACAATGAATTTCCTATGAAAGTTTCTAACAACTTGCCGTTGAAATCCATTTTTTTTGTTGATGTCCACATTTTGAACAATCTCCACTTAAACATTTAAACACAAACATCTCTATTTAAACACAAACAATCTGAAGAATTTTCTGTTTAAATTTCAAAGAATACTCAGCTAGAGCTTTTTGTGGATTTTCTGAACATTTCCATGTAGAAACTTGTAGAAAATTGTAAAAAATGATGAGGAATTTTTCATGTAAATTCCAAAGAATTTCTCACGGAAATACCAAGAATTCTCAAAACTTTAAAGTACTTGCCATGAAAAATCCAAAAAATAATTTTCAAATGCATTTTTTGGAGAAGATCAGCGAATTTTTGGGAGATGCTCATCAGATTTTTTCGACGAAGCTCCAAAGTTTTTTCCGTTGATATTTTGTAAACATCCTGAAAAAATGCAGAAAAAAATCTTTCAGAAACGAACGTAAAAAATCCCCATGCCGATTCATGCCGCCACCGCCGCCGGCTGAAATTCTGACAAACGCTGCCGCCGCCGATTTTCGAACCGGCACACACCTCTAACATAGGTAGGCATCACCAAAATTTGGCGAGCTGGTATAAAAATGAAACAAGGATCTCCGATACTGCTTCGGTTTGCCATTTTGGTGTAGGGGAACTGTTCCGATCTACGGCACCAATTTCGTTGCTTCTTTTTGTCGACATGCGTGCTCACTGCCGGAAAAAATCACAAAAATAATAAATAAACCAAATACTTCTCCAATGCTTTGTTTTTTATGAACATCGGAGCCATGAGCTGAAACCCAAAACCACTTCCCCTACTAAAAAGGCAAGGTGGTTATACAACAAGGCCACAAATCGGCCATCTTGGAAACCACGTGCTTTTTCAGGTGATTTTCCAAGAGCACGAATTGAAAGAACCACAACACCCATAAGGATGAAACATCCGTAGAGATCGTTTTGCCTACTTATGCTAAAACAACTCGACTTTAATTTCAGCATTGCACGAAAATTATTGTGCAAGATTTGAACTTTTGATAATAGGAGTAGAAAACCGTGTGGTGAATTTAAAATTCACCACATGGCTTGATTGTATAATCACCTTAACACTACTAGTCTGAAAAATATGTGAAATGTTTTTCAATTTTCAATAAATTTTCTGGAAAAAATCATCATATATTACATCTAGCCCAAAGACAATTCAATAATCTTGCTTTAATATGTTGTCTGTTTTCTCCATTTTACTTTCAGGTTTTAAGCGGTGAAATACAATCAGGGAATAAGTGTTGTTTGAAAAAAATGTGAAAATATGTTATTTCTCGGTGTTTCAAATAGTTTGCTTTAATGAGTATTATAATGTGTTTAGTTTCAAATTCTGGTTAGTGGTTTTTGAAAAGTTACGAAAGTGTGTCTCACAGCGCTATATCAGTCCTAGTGGTGTGCGGCTACTTTCACCGGGGCAATAGCTCGGTGAAACCCCATCGGTCGCAGTGGCCCCCCAGAATGTGTCCAGTGGTGCCGCGGGGGCCAGCCGAATGTACGGGCTGATCTTTGTGCTGCTTTCTGTAGTGCTCTCGTCGGCGAGCCCCCTGGCGGTGCCATCAGTGGCTCAGTTAAACGAGAATAATCGGAAGCACGGTGAAAAGATTCCGATTCCTGCCGGTCACCATAATCAGCACCAGCAACAGCCATCAGTTTCTCATATCCCGCCATCACAGAATGGTCGTCGAAGGATCGATGCTGCCTCTTCGATGGATCTCGTCCGGTACTGGCCGGGAACTCAACCGGATCTGTACAATATCACACTGAGTGCCATGAAGCAATATATTAAGAATCAGTTGAATATGACAGGGCTCGGAGGAGGTCCCCGGAAGCGATCTCATCACTATTCTGATGCGGATCTCGATTTCTATAAAAAGATTCAAGAATTCAACAATACACAGTCAACGATAGGTTCTAAATCAGTAGCGCAAAGCAATAATAAATCATCTGTATTGAGTGTTGCTCATAGCCCTGATGCCTCACGTCCTGACATGACAATGGACTTATCGGAGCTATCGGAACATGATTTGCAGATAGAAGACCCGATGGCTTCGTTCGAGCATCCCGTGGACCATTCCAACGATCTGGCTGCTGCGGGTGCTACCGCAGGCCGCAAAGAAATCGGATCCACTCCTCACGCCAAGGATTTCAATGTGCTGATGGATGATCCACGGGGATATATTCCTGCGGTTCCTTCCAACTCCCATCGACCAGCGAAAACGACAACGTGGGACTCGGCGTTCGTCAGACACAAAGGTGAGGTTTTGACGTTTATTATTTTAGGCTAGACGGCACCCCAAAACGTCCTTTGAATGCGGCGATTTTATGGGATCATATCTCATCGACCAATTTGCGTCCCATTTGCAGTTCCCGAACATCAGCGCAGTGCTGGGCGTTCACCGTCGTCCGACGGGGTGTCATTAAAAAATAATTTTATGGCAGTTTTATTCGAGGGACATATTTCAAAATAACTGCGCGCAAACGGGTGCGGATTTGGCACTTGTGTATTTATATACACTTCGATGTTTCTCCCAGTTATTATCCTTTGATTTTTAAAAATAAATAATTGTTTCTATTACACCAAGGTCGTTTTTTCACGCGGTTTGGTGTTCACGTAATAATAAGTCAATTTTCTAAAGAATTTACACAGATCGAAAAATAAATTAAGTGGTATGTGAGAACCTTTAAAAGTTTCTTCTTTGAGAATCCATAGTGGTTGTTTATCTTCAACATAAAATAAATAAGATTGAATTCCAGTATAAACATTTCTATGGCAATTTTACCTATGAAAAATGTGTGAAACGTCATACTTATAGTGCAGCGATCGACGATTTCAATTTAACCTTCTGTATCATCATTGCCACCGAGTCCACAGACTGTGAATATTCTCGATTGGCCCTGATGTCCACTCGTACCCTAATTTTTCCATCACCTCAACGGCGGCCCCGGACCGGTTAGTCCCATCAGCATGGTTTTACGATCGCGAGACGCGCGAGTAACACACCGACCACATTTGGTAATTTTCTGTCCATTTGTTGGACGGTTTACTCCTCCAACGATTTTATCGTACTATACTTTCATTTGCATCGCATGTCACGTAATTGAAATTCTGCATAATGACCACATCAGCCGTCGCCGGCCGATTTGCCTGTGGATTCGTTGTGTTTCGTATGACCCAGCAGCAGCGGTCATTCGGTTCGGAGATTTTATGACCCGGCGTCGTCAACGACGTCAATTGTGAGAGCTTTCGGGGTAACCCATCCATTTAATGCAGGATGGACAATAACGAAACCACTGCGATACTGTGGACAGGTACAGCATTCTCCGGAGCAGGGCGGCTTCTATTTGCATGTACATATCAAACTTAACATTTCAAAAAGTTACTTTTAATACTGGAACAAAATATTTTCCTATTCATTGATTAAATAATCTTTCTAGTACTTCCACAATAATTGATTTAAACAATTTCCTAAAACCTGTATCTTAATTCATCATTGGCCTAGTCATGTATTTATTCAGTCACCATAGGGGAGACTGGGTAGGCTTGATCCCCTTTTCTGATTTCCGATGTATTACAACCAAAAATAAATAAACATACTCGATTTCAACACAGACTCTCTAAGAAATATAAGTATTTAACTTTACTGATGTATGACAGTCAACTTAAATTATTGTTAAAGTTATTGATACACAATCGATTTTTTTGAGAGCTGTCAAAAATCGACTTGGAAAGTATTCGGGGAAATTTGATCTCTCTCTCTAAGTGAACTTGCTTTGATAAGATTAGAAAGGTGCCCTCAGATTTTTCAAATATTTTCCCCTTCAAAATACGCTTGGAATTATCGAGTTGCTGTGCGGTATGCATGAACGAGGATTTTGTTATTGAATTCGACAGCACATGCTATTTTAAAATTTGGGGAGACTTAATCCCCCTTCTATGAGATCTACACAATAAATAATTTTCCTGTCAACCTTCATCAAATCCAAGTCAAATCTACAAAAATCATTAGAAGCCTAAGAACAGATTTATATTTTTTTTCGCCTTAAATTTTTTATGGAAGAATAATGGGGGATCAAGTGTCCCCATAATGAGGCAATAACTTCTAATCCTAATATCCTCAAAACTTTGATGGAGAATGCTTACATTTTCATCAGTACAGATCAATAAGCATATTTATGAAGCTTGTTGCTGTGAAAAAATGAAAGACTTTGGTCATTGTTATGAAAAAAAGTTGTTAAAATTTTGCGTGGCCAATAAAAAAATCTTTAGGAAGGTCAAAACATACAAAACTGCTCCTGCAGTATAAATAAGGTTGTCAATCCAAAGCAATAACTCACCACATAAAGGTCCCATTTGGTTCTAGTAGGATCTATACTAAAAAATACGCTAAAACAAAACTACTTTAGTTCTCGATAAAACAGGGAGTGATCAAGTCTCCTTGGGGATCAAGTCTACCCACCTTCCCCTAATCTTTTGTTTGCTTTACTTTTATGGCTATAAAACACTAATGAAGCTGGTGGTGACAATGATCGATTCCCGGTCTGATCTAGGAAAATTTCGGGTTAAAACTTTTCTCGACGAGATAAAATAGACGAGGGAAGGGCCGCTTCATGGCTGAATATCGTTCGTCAGAATGCCATTTGGCCGAAGCGACACTAGGGTCGAAAGTTGTTTGGTCGAACAGACCATCAGGCTGAAGAGGTCATATAGCTGAATAGGTCATTTGGCCTAATAGGCCATTTGGCCGAATTTGTCATTTGGCTGAATAAGTCATTTGGTCAAACAAGTCGTTGGTCGTAGTATTTGGCCGAAAAAATCGTTGTGCTTCGTTCGGTTACGTATTGCTGCTGGAAGCGATTGGCCTAGGATCGAGTCCAGTGGAGAAGGATACTCCATTCGGCGTAGGTTCATCGAAGAGCTGTAGCCCATCAAGTATCAAGTAAGTTAGTATCAGAAGGAATAAAGTTTGGCTATTACGCCCTTTTCAAATGTTGATCTAGTTATATCCTTCCATGATCTATCTTTGCGTAACACTGCTCATGGTACTTTACAAATTCTATAATTTACCCAAGCAGCACAAATTGTTTCACTACTGAACATTTCACTGTGTTGCAACTATTCTGAAAGAAACAATCTTTCCATATGTGCCATCAAATATAACTCTTTAATCTAAAAAGCGCAAGAGGTGGAGCCTACTGAAAATCTTTCGATTGCAGTAAAATTGCAATAATGTGGCAAAATACTACAGCGGAAGAAAATAAAAAATAAAATATAAAACTGGATTCGATTTATGGATCTTGTGATTGATAGTCCTTCACTCTATCACAGCACCATTCAACACTTCGAAGGGACTGCATGTTGACTCACCATAAAAACCATACGATTATGTAGTTTTGTACTCGGGTTTCCTGTTACTTGATTGCAGGAATCACAGGAAAAAAATGTGAGTTATCAAAACGTTGAAAGATGCTAAATTAAACATGAAGACACATTCAACTATCTGCAACCTATTTAAACAAACAATTAATTTTGAAAGATGCATGAAGTAACATGTACAATATAACTTAATGATTTTGTTTCGTGTTTGCAACATGAAGTGCAGTATTCTTTGTTTTTGTTTCAAATGTCAAACACGTGCAGCATTGCAATTTTAATGAAACATTGATCTGAATTCGATTTTTGTCATCTTGATGCAACTTTTCTGCTTTGATGTCCAATGCTTAGTGAAACTGAATAGAAACAAGGTGCTTTTAGGAAGATGTTGCGTGTGCTACTTGGGTAACTTGTGTGTCGGAAATGTTCAAATATGTGTCCCGTATAAAATATTAACCAGTCTGTTGTAGCGCAGTACATACCACATTCGAACAGAATAAAAGTGCACAGAACGAACGGGCAAAACACCAACCGAAATGGGATTATGTTTGGCAGTCTGTAGTATATTTATGCAAAGTTATGAGTTCATAAATCAGCTGTCGCCACTGTTTGAAGTTGGATCCGGAAAAAGTATGATTGCACTCAATCACGAAACTTATTTATTTTCCCATACTAGCTCGCTCGTTCGCAGTGATGTGTAACTGTGAAGACTCTTCTTCTGGCTGATGTCTGACAGATACAATGTTGGACATGGACATGAGAATCTTATTTTGCAATTCAAATGGTTGATCAGAAACTTATCAGCATCAACAGCATTTAATTTTAACCGATTTGTTCGCAACATGTCACATGTGAGTCGGACAAGTTACGTTCTGAATCCTGTGGCTATCAGAGTTCGTGGAAAATAGTCAAAATAGGCAAAATAATTCGATAAAATAATAATAATTAACCTCTGGCCCGGAGGGCAGGGGGTGGATCCAGTTCTCCACAAATCCACATATACCGAAACCAACCTTTTGCGCTCGTCGCTTACAAATTTGGGGACTTCTACGATTCTGGGCAACTTCCTGTTAAATCCAGCCCTGAATATCAATCATGTCAATAAACCACATCTTTCTCCCAATAAGCAATATTTATCTTTTTGTAATGTATTTTTTGTACAAGAAAGGCATAATTACCGCTAGGAGCATCGAACTGTTTTAAAATTGAAACAGAAATATTATCTTTCAATTCATTTTCTATACAGACATTTTTTAAATCTTCCTTGGCAGGTTCATATTTTTAGGTACTATTCATTTAATTACTATTTTCTGTAAATGTCAAATCATAACAGACTGATAAAGTATCAATAACAAACTAAGAATATAATAAACATGAATCATGTTATGAAAATTAGAGCTGTCCTATTTACAGGACATAACGTGGGTTTTGCTGGCATTCATTAAAGGGGATAATTGAAACCAAAACCTATTAAGCCAAACGGTGTAAAGCAATACAATTTGTCATGTCCTCAAAGGCATCATTACCACAATTCGTGCTCAGTATGACCCGCGATATGTGCCTTTCAGCCACCCCAAACTTTAAATCCCCTCAGCGAGCGACAATCCACTTCACCGATTATCGTTGCACATGTAACTTGAATCAATTCGAAAGTTTGCGGCTTAATAGCGGACATAAATTTACCTGTCACGATTTGCGCGTGTATGCTCTACTGACCAATGTGTAGGTATGCCGAAAACGCTGAATATAAAACAAATAATACTTTATTGAAGGAATCCACGGATTTGGCTCAGTACCGGCATGCGGTTTTCATGACCGAAGCCATCAGCTGACGGAGATATACGGGTACAGTGAGTTCTCCAGCAAGACGCGTGGAAAGGGTCACATAACATGGCCGAATTAATAACTGGATTAGATGAATTCATATGGAAACATATGTTTATTTTGTGGATAATTTTGTAATTGTTCATTGGGGGAAAAGCCGTTTGGTCGAAACCCATTCGGCCGGAAGCCATTGTCCGAATGCCCTGGACCGAACAAACCATTAGACTGATACCCACCTGGCCGAAATTCATTTGGCCGAACGCGTTAATAGATCGAATAGGTAATTTGGTCGAATAGGTCATATGAGCGAATGGGTCATTTTGCCGAACAGGTCGTATGGTCGAACAGGTAATTTGGCCAAATAGGACAATTGGCCGAATAGGACGTTTGGCCGAATAGGACATTTGACTGAATGGGACATTTGGCCGGATAGGACATTTGATCGAATAGGTTTTATTGGCCGAACAAATCATTTAGCTGGATAGGTCATTCGACCGAACAGAGTATTGGCCGACAAGTCATTTTGTACGTCATTTAAAGAGAGAAATAAGGTGTAAAAAGTGAAACGCCTCTCTTCACTTCTCACTACTTATTTTCCACAACTGTGAAAGTGAGTAGGGCGAAGTAGAAGTGAGACGTCTAACTACTCACTTTTCACTTCTCACTTTTCACAGTGAAAAGTGGAAATGAGAGAGTGAAGTGAAACGTTTCACTGCTTTCTCACTTCTCATTTCTCACTTCTCACAGTAAAAGTGAGCAGTGAGAGTCTGTTGTCTCACTACTCACTTCCTTTTCTCACTTTTCTCAGTGAGAAGTATGAAATGAGGAGTAGATAGTGAGACATTTCACTTCTCACTTCTCTTCCCTCATTTTTCACTTATCACGAACGACCTATTATTTGGCCAAATGACCTTTTCGAACAAATTACCTATTAGGCCAAAATGTCTATCGGCCTAATAACCTCAAGAACATATGTGATGCCATAAAAGATGCTAAAGTGGAACTACTTATACAACTTGTACGTATATGGCCTTTACTTTAGCATATTATGTAGCATCATATACGACTTTGTATGACTGGATCATTGGCCAAATGAACTATTCAGCCAAATAACC